>NC_136382.1:194819454-196019454 GCF_965140285.1 Lepidochelys kempii | reverse complement strand
TCATTGTGGCACAAACCCAAGTGAAACAGGGAGCCTGCAATGAATGCTGGACTTTTCTTAAGCAAGGCAACCCCCTTTCTGAGCCACTGCAGGCAGAGCTATCTGCAGAAGACCTAGCCAACTAATGTTCTCTTGGCCTAATAAATAGTCCTTCCTAATCTAGGAGGACAGGAATACGAATGGGCTGGAGACTGCTTTGCCCCCCTATCTGGCTGGTGAAGCCTGCACATGTCAGTACTTCCTGCTTTTAGGGACCTCCATTTTCTTTCTCCCCTCCTAAAGATCATAAGTTATTTGCAGTCCCCACCACTACCACCCAGGGCTGGCCTCAGCACCATGCAGACCGCGGCCACAGGTCCCTTGGCCATAGCGACAGCAGACTGATTTCTGGCTGCAGGGCATAGGGTTGCTCCCATGGCTGCTCACGACACTAGTGTTGTCACAAAGCTCCCACCCAATTGACTCCTCTGTGGCCCACTCAGTGGTATGAGTAGAAGTCTGATGCTGGGCTGTCTGTGTTCTGGGTTTGTACAGTGCCTAGCACAATGGGGTCCTGGTCCATGACCGGGGCTCCTAGGTACTTCAGTAATACAAGTAATAACAGGACTGAAAGCAAGGGGCCTCATGCATTATAACTGTAGCACTGCCTTCAGCTGAGCCCCTTAATCTTCTGCCTGAGTGTCCCCCTGAGACGTGGTGCTGTGATGAAGGTTTGTAAAGCTCTAAAATTCACCAGAATGTCCCTGTACCCTGTAATGGCCCAATCTTAGTTCGGGAATCATCCCTTGTAAACGCTGGCAGCTGTGTAATGGACGCAAGCGGCTGGACTCTGCTGCTCTCATAGGAGAAGGCTGGGTTATACGCCTAACACCCACTCTTTGATATAAAGTGAGTTAGTGTGGTTAGCCACACAGAACCCTCTCCCCGAGCCCTCCCCACACCCTCGGCCCAGCCCTGTGATCATGGTTGACAGGCGTTTAGAGGAGGGAAGCTGGGGGGGACTGTTTGAGCCCCATTCAAAACTGCAAAGGCTGGTTCTGTGTATTTCCAAGGCGATCACTGGACACAGTTTGGCTCTTAGGCAGCATTGATTCTAAGTATGAACACAAACATGTGGCTGTTGTGGAACCAGAATGGAAACAAGAGTTTCTTTTCTTTAAACTCACCCAGAAAAACCTTATTTCATATGTTTTGTCCATATCCAAGGGACTGATATGACTTGTCCCTGTTTGTGTGAGACAGTTCTATTTCCAGATAGTTTGTGAGGCTCCAATATTTTAGTATGTGAAATTATTGTGCATTACTGAGCACTAAATTCTCCTGTTGCTCAGTTAACCCTGAAGTAAGTCAAAAGTCTACACGGAGCTGGTGGTCTAACTGCCAGTGGCATCACGTAGCTGTCAGGAATATTGTAAGTTAATAAACTTTCCTTGTGACTGGCTCTGACAGTGGCAAAGTGAGCAGTTGCCTAGCTGCTTTCGTGCACTTAAGTGTTCAGCTTTCCCTCCTTTTCTCTGGTTTTCTCCGTCTCCACCCATCTGGAGTCTGCTCTGGCAACCGTCCTCCTCCCTTGGCTGAGGAGGAGGGAAAGGGGTGGAGAGGGAGGACCCAAACAGCTGTTCCTTTAGGCTCCAAATCAATGACGCTCCTTAGCGAGCTGGCAGTGTGAGTTCACACATTAGGAAGGCTGCCCTTTCATGCAGGGAGACTGCATGAGCCAGTTCTTCCGCAGCTCAGGGAAGAAGGGGTAGGGAGTTCAGCCTTTTCCAACATGGACCATCAGGCTGGCACAGGTTTCGTATGTTTCCATTATGGGATGATACAGACTTGAACAGTACAGTGAAGGACTATGCTGGCACTTAGGAAGAGCTCTGGTTCTATTATTTCTCTGCACACTACTGAAGTTTTGCAGTTTGCATGTTAAATTCCCTTTGTGTATTAAAGCCACTCTGCTGAGAATGGGATTATTTATGAGTATGAGATCTTGATGTTCCTGTTTAGAAGGGCCAAATTCTGCTCGTTTAAGCCTGTGTAACTAAAGAGTGATTCTACTCAAGCCAAACTGGGCCAGATCCTCGGCTGGTATCAGCTGCTGATTTACGCCAGCTAAGGATCTGGCCCAATAGATTTGCGCTGGTGGAACTAAGAGCAGAATCTGGTTTTGCATGGTCAGATTTTAATCCTACAGTTTTCTCTGCTCCTTGTGAGAGCTCCAGATAGTGTGAATGATTGGTATTTATAAATGCTAGTACAGTGTAATATGTTAGTTGAACAGACATACCATGGTCATGATCCAAAAAGCAAATGCCACTGACAGAGCAATACACAAATCTAAAAGGATAAAGGAGAACATCACCCTTCCCTCCAGTACTGAAGTAGGATAATAGGGGCCTGATTTTTCAGAAGTGCTGAGCACCCAAAACCCCAGTGGAAGTCAATGAGAGCAGTGGATTCTCATCATCTGTCTAAACTGAGGCCCCAGGAGTTGGGCTTTAGTTCAGGACTGTTGCTCCAGGCATGGCACCACAAAGCTATGTTGGAGAGGTCTGTTTCCCTAAGCATTTTTGTTCAAAGTGGCAGAGACGCATCTTGAAAGCTATGGGTGGGGAGTATTACAGTTGAAATCTCATTAGTAACTAACAGGTCTTGTGTACAGAATTCCACATCCCCTTCACTGACTTCTTGCCCTGCAGGATTTGATTGGCAGGCCTCAGAATTGATTCTTGCCTTTTAAGTGTGAACAGAAGGTCTGTGTTGGTTTACAGGTGATATAGGCAGGAGGCCGGATTATTGCCTTACAGGGGAAAATGGGGATTTCAGCCGGAGTACTGAAGGTACAACAGCTGGAAACGTTCCTCCTCAATGAATATAGCTAATGCCCACAGCCCTGGCGAAGACCTGAAATACCGGAATGTTACCTGCTTTGCAGCCAGCCTGCTACTTAGCAGCAGAAAGGGGGGTTGCTGAAAAGCAGCGGCTGAGAAGCAGCATCTGTTTCTTCTTAAGTGGTTCAGGGGATGAATGCTTGTCTGCCATCTGTTGGACTTGGACTGCTGCTATTGGGAAGTGGCCTCCCACACCAAAGCCGACCTTTGGGACCCGAGGAACCCGCCTGAAGATCAGGTACCATTACTGATAGCAGCGGCACATGGAAACAAAAGTAATGGCAGAGACTCCAGCCAGTAGGGGGCAGAAGCAGCCAAGCACGGAGCTCTGGACATTGAGATCTTCCTCTGTCCTGTGCCGATGGGTGGTTGCTTCAACCCTCTCCCTCTTCCCCTGCCCCCTCCCAACCCCAAAAAAGCATGGAACTAGCATGAGAATTGCTGTCATCACGTAAGACAGTCTGTGTTCTACCCCATCCCTTACCCTGTCTATCTTGCCCATTTACATGGTAAGCTCTTCAGGGCAGCAGCCATCTGCTTCTCTGTGTTTGTACAGCGCCTAGCACAGTAGGTTTGTCCCTTGGCACTACTGGCACTACTGTAATAAACAGCATTAAGAATGGTGAAAAATAATGGAACTACTAACTACATTAGCCTATTGCCACACCAATGTTTCCCTAATTGAAACATACGCCATCTAGTCTCAGTTCTGTGCAGTCACTACACTTCAGGGCAGTGACTCTCTCTTACTATGTGCCTACAGTGCCTAGCGTAATGCGCCCCTCACCCCCCCCCCACCAGCCTGCCTGAGGAGGCCTCTAGGTGCTACTGTAATACAACTAATTAATAATAATGCCCTTCGTTCCAGCTGTGAAACCCTAAGGCTTTCATGCACTGGTGTAATTGGGAGAAAAATTATTTGCAGACCCTGAGGTTGCAGAGACATTCCAGTAGCAGAGTGTGGGGGTCTCCTGTTAACAATTTTGCAAGAGTTACACAATAACCCATTCCACGCCCCCAGGGCTGGGTTAGTTCTGCAGTGTGACATCGGTAAAACATAGGGCAAATGGACAGTAGAGTGCACTTAAGTGAGATTCTCTTAGCCCCTGCCAGAAATATGGCTAGTACGCCTGAAATAGTAATGTTAGGACAGTGCAAAGGAGTCCAGACAAAACTAACCTTGATTTAATGCAGCAGGAGTGGCTGCTTGGTCACTGGTCCCCGTTTTCTATCTGTGCTGCTTATTTCCTCTGAGTGCAAGACTTTACATTTATTTGTACCCAATCTCCACTATTTGCCTGCAGCCCCTGCTACTCTAATCTCTCCAGGTCACTCTGCGTTTGTGTGTTTGCTCCCCCTCTGTTGTTTGCTACCATCAGCACATTGGATCATGGTTGAATTTACATCCAAGAAACACTTGACAAAAAAGAGGCTTGATAATAGACTCCTGTTTCTTTGCAGCAAGCAAAACAGGCTGAGGCAGACAAGGGAGCTGTGGCAGGAATAGAGGGGAGCTGGGCTCTAGTTTCAGGCTTTCAGCTAGCTCTGCTTCCCTCCTCTGATAGGAGCAACGCTGCAGCCTGGTGCTGCTGGATACTCACCATAACTGTTTGTTAAAAGATTGAGAGAGCTGCCACTGATACAACAGGGAATCCAGGCTAGAAGGAAAATAAAGCTGGCATCATTCCTTTCCTCTGAAACCAGCAAGTGCCTAGAAAGTAGGGAGGCGCAAAAACGCCACATGCTAACCACCATTGAGAAAGAAAAAGTCTCTGCTCATGGGGGAAGAACTGCTGGTATTGTAGCACCAAAAGCACAATTCATAGCCTATCCCCCGTCCCCCCAGGAGAGTTGAACCAAACTTCATAGTGGCGATAAGAGTCTAATCCAACCAGTGAACTCTCTGCACACGTGACAAGGTGTGCGCCTCCTAATTCCCTCCACACACCTCAAAAGGTGGCTGAGAAGTGCCCCAATGGTTTCAGTAGTAAAATACCCAACATGGGGTCAGGATAGCTGCATATTTAATCATCTCCACTTCTGACAGGCACTCCAGACTGTCCTTTTTCATATCTAGGGAATTTGCTGCTGAGAACTGCTTTGTATTGTCATAGACAAAACAATAAATATTTTTGTCCGGTCAAGATTAAATGCGGTGGGGTAGAAGAAGCCCATCTGTATCAGCTCCCAGAGTTAACAAAAAGCCACCATGACTGTCATCTGATTGTCCTCCTTAGGGCTTGAGTAGCACGTGCAAGATGGGCCAGCATTGTGCCCCTCTCTTTGCGATGCAAAGAGGGTTTTGTGCACCCATGAACCAACTCGACTCTTATTCCTCTACGGGGAAACAAAAACAAATTCCATCAGAGCCCTACGTTGGTTCTTGTAGGATTCACCCCTTGGTGTGCAGTGGAGGTTATGTCTGGAGGAATAGGAAATCCAGGGCCTAATCCATCCAAAAATGTCTGCAGCCTTCTAGGCTCAGCCAGTCCTGGAAGGCTGCACAGGCTGGCTCTGTCGTGGCTCGGTCTATCCAGGGGAAAGGTTAGCTTGCTGAAGGGCGCATCGAAGCTCAGTTGACAGGAGCTGTGGAGCTGCTCCAGGGAGGAGAGCTCACGTAAATGCTCTCCACGGCTGCCTTGGTAGGGACCCTCTTCCCTTTTCCTCCACTGAAGCAACACAGCCAGCAAAGCCTCATAGCCCTGGAATAGGGGCCAGGCACAACTCAGAGAGGAACACTAGGTTCTGGGCCAGTTTATGCTCCCACTGTGAGCTCTGAGCTGTCCTGGGAGGTGGAGTGCTTTCTAACACTGAAAATACAACCCCCACACCCATCCTTCAGCGTGGAATGGCTGAATACATGGGGCCTGATTATTTCCGCTTTCTGGATTAGGAAACAGAGGGAGGCCTGGCCTGAAATCCTAGATTTGAATCTCGTATCTCTGTAATCGGCCTAACCAAACCCCTCAAAAATCTTCAGGCACTCTGGTAATGGCAGTGGTGCCAGCATGCATCATTTTACTGTGACTTTCCTCAGATCTGGTGTTTTGCTTGAACACCAGCTCCAGGAGTCCTGTGATTACAGGAGAAGCTCAGCCATTCATTTTTTAAGAAAAGCAAATTTCTGGCCCCTGTCATTTGTACTCCAAATACAAGGGTTTAACACCTGCCTCTGAACTTCCCCCATGTGCACTGTGCTCAGATTTCTCCCATCCCAGAGAGCAGTTGGTGCTCTGAACTTGGATTTGAAACTGTATCTCTAGAGACCTGCCTGGCAGCTCCACAGCCGGTTTCCTGGGATTACCCCTGAGAAGTGCTGGGGCAGAGAAGCCATGCATCTCTGGGAGGAGCCCTGTCCAGCCCTACCCACCCCTGCCAGCTGGGCTCCTTCCCACCCTGCCTGGCTGTCTGTCCTGCATTCTTGGCATGCCCTGCGCCCACTCCTGCTGCGTCCTGCCCTTCCCACTTCCCTCAGGCCAGGAAGCCGAGTGTGCGAGGGCGTCAGCGCACGCTAGCAGCAGCAGAGGCCAAGGGTGGAGAAGAGCTGGCGTAGGTCCAGCCACTTGAAGGGAGCAAGGGTGGCCTCACAAGCGAGCTGAGGAGGGAGTGTGAGGCTGTCCAGCTGCTGGGGGTGGATCTTCTGTTTCTCTCAGGGGGACGGCTAAGGGAGGGGAGGTTAGAAGAGACGAGGAGCAGGGGGAGAGAGTGGATTTGGCTGGGGGACAGAACTGGTAGCAGAGTCTCCCTGGCTCCAATCTCTCACAATAGAGCCCTCTGTTCAGTCTGTGTCCCAAGGGTGAAAAAACAGAGCTCTCCATACAGTAGCTTTGGAAATCCCGAGCCTCCCTCAGGCAGGCCAGCGCTGCACTGCATTGCCTGTGTCCTCACTGCCTCCACAGCAGGGGGTACAGTCTCCCCAAGTGTCAGCAAAATGTCTCCGGCCCCTAGCCAGAGGGGAAGGCTTCGTGGGCTAAGCACTGCCTACTGGTGCCAGCTCTTGTGATTTTTTTAGAGTTTTTTCTTAAAACCTCAACAGCTGGACTCATGCTCCTGCATAAGAATCCCAGCTTTCATTTTGAAAAAGAAGTTTCTAGTCCTCATGGTTGCAGAAAAAGTGCCCCAAAAGCACCCCGAAGGTTCAGCAACCAGCAGGCACCAGGAAAAGAACCCAGCAATTTATTTTGTAAAAATCTCGTGGCTTTTTCAGCCAACTTCATGATTCGGAGGGTGGGAAAAGGGGCTCATCATTTCTGAGCATTTGAGGCTAGGAACACTGTACAGGGATTGATAAAAACTGGATTGCTTGGAAGCATGGAGCCAAATCCTGAAATATCCTTTCTTCCCTTGGAGGTAGAGCGTTTGAGTGCCATGCTGTTTACTGTGTGGGCGAGACCACAGAAACTGAGGTCCTGTCTGTTCTGATTAGAAAGGAAAGATTCCCTGGCAGCTCAGAGCACAGGTTTCCCCTAATGTCCTTGGCCAACATTCCCTGCTGCCTGACGGTTGTAAAGCTTGCTGTGTGTGCCAATATACCCCTCCCTGCTGCCCTTCACCCCAGAGGTGGTTGCATTTCATGATGATGCTTGTAAAGTGCTTTGGGATTAAAGGTGCTATATTATACATGTAAAATAAATATTCGTTAGTGGTGTTAAAATGAATCTATCCTCTGTTGTTAAGTGAATGGCGAGAAATCCACCGGGGCCATTGCACGTTGCTTCAGAGATTGGCCTTGAAAGACTCAGCGTTCACAGCAATGTATTGAGATTTAGAAAATCCCTAGCCTGTTTCTTCCATCTTCCTACTTTATTTCCACTCAAACATTACCTGCCTCAGGCTGAAGATTTGATATGGCTCCCTCTGCATCTGGTCTGTGCTATTGTCTGTATGGGGTACCAGCCTAAGACAGCAGTCTGTACACATGCTGTTACTCAGTAGCTGATTGTTTCACCCTCCCTAAGGGCAGCCCTGAGATCTGTGGGAGCCATGAGCCATCCCCCTCAACCTGCCAGCTCACGGACATCGAACTAATGCTCCTTGACTGCAGAGTCAATAAATAAATAAATCCATCTTTCACAAGTCATTTGACGGTGAACTGTAAAGTAACTTCCCCTCCCCCTATACATTGTTGCTTCCTTTTCTTGTGCGGTAGAAAGCTGGCTGGTCACTGTTTTAAAAGACTGAGGGTGGGCGCCGCAACTGCAGCTCCCATTGGCTGAGGTTCCCGGGCAATGGGAGCTACGGAGCTGGCGCTTGGGGCGGGGGAAAAAACTTCCTGGACGTGCCTGTGTATCTCTTCTCTCTCTCTGTCTTTTGCCCCCTGAATGTCTCTCCTTGTTTTCAGCTGTCCTGGGCCTTGACCTGCCTGGTCCATAGGTAAATACAATGACGGCTGAGCAATCATTTAAAAGAGGACTTGGAGATGAAATCCCCCTGCGGTATGGCAGTGAGTCCACTCAGGCCAAGGTAATTCAAGGAAATTTGGAAAACTGCATCCTGGAGATTAAAAATCATATTCTCTTTATGGGAGTAGTAAGACTCCTCACTAATTGTTGGTTTACATGGAAAAAAACTGAAACATACTGAAACATTGACTCACAATAGAAGTTACTGTACCTTAATTGCCTGGTTCATTTCTCGCCTTGCTAATAAGAAATAAGGCTAATTTAATGTTTACAAAGTCCCAAATCTGTGGCTACACAATTCAGAGGCTTAATAAGATTCTCCTGCCAAGCCAAGAAGAGCTTAGTGGTTTTCAGCTTGTTTTCTCTTTGTGTGTTCAAGACACTCTTGCAGTGACCAAGGCAATTGTGCTAGAAAAGCCTGTATTCCATCAGGCTTAGCCAGTGCCTCTGAGTAAGTGATTTTATTATATATATATGTCTCTCTCTGTATAAAAACTCAGCACTGTGCTCACATACAAACTTCAGAGCACCCCAGTGACCATGCAGATATTGCAGCTGCTCCTACCACCACATTTATATGGTGGCAAATTGTTAATGGGGTGCCTCTCGGGGTTCTATGAGAGAGTTCATGATATCAGTAGGTGCCTGTTGTTTGTCCTCTATGTTAACACAGAGGCAACATAGATCCCTGGGGACGATGTATTTCAGGCATCCTATTCTGGAGTTATATGACAACTATTTTGCTAGATGATACACAACTTCTGTATTATGGCGAGGGTACATGTTAAGCCTTGGGGTTTGTCCACAGGTGGGAATGGCATCATGTTAGAATATGTGTTAACTGACATGATGTTAAACTTGATTTGTTCCCTTAGTGTGGACAAGGCTAGTTGGGTTTAAACACCTGTTAGCTGGGCATGGCGAGGTGTTTGCTGTCCATGGTTATTAGTTGACAGTCCTCACCCACAAAGTTAACCACATCCAACTACCACATTTAACCACATGACTTGTCCCTGCCTATACTGGGTGCTAAGGCATGTTTATAGCATGTTCGTTACAATATGTTGTTTGACACATTTGTCAACAGCCTGCATGTCTCTGGCATAGAAATGATCATAACAACGTGGGGGGATTTCTGAAACCAAAGGGCCAAATTCTCTTTTCACTTACAGCTGATAGTTAACACCAGATTTACCCCAGGGTAACTGAGAAGAAGAAATTGATGCAAACTGTCCACAGTCATTCCTGGGTGTGTTTTGCTTGCCTGGTACAGGTAGCAAGTTGTACATGGGCGAGAGTAAACCTAGCAAAGAGCCATGTTACTGGGGGTTGAAATCTTGTTGCTGCAACGCAGAGGAAGAGACTCAGCATTGAAAGGAGTACAGCAAGTCTGAGAGCATGACTTCACCAGGCTTAACGTGCTGTGTTCCCCCTCCCGTCAGCAGCTGACCAGCCAGGCGGAGTGGAACTCTACCCTGAAACACTCAGCTAGAGCACAGAATTAAAGACGGGGTTTGTCTCAGCCCAGATGTTAGTAGCAACACCGCCACACGCACCCCGAGTCACAGTGCGTGTGCAGCGCCACGCTGGGATTTGTGAAGTTAATGGGTGGGGCAAGGCAGGCGTGCTCCAAGCCAGTGTGCACTGCAATCATTTACCTCAGTAGCAGGGGCCTGATTCACACCAGTAGGGGTAGGACTCAAGCCTGGGTTAGGGGGGATTCCCTGTGCTGTGTGTATGCAGCAGCCTTCTGACCCCATTTATATTGCAGCCTGGCCTGGGTGTGATTAAAGATTAACTACACTGCAGGCTGGTGATTTTCAGCACCTTTTCCATTTCCCTGTTCGTTGTATGGGCCAATCCTGGGATCAAACTGAGTACCTCCTGCCGGGGCCTGAGTATTCTCCGCTTCCAGCAACTGAGAGCAGAGAACCCAGCATCTCACAGGCTCAGCCCTAAGTCTGTGCTGGGGTAACCCTGTCTTCTGCCTTTGTGCTCCTATTTCATCACCCCGTCCCCAACCCAAAGAAGTCTCACCTCCATGGCTCCTGTTCCCGCCCCTCTCTCTTCCCTGTACGCACCCCCCCAGTGGGCCACTGGCCCCGTGTTCCTGCCTTCCTGCATGGAGCGGCTCTGGGTTCCATCCTGGTTCTTTTCTATCTGGTCCCCTGACACCAATTCCTGCCCTGAGGGGGTGGCTGGGAGGCAGCAGGGGGTGAGAATAGGAGTTTTGGCAGGGGAACCAGGTGGGGATTGCTGCATCCTAGAGCCCAGCCTTGGTCCCACTTCCAAGTGCTAAGCACAGCCCCCGCCCCTCCAGTGGTCACATAACCCTTCTGGGAAGCAGTGAGGCCCTGTGTGCCTGCCCCTGGGGTGTACCACTGGAGCTGGTTGAATAATTCATAGCAAATGGTTCACTAGACAGATTTCCCCTCTTGCTCTGTCCAGAAGCTGTTTGCAATATTCATAAAGGTGTTGGTTGTCATTAGGTATTGTTTACATCCCTGTAGCACCCACAAGCCCAGGCACGGTCCACTCAGTCAAGTAGTCATTTGAATAATCATGTTAATTTCTGCAAATAATTCTTGGTCTCTTCAGTGTCCATGAGCTGTTAAATTGGGGCTATTCAATATCCCTAATCTGAGGCGGGGTGGGCAAACTTTTTGGCCTGAGGGCCACATCGGGTTTCTGAAATTTTATGGAGAGCTGGTTAGGGGAGGCAGTGCCTCCCCAAACAGCCAGGCAAGGCCCGGCCCCAGGCCTCTATCAGACCCTCCTGCTTCTCACCCCATGATGGCCCCCCCAGGACTTGTGCCTCATCTACCCCCCCGTTCCCTGTCCCCTGACAGCCCCCCCCCGGGACCCCTGCCCCATCCACCCCTCCTTGTCCCCTGACCACCCCCGGATCCCCTGCCCCTGACTGCCCCCCCTCCAGGATCCCTGCCCCATCCAACCACTCTTTCTCCCTGACTGCCCCCCGCCATCCCATCCAATCCCCACTCTCCTTCCTGACTGCCCCCCCGACCCCTGCCCCCATTTAACCCCACTGTTCCCCTCCCTCTGACCACCCCGACCCCATCCACACCCCCGCCCCCTGACCACATGCCCCCCCCGAACTCCCCTGCCCTCTATCCAACCCTCCCTGCCCCCTTACCGCGCTGCCTGGAGCACGGGTGGCTGGCGGCGCTATAGCCGTGCTGCCCAGAGCATCGGACCAGGCCGCCACGCCGCCGCACAGCACGGAGCACCGGGCCAGGCCGCCACGCCGCCGCTCAGCACGGTGCACCGGGCCAGGCCGCCACACAGCACGGAGCACCGGGTCAGGCCGCCACGCCGCCGCACAGCCCGGAGCACCGGGTCAGGCTGCCGCACAGCCCGGAGCACCAGGCCAGGCCGCCACGCCGCCGCACAGCACGGAGCACCAGGTCAGGCCGCCGCACAGCACGGAGCACCGGGCCAGGCCGCCGCACAGCACAGAGCACCAGGTCAGGCTGCCGCACAGCACGGAGCACCGGGCCAGGCCGCCACGCCGCCGCACAGCACGGAGCACCGGGCCAGGCCGCCACGCCGCCGCACAGCACGGAGCACCGGGTCAGGCCGCCACGCCGCCGCACAGCACGGAGCACCGGGCCAGGCCGCCACGCCGCCGCACAGCACGGAGCACCGGGCCAGACCGCCACGCCGCCGCACAGCACGGAGCAGCGGGCCAGGCCCCCACGCCGCCACACAGCACGGAGCACCGGGCCAGGCCGCCACGCCGCCGCACAGCACGGAGCACCGGGCCAGGCCCCCACGCCGCCGCACAGCACGGAGCACCGGGCCAGGCCCCCACGTCGCCGCACAGCACGGAGCACCGGGCCAGGCCGCCACGCCGCCGCACAGCACGGAGCACCAGGTCAGGCCACCACACAGCACGGAGCACCGGGCCAGGCCGCCACACAGCACGGAGCACCGGGCCAGGCCGCCACGCCGCCGCACAGCACGGAGCACCGGGTCAGGCCGCCACACAGCACGGAGCACCGGGCCAGGCCGCCACGCCGCCGCACAGCACGGAGCACCGGGTCAGGCCGCCGCACAGCCCGGAGCACCAGGCCAGGCCGCCACGCCGCCGCACAGCACGGAGCACCAGGTCAGGCCGCCGCACAGCACGGAGCACCGGGCCAGGCCGCCGCACAGCACAGAGCACCAGGTCAGGCCGCCGCACAGCACGGAGCACCGGGTCAGGCCGCCACACAGCACGGAGCACCGGGCCAGGCCGCCACGCCGCCGCACAGCACGGAGCACCGGGCCAGGCCCCCACGCCGCCGCACAGCACGGAGCACCGGGCCAGGCCCCCACGTCGCCGCACAGCACGGAGCACCGGGCCAGGCCCCCACGCCGCCGCACAGCACGGAGCACCGGGTCAGGCCACCACACAGCACGGAGCACCGGGCCAGGCCGCCACACAGCACGGAGCACCGGGCCAGGCCGCCACGCCGCCGCACAGCACGGAGCACCGGGTCAGGCCGCCACACAGCACGGAGCACCGGGCCAGGCCGCCACGCCGCCGCACAGCACGGAGCACCGGGTCAGGCCGCCGCACAGCCCGGAGCACCGGGTCAGGCATCCACGCCGCCGCACAGCACGGAGCACCGGGTCAGGCCGCCACACAGCACGGAGCACCGGGCCAGGCCACCACGCCGCCGCACAGCACGGTGCACCGGGTCAGGCCGCCGCACAGCACAGAGCACCGGGCCAGGCCCCCACGCCGCCGCACAGCACGGAGCACCGGGTCAGGCCGCCACGCCGCCGCACAGCACGGAGCACCGGGTCAGGCCACCGCGCCGCCGCACAGCACGGAGCACCGGGTCAGGCCGCCGCACAGCCCGGAGCACCGGGTCAGGCATCCACGCCGCCGCACAGCACGGAGCACCGGGTCAGGCCGCCACACAGCACGGAGCACCGGGCCAGGCCACCACGCCGCCGCACAGCACGGTGCACCGGGTCAGGCCGCCGCACAGCACAGAGCACCGGGCCAGGCCCCCACGCCGCCGCACAGCACGGAGCACCGGGTCAGGCCCCCACGCCGCCGCACAGCACGGTGCACCGGGTCAGGCCGCGGCTCTGCCCAGCAAGCGCTCGTCGCCCCGCCGCCCCAGAGCATTGCGCCAGTGGTGCAGTGAGCTTAGGCTATGGGGGAGGGGGGACAGCAGGGGAAGGGCTGGGGGGCGAGCTTCCCAGGCCAGGAGCTCAGGGGCCAGGCAGGAGGGTCCTGCAGGTCAGATGTGGCCCGTGGGCCATAGTTTGCCCACCTTTGATCTGAGAAGTGCTGGTTACTTTGGATCAGTCCCATGGTATTGGAGAACTGGGCTGTAGACAGCAACGTGAAATTCAACAATGACAAATGTAAGGCACTACACTTAGGGACGAAATATCGAACGCACAAATACAGAATGGGGGGGAAATGGCTTGGCAGCAGCACTGCTGAGAAGATCTGGGCGTTGTGGTGGATCACAGCCTCAGCATGAGTCAGCAATGGGGTGCTGCTGCAAAAAATACAAATGCAATGTCAGGTTGCATTAACAGAGGCATAGCATGCGAGTCATGGGAGGTGATAGCAGAGCGGTACTAGGTGCTGGTTAGGCCTCAGCTGGAGCACTGTGTCCAGTTTTGGTCACCAATATATAGAAAGGATGTAAAGAAACCGGAAAGGATCCAGAGGTGAGCGACAAAGATGATCAAAGGGATGGAATGCAAGTCATATGAGCAAAGGCTGAAGGAACTGGGTATGTTTAGTTTGGAAAAGAGGAGCTAAAGGGGGGAATGATAGCAGTCTTCGGATACTTGAAAGGCTGCCATAAAAAAAGATGGAGAAAAGTTGTTCTCTCTTGCCAAGAGGGCAGGACAAGAGGCCATAGGTTCAAACTACAGCACAGCAGATTTAGATTAAATCTCAGGAAAAACTGCCTAACTGTAAGAACAGCAGGACAATGAAACAGACACCTCGGGAGGTTGTAGGGTTGGACTAGATGACCCTTGCAGGCCCTTCTAGCCCTATGATTGTTTCTGGCCTTTGAAGGGTTGAATGTAACTCTTCAGATCAGGTTTCTGGTGCAAAGAGTCATGTTGGCGAGATCAACACAGCTTTCCAGGAATGGTCACGAACATTTGCTGACAATTCTTTGTTTCTGTGAACATTCCTGCCAATCAGCACGATCATTTGGGTGTTAGTGAAAAGTAAAAGGGGTGCGAACACAACCGCATTGAATTCAGGTGTTGCACAGTAGCAGCTATTCCTGGGGGGTCATTTTGACACAATCACCCAGCTTTCCTTAGACCACTGTGAGGCACCTGCCTGACTTGGCAGATATACAGGCACTAGGCTCATGGATGGACTGGATTTAGCTGCCCCTCCTCATGTCAGTTTGGCTTCAAGCAGTGATCTCCCTTTCCCCTTTATCTCCCTTTCCCCATCCCATTTTTGCCTTGCATTCCCTCAATTTGTCTAGCTCACAGACTAAGGGGGAATGAACTCCCCCCCCACACACGCCCCTCCAGCTGTGCAGATGTAATCGGTGGAATTGCATGCATGTATCTGAGCGCCAAACACGGCCCATAGACATTGGAAGTAGGAAGGACCTACAGTCCTGGAGTCTTAAACTTGCACCTGTCCTGCCCAGGTCACAGGACCGCAGTGTTACTGGCCATGCAGGGTGGGAATCCCTTGCAGAACAGGTGGACAGTTAAAGTTCCAGGATTAGGTCATGTAGTTTCTCTGCTGCCCAGGCAGGATTATTCCCCAGCACTCTGACAAGTTCATCTTTAAATGGTTCAGGCCATGCTGCTGGTTCCAGCTCCATAGTGCCCCGTTCTGAGGGGTACAGGGCAAATTCTGCCCTCACTTTTAGCCAGTGTAATGGCACTGACTTTGTGGAGTCTGGGGGGGAGGAAGGGCCAAGAGGGCAGAATTAGGAGCAAAGAGCTGCTCATTTTTTAACCCTTGAAGTCTATGTCTATAGAAACTATAAGGCAGGGGTTCTCCTTCTTATTTCTGTTTCAGGGGAGCTGTGACTGAAGCCTCAAGCAGTGGCGCCCCCCCCCACCCTCCCCGCCACTGCGGGGCTAAAGCCTCCAGGGCCAGGGACTTGACTTCTGTTTTCGGGGGCAGAGCCCAGAGGGACTCAGGCCAGCTCCACACAGCAGGACCTGGGGAGGAAGCGCCACCGTCACGCCCTGACTCACCTCAGCAGGCCAGCGAGACTGTCTGGGTTGTGTAGGGGTGCAACCAAAAATTATAACTCGGGGGGGAAGGGTGGCTCAAAAAGTTTGAAAACCACTCAGGGTGCAAACAAGGGGTAGCTCAGGGTGCAGGCAGGGTGGTAGCTAGGGGTTGTGTGCGGGGAAGGCCCCCACCTGCAATTGCTGCTCCCTGAGGGCTCTCTGAGCCCCAGAGCCGGATTCCCCTACCTGTGTGGCTCTTACCAGCCATGCAAGCAGTCAAAGGGAGCTGGGGAGCAGCTGCAACCTCGGGCACCAGCAGCAGGAGGAGATGGGGGGATGCTACCGTTTCCCGCTTCATGGCCCCAGCCAGAGCAGTAGCAGCTGCCCAACCACTGCCCGGCTCCAACTTCTGGCCTCTGACTTGGCCTGGGGCTGGGGCCTCAGGAGAGGGAGGAGCTGGGGAAGAGAAGGAGGTGTCTGTGTTGTGGGGGAGGGGGATGGAGCTTCCCCTGGGACTGCCCCTTCTGGGTAAGGCAGTGTAGTTTGGATTGCAATGCTCCTATGCCCCCTAACTCCGCTCATGGGCTCGGGGCTTTAGTCCCATGGGAGATGGTAGGACTCAGGGTTTCATCCCCTTGGCTTCCGGCTTCAGCCCACCCAGGGGGCACCAGGGCTTCAGTCACAGGTTCTGCAGCCCCCGCCCCCCGAAATGACTTGTGGCCAGGGGGCTGCGGACCTCCAGTTAAGAACCGTTGCTTTAAGGTGTAGGGTCACATTCAGTTTTGTATGTACACTGGTAGAAGAGATGCCTTAAATCCTGGCCTTAAAAGAGTACAGTGGTGGAATATGTTCCCTTGCACTCACAAGCAGACAAACCGAGGGTGAAAATTTAACCTGCAAGTTCTTCAGTCTCAGTTAAAATAACTGGAAATGGTCCCCAGCTGCTGCGTTCAGATCTGGATGGGGACTCCCCCAAAGTCCATCAGGAATGTCTGGCTCTGGGCCTGAGGATTTGGGTCTGTAATGAAAAATAAGCTATGTTAGTTGTAGGCCAGCAGCTTCCTGAAGTTTTCCAGAACATTAAACTTCACATAAATGAACTTCAGCAGGGTTCCCTGATAAACAGATGCCTTAAACAGAGTAGGTTGTGGAGGGGTGGGATGTGTGCGTGAGAGAGAGATGCAAACCGACGTGGGGTACATCTACACTGCACCGAGTCTCAGCACCCAGGTAAATTGACTTGGGCTCGTGGGGCTAAAAATTGCACCATAGCCCTTTGGGGCTCAGGCTGGTTAATGTGGAAAACCACAATACAAACCAATGAGATTCCAGCTGACGAAAAGGCAGCAGTTTCCCAATTATTCCATTTTCTCCATATCCTCACACACCAGCCCAGACAAGTGATTTATTTCCGCCTACAAGCAGGTAGAGACAGGAGAAGAATGAGATTCGGACAAAAAAGAGCTCGCTGGCTACCTCAGCTCTGCTGGAGAGTTTCCAAGCAAGGGAACTAAACTGACATCGAGCTGCCTAGGACTGTTCTTGCCTCCTCTGAGTGGGAGGCGGAGGAGAAACAAGCTCAACAGGTATGAGATTACCGTGCTCCAAAATCTTACTGTAGCCGCCTAGACAAGTAGGACGACCAAAGCAACAGCCACCTTTCGCTCCCTAGAAAGGAGGCAGGCGCCTATGCCCGACAATGCACTGCAGACCCTGCAGCAGCAGCATCACCAACTCCGGTGACTTTTCGAAAGCCTCACAACATTTGGGGTCTTTCTTAAAGCCCCAGCGCTTGGAGTCAGCTGATTTCACGAGACTCTCAGCTTTCAGTTAAAAATAAATAAACTTGGTCACTTGCCCTCATGGTTGTGGAGAAAAGGTGATCCTAAGGACTCAGTAACCTCCCCCACCCCCCTTTATTATTTTTAACATCTACTGATTGTGAAGCCGGTCGGATGATTTTGGGAATACCTGAGGCATGATTTCTGAATGCTTGGGGGCTGCGATAGGAAAGCAGCGTCAGAGTGAGTGGCTGTATTCAGCCAGTAGTGATGGCAGCAAGTGTGGTGACAGGCCCCACGAGCCACTAACTGCACATACCCGTCAGGACAAAGCCTTTGCTTTCTCCAGCCTGGGTGCTGTCACTGGCCTAAGCCTCTCAGGCCTCAGGGGGCCTCACACCAAAGCAGACTAACTCGTTCCCCCTGACTCAGTCTCGGCTGTATGACCCCACTCCTTGATGTCCCTAGGCAGTGTACATGGCCTGCTTTCCTAAGGGGGTAGAGACCTCTGGGACATAACCAGAGCCCTTCTGCCATCTAGCATGGGAAGCCCCTTCTCCTTGTGCATCCCATGGCCGAGGATGCAGGAAGGCGGGGACACAGCGGGGGTCTCGCCTGGGGCAGAGAGTAAGGAACAGCGGAGGAGCCACGTATTGCAACTCACCTCTTCCCTGCCCTGTTTGCCAGCGTGTGAGTACGGCATTAACCGGTCCCACCTGCAGTCGCCCCAGGGGACACCCTCTCAGGCTGGGGAGGCCGCTAATCAAACTCAGGGCAGAGTTAACTCCAGGCTGGAGTCTAGAAGTGGCCCCACTAGAAAAGAGAGAGAGGAATAAAACAACAAATTAAATCTAATTAAACACTGTAAAATTGAAATGAACCTAACTGGCTCCGCAGGCCTAACCCTCAGCAAGTGCCTAACTGCAGCCACGCACCGTGCCCAGCGTCCATCCCTCCCAAGCCAGTCACAGTTGGCAGCAGTAATTCCTCCGGGAACTGAAATTGGGGGGGCGGGGGTTGGTGTTTGAATTTACAGGGGCTGGAGGGATGGAAAACAACTGAAGAGGCAACACTGCATGTGACTAGTTGATTACTTGGGTGGGAATGGGGGGTTCAAGGGGGCGGGGCGGTAGGGAAATCCCTAGTGGGTAGGCTGCCAGGGCAACCAAATGGGCTAGGAATTCATTGGAGGAGGGGTGGTAAAAGGACGCTGTGGTAGGAAAGATGGAGGACTATTTCCCTGATAAATATTGAGGGACACGCTTCCCGCTGCTCCAGCAGGCCAACGGAAGCGATTACGGGAAAGAGACAACCCCCCACACACACACGCACACCCTTTCTTGTGGGGTGAACCTAGGCTCCAGTCTGGTCTTTAACTCTAGGGATAACATGTGCGAAAGGCTTTGTCCTGACAGGTGTGTGCAGAGAGTGTGTCTTGTCTACATGACTTTGGTTATAGCTACACTGGAGAAAATAAAAACAAGGCAGCGAGTCTCTGCTCTGGGTTTGTCTGCACTGCAGTTAGACACCCGGAGCTGGCCTGTGCCAGCTGACTCCGGCCTAAGGGGCTGTTTAATTGCAGGGTAGAGGTTCCATGAGTTCTGGGACCCCCACAGGGTCCTAGAGCCTGGGTGCCAGCCCGAGCCCTGACGTCTACACAGCAATTAGTCAGCAGGCCTGGGCCAGCTGGGGTTTGTGCCTGCAGGGTAGCCAGACCCTCAGAGCCCAGCTCAACTGATTTGGGCTCACCCTATGAGGCTAAAAGTAGCAGTGTAGGTGTTCCCACTTGGGAAGGAGCCCAGGCTTTGAAACCCAGCAACGTGGCTGTGTGTGTGTGTGGGGGGGGGGGGGGGCGCAGAGCCTGGGCACCAGCCCGAGCGGGCATGGCTACATTGCTATTTTTAGCCCCGTAGCGTGAGTCCCACAAGCCCGAATCAGTGGACCCAGGCTATAAGCCTTGTTTTTTTTTCCCAGTGTAGATGGCCCCATATTGCCCCACGCGCCACTGAACGGTAACAGTCCTTAGGCCTGGTCTACACACAGTGTAACTACTTCAGTTAGAGGGGATGTTGTTTACGGATATAGTTCCACTGCTGTAAGCCCCATCGTGTGACTCCAGTGCCTTAAACTGGGATGGCTTAATCCCATTAAGGAAGCGGGCCTAAGCTACGCTGCTTTATGGTGCCTTTATACCAACAGAACTGCAGCCTCGTACCCGCATAACTGGCCTCGTAGCGCTAAAGTGGCGCAGACGTTCGTGTGTCGCCGAGGCCTAGGGCTCCTAAGTGACTTGGGCACTTTGAAACTGTTACCCGAGCCCTTTAGACCGCAGGAGCTGGGCCAGGTTGACGAACACATGCCAGCGTCACACCTTTGAAGCCTAGCCCAGCAAGGCCTTTGCGGTAGTGAGATGGGCACGGGGAGCCCAGTGCTCTGATGTGAGGATGCGGGACACTGTTTTGCTGGTGCTGTTGCAATATGGGGGGCGAGGGGGAGGGTCACCGGGGGCCTTGGTGCACACACTATTCCAGTGCAGGCTCCCAGACAGAGTTTTTGGGTACAGTTTTGGAACAGACAGGAAATTGCACCTGCTCGTTGAACATTTTCTGGGGGAGCGCGTTCTCTCCCAGAACCCTCTTGTCTCTGCTGGTTCCTGCTTGCTTTTGCCTGGCTCCCAGCACAAGGAGAACAGAGGGTGAAGAAATGGCCAAAAAAAAAAAAAAGTGACTGTTTTAGTTTGGGGGTGTGTGTGCAATCTACCAGGGATGATGGATTCTTTCTAAAAAGGGGGGTGGGGGCATGAGGCCCTGCCCCCTCCATGGCCCCACCCCTGCCCCTCCTCTTCCCCCTCAAGTTCCCATCCCCCAGCCAAGCCAGAAGCTGGAGCCAGGCTGCAGAGCCTGGGCTCCTCCACCTACCCAGGGTGGGGAGGGCTTGAGAGCAGATCCCAACCCATCTCGCCCCTCCCCAGGCCTCCCACCCAGGGCAGATGGAGGGTCCATGGCTCCCCACAGCTGCTCAGATGCCCGGGCCACTCTGACCTGAGCCAGGCTCCAGCTTCTGACCTGGCTGGGGAGTGGGGCCTGAGGGGGAAGAGGCCTGGCCTCAGGTTGGGGCAATGGCGAAAAGTGGACAGACCCTAGCGCTCCTCCCACTCTTTCAGATGAGCCCACCCCTTTACCCTTCAGTCCTACATTAACATTGGAGCCACCCTGCCCACTGCCCCTTCTCTACACCAACTCGGCCTTTCAGCTTCACAGAAACTGGCTGGATCCAGTGTCTGATCAGAAGCACCGGCAGGCTCCAGCAGTAATTATGTCCGGTTGCCCCAGGCCTAGGGAGTTGTTGTGATGCCTGTACTATGCTGCTGCTGGAAGGTTAGGGGAGGGAGAAAGGAGAAATGGCATCTCTGGTATGAACAGGGAGGACACCAGACACTCCTTGAACATAAAGTGATAGCCTGACTCATTGCCTGGATGGTTGGCAGCAGATGGCCACATGAGCAAGGGGGACATGGACTTTGGGAAGGGAAAAGGTGCACTTAGATTGTAGTTGCTCTCTTGATTTTTTTTGGGGGGGCAGGGGTGTATATTTAAACTCTTGCAACTCCTCAATAGAGTGACTAACACACCTGCATGACTGCCCCATCCTTCCAGAGTGATCTAGGAGTCCAACTCAAATACCATGAGCCTGAGTCTGATCCCATCTACACTGATGTAATTCCACGGCCCTCCATGGTTCTGTACCTAATTAAACATGGAGTGAGGTCAGAATCGCCTTTGTCTGTACATATAACAGAGCACCCCTCATTTTCCTCACTTGGGATCTATAGTACTAAACAGCACAAGCATCTATTGTTTGAGCTAAAAGAAAAACTCTGTTATCTAGCAGCTGTAGTAGACCCTTCTCCTCCTACATGGACTAGCCATTAAAGGGAGACACAGATCACTCTGCCAGTATAGGGAAAAAATCAGAAAAGCCCTTATCTTATTGAATTGGAAAGATGAGCAGCTTTTAAAAAAGGGACAAATCCCATCCCCACCACCAATCTAGGCAGGCTAGGAACTGCATTCTACCAACAGCTTGAGATTTACCCAGAATCTATACCCTGTTCTGCAAAAGTAGCGAGCTATGGGAATAAATGGCCAAGATGTTTTAAAAATTAAATGTCAACCAAACTAGTAAAAACACAAAATCCCCAATCCCTTTACTAATCGTCTCCAGTTAGGTAATTAAGCTAATGATTCCTAAATATTTGATTAGGAATATTAGATTCCTTAAGCACAAGAGTGAGTGTACAGTGCAGATGGGTGTGCTAGGGAGAGCGAGCACAAATTCACTCTGGTAAGATTCTGGTAAGGTATCTAAGAGTTTGGGAAGATGGTTTGCTTTATCATTGCACAGTTACATTCCACCCTTATTTAAATGGCTTCTCGTCTTAACAGAAATAGGAAAGCAAATTTCCCCCTGCTACATCATCACCAGCCTGTCCTTAAGCCTCCCACTCGTCTCATTGGCCTCAGTATTTTTTGTGCCCTGTATTCCTGCAGCCACTTGTTACTATTGCCGAGCAACAGACCTTAGCAGCAGCTGGTCTGCAGCAGGGTCGCAAGCGTTCTAAATGCAGTGTCCTGCCATTGCTGGCTGTGATTCCGATGACATGAGCCAGTTCACTGCAGTGGAGACGGTGTCTGTGGCATGTTAAGACAGGAAAGCTCACTGCTTTCCTGAAGTTTCGAATCCCCAACTCAAGCTGCATCGCCAGTGTCTGAACCTATGGCCCTGCCTGAATTTGTAAGAGACCACCACCTCTGTGAATACACGAGGCCATACGTAACCAGGATATGATATGATTCAACTCCTCTGTACCCGGCCACAGCAAAACCCAGTCCTGATGTAGATTCTGCTCAGGAAGACTCATTATTGCTTAAAACTGCTCGAGCAAAGACAAGCCCTTGCCTTCTCCACTCCTGCTATCCTGGGAAGTAAATACCACTCACCAAGAGCTGGGGTTTTCAGGACAAATTTTTTGGTGGCCTCAAGAGTGCGGCCACCAACTCTTTCTGGTGTCCGTGCTCACACTTTTTCCTAAAACACTTAATTAGCTTTAGGAAAAACAAATAAATATGCACATAGATATCATTGTAGTTCCTTTATTGCTAGCTAGTAAGTCTGTTGTGAAAAGTGATACTTTTATGTTTGTTAATATCACTTTTCACAGCAGACTTACTCAGCCCAGGCAAGCCTGGGGACAAATTAAGCCCTGGATAGGGAGGTTGGGGGAGGCAGCTGGAGCCAGGGGTGATGGGGGGGGAAGGAGAGTGGGGGAGGCAGTGGAGCCCCGCAAACTGAGCGTTCTGCCCTGCCACCCTACAGCTGAAGCCCAAAACCTGGGCCCCACCACCCCTGGGAAAGTGCAGAACTCACCTGCTGCCTGCTCCTCTAGCGTTGTGCCCCAGGTAACGCCAGGGGGGTGCAGGGCTCAACCCCTGCTGGCAGCCCCAGCAAGCAACACCAACATCCAGGAGCAACAGGGAGGGAGAGAGGTCGCTACTCCCCCCTCACCCGCATCACAGCCCAGGAGGCTGTGGCCAACAAGAAGAGTCCCTGGTGGCCGCATTTGAGAAATGCTGACCTAAAGGGATGAGAGGGTGACATCTGAAATCCAGCAGTGGATTATATAGCAAATGGTTCCAGCTGGCTTTTAATGTCCTAACTTAAAGTGCCTTCCGTCTCTTAAAACAGGACGGATTCTGTTCTCAGCTGCACCAGCTGAAATCCAGAGAAACTCCACAGAAGGCCCCAGGGTTACTCAGGCTCGCCCCAGTGCCAGTGAGAGCAGGGTTGTTCCCTCCTCTCTGTAAACTGACAGCCCCACCAGTCAAATGCAGCTGCTGATTCTACATCTAACACTTGGTGATTAATACCACAGAACATAAAGCCAGGACCACACTGCTCCCACACTAAACTCAGGGCTGGTCCACCTTGCCGACAGCCAAACCATTCGGAGGGGGCTCCGAGGGCAGAATCTTCCTGGGGGACAGTCTCTTATTGTTGTCGGGGTGCAGGGTCTGCTCTCCTGGGGAATGAGCCACCCCCGCCACCCTGCACAGGCAACTAATGGGAGTCAAGATCGATCCCTGTGGAGGCCTTGTGCTCCCTCATGCCCCTCGGCCAGTGTGGCTCCAATCGAGCTATGCTACCAGCAACTGCCACTGGCCATGGTTGCTCTGAGAAGCTCTCTTACAAGGAAACTCCTACCATGGAGGGGGCTCCATAGGCAACGCAGGTCAAAGCTGTATTTACCTTTCCCGGGCAATCTCCACAGAGGAGCTAGGGGGTAGAGTGTGTGTGTCTTGCACAACTGGTCCCATTCAACCCTATGTGAGGCCACCTGTCCCCAACCCAGCTACCCCTAACTTCCATGGAGTACCCTAATGGGGATGGAGAAGTCTGGGAAAGCAACCCCGCTTCCTCGGTCAATAAGTCTCCCAAGCCCTGTCTGGATTCCCATTTAACACAATGTTTTGGTCATGAAAAAAAAAAACGGGGACAAGAGTTTTGTATCTTTTAATTGTTTATTGTATAATATAAAACTACAAAAGTAAGACTGCTCATTTCCATGTACATTTGTCCAACTGTTTTGATTACAGCCCATACCTACATGTGAATACAGTAATCTGGTTTCAGATGTATATGTCTGTAATATTGCATAGAAAAGGCACAGCGCTAAGGTCTGTGGGGGGAAAAAAAAATACAGCCTTCTTTTTGACAATAACAAGCCCTGTTCAACCACCATGCACTGAACATGTCACACTATATACACCTTTTCCAGAATCTCTGCCTTTACAGATTCTAGCATGGATTACATTGTTAACCCTCGAAAAAGGTTTTGTTTTTTTAAAAAGGATTCCAGAATTTGCATTAGGCCTATTTTCTGAAAGGGGAGGGGGGAGCTTAAAATGAGCTAATTTCTGAGAAACATTCAGACTCATTAATGTATGTACTGAAAGCAACTTTCACAAGAGCAGGATGCTGAAATCTGTTCAAAATTAAATAAATGTTTACACCTCTTTGGAGTGAATTAAACCATTTCTCAGACAGGAACTATTACAATTTGCTCATTTAGTTTTTGAAGAAAGTGTCTCGATCATCTTATTTTGTAGCTTACTGCAAGGAACATGACTAAATAGATGCCTTTAATTTTTAATACTTTACTGCTCCTCAAAGTTTCTTTTAAAAGGAATCTCTCCTTGCTTTGCATACAGATATGTACAGTCCACTCAGACTCTGAGCAGGGACTGTTATTGGGGCCCAATCCTATATTGCTAGCAAAATTCCCACTAAGAACTACGCGAATTACTTATGAGCAAGGACTGCCTGATCAGGCCCAGTAAGCAATAGTAAAATCAAAACCCATGCAAAAAAACATGGTGCACTTGGAAAGTGCATTTACAACTTTTTGTCCGTGTCTTACCATTTTGCACAAATGCAGTGTCAGTTCTTTGCACTTCCTGGAGCAAGGACACCACCCTGCAAACTCTTGCTCGCTCGTATAGCCCCACAGACTTCACGGGGACTCCTTGCATGAGTAAAGATTTAGGGCAAGTCTACGCTACAGGGCTCTATCGGCGCAACTGCACCAATGCAGCTGTAGCGCGTCTGGTGAAGACGTGCTTTGCTGACGGAAGAGTGCTCTCCCATCGGCACCTCAGTGAGACACCAAAGCTCCGTCAGCAGGAGAGCGTCTCCCGCCGATATAGTGCTGGTGTGGACAGAGCGAAACTTGCGCTGCGGGGCGGGAAGCAGGGGCTTTTTCACACCCCTGAGTGACACAGGTTAGGTTGACTTAAGTGGTAGTGTAGACCTGCCCTTACTCATGCATTTACAAGATCACGCCCTAAAGGAACAGCGATAGTATGCTGACCTTGCTGCTGCGTCTACTCAAGACTCCATCCGACTTTAAAGGGTGCAAGAGCAAGCCCCTTTAAAGGAACTGACGCATTACAAGCCCGATTTTTATGAGTAATTTTGAGTATTAAAATCTCCCTCATCCATCCTTTTTGCATATTTCAAACAACCAGACCCATACTGGAAAGGGGGCGGGGGGGATTAATGTGAACCGTGCATATCCCGAATAGAACCCAATGCATTTTCTCTGAATCAGGCTCCCATCCCCTTTTCATACAGATTTACATTCCTACAAGAGAATACATTCCTACCATACATTCTGTACATGTTACAATCCAGATGTTGTTAGCTTCACAATAAAATAAATATATTTACAATGAAAAAAAAGGAATAAATAACTTATGAAAAAATCACTTCAAATCCAAAGCTCTTTTGTTCTGCTCCCATCTTGTCACTTCATTGCACATCATGGTCAATATCCATCACCTGGGTATTCATCTTTTATAAAGAATTCTTATCCTGACTGTTATACTCTGACCTTTGCAAGAAGGCCATGCTATAGAAAGAAAGTTACTGCCAAAGTAGAAGATTCCAACAAGCATTTCAATCTATAGAATTAAAGGTTACAGTTCAAAATAAGAATTACTGACCTTCTGCCTAATTTTATAAATCAGGTGTTTTGCTCTTTGTGTATCTCCTGCCAATTTCCTTTAAGTACTCTGTTATTAAGGATTTCCCTACTTTATTACCAAGAATACACAGATTTCTTTTGAGTGGTAAAGTAGATTTTGAGATCTTGTCTCCTGTTCTGCAAATACAAAGAGACTTCAAACAACCATTTTTAAACAGCAGTTCACTGCTCTGAAAATAGCATTTATTTGAACTGTTGCCTAACATATGGTGCTTGTCTAAAAACACAATTAACTAATCCAAAGAAAGGGCAGTTGTTAAGAACCGATTTACAATAACTTAGAACAACGATAATCAACTGCTTACCATGTTATTGTTCTGAACAATCAACATTATTGCATGGCTTTAGGGTTTTGTATACAGATTGATGCACCTTGTTGTAGCCAGGGTTTCTTGGGTGCTCCAGTTACAAAAGTTGCGGAGTCTGTGGCAGGATTGTTCTCTCACAAGGAATGGAAGCTGCTGAATGAACAACAGCCAAACATTACTGGATGCAAAACAGAGCAACCCTTCCCTAGCTGGCCCTGCGCCAGCAATTAAAAATGGTCCCTAATTCTACAGTTGGTTGATGCCATTCTGTTTGAAGTCATAAAATACTAGTATTGTAAGCGAACTATTGCGATTATATCAACATCTTGTGTCACTTAGTAATTCTCTTTAAAATATACTAAAACTGGCTGATTAATTAGGATCTAGAAGCATTTCCTAATTGTATGATGCATTGCATTTAGAGTAGCAGTTCCTTCATTGCAAAATTTATTTGCTTTGTGTTATGTGTGTGCATTATATATATTTACTAGTAAATATATATGGCCTGTTTAAAGTGCCAATTTATAAAGCTGCCTTTTTAAAGGCAGACAAGACCCAATTTTATCCATGACAAGAAGTGAGCAGAATTGACTGAATATTGCCAAATGACATAAAAACATAATTTAAAATTTCTTAAATAAATATAAAAGTTATTCCTAAAGAAGCCATAGGCATGTCAACAATATAGGTTGTAACCTGCACTCATCAGCTAAAGTACCATTGAAAAATTAAAATGCCATAGCAATTTCAGCAACAGGCATGATACATTGCAAACGGTTTTTTAAATTAAATGTACACCACAATGAATACAGAAATGCTACTGGTGCAGTAATGAGAAGACTTCTCAGGTGTTACAGGGGAGGGAAACATGCATAGAAAGCTGTGTCTGTATATTCATTGTAAAACAGGTCTATAAAGTGTAAAGCAGGTAACAAGAAACGAACCCTAGAGGAGATGCCAAGTGATGTAACACAACTGGCTCCAGTTTCAACAGCAATGGATACGAAGATAAGTCCATCCAGTGCAGATAAGAGATGAGCTTCACTGCAGTAATACTGAAGTTGCATTTTTCAGCACTCATTAACACAGTGAGGGAGAAAGAATGCTCCAAGAAAGGGCAAGTGGAATCTTGAACACAAATTAACTGGAACAAATACCACGTATGCCTTCTTTAAGAAAAATTACAACGAGATGTATTGTTTGTAAATGGCATGTATATTCCCATTAAAATCATTCGCAGTAACTTCAGCTAAGGAAATGCTGACTTGCTAAAATGGTAACACATTTCAAGTAACAAAGACAATTGGCTGTTCCAAATTTAGGGGAAAAAAACCCAAAAACTTTGCTTAAAAATAAAAAAAAAAGATTATACATTTGCTTGACATACTGGCTTCAGGATCAGGTTTTCAGTAGCCTTGATCTCACAAGAGAACACTTAGAATGAAATTTCACAATTATCTCCTGCCAACTGTTTAACATAGGTCTTGGAGTAGACATGGCTCTAAGGTTTTACAAATCACAGTAGTGCACAGGTGGCTACAGCAGCGAGTAAATATTTGTGAAACTCTTGTGAAACAGCCCCAGCCCTTTCTTAAAGCACTGTTTGCATTCAGGGAGACCCAACTGCAGATTTATTTGATCCGTTTTTCTCTTTGCACCATACACATATAAAACATTACAACTCTGTATAAAAGTACAAGTGGTTCTTGTACATCAATTATGCAGGAACTATGTGAGCAAATCCTATCAAAATAGCTATTTTTTGTGTGTATAAACAGCATTTTTTTTTTTTTAGAAAAAACAATATAATAAACTGCAGAATCTGTACAAAAATATAAAATAAATTTGGGCAGCAGTTTCTGAACAGCCATGTAAATGCAACACTTAAAGAAGACTAGTTAATGCCTCCAAAGGGCTGAATTGCTAAGTCAACCTATACAGGGCTAAAATGCCAAAAAGGTACTGAGATTATCTAAATAATAAATTTTTTACCTCTTGCAATAAAACTTATAGAAAAAATAGACAAATATGCACATGCAAATTTACAGCTTTCCCCAACATAATCCTTGTGCTTAGCTTTTACAATTCAATTTGTTTGTCATAAGATCATAGTAATATTGTCTACAATATGCATTCTTTCCTATACCAGGGTATTAGGTCTTCCTTGAGGAACCACTTTAAAAAAATACATTGAAAGTGGTCATACATGGATGAAGGCACTCCAACTCTGCTTGAAGCAAAAACTAGTGTGATCCTTTTCTTTTAAAAAAGGCAAGCAAGGACGCATGCACAGTGCTGTGAATTTGGAGGGGCGGGGAGGGAGGAAAGGGTTGTGAAAATACTACCAAGTGTATATACTGGTACATAAAAAGTCGTTATACTTTAAGACCCAACAAGCACCTCCATTATGTGATCCAGTTCTGTGAGGTCCATTTTGAAAGGCTGATTTGGGGTTACTGGCTGACTGCTGTAGGGGGCGAGAGTTTTTAGGAGATCATCTGCTGAGACAGGAGCCATTTTTGAGGCAGCTCCTGTAGCGGATGTGCAAGGGTCAAAATCATACATAGATGTGTCAATGTCAGCAAACAGAATATCATCCAAGGTCAAGTCTGTAAGGAAACCTGTGGAAGTTGTTATCTCAAAATTGCCAGGTAAAGAGTCCATGAGTTTTGATTCACTTGTTCTGCTCTCTTGGACTCCCTCAGACTTTTGAACATTAGACTCACTGGAGTTATCTTTAGAGTCATCTGTTGTTGCTGCTGCTTCTGTTGCTACTACGACTGCCTCGGTAGAGGTAGGTGCTGGACAGAGCTCCTCAATTTCGTCCAAGGCCGAGGAGAAACTGTCTTTTACCGGTTGGACAGCTGGAGGTGGTAGTTTTGTAGGACCATCATGTTGGACAGTCTGGGAAGTGCAAAAAGTGTCATCCTCAAGCAGAGAGGCTGGGGTGAGGCAAGACTCCAATGGTGTAGTGATTACTAGGTCAGTGGGGTGAACTGGCTGAGAGGCAAGATGACTGAACGCAGGCTGAGCCTCTCGAAAGCTGTCACCCAGAGGGTCAGTAGGCTGCGAAGTGGTGATGAACACAGGCCTCAAGCTACCTTCTTGTTTGAGTTCCTCCTGGATTCGCCTCAGCATGTTGTTAATTAAAACTGTCTTTTGCAAGCTTGGCTCTGTTAATGGCCTGTGGTTATAAAGTTTCATAAGGGAAATGTTGAAGATAGTCTGGCGCTGTAAGGTGTAAGACACCTTAGATGGACCGTCAGTAGGAGACACCACTTTGCCTTCCAGCCCATCTTCATGCTCGTCAAACTTCCGCTTTCCTCCTTTTCCCAACATATATCTGAAAAAGAGGGGGAAACCATTATAATAAATCATTAAAAATATTTATATCTTACAGCAAAACATTGTCTTTATGCTTCACACCAACAGCTCAGTGTCCAACAGTTTCTACCTACCCTCAGCAGATGTTCTACATATCAGTGACACTGGGTTTGAATCCCACTCATACTGGTTTCCCACTAGAGTAACTTCATTGACTTCAATGGAGTTACTCCTGATTTACACTGGTGCAATGGAGAGAACAGAATTAGGCACAGATAGCTTTTGCTCTGACTAGACCTACCTTAGTACAATGCTACGGCTGATAATTTAAACAAACCTAAGTCAGTAAATCCAAAGTATGGTTACAGCAGCAACTGTAACCCAGCCCTCTGCACACCTGTAGCATTCACACTGTGCACTGTACAAGGATGCAACTAATGCATGCTGTTAGGTGCATTAGTTGCATCCTTCTCATGCCAATATGGGCACACAGGGCAGAAACTAGGCTCTTCCATTCCTCTCTAGCATTTGCTGCTGCTTCCAATCCACTCTGCGGCGTTGAGGCTGAGTGTCCTGCCCTCCTCGCTGCTAGGTGTATGCCTTCAAATATAGCTCTACTGCAGGCATTAATCATTCCCTGAGTTTTGAATTTACATTACCAATCATAACACTGCATTTAACTTAGGGGCTTTTATACTGAATTTCCCTTTTTATTTTAAATTTAAAAAATTCCCAGAAATTATACACTGAGAGATCGCAGAGCCTACTTTCTGGCATTCCGGATATATGTATACCCCAACTTGCTGTTTTACTCAAATGATTAAAATGAACTCTAGACCCCAGGAAATGCTCGTCTCACCTCTCCAAAGCACATACATGACAAATGAGGGAAAAAATCCTTTCAAGTCATTTAGACCATCCTCCTGCCAATGCAGGATTGTTCTCTCCTGTGTATTCTCCCGTTTAACATAAAGTTAACGGCTACAGTCACAACATTCAAAAAGTGACTAGTAATTTGGGGCACCCAAAGTTCAGGGTGCCCAAATTTAGACCCCTTAAAGGGGCCTGATGTCCAGAATGTGCTGAGCACGCACCCTGCAGAAATCTGGCACCCTATAATCAAAACACACACACAAAAAATCACTGATCCTGGTCTATTAGAGTATTTGTTTCTAGGCACTTCACTGTCCCAAACCGAGGCAGTCACAAATGCACAGCTAAGCTGGTCACCCTATTAACACTTAGCACTAAGATCATAATGGTCTGACAGCCTACCCTGCCACCACCTGCTCTTTGGCTCTCCCTGCATATTTGCAATCACTGTGGATCTTAGACCCTGACTTTTAAAGGTATTCAGCGTTTCTCTGCTCAAGGTTGCAAGGCCTAGGCCCAGATTCGCAAAGGTACTGAGGTAAAACCAGTGACAGCTAGGCACTAAATACCTTTGAGAATCCTGGCCTAAGTGGTTCACATGGCTAAGTCCCATTTTCATTTTATGCTCCTATGTGCCTAAAATCACATCTGGAACTGGGACTCAGCCATCTAAGTCACTTAGGCATTGCAACCCAGAGAAGGTATGCCTTTACAAATCTGAGAACTTTCCATTTTAATATACTTAAGGGAAGGAGCTTCCATCATTTTGTTCAGGGCACTATTTAGGCTGAACAACAGGAAACGTTTCCTAACAGTGTTGTCAAAAGTTTCGTTTCACTCATTTTTCACCTTGTTTATTTGAAGAAACATCATCTGCCTTTTTCCAGTTGTTAGATTTTGCACGTAGAACATCCACACGCATCCGATGCGCATATCTGGCTAATCATACTGAATCAACAGGGAAATGACACACTACTGCACATGCACAACGTGTCTTATTTTTAAATGCCTAATCAAAGCACGTTCATCACTGAGGCCTACATACATGTCAAGTTGGAAGCTTAAAAATTTCTTTTGAGGTATCAGAGGACAACATTTTTTAAAAGTGTCAGCATGCTCACACTTTCCTAACGCAAAGATAAATTTAAAAAAGGACGATCAGAATTTCGTCCAACTTTCCTAGGAACATAAACTGCCTTTGAGCTAAGCAAAGCAGCATGGTGCTTTTCCAAACACAGATGTTTTATCAGAAAGTTAGAGAGCACCTGAAAAGAGAGGCCTAGAAAGTGTTGCCCATATCTAACCAGAGCACCATAATTGTGACCATATTATTGTCAGCAGCATTCACTGGGTGGGAAAATATCGTATTTGAGATGCATAGTAATCAGCTCAACAAACCAATTCTACCATCATCGTAACAGGTGCACCTTATGCTACACACTTGGGTGTACAAACAGTACTCTAGGGGCGGAACTCAACTACTTCTCAACCACGTGGCTCTTCCAATAGTTCTGGAAGCACACAGAGGTTTTGTTTTGCTTGGGGTGTTTTCTGAATCTCAATTATTACTCAGGAAAATGGATTTCAAAGCCTGATGTAGAAAATATATTTTCTCCTGCGGATGGCCTCCAGATAGTCTTTCAGTGCTTGTGAGATTTCAGTCTTGGGATTTTTTCCCCGATAATTAGGCTGCGTGGAATGAATATATTGTACAAGAAGTTTTATTGGACGTAATCTAAACAGTTGAGAAGAGAGGCCATCAATACATCTCCCTTACTTGCACCACAAGCTTCATCAACCCCATCTGAGGAAAATCCTGCAGAAGGGAGAAACTCTACGCTGCTCTCACTGCATCAACCCACTGTGGGGGCTGGGGGGGGGGATATCGCAAGTTCACACAGGGGGTAAAGGGTATATAGGTCCCTAGCAAGCCCATATGTGCACAAAAGCCTCCCCCCTTTGCATTGTTCACTTGGCTCCCGCATGCCAGAGTGGCACTCTTCACACCCAGGAGTTATGCTACCGCGGGCTCCCTGCCCGCCTTTCCTCTTACTGGGGCAAGGGGGTAAAGCAGAAAGCAAGGAGCAGAGAACTCGCATGCTTTTACCTGGCAACAACACAGAGATTAGTGAGAGTGCCTTGAAACAGGCCTAAGGAGTGAGAGCATGGAGTCTGGCGTGTGGCACTGCAGAGAGGCACACCTGGAATGCTGCACCTACGTTTACTGCAATGAAGAAACGAACCATAGAGCTGCTGTCCCCTCACCAGCCTGGCACCTCATTCCCCCAAGCCCATGGAACTCCCAAAGTGCAGGGTTCACCTGGAGGGCTATGCAGGGGACTGGAGGTAGGCTGGTGGGGCAGTGCTTCCTTGGTGTTGCTTCCCTTGCTCTAACGACTCTGGAGCCATTTTGGCGGGTGTTTTCTCCTGTCATCCCCTCCCCATTGGACAGCAGTGGAGAGGAGGTGGCCTAGGAAGATTCTCATTTAATCAAGTCCATCTCTGCTCAGGCTCACCCCTTTCTCTTTTTTATTTAGTAACATGTACGAGGGGAGGAGGATCATAGTCCCCCTGGTAAAGCACAGAGTGGCAGATGAGATCAGCTCCAGATGCAGAGGGAAATTACAACAGAAATATAAGTAGACTTGAACCCCAAGCCTGACTCTTACACAATCCTTACTGTGTTGCCATAAAGGTCTAAAGCAGTGGCTCCCAAACTTCTCAAGGTCACGCCCCCCTTACTCCTGTCCACATCTCGGGGCCAGGAGCGGGGCAGTGTGGTTGAAGCAGAGAGCTGCCTGAGTACATACATGCGGAATCGGGTGGGACTGTTCTTGGGGTTGCACTCATGCTCCAGTGGCCACTCTATTTGTCCTGTGCTAGCTCGAGCAGAGCTAGTGCGTGTAGGTCTACACAAGCTGGGCATTTTGTCTTCCAGGTGCTATGCAGACAGACCCTACCTAGGAATAAAAAAGAACCGTGGCCTGGCTGTTGCTGGCTCAGATCAACTGACTCAGGCTCAGCTCAGGGTCCCGGGCTCAGAGGGTCTCAGAGCTCAGGCTCCAGCCTGAACCAGAATTTCTACACTGTAATTTTCTAGCTCCTGTGAACCCGAGTCAGCTGACCGAGGCTCTGGGACTCAGTACCCCAGGGCTTTTATTGTAGATTAGATATATCTTCAGAGACAACTTCTGCGGTCCTTATTCAAGCAGAATTCCCAGTTCACCTGATGTGAGTTTGGCCTGAGGAAGGACTGCACCGCATGTACCCACTGGTTTAACTGTTGTGCAGCTTTCATTTGAATTGGTTTCAGATCTCTAACCTTTCTTCTCAGCCCCAAGCTTTGCTTTTAAAATTGCTCCTAAAACAAAAGCCTTTGCAGAGTGGAGGGGAAGAGGCAGGGTAAAAGAAGCATCAGGGAAATACTGACACATTCTGAAGTTTGTCTAACACTGAATCTAAAACAAGCGTGGGGAAAGTCAATCTTTATGGTTAAAAATAAATCCAAACTCCAGATCTCTTTCTGGAGTTATATGCAATTTAAAAAAAAAAAAAAGGGGGGGGGGGGGCAAAAAACCAAACAAACCCAAGAAAAGCTGTGGAACCTGTAGGCACTAATCCAAGTTTCTTGGCTAGCTACCAAGAATCCTTAAGCCTGGAATCTCGGGTGAACGAAAACTCTGAAATGTAGCATTACCCCATGGAAGTCTGTGTTTTCTCTCATCCCTAGTGCCAATTTCACAGAATGCTCAGCCTCTTTTCTTTTTAAAAGTTCTGCAGGGGCACGCTTCCTTTCACTTCAAATGTGTGTGCCAAGAGCAGAATCGCGAGGCTGGCAGACATGGGATACATCAGAGTAAGTTTCAGAGGAACAGCCGTGTTAGTCTGTATTCGCAAAAAGAAAAGGAGTACTTGTGGCACCTTAGAGACTAACCAATTTATTTGAGCATGAGCTTTCGTGAGCTACAGCTCACTTCATCAGAGTAAGTGTTCGGAGCCCAGGAGCTTTAGAAGCTTTGTGCTAGGATGAGCACTGGTAGCCTTACAAGCAGAAAAGGGCTCCATTATAAGAAGACCAAGCAACAGAATATAACGGCTGCCATACTGGGCCAGGCCAAAGGTCCACCTGGCCCAGTATCCTGTCTTCTGACAGTGGCCAATGCTAGGTGCCCCAGAGGGAATGAACAGAACAGGTAATCATCAAGTGATCCATCCCATCACCCATTCCCAGCTTGTGGCAGACAAAGGCTAGGGAAGGACGCCATCTCTGCCCATCCTGACTAATAGCCATTGATGGACCTATCCTCCATGAACTTATCTGATACTTCTTCTCCAACCTTGTATTTAAAACAGAGCTTTTTAATGGTGTAGGGACTGCTGGAGAAGTTTTAAAGTTTGTCAGTCCCTGGAAACTAGAAAATATTCACTGTACAAAGCAAACCCTTCCTCCCTCCCATCAAGAGGAAAGCAGGCAGTTTGGGTGGCTAACACAGCCTTCCCATGCTAAGTTTTTTAAATGAGCTGGTTTCTCCACTGGGCACCAAAGAGCGCGGTACCTGAAGTAAGCTCCTAAAGTGACACACACACACTCTCTCTCTCTCTCTCTCTCTCTCTCTCTCTCTCTAACTTCTCTATATTGTTTTTCAGGAAGCTTAGAAATGACTGAAGTCTTCCTGTACACATGACTGTCTAGCTTTCACATATCATTCAACCTTTATGTAGCTCAGAGTGCTGTTAGTGTCCTTTTAAAAGACAGAACGTATCAAGTAACTCAACTTCACCTACTAACTTTACAGTATTTTCACACTCCAGAAATCCCCTATCAAATGAGTCTAAAACTTTCAATCTTCAGAAGTAGCTATTTCTAGCCTACACAAGGAGATTTTCATTTCACTAACTAGGGGCCTAGAATGACTAGCATTGGAACATAAGCTTTTTAAAATATTTTATTCCAGACCACAAATGGGAATTGTTTTGAAAAATTTCCATTAATTACTTGTTCATTCTGCATGACTCCTCCCCCGCCCCACCAATGATCTTGTGTCTACATTAGAAAACATTTCAATTTTGCACATATTGACTTGTTAAAGTATCAAGTGATTTAAAATAAAAGATACTGAGGTAATATGCACCACATAAGAAACACTCTCTCCAACTTGACTCCACCGGTCTTGGTGAAGAGCCCACTCCTACACTCCCAAGTGAAAACTCCTGTTGAGGAGCTGAGAAAGCCAACTTACAGGTCTGGCTAGGCAAAGAGTAAAAATTAGTGTAAAATTAAATATATTCACACCCTCCACATCTAGGAAGTCACAATAAGTCTGAGGGTACATCTACATTACCTGCTGGATAGTGATCATCTATCGGGGATCGATTTATCACATCTAGTGTAGACGCGATAAAATCGATCCCCGATCACTCTGCTGTCAACTCCTGTACTCCACCGCAGCAAGAGGCGGAGTCAACGGGGAACGGCAGCAGTCGACCCTGCGCCGTGAGGATGCGAGGTAAGTCGACCTAAGATACGTCGACTTCAGCTATGCTATTCTCATAGCTGAAGTTGCATATCTTAGCTCGATTTCCCGCCCCCCCCAGTGCAGACCAGGCCTGAGCCAGACAATTATAGAAGGCAGGGACAAACAATCTGACAAAATGCAGTGCTGTCATGGACCATTTGGTATTCTCAGAACGGCAGTGCCCAGTAAGAACTCCAAAGTATATTACATCTGTTAGGAGCTGGTCTACAATGACCTCAGGACCTCTTCCTTGCTACACAGGTTCCTTTTCCTTGGTATTTGTATCCCATTTCTAGTGATGCCTTGCAACATATTTCTGTATTTGTGTTCATGTGCTATTCACGTCAAGCCCAAAGATGACTGACTGTATGTTATGGCCATGTGTTTTAAGGTTGATGTGGTCATGGGCATGAACTACTTTTAAAGGGAGACAATGTAGAACTGATTCAGCCATTCAAAAGAAAAAGAAAAGTTGCTTTGAGATTTTTCCAGAGATATTAGCCACAAAGTAAGCTTCGCCAGCTCCAGCTTTTGGATGACCCAGTCCAGAAAAGTATCTAAGATCCATTCATTCTGTTGCAGAAAGTCTGAACTTGCTTTTTTGTCCTCTGCACTTTAGGATGATTACATACACTCTAGTAGAAGATGAACTTTACAAGAGTAAAGTTCGTGTCATTTAGCACAGTGGGTTTGGTTTTGTTTTTAATTAAAAAAACAAGTGATGTTATTGAAAAACATCTTTTGCCCTTTGTGAAGAAACTGGTTTTGGTTTTGTTTCACTGAAGAGAAACAGCCCGAAGATGGTGGTTCTCTAGATCCAACAGCAAAATGATTAGTAAGTGTGGGGAAGCTTGTAACATTTCTGGTCCTAATTACTGATATGAGTCCTTCACTTTCTCGAGAACACAGATCCATACACATCTTTGAAGACATATTTGCCAGTCTTGGTCACAAGGGTATTCTTTGCTATTGCTGGGCTGAATCCTGAAGTCTTTACTAATTGGGAATTTTGCCTAAATAAGAACTGCAGCACTGGAGCCATAAAAAGTAAAATGAAAAAGAAAATGGTTTGCTCACCTTCTACCTAGCCCAAGGGTGGGCAAACTTCTTGGGCCGAGGGCCACATCTCGGTGGGGAAATAGTATCCAGGGCTGGGGTAGGGGGTTGGGGTGCAGGAGGGGTGCTTAGGGCAGGGAGTTGGGGTGCACAGGGTGCAGGCAGAGGGCTTAGGGCAGGGAGTTGGGGAGCGGGATGCAGGAGGGGTTTGGGCTCCAGCCCAGCGCCACTTACCTAAAGCGGCTCTGGGGTGGCAGCAGCGTGCACCGGGACCAGGGCAGGCTCCCTGCATGCCTGCCCTGGTCCCACACTGCACCACTCTGGGAAGTGGCTTGAACCAGGTTCCTGTGCGAACGCCAGTTCCCAGCCAATGGGAGCTGCGGGGGGCAGTGCCCGGAGGCAAGGACAATGCACAGAGCCCTCTGCCCCCCGCCCCCGCAGGCCACAGGGACGTGGTGCCGGCTGCTTCTTGGAGTGGAGTGGGGCCCGCGGCGCCACATGGGACAGTCCTGTGGGCCGGATCCAAAGCCCTGAGGGGCTGGACCCGGCCCACGGGCCGTAGTTTGCCCACCCCGACCTAGACAATACAGGCTTGTTCCCTACTGTATATTCTCCAAGGTTTTGTCCAGTTTAATTTTAAATGTCTCCCATTCACAGTGGTTTTTCTTGGAAAGCTATTCCAAAACGCAAAAGCCCTCATTGCTAATAAAAAGATTATTTTAAAAAGCAGTTGAACACCTCAAGAAATATACCCTACAGAATCCACAGAACCGGAGTCGAATCTTTAAGAAGCCATATCCCCCATCCTTTCGCTTGCCCTGTCACCTTGGGAGTTCTCGATGCTGAATGGCTTAAGACTCACTCTCAAAGCTAACACTGAGTGGCTTTTTAAAAGGCACTCGCATAAGTCTCAACAATTCACAGGCAGTGTTTTGTCCTCATGGGTCCAAAGTTTGAAGGAAAGAGAAAACCAGGAGGAGCTGGTGTGTGCAGGGTGGCTTAAAGCAGACCTGGCAGCATCTACTTCCTGACTGAAATCCTGTGTAGCTGAAACCACAGCACTTACATAAAAATTAAAAGAGGAGAAAAATGGATTATTTCACTTTCTTTTCTCTCAGAAAAGAACTAAAGCCGAAATCCTGCAGGGTGAAAAGGGAATTTGGGGAAATTTTCTCCGTTTAACTCTGAGTATGCAGCTTTTCAAGCCTCAGTGGTGATCGCGCTGAGATTTTAAGTTTTTGAGGCACTTTCTGCGCTGCCTCTGTAACATGGAATATTATTTCTCTTCCCAACTTCAAATCTCGGAGGGACAAATTCCGGTGAAACTGAAGTCAGTGAGTGTTTTGTTACAGACTTCAATGGAAGCAGGGTTTGGCATGCAATGCCACAGAACCACGAGTAAAGGGTATTTTGGGTCTATTGGGTAGTTTAACTGGCAACAGCATGGGCCAGAGCCTCTTATCCAGCCGATCTGTGTTTGGCACAAGGACAAGAGTGGGCAACTTTAAGCCTTTTTGATATTCCCAGATCCTAGGGCTGGTCAGGGCAGCCAGAGGGACAAGCTTAAATTACACCCAGCCACCTATGGGTTCAAGAGGCCATTTGGGTGGTGAGCAGCAAGCAGAGCAAAAGCACACCTATCCATATACCTTTCCCCTCAACTACACCCTTGAGTGAATCCCTCACAGAGCCAGACCTGCCAGCTTTGTGTTGCCCAAGCAAGGCCCAAGATCTGGCCCCTAAATTCCTGGCAAGAATGTCACTGGTTGTGCCAGCCTATGACCACCACTGGCCAGAGGAAGGAGTTAGAAGATTAAATCTATCCATTTAGATGGAAGCCCTCCAACCTCCTAAAGGAGCAGTGGACCCCTTCTCCCACAACCACTTGTTAAAGCTAGCAAGGAAGGGTAATTACCAAGGGTAAAAAGCAGTTACTCAGCTCTGGCTGGAGAAAGCTAACAAATCTAGCATCCATTTCTCATTTCACTTTGTATTTTTTAAAAATCCATACTTACTGGGTTTTAGCTCAAGGAATTGGAAGAACAAATTATGTTGATTTAAAAACAAAACAAAAACACCCACAGTCCTTAAAAATTACACTTCCTTAAAGATTTTGTTTGCTTGGTACAAAGGCAAATCCTGGCATAGCAATGTCACACTAGGTAGCTAGTACAGTACGTACTGCATGGCAATGCACAACTAGATTTGATATGCTGCAGCTGGCTCCGAATTTGTACATTAACTGTTTTTGCAAGACTTCTTAGTGTCTGATTCTGATCTCACTGATGCAGGCTGCACACCAGTGTGATTCAGCTTACTCCAAAGGAGTTTTACTCCAGATTTACACTACTGTAGGCAAGAATCAGGTCCTAGGTCTTGATATTATGGGCACATGACAGGTGGGAGAAGCCAGAAGAGATGGAAGGCTATATGGAAAGGGACAATATTGGGGTTGCTCTCCTCTCTGACTTTTAATAGTTAGGATTTCCCATTTACAGTGTGTTTTTTCTAATACTAAGTTGTTAGTTCTAGGTCCATTCTGACCTAAGTTCCCTGTAAGCTGCGTGACTGTGCAGCAAGCTATCAAGGGCCATGCAGGCGGGAAGAGGCGTCTCTCCCCCGGCCCCGGGCTGCTGCGGTGAGAGAGGGCTGGGGGGAGTCCTCTCTAGCCACCGCAGCTCTGGGGCAGCTTTCACCCCAAACCCCTCATCCCCGGCCCCACCCCAGAGCCCACACACTGCCAGCTGGAGCCCTCCTCTCCCCCCACACACCAACCCTTTGCCCCAGCCCTGAGCCCCCTACTGCACCCTAAGCCTCTCATCCCCGGCCCCACCCCAGAACCTGCACCCTCAGCTGGATCCCTCACCCCCTGCATTCCCTTTGACTTTTAAGGAGTAAAAATATTTGTTTTAATAAGCATTCACAAAACTCTCTCCATTGAATATAAAAAGTTTCAGCGCTGCACTCTCAGAGAGCACAGGGCATCACTCACATTCACCAGCCTTCTCTGCACAGTGCTAGCAATAACCGTAAATGACAGGTGGTTTTGGTGTGTATTCTGTATGAAACTACTCTCCCCATTTGCTTTTGTGGGGGGCATTAAAGCAAGTTTTAAACCTCAGTTGTAGAGGCTAGTACAAATGCACCCCATACACGTCAACTCAAGCCAGAATTTTCAGAGGTGCCAGTCATGCACAACCATAGACGGCCGTGGTGTGTGTTTAGTTCTTCTGAAAATCTGGCTGGTTTTACACAGATACTGAAGTGGAAGCACTGACACCTGGTAAATTTAATAATAATGCTTAAACAAAAGAAAACAAAAAACCCACAGGGGAAATTTTTAGTAGCGATCATAAGTAGGCTTTAGTGCAGTGTATTGAAAGTTATGGAAGTCATAATGATAGGATGCCAGAGGAAGTTTAGAATCTCAGTATAGGAACATATGAAGTCCTGCAGTTATCGCTGGAGTTCTACTTTGCACTTCCAGGAGTTCTGAGGTCCCTGCAGTGACATCCATGTTAATTGGAAAGTAAGGTGAAGCCTTCCCTAACAAATAAGCAATGCAATTATAAAGCAAGTCAACAGTGTAAAGCCAGCTAACGTGTTCCAGCGATATTTTGAAACTGTAATCCGATACTACTGTTTCCATCCTCGTGCCTTGCCTGCACTCCCTTGTTGCATACTGTACTATTTGAGGCCCAGAGGGCAAGGCAAGCTCTTGCTGTTTATTAACGATCAGACACTGCATTTCGACCGAGATCTGTATGCACACCACCCGCAATACTTTCTCGATAGTTTCTTAAACTTGGAGATTATTGAAACCCTACCAGAACCTTAACCTTTTTGGAACAACTAAAGCAAGCAACCCCTCCTCCTCCTGCCCGCAACTCTCTCATTTTAAATCTCCAACAGTTTTTACTGTGCTAAAAAAGGCAAAGCCACTCTAAGCAAGTCTCTACTCTTGCAGTCTGCTAAGTTTTGCAGGAAGCATATGCTTCTATTAAATTAGAAACAGTTTCTAATGCTGTCAGTTTGCTAAGTGTAACCTTTTCTCTTGGAAGAAGAGAAGCTGGTTTAATGTTTTTGACAAACTGCACTCAGCAAACAAAACTATGTCAGATGAAGCTGGAACAGGCTCCAATAAATATCATTTAAAATAAATTAGGGCCTCATTAAATAATCATTTGAAAGAGGAACAGGTTTTGTATGTTAATAAGAGTGTTTTAATATTAAGAAATTGTATTAAGTTTTATTGCCCTAATACAAGTTGAAGTCAAATTTACCCTCCTTTGCTTGTTAAGCCATTAAAAATTACACTGAAAGAATTAGGAGGTGATCAAAAGTACACAGGTGCTGTATATGGAAGGAAGACTAGGCACTTTAAAAATGGCCACCTGAATAGAAATTACGAGCAAATAACACAGGCAGTATAAAGGCACAGATGAATGAAACAGAAAAAGGATCTTCTTTCTGATACAAAGGAGAACAAGCAATGTGTTTTTAGAATAAAGTATTAATGTTTTAAAAACCCAACCAACCAAACAGTGCTTACTGTCTGGCAGGGAGCTGTCTTTAAAGCAGCAACGAACTGTTTTGAGACAATACACATTATTTTTATGCCAGCGCCTCCAGCTAGCCAAAAGGTCAGTTCTGACATATTCTACCTTGTGTAGAACTTCTCTTTTGCCTCCTTGAAACAGTGAACAAGGGCATCAGTCAAGTGTGAATGTGATCACGAGACTCAAGCCTTCTCCCTTTTGGGAGTTTCATGCAAAAATTTGCTACCATTGCTAACTGGCTCAGCTCCACCAGTGGGAGCGCTAGCATGGAACCTATGATCACAGGAACAATTTAGGCCTACTCGGGGCAGAAGTAGATAACACTGTTAAATACACTGGCAGCCCATTTACACCATTGCTACCACTGGCGTTAGCGAGGGGGAAATATTTGCAAAACACAGACACAGCCTTATTCCGGGGCACCTCTTTGTCCACTATCCTCATTACTCTTTTCGCCGGAATAGCTGCGCATACTGCAAACCAATGAAGGCAAAAACAGGGTTCCTACATGGAATCTGCAATGCCGCCTTGGAGCGCTGGGAAAAAAAAAAAGAGCACATTCTTCCCCGGCAGAACAGGAGCGTCAACTCTGCAAGGATTCGTCTTAGCCAACATGAAAAGTGAGACTGAGGTTACTCCGAAACTCGGATCTCCACGTGGCAGGGCTAAGGAAGTTGTCAGGTCTGCCAAGCATGAATCAAGTTATATTATGCTGTATACACATGGTTCAAACTCCTTTCAAATGGTGCAGTGAATTGTGCTGCCACTGTACAGTAACAGCAATCTCTCAAGCACCACGGTTTGGATCCCTGCACTTCTGCTGTGGGAGAGAATAAGAAATGCATTAACTGAATAGTATCCAAGACTAATCAAGCTACATGGACTGTGCAGAATAATCCACATCTTATTAAAAAAACAGGCTATGCTTTTTGTTATGTGAAGATATGCCATGGGGCCTATTCAAAGTTACCTCTGGGGGCTGAAGTCAGGTACGAAGTCTCCACATTTTAGATTCTCTGAGCATGTCTCCCATTAATGGGCTCTCTTGTCCAGTAGTCAGCAACGCTATAGGCCACAGTCCTGCAAGGAGAACCACATGGGCAGGCCCTTGAATGGAACTGCACTGAAACCCACGGGGCTCTGTGCAGCATCATACACTTCTACTTGGAGAACCAGGGTCCCAGTTTCTTAAAGCTGGGAAGCCTCAGCAGTTAAGATGACTGGGCACTGCTTTAGGGCCAAATCCAGTTGATTGTCCTCCATTCCCACTGACTTCAGAGCCTTCAGGAATCCATGTGCTGAAGAGCCTACCAGGAAGGAGCAGCTTAATTGTAAATTAAATCCAAAACCAGGTGAAAGGCCTACTAAACTAACAAAATACATTTTCCTGTCACAGTTAACATTTGTCAACTGTGATCACGGTATGCTACTGCACACAGAGGATAAGGGTGATGCTGAAATATTTAATATTTATTTATCCCTCCCTCCCACCTCCCTTGTGATTTTGTTAATGTGCTCAACAAGGGGGTTATGCTGTGCTGTGTCATGTTCAGCTGGTTAAACAAGACATCTTTATTGGCATGTACATGTCATGGTCTGGTTGATGTACTTAGTGTATTTAAAGATCCAAAGTCTTCAGTCTATTCTCCCCTGGATGCATGCAATTCCTGTAAAGGTTAATGGGAGTTATGTGTGCATCAAAGGGAGACTAGACCCCTTTGTGTATAATGGAAGGTAGTTTTTCTCATGTATTTATAATTACTTGGATGGAGTCCTTGCTTTCATAGAGTCTTTTCATAGAGTCTTTTCCCCAAAGATACCTTGTTTTTCCCCTCACATTGTAGACTCTTAATAAAACACACTGGGAACTCCCCCCTTAAAACAGAAGATGAAGCGTTTGCCAAAATGCACATTATAGCTTTGAAAATGGAGTATTGCATAAGTTACCACAGTCAAACTGAAAAGAAGCAACTTGACTTTTCTTTTTCTGTTAAGAAAAAAAGTGTGGCATAAAATGCAAACTACATCTCACCAATGGGAAATCATCTTAGCTTCTGTCTTGTAGGTTTCATATGTCAACCAGTTTCTTGCCACTGAAAGTAAAAAACCATGAACAGACTACAACAGGAAGTGTTTCCATGATGCTGTTCTCAAAGCAACTGTTCTTATGTGCTTTGGAGTAGTTTTCAACATTTTTTGCTTTAATAAGCGAAGCACAGATTGCTTTAAACAAACAGACAGGTCACAACAATCCTCAAGATCATTAGTTTTACATACGTCATCTAATCAGAGGTAATTGTTATTTTTGTGCCAGGTCCTGCAAACTGAGGGCTTCAAATGTTCTGATACTTGTAATAATATGCAGATTCTTTATTAAAAAATCTTACTAATATGTAGAAAGGAGCATAAAACATTTTAATTTATTTTAATGGGAGGAGTAGTTATTATCCTGCCTCTACCACACATGTGAACACATGCAGAAAAAATGGTCCCGAAGATCAGATGTGAAAGTTTGCCAAGACAGCATTAAATGAGGTTAGAAAAGTGGACAACTGTTGGCCTTTCAATCTAGTGCACTAAAGCTCTTGCATTTGTTGAAATACAGCGTGTGTTTTCATGTTTCCTGAAGTAGAATTCTGAAAGCTGATAAAGGGAACTTTGGCTAGCATTGAACTATAATGAACTTATGGCAATGGCCAGTAAGAGGCAGAGAGATTTAATTTTCATGGTATCTGGTTGATTCCACAGTCAGAATAACTAAAAAGACACACAAAAATAGTAGAATTATGAATATTAACCCACTTGAACTGCATAATGTCCAGTAATTAAAGTGCTAATATCCTCAATCCTCAGGAAAAAATTGTCATGCTAGACCTACATGGTTTTATCCAATTATCCTACTTTGGAACACTTCTATTTTATGGCACACTTTAGGATCAATTCCATTTTTAAAAGCCTGGCTAATGCAGGTCAGTTAGCCTGGAATACTGTAATTTAAACACTGATACTGTGTGTGCATTTGGGGGATGGGAAGCTGGCCCACATTTCACAGAAAAGTAATGTTAGAAGAAGAACAGAATAAAAAGAAAAGAGAAAGCGTTCTAAGTTGCATTTCCCCTTTAAGCCAGACACAAATTATACACCATAGCCAAAGTTCCCCATTACATTAGTTTTCTTTCAGAGTTACAATGACTAGAAAAAAAAACAAAACCCAACACAGCAACTGTGTATTGTGCATGTCTTTTTGCACTCACATTTGGGGCAACACACCAGATAACCAAGGCTTAAGTTTAAAAATACAAAAAGGTATAATATTCCATTCTGTACATTTGCAATATTTTGTGCAATGAGGGTGTGTGTAATCTTAGAAAAACCAATTTCCCAAATATACGGGGGCTGGAGAGTAACAGAGGCAATGTATCTGATCGCAGGAGGGTAACAGAAGCAAAATTACTGGGCCCATGGGAGGGTGGGGTACTAAAGTAGCTCTGCTCAAAGCCCTTCTGATGGTCAGTGATATAAGTTACTGCTCTTGGTGAGAGGAAAGGCAAGGGGATAAGGGTTGATTTGCAGCAAACCACACTAGAGTTAATGCTTAAATACTGCAGATTGTTACACACACACACCCCTCAATGCAATAAGGAAACAAAGTTACCACTATTGAAAACACTCAGGTGGATTTCATGCGTACCAAAGTCTCCTTTTTATGATGAATTAAAGAAACTTACTCTAATAAAAGAAAAATGTATCTTTTAAAATAATATACAAATATTATATATTTTAAAGAAACAAATATTTTTCCAGGGGGAGGGGCTACCCCTTAGCACCTGTGAAAAATATGAGTGCATGAGAACACAAGAAGATGCTGCCATACTTATGAATTATATTTAAGAATTTCATTTTTGCAGCTACCTACAGTTAAGACAAAGCTGCCTCTAGGCATTTAAAACTAGTCAGACCTGCTGCAGCAGCTGCACAGTCTGCTTCGAATATGCCCTCCACACTCCTTCCAACCCCCACCCCTACATATCCGCATAGTTTACCGCCAATCATGGGCGTTTCTTTCTATAGTGTAGTTCACTCAACCATCTTATTGCCTCCTCTGGAAGGGAAAGAGTGTTTCAAAAAGACCAGTGTGAAATGCTAAGAAAAAGTTGGATATTAGCAAATCGTAGATACAAATCACATTTCAGTGGAAAGTCTGTTTGGATCCTACAGCATGATTGTTTTGCCATGGATTGAAAATCATGGCTCAAAGAAAAATGTTTTGCTTGTTACAGATAATCCTGTCAGGTATTAAATCTGAGGAAATGAAATCCTTCACTTAAATACTGTAGTGACTGAACACGTGTCAAACAGAAGGAAGGGTCTAAACCTACCCAATTCAAAATTCCTTTGATCAAATCAGTACAATTTTGTGTCACTCTGTTTTTTAAACAGCAGTTTTTAAAGATTCCTATCATGCATTTGTATCTGCTTCATATAATTTTTATATATGTAGTAACACTTCTCTTATGCTGTTCTTTTCTTAACAGGAAACACAGGAAATGGAACCAAATCCGGCTCATTCACTGATGTGTAAGTAAGACAAGTAGGATCTGGCTCCCACTGATTACACAGAATGGGACATATGACACTTAATGTAAAAACTGAACTCCAAAGCCCAATACTAGAGACCATTCCAGCTTTTCCAAAAGGGACAACGGGGCTGTAATGGGACTGAGGTTCTGGCTCAAAGACTTCAATAGAGTTACTCCAGTGTAACAGAGAGCAGAATCTAGCCATGTAATTTACCTACCTACATGCACATATTATTTATATTGGGGTAGTGCCCAGGAACCCCAGTCATTGCCCTGGACCCCCTTGTGGCAGGCACTATACAAATACAGAACAAAATGACCACCCCACCACAAAATGCTTACAATCTAAAGGCTGTACGGTCACTTTGAATTTGGCTTCCCTGGACTTTTCAGTGACACTGCAATCTGAATGTTGCGGTAACAGTTTGTTTTCCGTTTACATTACATATTATCTTTTGCTGACTGCACTGGTAATGCTGAAAAAAACAAAACAAAAAAAAAGGAATACCTCAGTTGTGGCAAACATTAAAGTTTACTTCATTTACGGCAGATAAAAAATTATAGGAGAAGCAGGCCCTTCTGTTCAGAAGCAGCTACACTCCTCCTGACTGATCAGTGTACTTGTAAAATAATTATTGGTAGAAATGTGTCAATTGCATCTATTAAAAAAACAAAAAACCCCACACCAACACACCTACCATTCATTCTTAGATTTGCAGATTCCACTTTTTATAAACTAATAATTAGTGGGAGGCTCAGCTACATTAAGTATTTGCACCTATTACCAGCTGCCTTCCCTTTAAACTGGACCTTGCTCTCTTTTCTTTTAGTGCATTCATGATCTTTGGACTCAGCAATCAGAGTCTGCTGTTTCTGGCACAGATTGATTGGGGGCGGAGGGGGGAGGGTGCAAGAAACTGTTGCCACTGAAGCGGTCTCCTTCTGTGCGAGGCTTACAAACATGAACTAACTCACAAGAAAGTATACCTGCATTAAACAGAACTTATAAAAGTAAGTGGGTCTTCAGACGATTGTCTATACTTTTGAAGAGATGCATTCTCTTTTGTGAAAAGCTACACTTTAGTATGTGTTACCTAAACGCAAAAATGGTCCTCACAACTCTGGATTACCCTGCCTTACTTCAGCACTCCTAGTCAGGGACTATGGCAAAGCATTATACATCCGTGTGAACTATAAAACATTCTAAATTGGTTTCCAGATCAATGATTCTCAGGAAAAAAAAGGCTCATTAATTGTTAGCAAAAGTAGTTCAACTAGATACTACTAAGATCTGCTGTATCCAACAGAGGTGAAACTTCACTTAAAGAAAATGTCAACCTACATTATAAAGTTTGAATTTTCATGCTGACTGTTTTTAGCACATTGTGCCCAGTTGTGTGATGTCTTTTAAGAAGTGATTTTCAGTACTTGGGTCTTCTCCGTTATTTGTATTACTTCCACCAAAAGCATAGTGAAAAACTCATCTTATCTTTTGGGTAAATCATGCTAAGACTAGCAGATGTCTACGGAACACAGTTACACTTCACAATAAATCAGCACATACGCCTGTTTAATTCTGTATATTGTAATTGTTTTAAATAAAGACAAACCTACATATGTGTAGGCTAAGAAGTTTCTTTTGTTTTTTAAACAACTTCAGAGTGAATAAAAATCAGCTTGACATGAAAATCAAAAGGAGTACTTCAAGAAGCACAAGGAATAGCTTCATTCTCTAAAGAGCATAATTCTGCTTCTACTGAAGACAACTGGAGGTTTTGCTATTGACTTACATGGAAGTAGAATCAGGCTCTAAAGGAGGAAACTGCAGCTGTTATGTTAGATGCTGCAATACTTGCTTGGACAATGGAAGTGTTCCCTAGGATACATGCTCTAATGTACCTGTCTGGCACCACAAGTTACTAATCCTCCTTCCATCTCTAATAAAGGGAGTGACAGTATTAATACTAGCCCATAAAGGTAAATTAGGTTCAGAAGACACCAAGCTTGTTTTATTATGCATGAAAAAAGTATCACTTTTACTGTGAGCAGGAAGAGCTACTTTTAATTAGCCTACCTAATCAACTGCTTAGTTTATAAAGCAATATATGTATGTTAAGCAGCAAGTTATAAGAAAACTCAATTAGTTATGCAATTACTTTACCATGTGAAAATCCTGATGACACTGGATCAGAAAGCTAGGTAAGGTTCACACAACCCTTGTGTACAATTTCTATACCCTCTATACACTTCATCTGGATGTAGAGAGTTTTATGCAGGTAAATCTCTGCACGCTGAAAAGACAAACTATGAACCTGATTCTTCTGTCACTTTAACCCATGTAAAATCAGAAGTGGCTCCATTTACTTAACTGGAGTTACACTCATGTAAAATTGGTATGATGGGAGAATCAGGCCTCTGCATTGTGAGGATTACAGGTACTCTGCTGGAGCGGAATACAACATCCACTGAAGTCAGTGAGAGTCTGTCCATTGATTTCAGTACACAATAGATAGGCCCTGGGTGACGGGTGCTTGACTGTTGCTTTGGACTCCTCCGAACCAGGACTGCCAGGCACAGCAACTCATATCACTTTCTGTGTCACAACTTTGTAAAGGCACTAACCTCCACCTGGGAAGGAACTGAAACTGGCAGTTTCATTTTGCACCATCAGCTGATCAGAACTGGAGTCCAAACTGTAATCAATCACTCCTGGCTCCTCCATAACTGCATATGAACAATTTGGTACTTCGTATCAAAAATCTCCTTGCATTTTATAATACAAACCTCACAAAATACAAGAACTACAGCATGTAATATGCACTACAAATGAATGCCTTTTCCTTGAAAGACTCATGTTTCTAGAAAAACCAGTGAGTGACACACAAGTGGTGCTAAAATCTCAGGATACCCCAACAGCCAGGAATCTACTTTTACAAATCCCAAAACACTCATGCAAATAAAGCAGAAGTCACTTTAAAGCCAATGGGCACTGCAAGAGAATAAAATAATTCTTGCTTTGAATAAAATGTTTCCAACATTCCCTAAATCTGTGTATTCCTTGGTGTGTTGATATGACCTCTAAAACGTGCCTGAATCTTGTTCTCTAACCCCCCCCCTCCCCCCGCATGTTTTTCTTCTGCTGGCATTGCTTTTATCAAGGAAAAACGTAAATATACTGCTGCTCGATGAAAAGACACAATAACCCCCTGTCCTGATGCCACACAGACACCAAGCATGGAATAATCCAGCTGTTCTGTAACCTATCTGGGACAAGCAGAGCCTCCACCAGAGTAAGTCATTTCAGCTCCAACACATCTAAGGTCTTCTAGATTCAGAACCCTCCCCCAAGCCCTTTAGTTTGCCCTGCAAAGATACACACTTCCCGTGGGACTCCCAAGTCCTGTTTGCCAGGGTCTGAAAGCAATGGGGGAAGGGAGGGAGGAAAGGTGGGGGGCAGACTGCAAGATGCAGCTTCCACTGCACCTTGTCTCTTGCCGGTGTCCAGAGCTCTCCGGCCCATAGGGAAAGTTATTACAGCAGAGACTGTTTCTGCAAGTTGGAGGTAAACACGGCTCTGGGAACGCTAGCGCGCAGCGCTACCAGAGCGCTGCCCAACAACCCCCGCTTGAGAAAGTACGTACGCATTTAAACCACACACACACTCTGCACATTTGGAGACAGTCCTTTTAACAGGATCCTCTTTTCTGCTCATCCCGCTCAGAGCCCGGCCGCCTCCGGAGGGGGGAGATCCCAGCTCCCGAGGGTTACAGATAATGCAAAAAGCACCGGACTCATGGCTAACCCCCCCCCCCCACACACACACACACACCCGACTTCTTGCAGAGTTTTTGTCTTTGGTGCTAACCAAGAGAAATCGATTGTTTGTAGACACCCCACCAGTGTCATTGTGTTATTGCGTATCGACACCCCCCCCCCCACACACACACACAACAAACACACGCTTTTCTCACCAGCACCTGCAGTCCCAGCCGCCCCTAGCCGCCGGCAGCTGGACAGCAAAGACCCCCCCCCCGGGCCGCGCAATGAGTTGAACTCACCCCATGCAGTTCCACCTGAGAACTGGAGCACCAGGGTCTGCACGCGCCTCGGCTACACCCGCTCCATATGTCGCCGGCTGGCGGGGACTGGGGGCGGCGCGGAGCGGAGGGAGGCGGGGGCAGCTGGAGGATTTAAGCCGCGGCTTTCTCCGCGCCGCCGCCGCCGCCGCGCTCACGAAGCATTATACAATGGAGGAGGGAGGCCGGCCGGCCGGCCGGGGGGCGGAGAGCAGCCCGCGCGCCCCGCACTCGCCAGGCACAGAGCGTGACGCGAGGAGCGAGAGAGGCTGGGGCGAGCCCCTTGCCCTCGGGCTCACGGCGAAGCTCCGCCCCCCGGGGCTAGTCGCTGCCCCCGCCCGCCCCCGCCGCAGGAGCTGCGCTCCCCGGGGTCGCCGCCTGCGCGTGCCGCTGTCCCGGGGGAGGAGGGGGGCACCTGCCGGGGCGGGAAGCAGCGGCCCCCCCCGGGCGGGGACAAAAGGCGGAGATGGGGGCCTGGCGCGCAGCCACAACTATGACAAGCATCCGAGCTCTCCGGCAGCTTGGGACCGGTCCGCCAGTCGGGCGGGAGCAGCAGGCGGCTCCGCCGGAGGGACAGCAGCCGGGGGCCTGCCCCCGCAGCGCGCTGGCCGGAGCGCTGGCCGGCCTCGCTCACCGGCATGTGCGAAAAGAGGCGGGGCCCATTGGTCGCCGAAGTCGGGCTGCACTTTCCCCGGGTTCCCCACGCAGCAGCTAGAAACCCCTCCCAGCCCCGGAGACAGCGAGGCGCTCCCCCGGGGAGGTGAACCAGGAGAAATCCCAGCGAGTTGCCCCGCTGAATCCGGGATGCACCACAGGGAAAAAAACAAACAAACAAACCACAAGCAGGGCAGAGCAGGGGGCTTGTAAGCGACCTTCTGCTTGTGGAAATGTTCTTTGCACCCTCAGAGCTCTCTAGAAACGTGTCAGCAATGTCCTGATGATACACCCACCACCCCCCAGTCAAAGCCTTCATGGAGCCTGGCTGGGGGCTGCAAAAGGAAGCACTGGCCTAGCCCAGTCGTCCTCAACTTTTCTGGACTACTGTATGCCGCTTAGGAGGCTGATTTGTATTGTATACCACCCCACTCCCTCCCCCCAGTTTCATCTCACTTAAACTACTTGCTTACAAAATCAGACATCAAAATACAAAAAAGTGTCACAGCAAATTACACTGAAAAACTGCGTGTCTCATTTTTACCACATAATTATAAAATAAACCAAGTGAGATAAATAGTGTATTTCTAGTTCTGCATATAGTAAGTGTATAGAGCAGTATAAACAAGTCAGCATCTGTATGAAATTTTAGTTTGTACGGACTTTGCTAGTGCTTTTTATGTAGCCTGTTGTAAAACTAGGCAAATATCTAAATGAGTTGATGTACTCCCGGAAGACTTCTGCGCGTCCCCAGGGGTACCCTATTGAGAACCACTGGCCTAGATCCTTATCTTTTCTATTTCAGAGTTAAGAACGTGTCTTGGTTTTTCAAAGTTTTGTATTGTAGCTTCTAAAACTACAAACAGAAAAACATGGTACACGCATCCCCCTCTATGAACAGAAAAATAGTGATAATATTAACTAACGTTACTACCCCTTGATCAGTGCACTGTACAAACACCAACTAATGAAGTCCTGTGCAGTTAATTATGTATTACACCCATTTTACAGAAGGGGAAACAGATACAGAGAAATTAAATCATATGAACAAGACAACACAGCAACTCAATGGCAGTGCTTGGATTATTATTAAATTCTTAGTTCACAAACTTCCTCTCAGTGCCCACCCTTCAACACCTCACCTTTCCAAAAAAGGTTACGTAGTTTAAAAAAACAAACAAACTAATAGAGACTTACTTAAATTAGCAGAGAAAACTGTGCACACTTGTTCTCTCTCATCTTGGAAATATTTTTTTTTTTTAACCTGGGAAATGATTTTTCTGTTGTAAAAAAAAAAAAAAAATCACAACAGTGATTTTTCTCCCCTCTATAGAATCCTAGATTCTAAATTCGGCTTTACAGATATATGCCCATGCACAATATTAGGCCAAATGGGTGTGTTCAAATGCGTAAAGACTTGAGGGGGGGGGAAAGCTTTGAACCATGTGTTATCTGAAAAGAAAGACTGTTATAAAAGTTACTAAATGATTACGTTTTAAAATGTATTTCTAGACACTATTATAAAAGGCAATACAAACACCTTAACATTTTGGCTGCAACCCCAAAAGCATCTCAGATCATTCTGGTCCACTAAACCAGTACTTTGGGACAATAAAGCTTGAAGACCTAACATAAAGGAGATTATCAGTCATTAATATCAAGACAAGTTTACGTATTATGTTCAAAATGTTCTGTAATGATTTGCAATCAATCCATTTTATGGTCTTGTTGCAATTTTCAACCAGAGCACTGAGGAAAAAAAAGCATACTTTTGAAAAAAGTTGAATTTAACTGGAAGCTGCATGCACATAAAATCCACAAAATCAAAACATTTTAAAATGAAAATTACCAAAACAATAAGAAACCACTGATGATTTTACAAATTTTTAAATTATAATTTAAAAAGACAGGTAATTTATATTTTAAGTTTCTAGTCTTTTAGATGGTACTCCACTTCACATGGCTATGGCATACACCATTACAAAAATATTAGACCTGAAGCATTGGTGCTTGTCCATTTCCACCAGAGCTGTGTATTTTGGAGGCCTCCTCATATCTTAGTGTTCTTTCCCATTCCTCCCTCACAATCAGCCTCTCATTTTGAGGAAAGCAAATGAAATAATACCTATGATCTCCTGTTGGGATACAAAGGTAGCACTCAACCAGATTTGCAAAGCAATTCATGAACCATTTATTGAATTTTGATAAGTGGCTCATTAATTGATCGGAAGCAGGCAAAAATTAATAGAAGTCTTTCTGATGGCTGGATACTATCCAGCAGATAAGATAACCTTCTGTCTGCCTGAAGGAAGCAAATCTTTTCTTGAAGGCAAAAAAAAAGTAACTTAATGTTATTGCTGAACTGAACTGTGATATAGCAAAGACTTCGGCAGGTTTCAGCATTCTCATAAGCCACTAAAGATTTTTATGTATATTTTAAAATAATTTTCACATGCTACATCTACTAAATTTTATGGCCAGATTTTGCTCTCGGTTGCGTCAGTGAACATCCTGAGTAACCCTTTGATTTCAGTGGATTTACACCAGAGAAAGTATGAGCAGATTTGGCCTACAATAATTGTTAGATTTAACATTTCAAACAGTATTATGAATAGATTTTCTCCAATATCTTTCATAAAACGTCAAGGCACATACTGGGTGCTACAACAGCTACTAATTCACTAGGTGATTAACTCCTCTATAAATGGGGAGGCCAGATTCTGATGTGTTAGGCCGTCATTTTGGAGTAATTCCACTGAGCCCAAATCTTCTCTTAGTTAGACCAGTGGAAATCTGGAGTGATTCCATTACTTTCAACAGAGTTACTCCAGATTTACACTGGTGTAATTAAGAGTAGAATCTGGCGCCGAGTGTGTTGCCTATATGATACATTCAGGCCACAGAGGCTGTTGTACCTTGGAATTCAAAAGTTTACAATTAACTTACAGCGTCTGCATGCCAGTGAGTTTGCTACTACAAACATTTGCTAAAGAAGCAGTTGAGTTTGGTTCTGATATCTAAGGGTCCAGTCTTGCGGTTATATATTGCATGGCATGGGGCCAGAGTCCGTTTCATATCACTTTTAAATTGGTATAATGCTACTGACTTCAATGGAGTTGCTCCCAATGTACACCAGTCTGAAGAAAAATCAGATCCCTTCTGCTTATTACAGTGAGTGACCCCACTGAACTTTTCTTGATGAGTGGTTTTTTGGTCATGTTGTAACACAATTGTTGCATCCAGTGGGAATTTAGTACACCCTGCATCTGTGCCCAAGAGTCCCCCAACTGAGTGTAGTCACACATGCTATATAGCCTAGGAGCTTCAGCACAACTGAGGGCTTGTTTACGCTACCGCATGGGGTCAATCTAAAATACGCAACTTCAGCTACGTGAATAGCTGAATAGTCGACATACTTAGATCTACTTACCGCGGTGTCTTAGCTGCGGTGTGTTGACAGGAGACTCTCTCCCGTCGACTCCGCTTGCGCTCCTCGTTCTGGTGGAGTACCGGAGTCGACGGGAGAGCACTCAGCGGGCCATTTATCGTGTCTATACTAGAGACACAATAAATTGATCCCCGCTGGATCAATCGCTGCCCACCGATCCAGTGGATAGTGTAGACAAGCCTTTAGGCTCCACTATGTCAGGTCAATACGTCACTGCCAGTGTGTGCAAAGGTTACACTACGTTTATCAGATTAGCCTACCATTGGCTGTCCCACACTGTGAATGTGGCTTCTCTGTAACAAAACTCCACTGCCCCAAGATCACCAAACTGACCAGATCCCGCTATTATGGCTCTACCGTGAACTCCACCTTAGAACCCTTTCCGTCCCTCTGAAGTACGTTGCTTAAGGGACTACACTACATTCCTGCACCTCACTCAGAGGGGAGCCATGCAGCATAACCACTCTGGATGTCAGCCCCTCGGTTCTGAACCACGATAACAACACAGGCTCAACCTGGTTTTGGCACCTGTAATACTTTCCTTTCAGGAGCGTGTGACAGTCTAAGTTTGCAGTGACACAGACAGACACGGTGTCTTCAGAACAAAGCCTTCTTTATTCCTCAAAACATATAGAGCAAAGGGGAAAAACAATAAGAGGCCCACACACGGGTCTTAAGTTATACCTTCGACTGTCCTTGCCAATTGCTGCAAGTTTCCCTCAGCCCAGTTAAACTTTGTCTCTAGCAGGGAGAAGCAGCCTATCCTACTGCAGCAAGCTCCCCGTCTCTGTGAGTCGGTCAGCTTTCACCGACATTCCCTGGGTAGCCTTCGGCCACTCACTCAACCCCTCTTTCCAAGGCTGAGCCTAAGATCAAATGGGATCCTAAACCTCAAAGATGCTGGAAGGAGCCAGCCACTCTAGTCTGGATGGAGCCGGCTGGGGTATTCCCCAACTGATAGCTCCCCCACCCCCCATTGTTTCCTCAAAGAGCTTTTTATCTTTGTCATTGTTTCATTTCCTGTGGATTGGTTTCCCCCTTTACAGCCTCCTTTGATTTAACTCCTGCCATTCAAGCAGGTTGATATCAAATAGATAATCTAAGGGGTAAATGAGATTTGTGAAAAACACTACACAGAACTCCCTCATTCTCCACAACACCTACAAGAGGTTCGCCTAGATCAGGGGTGGGCAAACTACGGCCTACGGGCCGCATCTGGCCCACCAGCCATTTTAATCCGGCCCTCAAGCTCCCTGTGGAGAGCAGGCTCTGGGGCTTGCCCTGCTCCGGCACTCCAGCCGAGGAGCAGGATCGGGAGCCGCTCTGCACAGCTCCTGGAAAAATCAGCATGTCCTCCCTCTGCCTCCTACGCATAGGAGTAGCCAGGGGGTTCTGCTCCACAGCTGTCCCCACCCCAAGCACCGCCCCCACAGCTCCCATTGGCCAGGAACTGCAGCCAGTGGGAGCTGCAGGGGTGGCACCTGCGGACAGGGCAGCACGCAGGAGTGCCGCCTGGCTGTGCCTCTGTGTAGTTCCTGGAGAGGGAACATGCCACTGCTTCTGGGAGCTGCTTGAGGTAAGCGCTGCCTAGAGGATGAACCCTTGAGCCACCCCCACATGCTCCAACTCCCTGCCCCAACCCTGATCCCCTCCCGCCCTCCGAACCCCTTGGTCCCAGCCCGGAGCACCCTCCCACACCCTGAACTCCTCATTTCTGGTCCCACCGCGGAGCCCGCACCCCCAGCCAGAGCCTGCACCCCAATCCCAATTTTGTGAGTATTCATAGCCCACCATACTATTTCTAAAGCCCGGGCCTAAAAGTTTGCCCACCCCTGGCCTAGATCACGTTGGTTAGCGTAGAAACAGCTGGGGACTGAGCCAGGTGTTGCTGAACAGGGAAATAAGTCAATGGAGGCTTCTAGATCATGAAGGAATTCTGGAAGTTTGACCATAATCCTCCTGGGCTTGCACAAGTGCTCCCAGAGGGCAGCTAATAATCAGCCACAGTGCACCACAGTTTGGAATGGTGTGAGCAATGGTTTTCCCAGAAGGCATTGCTGCTAACCTGACTGAATGAGACCTAGTCTGGATGCAGGGCATAAGAACAAGTCTACTAAAACATGAACACGAATACCACATGAGGATAGCCTGCATTGTGTTTACTACAACTGAGTCCAAGCATAGCCTCACGCTGTTGCTTTGATTGGTAAAAACATCCACAGGATAGATCAGGCTCTTTTACACTTCCAAATATTTGATATTGAAGTATTAGCATAATGTTACCATTAAAAGGCTCACCTTTGAACTCCTTACTTAGGCAAAACTCACCGGAGTAAGGATTGCTGCAGCAAGCCTGTCACTGGTATCCTTACTCAGAATCCAGGTATTATGGTGTTTATAGCTGCAGATTTTTGGTTCTTCTTGAAGTAATTCATTAGACTATTATTAACTGATCGATAACATTTGAATACCAAGATGCATGCTGTTTAGGAAACAACAGCATTATTGAGGCTGCAATATTAACTTGAACATCAACATCTTTTACTTTTTCAAAAAGAATCAATAAAAAAAGTTTATTACATTTCTAGTGTGATGATCCTCTACCTATTTTAAAAATGTATTGGATACTAGTATTTTGGGAGATTTCATCAGGTAATTCTAGTTACAAGTCTAGTCGTTAACAGCATTCTCACTGAATGATTTTGTAGTGAACTGAATTCAAACAGTATTTGGTGCTATAAGGAATTTTTTCCCCCTCAGTTCTCAATTTTTGGACAAGATTGAAAACACAAGTTATGTTTTTTAAGACACTTTTTTAAAGAAATGGAAAAATAGCAATACAGAAGGAGTCCTTAGATGGGTCAATGTAAAACAAAGGAATACACCTCTAAATAAAAATACAGAAATGGTGGGAAAACACCAGAGGAAGCAATCAGTCTGTGGGGCAAATTAACCATAAAGAGATTGAACTCCATGAAAGCCAGCAGAGTTGGGCCACTAATTCTAGTTCCGAGCATGCCCCCATGCGTGAATAGTACTGCTGATTACAGACACTGTTGGGCTAACACACTGTAAGTAAAAAAGGCAACCACACTCAGTTTTGTTGATGCATTATTCACTTCTGGTTCATAATCAAAATTAGACTAAACTTCAATAACTTAGTGAACAGCAAGCTCTGCAGATGCAAAAAAAAAAATGTGTAGTAAGAATGCTTGTAATAAAGTCATTTCCACAGTGATGTAATACAGAGACACATTTACTAGTGTAGATGCACCCAACACAGATCCTTAACATATACAGTTTGGTTCTTTCTACACAGGCAAGGCCACACATATTATAACATATTTGGGTCATTATCATGAAATAGGGCTTGAATATCATAAATTTTTTAGCATGAATAGGACCAGATAGGTAATCACAAGCAGGATTTGGCTAGCATGGCTCACAGAGGGAAATGCTCTGGCTCACATTTATTGATAGCAGTGACTGTTGCTTGTGCAATTTCAGTCATAATAAGGATAAAGCCTAGATGCTGCTATGGATTGAAAAACTCATTTAAACCCATACTGTCAGAGTTCCAACATGCTCTTGTTTATATTTGCTACGAACGTGCTTGTGCCGAAGAATAAATTTCAGTCTAGTTTACATGTAAACATGTATATGCATATGCATGTACACATCAAAATGGATGAGTATATTTCTACGTACTTTGGCTTATAAAAAAAACATGAATGGTACATCAAGCTAAGCTTTCATAGCATTTCTGAAGTTTGGCACCCCATTAAAAACTTTAGGAGACATCACAGGGAGTACAGATTCAAGGAGGTGCCAACTGACTGATACTTAGGCATTTTATTAATAACCCAAATGTGTAATGATATAACCTGCCTCCCACCACCACAAAAAAAGTGCAAAAAGAAAAAGAAAAAACTGTATCATGCAAACATGAGAGGGTCTGATCAAACAGTGAATGATCTACACGAGTGGTTCTCAATATTTTTGGGCTCAGGACCCACCTGTAAATGTTTATGGCCTCTTGCAACCCAGTAAATAGTCTGGGGTGAGGTTATGGTAGGATCCTGCCCACCCTGGGGGAGGGAGGAGGGGTTGGGTGCTGCCCAGCGCTCACCCCACAGGGGCAGCTCCTGTGCTGTGGGGCTGGCTGGGCTTGGCTCGGCTCTCCACTCTGGGTGTTGCAACCTCTAGAGTTGCACAGCGCTGCTTAAATTTGGCCCCGCCCCTTTGACTGGACCAAATCTGTGTGAGGGGAATTGTGACCTGGCTCATGGGGTTGCCATGCTACTCACTCAGATTTAGCCTACCTGGAACTCCCATCCTCATGATGGCTGGGCAGAACCTGAGTGCCACTGGGACCCCAGGGGTTGCAATGCTTGGAGTAGGGAGGCAAGCCCAGCTAGCCCCGTGGGACAGGAGTTGTCACAAGACCCTTTGAAACATTCTGTCGACCCAATTTTGGGTCCCCAACCCACAGGTTGAAAAACCCTGCTCTACACAGCTTCCCCTTACAAAAACAAAACAAAAAAAACCAGAAGTTGAATCTGCACCACCAAATTTAGAGGAAAAAGTGTCTGACAGCAACTAGCACGAGAACATCAGATGTAGCATAAACTCCCACTGCTGTTCTGTTCCGTTACAAACAACTACACGGCAGACGGAGCCTAAACTCATTGAACCAATGCATTAAATTACATTTCTAAGTGTTTCACTTTCCCTCCCTTTTAAAAAAAAAAAAAAAAGTACAATCTTTGAAAGCCATATAAGCAAACAAAGCATCATGTCCGATTCTTTACTGACTACAACTACAGTAATGACTCACTTGGCCTCATTAGATTTAGCTGTGTTAGTGAGAAGAAGAGTCAGCAAAATCCAGTACTGTATATGCAGGTAAATAGCTACTAGTCTGTGGAAGGGACATTTGCACACCCAGCACCACCTGAAATCATCATTGTAATGGTCACTAACACATTACTGTCTAAATAATTAAATAAAAAGGACTACATATATAATAAAATTCATATATTTCCCTTTTCATAATTTCTAATTCTTTCCCACTTCAAGCACAAAGTGAACAAGAGGGCAGTTCTCCATCTGTAGGACAACAACAGGAGAATGGAAGACTGAAGGCTCTACAAATCAGTATTTCTAATTTAGAGGTAAAATGTAATAGCCTTGCGGACAGACTCAAGAATCAATGTCCATCACAAGCAGTAGAGACTCCGAAACTTAACACAAAGGGCCATGTACTCCCACTCTTTCCACCTGTGCTAGCAGAGGGAAGCTAAAGCCACCAGAATCTGGTAGGGGGTGTGGAAGTGGGGAGAGGCAGCTGTGCTCCGTTTATCCCCACCCCGCTGCTGTCATAGCCTGTGACTAGGGATTCTGAGGAAGGAAAGGGGATATTACTGAGGCAGGATGGCATGGAGCTGGGGAAGCAGCTGCTGTATGCGGCATGCTCCTCCCTGAACCTGGTGGCGTTCTCTGAGTGAGCTGAAAGCTATACAGCCTTCAAGTAGCATTAACTCCCGCTTCTGCGCTTTCTAACCACATGGGAGCAGGGAAAGGAGAGGCAATACAGGACATTGGTGTGGGGAGGGAGCCAATGACAAGGCAGAGCCATTATGCCAGACAAAAGGAGTCAGCCCAGAAAACACGAAGGAGTCACAACCCTGCTACCTGCCAGTATGCAGCCTGGGTAGGCTCGGTGGGGCTTCCCAGCTGCGCTCCTGAGAAAGGAGACTGGGAAGGAAATTCCATTAGGCAAACCAGAGTTTCCCCCCCGGCTTTTCCTTCTACTATGGATATTTCAGCGCAAAGAGGAGGCCAGGCCCAGAGATCTTCTCTCTTTCATGAACAGATGAATTGTATTTGGTGGAATAACTTTATAAGCCAGTTTCTGTCTAAGCACATTTCTTAATGCAAACACAGGAATTGCCATAAGGCCCATACTCCATCTAGTCCAACAGCCAATCCTTGACAGTGGCCAGCATCAGATGCTTCACTGTAAAGTGCTAAAATCCCTGTAATGAACAATTATAGAATAACATGCCTGCAGGGGAAGTTTCTTCTAACACCCTGTCAGTTAGTGGTTGGTTTCTGTGCTGAAGCATGACTGACTATATCCTTTTATTAACCTATCTAATGTAACAGTGGATGTTCTAAATCATTCATAGAAGTATCTCATCATTTCTTGAGTACTGCTAAAACTGTGGCAATGAGTTCCACATGCAGATTTCCCCACATGGCTCTGGATTTTAAAAGGATTTCTGTTAGCCTTTAGTTTAAATATTTGTTGATGTTCTCTTCTGCAAACTCCCTTTACTCTAACGTTTAGCCAAGGTCACAGTGATAACAGTAGAAGCAAGGCACATCTTCAAGTACACCCTCCCCCGCCCCCCGGTCAGTGCTCAGAAACGTCCCACATGCCGGTAGCTCCCCCAGACGGAAACTCTCTCTCACCTGATATGTTGAGATTCAAGAAGTGCAAGTACTGTATTCCTAACATAAGTAGTTATGGTGTCAATCAAAAAGGCTGTCTCCTAAAAATGGCAGGCACTACTTGCTGGCCCCTTAATGTTCCAGACAGCTTATTTATACTTTAAAAGGGAAACCTAGGGTTTTGTTTTCTTTTAAAAACACATTTGCTTTTAAATAATATTGTTTCCCCCATGATGTTCAGGTGAACACCTCTAAAACTCCAACACATTTTTCTTGCTTTTTGTTAGCAGTCTCTTTTGGAGGGAGAAAAAAATGCATTTGTTGTCTTGAACTTTGGGAATGTGAGTTGTCTTCCACTTTGCTGAGTGAATCTTCACCCTAAGTAAATTGAAACAGGGAGACCTTTTTGAAATAAGCCTTAAAAAGTTTTAATCACACAATTTCTTGCTAGCTTGCAGTCATTCAGTAGCTAGGTGGTTCTAAATAAAGAATTCTAGTCAACAACAGGAAATAACTCCCACAGAAAAAAGGGCAGAATACAAACTCTCACCAACTCTTGTACACAGCTCACAACAGCCTTTTGTTTCATGCACAGTACGTCTAAAATCTTTACTTTTCAGAACATGTTCTTACTAAAAAAGTTTCCTGAACAAGGTTTTCAAAATGGACTTGTTCTCAGTCAGAGACATTTTACAAGTGCCTGACTTTCAGAAAGTGTGGGGCACCTGCTGTCTGAAAATCAGAACACCACAAGTCACCAGCCAATTTTAACAGTTTAGGTCTTTAACATCTAATTTAGAAATAGATCATTCTAGATATTGGTCTGACCCTGGAAACGCTCTTAGTTGCTTGCTTCTTCACCAAGCTATGTTCCCTTCAATGAGACTACATGTTACCAGGATCTGGCCCTTCAAGTAGCACAAGAAACAATACAAATCTGAGTCTACATATTCTGGGGGGGAAAGGAAACATTCATACTGATTCTTTTTACAGCACATTTCTGTAATTCAGATTAACCAGTCCAGATTGATCAACTACTCTGGCCTTCATTCTACAAATTAGACAGATTGACAGGAGGGGAAGATTTTCACTCTGACAACTTCTCGAGGTTCCCCATTCTGTCGAGCCTCCAGTTCAATGTTTCTGTAGAAAAATGCAGAGAAGAGCTATCCCATCTGCATGAGTCAGTTGAAATGGAAGAATTCTGGAAGGGTGACTGAGGGCTTCCCTACACGAGCATTTAATTCATGGCAAGCTGGGGTCTACGCTGAACTAGCCCACTACCTTTCAGCATAGACCCTATTGACATGCACTTACAGTTCCTTTGTGTGCTTTGATTTAGTCCCACTTTGAAATGTGACTAAATCAAAGTGCATTAAGAAACTGTTAGTGTGCAGCAACAGGGTCCACAAGGACCGTCAGCGCAGAGTAGATTTACACTCCAGTTTGCCACAAACTAAATGTTCATGTACACAAGCCCTAACTCAAAGAAGTCCAGCTCAGCCTGGCCAACTGTGGAACAGAAATAGTTCTCTACATTGCTATGTGGAAGACCTGGTTTGTTGTTTCCAAAGCTGGCTGGGGCTGGATTTGTGGTAGATCCAGTGCTCAGTCTCTTCAGGAAGGACTCCAGAAAGGGAGTGCCTTGTGTTGCCCCACAGTAACAAGCAGCATTAATGGGCTCTGGAAGGAACCCAATCTTGCAGAAGTCTTCAGCCAGAAGGATGACCAGGATGCAAACCCTAAAAATATGCTGGGGTACAGAATGGGAGCAAAATGAGGAAGGACCCTCAGAGCTCCAATATAATGAAATAAGAAAATCCAACTTACAAGTAGGAAATTTCCCTTCCTGTGCACACTGATGGGGTGAGAAAACGAAGAGGAATATACGTAGCAAAAGTTAGCACTAACTTTAATGAGAGCAACGACAACTCTACAGCCAAAATCCCGCACTAGCAGAGGTACTGACATCTAGCCAACTGCATCTAGAAAATTTATACAAATCATACGCATTCAGAAATAACTATCTCCATATTCACATAACAAAGCCATTAAGGAGACCTGGGTCAATAATCTGTGTTTTTCGAAGTCTTTCAATTTTCATTTACTTACTCTGTTCCTGTTAACATCCTGGCTGCAAAATGTACTAGGATTTGGGGTAGTGGGGTTTGAGTACACATCCCTGTGCTCTTAGTTAGTGGAAGTTTCCTGTTCCCAGCCTCAAAAAAGAAGGTACAATCTTCTCTGTCAGGAGGAGATTTTAAACTAAAATTTTCTTTAAGAAAAATAAGGCTCTTTACCTAAAAGGTGGATTATCATGCTGTCACAAGATGGACTGGGTCCTTTAAGAAGGAACTGCTCCTGCCCACCTGTGCCACATTAACAGCTTTAGTGTGGCCTGTGATAACAGTAGAAGCAAGGCACATCTTCAAGTACACCCTCCCCTACCCCCCGGTCAGTGCTCAGAAACGTCCCACATGCCGGTAGCTCCCCCAGAAGGAAACTCTCTCTCACCTGATATGTTGAGATTCAAGAAGTGCAAGTACTGTATTCCTAACATAAGTAGTTATGATGTCAATCAAAAAGGCTGTCTCCTAAAAATGGCAGGCACTACTTGCTGGCCCCTTAACGTTCCAGACAGCTTATTTATACTTTAAAAGGGAAACCTAGGGTTTTGTTTTCTTTTAAAAACACATTTGCTTTTAAATAATATTGTTTTAAAGGACCGGGGTCCTATAAGAGCGGAAGGAAGCTACAGTGAAAGGGAGAGGAAGCTGTGGCAGAGAGCAGGAGGCTCCTGCAAGTGACCCTGACTGGGAGAAGGGCTTGAGCCTGGAAGCCAGAGCCAGACAGCTGAAGAAGGCTGAGGGCCAGAACAGTAGAGGGTTTTGACTGTTCACTTCTCAAAGCTGGAGAGCAATGGGCACCAGGAGGTTGTTAGATCCTTTCCTGGAGAAGAAAGGATTCCAGGTGGGAATACTGGGGAGTTTTTGCTGAGAAGAGGAGGGACAGACTCCAGCTAGAAGTCCTTAAACAGCGGGCTGGGACTGAAGAAGAGCCCCAGGACTGGCAGAGCTGAACAGGCGTTGCATTGATGGACTATATTTTGGAACTTAGAGGACACTTGGAATTATTTTATGTATTTGTTATGGACTTAGGACCCAAATCTACCACCTTTACTCAAGTACAGTAGTATTTTGCTCCATAAAAAAAAACAAACCATTTGATTTCTCACCAAATGGCAGAATCAAGTCAAAAGATTAAGGACCCAATCCTGCAATGTAATCCTCACTGATCAAATAGTACCATTTACTTCACTGGGTCTACTCGTGGGAATAAGGATTACTTAGGTGAGTGAAGGTTACAGCATCGGTCCCCATGTATAACCATGCATACTGTGAGACATACAAATATATGGATGATTGACCCACTTGTCCCCCCAGAGCAATTTTGCCAACATGTAGGTAGTTTTAAAATGCATATTATTTACTAGCTATCATATGTTTAGGCATCTTTAGGACATTGTTACAATTTGTAAATATTGTACGTATTTAGAAACCACGTTTTAGGGTTATATATCTCAAGCATTTTTACTTCAAAATGCCAGTGCGATTATACCACATTTTAACTTAATCCCAAAACAAATTTGTTTTTAGAACTCAAAGCCTGGTTTGAGTCATACAACTGCGAGAAGTCAGTCTGAATGGGTAAGCTCACTTTTCTTCCCCCACCCCCCCGCCTTCTTTAAAAATTTACAGAAAAGGTCAAACCAATTTTATTTTGTAAACAGAAATTGGCTCTTAGGCTGAAAATTCTGTATGTAGAGATTTAGCCTGGGATGAAATTTTGTGGCTGTGTTACGAACCCTGAAAAAAGGTGTACAAAGTGTTGATACCATGGTCTTTGCAACTATCAAGAAGCCGTGGTGGTCACTGCTGTAGTGATCGGACCTGACTTTAGCACTTTCAAAAGGAAGAAAAGCTAAACAAATAAGTATCCAGCAGCAAATGCACAAAGTTTATAAGCTCTCAGCTGTTGGCTGAAATACTATAACTATTTCAGTTGATTATCTGACTTTTGAACAAGTACTATACTTCAGTGATATTTCAGCCCACATACACTGACACACACACAATGTCTAAAACTGCCATGATTCATCTTCAGTTCTAGTCATGCTCACAAGTGATGTGGCGTCCTACAGTATCTGCGTAATTTAGCTTCATTTTCCTCAGCCCCCACCGTGCATTAAGCGAAGCTCCAACAAAACACAGTCATCCACCTCCGACTCATCCTCCTACCTGCTTGGAGGATGCATACAGCAGGATACTGATGAATTAGAAAAAAAAACAGGATGACAAAGAGAGAGAGAGAGAGAGAGAGAGATGTTAGAAAGCTTTCTAACATCTTACGGGAGTCAAAAATAATAAGGATAATAATTGAAATAGTCACTGTATTGTGTAGTATTATTGTAGCAACTGCACTTATCTTAATTATTACACATTTCATATTTTTGTGACCTTGTCTTTCAGGGACTGTTCGTATTAGAAAAGATTTCTCTTTCTTTTTTAAGTCACAATCCAAGTTTCATGAAGGCAGCCACAACATCAGCTGCTTCCCACAATAACCTTGTAGTGACCACAAGCTTTCCTACTCTGCCCTGGTCAGACTGCTCTGACTAGGCACAAAAGTTAGTACAACCTCCCTACCAGTGCAATTGTAGACCTCTTGTCTCCATGGCATCCAACGGCTACCAGCCATTATGAATTACGTGTGGTGGTTTTGTGATCCAGCTTACAGATCACTGAAGGCTGAGCGAAACTCCACTCATTGGAGACATTAGGCCGAGTTTGAACAGAAATGAAAGACAAGCTCTTTATTTGACAAATCTCATTATCTCACAGACATTCAAAATACACCCCAGTCACAGAAATACATTACAATGTCGTTCTAAAATTAAAGAGCAGTGATGTTTCAGCATGTAAATGGTGCGTGATTTAGAAAATGTTTACATCCCTTTGCTAACATTTCCAACCCTTTTCTTGTAACTAGATGGAGGGAATAAACACTCATTTTTATTTATTTGTTTACAACTGAAAAATAAAAAAAAAATAAAAAGGTCAGTCGTGTTTCTTTCAGCAGCAGCAGGAGACCAGACACAGTGAGTCACCTTACCTCCCTTAACGTTGCTCTAGAGGGGCTGCGTGACTTCTCTCCCACCCCCAGATGTTATGAAATTGGGAAGAAGGGAAATTAGCATCAGAAGATAGGAGGAGAGAGACAGTTGTGAAATACTATGATGTTAGGAGCCATGGAAGTAGCTAGGTAAAATCTAGAGTAGAAAAGAGCAACAACAAACTAGGAGAATGGATAAGTTCCTCCGTTTACAGGGTCACTGTGTCTGCCCGTCTGTCACCATCACCCACAAAACCAGCCAGCTAGCCAGTGTCATATTGCTGATTCCCCATTCATGATCCTAGCCGACTCAACACCAGCAGGCCAGATCAGAGATTAAGTTCCCTACCTGCCCATGGGCCCTCCCTTGCTCACTGAACTGTCATTCAGCTCTGCCTGCCTGGCTTGCCAGCCGGCTTTCTGCTACATCCCTAGCTGTTGCCGGGCATGTATGATTGACAGGCGTGAGTGCAACGCCTGCTGGGGTGTACAAGCTGGCTGACATGTCAAGACCCAGTGGATGAAGCTCAAGACAAACTGAGTTATCCACAGCCTGCAAAGTTGCACCCTAGTGGTGTGACTGGCCCAGAAGTTAGCACTTTCTCATCAAGCAAGTTCAGTTCAAATCAAACCGCGAATCAGTCAGAGGGACGATAGCAGTCTGGCTGCCTTCCCTCCCTGCCTGCTTTTACCAAAGCCCCGTAAGTGGTGAAAGCCACTCTGGATTTTATTTTCTTAAGGTACATTTTGTTATACTGCATTGGCCCAAATGCCAAATCATTCCCACTGGGTTTTAACTCTCCCTCATTCCACCAAAGAACCTGCTTTCTGCAGGGCTCACCCAGCTTTAGCTCTTAGGCAGTCTGAGAAATACACTGCATTTTCTTGTGTTCATTTGTTCCTACCTCCTCCTTTCCTAGTGCTCACAAATCCCCACAAACAAGTGAAAGAGTTGCCATAGCTTGAGGAGTGAGTGGTCACGGTGAGGAAGCTACTGGGATGTGTGTTAGCTATACAGTAGAACCTCAGAGTTATGAGCACCAGAGTTACGAACTGACCAGTCAACTGCACACCTCATCTGGAACAGGAAGTACACAACTGGGCAGCAGCAGAGAACAAAACAAAATGCAAATACAGTACAGTACTGTGTCAAATGTAAACTAACAACAAAATAAAGGGAAAGCAGCATTTTTCTTCTACATAGTAAAGTTTCAAAGCTGTATTAAGTCAATGTTTAGCTGTAAACTTTTGAAAGAACCACCATAATGTTTTATTCAGAGTTACGAACAACCTCCATTCCCGAGGTGTTCGTAACTCTGAGGTTCTGCTGTACACGAGGGCTGGAGGAAAACCAAGTCATGAGTTGGGAGGGTGCTGACTGCAGTCCCACATGGCTGTTTGACGTGACATTAACACCTAAAGGCCCCAAGACAACTGGGACTTGTGTTAAGGCACAGTACAGACAGGATATGTCTAAATTGTAATCCAAAGTGTGAACACAGCACGGATAGGTATAGCCATACCAGCATGGCTACAAATGGCAGCAAAGATCCACTGGTACGGGTTGTACAGGCAAGCTGGGGACACCAGGTATGCGCTCCTGTTGCTAGCCAGTGCCAATGCCCATCCCATCACTATTTTAAGACGTACTTGTACAGGGTTGTCTACCTGTTTCTTCAGTCACACCTCTGGTTGCAATGTAGACCTACTCTAAGAGACAGAGATTACAAACTAAACAGAAAAGACAAAGGCTAGGAGAAAGGAAGGAAGGACTAACCCCATTGTACAGATGGGGAACTGAGGCAAAGAGAAATTAAGTGACTGAAGAACATAAGAACGGCCATACTGTGTCAGACCAAAGATCCATCAAGCCCAATATCCTGTCCTCTGACAGTGGCCAATGGCAGGTGCCCCAAAGGGAATGAACAGACAGGTTATCATAAAGTTATCCATGCCCTGTCACCCAATCCCAGCTAGGATTGGGACACCAAACAGAGGCTAGGGACACCATTTTTACCCATCCTGGCTAATAGCCATTGATGGACCTATCTTCCATGAATCAATCTAGCTCCCTTTTGAACCCCATTACAGTACTGGCCTTCACAACACCCTCTGGCAAGGAGTTCCAGAGGTTGACAGTGCGTTGTATGAAAAAAAAAAACTTTCTTGTGTTTGTTTTAAACCTGCTGCCTATTAATTACATTTGGTGACCCCTAGTTCTTGTGTTAGGAGAAGGAGTAAATAAACACTTCCTTATTTACTTTCTCCACACCAGTCATGATTTTATAGACTGCTATAATATCCCGCCTTAGGTTGTCTCTTTTCCAAGCTGAAAAGTCCCAGTCTCCTTAATCTCTCCTCATATGGCAGCCGTTCCACACCCCGAATAATTTTTGTTGCCCTTTTCTGAACCTTTTCCAATTCCAATATATCCTTTTTGGAGATGGGGCGACCACATCGGCACGCAGTATTCAAGACGGACTAGGATGCACTCTCAACGTGTCTCCAATTGGGCCTCCCGCCCCAAGCCTCAGAGAACGTAGTTGCTCATTATTTCAGCTCTTCCTGTCCAAAGGTAGGGAAGCTGTTGGTCTCCCATGTGGCCATGCATTAGGTTGTCAGCCCAGACTGTTTTAGTTAATTTACTCAAGAAGGTAAGGGGCAGACCTCCTTGTGCAAAGGTTTACACTGTGATCTGAGAAATAGCACTCGTAATTCTATACAGTGGCAGGAAAATCCACCGGGGAAATCATGTTAATTCATGGGGATTTTCCCTTCTCCCCTCCAGCAAGTGTTAGAGCCAAAAAATTCAGAATGAGCCTCTGTTAAATATCTCCTGGTTAGGCTAACAAAATGGGTCAGCGTCGGTGAGCCCACTGTCTCCCTAATAATGGGGTTTACAGTTCTCAGCTTCTCTGAAACATGAGAAAAGATGCTTCAGGGCTTAGCTAAAGATGGCAGGTTCATCAGCCTGTGCCCACAAGAAGAGCCGAAGCAGAGAAAAAAAAACAAACAAACCTGTTTCGTCACTATCATCGTTTCTTCCCAGTAGAGATATAACAACCCCACCTCCAAACTTTGCACTGTATCTTGACCATGGTCTAACCAAGCCGCGAAAGACTTTTCACATGACAAAACCACCAAAAATCAGTTCAGTCATTTGTGCGACAGAGAACACACGTGCAGTTTCAAACCCATTCACAAAAAACTGTTGCCACGCTAACTTTCAGCAAAGATTTTTTTAAAAACGAGTAACACCAAAGCTCTGAGAACCAAACGCTACAAACATTGCACCACAATGGAGTCCATTCTTCTCCCCATGCACGTGCATAACCCATTAACATGAATGGGAGTTGAGCTTGAACAGAGAACATTGTAGCCTAGTGTTTTATAGTTCTGAGCTGTGCATGCTTTTTTCCCCTCCCAGATTCGGCCAAGGAGAGCCAAGCTCCCAGAGTGCTGATCTGCCGCTTTCAATATGGATTCTGATTAGCCAATTCACTCCTGGCTATTTTGAAAGATTTTGGTAATTATTCTTCCTCAACTGATATACATCCCTAGTGGATTAGGTCACAACACACTTGTGTACAAACTGATGTAACAGAGATATCTTTAACCAGCTAAATAAAGGCATACCTTCTCAATACAGAAAGCAACTTAACTGGACTCATACATGGAGACTAAGGGCTACTTATTGAAGCAGTCTAGATACAGAAGTGTAACATCCACAAAAAAAAGAACGTTAGAACTTTGAAAGAGAAACTATGCACAGCCATCTGTATGTTAATTAAAAAAAGCTGCACTGTCATACACTTTTGGTTAATTTTGTTTGCTAGTTGTGTAGATCACAACAGTTCCCAAATAGTTACAGTTATACAACAACCGTCTCCGGGAGGCACAAAGGTGATTCAGTCTATGGGATGGAAAGGAGTTGAAAAGGGTAATTTCTCCTGCACATAAAAGAAAGCAGAGCCCTTGTCCGCTCAAGTCAGGCCTATTTGCTTTAGTCATTAGAAATGTACAAAAGTTATTTTTACACACACGGCTAAGAATTGCAGCATAGATGGCTGATTTAGTGCCGATGACTCTAAGCTTCTGAACCCTGGGGTAATGCCACCTACCGTGGCCTGCGTTCTGCTAGAATTTCTAGAGTTATTTGCTTCTTAAACCACCCCCCCCCCAAAAAAAACAAAACTAAACTAAAAAACTCGAACACACACAACCACTCTATGACGACCTGACTTCAGAAAATGCCCTTTTTACTTCCCATATTTAAAACAAGATTTGCTTTACGGACTATGGCCCTGATCCTGCAAACATGTATTTAACATAAGCATGTGAGTAGTACAACTGAAATCAAGCATTTGCAGGACTGGAGCCTATTCTTCTTGTTGCATTAAAGAATATATTATAGAGTTATGAATATAATAATAAAAAAGCTAACATGAGGTTTGACTGTGACACAGAATTCCACCCCCTCCACACCCCCCAAGCTGACAGAAAAACATTTACAATTTAAAAAATATTCTGTATATGATAAGGACTTGGCTAGATCAAGCTCCATTAACAGCTTTAGACCATGTTGGTCTTAAAGCCTGGAAACAGACTGGTGTCATTTAATCTCCTAGATTAAAATCACTTAGCGAATATTGTATTGTTTTACTGTCCTTGCTGTCATTTCAGCATTCAGGGGCCTCACTGGAGTTCTTCTGCTGGGTAGTTTACAAGCTAATGAAACCTAGCACAGGAACAGCTGCCTGAATGTATGTCAAACTGCATCTGGCACCCATCTATCTTCCAGCCATCTAAATTCACCTCTGAAATCATACAAAAGCAGCCGCAGAGCTCCCTGCAGCCACTCCAACACACCAGTCTTTGTCTCATCAAGCCTGTTAAGCAATTTAGTTTTTAATTTGCCTTGTATTTTATAGTGGCAGCTTTTCAAAGGAAGGGGAGAAGTTAAAAAAAAAAAAAAAAAAAGAGTATGTGTATAGAAAAGAAAGCCTTAAAAAAAGTACTGTCAAGCTCTGACTATCATTAAACCAGTTTTGGCTGAAACTGTATGTTTAGGGGTTTTCCAATGGAGACACTCTGGTGCCTGCAACACCCAGACAGGGAGGGGAGACTGCTATACAATTCTTGAATTGTTGTCATGGCTATTAAATATGCTGTAGTACAAATACCCACCAGGGCTGAAGGTTTTCAGTGCATTGGCTCTGGAGAGGTATAAAAAAATACTGGTATTAACTAGCAGATAATTTACAGTTACAAACACTGAACAGAAGATTAAGGCAGTGTTGGAAAACGGTTATTAAATCCCCCTTATCCCTCACAATTATTTTGCTTAAGTATCTTGTAAGTTAAAAACATTTGACATTTATCTTTAGTGTTCAATTGACTGAATTGCCCTTAGAATTTGGGGAACTACTTTCTGTCCTCCGAGAGCACACACTCACGCATGCACCCCCAGAGCCTTGCAGCTTTATGGCTTGCTACACTTGGGCAAAGATGTCTGCGGCACTGATGCAGACAAGCCACAAGCTGCTGACTAAAACAGGCAAATGAAAAACAAAGTGAGTGAGTGAAAATGAAACTTCTCGTTTCTCCCAATAATAGGGTGTATTTTTCATTTGCGACACAAGCACAATTAAGGGTAATGCTTGCAAAAGCTGCTCAATAGACAAAGTCAGGTACAGCATGGGCAGCAGCCATACAAGTGTCACTGCACGGCCTTCGTCAGTGCACACTGACAGGCAGGCCCACCTCTAGAAGGAAAAGGCCTGGCCCTAGTGTCTGAACACAAACTCTGGGCTGGAGCCAGGAACTCCCCAAGTTCTAATCACCGTTCCCTCTAAGCTATGTGCGTGTGTACACAGATCCTAAACCCCGCGCACATGGCGAAACCCCGCACTCACAATTTGCATAGAAGAAATTTTTTGCGCATACAGCCTGTCAAAAATTAGAGGGAACATTGGTTCTAATCCTGGCTCTGTCTTTCACCCTGAACATGGGCATGTCACTTAGGAATGAATTTTCAAAGCAGCTTGCATGTACATGCAACGGGGCTTGTAGACACATGCTCTTCCGCACACATTGGGGGCATCAGTTTTCAAAGATTTATGTGGGCATCTAGACAGACTGAAAAACTGGACAGCCATTGTGTGCAGCCCACCCCTGGGTCGGCAGAGATTGCAGCTGCATGCACAACAGCGGGATCTTGAAACAGGGGCGTGTGTGCCTTATCCAGCTCACATGCCTGCTTCTCCTCCCTGGGGGCATCGGCAGCTCAGATTGTCATTGTACCACAGGGCCACCAGTAGATGAAGCACCAGGCTGTTTTGACCAGATGCAAACTGAATGTTACAAGCTGCGGAATGAGCAGGAGATGAACTGGATGAATGGGCCAGTCTCCTTAATACACATCTTTCTCAGACTTTGATATTTTCCCAAGAAAAAGATCCTCCTTCCTTGACTGGACCTAGAACCAGCACAGAGCTGCTCAAGTACAGTTTGAATCATTTGCAGTCAATGTCTGAGGGCTGGGGGAGAGGGACACTAGGACAAACTAAGACTACTTTTGCATATAGTCCTCCTCCTATCTATCCATGAATATTTTTTATATGGTGATCACCACCACCGTACTTGAACTGCTTTGGCAGGTCCATGCTCTGCACATTTCCAGGAACCCCCTTTGAAAATTCTATGCATGCCCCTTTCTTCCTTGCATCCCAGATTAAGTATCCAAGGACTTGCACTCATGCAAGTGTTTGAAAATTTGGCACTTCATCACTCAGCCTCACTTCCTCTCCATCTGCAACATGAGGATGCTAATATGTGCTTACCAACCTCAGAGGGGTGTATGGATTAAATCTTGTAAGGCAACTTTGAAGATGAAAAGCGCTATTTCAGTGCTAAGTATTATTCGTTTGGTCTCCATGCCATCCAATCCTATGGCTTCCCAGGTGGGATATGCAACAAGGAGGCCTGTTGAGATGGTGGTCTTGTTGGTATGGAGAACTGTCCACTAGGAAATGGCCTGAGATCAACAACTCATTTTACATAGTTCAATGGGGTGCATGTAAACCAGTCAGCCTAGAGACAGAAAACTCCTGACCCAGCCAGCGGAGCTAGAGAATACTGAATTTTTACAGGGTTCTTCCCTCCCCCATTTATAAATGCGATAATGCCCGAAGTTGAGAGTATTCTCATATGCTGAAGTCACTGCTTTGAGGTGAGGCACTCTTGTGGAATGTTGTTGTATTCTGCTGCATGTCACACAAACAGTTGGCATACATGATGGTCATCCACAGAAGGGGTTTGGGTGTCATCGTTTGATTTGTATCTATGCTGGAAATGTCAATTTCATGTTGCCTCTGTCCTCAAAAAAAGTTTTTTATTATAATTTAGCATCATTGGTATGCTAAGTCCTGCACTGGCAAGTCATCAAAGTCTCAGTCCTAAGGAACGTACAATCTAGAAATACAATGTGCTGGTGAAGGGTGAAGACTGAATGGTGACAAGAAGCAAAGTGACGTGGGAACCCTTTTAACTAGGGTAGAACCTCAGAATTACGAACATCTCGGGAATGGAGGTTGTTCGTAACTCTGAAATGTTTGTAGCTCTGAACAAAACATTACGGTTGTTCTTTCGAAAGTTTACAACTGAACATTGACATAATACAGCTTTGAAACTTTACCATGCAAAAAAAAAAAAATATGCTGCTTTCTCTTTATTTTTTTAGTACTTTATGTTTAATACAGTACTGTACTGTTTTGGTTTGTTTTTTTTGGGGGGGGGGAGGGGTCTCTGCTGCTGCCTGATTGAGTACTTCCAGTTCCAAATAAGGTGTGTGGTTGACAGGTCAGTTCGTAACTCTGAGGTTCTACTCTACAAGATTTTACTAGGCCTCATGGAAGAATTATGTTTGCAGAAGGAAGAAGGAGGAGAACAAGAGGGAAGAGTAGCAGACTAGGGCTACAAAGTGAGAGTACTAAGCACAAGGACCCAAGTGGAAGACGACACACTGATGTGAGGGAAGGAAATGAAGGAGTTCTGCAGCTTGGATTGAGTGAAAAGAGATAAGAGAGGTTTAGGGGTCAGAAGCTAAACTGTGTAGGCCTTAACAGTAAAGACAAGGAACTTAAATTCAGTTTGGATGTATGGGTTTTATAGAACAGGATGCTATATTTATGACACTGTACACGGTTACTACTAAACATGTCAAAACCCACATGAAAGAAAACTCCCTTAATTGAGGGTTATGTGTGTGAAAATCCACAAAAGTCCAGGGAGGGAAGCTACTAGTGATCTGAATCTCAAAAGACTTAGAGCTCAGTTTTGGATGATTGTTGTAATGATATCCTTATGGAGGTCCTCCCGCACCAGGCTCCATGCCCACTCCTTTCCCTTCCCCTCCCCCACAAAAAAAGTGGCAGTAAAGCACTGAGAACCTTCAAACATGCTGAACACCTCCCTACCAATCTGGAGTGGCGAATGGGACCGGAGCAGATCACATGCAAAGGAAGCACCCATCTCTCTCGGCTACAGAGCGCCATCGTAATTCCACCCAGAATGTGGTTTCATGACCAGCACGGGAAATTGGTAGGGGGGTTATCTAACACAGGTACAATTTATCCTCTACTGATATATTGCCTTCTGGCAAGTAAATTTATTCCTTAAATGTATCTCTCCCCAAATGACCATTAATTTGGAGAAGCCATGATCAGCATTGTTAAGGACTGTCTCAGGTCATATTTATTTATTAACTGAATAGATATGATCCTGCAATCCCAATTTTGACAATTGAGTATGATGGCAAATGTATTGCCCACAAAGGTTCATCCCTTTAACAGATAGAGGATTATTTAAACAAATACCCTATTTCACATGATGTGCACCACAAAATTAGCTTCCTGACAACTGAAAACTGGGACCCTTTGACAGGTAATTTTCAGCATCCTGTATAAGATTTTATTTGGCATGGATTGATGCATCCTTGATCTCCTTACTTCTTGTTGCTAATTTTACATGACTTAGAGTGACTTTCACTGCCAGAGGTATGGAGCTAGGCACTAGCATCCTGAATGTTTACAGGATATTATAATACACCCTCATACAAAGACCCAGTACCCAGCTAGGCATCTCCACAAAAGATCTAGAGGGCAGGGAAAGAAATATTCTCTCCACGGCCACCCTGCAGAGAATACTTCAACCCAATAACTTTGAAGGAGCTTTCCTTGGCCTCAGTGCATCATCATGGGAGAGGACCTGTGCAGCAGAAGATTCCGTAGGCCTGTCTGTTCCTTGATTCCTACGAAGTCATTGCTCTAGGCGGCTGTGCAGGGAATTCCTGGGCAGCTGTATCTTTGCACCTTGCAGTAGGTCACCTGTCCTGACCCACTGCTCTGTGCTGCTGTGCAGGGGATCCCCTTCAGAGCTGTGATGCAATAAGCATGTAGTGCCTGCGTGGCCCACAAATCCAGTTCCTTCAACTCTCCCTTGCCTTAATGGTTCAGATTCCATGAGACTGCTAAGGAGGCGGATGCTGAATGTGTCCCTTGAGGCATAATTTGGAAGGGTATTACCGTTTAAACAAAAAGTATTTTTAATGGAAAATCCAGAAGACTTTTAATTTAATGGAGTTGTTCTTGTGATGGGTGTTTGTTAGGTGAACCTTACTGTAGGGAAAGAGTTCTCCAAACAGGCCAGCCAAGAACTTACACATCTGGTTATCTATGAATCAGGGCTCGAAAGAAAGTGAATGTGGTCCCAGGGTGGTGCATTTCAGTTCAAGCCACTGCTGAAACAAGCCATGCAGGTAAACAACTAAGAAACCCCATTAACAGTCAACAGGGTCACATATATGATGTTAAAGCGCAGAAACAAACTACAACAAAGTCCATTTATTTATGCAGAAGGGACGAGCGAGCTATCAGCATGCACTTTACAGACAAACAGGAGGCACGCAGGGTGACCAGATGTCCCGTTTTTATAGGGAGAGTTCCGTTTTTGGAGACTTTTTCTTATATAGGCGCCTATTACCCCCCATCCCCATCCTGTTTTTTCACAGTTGCTATCTGGTCACCCTAACTAAATACCTGTGGCAAAGAGCTTACATCCTTAGCCGTTTATAAGAAGAGGGAGGTAATGCAAGGGGCAGCAAGTGACTGAGCCGTGAGGTTATTCTGACATTTTGCAAGACAGTGATTATTCATGATCTGTTTTGCTAACACTTCCTTGTGGAGGGGACAAGGATTTACAGGCCTCGTATTTCACAGAGGACTTGTTCTGTGTTAAGGGTGGAGGCCCCTTTGGAGGGGAAGATTCCGATCACAGGGAAGATGGTGCAGAGATGGGAGGGACATAATAAAGCATCTACTTGTGCAGCTTGGGCATGACAAAGATAGCAAACAAAATACCAAGAGCACAGAGCTGGGCTGGGGCTAAACTGTGCAGCCTGAAGGTAAGAATATGCTGCTTAAAACGGGTGGAGAAGGCACTCCAAGCCAGCGAAAGGATTTGAAGAGGGGCTAGACCTGACTAGAACAGCAGGGAGCAGACATGATTTTTGCAGCAGCACTTTGGATGGATTAAAGGGGGCCGAGGTGACAGCCTGGGAGGCCAGGGATGGGGGAGATCGCAGTAGTGCAAGCAAACTACGATCGGGTTTGGACGACGGTGTTAGCAGAGAGAACGGAGCGGAACGAAGGGAGTTTGGAAATGGTCTGGAGAAAATACAGCAGGATTCAGCAACAGCATCGATGGGCGGGAGGGAGTCAAAAAACAACACTGAAGTTGCAAGCCTTTTTTCACAGCGTTAATTCAGCTAAGAAACACGGAATCAAATGGGTCTGAACAATGGACTATTCATTGGGTGTGGGGGGCTGTTGTTCCCTTCAACCAAGTAAACTATTGTCCAGAGATTTTAAATATTTTTTTTTAATTGCAGAGGGTGAATCACTGCCTGATAATTTTGTTCAGAACTGCTGCCCTTACACCCAGTCACAGCACTGTGTGTTCATTACAGGTTTCTGGTGAACATAGGGTAATCACTATCTGTGTGAGCAAATAACCATGACTAAAAAGTGACACCCCCACCCCTGGCATGTGGAAGCGTAGTCAGAGTGATGCACAAAAGGCTGCTAAATTTTAAAATGCAGTTCTACCCTGGAAATTGACTGTGTTTAAATAAATTAAAAAATAAAATAAAGGCACCCTCTTACTCAACAGATGCTTCCTCTGTGGGTCTCATCATCGCTGATCACTTCAACAGCAGGCTTTTTGCTACCACTGCCTTTGGCATTGCAGCTCTAGGAGAATGAGCCGGACTCTGTGTTCTAACTTGTCCATCACCAACAGGTGTTCAGGAAGTTCTATTCAGAGGTTGCTTTCACGGACAGCCATGCAACCCCACTGAAGAGACTGACTGGAACAGAGGGCAGAATTCGGCCTGCAGAATCTTTCTTTCTGATGTCAAGAGCTGGACAGACCCTAGCGTGGCTTTCAGAGCCCATGATGAGGATGTTGGGCTGGCTATTAGAAAAATACATCATTGTGCCTAGAAAGTATGGTGGCTGGCTCTCTCTGAATACTTAAGGTAGGCTTTCTGCTTGCAAAATGAGCACCCTTGGTATGGAAGTCAAAGAGGAACAAGGAACCCCACAGTGACATTTCTACCTTGCAGGTGGGAACCACACTAGTTAGGGGCAAACCTCAGAAGGCTCCGTGCAGATAAACACCTAAGGTCAAACCAGAACATTTAGCCACCACGCTGTCACATCCACAATCACATGGCCTCAGGGGGTGCTCTAAGATGGATGTGTCTCAGCCACAATCCTCCCATGAGCAGCCAGCCCAGCATCCTGGGGAACATGATATCCTGCTTATCCATTCACCACCACCCCAGCCCCTGTGGGTGGCCTCCATGCCTTTGGGGCTAGTATGGGGATGCGGCCCCACCTCCTCTAGGTTCCCAGGAGCATAGGGAGGGACCAGTCCTTGTGCTCTGCAATTGCGAGAGGCATTTGCATCATCTGTACAAGGGGGGAGGAAGGCAAGGCTGCTTGTGCTTCCCTTCCCTGTGCACACACACACGCACAAGGACCTGTCAGTCTGGCCGACCTGTATTCAGGGATTAATAAGGCCAGAAGGCACCATTATGATCTTCTGTGCTGACCTCCTGCATGACACAGGCCACAGAACCTCACAGTTTGTACATCAAGCCCATAACTTGTTTGTGCTATGGCATATCTGTTAGAAAGCAATCCAAGTCTCAATACCACTCTCCCTGAAAGCTTCATGTCTGCAGAACTGTAGTGGAAATCACCTGGGCAAGGGGCTGGCTCAAAGTTTTTAGTATTTCTTGCTTCTGCGGAAGTCAGAAATACCATAAGAAGAGCCTGTCTAGTTGGTATTTCATCACTACTACTTCCACCAGGAACCAGGAGTTACTTCTATGCATTGCTAAAATGATCCTTTTAAGCAAGTCAACCAAACTTCAGACTGTTTAGCTGAAGCTTTGCAGGAGAAAGCTCAGCTCTGTTCTTTTTTTAAAATCCAAACAGCTCTATCCAAGCAGAGTCTTGGGAACACTGGAAATGACAGAACACCACTTCTTACATTTTGTCTTTCACACAGAAATGCTGTGGGCTTCATTTAGCTCTGGAATACACTGCCAGCACAGGGGCCCATCAGAGGAATGTCAGCCTGATTTGGGAGGGGAGGGAATGGGGGGGGGGGAGATTATGCACTATTAAATGCAACTTGTACAAATGTAGTCTGTGCATATTATATATTGCACGTACAGTTTGCACACAAAGAACTCCCCTGTTACACAGGAGAGATGTGAAGGCAGATGAAGTGATAGTATATAAAGCTGTCCAAATCATCTAGGTTACTATTTTCATATACACATTATATATAATTTTATATGGTTTCATATTTAGGGTTAATGTAGTTTACAGAATTTCTTAATACACCAGTCAGACATTGTGAATGACTATGGTTTCGGGACTGACATATTGGAAGTGTCAACTAAGCGCCAAGAAATACACCATTAAAAACACCACTTCAACTCTTCAAAAATTCCCTGGGTAACTGGTTGTGCCTGGAGTCACCCTTTGTGGTCCCTGGCCATGAGTCCCATGGCTTTCCAGGTCCCGCTAACATTGATCTGAGCTTTCATTATAAGCGGGGTGGGGGGCTTCTACCTCTTTTCATTGTGAAAAGAGCCTTCAAAATGTGAATGGAAGGCTAGGGCTGAAAGGACAACAAAACAACTACCCCCCCCCCCAAGTCATTCATAGTCCCAATCACATGGATAATGGTCCATTTAAAATCAGAGAGTTAAATTTGGGTCCCCACCATCCTCTCCCCAAAAGAGCCATCCCACTGGATTACCAAAATAGCTAGGAGTGACCCCAGCTGTGCAGAGAATGCCTGCTTGCAATACTTAGGCTATGCAAAATACACAAAGGCAGATAACTACACTTCCCAGGGCTGCTCTCCTCACAGCCTTGCCAGTATGCCTGCACCACAGATTTTCTTCTGTCACCTACCCACACCGAGGACTTCTCCAATTCCCTCCATCAAAAGGTGCAGAGGGAGAACGATTCACAGGTTGGCTTGCAGAGCCTGGCCTGCCCTTCAGAAGCACTACAATCCCCCCAAAAGCTACTGCTCCCTTCTCCCTCCATGCAGCCACCAACATACAGAAGAGAAGGAATAATGCAGGGGACAGGAGGGATAGGGTCAGGGAAGAGAACTACTGGTGGAGGAAAGACCAAGAGAAGGCATAGAGGAGATATGAAGGTGAAGTAAGACAGGTGGCTGAGGGGAGAAGACTGGTGGGTGGAATGAAAGAGAAAAAACAAACACTGAAGTTAAGAATTAGAGGGAGGACATGGCCAATTCAGAAAATAAAAAGGGGGTGGGGGAGACTATTTTATAGACAGAAGAAACCATCAAACATTTTAAAAGGATGAAGTTAGCTTGAGGAAATACACTTACCTTGAAAATGATTACAAGAAAGATATACCAATAGAGAGAGACAAGTGGAGGATAGGAAGAGGATGGGAAAATAAGGAGGGAACAAACACAGAATCAGAGTTATTTTTGCCTTCACTCACACAGGTGCAACTCTCCTTAAAGTTCATGTTTAAATGAGACAGGATTTGGGCCCCATATTTGACAGTCCCAGCAGATAATCTTCAGACTAGGATTAGTGTCCCCCTCCCCCCCAAAAAAAGAATATTTTAAGAATGCCTCTGACAAACCCTCCATCACAAGCAAGGACATGCAGTATCTAGACTATGCTCACCGAGTTTAAAATCAGATTACCAGACTCAAGGTACCAATCCACCCACATTTTCACACATGACCAGTTCAAATTATTTCAGCTGAACATTTTTATTTATCAAAGACATTTTTACTTGTCGGTTAAACATTGTAGTAACAAAATTTCTAAAAAGCATTGCACTGTCCCCTGCGAAACAAAAATAAGGCTCCCCAGTTCACGTACCGGTACTGCGCTTTGCCTCCAAACTCCATGAAAGTCTGGCATGAACTTCCCTTTCAGACATCATACTTCTCAAGGACAGACTTATAGAAAAGATGCACTATTTCCCTTACATCATATGCACATGGACTGAGGGGCAGACGAAAATGGCTGTGTGAATGTCCTGTGTGCTGATGAAGCTGCGAGCAAATGTCTTCGCTCTTTCTGTTGTAATATGATACCTGGCTTTCGTGATCATTCCAGCTCTTGAATTACGAATGGAAAATGTGAAAGCTCTTTCACAGCAAAGGTTTAGGGACAAAAATCTCCATGCTACTTTCTTACATTTGCTTTACGATGGACTTTAACACCTGCGATAGGTACGTGCGTGTGCACACACGCACAGAGATCTGTGTGCAAAGGCCACCAACCACGAAACCTCTCTCTTATACTGTGGTTCTAGTAATGCCTAAGTTTCCCTGAATTTATTTCAAGTGCCATATTTTTAAAGGTGGTCTCCCCAGCTTTGCTGTTGCAAGTTGCAATTTTGTGAATGCAAAAAAAGCATTTAAACAAATAGCTACAACTAGCTAGTTAATGTTGCAAATCAGAGAGTTAGATATCTAACTGCCAATAGCTGCTTCTGCAAAAACTGTTCCTGTAGTTGACTGCAAGAGTAAAATGAGAGGCTGAGTTGAGATCCCTACAAAAATGTTGTTCTACATTAAAAAAAAAAATTTAAAAAAAAATCCCTTCAGTACATGCGTGCAAGCGAATCAAGGCATCTTCATGCACATTTGCTTCTTTATGTACCCTCTCATAGAACTGGAAACTTTAATTCCCTAATAAAGTATATGTTTTGTAAGGATTTACAGTCACTATACTTTGCAATATAAATCTAAATGCTTGGCTTCCACAGACAGTTGTGCATTGGTGAAAGATACTGTGTAGTCGCCTGCTCCAAAGGAGAAACTTTCTTGCTGAGTGTTGTGTTAAAGTGATTTCAGTTAAACAATTATACAAGTTGCCAAGCATTATTGTAACATGCTGCAAGGCTTTTGATGGCAACATGATTTAATAGTTTGGGGGGGCGGCACAGCCCCACAATCCTGCTGAATCCATCATAATAATTCTTGATGTCAGATTACCTTTTTCTAAAGTAATAGCAGCAAAAGTATCTTTTTTCCCCTCTGTTCTGATAGAGCCTTCCCATTTAGGCTCAAGGTCTATAGGAAAACAGGAAAATGGTTCAATATGGGTAAAGAAAACTTGGTAGTTCTTGAGATTAGCATACTGATCGCTTCCTCCTAGAGACAGAGGTTTACGTTTAGCTCAGGAGGCAAATTTCTGCATGCCACACAGGGAAGGAAAAGTAAATTATCAAATGATCATTGGCTAATGATGCACTAAAAGCCACAACTAGTTAATACAGCATCAAGTCAGTCATCTGAAGCCATCAAAAGATGCAAGCAGATTAAATTACAGAAGCAGGGCCAAATTCAGAGGAAGACAAAGATGGTATAATTTCACCTTCTTCCACAAAAGTTTAAGAGCATTCATTTTTCCGTCTGCAGCGTTGTTGTTATAACCATGTTGATCCCAGAATATCAAAGAGCAGGTAGATGTGGTCATCTCTTTTATTGGACCAATTTCTGTTCAGGAAAGAGACAAGCTTTTGAGCTACTCAGAGCTCTTCTTCAGGTCTGGCAGATCTCTTCATTTTTCTGAACAGCTGAGAGATTTCTAAAACTACAGCTACTGTGCATATGGAATTTAGTGAAACCATCATGGATCATCATAAATGTTTACATTTGTCAGTGTGGTGGGAAATAGGAGTTCATTATGGAAATTAATAATGAAAAATAAAAGCCTTCCCTCTGACCTAAACATTAGGGCAAGGGTATCCTAGCCTGCTGGGTCCCAAACTGTGGTTTGTGGAGCGTTGGCTGGTCACATGTTGCTGGCTTTCTCTCTCATTTCCAGCAGCTTCTACAGATGCCAAGACTCTTCATTGCAAAGGAGAGCTGACAGACTAGTAAAAGCAGCTAGAGGAAAAAGGAGGAGGAGGAAGCAGACTGGCTGTCTCCAATAGGAGCATCGGAGGGCAGAACTGCACTGCCCTCAGGCACCACTAGCATGACTGGAGTGGCTAACCACTGGTAAAGGAATAATAACCGGGGAGAAAGGAATGAGGTAGCAAGATATTTTGTCTTGGGGAGAAGGGGTAGAAGAGGGCCAGGTCACTGGGCAGCATCTTGAGAGAGATGAAGAAGAATGGAGCCAAAGAGAGGAGAAAAGTGTGGTCAAGTAACAGAGAAGCATGTGCAAGAAAGAAGGGAAAATCACAGAGTAGATGGGAGGAGAGGAGAAGAGATGAGTAGACACAGTGTGAGCAACTTCTTTTTCCCCAGATGGGACTGACCAAAATAAAGATGCTAAAATGCTAAAATGTAGACACACTTTCCTAATATTACTTTGCTATGCAGACAGTTGTTGTAGTTGAGATGGTTCACAAGACAAATCTCTTTATTCAGATATGGTCCAAACCATAAAAAACAAAACAAAACAACCAACCCTCATCCCAGTCTCCTAGTGCTAAAGAGTTACACGTTATGCTGTGTCTATCTTCACTGTAGTGCCATGGTAGCAGTTCTGCAGGTAACACAGAAGCAGTCCTATTGCTTGCAGCATGACTTCCCAAATACTCTCACCCCCTGCCTGTGGCCAGGAAAAAGACTTGTCCTGCAGTGTCATTTGCACCTATATCCTAAACTTTACCTGCATCCGTAGCCAGACATCTAAATCTTTGATACCACAGTGCTGGTTTCTGCAAAGCTCTGCTCCTCTAAACTCTGAAGGTTTTTGAACATGGATATATGAACTAAGATTTGCTATTACATAGATTTATAAGAGGTGATTGTCTAGACCCATTTTACATGATTTAGATAAAGAGACATTTTCCGCATTCTAGGGAACATATACTCCTTTTCCTTCTGTATTTATTGGGCCAACCTCTGTGAAATGGGGGAACAGCCAGAAGGCCAATCATGGAAAATTCTTTACAGGCCTGGACAAATATAGCCAGAATCAGGCTCAGACAGGTCTCTGGTGAATGCCAGCTGCTCAGAACACGCTGGACCCAGTTTCTGTGAGCTCTCCTACTGGAACAAAACAAAGCAGACAGATCCCTGCTGAGCACAGATGCCATGGTGGCAGCATACACAAAGAGGCCATCTTTGAGAGAGCCAGATTCTAGACCACACACAGCTTTACACACCATAATAACTGGTCCCTTGAATTTTTCCCAGACATAGATTGGCAGCCAAAGTAAAGTATGGAGGACAGGTGTAAGATGCTCCGGCCAACATGCCCTCTTCCCAAGGTGGGCAGCTGTGTTCTACAATAGCAGCTCTTCTGGGACAGGCCCAGACAGACAGAGTGCCCTGCCGTAGTCTGGCCTTCAGAAAGAGAGGCAAGACCGCATTTGACAGAAAATGTTGCAAAATGTTGGCAGGCCAAAAGATGAAGAGGGGCATGTCCTGGGTCACTAGAGAGCGGGAATCCAATAGAAGTGACTGTGATTCCCTTTGATAACAGGTAGGCAGATAAATCTGGGAGTGCACTCAGTGACCCTGCAAATTTCTCAAAACTTTCTCCTCTGCCAACACGCTTCACCTCTCTCTTACCTGGGCGGTGCCAAAGCCCACTAGATTTCACGCAAGTCACCATCTCCATCAGACACTCCACTTAGGTAGGTGCCTTAGGCAGACACTAAGTGAGCAGGGAAAAGCTAAAACTGGGCCTGATGGGATGGGGACAGAAAGAGGAACATTGTCAGTATATCGATAACACCTCAGCATGTTCACACATACACATCAGCAAGAGAGCAAGACCAAACCCTTCAGGACTCCAAACAAAGTATCCTCATGGCACAGGATGGTAAAAATGTCCCATGCTGCAATTACATTTCCTTTAATGCATGGCCTCTACACACCCCTCTCCTGCTTCATCTGTCACAGTTCATTAGAAACTCACAGTGACCTGCTAGGATGATTCAGGGAGAGGGGCCCTTTTGGGCCTAGAGGATGATTGTGGACAATGGATTCATAGTGTCCCACTAGGAAACACCCTGGTCTAGAGGCAGCATGTCCTAAACTCACTAGGACCCATCAGTCTTCAAGAGCAGACCATCACAGCAGGCCCTCTGCAGGGTCAGAAGGCTGGAAAGGCTTTTAGCTTGGGCTGGAAGAGATGGTGCTCAGATCACGCAAGTTCCTTATACCCCCAGCATCATACTGTAAAAGTCAGGTCCAGAGCGTATCCACTTCCACAATTAGAATCAACAGTCACACAGGGTGACCTCAAGAGTGACATGAAAGTCATAAGATGCCAGGTCACTGAGCTAAATATATTGTCTGCACAAAGCCCTCCAGGACAACCAGTCTTGGTGACACCAGTACAAGCACCAGTCTGCCAGCTTAAATAGGAAGCCTGTAAGGGGCAGGGGTATGCACCAATAAGATGCCCAGCAGATTGTCACAGGAGTTGCACTTAAACAGCAACTTCAATCTTGGTATGAGGCATTTTCTACATGTAGGGGCCAGATGGACAAAGCAATAGAAAAGGGACGGTGCTGTGAAGGAGTTGGTCTACTTGTAGTTCATCTGCAGAACGACCTTTAAAACAATATGAATGTATTTTATCAGGCCATTTCATGCCAGGGTATTTAGAATTGCCGCTGGGGACTGGAATCTTGTAGACACATCAGACCAACAAAGTGCTTGGGGTTTTTTTTATAAAAACCACTGTTGTGTCAAGGTTATATTGTTTGAAAACAGTTCAAAACATGCAGTTTCAAATCACGGTTTATTTGTAAACTGTGTATATCAAAAGAAAAAAAAACCCAGAGCTTTGGAAATTTCATAGATCTACGCAACACGAACACAATGGTCAGCAGGATTTACTGCATTCGGAAGAATACTTGGAAGCACTGGGTGGGGTGCCCCAACATATGCTGACCACTGCTACTGAGGGATGTAAAATAAAAGTGAGGCCAGGAAATGGGTGGGGAGGGGCAAATAGTGAATGACATGGCCATGGTCAGGAAATGCGCTTGGCAAGAGGTGTGGAAAACAGAGCTTTACAGGAGTAAAACAACCACCACAAAACAGAAGGAGGAGGAGGAGAATTGCCAGCTATGGAGAATTGGGAATGGTGCCATTTGACGGCACATTATGACCAGCAGTTGCTTGGTGCTGGTTAAGGCCTGGTATCATGTGATCTGTGCTCAGATAAAAGGGAGTAAAGGAAAAGAAAGACTAAAAGACACATTTATACTAAGGTAATAAAACAGTTAAAATTAGGAAGTTGGAGCAAACACCTCTGCCAACAGCAGTACATTGGAAACAATGGATTTCTATAGAGGGTTAGTTTTGCAGTAAAGGCAGCCACCAGCAAACTGTATTCTAACAAGCAAGTTAGCTACAAAACTGTCCCTTTACAAGGCAGAGCTGAAGTAATACATCATCCTAAAAAAGGGGAAAGTATCTTCTGAGAAGGGAATAAAGTAAGAGATCAGAGCGCAGAGCATTGTACCATTTTGACACCAACAGATGGCTCAGTAAGTCCCAAGAACACCATCAAAATCATCCTGCTGCATCTGAATGCCACGTCCAGTGAAAGCAAGTAGACAGCCTGTGCAGGAGTTATGCCCTCTTAAATGAGAGAGTGCCTAAGTAATGTAGGTCAGAAACTGGAGCAACAACAGGGAAAAAGAACAGTAAGAGAGTCACTTGAAGGATGCTCTTGAGTGTATTTTCTAGTTCCCAAGATAAGGAGTTATCGAATGACAAACACTGTTTAGAAATCCAGTGGGATCTCCAAGATGCAAGCATAACCAAACTATCCCCCTCATACTCACTCCTGGTGTCTTCTTATAGGATGTGGTTCTTTACAAATACATGATGAGAAAATCTCTGCCCCAAAGAACCTACAATCTAAACAGAAACGACAAAGGGTTGGAGAACGGGATTATTATTAATGGGGAATTGAGGCTGAAAAATTAAGTCACTTGCTCAAGCTCGCACAGCAAGTGTGTGTGACAGATCTGGGAACTGAACTCAGGTCTCCAGAGCCCCAGTCTAGTAGTGCCTTTAGTACAAGACCATTCTTTCGCTCCTTATTGTCTCAATCAATTAGACTTCAAATTCTTCACGGCAGGAATCAATCCTTTTATTTATTCTGTGAGGTGCCTAACATTGTTGGGTGATGTAAAAATTAACATTTTCCCTTAAAAAACACTCATCTTACTTGGAATGTAGGAAAACGTGCTGTCCTATTATTTAGGGCAGCAGAAAGAAGAACATCAGGCATACATAGTACAGAAAAGAGTAAGAGCAAGTACACAGTCTCATGGAGGCTAACTGAAAGCTCCTTGAGACATTACAAATCAGTGATGTTTGCACAGCATTTTGTAAATATAAAACAAATAATAAGCATTAAATATTAGGGATTCATCTTAAATCAAGCCTAAGAATGTCTTAATCTGAAGGAATATTTCCAGTGCTGAGCATTTAGAAACTGAGGATTTTGCACATTAGTTTTTGCAAAACACAGTACAAAATCCGGTTTCAGAGTAACAGCCGTGTTAGTCTGTATTCGCAAAAAGAAAAGGAGGACTTGTGGCACCTTAGAGACTAACCAATTTATTTGAGCATGAGCTTTCGTGATGCATCCGATGAAGTGAGCTGTAGCTCACGAAAGCTCATGCTCAAATAAATTGGTTAGTCTCTAAGGTGCCACAAGTCCTCCTGTTCTTTTCACAGTACAAAATGAATCATGAAGCTGGTTATTAGTGGAGTTAGTGGACCAACCATGTCAAAGGTTAGCTCATAGATGGGCAAGGCTAGAAGTGTTCATAAGGCTGGAGCTTTATAAACCAATGTGGTTCTTCACAGAGGGATCTTTTTGCCCAAGTGTAAATTAACCATTAACCATTTAAAATTACAGACAACATCCTTTGTGCACATATTCTGAGCACTCCATAATTGAAAGGTCAGTAAAACTTAACAAATGTTGTCCATTTGAAATGCAATACTTTTAGGAGAATTGTTTTGACTTAGCCAGCTTTTTGGAACACGACATTTGACCTAACTTTGTGCAGCACACCAACAAAAGTAGATGTTTACAGCACACAGATAATATACATTTTTATATATTGTGGTTTGACAATCTTATTCAACGTGTGTCTGATTTAACATGCTTATCTGATTTTCCAACTACTAAGAAAAAGAAAATACTTTGACAAGGAATAGCACTACGCAAATATTTTGTGATTACAATTTTTCAAAAGTTTGTTTAAATTGGCTCCTGAGGCACAGTAAGAGAGCCCTTCACAACGCAGTTTGGAGAGGACTGTAGTTTAAGAGTACTAGAGGATGTATTTGCTCTCCGGGCTCACAGGAATCCCATTTCACCCCCTCTAACTTCTACGAGTTGATCAGCACAGAGACAATGAATTTTACCTTCCCGGATGGTGCACAGAAAATTATGATGAGTGCTGTAGGTTAACACTCCTCAGCATACTCAGTTTCTGCCATCTGAAACCAGAGTACTCACTACCTATAACTAGAGTCACCGGTTTATTTCAATGTTACTTGCAAGTTATTTTTATAGGGACTTAATTATTTTTCTCTGGGTCTTGGCACTGCCAACTAATTATCCTGAGTAAAACCCTTGAGCGATGGCAGACTTGCAGTCATGCACCTGTATCTGTGATTAGGCAAAGGAGAATTGGACACCACTCACCCACCCTGACAGTGACACACACACACTCCCTCCTCCCCTTCCCCCTCCCACCTTTCCAGGCCTTGAGAAAGTTCTTGGATGAAATCCTGGCTGCACTGACTAGCAGTTGACTTCAGCCCATCCCCTCAACAGTTTCTTCAAAGATCATAAGATTAATATCATCTTATTAAGGTAAAGCTCCTATTTCAAAGGCTGGTGGTCACAAGAGCTGCATTAAACTCAGCAGCTTCAGACCACCTGAGTTTTGCTTTAATTTGCAAGTTTGAGTGAACCCAAAGCTGAACATGAAGCTTCCGAGTTTTGCCTGGTTTTGGTTCAAAACTAGAAACAGACACTGCATTTAACAAGTCCCAAGTTCACTCGAATTACTGCCAAAGATCACCAGGCCTTGTAATGAAAGCCAAAGCCCAGAAAGTTTTGTCCAGTTTCAGGTTTTGTAACAGAAATTTCCCTCTGCATTAGTCATTGCTTGTTTACCTTACATGTTGGGTGTGTGTGTGTGTGGCAGGAGTGTAAAGCATGTGTATTTCAAGTGGGAACCTATATCTCAAGTTCATATCACTACAAATATTCCTGTGCCCAAACAATTTCTAAACAAACAAAAAGAACAAAAATTGTGTCCTCATTTATATTCAAATCAAGGGCACTGCCTGGTTATAACCAAGGACAAAATTTGATCCACCGTGCAAAAGTTAAGTCAACTACAAAAATGGAAAGTGAACTAGCCCTCAGGGACTGGATGGCTCAAGGGACCCAAATGCAGTATAGAGCACCAGGTCACCTGTTTGAATCCAACCCAGATGGAAACCAAATCCCAGTTGCTGGCTTTCCCTAAGGATATTCAAAGTCAATTTTTGCCCCAGAGAAGGTCTCAGAACTCACGTCTACAGCTGGCACTAACGGAGAACCTGGCTAGCAGCATGCAATCAGAACAGCCAAAGTATGGATGGATTTGGAGACTAAGCAACTCTTATCCTCAGAGATAGAATACCTCAGCCTTAAGCTGAAGTGTCTGGCAGGACATGTTGGGGCAGCTCACATGGATGCTGCCTGGGCCACACCTGTTCTGTGGGTAAGCAGAGGACTTCAGTCTCCAAAACCCTTGGTTAATCTGGCTCCTTTCACGGTCACTTAAAACCAGGCATTATCAAAATAAATGTTTTATTGATAATAGATGAAAAAAGGAAGGACTGAAAGGATTAGGCTGTAGCATTTATTAAGAGTGCATCCATGTATAACCTCTCTCACACATTGATATAATCAACATCAGTCCTTACATTTTTACGGCTTACAGCCATACCTTGGGCTGTGATCTCCTCAGTTCTTGCAAGCTGAGCAGGGTGAGGTTGGGTCAACACATGAAAGAGAGAGACCTTCAGAGAAAAATCCAAGTGTTGCAGGAAATGGAGTAGGTAGGGATTCAATCATAGTACTCTTCTTCCCTCTGACTCAGTATTATTGAGCCAATGAGTATTTTTAAGATGAGATATTGAAAACCATGTCCTGACCACCTGAACATTAAAGATCTAGCAGTACTTTTTGCAAGAAAAAGCTCAGGTGTCCTGACCCTCTCTCAGTGTAGGTAACCTGTTTACTTAACTTCCCCATACACTTTCAAATAGCTACAATAAACTTCTCCACTTCCTGTCCTAAACTCTTATATGTTGCTGTACCGTTAAACAGCTGCTGCATTCCACCCTAATGTGGATGCTTTTCATTAGCAAGTGAAATGATTTCTGTATGTGTATATGAATAGCTTGCAAAGTGCATTAGGATCCTTCATGATACACGATTCATTATAAATGTGTAATATTAGTTACTTTTGTTAGAACTGCCAATGCGACTGATTTCTGCATCTATGACCGACAAACAAATACATTTAAACTAGATAAATAAAGTGCACAAGATACAGTTTTTTCCAGCTGTAATTCATTCAAAAGTTCTAAAACTTTATGTAAAAGCTAATGAGTTCATTTATGAGAGTTCCACGTGTCAGCTATCAAAATGATCGCTGTTACATTATGTCATCTGACAGTTCCTGCACTCCCTGCAAATTCGTCTTGATTTGAGATGGCACAAACTCTTGCAGGTACATTTTCCAAGGAATTATGTGGGATTCTAGCTGCACAACTCCCTTTGGAGCCAATGAGAGTCAGATAGCTAAAATCCCAAACAACTCTTTTGAAAATTTACCCCGTGGAGCCATAGTCACAAAACTTTAATAATGGGACTTTGTCAGGGAGATAGCTTTAAACAGTTACAGAAACTGCGAAAGAAAAATGTACAATAGCAATAACAGCAACTTGCTTTCTAATCTTTGTACTTTCAGCAACTTAAAGGTGTTTGGAGTTACTCTGAAATGACTTCAATGTGACTATGTCTGGCATTCTACCCCAGGGAGAAAAGGGCACTCGCATAAAGTGTCAGCTTCTCCTTCATTAATATTTCCTGCAGATAAAGTTCAGATTTTTGTTATCCATGAATTTTTCAATTAAATGTTTTCAATTCCTCAGTCCATTGGGTTGCTTTTAATTAGACCGTGTGCCTGTGTCAGAAATTCTGGAGTTTAGTCTTCCATTGATCATGTAGTCTATCAGAAAATGTATCCTCCTAAAACATACATACAAAAATATAGGAGAGAGGGGGAAAAACCAAACCCAGCCCAGTTCTCTCCTACCAGAGCCATTCTGCATCACTGTCACACACATATGCTGTATGTATTTAGAAGAAAGATACCACAGGATTATGTACAGGGGTAATTTTGGTGAAATGTGGGGGGAAAGGAGAGATTAATATTCTAGTACAATTTAAGAAAAAGATGCCACCTCTTTTTAAGATGGAAAAAAAACTTCTTAAAAAAAAAAAAGGCAAGTAACTTCACATCAGAAGAACATACACATCAACACTTCAAGCTAAAAAAGCTACAGATCCGGAGCAGAATGCTCTATGGCTATTCCCCGCACCCCCGTGTACCAGATGTACCGTATAGTAATTGTCTAGGCAGCAAGATCACTACTTATTTTGGAGTTAAACTAACAAGCTTGGGCTAAATTCTGCCCTCAGATCCACACAAGCTTCTCCTGTTGACTTCAGTTGTACAACATGAAAGTGACCTTGTCCCACATCTGACTTAAGATTTTTTTTCTTCATTTATTTATTTATTTTAAAGAAAACAGAAAAATAAAATAAATACACCTCAGGGTGCAAATGAAAAGCTGCAACTTTGTGCCAAAACATAGTTGAGACAGACACTTTAACTTGCCTGGAAAGGACACAGTCCACTTGAAATCTAGCCAAGTGGGGGAGGGGAGGAAGAGTTTACAAATTACTTTCAGCTCTATACCTGCTCCCATTGTCCCCTGCCAATTTTTGTGGTTTTACAATCACAATATTTCTATTTAAAAAAAAAATTCTCTACCACTTGCCATGTGAAAGAGAGACACACACAAACAAGAAAACAGAACAGAGCAAAGGGTGGAACTAACTAGCTGCCACCAAAGCGTTATCGAAATTCACAAAGTCAACAAGCTGAGAAAAGAAAAGGTTTTCCCTCTGATCTCTTTCAGTTACAGTAATTTTGGATATTACTTGTATCAAAAGTAGATAAAATATTTTTGGGCAAATGTGCGATTTAAAAACAAACACAAAAACACTTGATCCCTTTCAAGTTAAAAAGATGTGCTGGGGGCCCAAAGAACCACCCTTCACCTAAAACAACAAAATAAAAGCCCCCCCCCCATTCTGGAGAGGGTGTGTTATCACAGAAGCAGTTCTGTTGCTTTCTGCTGAAGTGTTTGGTTGGTGAAACCACACCCTCTGTTTGGCGCACTTCATATGCTGCTCCTCGCTCCCTCAGCAGGGCCCTGTGTTTGAGACGAGTACAGCAGAAAGGAAGTAAAAAGCTTTGGCCAGCAGCTGTTACTGCCGCTTACTCTCAGTCACTCACAGAAAGGGAAAGAAAAATGGTGAAGAGGCAGCAACTTGTTTTCTTTGTTGAGTCCTCCCCCCCCAATCTATTATTCATTCAAATCGCCCTTGTTGTCACACTTTCCTGTTTTTAAGACATGGGTTCAAAGTCCTGCCTCAATATTGCTTCGAAGAAAAAAAAAATTTGTCCATTTTAAATCAGCGTGATCATTTTTACAACAGAAATAAGTGAATCTTCAGGGGAGGAGACAAGAGTTTCAACTGAGCACTGTGCGATTTTGAACAGTAATGTTAACACTAGTCATAAAATCAGCCACCCATTTGCTCAATCACACAGACGTTAAGGGCCCGCATGATGTACCTAGCTGTCAAATTATTCAAATTCCTATTTGTGCTGCACAGGTCCATAAAACGCTGTTTCCTTCTGCTCTTGAATTTCCCCACCCTCCAGTTTGCCTTCCTGACTTCTTCCTCCCAGTCTGACTTCTGTGGCTTCCCCGCCAAGGGAGATCAGTAGATTTCCTGTGCCTGCCACTGCCCTTAAAAGGGCAGATCTGGAGGCGAGCAAGAGGGAGATCCTTTCCAGATTAAAAGACAGCATCAAGGTCAAGAATGATTACCTGGCTGCACAGACCTTCTCTTGGAGCTGGGATAGGGTACTTCATGGAGCCTTACTGTCAGGGCTAAGGTGGGAAGCGGGGTGACAGCATGGAGAAAATTCCTATCTACTTACTGCTCTGCAGCAGGGGAGACTCTGTGGCCCACTGGAAAAATGGAGTGGGGGAGGGTAGAAGGAGGCCATGATATTTATAGGGACGGTGGGATACTTGCAGGAAGGCTTAGTTGCTCTACATAGCAGCTGCCTTCCTCAGTTCTGCAGCTCTCAGCTGCATAGGGGTAGGGTTCTTCTCCAGTGAAGGCCAACACCAGAGGGAAGATGACTGTGTGGTTGGTGACGGGACTAGGGCAGCAGAGGCAGGGAGCAGCAGGAAGGTTTGTAGCACTTCTAGGGCCAGGAGACTGCTTGCAAATGTAGGTGTCTTCCTTGCAGATTTCTTTAACCTCACCAGCCCTGCCTGGCCCTCCTTCTATCCTCATAGCCTTGCATGAAAGAAAAAAAAAAAAGCCACCCCTCCACCCACAGCAAAAGCTAATGTAAACTACCCTCAACTTCACCGCACTCACTTGAGCCAGTGCCTGGAGCAGCAGCTCTCAGAATAGAACCCTGAGGACACCTGAACTCCAATGGCAAGAGTCCCACTCCCCGTGTCTGTTATGACCTGTGATGCTGTCACCCTGTTCTTCTCTTTCTACGTCTAGCCTTCCTCCTGCCAGCTCACTGTGACAAGCAGCACAAGGTGCCTCAGTGGGGTGGACCTGGAGACCTACGCTTCATCTTTGTGAGCCTCTCCCTCCTCACACTGTTCATGCTCAAGGGAGCAGAAAAGGACACACGCACCCCTATCCAAGTAGGCTGCTGGGGTAGCAAGGGCCCAAATGGAAGTAGACAGTCAGAATCCCAGGCAGAGGAAGAATTCCCAGGCCTAGCAGCAAGGGAATGGAAGAGCAGAGAGCCAAATGCCAGCCAGCTAGCCACCACCACCTCTCCCCCAAAGTGATCATGGCAGAGATTCACTCAACAACTGCCCGCGACAACAGAGGGTGAACTCTAGTAAGAATTTACAGTCCATTGCTGACCTGAACAAACTTCAGAATTTAAGTCCTTCTCATTTCCATGAAGTCAGATCAAGGAATGTTTCAGTAATGAACCCTCGCCACCTCACAAACCTCTGGCTTGCATATTTACTAATTTGCTTCATGCTCAAGGGTCTGAAGAGAAGCCATCTTTGCAATTGTTCATCGCTATTTTGATCACTGTGGAAATTCAGTAAGATATCAGGGCAGTCTCATGCAGCATTGCCAGCTCTTGCAGTTTGATTGCCATTCTTGCAATACCGGATGTTTGTCTTAAAGCCCCACCTCCTGGAGTCAAGTGATCATAAGAGACTCTAAAACTTCACTTCATCTTTAATAACATTAATTTCTAGCCCTTATGGTTGTGGAGAAAAGCTTGAAAATTGGTACCCTAAAGCTCAAACACCAGAAGGCAAATAAAAATCTTTTTTTTAAATGAATAGTTCCAGGATTTTTAAATTATTCTCATGATTTCTGGAGGCCTGATCCATGACTTCTTAATCACTGGAGCTGGCATTACATGACAAATGCCTAAGCTACATGACAAATAGGAGCATAGAAGTGTAGGACTGGAATGGACCTCAGTAGGTCATCTAGTCCAGTCCCCTGCACTCAGGGCAGGACTATGTAATAACTAGACCATTCCTGACCAGTGTTTGTCTAATCTGTCCTTAAAAACGCCAATAAGAGCTTCTACAACCTCCTTCGGTAATGTGTACCAGTTCTGAACTACCCTGACAGTTAGGAAGTTTTTCTAATGTCCAGCTTAAGTCTCCTTTGCTGCAATTTAAGCCCATTGCATCTTGTCCTATCCTCGGAGGTTAATTAGATCAATTTTTCACCCTCCTCCTTGTAACAATCTTTTCTGAACTTGCAAACTTATCATGTTCACCCTCCCCTCGCCATCTTCTCTTCTCCAGACTAAACAAACCCAATTCTTCTTCAATCTTTCCTCACAGATCATGGTTTCTAGACCTTTAATAATTTTTGTTGTTCTCTGGTGGACTTTCTCCAACTTGTCCACATCTTTCCTGAAAAGCAAATAGACACTGAAAACAGATAAAGCAATCTAACACACTTTTTAAAAGAATTATCTTGGTAAAACAGAAGGTTATAGAAAAAAATCATAATCAACTAACATTACTCTGTAACTCTGCTGGGCAAGTTTGGGACCATTGCCACATAAGCTGGGTCTAATGTGCTGCATGATATAAGAGGGGATGCCTATAAGCAATGAACCCTAGTTACAAAAACAGGGCAAACTGCCATCCTTACCTGGGGGAACCACATATAGAGGGGGTAAGAGATCCCAGAGTGGGGCCAGCAGTGCAGCCATCTCAAGAGCCATCTTGCAGTTGCAGAGCAGGAAGTCTTGGCAAAACAGGCTGCAACACACGGCTTACTGTTCCTTGGAACAGGACTGGTTTGTAAGTGTCCAGCTCGGGATTACCACTGACAGCGTGTGCATTAAGCACAGCCCATATCTCCATTAAATTGCACTGTGTGACCAGCATGTTAGGTGGTGTGACAGGGTCGGGCTAGATGGCTACAGGAGAGTAATAGAAAGCAGATATATTAGCCCCAGGATAAGTAGGTCCCTTTTCCCTGGGCAAGGTAACAGGGAAGGTTCCAAAACAATCAAGAACCTTCTGGAGACTGGTTTGAGCATTGGCCTGCTAAACCCAGGGTTATGAGTTCAATCCTTGAGGGGGCTATTTAGGGATCAGGGGTAAAAATTGGGATTGGTCCTGCTTTGAGCAGGGGGTTGGACTAGATGACCTCCTAAGGTCCCTTCCAACCGTGATATTCTGTGAACACCTGCAGCCAATCAAGAAGCTGCTAGAATCAATTAAGGCAGGCTAATCAGGGCACCTGGGTTTTAAAAAGGAGCTCACTTCAGTTTGTGGTGTGCGTGTGAGGCGCTGGGAGCAAGAGGCACTGGGAGCTGAGAGTGAGAACGTGAACTGTTGGAGGACTGAGGTGTACAAGCATTATCAGACACCAGGAGGAAGGTACTATGGTGAGGAGGCCATGGGGAAGTAGCCCAGGGAGTTGTAGCTGTCACACAGCTGTTCCAGGAGGCACTCTAGACAGCTGCATTCCACAGGGCCCTGGGCTGGAACCCAGAGTAGAGGGCGGGCCTGGGTTCCCCCCAAATCCTCCCAACTCCTGGTCAGACACAGGAGTCGACCTGGACTGTGGGTTCAGAAAAACAGCCAAGCTGAGGGCTGCCGTGAAGCTCCAAGGCGAGCAAATCCGCAAATAAGAGCAAGACCCATCAAGGTAGAGCAGGAACTTTGTCATAGTGGGCAAGATGATAAAGCAGGATAGCACCCTGGCATTTACACATGGGAATAGGGAGAAGAGGAGAACCACCCTAATGGTTCTTTCTTCCACCCTTTGCAGAACAGACAGCAGGATCTGGTCTGTAGTGAGGCCACGCCTGAGAACTGAAATGCCTTTGTCGCTAGCTGATATTGGAAATTGACACATGCTGCAGAAAGCCAGCACAAGGCCCGCTATGCCACTTATGCCTCACATGGAAACTCTGGGTGAAATCCTGGCCCCACAGAAGTCAGTTGCAAGACACCCATCCATTTCAATGGAGTCAGGATTTCACCCTCTGTGGGCATAAGTACAAAAACTGTGCCAGACCTCGGGAGAATGAAGCCACACAGCAGAGACTGGGATTACACAATATAGTAATATGCCACCAGATCAGTAAGAGACAAATGACAGTGGACGCAGGGCACTGAACCTCAAGCACAGCGTGTAACCGCCCAGGATGTATCTTACCCTCTTTGAACTGAGGTCAGAGGGGGATGTCTTTTTCTTACACTTTGGCAACACTTCTGTAAATTTCTCATGCCCACAAAGTCTCACTGAGCTGTGCTGTGTTCGACACTCCAAGTGAGAGATCACCTGCGCATCCCTTACATGAGCAGAAAGGAGCTACATACTGGCCCTGAATAGATTGGTGCACAAACCTGCTCCAAGATAGAGGCTTCAGGATCCACGTTTACATGGATCCAGCGGCCCCCAGCTGGTGCAGAGGAGTGTGTAGCAAATCAGTTCACTTGCTCTGGTTTGAGAGGGGTGAATTTCACCCCGCAGCCCCTCTACACTCCACCTGCAAAGAGTCCAAATATTTGGGCTTCAGGCGGGTGGCTGAATTTTACCCAAGTGGATTACATGTGAGCATTCTTAACTTAACTGGGTTATCTTTCACTTACAGGCCTGTTACAACATAAGGGTTATTTGAAGGCTTCAATTGTTTGGTCTTATCTAAATAATCTGAGGCTTACATATAAATCAAGAAGGACCAGATCCTACTACCACATGCCAAAAGCCTTGCATGGGTGCTGAGTACTTTCTACCCACACTGATTTCAAGGAATAGTCTGGCTAACAGTAGGCTAGGGCTCTTCCAGGTTTAAGAGATACACTATTGTGCCTCCTTTCTGAGACCGAAACAACCCCTGGTTTACATTCTTTCTATAAAATGTGTGGGAAATACCCTATGATTGTTTTCATCCTATACCAAATAGTTTCTTTAGGAAGTGATCTATGACTCTGTGCACTGATGGTTGTAAAAACACCTAACCAAAAATGGCCCCCTTCTCTTCTCTCCTCTTCCCTCCCTTCCCCCTCAAATAAAGCCAGATTGTATTACAAACCCCATTCATGTATACCCTTAAAAAGAGATTTCAACATTTTTTTAATTCAGAAAACTGAAAGGTTTACTGTTGTTCTCATTCCCCTCTGGGATTTTAACAGATTCTGCAAACTCTCACTGCAGAATTGACAAGGAATACGTACTTTTTAGCTGTCTCCATTGCAACACAAGGAATAATGCAGACATGAAGCTCTTTTATACAAGACAAATATTTTAACATGTTACTGAGAGTCCTTTTCTGGCTCGTATTTTAATCATGAAAAATTGTTTTTAGCAGTTTGTCAACTTTTTGCTATAATATTCTGATTTTCTGTCAAACGGTACCGCGATTTTTCATGTTAGTTAGAAGCTTAACATGTCAGGTTCAGTTCCCTGAATTATATCTAGACTAAATAAAACCCCCAAACCACTAAAAAGTAAAACTATAATGAAAAATTTCAGAGTAGCAGTCATGTTAGTCTGTATCTGCAAAAACAGGGAGGACTTGTGGCATCGTAGAGACTAACAAATTTATTAGAGCATAAGCTTTCGTGGGCTACAGCTCACTTCACCGATGCATAGAATGGAACACATAGTAAGAAGATATTATATATATATACACACACACACACACACACAAGGTGGAAGTTGCCATACAAACTGTAAGAGGCTAATTAATTAAGATGAGCTCTTATCAGCAGGAGAAAAAAAGAACTTTTGTAGTGATAATCGAGATGGCCCATTTAGACAGTTGACAAGAAGGTATGAGGATACTTAACATGGGGAAATAGATTCAATATGTGTAATGACCCAGCCATTCCCAGTCTCTATTCAAATCCAAGTTAATGGTATCTAGTTTGCATATTAATTCAAGCTCAGCAGTTTCTCATTGAAGGACTAGATACAATTAACTTGGATTTGAATAGAGACTGGGAGTGGCTGGTTCATTACACATATTGAATCCTTTTCCTCATGTTAAGTATCCTCACACCTTCTTGTCAACTGTCTAAATGGGCCATATTGATTGTCACTACAAAAGTTTTTTTCCTCCTGCTGATAATAGCTCATCTTAATTAGCCTCTTACAGTTTGTAAGGCAACTTCCACCTTCTCTGTATGTATATATCTTCTTCCTATATGTTCCATCCTATGCATCCGATGAAGTGGGCCGTAGCCCACGAAAGCTTATGCTCTAATAAATTTGTTAGTCTTTAAGGTGCCACAAGTACCCATAGTTTTTTTTTAAATGAATAAGTGTTGAATTCAACACAATGGGAAAGTCAAATTTAATCGTCTGCTTGATTGCCTGTTATATGGTACTTTAATTGTGCTGCAATCTCCAGTACAATCATATCAACTCGACAAAGCAGTAAATATTTTAGAGCAAGAATTGACAGAAAGGACTACTACATACAATGAGATCAGACTCAAAATACTCTTATACAGCACTTAAAATCACCTCTCTGCTGCATGCAAAGTTATCAGGAATTGCTCTCCGATTTCTGTCATTAACCAATCTTTCCCCCCCACCAACTCCTCTAAAGTCTAGCCAGAGATTATCAAAGCCAACGACAGGCTTTCAACAGCTTGGCCAGTTGAAAATCTCTCAAGTTGTACTGCTATCACCACTGCACGAGCTGACGTCAGACTGTTGTTTACAGGAGATGGGATACTGCCAATTTCCACTGAGCTGAAGACAGCAGTGCCCGGCCTCTTTTGGCTGTGCACAAAAAAGAACAAACTCCTTTTGTGTGTTGGTGCACGGGGGAGAGAAAGAATGAGAGCGTGCGCACATGTATGTGAGTGCATGCAGGCAAAAGGCTACTTATTCTTCACTCGGACACCAAAAAAGCCAAAACAAATACACAATCTTCTCTAGGACAGCAAAACCTCAGAGTCAGACTGCAAATAAAAACCTGGTTCTGTTTTTATCACAGTACATATCATACTGCATATGAAAACCATAGTTGCAAAGACAACGGAGAGCAAGGAATTTTGGAGTTCTCCCTACCGCCCCTGTAAATACTCCCAAAATCTAAAATGTTTGCCCACCAATAAAAGGATTAAGATGAAAATGTGAATACACAGAATGTCAAAACTTTGCACTGAGTGACCAAGCATTGCAGGAACCATTTAAAATTTCAGAGTAGCTACAGTTCCTTCCTCTTCTAAGGCCAGGAAATCCCCTTGTCAGTGCTAACATACATAAATAGAATCCACCAGAGGAAGATATTTTGTCAAATTTACTGCCAGTAGAGAAAAAAAAAAGAATAGCGCCTGACTTAACATTTTTCTTCTCATTTATGGTATTTCCTGGAACCCAGCAAACTTAAATGTAGGTGTGTTTTCGGGGCAAGGTGGGAGGGTGAGCGGTGGGAAATTAAGGGCTGGAGGTGCGGAAGAGGGACAATTTCAAGTCGAGTGAAAGTTAGCTGAAGAAAGACTGATTAATCCTGCTTTTTAAAAACAAACAAAAAAAAAACACCACTACCACCACCACCGACAGATAGGCAGAGCTGTATCAGTTTGCAAGTGCCATACCATAGCTTCTGCCCGTAGGAAAGTTTCAGTTACGTTTTAATCGTGGAAAAAGAAAGTGCATGTATTTGTGCCTAAAGTGAAGCTTCTAGGATTGGAAGGTGACCTACGAGACTGCATTTCTGTTCTCAGCCCCTGTGGCTCGAGGCTACAATGCAAGAAGCTAAAATATCTGACTTCAGCATAGAGTTGGCAGAAAGCATGTTGACAGACTTCCCAGAGGCGGCAACACGTTGCAGATTTCCTTTACAGGAGTCTACTGCCTCACAATCCAAAAGCCAAAAGATGGCCTTTTTCAAATACTCCAGGCAAAGTGGACAGGATAGCAATTCTGCGATCTGTCTGGGATTCTGCTGCACCTCAACACTAATTAGGAATAAGCGCGAAACATCTCCCTTTGTAAGCTGACAAAAAGGGCATTTCACCAGCATAAGAGCTACCTCTCCAACAATACCATTTGGACAAAATTCTCATTTCTGGGTCTTGAGCTTCTTAGCACAAGCCAGGTGCCTCTACCTTAGGTTTTTGATCCCTAAGGATAATGGTAGTTGTGTACTACCATGGACAAAGTCAGTCAGAACTTGCTTGAGCAGTCTGTAAAAGAAGCTGTGTAATGTGTATTGTACACAAAAAGGACTGTATTGGTAAGAGACTGGACCCATTGATAATACATAGTCAGGGCTTGACGTGGTGTGACTGAATGGATATATCAAAGAGGACCAATGAAATGAGTCCGTCATGAATTGCGGGCCGTAATCCATTATTAGCTCATTGAATCCCATGGTGAACAGGTACAATACACAATAGGTTATTGCATTGTTACTCAATGTGTTGTCTGTGCCAATCTTGGACCAGGGCTGACTAGAAATTTCATGCAGCGCTTTTGCATCCTGCTTCCTGTATTTGTTACAGATTTCAAAAACTTATCTTCAGTGGCAGCATGAGTGCCTGGCCACAACATGACATCCCAGCCTCTGTTCTTGCATTTTTCTGTACTCAGATTGTGATTTGCATTTATGACCTCTTGCTGTGGTATTTATGACATAACATCCTTTACATAGAAATTCCATATCCCAGTAAGTTTTTATGCTTGAAAGTACCTGGGCTCGACTCACTTTTTGTTTCTTATTTGAGCTTATCGAATTTTGTTACTGAACTGGACAGTTCTTGAGCTGCACTTATTTCAAATTCCACTTCCTACCGTTCTTCGCTTTCATTATTTCTAGACATCCAACCACATGACCTTACATTTACTCCGATCTTAGGCTCCTGGTTAATCTCAAAATATTTCAGTACAGATGCTTCTGTAACATTTTTTTTTAATTCCATGAAGTTTTTCCTTTTTCCAGTCATACTATTGCCATTCTGTACTGTCCTCAAGCTGTGCGGTCACACTTAATTGTAACAAATTAGTAATCAATTTACTTAGTGACAACATGCCCATGAATCTCTATGTTAGGCCTCCTTGTTTTGTGGTCTTTCCACTAGTAGAAGTGCTTCAATTTTTACTTGGGTCTGGTCAAACTCCTTTGGGGGGTTGTGTTCTCCCCAAATCAAGAAAGCATCAACAATTACCTTTCCTCAATGCAGATTAGAAGATGCGAGACATGGAGTTTTCATCCAGAAATGAATATACTTTGGCTTTTAAAGTCTAGACATGGTTTCCTCATCTACTTTCATGGGCTAGAGCAGGAGTTCTCAATCTTTTTCTTTCTGAGCCCCCTCCTCCTGACATGCTATGAAAGCCTCCACAGCCCACCTGTGCCACAACTGGTTTTCTGCATATCCAGTAGATTAATAACCAGGGCTGGCGTTAGGGGGTAACAAGCAGGGCAACTGCCTGTGGCCCCACACCACAGGATGCCTGCAAAGCTGAGTTGCTCGAGCTTTGGCTTCAGCCCCACACGGCTTGGGATTTCTGCCCTGAGCCCCGGGGAGTCTTAACGTGGGCCCTGCTCTCTGGTATATTTTCGTAGACCCCCCTGAAACCTGATTACGGCCCCCCAGGGGGCCCCAGACCTCTAGTTGAGAACTGCTAGGCTAGAGCTCTAGAGTTTGATGGCCTTATTAAGACTTTTTGGATAGGTACACATATATTTAAACTTTTTTTTTTCCAGCGACCACACTGTTAATTCAGCTTGCTGTCTGTATTCAAGCAATAATTAACTATTGTTTGGTCATTTTCATCTTTTGCTTCATCTCTCACATGGTGCATGTATCTTGGTGATCTACCGAGATCTCTCTCATATGTTGTATTATATCCTTAATTCATCTCAGTCCATTAAACACCTCATCATGTTCTTTAAGAGCCCCATTTGAGCATCCGTATTTGTAGACTGTTCTTCAACTCTACATACGACACTGTCTGTTCCACTCTTTCAAGCTTTACTGAGTGGTATCTGCCCTTATTCAGGCATGCCAGCATGGCTTTGCCACATGGGCTCATTTCCCAGCTATATGAAACTAGCTTAGTTTATTTTAACATTAGGCAGTCACTAATGTTTCTGTATATATTTGCGGTGATTTCTTTGCACTCAGCTCCAGTATCTATTTTGAAATTCATTTTTTGTTCATTTATTTCCATGGTCACACACCACTCTGTTGTAGAACCTTCCTTGGTCATTTTAATTAAGTGACTCAACAAAGACCACTGTTTCTGCATCAACATTTGATTTTTGTCCTTCAGCAGTATGTTCATGAACATCATTTGGTTTTATACTTTGAAATTTGTGCTGACGTGAAGTAGTTTTGCAAAATGGTAGTATACTTTATGTACACATTGTGCTGGACCCCTTGGCTTTATATTGCAATTACCTCTGCATTTGTTACTAGCAAATCTGGGTCTGCCATTTTTGTTTACAAAATGTATTCGGTCTTTATGGCTCCATATTTTTTTTAGTTAGCTACACTTCAGTTCTTCCACTGCTTATTAACAGTTTCATTGAGGGAAAAGTGCAGTTTTCCCCAATCCTGCAAATACTCACTGCTCTTTGCAAATACCTTTTTCATCTTATCAGTTATACCACAAATCATTTGGTTTCCAATTAGTCCATCTGCTAACAGTTCAAAAATCTCATGATTTAGCTTTACGTAAGTATGGAGTACTATGATAAATGGGAGCCAGCATAAAGAAGGTGTACCTTTCCCAAGTGATATTCCTGCATTGGTCAAAGGATTAAATGACGTATTTTAGTGACTTTCTAGCAGTTTTCAGTTCTCCCCATGCTTCCATTGGAATCAGCTATAGATCTCAATTGCTGCATTGTCAGAGTCAGAACCAAAATGCCCTCCCCAATTTCTCTGCAATGCCACTGGTTTTGAGAAAGGTTTGGAAGTACTGCAACCACTTCCTCCAGTTCTTTGCCAGGCTCCCTTCCAGGCCAAGGGATTCAGGTGGCTTCATGTGCTCAATTTTTGTCAAGAATCTGGTTTACTTCCAGTACCATTTAATAGACGTCTGACCATACAGGAGTGCAAGGAAGAGACTGAACTTTGTTTCTTGACATGGGTCAGAGCTACAAAAAAATACTGCTTGTCACGACAGGGGACAGTATCCACAAGCCACACCTCCAGCTTTCCATCCCATCCCAGCTTTCAACTGGGTTCAGGTATACTTTTCTGGTGCATCCCTTCCTGCCTTCCAGTCGGGTCCATTCCTCATATTTACTTTTCAGGAGTGAGCAGCCTTCTGGCCTCCAGTCAGTCGGGAAGCACCGAGAGAGCTCCAGTCTCTGCTCTCCAAAGACGCTGGAGAAAACTGAACCAGGCTTGCATCTTTGTCAGTGCCTTGGTACTTTGATGAAAATCCCTGCCCCCCCCTTAGCTCCCCAAGATCCCTCCTGGCAAATAGAGCCACTGGGCCAATGCCACCAGGTGAATGAGGAAAAGGATCTCTTCTAGGCACTTTTTGATCCTTTTAGACATGAGGGCCCCAGCTCACCCTGAATCTCAGGGACTTCAGTCAACACCCAGTCAAGGAAAATTCAAGGGATTGGGGTGCTTGTCAATGGAAGGTTGAGTCCCCCCGCTGGGAGGGATAGCTCAGTGGTTTGAGCATTGCCCTGCTAAACCCAGGGTTGTGAGTTCAATCCTTGAGGGGGCCATTTAGGGATCTGGGGCAAAAATTGGGGATTGGTCCTGCTTTGAGCAGGGGGTTGGACTAGATGACCTCCTGAGGTCCCTTCCAACCCTGATATTCTATGAATATGCAACATCCTACCTATTAAACAAGATGCTGTGAGGTAAGTGGACTAGCAGGCAAAGGAGATACTAGGAGGGGCTGCTGACAGAGGAGTCCTCCCCTTCTAAACTGAGGGGCAGCACACTTGGCAGGATTTTGACTGTTTAACTCTCCAGGGCTGAGGGAGAGTGCAGCGATTCTAAAGCCTCAGCTGCTTCAGTCTTAGTGATAAGAGGCCCAGAAGGAGCTGGCAAAGGGCTGTAACTCTCCTTTGCTGTCTTTTTTCCAGGATGTCATTGAAGCTTTTGTTGACGAGGCTCAGGTGTACTGAACAATAGTAGTGGAGCCGGTTGCAACTTTGCTGATTGGTGGCAGACTAGAAACTGGCTCTCAGGGGAGAGAAACTAGTCAAGCCAGTCCCAGAACACCATCATTCCTACTGGTTCATTGTGCCTGAGTGACAAGCCAGAGAGACTGGAAATTAAATTAGTCTGAATTAATGGGTATGTTGAGTGAACCAGAGATATTCCAAAGATATGGACCAGGTTTTTACTTAGGCTGCATCTGTAACTGCAGTAGGGACCATGACGGTAGGGACCATGTAACTGCAGTATGGACCTTAGCCTTACCTCGGCAATTGTGCCTAGGGGTGAATTGCTCCCATCCTCTCCCTAAACCAGCTGCCATGAAGCTGCAGGGAAGTGAGTGCTGGGAGACATTACTGTAGTCCCAGCCATTGTGGGGTGGGGCACATACCATGCCCCCCAATCCACCAGAAACCAGCTCATTCTTCCAACTCCTACAGATCCGTGCAGAAAGGACAATCCCCCTCTACTGATAAGCTATTACCAGCAGGAGAGTGGGGTGGGGGGAGAGAAAACCTTTTGTAGTGGTAAACACCCATTTTTTCATGGTTTGTGTGTATAAAAAGATCTTCTGTACTTTCCACAGTATGCATCCGATGAAGTGAGCTGTAGCTCACGAAAGCTTACACTCAAATAAATTGGTTTCAGAGTAACAGCCGTGTTAGTCTGTATTCGCAAAAAGAAAAGGAGTACTTGTGGCACCTTAGAGACTAACCAATTTATTTGAGCATGAGCTTTCGTGAGCTACAGCTCACTTCATCGGATGCATGCCGTGGAAACTGTAGCAGACTTTATATATACACACAGAGAATATGAAAAAATACCTCCTCCCACCCCACTGTCCAGCTGGTAATAGCTTATCTAAAGTGCTCATCAGGTGAGCCATTTCCAGCACAAATCCAGGTTTTCTCACCCTCCACCCCCGCACACAAATTCACTCTCCTGCTGGTGATAGCCCATCCAAAGTGACAACTCTTTACACAATGTGCATGATAATAAAGTTGGGCCATTTCCTGCACAAATCCAGCTCACCCCCCTCCCAAAAACCACACACACAAACTCACTATCCTGCTGGTAATAGCTCATCCAAAGTGACCATTCTCCCTACAATGTGCATAATTAAGGTGGGCCATTTCCAGCACAAATCCAGGTTTTCTCACATCCCCCCCACCCCCATACACACACAAACTCACTCTCCTGCTGGTAAAACCCCTTCAAAACTGACCACTCTCCAAGTTTAAATCCAAGTTAAACCAGAACATCTGGGGGGGGGGGTAGGAAAAAACAAGAGGAAATAGGCTACCCTGCATAATGACTTAGCCACTCCCAGTCTCTATTTAAGCCTAAATTAATAGTATCCAATTTGCAAATGAATTCCAATTCAGCAGTTTCTCGCTGGAGTCTGGATTTGAAGTTTTTTTGTTTTAAGATAGCGACCTTCATGTCTGTGATTGCGTGACCAGAGAGATTGATAATTTATATAAATAAATTGATTAGTCTCTAAGGTGCCACAAGTACTCCTTTTCTTTTTGTGAATACAGACTAACACGGCTGTTACTCTGAAACCTCTGCTGAATGGACACCAGCTTCCATGACTCCACACAGTGGGAAGAATAGGCATTCCAGCTGTCACTCCCAGTCTTTGCAGCAACTGACAGAACGGTGTGTGTGGCGGGTCCCTACTCTCCAGTCCTAGAAACTATTGCTCCTGTTGCTTGGTCTGCTCTTTAGCTGGTATTGTTCTCAGGAGGAGAAAGGGAGCAGGGCCTGGGGAGAATCAGGTGACTCATGTTAAAATCAAAATGTAAAACAAATTAAAAAAAATAAACTTAATTTTATATTGAATTTTTCATATTGACTAGGGAGTCTTTCCCACATGCTCAATTGCATATTGTCCCCCAGTACCATGAGAGCCTCTACAAATGGAGACTTTCCAGCAGAACTATCACAGATGGGCAGATAGAGGCTACAAATAGTAAACCCCAGGTACTAGCTCTGAGAGCTAGGATCATGACAGTACGACTGTAGTTGCTTCCTTGAATTTGCTGTTTTTAGCATCACAGTGAATTCCAAAAATAAACACTTGGTCCATATATAGCACTGCTCATCTTCAAAGTGTTTTACAGACACCAGCAAAATCAGCCCTCTCAACAACTCTGAAGTGGGCAGGTATCACTCACGTTCTACAGATAGGGAAATTCGGGGAGAGGGAGAAAGTGATTGGGTTCTGGTTACAGAAGTCAGCATTTGAGAACAAGCTTTTGAACCCCAAAGATCCTAGCTCTCCATCCCCAGCCTATTATCTGTTTTTTCACGGTTACTATAAAGTACTATTTCCAGTTAAAAAAATCAACAACAATATTTGTGCTTATGTGTTAAACAAGATGAATAGGGAAGCAAATGAATAGAACTGAGGGGGAGATACTCAACTTCTGCCTTGTAGGACTATGGTTTGAACTCCACTGTCATGCAGTCCTTAGCAAACATCTACCTAAAAGCAATATATAGCAAATATTGACTTTTTAAATGGAAAATTGCTAGCAGATGTCACTCTTATCAAATGTTGACTTTCAACAGCAACTACTGCATCTTTGTCAGTTGTTCAATAAAGGTATCACATTAGATACCTTGCTGACTTTTTCCTCAAGGACCAGGCTGCATGCACGGCCATACATATCATGTACGAAGACCATGCATAAGTATCACATCACCAAGTACCAAAAGGACGAAGAGAATCTACTGCAGACATGTAGTTCAGACACTGCTGGGAGTTTTAGCATCCCTCCCCACATTGAATTCACTCTCACTAAAACTCACTGCAACCTAATTGCATGTGAAAAATCTCTGCTTAGGAATTCCAGCTCTTACAATTAAGCTTACAGACAAAATGTCCTTTTCTCCCCTTTAATGAAATTACTATTTATTTCAAAACTATGAGGAGTACTTATTTCATTATGGTATCCCGTGACAACTCATCATTCACTGAACTTCACTTTGTGATCTATGAGAAACTACAGCCCATGCTCAGACAGTTCTATTTAAACTAGCCCCGGCAGTTGAAACAAAATCATTCCAACAGCAGTACTGAATTATGGAGAGGACCATTCAAAATCTGAAGACATAATATTCTTCAGTATTCACAGAGCTTAATATCTTCAAACAGAAATTACTCAAGCTGATGTATCACATTATTACGGAGTCAAAGTTCCTCCAAAAAGGAGAAAAATGTAATAGAGAATAAGAGACTGTCGGGGCCAGCATACTGAGAGATAGAGCCTTACAGCCACAGGTGAGAGCAGAGATCAGTTCCTGTCCCTTTCTCCAAGCCAGCAAGACTAGGAGTGCTACAGAGGAAATACACTTTGTCCTCCTGTTTAAAATAGGAAGTGCCTCCTCTCATTTGACAGTGCTTCTTCCAGCATCAATGAGCAAAGAACATTGCCCAAGCCCTCTTGGCTAAAAGGATGGTAGCTGTGATACAAAGTTTTAAAGTTGGAAGGGATGTAAAAATGCAGGGAGATAACATGTACTCCATAAAAGACCCCCTGGGCCTTTTTCCTCCCATGCCACTGGGAACAATGTCATACAAGACAAAAGGCCTGATCAGGAAATATGTGGAACACTTGTAACACCTCTCAGGCTCTGCATTCTGTAAGTATTAGTGGGACAAGTTTGGGACTTAAATTGCTCAAACTGGGGCTGGTGAGAGGCTAGGAGCCCAATCTGATATGCACAGGAGCCCTCTAGAAAATGAAAAGCACTACCATTGGCCTAGGCAGCTCTCCAACAGCTTCAGATGATTCCAGATGCAATATATTAAAAATATAAAAGGAGATTAGGCTTTTCAGTGTCAGAGGCCAGAGTGGAAATACCTCAATTCTGACTCAAGCTGGTAGATGCTGAGCATGCTGTATATGAGAAATATGCCACTGTAATATATGCAATGCTTCTTGGTGCATCTGGGGCCCCTATACGTTGTATGTTGACCTTTCGCACAGGAAACAACTGTGTGGAAACTGTGTAAAATGAAGTATGTGTCACAGTCCAGCACTGCAAGCCACATGCACAACACGAGGGACGCAAGATTGCCATCCTTGGTCTCCTATATTCCCAGCCCACCAGAGCACACAGCTGCTGGGAGTTAGCCTTAAAGAAAGCCACTTTGCACTTCATGCCTCATGCTTATAGCTGCCCAGCCACGAACCAGAGTCAAGACACTGAACTATTTCCAACTCTGGATGGTGTTATGTCCTTCCTTTCTGTTAATATATATCAGGAAAGAGATATAATGGCCATACCTCATACATAATTAAGAAAGATGGCAGTGGTACTGCGTAATATCTACATAGCATCCCCCCCACCCGAGATAAGGAAGTCTGTATCATGTATATGCCATTAAAATGGAGGAGAGATGAAAGCAGCCACTTGTGATATAGTACAAGAAAAGTCCTCCATTATGAAGACTTTGACACTCAGCATTAATGCCCCTGTGCATTTTGCTGTGGGCCCATCACAGCAAGTGGCTTTCACCTACAAAAACTCTGTGCCCAAACTACATGCTGCTGTTACAGAAGGGCTTCAAGGTGAGAAAGATGCTGTTTAGAGTTTCCCCTCATTTGCTATATAAGGCCCTCGTATTGGCTCTCATAGTCCAAGCATCTGAGTGGCTTGCAATATTGAGTGTATTTATCGTCACAACTCTCTGAGGTAGAGAAGCACTATCATCTCCATATTACAGATGGGGAACTGAGGCAGAGAGAGACTAAGTGACTTGCCAAAGGCCGCACAGGAAGTCTGTGGCAGAGCAGGAATTGAATCTGTCTCCCCCACAGCCCAGGTTAGTACTCTAACCGCTGGGCCATACTTCCATTATGTGCTTACAAGTCATCTTTGCTTGGTCCATGAACACCTTTTGTTCCCTCTGTGCCTAAAAGTCAAGAGGACAATTTGGCTGCAGATACTGTTACCCACACATCTGTCTCCTTATTGGTTATTAACAGCTTAGAAATAATAGGAGAAAACCAAAAATACAACCATCGTGCATAGGCACTAAAACACGTGAACAAAACCTCTCTCTATTACATACTTTAGAGTGTTATGTAAAGAGAAACACAAACAAAGTATCTCCACTTACTATGTGATCATGCACTGTCTACAAGTCTGCATGGGGAGGTGGAGCCACTAACAGAGTAACAATCTAAGCTGCTTTTTAGTAAGTGGCTTAAGAAATATCTTGTGATTAAAGCAGAGGACTGATCATCAGAAGGTCTTGCTTCTATTACTTCTTCTGACACAGATTTCCAGCGGGAGGGGAGGAATCTCTGTGCCTCAGTTGCCTCACCTATAAAACAGGGATAAAACTCTATCTGACAGGGCGCTTGCAAGTTTAAGTTAACTGGACCAGATCCTCAGCCCCGACAAATAGCTGAAGCAGAGCAAACATACTCAGCGCTGACTTAAGTGGCCAGGTGAGGATTCTTCTTGTGTAGCAGAATCCTCTAGGCGCAGGGATCCAGGATAGACAGCACTACACTACCCCCTCACAGCCTCCAGCATAGGGGCATTCTGAGGTCAGCCACAGGCAGCAAGGGCCCATTCCTGTCTGAGAAGCATTCAGATACAACAGCAACTGGTCAGTAGAATTTCAGATCCTACATGAAGATTTTTTTCCTCCTAAGAACTTTCATACTTCTCTGTGCTGAAAAGGACAATTCCAGGGCCTCATTAACATCCCAACTGTGAGAACACCAAAAATGCAAGCACAGGATTGATAAGCAAGCATTATTTGTAACTAAACCCCCCCCTTATGATATATTGAGCTTCCACAGGTTAAACAAGCTGAGATGTTTCAACCAGGCTGGACTCCTCCATCAGAGCCTGCAATCTGATGTCAACGGGTCTTGTGCTCCCTAGTCACTTAGTTACCTAAGACTGAGTTGAGAAGCCTAACTGTAGGTTGTTTTTGAACATTTTGACCCATGTGCATAAAAAAGTTTCACAATAACTTTAACATATTGACAATCTAAACAACTTTTCATGGTTTACACCAAAACATTTTTTTTGAAGTGACAGATTTTATGACACGAGGAGAAGCCAACTTAATAAAAACCCCATTTTAGCCCTTTGAAATCAATGGGAGCATTCATGTGAGTGAAACTTATGTACCTGCTTATGTGTTCACAGGATAACGCCTCCCTTTTCAATCATTTTGATTTTTGCTTACAGCAATTTTGTAAAATTGAAATACGATGCCCAATGAGTAGCGGCACTTAAAGACATTTAACATTTACAATTAAATTGTAATCCAACATTGTAATAGCGTAAATTTTCAAATTAGTTTTCATGAAGCCTCAACCCGATTTAAATCGATTATTAAAAAAAAAATCAAGTGATTTAAGTCAATGATCAAAATCATCTTTAATTAATCACTCCACCTTGCTGTGCTCAGGGCATTCAGTGCTATTATGGTCTTACTTTATTATGCGCAGAATGCTGAGCATTAGAAATTATCTAAAGTCCTCCACCACACAATGGCACTGCCAATGACCTACCCTACTTCTCATCTCCCCACCCATCCCAGGATGTTTCCACTGCTCCCCTGCAAATTCAGCTCCTGGAGTTCTCACCTCTTCCATCGTACTGTCAAATAAAGGAAAAATGGTTTATTACCATTGCTCCCAGGCCACTTCTTTGTGATGCCACCAATGAGGCATCACAGATAAAAGTGTGCCACACGCAACCACACTGTTTGTGTGTCCCCAGGACCGACTCTGCATGCAGATGTCTCGTGAATGAGCACATTGCACAAGCATTATGTTTCCAGCGACAAGAAGGATGGGAAAATTGCCAGCCACTTGCTGTAACCTGTTTGTAATGCCACTTACTGACTAATTTGAGGAAGTATGTTAGATACCTTCTTAGAAAAAGCTCTGCATTTCATCCTTCCAGATGGAGGAAGAATGAGAGAGAAAGAATCTCTCCCCTCTCTTTCTTTCTCTCTCTCACGCACATGGAATAGAATTACAGCTGAAGAGTTTTTATTCTAAAATTATTATAAGAACATATACAAGAATGGCCATACTGGGTCAGATCAAAGGTCCATCTGGCCCAGTATTCTGTCTTCCAACAGCAGCCAGTGCCAGATGCCCCAAAGGGAATGAATAGAACAGGTAATCGTCAAGTGATCCATCCCCCATCGTCCATTCCCAGCTTCTGGCAAACAGAGACACCATCCCTGCCCATCCTGGCTAATAAGTTCATGGAGGATAGGTCCATCAATGGTTATCTAGTTCTTTTTTGAACCCTGTTATAGTCTTGACCTTCACAACATCCTCTGGCAAGGAGTTCCACAGGTTGACTGTACGTTATGTGAAAAAATACTTCCTTTTGTTTGTTTTAGATTTGATTATTGATTATTTGTACTACCCTAGCTGCTCGGAGGCCTCCGAGCACTGCTTGAAACATAAACAAATGAGACAGCCCCGGCCCCAGTGTCCTTACAATCCAAGTCCCTGGTTTCAGGTACTTACAACTTTCAGAGAAGTTACTCTTTGCACTGAAGTTTCTCATGGTTGTTCTCAACCCAAAGGTAATGGGAACTCAACATGGCATGCACTCAGTTAATGTTTTTTTACTCCTGTTAGAACGCTTAGGAAATTAGATGCAAAAGAAATAAAATAAAAAAATCCCTACACAAACTCAACATTATATAGTTGAGAGTTTAAATGAAAAAGAGCCAGAAAATTCAAGCATACAATAGCTGCTAACATAATAAATCCAACCACACTGCAGCTTGTATATACATTGTAACTCAACTCCCCTTTTTGAATCCTTCCATTGGCTACCTATCCGATTATATCAAACTCAAATTTAAGTTTCTGGTGAACATTCTCAAAGCTCTGTCCCTCCCTTCTTATCCTCCCTGTCAAACATTGCCTCCCCCCACCCATTCCCAACCTTGTTCACCAATTTTGTCAGATTTTCACAGTCATCTGTGCCACACACCTCCTTTCATGCAGCCCCCTACGCATGGTTTGACCTCCCTGAGGTCACCTGCAAGGCACCTAACCCTGCCCACATTTACATCTCTCTTAAAAGCCCCAGCTCTGGCATGCTGCCCATAGTAAATCTTGTTGATTTCTATGTAAATTGCCTATTGTTATTCTCCTTCCCCTGACCTTTGGCTTTAGATTGGGAGCTTCTTGGAGCACGAACTGTCACCAAGTGCCTGGCACACAGTGGGCACCACTGCACATAAATAATAGCAACACACATAAGGATATATATTAAGATAACAAAATACTGGTCCCATCTTTGACCCAAAAAATGAGCACAGTAGTAGCTCCTGGAGATGATGGTGGGGAACCTGCACCCTATGCTCATCCAGCAACTGGGGAAGTGTTCAGATTTGCCTTCTCCCCGCCATGTTACCTATCTCTGAAATGAACCATTGCCCCCTTTTCATTATAATAATTTCTAATCAGTTTTGTGGCATGGCAAAAATCCAGCATAACCATTAAAAAACACACATGGAAACCACACACACGAATCTAGCCTCTTCATTTAAAATAAATAACTCATGTATGTAATGCAGATACACAGTCTCAGGGGGATCTGGGCCAGATGAATAGCCCCTCGACTCTCCAGCACTTACCTGATGCTGATTTTTCATAAGGGGTGCTACTATCTCACTCCCCTTTTCCTCTGGAAAGAGGAAATGTCACTGTCCTCTCACACAAGTCAAGGAAAGGGGAGCAGCAGGGAAACCTTCATTCCTCTCCCTTGGAGGCAGTGGGATGTCACTCCAGGGCCAGAGAGAACGTATGCTGCCCAATCCCTTGGGAGCTTTCTCTGTCCCGTCCCTTCTCCTCCCATGAGCCTGGGAAAGCAATAGAAGATCTTCCCAGCTCCTCCACTTCAGAACATGAGTCCAATTGGTGCATGGGGGGGGGGGGGGGAGACTATCAGAGGAGAAAAGCATCAGAGCTACTGGTTAGAGTTCTTAATATCCATGTGAACTGGAACACAGGACTTGCTACAGACTTCCCAGTACCTGAAGGGACCCGTTAGCCTGAGTAAGAGCAGTAAGGATTTATACTACATTCATAACTGGGGCAGATAGTAAGAGCAGGAAGCAAGCACTCTCAGGCAAAAGCAGGACCCTCTGAGGCCAGGACTCTCAGGCAAAGCCAAGGAGAGTCCTGCACCCAGAAAAAGAGAGGGAATGAGAAATCAACAAGCACTTAAAGACGAGCAGCTGTCAGAGCTTGAATTGCAGGTGATGAGAGAATATGGGTGCATGCAGGTGAATGAATCACCCAACATGTGTGTATGCCCTGGACAAAGGGGATATGTTGATCATGATGGGAATAAATCATCAATACACACATGACGATTAACAAGTATGGATGCAAAAAAGGACAAGCTAACAAATGCTCTGGAAACTGTAACTTTTGAATTTTCTGCACCGTGTACTTACATCCCTAGCAGGGTCGTTTTGTGTGGGTAACCACTTATGCTTGGACAACTATGATGCCGCCCCTACAGAATAATAAAAATGTATGAAGTAATGAAGTTTAATCCATATGTTACAGTCCAAGAAATCCAATATTTGCCCTGAGCAAGAGGGCAGTTCATCTAATTTTTAATTAACTACTGGAGAAAAAAAAAATCTGTGATTTAGGAGAGTGGATTTTCTAAATTAGGGATGCCACATGTGCCATTATGTCAAGCCCCTCAATCTAACACTTTGAAAGATAAGAAGCACCTTTTCCTGGGAACAAACTAAAATATTTGAGAGTGAGGAAAATTTTAAAATTTAGAAGTTTAAGCAAACATAATTTTATCAAAAAGAAAAAGGAGTACTTGTGGCACCTTAGAGACAAACAAATTTATCTGAGCGTAAGCTTTCGTGAGCTACAGCTCACTTCATCGGATGTAGCTCACGAAAGCTTACGCTCAAATAAATTGGTTAGTCTCTAAGGTGCCACAAGTACTCCTTTTCTTTTTGCGAATACAGACTAACACGGCTGCTACTCTGAAACCTATAATTTTATCAGTTTCAAAGTTTAAAAAATTTTGCTTGGGAGAGAGGAAAGGGGACTACTGCTACTTTATGTTTCTTCTGCCATTGCAAGTCAATTTCCAACATGCTTTCAGTACTGATCTAACTGTCTGTACATCAGCTTCCTGCTTTTACTCTGCCAGAGTAGTCATAGCAAGATGACCCTGGCTAGCAGTAGCCTTAGATATGTCAAGTCTATTTAGAAACAGTATTTTCAAATAGGTTACTCATCATGGTGAAAAGCACTGCTCACCTTTCAAATTTTTAGACTACTGGGCCCAGCACAATAGCTGATGTAGTCCTTTAAGAACTAATAAGAAAAGATGTACCTTTTACCTCTATAGTATTCCTGAGTTGCATTTGTGCAGCATGTAAATTACAACACAAATGCACCAAATATTGCCTTTTTCCTGTCTACATTCATTTTTAAAAATATATATTTTGGTGCCTAACCTGAACGTACATGTATTCTTCTGGTACGTAAAGCCAGTGGGCTTTACTGTGATTTCACATACTCCTGTATAAGTCAGGAGACATTCCACTGAAATCAGTGATGCTGCACCAATGTAAATGGTATCAGAAGAAAAACGTTTATGACTACAGAACAGTCTCAAAATGCACTCTGAAAAGTCACTCAGTGTATTTAAGAGGGAAAAGACCAAACGGATGAGGCACACAAAAAATAGAAAGCAGAAAGAGGTGAAAAGATGGGAAGTGGGTGGTCTACTGGACAGGGTACTGGAGTGGGGCTCTGGACCCATCTTCTATTCCTGGCTAACCTCCTGACCTGCTTTGTGCCACCTTGGGCAAGTCATTACACCTCACTTTGCCTCTGTTTCCCCTCCCACCCTTTGTTTATCTTGGCTGTTCAAGCTGTAGGCTGTTTGGAGCAGGGACTACTACTATGTTTTTGTATAGTGCCTAGCAAAACGTGACCCCGATCCTGACTTTGGCACCTAAGTGTTAATGTAACTCAATAATTGAGAATACTAATAATGGTACTAAGAGGTAAAAGGAGAAAGGAAGAGGAAAGAAACAAAAGAGATCACGAGGAGTGAGAGAAGAGAAAACAAGGGAGGAAACAGAGGAAATGGAAGAGTTATGAGACAAAAGAAGAGAAGTATAAGGAGGAGTAAACACAGGGGTAAATATGCATATCGTCTATTTTATTTCAAGAAAAATACAATGCATATTCCTTACCACAGTGTTAGTGCTTTATTTTCCCCAAAGTTTATAGTATATATAGGAAAATGCAATAAATTAACATTTTAATTCTGACAAGAAAAATTCCAAGTTCACAAGAAATTTGATGTCAGAATTAATGCTCTTTAACCTCACTGTTAATGGCCGAATGGTTTACAAGACAGAAACAATGGTGTAATTACGATTTCCTCTCCACTTAGAAGCTCCACATTTTATGTGACTTTATGAAAAGTAACATCATCATTATTTCTTGAGATTCTGGCTTTATATTATTGAATCTAAAGAAGTTTGTTCCAGCCCAAGTTAGGATTTCTTTATCCCTGTTTTTCACTTGTGTGTTCTTACAACTTTCCTTGAACTGATTCCCACAGCTGTGCCAAAGAAAAATAGTGAAGGCCACAGGGTCATAATAAGTTTCCTTAACTACAAGCAGTATTTTGGAGAATCAGGAACCTATTTGTAAAATGTGCTAACTCTGACTCCCGTGGTCCTTTGGGAACAAAACCTGACCAGAAGACAAAATACAGCTTGTAAAATGCAGATAAACGCTAAAAGCCCCACTCTGACCCTCACTGGCTCTGTTTAATAATTGATCAGCATTTTATTGTTTGCTTGTTAAAGATTACAAACATTTTTTCAGTTTCATCATAGAAAGGATTTTGGCTGGGGTGGAGAAAAGGGGAACACCACTGATTTTGTGTGTTTCAGTGCAGTGAAAAATGCAGGTCCACAGGAACCACTAGAACAGACTGGGGTGTGGCTCACTCCAATCTGCATTGCCTCTGAAATGTCAACATGAACCATATTATTAATTTTCCAAGTTGGTGACCTTTACTGTTGCATGCATCATGAATCTGGCATTTTGAACAGTTTCTGTTCATACAAGAACAAGCTTTGTAAGCCCCAACATACCAAAACTCAGTACTTGCACTCCTCACACGTGTCATGAAGTAGGTTCTTCATAAAGCTGCTGACTTGGAGTTTGTTATACGTGGATTCTAGAGCAGTTAAGAATTACAATACAGATCACTAAGGCAGGCAAGTTTCCTCACAAGAAAAGATGTAGAGTACCTTATCTTGCTTGAATAAATGTTTTGGAGTATCTGGTTAAGGGTCATAACACTCAGGATATTTTAAACAAGTTATCTTATTTTAATAAAGTAATTTTCATTTCAGTTGCAAAACACAAAGTCCCAACATTAAGGGTTAACAGCTCCCTTTTACTGTTACAGATCACCAATATTTAATGTTCCATACATGCTACAGAGGAAGGCTGTCAATTTGTCACTTCTTTCTCCCCAAGTACTTAATTTGATTGATGGTCTAGTTACTTGTTTTGCTAATACCAGAACAGGTGGACCTTTGAGGCAAGGAGAGGCTAACCAACATTACAGACTCTACAGAGAGCAATACCAACTCTCTCCACCCCACCCTCTAAAATAGTTAAGGTCACAATTTCTCTTTCAAATTTACTTTGGGTACATCACATCCTGGTATATTGGAACCTTCATACATACTTCAAAGCAATGGAACCATGAGCTGGAAGTGAAGGAATATACAGCATTTAGGCAATAGGAACCAGTGTCATGCCAGCATGTCATCTGAAAAATAAGTGACCCTCATTCTTGATTCTGCTGACAGACACACTGAATTCACTTACAGGCCAGCATTTTAGTGTGATTTCTGGAAGGCAATCTAATAAATAAAGAATTAAAAAAACAAAAGCAAAAAACATTTATTATCTTTACATGTATGGTCTAAACTGAAGAGAATGCCTTTCTAATTTAACTATATCGCAAGCCAATGTGAAATGCTACCAAGAAATAGCATCTTTTTTCTTTTAACGTGGATCTACAATTAGAAGAAAAATGGGCATTTTATTGATTTTCATAAAATCATCTCCATGGCTTAACAGACTCACTAGATTGCTAAATGGTAATTTTCTAATACTATGGAATCTTTCCATTTAATTATATAACTTCCACTTGTTGGAGCCCAGGGTACTGGTTTTAGCTTTCCAGAGGACTACTACACTGATGGTCTTGCACAAAAGACAAATATCTAATACAAACTGCAAACAAATTATTGCTTATTTGGTATGGAAAGTCAAAGGAAAACTGGGAATCGTTTTCCAATGTCTTACAGTATGTTTACACACCAACACCTTCGAATGTTGACAGTGTAAAATAATTCCAATTTAAATTCTCCCTCCACCATGGTATTTCTCCTGTAATATATTATGAATATAAAAATAGAACACAAATATTCCTGCAATTATGATTTCTATTGAGACTCTAACATGAATCACTTTCAGCTCTCAAGTATTTCATAGGGGCAATTCAAAGTCAGATTTCAAGATTTCTATTAATTTCACTATAGTTAATCTGAAGGAATTAATTCAAATATCATTACTGTACTTCCTCTATATAAAAGATTATTAGACTAATCATTTCTTCTACGAGCACTTTTGTTTAGAAAAGTTAGGGTGCAAAACGAATATCACCCTTCAAGCTGATGTGGAGGTTTTTAGAGACAACAAAGCAAAAATTAAAAAAAAAAAAAAGAAGAAGAAGAAGAAGAATTAAGCATAAAGTTGCCTGTTCCATCAGTTTGTTTTGCCAAAGCTAGCACATTACTAGCTGCCAAATTCGGTTTTCCTTAAGCAGGCAAAAAATTCTCACATACTTAAATGGAATTTTTATTCAAATAAGGACTGCAGATTTTTACTCAATAATCCTGTCGATCTTGAAAGAACATGGTGAAACTCTAAAGTCTACATGCTCTCTTCACAAAGTCCCTACACTTACTTCCTATTTTGTATCCTTGGTTCACGATGCCTCATTATTTCAGATCAAATTGTGTGACTAAGCAGTGCTGCCAAATAAAAATTTCATGTAATGTTTGAGCTGAAAGTGGTATTTGCTTTTGTTTCCCAGGCAGATACTATTTTGTAACTAATAGCTGTAGTTCCTCCAGCATCCTGAAATGTATGCATTCTTGTTTAACAAACAGACAAGATGACAGTATCAATACAGAGTGGGAGAGCCTCTAAAAACAATCTAGTTTGCATAATTAACGTTAATTACAACAACATCGCAATCAGTGACACAAAAGCGTAGCAATGAATACAGTCATAAAAGGAAGTGAAAACATGAAACAAACATGAAATAATTGTCTGTCATCCTGATCGTGTCCAATACAAGTTTCAGGAGATTTATTAAAAAGTACATGTAATGCATCAAGGCAGGACATAACACCACTTCGCTAGACAGGTTTTCTTCTTAACAGTCTGTTTAGCACTGATCTTTCTGCTAAGACAGAAGTAAGTCAGACGAGTAGCGTTGTGAACGCTTCCTACAACATCAACTGCTCTCAGAAAGACTATTGAACTGCTTCTGCTCCCATTGAAATCAACAAAATTCTTCATGTCATATTGTAAAAAAGCATCTCTAACACTGCATTCCCAACTTGCCTCCCGCAAGACCTTCAGTATTCAAACTTCCCTCCAGCACAGAATTTCATTACAAAACACTGAATTTCACAACAATCTTATTCTACCTTCCACAGCATCAAGAGAAATACCCAGAATACTTACTTGCTTGCTTATTTCATTTGTAGCATAGGGATAATCTCAAACAGTTATTTCTGGTGTAATCATTTAATAGAATAACTTCGCGCTTTGTTCTCAGAAAATTTTGCCATGACCCCAAGAAATATAATATATTCTTATTTCAAAGAATAAAATTAAATATTAAGGGCCTGATCCTGTCACCCTTACTCACACTGATTGGTACTTTAGCATGTGAGTAGTCACACCAGGATTAAAGGGACTACTCACGTAGTAAAATACCACTTAGTGTGAGTAACAGGAGCAGAACTGCCTCTGATGAGAGCTGGAATCACAGTTTGTCAAGTAAGTATTTGGAGGCTTTTTGAAAATATTGGATTCTAATCTCTTCCCATACAGATGTAAATGAAGAGTAACTCCATTAAAATTATTGGAGGTACACTGGTATAAAACTGGTTTCAGAGTAACAGCCGTGTTAGTCTGTATTCGCAAAAAGAAAAGGAGTACTTGTGGCACCTTAGAGACTAACCAATTTATTTGAGCATGAGCTTTCGTGAGCTACAGCTCACTTCATCCGATGAAGTGAGCTGTAGCTCACGAAAGCTCATGCTCAAATAAATGAAGTGAGCTGTAGCTCACGAAAGCTCATGCTCAAATAAATTGGTTAGTCTCTAAGGTGCCACAAGTACTCCTTTTCTTTTTGTATAAAACTGGTTTCAGAGAGGTGAAACAGGCCTATGTATAGGGCCCCACCAAATTCACAGCCATGAAAAATGCATCATGGACCGTGAAATCTGGGCTCCTGCCATGAAATCTGGTCTGTTGGGTACTTTTACCCTATATTACACAGATTTCATGGGGGAGACCAGCATTTCTCAGATTGGGGGTCCAGGCCCAAAAGGGAATGGGGGGGGTCACAAGGTTATTTTAGGGAGGTTGCAGTATTGCCACCCTTATTTCTGCGCTGCCGTCAGGGCTGGGCGACCGGAGAGCGGCGGCTGCTGGCCGGGCACCCAGCTCTGAAGGCAGCACCGCCGCCAGCAGCAGCGCAGAAGTAAGGGTAGCTGTACCACGACCCCCCCGCTACAATAACCTTGTGACCACCCCACAACGCCTTCTTGGATCAGGACCCCTACAATTACAACACCTTGAAATTTCACTTTTAAATAGCTGAAACCATGAAATTTACAATTTTTAAAATCCTATGACCATGAAATTGATCAAAATGGGCCCTGAATTTGGTAGGGCCTTACCTATGTAATATTGACTCAACAGACCATACCTAAAAGGACCCCATGAGAGCAACTGTAACAGGTATTTTAAAAAGCTTCACACACATTGGTCACATTCATACTTGCTGTAAGTACACAGGGTCTGACAATGTTATAAAAGCAATGATTTTGGCTCATAATTTTTTTTTTATTGTGCATATCAATTAACAAAAAGTAGTTACCACTTATGAATAGTGGTCACGTTCTGAATTTAGTATCTCAGCCATCATCCCAAGGTTTTTCCTTTTCCAATGACATGGTGACAATATATGAATTTCTCACCTCTCCAATTTGATTGCTCTGGACAATCACTGAAATCTCTGGGTTTCATTTCAGTAGTCACTGGCTAAAGAAATCATAGCTATCTTGATTTCTTCTCATTTACAAATATATATATTTTAAAGGACTGTTGAAACTTGGTATACAAGATCTTAGTCTGGCACCAATTTATTTATTTTAACAAAGTTTAGCAGAAATTTCTAGTGACTGTTTTTAGCCACGAGTTAAAGACAAAATTGTAGTGTTGTAATAAAAGGAGCGTAAACATCCAAACACCGCAATTCAAAAATAATTTATTTACCTGATTTGAATGTTGTAAGTTATTAGTCTGCTATTTAAAATATTTTATATATAGATAAAAGTACTGTATACTTTTATACACAGTATACATAGGTAAAGTACTGAGGCTTGGAAAGTATCTTCTGGAGATACACTGTAAGTACTTGTTGGGGTTGAGACTTAGTTTTTCATTTTAGCACCTTTGGATATTATGGTTACACAAAAGACAAATTCATGCTCCAGTCTCATTTTTTAATTATATATTAAACAATCAACACAAACAAATTCCAGGTCAAACTATTTTACACTAATATTTTGAATCTGAGTTTAGTCCACCACAAGGACATTCAAACTGAAGACTTAAAATCCAATTGGATACACTCATTTTCCTGTGATTCAGTTATAAGACTCATACATTCCATATGTGTTGAAATATCTAGACAGATCAGAGTGTGCCAAGGATGCAGTGGTAGAACAAATGAATTTCCTTGTTTGTTGTGGGTTCAAACACTTTACAACTACTTAATGGTTTCGTTTTAATAAAAAGGACATACACACAGCACAAAATTTCAAAGAGTTGAGCTGCAGTATGATTTGGACAGTAAGTTGTCTACTGCTCCCTCAAAATACATTTCAATATGAATTACTTTCAGAAGTTAGTAGATATATTCCATAGAATTTTTTCTTGTCTCAAAAAGAAATATTTTTATTTCAAAACAATGAATGTATCTATCACCATTTGATGTGGATTTGCACTGATCACAGGTACTTTATAAAAATACAAAAAATCAAAATCTAGACAGACAAGAGGGGAGTAAGGGAGAAGGAGTAAAATAAGATGAGAGGGGGAAAAGTATGATCTTTGATCCATGTCAGAGTTAACTTTAAAGAAATCAATTCAACTTTTAAACAGTTTGCAACAGATAAGTGACCCATCCAGCAAGTAGCAGTAGTAAAGGATAATGATCACATACCCTCTCGCCCACCCCCATTTTCTTTTTAATTCTACATATTTATTGAATAAGCAAACAGCACATGCCAAGACACAACCCAAACCCCATATGACTTTTTCTCATTAAAAGAGTGTACCACACAAAAATGTTAAGTCAGAAAGGCCATGTCTTGTACTCACCCTTTCCAGAAGAACTCAACAAATCTAGGCTCCAAGACAAGGGGGAAAGAGAGGAATAAAATAAAGGGGAAAGGGAAGAGAGGAAGAACAACCACCGAGGAACAGGACAGGGAGACAGACTGTAATAAATAGGAGCCCAGGTGCTGGAGTGGCTTTGCTCTATCCCATCACTTTGCAGCAGCCCCGGGCAGGAGGAGACTAGCTGGGGGGGAAGTTGGTGCTGCAGCTGGCGGGGAGGATGTGACACTGTAGCAAGTCCAGCCAGTCAGCCATGTATCAGAGGGGGAAGCGGCGGCAGCCCATGCACGGGGGCTGGGGCAGCGCCGGGAGCAGCACCGCCTGCCCGCACACGGCATTTAATGGGATTGATGGGTTGTGCAGTGACTCACAGACTTTAGTTAGTCACAGGAGGGGGAAGAGCCCCGCCCACACTGCTCCAGGGAGCCTATGGCCAGGCCAGCCAGGCTGAGTAGCAGGGCTGCCAGCCAGTGCCCTTGCAGCTCTCACCCAAGGCTGGTGGGGGGCCCTTCGCCCAATGAGTCTTCTGAGGACACTGCTGCGAAGGGAGAGCGGGAGGAGGGGAGCCCTTGGGGGACGGAGCCTCTCCTGGTCTGGCAGCCTGGCCAATCCGCTGTGGACATCAGTTTGATGGGCATGGCACAGCCGGCCAATCAGAGGTAAGAGGGAGGCAGAGGAGGCGGCATCGTCCCCCTTTTCCTCCCCCGTCTAAATTGGTCACGCAAAGAGGGGGGAGGCTGGGAGCCTGACAGGGAGGGAGCGGGACAGATAGGTGGGGGCGTGGGCTGCACTGGGGGCGGCGAAGCCTGCTGCAGGCGCAGGGGGAGGGGAGCCCTGCCTGGAGCCTGCAGCACGCGTTGGGGGGGAGAGCCCTGTGGGAGCCTAGGGGAGGGGAAGTCCTGTTTTGGGGGAGGGGGAGCTGTCCCTGGGGGAGCCTGCAGCACGCGCTGGGTGGTGGTGGGGAGCCTTGCCCTGGGAGAGCCTGCAGGGGGGGGAAGCTGTCCCTAGAGGAGCCCTGTTTTGGGGGAGGGGGAGGAAGCTGTCCCTAGGGGAGCCCTGTTTTGGAGGAGGGGAGGAAGCTGTCCCTGGGGGAGCCTGCAGTGGCGGGGGGGGGGGGGAAGCTGTCCCTGGGGGAGCCCTGTTTTGGGGGAGGGGGAGCTGTCCCTGGGGGAGCCTGCAGTGGCGAGGGGGGGAAGCTGTCACTGGGGGAGCCCTGTTTTGGGGGATGGGGAGCTGTCCCTGGGGGAGCCTGCGGGGGGGGGGAAGCTGTCCCTGGGGGAGCCTGCAGCGGGCGGGGAGGGGGAGGAAGCTGTCCCTAGGGGAGCCCTGTTTTGGGGGAGGGGGAGCTGCCCCTGGGGGAGCCTGCAGCGGGCGGGGAGGGGGAGGAAGCTGTCCCTTGGGGAGCCTGCAGCGGGGGTGGGGGGAAGCTGTCCCTAGGGGAGCCCTGTTTGGGGGAGCTGTTCCTGGGGGAGCCTGCGGGGGGGAGCTGTCCCCGAGGGCGGGGCAGGACCTGGAGGGGGCAGGCTCTTGCACCGAGGGGAGCAGAAGCTGGGGAAAGCGGAGGCGGGGCCGCCCCTTGGTGCAGGCGGGAGACCTGAGCATGGGCAGGGCTTTCCGCTGGGCTTGGCAGTCCCCAGCCCCGGCACCTGTTTCTTCATTACACGTTAGGCCCGGCGGAGGAGGGAGCGGGCCCGGGGGACGCTCTCCGGGGCTGCCTCTGACAGCCAGCCAGCCCATTAGCCGGCGCGGGGGCTGCCCGGCAGGGCCGGGGTGGAAGCAGCCCCCCGCTCTGGGCGGGGCGCGGCTGGCGCCCAGGAGGGCGGTGCCTGTGGGCTCGGGCAGAGGGGGGCGGACGCTGGCGGGGGCCGGGCTCGCTGCTCCCGCACGGGCCCCTGTGCTTTCGGGGCGGGGCTCGCTCGCTGCGGCTGAGCAGCCAGCTGTGGGCCTGCTGCAAGTTGCGATGGGATTTCCAAGCGGAGGGTGGGGAAGGCTTGTTACCGCCACGGCCCCTGCCGGGAGTCAGGTTCCCTGTGCTCGGGCAGGCCCACCCCAGCCAGGTTTGCAAGGAGTGCATTTCCCTTTGTTCAGGGTGATGTTATAGGTATCCCCGCTCGGTGCCCAGGATGTTTTCTCAAGTTTGAGTTGACTTTTTAAAAACTAGGACATTTAAAAACACTCACATGTTCCTTAGTTACAGAAAATTGACCATTGGGGTGGTGGAGATACAAAACAGAGTCGGTGATAAAAATCATAATTGCATTACAAGTATTTAGTTTCTTGGCTTGTGGATTGCCAGGCAAAACTAACAACTAAAGAGAAGATCACTTGTGGATAAGTGCAACATGCATTATCTTTCCAGACTAAATTTCCATTATTAATAATGGACATTTTTTGTTTCTGGTGTTTAGGGAAAGTAAGAAATTGACACTTAGTACTATTTGCCAATTAATTCGGATCTTGCTAAGCAAGCCTCATTACAACCAACAAAACCAGATATTTAAGGCTAAGCATTCATACACACATACAGCAACCCTAAAATTCTGCAATGTTTTAAGGGTTAATTTTTTACAGCAAGAGCATAAAATAATTGTCAACCAAAGGTATGGGGGGATGTTTGTTTTGTTTTTTAAGCAAGGGTACCAAAAGAGGAACCATCTCAGCCTTCTGCAAAACTGCAAAAAACATACCTGTTCGAAAGATGACTTGAGAGAGAGAATTGCATTGTGCCCTTTTTGCATCATGATAAAAGGCCTGGAAAAAACATTAAATTATTTATTCTGCTTGTTTTTACCTTAGAAATATCAGGAATGACTAGACTCCTCTTCTTTGCTTTTGCGATGGATCAATGAACTAGAGTAGAAGCTTTCATATCTCTCCACTGAAAGAGTAGGAATGTTGAATCACAAAGATCTTTTCTCCAAAATGCTTTGGTCTCTCTTGGTGTTTGTGGTGATGTCATCTTTCTAGTTCTCCAGTCATCCATTATGTCTTCAAGGAAATACGGGTTAGGCAAGACCTGAATTTCTAGTATGAGAGAGCAAGCTGAATAAAGCCATTTGGTCCAAAATAGACATACTTTTTTTAGCTTTGCAGAAAGGCATATACTTTTGTTGAAGGGCTCCTGGCAAGTCGGAGCAACCCTCGCTATGCTTACACATGTGCCTAGGGCTACCCTGATTGCACAAGCAACTTTTAGGAACGAGGCTGTCATTTTAGTAGTATCGTAATTTTATTTTAAAACTTAACTATGGAGACTTCTGACTCCTTCATCACTGCACATTTTCTGAGCCGCTCCCCCAAACCTCTGTTACCGTGCTTTAAACCTGATTGGTGGTTGTAGTGTTTACCACAGAATCCACTGTTGGTTGTAGAGTGGTAGCCTACCACTGATAGTTTGTATCAGCAAAAAGGACAAGGATTACGTCTGGCACTTGCTAGTTTCTAAGGTGCCTCAAATAAATTGGTTAGTCTCGAAGGTGCCACAAGTCCTCCTCATTCTTTTTACTGTTGGGTGTGGAATTCTAGAAGCAATGGCTTTTCTTGGTTCCTTGGCCATTGTCAGTAATCATGTCAGAGTTTAACCTCTCCCAGTACCTTTATGTATAGTGTGTGTAGACCAGGGGGGAGTCACATTCATTGGTTGGAAGGTGGAATTCCAGTTTTAGTTGTGCTCAGTGTGCTGTGGGTGCATACATTTAAGACTTCATACTCCACTCAATCCATAGTAGAATGCCCACTAGTATCAGTGAATGGTTTGCAGACGTCAGTGGTAGAATATATAACAACTTCTAGTATTACCATTATTTAGTATTTGGCCAATACCTGATTGTCACACTCACATTAACTTGTAACACTACACCTGGGGAGGATTGAACCTGAGATCTCTGAATCAAAAAAAAACCCTCATCTGCCTCTACTGCTTGAACTAAAGGATAAGATGTAGGTAGCTCAAAGGCAGTAGCAGATTCAAACTTCTGTACATGGGCTAGCAACTAGAAGGGGATAAAGAACACTATGTTAACATACGTTATACCTATTTGTGTCTCCCTCTTTCATCCCTCTGCATTTCCTGCTTTATGGCAACTCCTAATTTCCACCAGTGTGTGAGCTTCCCTCCTCCCATTTCCACATTCTATTCTCTAAAACGATCAGCAATACAAAAGTTATGTTGACATTCATGAGTTAAACTCACTTTATATTGTGCCGCTGCGATGAGATTAATGGGGGGTACAAGGGAGTTCACATTTGTCTGCAGACCCAGGAAAACAGTACTGCTTTAGCTACACTCAGTTCACAGGCATGAAAGCTAAAAACTTTCTCCCAACCTGGGTAGACAGACACATGCTAGCTCTGCTTGAGCTAGAATACTAAAACTAGCAGTGTGGGTGTCACAGCATGAGTTAGCCACCCAAGTACAAGCCTGTCTGATCCCCTGGGTCTGTGCTTGGGTGGCTAGCCCATCCCACACTGTTCACAACACTGCTACTTTTAGGTTTTGTCTACACTGCCAATTGAACGACAAAACCTTCCCCTCCACCCCCCAAAAAGACAAAAGTTTTGCCACACGAGTGTCTGTGTGAATGCCTGCGTTGTTGGCAGGAGCACTCTCCTATCGAAAACGTGAACCCCACTCGTAGGAGGTGGAAGTATTTTTGTCTGCAAAAGTGCTGACAAACAGCATTTACACTGCCCGACATTTAGCGACACGGCTGTGTTGCTAAAAGCTGTGTAGTGTAGACAAAGCCTTAGTGAGCAGAGCCAACATGTCTGTCTACCTGGCCTGGGATGCATGCTCCCAGCTGCAGTGTAGACATACCTTTAGAGTGAATTCCAGACTCCCATTGACTTTAATGGAGTCAGGGTTTCAACCTTTTTTTTAAAAAAAAAAAATAGTCTTAGATTCTGCACAGTCTGCATGTTGTCATGTAGAGCGGACCAGATTTGGCCTATGGGACATGTTAGACACCTCTGGTGTGGGTAGACAGATACTGCATAGACTAGTGAACTATACCTAGAAACAGAACCGCAAGACCCTGCCCAAGAAGAGGTAGCATCCAGTTACACAATGATATTTTTCTCCCTATGTACCGAAGGTATTAAAGTATGTTTGCCTGCTCTTCATAAGAGGACACTAGCATTTTGAACTCATAATTTTGATTTCTTCTACAGCCCAGTTTTGCAGTCCTTTTGTATGTAGACTGCTATTGATATCAATGGGAGTTTTATGTAGCAAAGTGCTGCAAGATTGGTTGTCAGTATAGGAAGGCAACTGATACCAGTATTTGAAGTGACATTATGTGGCATTTTGGACGCTGTACATTGTAAATTTACAGTCCAAACGTTAGAACATAAAGCAGAGTTTTCCCAAAAGCTCTAAAGTGGTAACCTCATGTTTGCTTTCTTAACCCTGCACGTCCATCAACTTTTCTGAAAGTCACAGTTCACCTTTAACTCCATTTAAGGTAAAACCAAAATAGTTAAAGCTGTATTCTTTATCAATACCCATACTATATGTTCCAAGTTTGGGGATACATGCGGAGAATGTTTGAAGGCTCCCTACAATGGTTGACTAGTATTTTGAGTGAAATGTTGTAAAGTCCCATTGAAACAAGCTGGGGTTTTTTGTAATATATTTCCATTCCTTTTGTTCTATATCTGAAATATGTAACAACTACGCTGTAAATGGTACTGTGGAAAATACTACTTCAGTTCATACTGGATTGTGGTCCAGAAGGGACTAAATCGAAACACTGGATCAAAACCATCCCATTATTATCTAGTTTCATCTTATTTAATGTATCTCAAATTTTGCTTTTCTTTTAAGGACTGTTTTCACATTAAAATGTGGATGTCTGAAGACACATTTTACTTGGAATGGGCCCATTTTCACTCAAACACAAGCCAATTTACACTGGATAGGAAGTTCATTTTTAAACTAAAAATTGGGACACGTGGCAGTTTCTGAATCATAAGAAAATGCCACCATTTAGATTTTCAAGGACTTTTGCTTGGCATTATGAATATTTTGAACACCAACTGTCAGGCACTGGGAACTTTGTCAATATTTTTATGACTCTCCATGCTCAAAGACTTCTGGGTGCTGCTGAAAAACATGTCTTAAAACCATAGGCAAAATGTCTAGCAAATCAAGTTGGTGATAAAATAAATCAACCCCTCACCCAACAAGTCCCTTCACTCAACAGCTGGGAGATTCCACTCACCCACCTTCACACCTCTTATAGAATCATAGAACTGGAAGGGACCTCAAGAGGTCATCTAGTCCAGTCCCCTGCACTCAAGGTAGGACTACATATTATCTAGACCATCCCTGAGAGGTGTCGGTCCAACCTCCTCTTAAAAATCTCCAATGATGGAGATTCCACAACCTCCCTAGGCAATTTATTCAAGTGCTTAACCAAAGAACAAAAGTGTGTGTGTGTGCACTTGGGGGGTGGGGGAGAACAAAAGTCAGCCGTATGAGGCCACTGATCACACCCAGCTACCACAATGGGACATAGTGGGTATATCCACACTACGGCTGGGAGATGAGAGTCCCAGCACAGATAGACTCACCTGAGCTCTGGCTGAGCTAACGCATTAAAAAAACAAACAAACCCAGCATGGACATTGCTGCACGGGCAGCAGTTTGAGCTAGTCACCACAGTCCAAGCCCACCAAACCGCTGGGTCCAGGCTTGGGCACCTAGCCCAAACCACCGCCGGTGCTGCAACATCCTCACTAGCATACTAACTCAAGCTGAGCTAGCACAAGTCTGTCTACCCACACAGAATCACCCCTCCCAGCTACCGTGTAGACACATCCAGTTGAAGGATCTTCCCTCAAACTGGCGCCATACACGGTTGGCGAGCCCTTGAGGCACAATTGTTGGATAACAAGTGGCTAATGCAGTTCACTAATGTGGGCCTCATCATGCTGCCGCATTCTGTACGGCAGTAATCTACAACTGGGTATCAGTGCAGGCCCTACTAAAGCACATATATACACATCTCACCGTTGCCAACTCTGGCAATTTTATTGCAAGTCTCACCATACTTGGTATTTTTTCTTAAGGCTCAGCTCCTTCAGTAAAGTGATTACAAAAGAATCTCAGCTTTCATTTAAAAAAAAAAAAAAAGTCTCTTACCCTCATTGCAGAGAAAAACTTGAAAACCTGATCCCAGTGTACCTAACCAATTCAAAGCCTTTTGCAGACACTCTTATTTTGATTTAATAATGGCCTTTTTTTTTTTAAAGGATTAGCTTAAATTTATAGGGAACTGGCTTAAGCTAAACAGAAATAAGCCTCTCAAAGCCAAAATAAGTGTCCACACAGAGGTTTGCACTAGTTTAACTAAATCAGTTTAAAAAACAATTTAAGTTAAATTGGTGAAACTTCCCTGTGTAGACAAGGCCTAACTGTGCAGAGGTAGTTGTTATTTCTAGCTTACAGGTCCAATAACTCACGGTCCATAATTTAGATGTGGTGTAGAACTTTGGAAGAGGGTTGCATGTCTCAGTTTTGGCCCCAGCTCACCCCCATCTTTTTTGCTCCAGTGTTTCTCCTTTTATTGCTTTTGTAGCAGTGACAAATGGGATAGAGGCAGTGGGCAAAGAAAAATGCCGCTTTCAGTTCGGGTACTTTGTAAAGACATCACTGTGACACTATACCCCATATTCTCCCTAGAGATATTGTTATTATATGACTATGGCATAACTAAGATGTGATCTACACAAGATGGGTCATGTGAGGTCTCATTGGAAAGGTTATGATTTACTGAATATGATTATCCTGTTTGTAGGCATGTAGCATTTCTGTATCAGAAGTTAGGAGTATTGATTATATAACAATTACAAGTGGGTTTACACCTGAGGAACGCCCACCTGTCAGAATGCAATCAACCTGGATGGGCCATTAGGGAGAACAATAGGAATTTGAAGATGCTAATCTCCCACCTTCCTTAGAAACTTCCTGGGATGCTGCAAACAACCTTTGACTCATGGTTGCTGTGACACTGCAGGGTCATGTCATCATGTCACCTGGTACTGGACTCCATCTTGGACTACTAGTATATTTCCACTAATAGGGAGTGGGAATCAAACTGGGAAACAGAGAATTCCTGCCATATGTAAATCCTATTTAAGGCAGGGAAGTGAGTTAATCAGGGTTCATTCTTCACTGAAAACCCACTCAGGATGACTACTGGAAACATCTAAGAAATAAAGACAAAAAGCCAGGTGTGGAGAAGAGATGAGCTCAGGCTGGAAAAGGTGTCTGGCCTATGAAAGAAATGCCTAAAACAACATTTAGGATGAGAAATTACTACTTGCAACCAGAAAAGGAGTACTTGTGGCACCTTAGAGACTAACCAATTTATTTGAGCGTGAGCTTTCGTGAGCTACAGCGCATCCGATGAAGTGAGCTGTAGCTCACGAAAGCTCATGCTCAAATAAATTGGTTAGTCTCTAAGGTGCCACAAGTACTCCTTTTCTTTTTGCGAATACAGACTAACACGGCTGTTACTCTGATACTTGCAACCAGTTTCTTTTGTGTCTAAAGCTTACATTACGGTTTCTGTTTTATCTGTTAGGTAATCTGCTTTGATCTCTTTGCTATCCCTTATAATCACTTACAATCTACCCTTTGTAGTTAATAAACTTGTTTTTGTTTATTCTAAAACCAGTTTGTGGAATTCCTAACCGGGGGGGGGGGAAGCTTTGCATATCTTCCTCCACATCGAGGGAGGGGGTGAATTTCATTAATTTATGCTGTACAGTTCTCTGTGCAGTGCAAGACAATACAATTTTGGGTTTACACTCCAGAGGGGGTGTGCACTTGAGTGCTGGGCAAATCCTCAGCTGAGCCTTCCCATGCAGAGCTGATATCAGTGTCTGTCTTTCTGCAGCTGGGTGTGTCCTTACCCATGTGTGTGCTGGAGGAGGCTTAAGGGCCTGCCTCAGCAGGGCAGAGTAAGGGAGCCCACACTGGTGGAACAGGTGGGCTCAGTGGTACCCCAGTATATCAGGTGGCACCCTGGAGTGGGAGGTAACTCATCACAATCACTACTCTAATGCACAGCTTTATTATACTCTGAAATCTAGCGCAGTCAGACTATTGTCACAAATATATACTACTCCATAATGGGGCAGACCCAAAGAGTTTGACTCTGCTCTCTCTCGCACTGCTGTAACTCAGGAGTAACTCCACTGAAGTCTCTAAAGTTATACTAATGTTAAAAGACTAAGAGATCAGAATCTCGCAGCAAGGGCCCAATTTTCCATATCCTTGTATTTCAGTGCATTCACACCTGTGCAAAGTGCATATAAAATACTACCACGTCTGAATTCTTCACTCACGCCAGTGGTAGCATTTTACACCCACTTCTCACAGGTGTTAAGTGACTACACAAGATGCAAGATAGTAGAATCAGGCCCTGAGCAACATGGATTTCAGTTAGAGATGTGGGAGATCAGGATCCTGCTGGGTGCTGAGTTCTTTGAAAATCTGGCCTCAATTATGGGTATTAAGCACTTAAAAATCTGGCCTTAAGTAATTACATTTCTAACTATGTGGAGGCAGTCAGTAACCTCCTGATTTCTATGCACATCCATTAGTTACATAAACACTTCCACCTACAAACACTCTTTCCCCCAGGGAAAATCCCCAAGTTTTTGTTTTGTTAAAAGAAATAACTTACTAACAAAATTATTTCTTTTGACGGTATAACTGCAACAGTTGTAACTGGTACACCCAAAGCTCTCAGGCTGGCCTTTGTACTGCATTATAGGTTTCTGCAAATCACAATGGCTTAGCTATAAGCTGAGCACTGAGGGAATACCGCTAAACATTTTCTGCACATATTTGCTCAGATCAAATACACTGAATCCACTTCAGTTGTGTTTTCACTCACTTTTAGAAAATATTATAGTAAATGAGAGTAGCAACAGGAATGTTTATGGAAACAATTTTAAACCAATTTTAAAGAGTATTCAGAGAAAGCAAATTTTTCATCTCAGAAACACAAGTATTTATACTGGAAACTTTGATTGGAGGTTATATTCATCCAAACAAGGAACAAAAGCAATATTATCTGATCTTTGTGTTCAAACTCCACACCTCTCTACTTATCCACACTTGTCTGTTTGTGTGTCACACCCCACCTCCCTCATCTGCTCTGCCAATGGTGCCAGCTTCAAGATTAAGAATGAGCTCTCAAAAATGGATACTCTCATAAAAAACCAACCTTCCACACAAACTTCCTCGTGGCTGGATTTTACTAAAACTAGACAAGCCATTTACAACGCACACTTTGCTTCTCTACAAAAGAAAAAGGACACTAAACTTTCTAAACTACTACATGCTACAAGGGGCCACAGCAATGGTTCCCTCAACCCACCTAGCAATATTGTTAACCTATCCAACTATACTCTCAGCCCAGCAGAAGCAGCTGTTCTATCTCGGGGCCTCTCCTTCTGCCCCTCCACCCCCACGAACATGATACAGTTCTGTGGTGACCTAGAATCCTATTTTCGACGTCTCCGACTCAAGGAATATTTCCAAAATACCTCTGAACAGCATACTAATCCACAGAGGTCTCCCTACCAACACTACAGAAAGAGGGATTCTAGGTGGACTCCTCCTGAAGGTCGAAACAGCAGACTGGACTTCTACATAGAGTGCTTCCGCCGACGTGCACGGGCTGAAATTGTGGAAAAGCAGCATCACTTGCCCCATAACCTCAGCCATGCGGAACGCAATGCCATCCACAGCCTCAGAAACAACTCTGACATCATAATCAAAAAGGCTGACAAAGGAGGTGCTGTTGTCGTCATGAATAGGTCGGAATATGAACAAGAGGCTGCTCGGCAGCTCTCCAACACGAGTTTCTACAAGCCATTACCCTCTGATCCCACTGAGAGTTACCAAAAGCAACTACAGCATTTGCTCAAGAAACTTCCTGAAAAAGCACAAGATCAAATCCGCACAGACACACCCCTGGAACCCCGACCTGGGATATTCTATCTACTACCCAAGATCCATAAACCTGGAAATCCTGGGCGCCCCATCATCTCAGGCATTGGCACCCTGACAGCAGGATTGTCTGGCTATGTAGACTCCCTCCTCAGGCCCTACGCTACCAGCACTCCCAGCTACCTTCGAGACACCACTGACTTCCTGAGGAAACTACAATCCATCGGTGATCTTCCTGATAACACCATCCTGGCCACTATGGATGTAGAAGCCCTCTACACCAACATTCCACACAAAGATGGACTACAAGCCGTCAAGAACACTATCCCCGATAATGTCACGGCTAACCTGGTGGCTGAACTTTGTGACTTTGTCCTTACCCATAACTACTTCACATTTGGGGACAATGTATACCTTCAGATCAGCGGCACTGCTATGGGTACCCGCATGGCCCCACAGTATGCCAACATTTTTATGGCTGATTTAGAACAACGCTTCCTCAGCTCTCGTCCCCTAAAGCCCCTACTCTACTTGCGCTATATTGATGACATCTTCATCATCTGGACCCATGGAAAAGAAGCCCTTGAGGAATTCCACTATGATTTCAACAATTTCCATCCCACCACCAACCTCAGCCTGGTCCAGTCCACACAAGAGATCCACTTCCTGGACACTACAGTGCTAATAAACAATGGTCACATAAACACCACCCTATACCGGAAACCTACTGACCGCTATTCCTACCTGCATGCCTCCAGCTTTCACCCTGACCACACCACACGATCCATCGTCTACAGCCAAGCTCTGCGATACAACCGCATTTGCTCCAACCCCTCAGACAGAGACAAACACCTACAAGATCTCTGTCAAGCTTTCTTACAACTACAATACCCACCTGCAGAAGTAAAGAAACAGATTGATAGAGCCAGAAGAGTTCCCAGAAGTTACCTACTACAGGACAGGCCTAACAAAGAAAATAACAGAACGCCACTAGCCGTCACCTTCAGCCCCCAACTAAAACCCCTCCAACGCATTATTAAGGATCTACAACCTATCCTAAAGGATGACCCAACACTCTCACAAATCTTGGGAGACAGGCCAGTCCTTGCCTACAGACAGCCCCGCAACCTGAAGCAAATACTCACCAACAACCACATACCACACAACAGAACCACTAACCCAGGAACTTATCCTTGCAACAAAGCCCGTTGCCAACTGTGCCCACATATCTATTCAGGGGACACCATCACAGGGCCTAATAACATCAGCCACACTATCAGAGGCTCGTTCACCTGCACATCCACCAATGTGATATATGCCATCATGTGCCAGCAATGCCCCTCTGCCATGTACATTGGTCAAACTGGACAGTCTCTACGTAAAAGAATAAATGGACACAAATCAGATGTCAAGAATTATAATATTCATAAACCAGTCGGAGAACACTTCAATCTCTCTGGTCACGCGATCACAGACATGAAGGTCGCTATCTTAAAACAAAATAACTTCAAATCCAGACTCCAGCGAGAAACTGCTGAATTGGAATTCATTTGCAAATTGGATACTATTAATTTAGGCTTAAATAGAGACTTGGAGTGGCTAAGTCATTATGCAAGGTAGCCTGTTTCCTCTTGTTTTTTCCTACCCCCCCCCCCAGATGTTCTGGTTTAACTTGGATTTTAACTTGAAGAGTGGTCAGTTTGGATGAGCTATTACCAGCAGGAGAGTGAGTTTGTGTGTGTATGGGGGTGGGGGGGATGTGAGAACCTGGATTTGTGCAGGAAATAGCCCAGCTTGATTGTCATGCACATTGTGTAAAGAGTTGTCACTTTGGATGGGCTATCACCAGCAGGAGAGTGAATTTGTGTGGGGGGGTGGAGGGTGAGAAAACCTGGATTTGTGCTGGAAATCACTTTAGATAAGCTATTACCAGCAGGACAGTGGGGTGGGAATAGGTATTGTTTCATATTCTCTGTGTATATATAAAGCCTGCTGCAGTTTCCACGATATGCATCTGAGGAAGTGAGCTGTAGCTCACGAAAGCTTATGCTCTAATAAATTGGTTAGTCTCTAAGGTGCCACAAGTACTCCTTTTCTTTTTGCGAACACTTTGTTTGTTCACTTCTCCCACAGCATTTCTACTACACCTTTTGCATTGATCTCTGCCTAGAGCTTCCTCCAGTGCAGGATCCAGCCCAACTCAGGAACTTCTGCATAGAACTTACAGCAGTCCTGCAGAGATCGCAAAACAGAATGCGGGCCCTGGAACATAAGATTATGATCCTCTGCATTCAAATTCCTCTTGAAGGCCTCCTTGCACCAGGACACCTATCAACACAGTCTGGTTACAGCAGGGTTATAGACCCTTGGCGATAACCTGAATATAACAAAAGAAACCACAACATTGTGTTCCCAAGGTGTGGGCAATTACCACTTTACTTATATTCTCTTTCCTCTGGTTTCCAGACTACAGGCTATTTGGGGCAGAGATTGTGCTGTTTGGAACAACAACAACTAACCAACACAACTCATATCTTAGACCCTGTATGCTCACAACAGCTTTTGAATGATCTACAGGCCAAAAATTAGTTACAGACAATACTTGACCAAAAACAAAAAAACAAAAAAACCCAAAACCAAATAGCAAAAATTCAAGCAAATTATAACCTGCTCCTAGACAAATAAACAGGCTAAATTCATGGAATAAGTTACTACTATGAAAGATTTGCTGAGTTCAGGATTTTATAACAGAAAAGCCATCAGACATCCAACTACAGATGCTGCTACCGATTACCTACACATTGGAATAACAAGAAGTGGGATATAAATGAAAGGAATGGTGTTAGGAATACATTCGTCTGGGTGAAACAACTTTCTATCTTAATTATGCTAGGGAAAAGTCAAATCAGGATCCATGTTGATGAATGGAAAATTTGCTTTTATAAACAAATCTCTCCCAAACACAAGACCTGAGAAATGAAAATGATTTTTTCCTCCAGAGATCTTGGGCTCCAAATCTGATTTTAAAACAGTCTTATGAAGATGTCATGAAATTTTACTAGTCCAGCCCCAAATCTACTCAGTTTAGTTTCCAGTCCTGCACTGAGAACCACAGGAGTGCCCCCATGGTTCTCAATGCAGGAGTAGGGCTCCCTCTAGGACTCTCATACAAGCATGTGACTCAGTCTCTGTGTTTAGGCTGTATTGGGCGTGGTGAGGAGTCCCAGCACCCCTGGATGAGCACTGGTCTGCTCTGAGAATGCCTCCTCAGCTCACCATTTGTGCTGGGGAAGCAGTGTCTGCTACACTTCCCTTTAAGTGTTGCAGCATTGTCCCCCACAGTGTGGGCAGCCAGCCAGATTTTTCCTTTCCCCCCAACTTTCAGCCAACTTACTCTTTGGGGAGCAACTCAGAAGCATCTCCTGTACTCCCTTAAACTCAGAGACTATGATTCTGGGAGGCCTTTAGAGAGCTGCGTAACAGCAGGGAGAAATTCCTTACTTGTTCCCCATTCCATGCCGCCCGTACAGACTCGCCAGAATCCAGCCCATAGCACAGCTCAATGATAAGAGAAAAGGGAAAACATAACAGGAAAACTTACCAGCTGGAAGGATGAGGAGGGGAGAGAGAAGCAACAGCCAGGTGCCAAATAGCCTCTTTAGGACTACAGCTGCTTGTCTATACTAAATTTAAATGAAAGTTTCCTATTAAAAGGTGATCCTGCATTTAGAAGTTTAAAAAAGATGACCAGGGAGTTGAAAAGAGTGGTGCTTGTAGGGAAAAGGGCAAAGATAGAGAGACAACTCCAGGATGGAACCGGACACTTGAAATAGCTATGTCTTTTTGTTTGCAATGTTGTTGTAGCCATGTTGGTTCCAGGATATTAGAGAGACAAGGTGGGTGAGGTCATAGCTTTCATTGGACCATCTTTTATTGGTGAAAGAAACAAACTTTTGAGCTTAACAGAGCTCTTCTTCAGGTTTGGGAAAGGTACTCTGTGTTAGCTTGAAGGCTTGTCTCTCTCACCAACAAAAGTTGGTTCAATAAAAGATATGACCTCACACACATTGTCTCTCTAATGTTTTTTCTGATATTATGTGTCTAATAAGCACAGAGATGTAAGTTTGACATCAACCCCTTACTGTTTAATATACTACCTGCACATCACACATGCTCATGCTTTCTCAGGTGGGGCAGAAGCAAACATTATTATTTATTTGTATTACAGTAGTGCTTAGAGATCCCACCAAGATTGGGGCATAGTTGTGCAAGGCATTGTATACACATATAGCAAGAGACAGCCCATGCCCTGAAAAGTTTACAATCTTAATAGATAGGACAAAGAGTGAGAGGGGAGAAGAGGTACAGAGAGGAGAAATGATTTACCTAAGGTCATACTGCAGGTCAATGGCTGAGCAAAGAATAGAACTCACACTTCCTAAAACCCAGTGTGGTGCCCTATCCTCTAGACCACGTTATCTCTCCAGGGGGTAAAAGTGGCATGATGAATAAGTTGTCTCAGGTAGACTCATGGCTAATATACCAAAAAAGCTGGAAATGCAAACTTCTTTAATTTTGGGTTGAGGAACCAGACAGAGTTGTCCCTACCACCTTTATTATAAATCAGGGTCACCTGCCCATGTACATATTTCCTACCATTAGAAATTATTCCTATGGCAAATATCTTGAAAACCTTTTGTTAAATACATAGGACACATACAAATATAGAAGCCCTTGAATCAACTCAGTTTTTCACCTTACTGGTTTAATAACATGATCCAATGGCTGGAAATTGAAGCTAGACAAATTCACAATGGAAATAAGGCAAATATTTAACCGTGAAGATAATTAACCATTGGAACAATTTACCAAGGGTAATGGTGGATTCTTCATCACTGACCATTTTTAAATCAAGTTTGGATGTTTTTCTATAAGATCTGCTAAAGGAATTATTTTTGGGGAAGTCCTATGACCAGTGTTATACAGGAGGTCAGACCGGATCAGCGGCCAGCACATCCTTCTGCCTGCGTCACTTCCTGCAGCCCCCCTTGGCCTGGAGTGGCGAACCGCAGCCAGTGGGAGCTGCGATTGGCTGAACCTGCGGACACTGCAGGTAAAAAAACCGTCCGGGCCGCCAGCGGCTTTCCCTGACGGACCACGCGCCAAAAGTTGCTGATCCCTGAACTAGATTAACACAGTGGTCCCTCCTGGCTTGGACTCTGTCAGCCTAATTGTACATTTTTATTTCTCCATTTTGTGTGGATAATATTAATTGTTTTCCTTTAATACTCATCTTGTACTTTAAATCAAAACTGATTTACATTGCACACAGAGGCTCCCCATCAGGATCAGACCCATTACGCTGGGTGCTGTAAAACAAATGTCTACACAGTTCCTGCCCCATAGACTTTTCAGTCTAAAGCTTTGATTGTGGAAGTGGCTCTGTATAAATGAACCCCTGCACTTTCATGGAACCCATGGGACTCTGCACAGCTACAGCGATCTGCCTGAGCAAAAGCCAGCTACAGGGCAGGTGACATACGAAGGGTCTAGGGAAAAGAGAAACCATCACATAAGGCAATTTAATCGACACATTTGTGTCTATAAAAATAAATGATAATAAATAGATAAAGTAAGCTCAGAGTGTTGGAGTCGAAACGAGTCTTGAGAGGGGATCTGAAGGCCAAGAGGATAATGACTTTATTGATCAATTCAGAGAGGACGCTCAATGCATAACGGGTACAGATTTGTTTGGGAAGCTGATAAATGAGACTGGCATCTCTGGCAGAATTAAAGAGGTGGAGCGTGGGGCCAACATGATCTGAGACAAGAGCAGACCAGTAGGAAAAGAGAGAGCTGTGGAGGACCAGAGCTTGAACCTGATAGAGAGGAAGGCGTGAGCCACTGGCGGGCGTCAAAGAGGATTCATTTAAAAAGGTTCTGCCAAACCTTAAATGAAAACAGAACGGTTTCCATTATTTCTTAAAATGCCAATAAAGCCTGGTGTATTTAACCACAGCTAGCAACCCAAACAGCACTGCGCTGGAAAATTAAACTGAGGAGAAAAGGAAAACCATCCAGTCTGTTTTTATTCTCCAAGGAGAGGGAACTGGTGAAAAAACAAACACATATTGACAAGTCAATGTGTTTAACCAGTTCTTTCAGGTTAAACCTGCCGTGTGCTCAGGAGCAGAGGGGCAGAACTCTTGCTGTATGGGGGAATGTTACACTTGGGAAACTGCTTTATTTACAGCATTTCTTTTTTCCTTCTGTGCTGAGCCAGAGCCAGCCAGAGAGCTTCTGGGGAGTGTCTATAAATAGAAGGTGAAGTGTACTAATACCAATAGGGTGCGTCATCATGTCCCTCCCTGAGACTCGCTCCCTGCAGCAGCCCTGGCCACAGCAGGAGCAGAAGAACTGGTAGCTGCAGCAGCACCTAGGCAGAGGGTCCTTTCCTGCTGCTAGCTGCCTTTTGTGTCCTCTTTACCAAGAGCCCTCTGCCTGGAGCTGGGAGAGTGCAGGAGGGAGGAGGAGGAGGAGGAGGGGGAAGGAGGTTGTCCATTGACTGCTGCAGTCAATCACAGGAAAGAATGAGTGACCCATTGTATGAGCCTGAATTACATTGCCTGCCTGTCACAAAATGCCATGCTACGTACATGTCAGTGGCATGTCGCTGCCTGAGAAATTCACCTGAATCTGCCTGGGTGCCCATGTCACTCACCACGGCTGGGATTGGCTGGAAGTTGGGAGAATGATTTGAAGTCCTCCTGAGCAGTTTGCTCCCCCAGCATTGTGTGTCAGAGGAGGTGGCAGCTCTGCAATGTTATCATCCTGGGTGTCAGTGACCTTGGGCTGTCTCCACTGCAGTTCAACCACCATTATCAATGGTTGGCAGCCACCCTCCAGAGCCTTGTCTACCCCTGGGGTGTTTCTAGCCCAGGGGTTCTCAAACATCATTGCACCATAACCGCCTTCTGACAACAAAAACTACTATGTGACCCCAGCAGGGAGGACTGAAGCCTGAGCCTGCCCGAGCCCCACAACCCCAGGTGGGGAGGCTAAAGCTGAAACCCCAAGGGCTTCAGCCACAGGCGGGGAGCCTGTAACCTGAGCCCCGCCACCCCGGGCATTGGGGCTTGGGCTTTGGCCCTAGCGATCCCATTAAAACAGGGTTGCAACCCACTCTGGGGTCCCAACCCAGCGTTTGAGAACCAGTGTTCTAGCCAAAGTCTCCCGGTGTTGCTAACATCAAGTGCAGCTGGGCTGGAGGGTGCCCTGGCATAGATAATGCTCCTCTAGTCACTGGCATTTTTAACACAATGTTTTCTAACCCTTCACAGAGCTGGTCTGAATGACAGACTTTAAAAACCTCAGTGCAGGCAGGAGCCTAGGGCTCCTTCTATTAGCACCACTGATAAAGCTACACAGGGGTCAGCACTGGTGGAACATTTATGCAAAAAACCCTAGTACAGGCAACACGCCTATCTGAAGTTAGGGGAGACTTTTCTCCCCTTTTAAAATTAGTATCCCATTGTTTTCCTTTTTTCATCTTCCTGCTACAGTAGAAGCTATTCTGCCATTCATGCTCCTGTCTCATTAGTGAAGAAGTCTGGTTCTTTTAAAGTTGTTTATTTTTATGTCTGACCCTTGTAAATCTTTTTCACTCCCTGGGCTTCACTTGTTATTTTTAAGCTGGTCTCTGTCTCACAGCTACTTTTTTCACCTATTTTAACTCTTGCTTCTCTACCCCACGTGTTTTAGGCCCCATACTGCAAACACTTATGCCCAGTGTTTCTGCTGTGTATACTAGCTTCCATATAGCACTTTTCATCAGTAGATCTCAAAGTGCTTTGCAAAGGAGGTAGATATCATTATTACTATGTCTTTGCTTTTCTGTCTTAAGTTTCTTTCTTTTTTCCCTTTCTTGGTGTGATGCAGTTTCATTTGCAAGTTGCTTCTCTTGCTCCTTTACTTTTTTTTTTTTTGTAAATTAGCATATATTTGGATGTATATTTCAACTGACATGGGTAATGGGATATCATTATAAGACGCTTTTTCCACTGACTTACAAATGTTATGAAAAAGAAAACGTTTTTTAGATCAAAAGTGGTACATTTATCTTCTTCAAAGAAGAATTTTTGTTTTTAAAATATTGTAAAAGGTGCGCAAGCGAATTTGGCCGAAAGAAGCACAATAGGTTTGTAGCAATTTCTAATTTGTATTTGTTTACCTGTAACAAAAAATGGGCTATTAAAAAGAGAGGGAAATTCTGCTTTCATCAATAGAGATAAGACCCATTGTTATCTGGGAGCGGCATGGTTATAGTGCAGGAAAGTTTGTAGCATGGCATTTTTTCTCCTCCTAATGTAAGTGAACGTAGTGTTACAAGGTGGTGAAAGCGGCCATGTGGACAGCATAGGCACCACCTGTGCCAGCTTCCCCCAACCACCCTGCAAACATGCCTCAAGCCTGCTCTGAAAGAGTGAAAGGATAGTTCAGTTGGCTTGAAAGCTGCCAACAAAGGAACCGATTGTCGTGGGTGGTGTTAGCACTGTGGACACCTGTGCTCTACAAACCAGACGGAGGCCATTAAGTCATTTAACAGAGGCCACCCAACAGCTGCTGAGTTATGACTTTTAGTTAATACTAACCTGCCTTGGATTTGAACTGGAAACCCAGAAGTACAAAGCCATTACTAGTCACCTCCTAGACCAGCTGTAGCCTGCGCTGGTGCTTTCTGTACGTTTTTAGCAACATTGTTTTAGCACAGCCGAGGAATGGATTTCTAAAAAGTAACTAGTGTGCAGATAATCCACTGTTCAAAAAGGGCTAGGCTGTGACAAGTAAGGACACCCCCCAGCCTCTTGCCTGCCCTGAATAAGGGGTAGCTACTGCTTTCAGAGGTCACAGAGGCTACTACCAAGTTGCTTTCCCCCAGGGGTAAAAAGTAGGAAGACAGGTGTGCGCACACCTACACCCACACTCCTACCTACCTTCCAGTGGAACTAACTGGTTGCCCAGAGCACGGTATGCCACAGCCTTTTAAGGGGTGTAGAAAATTACTTCCCCCATGCAGCTAGGGAGGTCTGGGAGGCCCTGTGCCTTTCAGAAGCACAAGGCCTCCCAGTACTCCCCCTGAGGGACTGGGCTTCTGCATGGGATCTTACACTGAGCTGTCACAATTTTAGCCCTTAATGGTAAATGAACAGAAGCGAGTCACTGCCATTAAGATCATTGTACCACAGGAATACTGTAGAATCAAGATTTCCCAGAGAGCTGAATTATATTAGTTCCCCAATAATGTAGGTGGACTTTCCAGATGTTCATCAGTTCTATGCTGCTGTAGGATTTACTCCTGAACAATGAACAGGTAGCCACGAACACACTGAAATAGTGGTTTAGCTATGGCTAAATACTGCCCATGTTTATTATCAGAAGTACAGATACTGGAACCTTGCACAAAGAGATTTGAGAAATAGCTGAGTGTATTTGGCCATTTGCAGAGATCATTGACATTTTGTACTTAAACACATGAATCTTTGGAAGGTCAGAAAGTGGGACAGATTCTGATCTCTGTTACCCCAGTGTAAATTTAAAGGCTTGCAGTGAAATGGGTTTATACAAGCACAAGGAAGAGTCTGGCCCAGTAAACACTTTTCTTTATTTCCACTCAAAAGGGGCCAGGGGTCTCAAAACTGGTAAATAAAACATTAGCTACAGGCTGACATTAAGTTTCTGATTAAAACAGCTTTTCACAACAAAGTATAAGCACCTGAAAGTAAAGCATGTCCATTGGAAATAGCCAGGGCCCAGGAGACAACCTGCCTGGAGCACAGAGAGGCAGGGTTCCTGTTACTTGTGCCCCCTTTAAGCACAGTTTACATCCCTCTACTCATCTGGCCATCTCCACTGGACAGTGCTTATGGGTGGCAAAGCCATGCCCCACCCATACCTCCAGTTCACCCTTCCCCATCCCTCTGTCCCTAGAATGCCAGGCTTGCCATTCTGAGCAGCCTTTCCATGGGCTGCAGCAAGGTGGGAGGAAAGCTCCTTACACTGTCCCTTCCTGCTGCACACTCATGGGAGGCCAGGCAGAACCTGACCCAAAGAGATACTCATAGCATGAGCTAACTCTCAACAGGAGCAAGACAAGGAACTTGTGGGTAAGGCACTGGCCTGGATTCAGGAGGTCTGGCATTAGCATTTTTCTACCACGTAGGTAACACTTACCTGCCATCATGGCAGGAACTGGGATATGGCTCCCAAACCCTGTGGCTCTGCAAGAAGCCAGTGCTCGCCTCCTTAGCTAGATGCACAACAGGACTAAGGTGTTACAATGCCTAACTTAAGTGCCCTGCTGCTCAGTGTAATCCTCAGCCCTGAGTTAGGTACCCAGGCTCCTGCTACAATGCATGGGGGGAGTTGGGGAGCTAAGAATGGGATTAATAGAAGTCAGCAAGCTGAAAGAGGGGCAGAGCCTAAGCCCCACCTCTCAAAGGTACTTAGGCACCTAACTCCATGCTGGAGGGAGGCTCCTATCTCTGCTCGGGAGTCAGAGCTGTGAGTTAGGTGCCTGAGCCAGGTGAGTCTTTTCTCACAAAAAAGCACAGAGAGGGATGCCCACTCCAGTGTAGCCAACAGCCCAGTAGCTAAGGCATTCACCCAGGATGCAGAAGACCTGTTTGCAGGTCGGCTCTGAGAATACTTACAGGATCAGAATCTGCAAGCAAGGTAGGTGGGGGTACACCTAGTTTGTTAAATCCCAGCAGGATGTAAGTGTGATCAAGGTCACCGAGCACTCACTGGCATCAGACTCTGCCACTTGTAGAAACTGATTTTACCAGCAGAAATGTGGGTACCTAGGAGATTTGAGCACCTACTGGATTTGAGCACCTACTTGCAGCATCTGAATGGAGGGTTTTGAGGGGAGAGGGGTTCCTTGTCATACTTGCAAGCTAGGGGGCTCTGTTTTGGAAGTGTGCAATCAGAGTTAGTCTGGAAAGGGCCAACTTAAAGCAAGGAGGGGTGAGCTGTGCCTCTCTGCCTTATTGAGCAGTCTGTTTCCTCTCTCTCTGGTTTTGGGTTCTTGAGTGTATTTCTTTATGAATTCTAAGTATAGTAGTGTTATGGTGCAAGCTTCTGCAAGAGTATTCATGCTTTAACTTCTGTGTGTGTATAATTACAAACCCTCTTCCCAAGTATAGATCCCTAAAGCCAAGGAGAAGGTCTGGGGAAAAAAGCTGCCAAGAAGATGGCTAATTCCCATTTCTACATGAGGAGGTGGAGCTCCGCATATGGAGGGTGACACCTTGTGTAGGCATAGTCTGGCCCTGTAAGATGAAAAGGTCTGCCCTCTGCCTCAAACAGGCATAGTATTCCAGGAGGGCTGTAAATGAACAAAAAGATGTAGCTTTTTAAAGACAAATGGAATTTTGCTTGGATATTTTAAGCAACCTTGTACATGGGGACAGTATTATTGTTCTCAAAATATTCTGTCACAGGGAGGACACTGGCTGCTGGTTACTTCTGGCAGCAGGCAGCGCTTCACCTCTACTCCCACCCACCAACCATGCTGATGGAAAACCATTATGCTGCCCTGGCAAGGAGCGATGAGGAATCACCTCCAAAGGTGGAGGAGGAGAAGTCATGTACCCCCAAGGCTGGGAGGATCACAGCCACCACGCCTAGGAGGAAACATAGGGAAGTGGTGGTTGGTGACTCTCTTCTGAGGAGGACGGAGGCACCGATTGGTCAGCTTGACATGGCGTCCTGCGAAGTATGTTGCCCGCCAGGTGCCCGTATCCGAGACATTATGGAGGGATTATCGAGGATCATCTGGCCCTCTGACTATTACCCCATGCTACTCATCCATGACGGCACTAATGATAGTGCAAGCTATGACCCTGAGCAGATCAGAAGTGACTACAGGGCTCTGGGAGTAAGGTGAAGGAGCTAGGGGCGAAGCTGATATTCTCTTCGATCCTTCCGGTCAAGGGTATGGGCCCAGGCAGAGACAGATTCACCTGGAGGTGAATGACTGTGAGAATGGTGTCACCAGGAGTGCTTCAGCTTCCTGGACCATGGGATGCTGCTCCAGGAAGAAGGACTGCAAAACAGAGATGAGGTCCACCTATCATGGAAGGGGAAGAGCAGATTTGGATACAGACTGGCTAACCTAGTGAGGAGGGCTTTAAAGTAGGTTCTATGGTGGCAGGAGACAAAAGCCCACAGGCAAGTCAAAAACATGGAGATCTGGGAGAAGGGTCAGAATCTGGGGGGAGCATGGGCCATTATAGCAGGGATAAGGGACAGACAAGAGAGAACATAGGGAGGAAATCAAATCAGTATCTTAGATGTCTGTATACTAATGTGAAAAGTATGGGACATAAGCAGGAAGAACTAGAAATGCTAGTTAAACACAACTATGACATAGCTGGCATCACAGAGACCTGGCAGGATAATACATGACTGGAATATTGGTATAGAAGTGTAAAGCTTGCTCCGGAAGGACAGGCAGGCAAAAAAAGGGAGGAACTGTTGCCTTATGTATCAAAACAGTATACAACTGGACTGAGGTTAAGATGGAAATAGGAGACAGACTTGTTGAAAATCTCTGGGTAAGGATAAAAGGGGTAAAAAACAAGGATGAGGTCAAGGTAGGGGTCTACTACAGACCACTTAACCAGAAGGAAGAGGTGGATGAGGCTTTTTATAAATAACTAACAAAATAATTCAGAGCACAGGACTTGGGGATGATGGGGGACTTCAACTACCCAGACCTCTATTGGGAAAATAATACAGCAGGGCACAGATTATCCAACAAGTTCTTGGAATGTATTGGAGACAATTTGTTATTTTAGAAGGTGGAGAAAAGGGGAGAGGCTGTTCTAGATTTGATTTTGAATAGGGAAGAACTGGTTGAGAATTTGAAAGTGGAAGGCAACCTGGGTGAAAATGATCATGAAATGGTAGAGTTCATGATTCTAAGGTATGGTAGGAGGGAAAATAGCACAGTAAATTAAATGGATTTCAAGAAGGCAAACTTTAGCAAACTCGGGGATTTGGTAGGTAAGATACCTTAGGAAGTAAGTCTAATGGGAAAAACAGTTCAAGAGAGTTGGCAGTTTTTCAAAGAGACATTCTGAAGGGCACAAGAGCAAACTATCCCACTATGTAGGAAAGATAGCAAGTACGGCAAGAGACCACTCTGGCTTAACCAGGAGATCTTCAAGGGTCTGAAACTGAAAAAAGAATCCTACAAAAAGTGAAAACTAGGTCAAATTACAAAGGGATTGAAACAAACCACAGATATGTAGGGACAAAATTAGAAAGGCCAAGGCAAAAAATGAGATTAAACTAACTATAGACATAAAGGGTAACAATAAAGCATTCTACAAATACATTAGAAGCAAGAGGAAGATCAAGGCCAGGGTAGGCCCATTATTCGAGAGGGGGAGGGGAGAGAGAAGGAGGACAACAACAGAAAATGTGGAAACAGCAAAAGTGCTAAATGACTTTTTTGTTTCAGTTTTCACCAAAAAGTTTAGTAGCAATTGGACATCTAACTTAATGAATTCCAGTGAAAATGAGGTAGGATCAGAGGCTAAAATAGGGAAAGAATAAGTTAAAAATTACTTAAACAAGTTAGATGTTTTCAAGTCACCAGGGCCTGATGAAATGCATCCTAGAATACTCAAGGAGCTGTCTGGGAGATATCTGAGCCATTAGCGACTATCTTCGAAAAGTCGAAGAATGGTGAGATTCCAGAGGACTGGAAAAGCGGAAATATAATGCCAATCTATAAAACAGGGAATAAGGACAACCTGGGAAATTACAGACCAGTCAGTTTAACTTCAGAACAAATAATTAAGCAATCAATTTGCAGACACCTAGAAGATAGTAAGGTGATAAGTAACAATCAGCATGGATTTGTCAAGAACAAATCATGTCAAACTAACCTAATAGCTTTCTTTGACAGGGTAACAAGTCTTGTGAGTGGGGGGGAAGCGGTAGATGTGGTATATCTTGACTTAAAAAAGCTTTTGATACTTTTTTGCACGACCGTCTCATAAACAAACTAGGGAAATGCTAGATGGAGCTACTATAAGGTGGGTGCATAAATTGGTTGGAAAACCATTCCCAGGGAGTAGTTATCAGTGGTTCACAGTCATGCTGGAAGGGCAAAACAAGTGGGGTCCCGCTGGGATAAGTTCTGGGTCACGTTCTGTTCAATATCTTTATCAATGACTTAGATAATGGCACAGAGAGTACATTTATAAAGTTTGCAAACAATATCAACGTGGGAAGGGTTGCAAGTGCTTTGGAGGATATGATTAAAATTCAAAATGATCTGGACAAACTGCAGAAATGGTCTGAAGAAAATAGGATGAAATTCAATAAGGACAAATGCAAAGTACTCCACTTAGGAAGGAACAATCAGTTGCCTACATACAAAATGGGAAATGACTGCTTAGGAAGGAGTACTGTGGAAAGGGATCTGGGGGTCCTTGAGGATCACAAGCTAAATATGAGTTAACCGTGCAACACTGTTGCACCAAAAAAAAGAAAAAGAAAAAAAAAAAGCAAACATACTTCTGGGATGTATTAGCAGGAGTGTTGTAATACATGAGAAGTAATTTTTCCGCTCTATTCCACCTTGATGTGGCTTCAGCTGGGGTATTGTGTCCAGTTCTGGGTGCCACAGTTCAGGAAAGAGGTGGACAAATTGGAGAAAGTCCAAAGAAGAGCAACAAAAATGATTAAAAGTCTGGAAAATATGACCTATGAGGGAAGATTGACAAAATTGGGTTTGTGTAGTCTGGAGAAGAGAAGACTGAGAGGGGACATGGTAACAGTTTTCAAGTACATAAAAGATTGTTACAAGGAGCAGGGAGAAAAATTGTTCTCCTTAACCTCTGAGGATAGGACGAGAAGCAATGGGCTTAAATTGCAAAAAGGGAGATTTAGGTTGGACATTAGGAAAAAACTTCCTAACTGTCAGGGTGGTTAAGTACTGGAATAAATTGCTTAGGGAGGTTGTGGAATCTCTGTCATTGTCTAACCTGCTCTTAAAAATCTCCAAGCACCTGTCAGGGATGGTCTAGATCAGTGGTTCTCAAACTGGGGTCCACAGACCCTTGGGGGTCCACGAAGGTACTCCAGGGGGTCCCTGAGTCATGTCCGGAGCCATCAGCCCTGCTGATCAACTCCTCCCCCTCCCTCCCAGTGCCTCCTGTACGCTGCGGAACAGCTGGGAGGCACTGGGAAGGAGTGGGAAGTAGCAGGGACGGGGTGTGTTCAGGGGAGGGGGCGAGAAGAGGCGGGGAAGAGGACGGGCAGGGGTGGGAAGAGGTGAGGTGGGGTGGGGCTGGGGCCTTGGGGGAAAGGTTGGAGTGGGGGCGTGGCCTGGGGCTGAGTTGGGGTTGAGCACTTCCAGGGAAAATTAGAAGCCAACTAGGTGGTCCGCAAAAATTTTTAAATCAAAATGTGTGTCCTCAGATTGTTAAAGTTTGAGAACTGCTGGTCTAGATAATACTTAGCCCTGCCTTGAGAACAGGGGACTGGACTAGAAGGCCTCTCAAGGTCCTTTCCAGTCCTACAATTCTGTGATTGATTCTATGATTCCTAGTAACTGCTTCAGAAATTGCATCATAGGCTCATACAATTAGTTTTATATGGAGTGAGAAGATATTTAGGTAAATCACAAAAGAGAAGGTTAAGGAGTGACTTGATCAAAGTCTACAAGTACCTCCATGGGGAACAAATATTTGATAATGGGCCCTTCAGTCTAGCAGAGAAAGGAATAATATGATCCAATGGCTGGAAGTTGAAGCTGGACAAATTCAGACTGGAAAGAAGGTGCAAATTTTTAACAGTGAGGGCAATTAACCATTGAAACAATTTACCAAAGGTCAAGGTGGATTCTCTATCACTGGCAATTTTAAAATCAAGATTTGATGTTTTTTTCTAAAAGATCCTGTTCTAGGAATTATTTTTTGGAAGCTATGGACTGTGTTATACAGGCTGTCAGACTTGATGATCGCAATGGTCCCTTCTGGCCTTTGGACTCTATAATCTTGTGTTTCTGTGGCTAACTCAATACTTTTGTAACTTCAGACAACACTGCTATTGTAGATATTGACTACATTGCTCATGTGATATCTACCTATCTAGTTAGCTGCAGAAGATCAGCTAATGAAATGATTTGTTCTGGTTTTTAATTCAGAAGATTTATTTTGCAGCACACTTGTTATATGTTTATTTTAGCTGTTATCACAAAGCAATAGGCCACTGGAACACAATAGCTTCTAGTACCATTAGACAGGAGTTATTCACTGCCACTGCTCTATGATAACAACCAAAACAAACATCTTGAACCTGATCCTCCCCTGCCTTGCACCTGGCAGAGTCATTTAAACCTGGGCAAAGTGGGTGTAACGTGCTATCGAATCAGAATTCTCCACTCACTTAGCCCAGGTATAAATGGTTACATCAAGGTGTAGGGCTGTAGAGAATCAAGACCCTTATACATACAGCTCCTGAACGAGATAAAAGAAACATGCATTGGCTATTTCACTGCCTTAATTGTGTTCTGACTGCTTAAGTAGCTAACTACTTCTGATCACACTGCTTTTCTGGAAACCATGGACTTGGTTTTTCTCTCAGTTACAGAGGTGCTGCATCTGTGTAACTCCATTGACTTAATGTAGTTACTTATGACCTACAGTGGTGTAAGCATGGTGAGAATCAAGCCCCAAATCTTTATTTTCAGAATACATTAAAGAATTGTACGTGGGAATTATTTTAGCTCATAGAGGCGATTTCCTACCACACCACCCTGAGGATCTGGTCCATTATTTTAAATTGTTATCTATGGACAAAGGTCCACATCACAAAACCACCACCACAACTGGTACTGATTGGCATGTTAGGTGACAGACATCAAAGAGAGGACAAGGATGAAATGGGCTTCGAGAGGGACCGAACAGCCCTCTTGCCCCTTTGTCACTCCTGGACAGGACCAAAGGTATGAGCGGTGGAACACGAGTAAGGCTGCCAGTTTGGAGAAGCTTACCCACTCCGCTAACATGCTGAGCATGGAGAGTCCATGTACGCAAACAATCCTGAAGTTCAGCCATTGCTTTTTCTCTGTTCTCATCTCCTTTTGAGAGAATGTTGGTAACTCCAAAACAGGGGAAGTTGAGATTTTGCATGCACCTTTTAAAATACTTAGGGAAAGGCTTCAAAGATGAAGAGAATGTCTATCAGATCAAAGCTCACCCACAGTTGGGATTTTTCTGCCTAGCACCTACACATAGCGTTGTCATCGATCCCCGGATATTAGAGAGACACGGTTAATCCGCTTTTTAAAAAATAAACAGCGTCTCACCCTATACTTATCCAGTTCTAAACTCTGGAGCATATTCCCAAGGGTTGAAGCTCAGGCATTGTGAAAAGTGCCAACAGGTGTGTTGTTTTTCCAATAATCCCTACTGCCATCAGCACTCCTTACCGTGGTTTTTAAAGTAAGAGTTATTTAATCACTTCATTTGCTCATCACATGCATGACATTTCTTTAGCGCTTTGCCTGCTACATGAATTGTACATAAATTCAGGAAATTGATGCTTTCGTCTGCACTGGAGATTACAGACACCTCCATAAGTGCACTGACACAAAACCGTGTGCGGAAGAGTCCGCTCACTGCAGGTGACCCCTCCCCTGCCCTCCCCCCCATGGGGCTAGGTGTGGTGTAACGGCTCCCCTCCTCCTCTGGCCCAGCAGTGATCTGCCACTTTCTATGACTTGGCCATCCAGCCAGATCACTTTTAGGTCTGCCTTTTTCAGGTAAACTCAAGGCCAACACACCAGTGATCTGGCAGCACCACACCAGAGGTTTGGCCCAACTTCAAGCTTCTGGGCCTGCTGGCCCTTGGCTCCAGGGTCTTCATGTCCCTGCCCTAGGTGGGCTGGTAGGGGAGCCCAGGCCTGCCCACTATTTGGGTTCCAGCCAAAGGATTATGTATGAAGCATATGAGGTCTATTTGTTCAGACACTGCTGTATCCCTGGGCTGCTTCCTACCATGGCCTGCAGGTAGGTCTTTCTGACGGTCTCTTCCAAGGAGGACTCTTCTGCAGGTCCCAGTACAAAGGGGATCTAAATTAGTTCAGGAACAAAAAGGTTCTGCACCAGGCCTACCAGCCCTGGGCTCTGACGCGTAGGAGTCTCTAGTTAGGCTCTATCTCCAGCCAGGCTTCCCTTCACAGGGCTAGTACACACAAGGTCTCCCTCTTCCAGTCAGTCACAACTGAGCTGGGCTTTTTCTCTTTTATTGCCTCCCTTCAGGTGTAACAGGCTGCACCTGATTGGGCCCAGATGCTCTCGTTAGCCCTTCTTGGTCTGTGTGGGGTCTGTATATCCCAGCCAGGGCCGGCTCCAGCATAAAAAAGCCAACAACTTGCTGCCCAACAGGGAGGCGGAGTGACGGTGCGGCCGCCGAATTCCCGCCGGCGACCGAAGAAGAGTCGCGTCCTCACCGCCGAATTGCCGCCGAGCACGAAACGCGCTGTGACGGAGTGGCCGCCAAATTCCCGCCACCGCCAAGGGCGGAGTGCCGCCCCAGAGCCCGACGTCCTGCCGCCCCTTTACATTTGCCGCCCCAGGCACCTGCCTGGTTCGCTGGTGTCTGGAGCCGGCCCTGACCCCAGCACAGCCTAGTGGAGACAGACAAAGCCTTACCTCTGCTTGAAACAGCAAACTGTAGCTTGGCCTGTCCAAACTAGGGATCCGCACTGTTGTAGCTACACGAGGGGCTAATTTCCAGCACCGGTAAGGCCTAGGTAGGCCTGAAAGCTGCAGTTAGCCTTGGCGTAGATAGGTGCGTGTAGTAGGACACACACCCTGGAGCACCCTCTGCAGCAGGCCATGGCACAACAGGTACACCTGTCTCCATTTCCCTTTTACCTGCCTGTAGAAAGGAATATAGTTTCACAGCATCCAGCACAAAGCCTGCCTCTGGGCACAATTTATTCATGTACACTAGTGCAGGAGTTCCCCCAGCACCCTTGTAATAAAACCATTCTCCAGTTACCACCGTAAACATAACATGTCTAGGGGTTTTCCACTCCCCGGCCGGGGACATCACTTCTAGGTCACCTATCAGCACTCTGCTTCCAATTCCTTTTGCCCCTGTTCCAGGGACCCCCTCACCAGGCCTCCACCAGTCCCATGACTCCTCTACCACAGCCCTCCCTACCTGAGAGTCCAAACCCAGTGAACATCCCTCCAGGGCCAATCCCTTGTTCTGGCCTCTTCCTGCACCCCTCTGCTCAGATCTTCGACTAAAGGGCTCCCCTTCCTGTGATGTCCCTAGGCCTCTCTGCCTGCCAGGCACCACCCTCCAACAATGACTCTGTTGCTTCTGGTATCAGCTTCCCCAGACCAAGCTGGATCTTCCCCTTTTCCTGGGAGCCTCTGTCCGAGCCTTCTGCTCCTCAGAGGTCCGTGCCAACCAAGAACTCTTTAGGAGCCCTCACCAGAACTCAGCTCTTTCTCCTGGGTCCCCTATAGCTATCTCCCAAGCACCCCCGGCCAGCACTCCATTGGTCCTCTCCTCCTCAGGCAGCTTTACCCACCCTTCTAGGGTGTGATTCTCCTAATCACCTCCCCTTTGGGATCCAGCTGCCCTCTTTTAATCAGGAGTGAGTTGACCAGCCACAGCTGCACTGGCCTCTTCCCTCTGAAAGGGCCAGTGTCCCCATGCGACAGGGCCCCAAATAGGATGAATATTAGCTCTGCTCCTACCCGAGGGCTCAGGTTGCCGTACAATAAAGATCAAACACCAGATACACCAGAAGGAAAGCTAAATAATATTCCAGCCTCTTACAGGACAAAGACATACAAACAAATGAGGGCCAACACTAATAATAATAATTTGAAAATGAAAAGTTTCCAGCTGCTGGTCAAAAGTAAGGACAGACAAACTGCGATGTATGTGAAGGGGAGCATGGTTCAGCCCTGAGGAGCCTCCTCTACAAAGGGACGGTTGTCTCTTTATCCTAGACATGATGCTGGAGCGGAGGCCAGCATTTTCCATGTATAGGCCCCTAAATAAGTGGCCTGCTTTTTCAGAGCACCAGCAGCTCCGATTAAAGTCAGTGGGTTTTCTGAGTGCTCAGCACCTCTCAAAATCAGGCTACCATTTTGAGTATTCAAATATGGATTTGGGTGCCTGATTTCAGGCAGCCTGGTTTGACATTTTTGTCTGGAATCCCTAAAAAAAGGAGGTATCAAAGTTCAGAGACCAGCGTGGCCAAGGCTGTCACAGCACTGCCCTGTTTCCTTTTAGCCAGCCGAGCATTATTTTGAACACTGGCATCCCCTATAGTTTATGGGGCGGGAGCCATTTGTGTTCTCAGTTGTTGCTTTTTTATAAAAAGAGGGAGGCAAATGAAGATGTAAACTTCATTACTCATAATACAGAGTAAATTACGGCCCCCCATTGTTTACAGTAAATATCCCGCTCATGTCAGAAATAAATCAATTTCCCTCTGAGCTCTGTTTTATCCCCCTCAGCAGTACTGCATTGATCACAAACTGTAGGAGACTGTAATTTCCGTGGCTTTACAATATTTGCCTCGGAACAACACAAGCAATGTTCAGCTTTTCAGGAATTTTCTTTTTCTACAAAAGGAATTTATGGGGTGTACTCTGTATTTCACAATGAGAAGAGTATATTTGGTTGGATATTTGCAATGGACATTGTAGTTACGATGCAGGAGGCGCTTTTAGTCATATCCCCTATTTTCAGGAATTAAAATGACCCACTGGGTTGAAATTTCTTACAGGTGTTGTGAGCTCAAAGGTGGATTTTTCTGCATGGAAAGTTTGGCACAATTCCATTGGGATATTGTGGTGAGTGGATTATTCTAAGCATGAAACAAGTCCAGTTCCGTGGAATCTTTCAGAAATTCTTTTTCCATAGGGATAAATCCAAACCACTTTCCTTTTGACAAGTGACCTCAGGCACGTGTCTAGTTCTTAAGGTAGATCACGGACTTTGCAAAGGTGGGTTGAGAAACGACATTATAAAGCAGTGGATGGCACATTGCATATGGGCAGGGCAGCATTTTCCTAAGACAGAGACTGTGCCAGTTAGAAGGTGCACCCAGGACCAGAATCCCTCCCTGCTCCCCACTGTTTGTGAGAACACTAAAAAGGGGTAGACGTCCCTCCGTGTGACAGCTGCCCAGCTCTGTGGGCTGGCATGTAGATGGGGTGGAGCTATGGCTCTGTTATTCCCTACCTATTCCTTCCCCCCTCAAGAGATCATGCTACCTGCACTCCCCAAGTGCACAGACGGTGTAAGAGAAGAGACTCCTTGCACCCTTCCCACTCTCTGCTCACTTGTGCAGTGCCCAGGCCAGAATCTGGCCCTTACTGATTTAAATCCAGACTGAGGGCCAGATTCTCACCCCAGAAGATGAGTAGCACTTACTCACAAGAGCAGTCCTGTGTGTGTGTGTGCTACTCACCATGATTAAGGCTTGCAAATCAGACTGGTAACCAGGTTGCCACAAGGGGTTGCCAGGTAACCAGGTTGCCAACCCCTTGTGGTAACCCCTTGTGGTAACCAGGTTGCCAACCCCTTGTGGCCCTTCCAGGTACAACTCACCCAGCTGCAGGTCTGCACTGGTGTGTCTGTCCTAACAAGGTCCAGCATAGGGGTGCTTTGGGCCTCCAGCCAAACCCCCTTCAGTCCCACCTCTCTCAGGACATTAGGTAATGAGCAATGAAAACAAACATAACTCCAAACCAGAGTCTTCCCATGAACCATCGGTGAGGCCCTGCACTTCTCTTCAGGGCTTGTCTCCCAAACAGTCTGTGCTTCCATCAGCTCCCTTGATCTGATCATCTTTTCCAGGAGGGCTGATTCGGCTGGCCAGTGATCTCTCTCTCTCAGGGCTCTAACCAGGTTTCCCTCCCACTGAGGGACACAGACGTCTGTCGTCCTTCCTGGTGAGCCCTGAACTGGGCTAAGCCCACTCCACATCTGGCTGTGGCCGCAGGTGTAGCATTGCAGGGCCAGCTGGGTCCACAGGCTTTTCCTAACCTTTTCATGCCAGTGGAGAGCCTGACAACCTCCTTAACCCCTCGTTGCCGGTGTGGGGTCTCTTTGCCCCACCACAAGGCCTGTGAGTCAAATCCTGAGGTGCTGCTCTCATTATAACTGCTGTGAGCCCAGGGTAACGCCACTGATTTCAAGGGAATTATTCCGAATTTACCCAGGAATAAGAGATCGGAACCAGGACCTCAGTTTTCACACAAACCTTACTTGAGCAAACTCCCACTAATATCAAGAGGGATTAGCCAAAGTAAAGAGTGAGTAGAAGCTGTCTACGGTCCTCAGGATTTGTTCCACCCTGAAATAAAAACGTCACAGTTGATTCCAAGGATTGCACTTCCATATACATGCGCAAAAGAGATCAGATTATCTGGTCTGCCTGAGCAGCACTTTGGATAACACTGGGGGATAGGGGCCAAGGTGAAAGATGATCTGTTTTATACTCCAGGAGCCATTCCAATAGCTGGAGTTCAGCCAGACACAGAGATGTTCCTGTTTACCTCCTTTCTCCTGGTCAGGCCCCTGCATTGGTGGAAAGTGCAGAGGAGGAGCCTACACACCTGGCAAAGCCTCAGGGGTCAGCGTTGGCTGTGTTTAAATCTGCTGTTCTCTAGCATACCCTGTTTGACTTACACTGGTGTACAACTGGAGTAACATAGCAGAGAATCAGGGCCTAGACATACTAAAGGTTTCTAACCATCAGAGGAGTGAAGTTTTGGAATAGCCTTCCGAGGGAAGTAGTGGGGGCAAAAGATCTATCTTGCTTTAAGATTAAACTCGATAAGTTTATGGAGGAGATGGTATGATGGGATAACATGGTTTTGGTAATTAAATATTCATGGTAAATAGGCCCAATGGCCTGTGATGGGTTTTTAGATGGGGTAAGATCCAAGTTACCCGGGAAAGAATTTTCTGTAGTATCTGGCTGATGAATCTTGCCCATATGCTCAGGGTTTAGCTGATCGCCATATTTGGGGTCGGGAAGGAATTTTCCTCCAGGGCAGATTGGAAGGCCCTGGAGGTTTTTCGCCTTCCTCTGTAGCATGGGGCACGGGTCACTTGCTGGAGGATTCTCTGCTCCTTGAGGTCTTCAAACTACAATTTGAGGACTTCAATAGCACAGATATAGGTGTGAGGTCTTTTTTAGGAGTGGTGGGTGAAATTCTGTGGCCTGCATTGTGCAGGAGGTCAGACTAGATGATCATAATGGTCCCTTCTGACCTAAATATCTATGAATCTATGAATCTATAAAGAGAGTATATTTTATTTGCTTAATGCATGTTCTCCATCTACGAAATGGGAACCTCCTTCATAAAGCACTTTGCAATCTGCTGCTGAAAAGTGCTGTGTAAGAGCTGGGAATTACTATTTACTATGATCAATCAGCATCAAAGTGCTGGGCAATAAACCAATACTACTCACGACAAAGAAAAAGGAAGATACACCTGACCCATGTAGCTCACCAGTGGAACAAATGGGACTGGCGCAAGTGCAAAACCAGTAGCCCTCGGGCGAACCTCTGCACCAGAAGAAAGGGGAGAACTCCCCAACGAGGACAAAGACGAGGGGGAAGCAAATGCAAAGGAAAAGAGAGAACACAATGGGAGCGGGAGGGTTCCGAAATATGGCCAGAGGTAAGGCAGCTGATATACATGGGCCTTACACTGTGCCCCTCTTTTGTGAATGCAGAGGACCCTGGAAACAGTTGCAGCAAGGCATTTCCATTGGGCAGGGAAGAGGAAGGAGATGAGATTTGGAGATACAGACATCTATGCCCCCTATTCACTTTGGAATACTGCTCCACAGGGGTTCCTTACATGGGGGTGCCGGAAGGATTGTGAGATCAGACTAGGGGAGGAGCAGAAGCAGTGTTGCTGGATCTGGAGTTTTCAGCCATTCTGTTGTGGAGAAGCTCTTCCACTCCAGGGCCTGAGTCTTCCAAGCTCCATGGATCCCCATGCACACAGCTTGGTTGCTCAGGATTTGAATTTGGGCCCAAATGCAGCCAAGGAGAGACTCCAGTGAATCTACTTTAAGAGAATTCCACAATCAAGGATCTTGGGCAGAGAAAGCTTTGTCCTGGGGTAGTCAAGTATTGATTGTTCCTAGGTTCTGAGAACCATGCTGCCCTGGCAAATTATAACTTCTGGGTAGAGGTGTAATACAAGAAGCAGACATTCAAATGATTTAAAATGATACCTTCACCCCCATTCAGCAACTATAATTTGGTGACTCTGAACATGTGTTCAAAAGACACCATCAGGTCAAATTTGGCCCACAGTCTTAGGTAATATAAAGGCTTAGGTTACCAAATCTAAGCTCACCAGAAATCTTTCCATGATATTTTTACATTTCAATTGTAAACATCCCCCAGGAGTATTTGCAACCCACACATTGCAGCACTGTACAAAAGCATGAGTAGCTAAAAGTGAAATGGACCATGAAATGACACAAATAAAAGTGAAACCGACTAGTCTATTTTTGAGTTCAAAAATGCAAAAAACAAACAGAATAAATGAAGAAAAGTAAATTAGGCTTTTAAAAGGCTTTGTTGTAATGAATATTATTACTTAATTCTTTGTATTAGGGGAGGGTCTAGACACCCCAGTGAGGGTCCCATTGTGCTAGATGCTGTACAGACAAGTAACACAGACAGTTCCTGTTTCAGACAGCATTAGTCTGGGTGTCAGACAAGTTGGTAAAACAGACAAATGGAGTGGCGGGTGGCAGGGGGTGGGGAGGATGAGGTAACCAAAAGAAGAGACTTTAGGTTAGTATCTTTCTGCTAATCATCTGAGGTGTTATTAGTTCCCCAGGTAAGGATATTTGTTTTTATAAAACTATATGATTTTTAATCAAACAGAAACCCTTTAAAGTAACAATCATATAGAAATGAAAATGCTGTATGTGCACAAGAAGACCATAAGAACAGCCATACTGGGTCACACCAAAGATCCATCTAGACCAGTACCCTCTCTTCTGACAGTGGCCAATGCCAGGTGCTTCAGAGGGAATGAACAGAACAGGTAATCATAGAATATCAGGGTTGGAAGGGACCTCAGGAGGTCATCTAGTCCAACCCCCTGCTCAAAGCAGGACCAACCCCCAATTTTTGCCCCAGATCCCAAATGGCCCCCTCAAGGATTGAACTCACAACCCTGGATTTAGCAGGCCAATGCTCAAACCACTGAGCTATCCCTCCCGTCCTTGTCACCCATTGCCAGCTTCTGGCAAAATGAGTATTGAATTACCTAACTTTTTTCTTTGATCTTAAGTAGCTTTTTGCTTTTAATATGCACTCCTTAAATATTTCTGATTCACTGCAAACTAGGCAAGCATTAGCACTAAACTTTTAAGGGCCTGCTCAATAGTTGAGCTACACAAACGGTACGTGCAAAACCTTGTAATTCTGGGAGTGCACCCAAACAGCTGCATGTACACTTACCAGTTAAGGTATGCAAATATGTGTGGATACATACAAATGCAGGGAGTGTGTTTCTACAACAGGGACAGGCCAAGATGCATTGTGCATTGCTCACTGGGGCCCCAGTTCCTCAAAGGCCAGATTTTCAAATTTATTTAGGGGCCTGAAGTTACAGAGAGAGACACTTAGGGTATGTCTTCACGACCCACCGGATCGGCAGGTACGCCTGTACTCCACCTCGACAGGAGGAGTAAGCGGAGTCGACGGGGGAGCTGCCGCGGTCGACTCGCCGCCATGAGGACGGCCAGGTAAATCAAACTAAGATACTTCGACTTCAGCTACGCGAATATCTTAGTTTGAACCCCCACCCCAGTGTAGCCCAGGCCTTAGTGGGATTTTCTAAAGAGCCTAAAGAGCAAGTTCGGGTCTTAAGTTCCCTTGATTTCAATGGGAGTTAGGGGCCTCACCTGCTTAGGTGCTTTTGAAAACTCCACCACGCACCTATCTGCCTCTTCAGGTGCCCTTGAAATACCTTGAAAATTTGCCTCCCAAGCATTGAAGCATGTGTTTACATCCCACTGACTTCACTGGAACTTGAGCCCATGCTTAAATGCTTTGCTGAGCTGGAGCGTTTATGTGAGCCTTTGAAATGTTTTCTCTAAAGAAAAACTTTGATCTTCTACAGATGTTTGTGCTATTTCATACTGACCTGGCCTTGCTGTGAAAGTAAGAAACAATAATAATTTATTATATTATTAATTATTATTATTGAAGCACTTGGAGCGATCCCTCAGGGTATGAATGAGCAGCTCAAGAACACATTAGGAGTGCAAGACATCATGATCAGTGACCTCCAGGAGACAGCGCTCTTACGCACTGCCAGACTTTTAAGGAAAGTCAAAGAAGAACAAGCAACTCTGAGCACCAAAAGTGCAAGAATTCTGCAGAGGATTGAACAAAACTCCTGCCTACCCAAACGTACAGAGTCGGTTCATGGTCAGGATTTATTGGTGACTCATAGGGATAAATTTTAGACAGTAGCCTTCCCCTTTTTATACTTACACATCTTGTATATTGTGAAAGCTATTGTTTTTTTTTTTAAAAAAAATCCCAATAAGTAAACCCGTCCCCATGATGTATTACTGAGGGATAATAACAATAGTAATATGTGCTTCTATTATTAGTTTTGAAATGTGAAACAGATCAGATAAATCTGGTAGATTTGCCTCTGACCTATCTGGAGTCAGTGGCCCAATTCTCAAGTCTGTATGAGCTATGTTTTGTGCAAGACCCAAAGAGAGGATCCAAGCCAAAAGAAGCTTTCTATTAGAGCCTTGCAATCTGGCCCAAACCCATAATAATTGGGTTGGAGTTGGGTCAGGTCTGAAAACAATCCGATGTTCTCTGGCTAGGTCATCTCTGATCACGGAGGATTGGCGCTGCAGCAGCCTTGCTGTGCTTTGTACCGCTAGGCTGACCAGATAGCAAATGTGAAAAATCGGGCCGGGGGTGGGCGCCTATATAAGACTAAGCCCCAAATATCGGGACCGTCCCGATAAAATCAGGACATCCGGTCACCCTATGTACTGCGGACAGTGCTGACAAATTGTAGCACTTCTCACTCCGCATCATGCTCAGGCGTCTGGAGATGGATCGCGGTCATGGAGAGCGAAAGCCCTCCCAGGCCAAGCCCCAAGGACAAAGCGGAGGTGCTGACACAGGTTCGGGGGGAGTTTCGGGTTTGGGTTGGGACAGTGCTGAAAGTGACTCGATGCTGTCAGATCGGGTTTGGGTCAGGCTTTAAAATTAGGCCCAAGCAGATCTCTACTTTATGCCCTCCTACGTCTGCAGCTGGCTGTGGTGCCATTTTGCTCCTGACACAAGTGATAGCAGCCTCAGGGCTGCTCTGACTTATGCCCATCTGCAGTGGCCCTGCAGCTGTTACACCAGCAGGGGATTGCCAGAGCACGGTGGGTATAATATAGCTAGGCCCTCTTACCCCCAAGCTGGCACTAGATTAAGGGGTGGCATAGAGCCAGCTATACCAGCTCCATGCAACCTATGATTACATCACACTCACTGTTCCCTCTAAGCTGTCCGCGTGTGCACACACACACAGATCCTAAACCCCACGCACACAGCGAAACACTGTATACACAAAAAATGAAATACTACGTCGGAGCCAGGCCGAAATATCATTTACGGGCGACTTTTGACATTGTTCACCCACCATCTATCAACACAGCCAGATTCTACTAGCTGGCAAGGGGGGGAAAGGGAAAGGAGGGCAATAAATCGTATCCCTCCCCGCCAGCATTTCGAACGTGGAATGTTGATGACGTCGGGACCCACACATCTCCTTGCAGTCTGTTCATTTGGCTATGTACAAACTCAAGTACGTGCGAATAAATCAAAATGCCTGGCCATAGTTGCTAAGGAACTGTAAAGATTTCCCAGAAATGAACAAAGGTAAGTGTTGTTTTCCGTGATTGAAATCTTTCAAAGGCATTGGACTTCATACATTTACTCGTGTTTTACCATTTCCCCGCTTTTTTTTGCTGCAGATGCATGGACATGATCAGAGCTATGCACAAACTTCCTGATCTGAATGATCTCCTGTTTGCCCTTTTGTCGAGTCACGCTGTTAAGCGCATTGAAATAGTGGCCATATAATAAAAGTATTAATTTTAAATAAACCAATCTGGTAAAAAATCAATCCCAAAATGTCACTGTCTAGAGGTCTAAAGCATAAAAGAACAACGACTTCATCTGAATCTGGATGGCTGGATGAGACTATAGAGATGGTTATACCGAAGTCACATAGCGTGATGCTTGTCAAGCTTCGTGAAATATTCACATATGATGAGGACAACGCAGCGGTTTGTGTATATTGTCGAGATGCTAGAGCTTTGGGAGAATTTTCAACAGGAAGAATGTAGAACAATGTATGGAAGTTGGATTTCTTAAAGCATCACCTGTCAAGTAAGTCTCATATAGATGGTGTAACAAGACTTAGAAACAAAAACCCTTCCTTACGGAGCAGATTGCTTAGCATGATTCTTGAAAGTCCAGCTGAAAAGCAGAGGAGGCAAATTAATCTTGAACACAAGCGCTCAAACCCAGAAGAAATCAAGGTACTTATTGACAGTGTGTTGTTGGCTATTAAAATGAACAGCTCAATGCTTTCTGTTCAGGATATTAATGACCATATGGAAAAGTATGTGCGCATACCAGTGAGCTAGAGAAGTAAAAATTATGCTTTTGAATTTTGTGAAATTATCAACTGCATTGTCCAAAATGACTTCATGCATGAAATAGCAACGTTTCATACTCTAGCTGTTGATGAAAGCACTGATATATCCATTAACAGATACTTGATACTGTACTTTAAATATAGATCCATAAATTCTGCAGACGATAAAACTTTGTTTGGTGTACTATTACAATTGCAAGAATGTGATGCTGTTTCAATAGTGTCTGCAATCAAAGAGTTTTATAAAAAACACCAACTTGATCTAATGAAAATGGTGATGTTCACATCTGATGGTGCCTCTGTGATGTTGGGCAAACTCAATGACGTGGCGGCTCAGCTGAAATGTGGTATTCCACACTTAGTCCAGCAACATTGTGTTGCACACGGGGAAGACTTGGGGATTTCTGATGCATGGAAAGAGGTCAAGCTGATAAGTGACATCGAAACCTTAATGAGAACTGTCGACACGTTGTTCTTTCAGTCATCCAGGAGCAAATGCAAATTTCAGGAAATAGTGGATGCTTCTGAATGTGAGTCACTGGCTTTCAGGCCACTCAATGAAGTGTGCTGGTTATCTAGGCACTTTGCACTTCGAGCAATTATTCGCAACTATAATCCTCTTCTGGAATATTTTGAGCAAGACAAAGATACTGATCCAGTTTCTAAATACTGCCACAAAAAGCTGAATACCATGGAATACTGAATAACATTAGAAGTTTTGAATGATGTTTTGTCGGAGCTGACTTCACGATCCACGCTGCTCCAGAAACGGGGCCTTACACCTCTTGAAGCATTTCACCTTGCCCGAGGTAAACTGAACAAGATCAGAAGACAGTACCTTGGAGATTCAGTCTTATGGAGTGACAAAGTTAAGGCTCTCTTAGATATGACCTCTCAAGAAAATAATGAAATTGATACCAGTTCCATAATAACTTTCATAAACATCTTGTGTGCACATTTGGCAGACAGGTTTCCAGAGGATGAAGTCCAGGAGTGGTCCGCTTTTGATTGTGCAGCAATAGTTAAGTGTGACTTCAATTTTGGAATTCATCAGATCAAATCCCTATGTTCAAAATACAAAGACTTTCTTGATGAAGTGAGCTGTAGCTCACGAAAGCTCATGCTCAAATAAATTGGTTAGTCTCTAAGGTGCCACAAGTACTCCTTTTCTTTTTGCGAATACAGACTAACACGGCTGTTCCTCTGAAACCTGTCATTATGCAAGGCACTGCATTTAGCCGTATGGAGTGGAAATCTATCAACTGCATGAAGAAACTTGTACAGATACAGACAGACATCATCTTCCTTTCCAAATGCAAACAGATGGACATCGTACCAAAAGGACTGAAGGTCAAAAATCCATTACAATCTACATACCACACAGACTATGCTGACAGCTTGTGCCTCACGCTCTCAAAGAAACTGCGGAATCACCTGATCAAGATCCTCTACAGCAAACAGGGAAAGATTAAGAATGAGCTCTCAAAAATGGATACTCTCATAAAGAACCAACCTTCCACACAAACTTCCTCGTGGCTGGATTTTACTAAAACTAGACAAGCCATTTACAACGCACACTTTGCTTCTCTACAAAAGAAAAAAGACACTAAACTTTCTAAACTACTACATGCTACAAGGGGCCACAGCAATGGTTCCCTCACCCCACCTAGCAATATTGTTAACCTATCCAACTATACTCTCAGCCCAGCAGAAGCAGCTGTTCTATCTCGGGGCCTCTCCTTCTGCCCCTCCACCCCCACGAACATGATACAGTTCTGTGGTGACCTAGAATCCTATTTTCGACGTCTCCGTCTCAAGGAATATTTCCAAAATACCTCTGAACAACATACTAATCCACAGAGGTCTCCCTGCCAACACTACAGAAAGAGGGATTCTAGATGGACTCCTCCTGAAGGTCGAAACAGCAGACTGGACTTCTACATAGAGTGCTTCCGCCGACGTGCACGGGCTGAAATTGTGGAAAAGCAGCATCACTTGCCCCATAACCTCAGCCATGCGGAACGCAATGCCATCCACAGCCTCAGAAACAACTCTGACATCATAATCAAAAAGGCTGACAAAGGAGGTGCTGTTGTCATCATGAATAGGTCGGAATATGAACAAGAGGCTGCTCGGCAGCTCTCCAACACGAGTTTCTACAAGCCATTACCCTATGATCCCACTGAGAGTTACCAAAAGCAACTACAGCATTTGCTCAAGAAACTTCCTGAAAAAGCACAAGATCAAATCCGCACAGACACACCCCTGGAACCCCGACCTGGGATATTCTATCTACTACCCAAGATCCATAAACCTGGAAATCCTGGGCGCCCCATCATCTCAGGCATTGGCACCCTGACAGCAGGATTGTCTGGCTATGTAGACTCCCTCCTCAGGCCCTACGCTACCAGCACTCCCAGCTACCTTCGAGACACCACTGACTTCCTGAGGAAACTTCAATCCATCGGTGATCTTCCTGATAACACCATCCTGGCTACTATGGATGTAGAAGCCCTCTACACCAACATTCCACACAAAGATGGACTACAAGCCGTCAAGAACACTATCCCCGATAATGTCACGGCTAACCTGGTGGCTGAACTTTGTGACTTTGTCCTTACCCATAACTATTTCACATTTGGGGACAATGTATACCTTCAGATCAGCGGCACTGCTATGGGTACCCGCATGGCCCCACAGTATGCCAACATTTTTATGGCTGATTTAGAACAACGCTTCCTCAGCTCTCGTCCCCTAAAGCCCCTACTCTACTTGCGCTATATTGATGACATCTTCATCATCTGGACCCATGGAAAAGAAGCCCTTGAGGAATTCCACCATGATTTCAACAATTTCCATCCCACCACCAACCTCAGCCTGGTCCAGTCCACACAAGAGATCCACTTCCTGGACACTACAGTGCTAATAAACAATGGCCACATAAACACCACCCTATACCGTAAACCTACTGACCGCTATTCCTACCTGCATGCCTCCAGCTTTCACCCTGACCACACCACACGATCCATCGTCTACAGCCAAGCTCTGCGATACAACCGCATTTGCTCCAACCCCTCAGACAGAGACAAACACCTACAAGATCTCTGTCAAGCTTTCTTACAACTACAATACCCACCTGCAGAAGTAAAGAAACAGATTGATAGAGCCAGAAGAGTTCCCAGAAGTTACCTACTACAGGACAGGCCTAACAAAGAAAATAACAGAACGCCACTAGCCGTCACCTTCAGCCCCCAACTAAAACCCCTCCAACGCATTATTAAGGATCTACAACCTATCCTAAAGGATGACCCAACACTCTCACAAGTCTTGGGAGACAGGCCAGTCCTTGCCTACAGACAGCCCCGCAACCTGAAGCAAATACTCACCAACAACCACATACCACACAACAGAACCACTAACCCAGGAACTTATCCTTGCAACAAAGCCCGTTGCCAATTGTGCCCACATATCTATTCAGGGGACACCATCACAGGGCCTAATAACATCAGCCACACTATCAGAGGCTCGTTCACCTGCACATCCACCAATGTGATCTATGCCATCATGTGCCAGCAATGCCCCTCTGCCATGTACATTGGTCAAACTGGACAGTCTCTACGTAAAAGAATAAATGGACACAAATCAGATGTCAAGAATTATAACATTCATAAACCAGTCGGAGAACACTTCAATCTCTCTGGTCACGCAATCACAGACATGAAGGTCGCTATCTTAAAACAAAAAAACTTCAAATCCAGACTCCAGCGAGAAACTGCTGAATTGGAATTCATTTGCAAATTGGATACTATTAATTTAGGCTTAAATAGAGACTGGGAGTGGCTAAGTCATTATGCAAGGTAGCCTGTTTCCTCTTGTTTTTTCCTACCCCCCCCCCAGATGTTCTGGTTTAACTTGGATTTAAACCTGGAGAATGGTCAGTTTAGATGAGCTATTACCAGCAGGAGAGTGAGTTTGTGTGTGTATGGGGGTGGGGGGGATGTGAGAAAACCTTGATCTATGCAGGAAATAGCCCGACTTGATTATGTAAAGAGTTGTCACTTTGGATGGGCTAGCACCAGCAGGAGAGTGAATTTGTGTGGGGGGGTGGAGGGTGAGAAAACCTGGATTTGTGCTGGAAATGGCCCACCTGTTGATCACTTTAGATAAGCTATTACCAGCAGGACAGTGGGGTGGGAGGAGGTATTGTTTCATGATTTCTGTGTGTATATAAAGTCTGCTGCAGTTTCCACGGTAAACATCTGATGAAGTGAGCTGTAGCTCACGAAAGCTCATGCTCAAATAAATTGGTTAGTCTCTAAGGTGCCACAAGTACTCCTTTTCTTCTTGCTGAAGAGTTTGTTATAGTCAGTCAGTACAATGACTTCAAGTTTGCAGTAGCCAAAAGAGTCAAAAGCCAATTGGTTTTAAGTTTCCCGGATATGGTGACATTTGCTCACCAGAACGAACAGTTTCAGGATCTTTCAAAGTTGATGGATATTGGAGGAAGATTCCTAGCATCAAGTGCAGACTGTGAGCGTGGCTTTAGCTTAATGAACACTCTAAAAAACAAACTATGGAATTGTTTACAAGTAGATCATTTGGACATGCTGATGTGTCTTAAGAGTTATAAGCTGGATGGAGGACTGATAGATCTGGACAGAGTTTATATTGAATGGGCAAATGAAAAAGATTGCAGGGAAAAACAGTAAGATTAGTTTAACAGTCTTTGACATTTTGACCAATAAGGAAATTAAAATGCATTTGTAATTACATATCTTATTCTTGGCTGATAAAAATTTATTGATATTTTTTAGGAAAATTTTAAATTTAAAACACAAACTCTTGTTTTTCTTTTTTTACTTATGATGTATCTATCTGAAAACCCATATAAATTGATGTAATGGCATACTTATTAAATTGTCTTTATTATATGTTTATCAAAATCTTTTCAGGTGTGTATAGAATGAAAGGTGAAAGTGGACACCAATGGGCAGAAGCCTATGGACTGATAATGATCATGATTAATATGTGCTTGATATATGCTCGTGATTGTATATAAAAAAGATCATAAAGCGTAATGCTTAAAACTAACTTCTGCTTCATGAAGAATGGTTAAATTTCCTTTTTCTGAGTATTTAAAAATGACATTTATAAAATAACATGGTGTAAAACTATTATTATCACAAATTGCAAAATAAAACTTTTTAAATGTATAAGCATTTTAACTTGCTTGGGCGCATTTGCCTCATAGCACACAAATTTGAACTCTGCTTCAAAAATTTGCACAGAAGAAATTTTTTGCGCACACAGCCTGTCAAAAATTAGAGGGAACATTGATCACACTAGGGGAATTTTAAACTAGAATTACAGCACCTTTGTGCTGAAATGATGCAAAGGGCAGAGTGGGACCAAGGGTCTGGCCTAGTGGGTCAGACTGATTTCAGTTAAGCCAATGTAAATCCAGAGTAACTCCACTTCAGTTACTGGCGCCATTCCCAATTTACATGAAATATTGTTGTTATTACTGATATAACACTTTAATTATTCATAGCACTGCACAGACATTAGTTCATTAACATTCATGTAAATAAGAGCAGATTCTGTCCCTCTGAATACTGATTCCGATCCTAGGAAGAAAAGCTGCTAGGTAGGCACCAGCAGTATCTTTGGATTGCAGACAAGTAGGTGACTGTCATTTTTATGGTAGGCAAATATTAGTTTAGAACACAAATTAGTTAATAAAACCGTTTTTATGACAGAATAGATTCCCGGCTTCCTCCCAGCACAAATCATGGGGCATAAGAAAGGGGCATTTCCTGATGGCTATGCTGCAAGATAAAATATTATGAGCATCAGCTGAAATTTTAACAGAGAGTTATAAACAAGTCTTTTGTTTCCCTGTCCTTTCTTCTTGACTAGAACAGTACCTAACTGTTTAACTTGTGGTTAAGGGTTATTTATGTAGGGCACTTGTGTAGGTAAAGCATCGTGTATTTGGCACTTTGCCCATGTAACACTGTGTAGGATCTCTGGTTACAAATTGCAGCTGTAGAACATAACAGGAAATGTGGGGCTTTAAGTTATTCCACTGGAAAGATTAATTATTTGGAAAATAGTTATGCAGCAGCTTTGAGTATTTGTGGAGCAAAAGTGACCAAGACCATCTGAAATTTAAAGAAATAAAGTCATTTGCAATATGGTGCTTTAAAAACCTGTAACCTTTCTTTTCCAGGACAGCACACTTTCATGTTAGAATTGTCTACTAGTCTTGATTAGAAGCCCTGGGCCAAGTTCTAATCTACTGGGGTTGTCCAAAGTGTAAGGGAGCACAGCATTTGGCCCTAGGACTATGAAAATGAGAGACAGATGGAGAACATAGGAATTGTCATACGAGATCAGACCCCTGACTCATCTAGGCCAGTATCCTGTCTCCATCAGCCAGACCCCTTTCCATGGGAAGTTCACCTAGAGTGTAGAGGGCTGGGTTCCAGGGGCACCCCCTGCTCCATTAGAGGTCCTGGATTTTGCCAGAGCCACCCCAAAAGTTCTGTCCATGGAGGGCTGTTTGGTCTTAGTGGCTGGGGATGTGCTGAGCCAGTGCACCTGTCCAAGCAGCCTTCCCAAGCAGGGGATGCCTATGGAGATCCAGTTGCCAATTAAATCTGCTTCCCTCTGATGAAACCCCCTTGGGAAGATAACAGTGCATTCAGGAGGGGATCCCCTTGAGAGGCAGCGGGTGCAGCTTGTGCAGATTACACTCCTCCCCAGATGTCAATGACTCAAACCCTTTATGACTAGTGATCAGCATATTTACACATTCTGATTCAAGGGGCTTTAATTTGCTCAAACACATGAAAACTATCACTAAATGAAATCACTAAAACCACATATTCACTGCAATGGGCAGGCAACATGGGCTAAGGCCCAGTTCTACACTCAGATCTGCTAAGAGTCCATCTATACTCCTAAAAGTCCATCTACACTGCATTTCAAAACCCTCGTCGGTGAGTCTCAGAGCCCGGGTCGACAGGCTCGGGCTTGCATTGCAGCTCTAAAACCTGCTGTGTAGACGTGCGAGCTGGAACTCGGGCTCTGAAGCCCGGGGAGTGGGGTGGGTTGCAGAGTTTGAGCCGCAACGTCTACACTGCGTGCCATAGCGTGACCCCAAATCTGTCAACCTGAGCTCAGAGAGTCACTGCCACTGGTTTTACAATGCAGTGTAGACAAACCTTAAAGTGACTTGAGAGAGGTCTCTTGTGACCAAATCCAAATGTCTCACCAATTAGGGTTCCTCTAGGCATAGGCACTGACTCCATGGGTGCTTCGGGGCTGGAGCAGCCAAGGAAAAAAAAACAGTGCGTGCTCAGCACCTGCCAGCGGCTGTGCCGATCAGCTCCTTCCCTCCCGCCCAGCACCTCCCATCCGCTGGCAGCCCCTCCGATCAGCTCCTTCGCTCCCGCCCAGCACCTCCCGTCCGCTGGCAGCCCCTCCGATCAGCTCCTTCCCTCCCGCCCAGCACCTCCCATCCACTGGCAGCCCCTCCGATCAGCTCCTTCCCTCCCGTCCAGCACCTCCCATACGCTGGCAGCCCCTCCCATCAGCTCCTTCCCTCCCGCCCAGCACCTCCCGCCCACCGTGGATCAGCTATTCAGCGGCATGCAGGAGGTACTGGGGGAGGTGGCAGAGTAAGGGTGGGGCAAGCTCGGGGGAAGGGGCGGAATGGGGCAGGAAGAGGCGGGCGGGGATGGAGTGGGGGTGAGAAGAGGTGGGGCAGGAGTGGGACGGGGGCAAAAAGGTGGGCCAGGAGTGGGAATTGGCAAGGCGGGGGTGGGGCGGAGGTCAAGCACCCCTGGAGAAATGAGGAAGCTGGTGCCTATGACTCTAGGCATCCAGATGTGCTTAACTGCTGGAGCTCCCTAAGAGCACATGGTTTGGACAAAAGGGGGGCAATATCTGAGGTAGCGCTTAATAAAGGTTTTCCACACAGAAGTCGCTTAACTGGAGTCCATTTCAGCAGTGCAAGTTATTCTGCAGCTAGCGTGCACTTTATGTTCTGCTCTGCAAGGCTTTTCATCGGTGGCTCAACTCGACCTGCCAACAAGAAATCCCCAATGGAGAAGGTTCTGTGTTCAAGAACTTCAGATAGATATATCATCCACCTGCATCAATGGGTGGGGGAAATTGATGGGGGAGGGGTGAAAAGGGGGCAGGCCCACTAACAAAGGAGGGAGGCACTTACCAAGGGACAATAGGCAGCTCCTCCCATGGAAATCTCTGGCACCCATTGGCCGGCTGCAGGAGAGAGGTGCTGATTGGACAGCATTCCCCAGCTCCCAGGATTTAGCCTAGCGCAAGGGCCACCTGGAACCTCTTTTGGCTCCATTTCAGCAGCCCACCCTCTCTACCCGAACTAGGAATGGGAACCCGGCCTGACAGACAATAGGGGTCTAGCTGCAGCAGATCACCTGTTTAGGGGGTTAAGAAGGAATTTCTTTTTCTCTCATGGGCCAAACTGGCAGAGTACTAGGGTGACCAGATCACAAGAGTAAAATATTGGGACACATGGGATGAGGGGGAACAGCCTCAGGCTCACAGTCCCCATCAGAGCCAGGAGGGAGGGGGCGCACAGCTCTAGGAGCTGTGAGGGGGCTGTATAACCCCAGCTCCAGGCCCCACCGCAAGCCATGGGTCAGGGCACAGGGGTGCACTGCCCTGGCTCCAGCCCCCACCGCAAGCTGTGGGTCGGGGATGTGCGGCCCCAGCTCTGGCCCCCACCACAAGCCACGGGTCAGGGGCGCACAGTCGCAACTCCAGTCCCCATTGCAAGAGGGGCTCAGGGCAAGGGCAGGGGCAGGGGGTTGAGGTGCGGGCTCCGGGCAGCGCTTACATCAGGCAGCTCCCTGGAAGAGGCAACATCTCCCTCTGGGTCCTAGGTGAAGGCGCAGCCAGGCGGCTCTGCGCACTGCAGCTGCCTCCACCTGCAGGCACTGCCCCCACAGCTCCCATTGGCCAGGAGCCATGGTCAATGGGAGCTGCAGAGCTGGCGCTCACGGCAGGGGCAGCATGCAGAGCCAGAGGGACATGTTCCCGCTTCCAAGCAGCTGCGCCGTGCTAGGTAGGGAGCCTGACAGCCCCTTGCCAACCAGACGCCTGGCAACCTTACAATATCAGGACAAATGACGTCCTGGTTGTACATCGGTCGGGACATGGGACAAGGAGTTAAATAATGGGACAGTCCAAATTTTATCAGGCTGTCTGGTCACCCTACAGAGGACCAGGGAGTTTTTTGCCTTCCTTGCAGCACCTCCACGCCACAGTGGGTTAAGAAGGAACGTGCATGGTACCTAACTGAGGTACTTGGGTTGTGTTGCTTACTCATCACAACTTGTGGCCGGTTTCCAGTGCGGAAAGAGAATAAAATGAATGGTTCCCAGAGATAAAAGCCTGGGATTTTGGAGATGGGCCTTGGGCTTATCTGACATGATGAGATCCTGTGGCCTTTGCAGGCTGAGGTCAGACCTTGTGGCTGCATCCTCTGTCCCCCTCGTGGTGGAGAGAATGCTAGGACTTGGAGAGAGCTGAGTCATGGGGGTAGGCTGAGGAAAGCCTACCCCGTATTCTGTGTTACATGGTAAGGAGCCCTGTAACCCTGGTACCAGTTAAGGATTATATGGTAAGGAGCCTTTTAACCCTAACACTGGAACCAATTAAATGCTGGTAAAGAAGAGTATCGGTGATGGAAAGGTAGCGCCCCTCCCTTGTGCTAAAAGTTTAACAGTTGCGGCCTGCCACTTAATTCCATGCACGTGTCTGTCCTCGTTTTGCTTCTGTGTCCACATCAATTTGCACAATCACTGGAGGGGTTTCATCCCTTAAAAGGTTACAAATAATATAAACCTGTCTGCCCTCTATACCTGTTCCCATGTGTTCTGTGCTGTTAAATAGCTTGGTTGCCACGAATGGATGATTCTATTGACAAAATACACATAAACTTGGAAGGTGTGATTCTAGCTAGCTAGGATGTCCTCTGTAACCCCTCCTGCAGATTAGTTCTGACAGCAGCAGGAGTAAGGCAAATGGGAGTGGAGGTGTATAGGAGTTCTGGACATACTGGAGGAAGGCAGGAGTGTTAGAGTGCAAGAAACATGTCCTCTAACCGGTGATCTGTACTCTGAAACCTCCTTCCAGGACTGGATGTATAGGAGCCCCATGGAGTGTCAGCAGTGCAGATTCTGAGAAAACCAAGAACAGGGCATGACTTTTTACACCTGGCTGTTATCCTCTTGTATTCCTCTTTTCCTGTACATGCAAAGGGGCCAACCAGAATTAGGCCCAAAGAAAATTACAACACCTGTATCTCAGCAAGGTGTGTCAGGCATAACTTATTCCGGACAACAGACACAGACAGGGTAGAGTTCAAAATCAGTGTAGTTTTTCAGTTACCTAATCACTCAGAGCAACGTTTCTTAATGTAAGTGAACAGCAGAGATGAAAGTAAGCCGGTACGCCCCAGTACGGTGTACCGGTAAGAGCCGGTGCGCCGTACCAGGACTGGCTTTCAGAGAGGGCAATTTAAAGCCCTGGGGTAGCGGCAGCAGGGCTGCGGCGGGGATTTAAAGAGCCCTGGAGCTCCAGCCGCTGCTACCCCCCCCCGCGCCCCCCGCAGGGCCCTTTAAATTCCGGCCTGAGCCCTGCTGCCCAAGCCCTGGGGTAGCGGCGGCGGGGCTCTGGCGGGGATTTAAAGGGCCCCAGGGCAGTTTAAAGGGTGGCTGGAGCTCTGGAGCCCTTTAATTCCCCAATGGAACCCGGCCACCACTACCCCAGGGCTCGGGCAGCAGGGCTCAGGTGAGGATTTAAAGGGCTCGCGGCTCCGGCAGCTGCTACCACAGCGGAGCCCCAGGCCCTTTAAAGCTCTGCCAGAGCCCAGAGCCCCGGGGTAGCGGTGGCAGCCGGGAGCCCCCAGGGCTCCTCAGTGATTTAAAGGGCCCAGGGCTCCGCTGCAGTAGCGGCAGCTAGAGCCCTGGGCCCTTTAAATCATCCCCGAGCCCCTGGGCTCCCAGCCGCCTCTGCAGCTGGTAGCTCGGGGGTGATTTAAAGGGCCCAGGGCTCCCAGCCACCACTACCGCAGCTGGACACCTGGCCCTTTAAATCAAGATTTAAAGGGCCTGGGGATTTAAGGCCCTGCCTCTTCTGGTTGAGGCCACGCACCCTGCTCAGGACTCCAGCGTACTGGTAAGTCCTCTAACTTATTTCACCCCTGGCGAACAGGCTGGATTAACTTTTTCCGTACGTGAATTTTAAGTGTAAGGTTTTTAGGGCAGGACTGTGTCGTTTTGTGTGTTTGTCTAGCACCTAGCACACTGCAAGTGCAACTAGAAATAATAATAATAATGGGCTGACAACAAGCGCAAGAAATTTCTGCCTAAAAAGTCATTGTGTTAGAAAGTTGTAAGCAATTGAATATAGGGGCTAAAGTTTTCCTTCCTGAATGCTACATTCAAACACTGAGCATCACTGTATTAAACCCAATTTGTATTAAAGTATTGTATTAAATACATCCAGCATGTAAACATTTTAAAATTAATGGAGTTAAATCATGGATGAATTTGGTCCATTATTTTTAACCTTACATCCTAGTTCCTGGCAAAGAACAATATCAGATTAAGGAGGGATAAAGAGATTTTCATGCAAGATCAAAAATGACAGTTACTTAAATGATAGACTGGATGGAGAGATTAGGCTTTTAACATTCCAAGTTTTCTACTTTTGCCTCATTTGCTGCTACCTCAGACTAACCAAAACTCCAGGCTTGTCTAATATAAAACAAGTATTTTTGCAAAACTGGTCAAGCCACAGTAGTTTAGCTCTACCACACTAATTCACTGCTCCACTGTATGAATGTCAATGTACTGAAACAGCTGGTGGGTATATAAAAGGAACAAAATTATTTAATGCTACTACCTTTCAGTGCATTTGATACATGACAAGAGGGCTTATTTTTCATCAGCCAAAGAATAAAGTTAGTGGAGGCCTAAGGCCTAATTCTCCACTGCCCTGTTTGCCCCCTGCACCGGTCATTTACACCAGTGCAGGGTGCAAACTCTACCTATCTGAGCTTTCCACCCAGTGGGCCAGATTCATTGCTGCAATTATGCCAGTTTTATGGCAAAGTAATTCCATTCCAGATCCAAAATCTGAATGGTAACATTGGATACCCATTTTGCACTCTGTACAGGTGTAAATGATGACACAAGGTAAAAAGCAGCAGAAACCCAACCCTTTGTTGGTAGAGATATGACTTATCCATACCCATCATCTGTCTTGTCTTACTCTTTGGGGCAGGGGATATCTTTTATTATTTTAAATGTTTTTCACAGTGCTTTATGCAACGTTGTTGTAGCCGTGTTGGTCCCAGGATATTAGAGAGACAAGGTAGGTGAGGTCATAGCTTTTATTGGACCAACTTCTGTTGGCGAGAGAGACCAGCTGTTGAGCCACCCAGAGCTCTTCTTTAGGTCTGGGAAACTAACTCAGAGTGTCACTGCTAAATACAAGAAGGAACAGATTGTTTAGCATAAGCAGCATGTTTCAAGGGGCCATTCAACTACTTATACTAAACAATCTGCTCCACCGTGTATTGAGCGGTGACATTCTGAGTTAGTTTCCCAAAACCTGAAGAACAGCTCTGTGTAAGCTAGAAAGCTTGTCTCTCTCACCAACAGAAGTTGGTTCAGTAAAAGGTATTACCTCACCCACCTTGTCTCTCTAATGTCCGGGGACCAACACGGCTACAACAACACTGAATTACACTTAAAAAGTTAGCCAAAGGCAAAAGGAGTCCAGAAGATCACGGCCTGCTTTTCACCACATTTTCAGCCACAACCATGTAACTGGAAGCAGCTCCAAAGCTATTAGCACTGTTGATTACAGTTTGCCAACGAGCCAGATGTTCATTGCTACAGGGAAATTATCTTCCCCAGCTCGGCATCCTGCTTCTGTGACTGCCAGTGAAAGAACAGAACTGGAAGTGTTGGATGGTGGGGCGGGTGGCACATGGCTGTGGCCTTTCAAATAATTCGGGGGGGAGGGGTTGTTTTTAGCTGACATGTTAGGGTAAATGCTGTGCAGAAGCTTTCTGAATGTGGCCTGGGAGTCACTGGAATTAGCGTTCGTCACTTTATTTTCCCCCTAACTTTGGCTAGAAGCTTTCAAGAATGAAAGATTATTTCGCAACAAAACCCCCTCCTTATAGCGTGTTCATCAACAAGCATCTCTCTAAATGAAGTAGCAAGGCAGGCAGGTGCTGAATTACTGGACATTTGGGAAACGTAAATGCAAATAAAGGAATTTTAAAAAATAATAACGTTGTGTGCTTCCCATCCAAGGAGTGAAAAATGCTTTACAGGCCTTAATGAGTTTAGCCTCACAATGCCGCTCTGAGGCAGGTGGGATTATTAATTATTATTAGTTTATTAGTGACACCCCCCCCCGGCTGTGCATTAGCCATCCCGTGGCCCTCGTTAAATCCCCCCCAAGTCTCTGTGCAAGACCTGAACAAACACTGGGGCAGGCATCTGGCCCCACAGCCCAGCGGTGACCCCATAGTGGGCCCAGCCCTGCAAGCTTCAGGCAGGCATAGAATTTGCCCCCCCCCCGGGCACAGCCCTGTTGGCCTTGGCTGGAGGGTCGCAAAAAAAGAAATAAAAATATAAACCAGGGCAGAACTCGGGAGAGGGGGTGGAGTATGTGCCCCCACGTCTCTCCGCCCCCCACGTGTCGGCACTGGGGAGAGGCCAGGGCCTCAGGAGCTGGGCCCACAGCCGCTGGGACTCCAGTTGAGGTTCTGCACGGGTGCCAGGAGCAGAGTTGGACGCTGCAGTTGCTGGTCTTTGCTTGCTGAGCCAACGCTAGGCATAAGCAGACTAACCAATTGCTTAGGGCCCCAGGCAGCTCAAGGGCCCACCCATGTTAATTATTAGTATGTGTTTGGGGGGGGGGGGGGGATATTCCTGCGTAGGGCCCCCAATAGGTTAGCACAGGCTCTGGCTGCTGCGCTCTGCACCCTGCTGGGGACATGGGCAGAGACTCTGCGAGTGGAGGTGCTACACCCCAGAAGTACTGACCCCCCACCAGATGGAGCCCCTTCCTCAGCCTGGCCCTTCAGCACCGCTCCAGGGCACGCAGCCCCGTTCCCTTGCTCGGCCAGGCAGAGCCTGCAAGGGGAAAGCAGACAGGGCAGCACTCAGGAGCTGGAGTCAGCAGGAGGCCAGTACGCACGGGTGCATCTTTCCACTCTGCTCCTGACCCTGGCCCCGATTGCTTTCCCTGCACAGCACTGAAGAGCCAGGGTTGGGAGGGGAGTGGGAAGATGCACCCGTGAGTATTGGCCCCCTGCTGTTGAAATGCAGGATAAAAGGTGACCAGTACCAGACAGGCAATTTGCTATTTAAATAAGGCATGTCCCTTGTAATACAGGACTGTAGCAACCCTAGTGGGAAGAGAGGTACCCAGCCGTAGGGAGTTAAAAGATAGCTGAGGGGCAGGCAGCAGTCAGAGATGCCAAAGGGGCCTGGCCTGGGTTGTCTCCTGCCTACCAGTTGCTCCACATATCCTCAGCTCTCCTGGTCTCTTCCTAAAGAGCTGACAGCCGTTTCTGCTCTGCAGGCTAGGCCCATTCAGCCTTCACTGTCTCCCTGATCCGTATCACACTAACACAGTGGGAGAATCACCACCTCCTCACACCACTCTCCAGCAGCCCCATGGCTCTGTGTATTAATGCGGGGGAGGGGGGGGTCCCTCCTCAGAGCAGGAGAGCATGGTCATTGCCAGGCCAGAGGGCCAACATGCACAAACATGCAAAAGTAGGGCCCTAGCCCCTGGGTCGTGGTCTGGGGAGCAGCCTTCCTCCCTGTGTATTGGGAGAAGCCGGGACAGGGCAGGGCATTCCCCTGCTGTATGTGGGTTTTCTGTCAGGCAGCCAGGCACAGCACTCTGCTGAAATCTGACCCACAGCCTTCCCCAGGCCCTGTGACGGATACGGAGGAAGGCTGATCTAAGTGGAGTCCTTGGGTTTTCATCCCCTCTGGTCTACTTCAGAAAGAGAAGCCGATACTTGGCTTCATCATCCCTCCAGCCACTGTCTGGGTCTGGCTCTGCCTATACTGGAAGAGCAGCTGCTGCAGGAAGGCAAGGCTACAAACGTGTCTGAATGGCGGAGAAATCATGAAAACAGCTCCTCCAAAATATCTTTTTGGCAGGGAGATTACAGAGAAAGCAGTGACATTAAAAGCCTGCTTCAGATCCCATCCGTCTGAGCACAAGCCTTGCCCAGTTTGGCAGAGAAGCCTATTTCCCTTGTTGTTAAGTTTTTGTCTCTAGTTTGGCGGATATTTTATCACTCTCACCCCCACACACAGCACGTGCTTTGCACTCAGGAGGAGAACTGCTTACAGCTACAAATTACACCTTTCACACGGGTTAACAGAAATGACTAAAGTGTATATTCAGTAATGCCCTATTAGTGCACAGCCCACACACACACTTTGCAGCCTTCACTGGGATCTTTCGCTATTGCAGCTTGCTTCCTGACAGGCTCCTCCCACTGTTAGGTTTTGTTAACTGAGTTTTTCTCCCTCTGTTCAAACTGCCTACCTCCTAAGGACCATTTTGACCCTGGAGGTGGAGACTGTATATTCATTTGAACCATCAACCGACAATTAAGTGTAATTAACCAATGGTGGGGAAAAACCTGTATGGAAACATGGTCCTGCCAGGAGCTGTGTTTGTTTTCCGAAGGTAAACATGAGAACAGTTGAAGAAATAAAAAGTCAGCTCCTTTTTACTTTCTTTACAGAACCTTCTGTTCGAGGTTTAGAATCTAGGCTTGGGATCACGACATTGATTTTAGAGCAGAAAACAGCTGTATAGTCAGATGAAGAATAGACATACCCAGGGTGCAGTACAGTAGCTAACACCACTATGAACTCCAAAACCACAACCTTGATTTAATAAGAATGCAGGAACTAATGCTAACACGTTACTGATTAATAAATCTGACCAACCAGCTTTTACAGAACCTTGCACCAGTAAAAATATATATATATATTGGGTTCCACTTGGGGCATGACCTGAAGGGGAGGGAGCAGAGATGGTTATCTATCACCTTCATATCCACCAAACCTGGGGCCAATAGATCTGGTTCAACCCTGTCACAAATTAGAACAGCCTCAGGGTTGCTCTAACTCACACCTGGCTGCAGTAGCTCCCAGTGGGACAACAAGATAATCAGTATAGCAGTGCTCCAGCCATGCCCCCTATGTCAAACAGCCACAGCGAGAGCCAGGCTCTGACCCATAATATACCATATCCTTGTCTTATGAGAAGTCAGTGGGATTTTGCCATTAGAAATCAATGCCATTTTTTCCAAAAGCTTATGCAGGCACAAGTAGCTATTTGAATACCCATTTACAGGTGCAAGTTCAAGGTGGACTTACCTAAGGCTGGGAAAGATTGGTGTGGCAAAGTGGGAAATATCTGTATTAGTTTTTTATGAATATGGTGCATGCCTCTGTGTGCTTGTTCCTGATGGGTTACTTGCTCATGGAGTTGGAACACAAGGATTTGTTAAAGGAACCAAGCAGGAAAGGTAAACCCCTAGATAGGGGTCCTGGAAGAAACCACTGGGGAATAGCCTCACCCTTCCTGGAATCAGGTGGAGAAGAGCTTACTCTTTCTCAGGCTAGGCTCAAAACAAGGATACTCAACATTAGAGGACCCCATGCCTTAGAAGAGGATGGGGGTTGAGTCAATCATAGAATATCAGGATTGGAAGGGACCTCAAGAGGTCATCTAGTCCAACCCCAGGACCAATCCCCAATTTTTGGCCCAGATCCCTAAATGGCCCCCTCAAGTATTGAACTCACAACCCTGGATTTAGCAGGCCAATGCTCAAACCACTGAGCTATCCCTCCCCGCAATAACCAGAGATTGCCCAGGGATGGTCAGTCATTGAGTGCTGACAGGCTGGCAAGGCGATGCAGAGAGAGCAGGACAGCCTGCTCCTCCCAGCCAGAGAGAGAGTTAGCTGGGCTGGGGGAATTTACAAACACTGGCAAGGGAAGATTGAAGTGTAACTAAGACCCATGTATGGGGCTTGTGTTGTTTTTACCCTTTGCTCTACGTGCTTTGCACCTTTGGGAACACAAATACATAATGCTTTGTTCTGAGGCAGCTAGTTTTGGATTGCATTAGTCAGCTCGCTGCTCACAGGGTCCCAGGGTGAAAGGCTTGTCACGTTAACATGGTTGGGAGCCAGGGGACTGATGTCCAGAGATCCAGCCTGCACAGTAGGGCCATATGGTTCCACCCGTGGGGTGCTCTCGAGAGGAATTTAAAGGGTTCAAAGATGCCCTGTAGCTGTGACAATTGGGCTTGCTTTTGGCGAAATGCCCACTGCGTTCTGGGCCTCAAGTCATGTGCTCCAAGGGGTGTCGGGGGGGAAGACACTCAACCAGTATTTTCAAACGCACGCAAGGGCTGCTTCAGGTGCTTCAGACTTGGTTGGGCGAGTGGCTGAGAAGTCAGGAGACACAGGGCGAGGCACTCAAACAGCAGCCCTCTGGAGAGTGCACCCTGCAACAACTCTCCCAAGAGAACGTAAACCCCTCATGACCACAAACAGGCTGACAGGGACAGGGGTGCACGTGCGCGGCTCCAGGAGAGGAGTTGCAGCGTTGTGGGCAGACGTTAGAAAATCAACGGAGGGAGATTGCAGTGCTGCATTCAACCAGGCTGGGGCGGTAGAGAAGGATGCAGCTCAGAGGGAAGCTCCTTGCACCCTCATGCCCAGCATGCCCAAGCAAGGACCAGCCCATCCCAGCTTATGGCTGTGCTCCACTGTTAAAACTGGCTGTCTGTACTGAACACAGAAATCTGACATTGGGCTCATAGGTGTGGTAGGAACAAGCAGTTCTCAAAAGGCGACCCAGGGCATGTAACATCATAGGTGCTGGAACTAGAATTGCGGAGGGTGCTGCAGCACCCCCTGACTTGAAATGGTTTCCATTATATCCAGGGTTTACAATTTGGTTCAATGGCTCTCAGAACCCGCACTATAAAAATTATTCCAGCACTCCTGTGTAACATATGTTTTCCCACTCGTTACTAGCCAAAGCACTAAGAAATAGCTGATGTGCACGTATTTCATGACTTAGCCAACAAACACAAACGGTTGGATGAAGGAAGACTTAACAAAATACAGAATGTGCAACAGTGTAAGGCTGAAATAATCAGAGTGTGTTGATATGTGGGATTCATGGTGTGGCACTTAATTACACAGCAACTTGCTTTATGCTGAAAACTGTAGAGTTTAACAGACCTTTCTCCAACAACAAAACGCTACCACCCATCTGTAAAATGGAATACTCTTTCCCTTGGAATACCAAACTGCCCTTGCTTTTTACCCTTCTTCTGTTGTCTTTCACATTTTTCCCCCAGCTTCATTAGCTCTTTAGTAACATTCTAAGTCAATACTCAAAGATCATTTTCTTTGGATGGACTCTGTAATCCTGAGCATTCAGGCCAAGAACAGGCTGAGAGATAGTTAGCAGGGCCATTCCTCTAGTGCTTTTAAGGGAGCCTAAAGCGACTTATCAACTTGTGGTGATTTTCATAAATTTGGTAGTATCCACTGCATGAATGAGACACTAACAAAATACATTTGCTGAGGGAACCAAGAAAAAAAAAGCTTTTTGGATCAAGCAACTAGCAATGAGAGATCAGATTTTGGGTCCCTCAATATCCGAGTGCCCATCTTGAGACAACTTAAAAGGGCCTGATTTCTGGAAAGTGCTGAGACCCACCCTCAGAAATCTGGCCGCGGAAGGGAGTCACAGATTGGGCACCCAAAATCACCGGTCACTTTTGAAAATCTTGGTTATAGTGCTAACAGTATGGCTTCCACTGGGCTGACTTTTCAGAACACCCAAAAAAGACAAGAAAACAACCTCAAAATAGGTCTACTTTATACCAAATATGCCCTTCACAGAGTAACTTTTAGTTCATTAAAATATTTGGTGTCAACATGCCGAATTTGAGCTCTTCAGCTCTACTTTTTGGATTTTTAATGTTTTCTTTCAACTTGCCATACACAAAACAAACCCCTGAATTCAAATCAGAAATGTTAAAACAACATTCAGTGCCACATTTCCAAAAGGGCTTCAGCTCAGCTAAAATTCCTTTTTGCATGTCCCAAAATTCAGAATTGCAAATGAAAATGACATCTGTGAGGGCAAATTGGATAGTCTGCTCATGCAAAGCTGAGCTCTGAAGCATGCAAAAACGTGATCTCCCAAAATGGATTTGGGTCACACAAATTAAGAGAAGGAGTACTTGTGGCACCTTAGAGACTAACCAATTTATTTGAGCATAAGCTTTCGTGAGCTACAGCTCACTTCATCGGATGCGAATACAGACTAACACGGCTGTTACTCTGAAACAAATTAAGACATTGCTTAAGAAAACAGTCTAAAGGTATACAGTGAAATGGCAAAAGAAGAGACAATGGGTCTGATTCAAAGCCCACTGGATTCAATGGGAATATTTCCATCAACTTTGGTGGGCTTTGGATCAGGTACAATAAGAGTCAAAGCTTCGACAGAGTCACCCTATTGTTACTAAGTTGTAAATCCCTTAGTACAATGGTTGATCTTATATATAAGATAGAGAACATGCTATATTTCCTAGATCGAGTGAGCTGAGATTGGAGTGGAAGCCCTCAAAGTATCTCACTAAGGGTATGTCTACACTACGAAATTAGGTCGAATTTATAGAAGTCGGTTTTGTAGAAAGCATTTTTATACAGTGGATTGTGTGTGTCCCCACACAAATGCTCTAAGTGCTGTAGTCGGCGGAGTGTGTCCACAGTACCGAGGCAACCATCGACTGTGGGTAGCTATCCCACAGTTCCCACAGTCTCCACTGCCCATTTGAATTCTGGGTAGAAATCCCAGTGCCCGATGGGGCTAAAACATTGTCGTGGGTGGTTCTGGGTACATATCATCAGGCCACCCTTTCCTCCCTCCCTCTGTGAAAGCAAGGGCAGACAATCATTTTGTGCCTTTTTTCTTGAGTTACCTGTGCAGACGCCATACCACGGAAAGCATGGAGCCTGCTCAGCTAGCCATCACCGTATGTCTCCGGGGTGCTGGCAGACGCGGTACTGCATTGCTACACAGCAACAGTTTATTGCCTTTTGGCAGCAGACAGTGCAGTGTGACTGGTAGCCATCATTGACGTAGTCCAAGGTGCTCTTTTAACCGACCTCGATGAGGTCAGGGGCATCTGGGCAAACATGGGAGTGACTCAGCCAAGTCATTTCCCTTTTAAGTTTCGTTTCATGGCGATTCAGTCCTACCGGAACTGTCTTTTAATCTGCATCCAGCTCCTCATCCCTGCCCCATCCCCGTGGCTAACAGCGGGGAACATTTCTGTTCAGCTACAGGCAAAAAGCCCAGCAGGAACGGGCACCTCTGAATGTCCCCTTAAGAAAAGCACCCTATTCCAACCAGGTGACCATGAATGATATCTCACTCTCCTGAGGATAACACAGAGAGATAAAGAATGGATGTTGTTTGAACTCCAGCAAACATACACTGCAATGCTTTGTTCTACAATAATTCCTGAGTATGTGCTACTGGCCTGGAGTGGTAAAGTGTCCTACCATGGTGGATGGAATAAGGCTGCCCTCCCCAGAAACCTTTTGCAAAGGTTTTGGAAGTACATCCAGGAGAGCCGCAAATGCCAGGGCAAATTAATCATTAAACATGCTTGCTTTTAAATCATGTATAGTATTTTAAAAGGTACACTCATGAGAGGTCCCTTCTCCGCCTGGCGGGTCCGGGAGGCAGCCATGGGTGGGTTCGGGGGGTACTGGCTCCAGGTCCAGGGTGAGAAACAGTTCCTGGCTATTGGGAAAACCGGTTTCTCCGCTTGCTTGCTGTGAGCTATCATCCTCCTCGTCCCTAAAACCTGCTTCCGTGTTGCCTCCATCTCCATTGAAGGAGTCAAACAACACGGCTGGGGTAGTGGTGGCTGAACCCCCTAAAATGGCATGCAGCTCATCATAGAAGTGGCATGTTTTGGGCTCTGACCCAGAGCAGCCGTTTGCCTCTCTGGTTTTCTGGTAGGCTTGCCTCAGCTCCTTAAGTTTCACGCGGCACTGCTTCAGGTCACTGTTATGGCCTCTGTCCTTCATGCCCTGGGAGATTTTGACAAATGTTTTGGCATTTCAAAAACTGGAACGTAGTTCCTCTCTCCATACAGCGATCAGATCCCGTAACTCCCGTTAGGTCCATGCTGGAGCTCTTTTGCAATTCGGGATTCCATCATGGTCACCTCTGTTGATGAGCTCTGCGCTCACCTGCAGCTTGCCACGCTGGCCAAACAGGAAATTGAAATTCAAAAGTTCGCGGGCCTTTTCCTGTCTACCTGGCCAGTGCATCTGAGTTGAGAGTGCTGTCCAGAGCGGTCACAATGGAGCACTCTGGGATAGCTCCCAGAGGCCAATACCATCTAATTGTGTCCACAGTACCCCAAATTTGGCCCAGCAAGGCCGATTTCAGCGCTAATGCCCTTGTCGGGGGTGGAGTAAGGAAATTGATTTTAAAAGCCCTTTCAGTCGAGAAAAAGGGCTTCATCGTGTGGATGGGTACAGGGTTAAATTGATGTAATGCTGCTAAATTCGACCTCAACTCCTAGTGTAGACCAAAGCTAAAGGTACTAGAACCAGAAATACACTGTGTATAGCAGCCTGATAAAGTTCACAAGTTATCCATATAAATCAAAAATACTTTGTGAACATGAACCAAATTTGGGCAAATCACTCTTGGCTAGTGGGAAAGGTAATTGAAAAATGGAAAATTTCACAGATGTTTTTTATAAAAACATCCAGCCCTTTTTTTCCCACTGAAAATTTGAAATTTTTATGAAAAACTTACTTGAAAACCTCAAAGTGTGGAAAATTAGGACCAGCTCTAGTTGATAGATCCAGCTGACACACTAACCCATGATAATTTTGCTTTATGGTCTGGGTTTGAACAGCTTTCCTGAAACATACAAAAAACCAGGAAAAGTGGGTCCCTATTGTATCTGTGAGAGCCAAAGAGTCATGAATGAACAAAGCATCAATGTATCAGAGACATTAACAAAAATAATTACAGATGGGTTCAAGCCCTGTATTAAAACCTCTGCAAACTCTGAGGAAATCCATATCTGGACCTAGGTCCCAACTTTGTGAGCCCTATCTTTGTAATGGACCAGACCAGACCCTGGATCTGAAAACCTCCAAACTTTGGGGTAGTTCCAGTCAGGATTGTAGTTAGGGTGACCAGATGTCCTAATTTTATAGGGACAGTCCCGATATTTGGGGCTTTGTCTTACATATGTGCCTATTACCCTCCCACCCCCATCCCGATTTTTCACACTTGCTGTCTGGTCACCCTAATTGTAGTTCCCAATACTCTCTATTCAAAAAAATCAAGACTAAAGGAACATTGTCTGCTGTCTTCATTCTGTGCAACTTTCCTTGCTTTGTGATCTGAGCAGTATTCAAGTTCAGGGCCTTGTGGTGGATTAGGTGGCTGTCGTAAACCACTAACATTATTCATTTAATTAATGGCTGAGCACTAGATGCACAACAGCCATTCATCTAACTAGCTGGCCTTTATTAAGTAGACTTGTTTGTTTCTGTTTAGCACTTGATATTATACTGACTTTTTCATATTTAATATATGCATAGAATGATGCGTTGGTCAGGACATACAGTTTTATATCTGCACGTGGTTGTATGTCTGTATAGTTGGGATTTCAAGTCTACCCTCCTTAGATAGCACTCTACCTTCTTAGATAGCAAGTCAAGCAAGAATGCTGCAACACATGGAGTGTGTTCTTTCTATTGTTATGCAAAAGACATTTTAAATCAGTCCAGCATCAAAGCAATATCCATAATAAGCACCAACTAAAGACTGCCACAGTTCATACACCAGACCAGAAACAACCATAGGACAATATTTCTCTCTCTTTAGTTTCCACATTGTGATAGGGCTTTTGTCAAAGCCACAAAAAAACAGCCCCTTGGAATATCAAACACATAAGTCATGGTGGCTGCCAGATGATAATAGCTGCAATGTAAAATACAAACCATTATGCATAATACTATAAAAATTACCATAAAGGCAATGGTAGTTCAATTTTCCATTTTTGCCTCTTTGTTGCCAGCCTTAGCTGGAGAACTTGATGTTGAAGCCTTGCTAAGAAAACTGTTTACACTTTGATCTGCTTCAAAATAACTCAGTTGTGGCAGGAAAGCAATGTTCATCTTGCATAAAAGAATATACAGTAGCTTCTCCTGCCTGCTATTTGTGATGGAAAGTTCTTCCATGTGTCCCCACCACCAATGTATTTCAGCACCTCCCAACACCGTGGTGAGCTAGGGAACTATTATTATCCTCATTTGAAAGGCCAGGACCTGAAACACAGATATATTGAGTAATTTGCCTAAGGTCACAGCAGAAGTAGCAGAACTGGAAATTGAACCAGATTTCTTTTGAGTCCTAGTCCACTGCTTTAACCACATGACCATACTTCCTCTACCCAGAAGGCACTTGAAACACTAATCATGGACAATACTGAGCTATACCTGGAAAGTTATGATTGCATTATGAGTAGATTATCCAAAGGAATATCTTGTCTAACAAATCAGAATGTTTTGTAGCAGTAACAATGGCTGGCACTTAATTGCACCTGATGTTAAAGAAAGCTTTCGCTATATTACTACACTGACTCCATGAAGTCGGAGAGTTTGCTATGGAGGGTGAGCTATTTCAAGGGATAAAAAATTAAAAAGGAGATATGATAAGGAAAACGTGACAGAGGGAGAAGCTTCTGATGTCACAAGGATCATAATTAGAACGGAAATGTTCAGTTTAGAAATGGAAGAAGGAAATACATACAGCATATTTATTCAATCTCAACAAAAGCTATTTTAATGTATTAAAGAATATTTCATGTGTTACATTAATAATATACTTAACTGATTAAAAGTAAACCAAGTTTTTCTGGGAGAAAGACAACAGTAGTCACAAATAATCTGGAATAAACAAGGGGAAAACTGGCATTTGTGCAAAATGTAAGTCAACAAAGCTATGGATGAAAAATGAAAGTGAGAGGAAGCGAGAGTCTCCAAGATGTGAGCTGGAAAGAGACTCAGTGGAAGTGGTAAATAAACAGCTATTGAAGTCTTAACCCCAGCATGTTGCAAGACTGAAAAATAAAAGCCAACCAGACTCTGCGATCAGCACATGGAGAATTGAGTATGAGATTGAGGAAGTGACTCTAGCCTTTCAGAAGGAACTCAGGAGAAACTCAGGTTTGAGATGCAGTGCACAGTTCTACTGAAGACAGTGAGGGGATATGTATGAGGAGTTTGATGGGGCAATAACCCTAGTTCTCTCAACCCACATCCCACTGCCAGGTGCCGTTTTGTTTTCTTGGATTCTGCCAAAGGCAGGAAGGGGTCGTGGTGGTGGCAGGGTCTCCTTTTTCCCCTGGAAGGAAAGAAGAGCTTCAGGCAGTGAGCTCTTCTGTTTTCCATTCCTACCCTACAGTCCCCTGGGAAGGGAAAGGGAGCCAGCTGGGAAGCAGGTCTGCCAGTAAAGTAAATGAGGCTGATAGGGAACTTCTCCTTTTCTGTCAGGTGATGGAGCTGCTTCATCTACTGGTGGGAAGGCTTGGAGCTCTGTAAATCACCAGTTCCTCTGGCTGCTCCCCCTTCAGATTGCCCTGCCTGTTGAGTCTTGACTTCCTTAGCTAGTGAAGATGCCGAAGAAGGGCAGCTAAACTCTTCCATGGCAGGGAGAGATGGGGAGATCTCCCACTGCTTTTGGAAGACTGTGGGGGATCTGTGCTTTGCCTTGTTCAGACCCTGAACAGAGGAGAACCAACATGGTGCAGGAATTTAAAGGTGTTAGAAAAACTAGCAGAGAGAAGATAAAGGCCATGACCCCACAGGGTGCAGCAGGGAACACAAGGCTGCTGTGCTCCAGTACAGGTCTGAGCAGAGGTTAAATGTAGGAAAAAGATAGATTAAACACAGAGTGGTTCTCTGCAGTGAGTTAAACCCTTTGGGTGCCTGCTCTCTTACACAGAAGAACACAGGGTGAAGAGGGGGCAGTGTGACCGAACCCGCTGTGACAGGTTCGGTCAGAGAGACCCCCTTGGGACTGTCACCTGATGTGCTGAAACTACCTCTGAGTCCGTTTTCCCTGTCAGCTTGGGACTCCAGAACCCTGCCTTGTTGAGCCAGACACACTAGCCTGCTGCAACACAGACCCAGGTCTGGTCCACGCCCCCAAAGCTTCAGGCTTTAACCAAAAACTGCTCAGCAAGTCACCTATCTCCAGCACCCAGATACCCAGTTCCCAATGGGATCCAAACCCCAAATAAAACCTTTTTACTCTGTATAAAGCTCATACAGGGTAAACTCATAAATTGTCTGCCCTCTATAACACTGATAGAGAGATATGCACAGCTGTTTGCTCCCCCAGTTTACTAATAAACAAAGTATAAAAAGTAGAATTTAAGTGGTTTCAACTAATAACAGACAGAACAAAGTAAGTTACCAAGCAAAATAAAACAAAACACGCAAGTCTAAGCCTAATACATTTAAGAAACTGAATACAGGTAAATCTCACCCTCAGAGATGTTCCAATAAGCTTCTTTCACAGACTAGACTCCTTCTTAGTCTGGGTCCAATTCTTTCCCCTAGCACAGACCTCGTTAGTTCCAGCTTAGGTGGTAACTCAGGGATTTCTCATTACTGGCATCCCCCTTTGTTCTGTTCCACCCCCTTTTATAGCTTTGGCACAAGGCGGGAATCTTTTGTCTCTCTGGGTCCCCACCCCTCCTTCTGGAAAAGCACCAGGTTTAAGATGGATTCCACAGGTGACATGGTCACATGTCCTGTGAGACCACACTCTTCATTACCCCGTCAGGTACACAAGAAGGCTTGCAGGTAAACAGAGCCATTTATAGCCAATTGTCCTATCAATGGGAGCCATCAAGATTCTAAACCACCATTAATGGCCCACACTTTGCATAATTACAATAGGACCTCAGAGTTTACTTCATATTTCTAGTTTTAGATACAAGAATGATACATACATACATACAAATAGGATGAACACATTCAGTAGATTATAAGCTTTGTAATGATACCTTACAAGAGACCTTTTGCATAAAGCATATTCCAGTTACATTATATTCACATTCCAAGCATATTTTCATAAAGCATAAGGAGTGCAACATCACAGGCAGAGTGGTTTAGAGGACAGGTGTGTCAACAAAGACATTGGGTAACATTTTTTAAAGCAACTCAGTGACATCAGAGCCTGAGTTCTGTTTTCAAAAGTCACTTAGGAGACTATTCACTTTCCATGAGGTTCTGTTGTGCCTTTGTTCTTCACACAACATTAATAATAATACCTAGCTCCTCTATAGTCCTTTCAACATTGGCTCTCAATGCATGTCACTGTCTTTAGAGTATTTATTCTCCCAACATCCCAGTGAGGCAGGAACATGCTATTATTCTCATTTTAGTGAGACACAGAGAAGCTAAGTGACTTGCCCAAGGTCACCCAGGAAGTCCATAGCAAAGCAGGGGATTGAACCCAGGCTTCCCAAGTCGGCTGCTCAACCACTGAAACATCTGTCCTCTCTAAGAATTCTTAAGAATATGAGAAAACCATATGAACACACTTGGGTTCCAACTACCATAGTTACTAACTCCCTACAAACGTGTATATATATATATATATAAAGGTGAGATACTCTGCTTCTGCAACAGAAGAGTAGAGGGCCCATCATCTATTTAAAAGGACACCACCCAGTTCCCATACACTAGAGGTCCCCTTGTCTTGCTCCTAACTTTTCATCTCTTCTTTATACACACAACCCTCTGTGCCTATGCTGAGTAGGGTAAAGCTCTACAAGGGCATCTCACTCAACAGTCAACATTCTAAAGGGGTGGAAGAATGAGATTCTCCATCCAATGGGGTGTCAGTGAGTGTCACATGGAGGAAAGAGAGGACACACACTTATATTAAAAGTCATGAGCAAAAGAAATGTAGGTAGAATTTCTTTCCATGGACAATGGTTAGCATATTGAATAAATTACTAAGGGTAATAATGGAAACAACAAATAGAAATAGTTTATATAGGGAGTTAGATCAGTATTTGGGGGTGGGGGGGGGGAAGAACTGTAAAGAACAACTGCTAATTTAGGAGATGATCTTAGCCTAGCATCTGGACCTTATTATGTCCTGGAATGTCCTATGTTCTTACAAAGCCACTAAGTATGACATTACTTGCCTGTGTATCATCTTCCTCTACATTCATTATCAATATCATGTGTAACTTCACTGACATCCAAGCCAGTTATCTTGTGACAGTGTAGATTGCATCTCCTCGGTTAGATAGCTGAACATCCCTACACAGTCCATCCACAACTCACGTCAGACAAATGCAAGAGTGGAGCACGATAGGTAGTAAGAACACTGACATCAGGTCAGTTTAATGTTTTAACAGGCGGACGTGACTGTCAGTTTCACACTGTACCCTAACTCTGTCAAAAGAAGGTTGCCAAAACAGTTCAGAGTCATGAGAAAACGTCAGTTGGAAAAGTTGTGTGTGCCAGTCAAGAGACCATACAGGATATGCAGCTGGTGGCATTCTCTCTTGCAGGCAGGTGATGGGTTTCATGCACCAAGATTCATACGCACATTAATTGTATACAGTCCTTCTTCCTTTAAACATTTGGCCCATTCATCCCTCATTCCCCTAGCATGGCAGAATCCCTGACTGGCCAACTCTGTGACACTCCCTACCCAATCCTGCACCCACAGGGGTGCGTTTGGGAAGTGAGGGCTTGTGACGCAAACCCTAGGGTCCTGCCTGGCTTCCAATACCCTAGGTTTGGGGAAATCACAAAAGGGGCTTGAAGCCTCCTGTGTTCCTTCTGCCTTCTCAGCTATTCTAAGGGAGTGCTGGTGCAGGTGAGGATCTGCAAAAAGCCAGGCTGCCTGGTAGTCAGTCCCTGCTGAAATAAGGCGACTGAGCTTAGCTCCTTCACCCTTTGAGCCCGGTCTGTAGTTGAGGCAAAAAGAAAGAGTCCTGAGACACAGTATATTGGTAAATCAGAAGAGGCTCCACTTTAAAAAGACCACTAGAAAATGACACAAAATCCTGCCCACTGTGAGGCAGGCCTTTCCTGCTGCCCAGTAACCTAGTCTGCTCAATTTCTCGTTAACAGAAATCTCACTATAACAAACCACCCAGCTGACAGTGTTCATTTCTGGAAATTTAAGAGAAGAGAGAAAATCCTCATGCAAAGGACACAGACTAGACTAGTGGAGAGGGCCCTGGGCTGGGTCTATTCCCAGCTCTGCCCCTGGCCTACCATATAACGTTGGGCAAGTCACATCCTCTCTGTTTCCCTTCTACCCTTTTTCTGTCTTATATATATATAGATTGTAAGCTCTTCTGGGCAAGGACTGTCTGTCTCTCACTGCATGCTTGCTGAATGTCTGACACCACGGGGCCTCAGTCTCAAGTGGGGCCTATAGTACCTCTGTAACACAAAGAATGTATCCCTTTTCTACCTGATGAGAACAATAGACACACATCAGTACAACTAATTAATATTATATGTTGAGCTGGGTTGACCCATTGAACAAACCTTGTTTTGAACAAACAGCTGTTTGGCGGCGGCTGGTGCTGAGAGGGAGGCGGCGGAGCGGGGACGCGGCGCACTCAGGGCAGGAGGCGGAGGAGGGAGTGAGGTGGGGCGGGGAACTTGGCTGCCAGTGGGTGCAGATCACCCAATAATTTTTCCCTGTGGGTGCTGCAGCCCTGGAGCACCCATGGAGTCAGTGCCTATGGGATTGATGGACTTGTAGGCTCTAAAGTTTTACACTGTTTTGTTTTTAAGTGCAGTTATGTAACCAAAAATAATCTGCATTTGTAAATTACACTTTCACAATAAAGAGATTGCACTTCAGTATTTGTAAGAGGTGAATTGAAAAATACTATTTCTTTTGTTTACCATTTTTACAGTGTAATGAAAAATAATAATATAAAGTGACCACTGTGCACTTTGTATTCTCTGTTGTAATTTAAATCAATATTGAAAATGTAGAAAAAAATATTCAATTGGTATTCTATTGTTATAAGTGCAATTAATCATGACTCATTTTTTAAATCGTGATAAATTTTTTGAGTGAATCGTGGGAGTTAACTGCGATTAATTGGCAGCCCTAGTCTAGACTAGTATCCAGAAGTTCTCTCATCTCCAGGACTAACTTCCTTCCCACACCGTATTATGTAGAAGGAAGTTCCCCAGATGTGGATCCTTTCTACAATATGCAAACTCTCCAGCCCAGTTTGGATGCATCTTTGGTGAAACCAATTTGGAAAGAAGATTGATTAGATTGGAACTGAGCTCCTCCCAAGTCATGCATCTCAGAGGCTCCATCACACGCATGTATGCCACTTAGAAAAGCTATAAACATTAGCAACATTGCTAGAAGACAGGAGTTACAGCCTATAGAAATACCATAGCTTTATTTAGCTATATTATAAATTAGGGATTTGTAATGGAAAAGCTAATAAGGCCCTAACTGTAGTGGCATAAATTGTGTCTCCATAACAGGGCTTTCTCTCTCTTTTAACCTCTCTTAACAGGAGCATCACAATAATTGCCAGCAGAAAAATTTGCAAAGTAAATTATTTTGCCTGCTGGCCCTCTTCCTTGTCATTAAGTTGGTCCATTCAGCTCCCCAGCTCACAGGTTCAGATCTAGCCTAGAGACTATATTTTGCTTGTGTGGCTGTAATAGGTCCCAATGCTGTGTTCTCCAACCTCCATGTGCCTATGCATGAGCTAAAACTCATGCTGCCATAGTGCCTTGGCCTGCTTGTGGGGAAGGCAGGCACAAGCTCCAAGAGGCGGCAGCTCGATGGGGGAGGGGTGTGGTCAGGCTCCAACCTGCTAATATAGTCTGAGGCTGCAATGGCTTTTGTCCAGTGTTCCTCCATTCTGGGAGCCTACTATTTGAGTGGGGACTCTGGGGGCGTCCATTGTAGGGTGCCTAGCAGCAGCACCACTGCCAGTAAGCCAGGGGATGTGGAGGTGGGAAAGGACACCAGAATGGGTTCAGGGAGAAAGGGCCTTCAGGCAGGTGGCCCTATGCTTCTAATGGATCCCTTGAGATCTGCACAATTTGAGACCAAACTACTGCCCATTACAATACCTCCTACCTCCAGTGGGAACAAGTTGCAGTTTTCTTCCTCACAAAGAAACATCCCGGAGGTCTTTCAATGAGACAGGATATTTCCCATGCCCTTTCTCTCCCCTAGCTGCTGCCTGACAACTGTTTGGTGGTTGTGTAAAAACCAGTTCCTGGTGACCAGAAATTCATTTCCTTAAATCCATCATCAAAGCTGGCACGAATTGTCCCCCTTGTCAGTAATATCAATGGAGAAGCCAAGGAGGGAACAGTTATGGAGACTGGACTGCCCTCTTAGCTCTAGAGCAAGTGCCCCCAGGTCAGGGCTCTCTGAGAAGCTTGTGTAACCCATTGTCTAGTATATGCTACACATACCCCACAATGCCCAGTCAACAAAGAATATAGGTCTGTTACAGCTGTAGCCTGACATTCTGACTCGTTAGCTCAAGCTGTAGCGACTCCTGCTATTAGCTCTGGAGATTCCCATTCAGTCCTCAGCAGGTCAGCCAACATGGTGTCCAACACACATTGTGTCCATCACACAGAACCCCTGTTCTGTTTACAATCAGATCTAGTTAGGGTTCCTAGTCCTTGCTGTCAGTCAGCATCTTTCAACAGCATTAGAATCCATTCCAAAAGCATTAGGCCTTTCCTGTTTTAATTCACCCCCAAAATCCCATTTTCATTATTGTTATTTTTTACAAAGAAGTTGCCACAGGCGTTATTTCAAAGAAGAGCAATTCATCCTCCTCTTAACATTCTCAGCTTAGCTTAGGTCAAAACACATTCAGCTGCCATTTTCTGGTGATTCATAAAGCCAGAAAATGTTTTTGTGTATGTCCGAGAGGAACACAAAAAGTTCTCAGTCACTGTGAGTCATTTTCACTCAGATTATTAATTTTGCTCACAGTTTTCTGAGCGGTTTGACTTTTCTGAGTTCCCCTAACTTGGGGTCACTCCTTGGGAGATGCTGAGTGCCCACAGCTTCTGTGAAGTCAATGGGAACTGGAGTTTCTCAGCTGATATGTGAGGCTGGATCCTCAGCTGGTGTAAATCAGCATAGCTTTACAGACTTTGGTGAAGCAACATGATTTATACCAGCTGAGAATTTGGCCTTTGGTCTCCACAGAGCATTCAATAAAGAGGCAAATTGAAATGTAACGTACTAAGGACAAATTGTTTTGTTTTGTTGGAGAAGCATCCAGGGTGTGTAATCTCTGTCTATCTGTCTTAGAGTTTTATCTGGCCACCAATCCCCATAGCATCTGAGCACCTTCCACATAAAATCACCACCAATAGTGAAGTCCCTAGTGGACTTCATGGACTCTCTGGCAATTCTCCATTTTGAAGGATTTTAGTTGATATTTTCCTATTTTTATAAAACTAAACATCCTAAACAAACAAAAAAACCTAAGGAAATTATTAGCTGATACAGGTAGTGCACCTGCATGATCTTGTGTTAGAGAGGATGTACAGTCACAAGCATTCTGTCTCTGTATAGGGAACCTGTTTGTGGTCCTTGATTTGGAGGTGCTATGATGTGTGAATGATCAATTGCTATGCGAGGTTTCAATTCTCCTCAAGTTAAAAGCCTCTAAGCTGTACTAGAGAATCAGGTATAGTCACCTTAGGTGCAAATCAATTATTGTAATACAGAACATGGAAAATTTAAGACAACACTCCTTACTCCCCAAAAGGACACAGGTTGGACCATAATACCCCTTTCCCAAGCCAAAACTGAACAGGATATCAATCCAGAACAAACCACTCTGGGATACCTGTTCGCCTCCAGGACACACTTATATTTCCCCTTCCCTCTAACACAAGATGGGAGCAAGACTGGAAACCACAAACCGTGCTATATTGCAGGGACCATATTGTTAGAGGCCCTTGCTTGACTGTATGAGCGGAGTGGTACAGCTGGGGAACTCTGGGACTACCCAGTCTCTGTCCATCCTGGGGATCAGAATGCTAAAAAACGGTAGGAAGTTCAACTACTCCTGGGTTAATTCTGTGCCACTGTGCACAGGCAGATTTCATGTCCCCCCCAGATTTTTTTTCTCTGCAGAAAATACACATTCTGCCAGAGAGGTGCTGCAATTACACATTTCACCCACTAGGTGCTGCTGTGGCACCAGAACAGAGGGCAGCCAGCTCATAGACCAAAGCAACCAGCTGCAGAGAGGGAGGGGGCAGAAGATGCTTTCCTCACAGTGCCCTGTCCATAGGGCCAGGTGAGGCAGCTCGGCATATGGGGGGACAGAGTGGAGCACATGGGGCTGCTGGGAAATCACATTGACTGTGGCTCAGAAGGGCTAGTGAGGGGGACTGACTGGGGTGGGGCTGAATGGAAGTGGGGGTGCTGGCCCACATGGGGATGGGGCAGTGGCTGAGTGGGGGTGCAGGGACACATGAGGCAGGTGAAGGGGTGCAGGAACACATGGGATCGGGTGGCTGAATGGGTGTGCAGGAACACATAGGAATGGGGTGAAGAGGAGTGACTGAGAGGGGTACAGGGACACATGGGGACAGGGCAGATGTGCCTGTCTGATTGGGAGAGGCTAGGGATCAGCCAGGGTCTGCATGGGGAAGGCTCCCCAACTGCCTAACAATCCTTCCTCGCCTCCCCCCAAAAAACTGTTCCATACTTCTTCCACCCACACCCAGCAACCCACTAAGTTCATTCCCAGTCCCAGTAATTACTTCCCTCTCCTTCAGCTCCTCTGTTCTCCTGAGTCCCCCAAGCCTTTGCACTGCTTCTGAGGGGTGTGGGAAATAAGTTTCTGTGTTGTAAAGTTCAAATGAATTATTCCTCAGAGTTCTGTATTAATATGCCTAGTAAAGAATCTATTTGTCAAAAAACATTTCCTGAATCTTTTTTGTTGTCTGTATTGTTACAGACATACTTGCTGACACGTATTTTGAAATAAATTACCAAAATAATTGAAATCAATATGATTATACTGTGTTATTTTGACACAAAAAATATGCAGAATTTTGCAAAAATTTAAAATATTGTGCACAGAATTCCCCTAGGAGTATTGGAAGAAGGCTGGGTCAAGGTTCCACTCACCTCATGACAGCCTGCTGACAGGGGAAGCGATGAGCTCAGTCCTAATGACATCCCCATGAACATGGAGGTCTAGTGCTACAGTATGAAAAAAAAACATTCCAGCTTTAAATGTGGTAGCAGAGATAGAAAGGGTCTAGCAGTATTGCCCCTTTATACTGTTCCTGGTATACACTGAAGCCCCTAGGTGAATTCCTATGGGAGTTTTTCCTGAGTAAAGCCTGCAGGATTTGGACTCTCAACAGGGTTTCCTTACACTGCCGTTAGAAGACTCAGCCTCATTATTTATTTAAATCTGTGCAATTTTCTCTGCTTGAGTTTCGTGTATCTATTTGTGCTATTGGATCATGGCTGCAAGAGATGGAAAAGCCCTATTATATCATTAAGCCCTGCACATCATTCCCTGAAGTGCAACCTATATGCTTCCAATCAGATAGTAAACCGATACCACAATTCATCTTAGTCAGAAACACCACGAACACCACCCAGCTAGTGCCTCTCTCTTAGCCTATTTGCTTCCTTAGAAGTTATGACTTGTGTTCTGCTATTATTTCAGCACTTAGGTTCTAGCTTTTTTTTAACTGATTGAACTGGACTGTCCTCAATACTCAATGATGGACACATTTAGCTTATTCCCCCATTTCAATCCATATGACAGCCAAGACTTTCAAAAGTAACTAGTGATTTTCTGTGCCCAACTTAAGACACCTTAAAGGAGCCTGATTTTCAGAGGGCAGGCATTCAGCACTTTCTGAAAGTCATGCTCTGTTACGGGGTCTCAACTGGGCCAATTAAAACCGGAGGCATCCAAAGCCACTTAGTCCCTTTGAAAATCCTGGGTCTGTCCTTAAGCATTATGAATCTCTCATCATGGTTGAGTAGCACAAACACCCTTAAACAGCCTAACATCAGGACATTTCAGATGCTCATGTAGCAAGGGACTTTTCACATGTAAATGTAATTAATGAGATTTTAGTCTGTTTTTAATCTGCAGAGTTATTATAGAGCTATGGGAATGTGGCACAGTAAGTCATGACAAATCATGCCAAGCATAGACTTGTAGATTCCAAGGCCAGAAGGGACCATTGTGCTCATCTAGTCTGACCTCCTGTATAACACAGGACATATTACTTCCCCAAAATAATTCCCAGACCATAGATCTTTTAGAAAAGCATCCAATCTTGATTTAAAAGCCTCTAGTGATGGAGAATCCACCCCAACATTTGGTAAATTGTTACAATGATTAATTATTCTCACCATCAAAAATTTACACCTTATTTCCAGACTGAGTTTGTTCTGCCTCAATTTCCAGCCATTGGATTGTGTTATACCTCTCTACTCCTACTCAAGATTCCCTGGTTTATACATCCCAGTATTGCATAAGCTCTTTTGGCCACCACATCACACCAGGAGCTCATGTTCAGCTGATTAGCCACCACAATCCCAAATCTTTTCCAGAGTCACGGCTTCCCAGGGTACAGTCCCCTATCATGTACATATGGCCTACAGTCTTTGTTCCTAGAGATATACATTTTACAATTAGCTGTACTAAAACACACATCGTTTGCTTGTGCCTAGTTTACCAAGTGATCCAGATTGCTGCAGTTGGAATTGGACTGTGCAATAGTCCTGAGAAAGCATAAAGCAGTCACATAATCAATGGGCCCGAGCCTGCCATCCTTCTGCCTATGATTTACTTTCATGCAGGTGTCTCCAATGGAAATGGGCCACTCACAGGACTGGGTCCAGTCTCAAGTGCCTGTTGTGGTTCTGTAGCCCAGTCTCCCTGCTCGACTATCTGTCGCCTTCCTGTGGTTTTAATTCTCCTCTCACAGCAGTGTAGAGCAGGCCTAACTCCATCAAAGTTAATGGACGTTCATGTACAACCGAACCAAAGGAGAGGAGACTGGGACCCTGTCTGTTTAGAATCTACTTCAGTCAACCCACACATTAAATGCCAGTTTTATCCTGGTGTAAGGGGACTGTTGCCCCCTTACTGACATTCAGTGGGGGTGTTTAGGTTGGCTAGCTCCCAGTACTAAAAGGTGAAGTGTCAAGCTTTCTTCCCTACTCTGAACTCTAGGGTACAGATGTGGGGACCTGCATGAAAACCTCCTAAGCTTACTTTCACTAGCTTAGGTTAAAACTTCCCCAAGGTACAAATTAATTTTATCCTTTGCCCCTGGATTCACTGCCACCACCAAACTTTAACTGGGTTTATTGGGAAACATAGTTTGGACACGTCTTTCCCCCCAAAATCCTCCCAACCCTTGCACCCCACTTCCTGGGGAAGGTTTGGTAAAAATCCTCACCAATTTGCATAGGTGACCACAGATCCAAACCCTTGGATCTTAGGGCAATGAAATGGCATTCAGTTTTCTTACTAGAAGACTTTTAATAGAAGTAAAGGAATAGCCTCTGTAAAATCAGGAGGGTATATACCTTACAGGGTAATTAGATTCAAAACATAGAGAATCCCTCTAGGCAAAACCTTAAGTTACAAAAAAGACACACAGACAGGAATAGTCATTCTATTTAGCACAGTTCTTTTCTCAGCCATTTAAAGAAATCATAATCTAACACATACCTAGCTAGATACTTACTAAAAGTTCTAAGACTCCATTCCTGTTCTATCCCCAGCAAAAATAGCATACAGACAGACATAGACCCTTTGTTTCTCTCCCTCCTCCCAGCTTTTGAAAGTATCTTGTCTCCTCATTGGTCATTTTGGTCAGGTGCCAGCAAAGTTACCTTTAGCTTCTTAACCCTTTACAGGTGAGAGGATTTTTCCTCTGGCCAGGAGGGATTTTAAAGGGGTTTACCCTTCCCTTTATATCTATGACAGGAAGGGTCTGTGGGAAACTAGGACCCTGAGACTGATAGTCCCCAGGAACAATGCGGAGAGGCCAATGCTCCTGGTCAGCTTGAATGACAGCGTGGGCAGACTAATCAGAGAGTCAGGAGGCCAGGGAGGTCCTGTCCTCTATGTGAGCTGGATTTGCCTGGGTCAGACAGAGTGGGGCCGAGCTAAGGAGAAAGCAGGGGTCCAAGCTAAGCTGGGGAGCAAGCTGTGCCAGATCCCGAGGGACCAGAAAAGCAGCCCAGAGAGAGCAGACCCTGTCCTGGGAGCAGAGCTGCAGCCCCAAAGCCAGAGGCACAGCCCAGAGAGAGCAGACTTGCCCTGGGAGCAGAGCTGCAGCAACCAGAGCCAGAAGGGCCAAAGAAGCAGCCCAGGGAGCTGGAGGCAGAGCAGCAGCCCTGTTGAGACCGAGTGGTGGAGCTGGGGCTGGAGCAGTCTGGAGCTGGGTGCGGTGAGCAGCTGGAGAGAGCGAGGGGGACCCTGGGCAGCAGGCCCAGCACAGGGAGACGCCTCAGCCAAGAGGCTCTGCGGGCCAGGCTTGGATCGTAACCCCAACATGGCTGGGGCGACACTGGGAAGAAGGGTCCTACCGCTTAGAGCCTAGGAGCGTGTGGCCACCACCAGAGCAAGTATCCAACCCACAGCATCCCTACAGCACAGCCAGGGCCTGAGAAGAAGGCCTGGGACTTACAAGGGACAGACTGTGAACTGCCCTGACATTCCAGAGACACTGTTTGTGATGTTCCCCGCCACAGAGCGGGTTGATGTGTTTCCTTTAACCTTTCCCATTTTTCCTTATTCATTTTAACATTAATTGTTGATTAAATAACTTGCATTTGCTTTAAATTGTATGTAATGGTCAGTGGGTCAGAGAAGTGCGTGGTGCAGAGAGAGTACCCCGGAGTGGGGACACCCTAGCCCCTGTCCTAGGTGACTACAGCAGGGTTGGGGGTCGAGCCCCCCAGGAATCCTGGGCCCAGCCTTGTTGGGGTTACGAGGACTCTGCCAGACAGGAGAGCAGAAGGGGAGTCCTCAAGGGCAGGGAGGCATCTGGGTAAAGGAAGTGGGAGCGAGGACTCAGATCCTTTCGCTAGCCCACTTCACCGGGGCAGTGCAGAAGCCAGGAAAGTTCCCCAAAGTAGCGGGACTATTCCCCCGCTTACACTGGGAAGGGAGGCCAGGGAGACTGCTGCTGGCTCTGGTGCACTCCAGTTACCAGGGTAGGAAGGGGTCACAACCACTGCGGCATCTTCCACAGACAGATGAGGAGAAGCTCAGCCTCTGGAGCTTGGTAAGCTAGGGAGGACCTGGCTACTGTTGCTGCTCCCAAGCTGGCTGTGAGAGTGTGGGTGGGCTGCCCTCCCTCCCTCTGTCTCCTCATCTCCCCTTTCTCTCTGTGCAGAACAAGTGAGCATGAGAGCTGACGTTTTAAAGTGTGAGAGGGAGGGAGCAGGTGAGTGGAGGAGAGGAAGTGGTGATGAATGCAGAAGGGACAGGGAGGGAGTGAAAGAAAGGGAGATGGAGTCTGTGAAGGGACACAGAGCAGAAGGAATTGAAGTGGGACTGCTTGCACTCATAGGTAGAGCTGGTTGGAAAAGCTACAAAAGGACCATTTTCCCTCAGAGAATGAAATTCTGTCAAAGTCAAAACTCTGTAAAATTGTGTTGATTTCGCTGAAATTTTGTGTTGGAGAAAAACTGGGGAAAAAAAGTTCCACAATGTTGAAACATCCTGTTTTGAAGTTTTTGGAGCAAAATGTTTCGGTTTTTCATTTTAAGGCCACTTTGTTTCTATATTACAATACGAAATAAAAACATTTAAAGTAAAAAAGGAAAATAGCAAAGCAAAACTTTCTGAGGTTGTCTAAACTAAATGTTTACATCAACCCCAAACAAAGAATTTTCTGAATTGCTTTTTGCGGAGAATTTTTGAAGTTGACGGGTTTTGTTTCTAATTGGAGCAAGACAAATATCAAAGTCTTGAAATCCTCCACGAAAGGGAATTCCTGGGCCCGGCACAACACTCCTGGTAGGCTGGAAACTTGAGCTCACCCACACAAAGGAAACACTCACTGTCACTTCCCCGCCTCAGAGCAGGGGACCCTGCATTTATAACAGCATTAGGGCAGCCTAGTGTGTCAGGTGGGAGCTCTTTCAGTGAACAGTAGTAAACATTCAAATAACTATGAGGGCAGGGGAGGGAGGTCTGCAGACTCTACCCCAGCAGAGGACTCTGCGGAAAGAGAGACACCCCATTATGGCTCTGGTAGGGTGGTGGCAATGGGTGCCCCCTCAAAGTCTTCTGCTGGAGCGGTATGAGCAGCCTCCACACACAGTTTCCTCCACTGGGGAGCTGGATGCTCTGTTCGGGTGGGTGGGGAGCAAGTCTTCTCTCCTCCTGGACGGAGCACCCTCCACTGACGCCATGAAGCAGCACTCAAAGAGGGAGAAAGGCTCTGGCCTGTGCAAAAAGGAGTGGTGGCAGCATCCCTACCAGCCCAGCAAGCTGCGTTTGTGTGGGTGGGCTCTGCCACTTACCACCTCAAACAGAGCTGGGACTGCTGTGCAGATTGGAGGGGGCTGGGGGGGGGTCCCAGACAACATGCATGCAGGGCAGTGACACATGGGTAGACAGGGCTGTGGTATGGGGGGGCACGTGAAGGTACGCCTCGGGCACCATTTCTGAAATGTGACCACCAGGGGGTTTCCCTAAGGCCACGGCAGTTTCCTGGGCAGTAGGGGGAGAGCATCAGCCCCTCCCCTTCCTCCCTGTTGCTCTTGCATGCCCCACCTCTCTGGAGACACAGGTGGGACACACCACACTTAAGGAGCAGGGTGAGAAGGTGAACGGGGGGGGGGTGTGAGGAGGCAAGAGGCAGGGTGGGGGGTGTGAGGAGGCAAGCAGCAGTGGGCCTGGCGGGGGAGTAAGGAGGCGAGCGGTGAACCAGCAGCAGGGTGAAGAGGTGGGCAGGGGAGTCTGGCTACCAGTGGGGGCTACAAGCAGAGCGGATGATGAGATGAGAGGCGGGGCCCTGGCGGGGGAGTAAGGAGGCGAGCGGCAAGCCAGCAGCAGGGTGAGGAGGTGGGCAGGGGGGTCTGGCTGCGAGCGGGGAAGTGAGGAGGTGAGCAGGAGTTCTCATGATGGGCTGGGGGGTGTCTGTGGCAGGGGAGCAAGGAGGCGAGCGGCGGATTGAGGAGGGACGCAGGAGGCGAGCAGGGGATGAGGTGGTGAGCAGCGGGTGGACCCCCCTTTGGGGTGGCGAGCCCCCAATTCCACCCCTTCTGCCTGTGCTCCCCCCCCACCCCCGTCAGCTGGAGCCCCGAGACTCCCTGCAGCTGGAGTTACAACCTCCCACTCGGAGAAGCCCCAAGCAGCTCCGCTGCGGCTGGAGGAGCCCCAGGCTGGCCGAAGCCCCAAGACCCGCCCCCCACACACCTGCCCTGAGGAGCCCCGGGCTGGCTGAAGCCCTGCCTCCCCTCCCCAGACCCTAGCCACCCAGATATGTTTTTCATTATGTGGACTCCTATTATGTCAAAGCATTTTTAAATTTACTTCAGAATTGTTATACAGACAACCATTTTTACCAACAGAGCAAAAGAAACAATAATAAAAAAAGACAAGAATGTGAAAAGCACCTTATTTGTGTTTCTATTCTGTTAGGTCTAGTAAGAATAGAGATAACTGTGCATGGTTTTTATTACTGAGTCTGCAAAAAAACAACCCAGAACCTTACATAAATAAATTACAATGATTTGGATGTGCATATTGCTTTATTAACTTTAGGAAAAATAAATAATTTTAGGGAAAAGTGTCAGTGAGGCCACCAGCAAGAGTTGGTGGCTGCACTCTGAGGCCACCAAAAAATTTGTTGTGAGAACCCCTGGCCTAGGGCCCCCAGTTGCTTTAAACCAGCCCTGAACTAGCCCAGTGCCCAGCCAGCCTAGAACTACCCATTTGCACCCTCACACCAGGCTGCCATTGAGGGCCACTGTCTCTATAGGATCACTGTCCTCTTAGAAGACTCCACTATATTCACAGTGATTTGCCTGGTGGACCAAACTAGAATGATTTCTTATTCAGAGGAATGTGGGGACAAGTATCAGGCAGAGCATACCTTGCCATCAGACAGCTATTCCGCAGCTGTTCTCCAAACAGAAGGTACAGTAAGCATTTCCCTGTTTCATCAATCATTAATGACTGTAGTTTTCTAGCCATCTGGGTAAATTTTTGTCATATTACATCTGGTACTAAGAGGGGCTTCACCTCTTCTAGACATCTCCTGTCAGTTGTATTTCAGTATGGAAAACAATCCCAAGACCCCCTGCCCCCAGCTGTAGAGTTCGCCAAACCTCAATGAGCCTGTTGTTAACCTGATTTGCCTAATGAAAGCATCAATTCTTAGCAGTGATAGCTGTCATTAAATCAATAAGACATGTAGCCTATTAATCTGATGTTTGACATGAACACGTGAGTGGTCTGTTAACAAGGTTTGCTAACACTGAGATCCTATAGTCCTGAAGTTCACCAGTGTGACGTTCCCCTGGTGTTATCTGGACCGGTGTTCTGCTAGGTCACTCCAATCTTTGACTCTAGGAGCCAGCCTTAGCCTGCTGTGCTGTGAGAACCCCCACTCCTGGGCTGTTCATGCACAGCCTCTAGCATGTAAGCTGCTCCCAGCTATGTGAGTGAGCACTTTTGGCCAGCCACTGCTTGGATTGTGCAACCGCATGACACTAGCCAATATCTCCGGTCCCAGACACAACCCTAGGAACCTCCATCTTGCAGTGTCCAGTTATGCCCACTGGATGCTGCAAGCTTACATGAGTTCGTCAATTTAACAAAGAAATTGATATGTAACAGGCTTATTATCCCAAGGGGAGTCTCTGACATTCCCCAAACCAAACACAGTGTTCCAGGTAGAATAAACAAACAAATATATTAACTACAAAAGATAGATTTTAACTAATTATAAGTCAAAACACAACAAGCCAGATTTGGTCAAATGAAATAAAAGCAAAGCACTTTCTAAGCTGATCTTAACACTTTCAGTGCCCTTACAAACTTAGACACTTAGGCTGGTTGCCCTTCAGCCAGGTTCTCCCCTTTGATCAGCACTTCAGTCGCTTGGTTGTGGAGTCTGTCTATGGAGGTGGAAGAGAGAGAGCATGGCAAATGTCTCTCCCTTTTATCATGTTCTTTTTTCCCTCTTGGCTTTGCCCCCCCTTCAGAGCCAGGTGAGCATCACCTCATCGTAGTCCCAAACTGACCAAGGGAAGCGGGGTGACTCACTGGAGAGTCCAACAGATCCTTTGTTGCTGCCTAGGCCAGTATCCTTTGTTCCTGTGAGGCTGGGCTGGGTTTGTCCCATACATGCCCTGATGAGGTGTTGTTACAGACTCAGACCAGAAGGATATAAGAGCATAGTAGAAGACAGGTATATCAGCTTCAGAATGAACAGGTCCCTGTTCCGTGGAGAGCCAAACAAAGGCTACTCCAGGCTAATCAAGACACCTGACGCCAATTAACCAGTTAAAGTCGTTAGGCTAATGCTGGCACCTGACCCCAATTAACTGGCAAAGGGTCATTAAGGCTATTAAGCTAATGGAGACAGCTGGAACCAATCAAGGTCTCACTCATACTGCTTAAAAGCTCTTCTTCCCAGCCCCCTTGGGGGAAGTCCAGGTGAAAGGAACTGGAGGAGAGGAAGCATTGCTGAATCCTGAGGTAAGGGTGGAGCTAGGAAATGGGGACTGTGGGGAAGTAGCCCATGGAATCAAAGCAGTGATGAAGGGAAAACCACCAACAGCTGCTACCATTAGGGTCCCTGGGCTGGAACCTAGAGTGGAGGGTGGGCCCAGGTTTCCCCTTACCCGCCATGCTTTACAGAGATCCCCTTGAGAGGGGAAGCAGACTTTGGTCCAGGCAAGAGACCAAACTGCACCAACTGAGTTCTAAGGAGCAACAGAGACTGTAGGTATTCCAACCTTCCCACCTCCCATGCTGGCCTGTGATGAAAGTAGCTCAATAAGCTGAGACCTGTGCTGCTATCCTGAAAAGGGAGGCCATATTGAGGGCCTTAGCAAGCTTCTGAGGCCACTGGATCTGCCTGGAAGTGTGGCACCCACCAATATAGGCTTGTCACAGTGTGAACTGCCCCTCTGCTCCTAGAGAGTTGTTCCTGGGCTTGTTTAAACCATGAGGACACAGTTTCAGCCTCATAACTATATACATGAAATTACAACCTATCATATTACTATAACAACAATGCTCACTGCATCATGAGCCTTCCAAAGACACCAGACATGACAAACTTTGCATTGGATACAACACAATCATATTATAAGAATGAACATGGGGGTGCAGGGCGTTCCCCTGAGGTACAGAGTGTCACAGAATGATACTTGGCCTCCATAGAAAGCATTGTAGCCCAGCCAAATCAAAACAAAACCATTACATATCTTTCCATTACAAAGGAACAAAATAATCAGAAGGCTTTTAGTCATTTCTGTAATGAAAAAATTCCTTCACAGCTTTCTGTCTTTGAAAGGACATTGAAGACAAAATGGACTAAGTTGTCTGAAATATTCTTTATGTTGGCACACATTGGGATTACTTTTTTAAATCATGGAGAAAACAAATATATGGTAAACAATACAGTAAACATCTCTGGAAGCTCTCTTACATGGAGGCATTGTGTGGAGGGTGGTATTAACTAGAGATGGTTGAAAAACAGGAACTTTTTGAGGGGGGAAAAATCAATTTTACCCCTACTTTTCATTACAATTTTTAATTCCCAACTCTGAAATTTCATCACAATTTTGAAATACAAAAAAATTTCTACTGTCTGCGTAGTTGACCAAAACCCAGGAAAACAATTGCAAAAATGTTGAAAGGAAAAAAAATTAACTTTTGACTGAAATTTTGACTAACTTTTTCGTTTTGAAATTGTTGAGCAGATCTGCTATGAAGCCATAATCCAGGGCAAAGGAATCATTCACAGTACACATCATGCATCACTTTCCCAGTCACTCAAGTCATAGAAGACAATGTGTTTCCATAATGCCTAGGAATTTGTCTCCCCCCATCCCTAAAGGCAACACTGTTTTTTCCACACTTTTCACGAGCTGTCCTCAATTCTTGTCTATACTGATGTCTCCTAAACAAATGTGTGTCATTCATTGTCCCCCAACCACCTTTCTTACCTTCAGGGCCTGTGAAACCCACAGCCATGGGTTCCTTGATTTCTGGGGAGACCTCAGACTGCTTAACACCTGTGGGAATGGGGAACTGAAACCAATACTGCTAGGTCTGCCACTAGCTCACCGCTTGGTATCAGCCTTCAGCCAAGCTGGTTTTCTGTTGAGCAGCCAAAGTAGCCCCTATCTACAAGGAGAAGCATCTTTATAGCATGAGGAAGGCTAGTGCAGTGGGCTAAGCCTTGAACTAAGAGCAAGGGATTCCTGTGTTTTTTATCGTGGTTCACTCTGTGGCCTTGAAGAAGTGATTTAAACTTTTGGCCTCAGACTCTGATCCGTCAAAGACTGACACACATTGAACCAGACACATTTTCAGTAGTCCCACTGAAGTCAATGGGACTCCTCACAGTGTGCAAACATGTGCATCTGGCTTTGCACAGCTGGGGCCTTAGTATTCACACCTGAAAAATGAGTGATAATATAATGGTTTATATTTGCAATGCACTACAACTGCTAAGAATTGTGTGTGTGTCTATTTAAAGATACAGCGATAGAAATATGGAGAGGACAGAAGAGAGACAGTAGAACACAGGTAGGAGAAAGGGGATAGAGAGAAAAGAATACATGGAGCAAAGGTGACGGTGAACAGAAGAAGAGGAGCAATATGCAAGTGACAGTGTGACAAGGGGAGAGAGAGCAGAACTTGGGTTGATTATGGAAGGAAAAGCAAAAAGAAGGGAGAGCACTAAAATAAGAGTGAGAACAGGAGACAGGAACAAGAAAAAGTAAAGACCAGTAATGATGTGGAGATGGCTAGAATGGGGAGAACATGGACTGAGAGAAAATAGACAGTAGGGAATAAAGAAGGACAGATGCTCACAACTTTGCAGTTAGTGAATGTGATTTAGGTCTGCTGCCTTCTAGGACTGTCCTTTTCTGACAAAAATCCTGTAACTAGAGCTGGTCAGAATTTAGGGTTAGGGGGAGGATTTTGGACTTTTTGACAAAACCAAAACCAGTAGCCAAAATACTTCATCTGACAACCATTTGAGTCAGAAATGCTGCCATGGTGCCCCATGCTCCCATCTTCTCTATAGGACAGGCTCGTTGGTCAGATTACATTTCCCATGATGTGCTCTGATCATCCCTGCTGATGAGGGGAGGTGGTGCGTCACAGAGTTCTAGGCCATGGTACATCATGGCAGATAGTCCGGCTGGGAACTCTTGCCCATGGAGAATGGGGACATGAGAAAACCGATCTACAATTCCCATGAGGTGCCACGGTAGCATATCTGAATCAAAATATTAATTTTCCAGTGTTCAGTTCTTTTAATGAAGAATTGATTTTTTTTAAAACAGAAGGACACCTTGCAGGAGACATTTCATTTAGCCAAAAACTCAATTTTCCATTGAAAAACAGTTTTGAGTGAAAAATCTTCAATTAGCTTGATTTGTAACCCTGTCGATTGGAGGGAAAGGAATAGGAGCATTTGTTACATTATGATGGTGGCTATTCTGAATATTAAGAGTAAAATACAAAAGAATATAGCCCTCTTCTCCCCTGGACTTAGTAGCTCATGGGTTTCTGGTCTATCTGGGGAATTGTCCCTCGAAAAATAATTCTTTAAATAGTGGCAACTGTGCAAGGACCCAGCGCAAGGACCCCAGCATAAGCCTGGGCTCTGGTCAGAAGACAAGGCTGGTGACAACCTACTAATCCAGTCTTTTAAAGCATGGGTCTAAGTAAATTGGGAACACCCCAAACATCCGTCTATTTATTTACCTCTGTAGTAGCTGAGCACCATCCAAATATTTAAACATAGAAATAACACCACCTCTCTCTTTATCCCTTCCCAGCCTGGAGGAGAAATAGCTTGATTAGGTTATAGGTCTGCATGAGCGCAGGTGTAAATCACTGAGGAAAAGCTCAGTCAAAGAAATGACTTTTGTAGTTAGTTCTGAAAGTGCGGAGGAGTACGGTCATTCTTACCTGAGGTAGGGGCAAGTCCCACACTCTAGGTCCAGCTTCCACGTTCATTCTGTATCCGGGCTCACAAGCTTCTCCCTCATGGATGACCGCTTCATTGTTCCAGAGGATGTTTACTGGCTCTCCCTGGCTGTTTAGGGCCTATGCAGACAGGTGTGGTTAGGTTAAATGTGAGTCCATAAATCAGATAAGTGTGAGATGTGAGGAGCGTGAAATGTGTTTTGCAAACTCACACTGAAATACTAAGGCTGGTTCTGCCAGACCCACTCCCATTTGTAAACAGTATTTGAAGCCCAGCCACCAGAGGTTAAAGGTCAGCATATTAACCCATCCCAGACTGAACTTGATTCATACAAACTGGCTAGTCAGCGCCCCAGGTTGTGATTTTGAGGAAAGGAGTCTGAAGAAATGTGGCTCTATAAAGTAGAATATCTTCAGAGAAACCCAATTACTGAAAAACGCACCTCTGTTTGAAACCAGCCCTTCATTAGATACTAATGTCTCTCTAAGGTCTGCTCCCTTATTTGGGGGTTTAGGTGACAGCTGCCTCATTCGCTTTGTCCTCTTGCTTCCTGTTACTCTGAACAATTAAAGAAATGAATTACAAAACCTATCCCCTTGTTATGTTACGCTAGCCATATGTAAGGGGACTGTTGCCCCCATACTAACATTCAGTGGGGGTGTTTTGGTTGGCTACCTCCCAGTACTAAAAGGGAAGGGTCTATGGGAAATCATGACCCTGAGATTGATAGTCCCCGGGAACAAAGGGGAGAGGCTAATGATCCAGGTCAGCCTGAATGACAGGGCGGGCAGGCTAATCAGGGAGTCAGGAGGCTAGGGAGGTGAGCTGGAATTGCCTGGGTCAGACAGAGTGGGGCCAAGCTAAGGAGAAAGCAGGGGCACAAGCTAAGCTGAGGAGCAGAGCTGGGCCAGATCCAGAGGGACCAGAAAAGCAGCTCAGAGAGAGCAGACCCTGTCCTGGGAGCAAAGCTGCAGCCCCAAAGCTAGAGGCACAGCCCAGAGAAAGCAGACTTGCCCTGGGAAGAAAGCTGCAGCAACCAGAGCCAGAGGGGCCAGAAAAGCAGCCCAGGAAGCAGGTCAGGACTGGGAGCAGAGTCACAGAAGCAGCCTGCAGAGCAGACCTGTCCTGGGAGCAGAGCTGTAGTGCAACCCTTCTGCCCGTCAGAGTTGGCAGCAACAAGGGCCGGGTTCAATATCTAGGGGTTCCATTCCAATAACACAATGCAAACCGGCTCGAGCCCCCACCCAGTGACCTGGGACAAATATATACCACCCCCGCTGGGCGCCTCCAAGAGGCAATACTTCCCCTCTCGCAAGCACATAGTCTGAGTGTAGCAAAAGTCTTTTAATAACAGAGAGAAACAATGTGGCATTATGTTGGGGAAACACCACCAACAGGATTCATAACACAACCCATGAGCAAAACAACCCCACCCCAGGCAAATTGGGGCATGCCCTTTTCCCTTTGGTTCTTGAGTCCAGCAACCCCAAAAGTCCAATGCCCCAAAAGTCTCTGTCCCTGGTCAGGGCAGCCCCAGAGTTCGAAAGTTTATCGGCGGAGCTTTACCTCCCAACCTGGGTGGAAATGGGACAGGGGTAAGAGGCACCTTACGTGATCTGAAGCTGACCGCCCCATAGCTCCATAGCGGCGCTCCGCTCCGCTCCGCCAGCCGCCCCACAAAACTCCTTCGCGCAGCTGCGCTCCGCTCCGCCAGCCGCCCCACGAACTCCTTCGCTCAGCTGCGCTCCGCTCCGCCAGCCGCCCCACGAACTCCTTCGCTCAGCTGCGCTCCGCTCCGCCAGCCGCCCCACGAACTCCTTCGCTCAGCTCCACGGCCCACAAGCAGCTCCTGCCATCCACACACTGCTCCGTGTCGAACTGCTTCACCAGCCGTCCCGCAAACTGCTCCACAATATATCTTCAGGCTCCCCCACTACTTAACACAACACTCAGTGATTTCAGCTCTTAGGTGAATTCAGCTTATAGTAGGGGAGCCCCAGTGCTGGTGCACTGTCAGCCCAAAGTGAGCTCAGCAGCCTATAACTAGACTTCTAATGAAATCAAAATTAGCTCTGATATTCCACAGTGGAGAGAGGAGGAAGTGCAATCAGCATGTAAGGCCCTCACCAAGGGGCCCATGCCACCAAGTATTAATACTTGTCCCCAGCCTCTCTCCATTCACACAGTTTTGGAACCCATGACCCTTGCCTAGCGAGTGCTACTTAGATGATGGTGAATCCCTCCATCGTAACAAAAGGCCACGTACAGTTCCAAGCACAGTTCCCATAATCAGGGTAATAACAATTTATTCTTCCTGCCCCAATAACAGAGACACTGGGGATCCCACAGCAGCCAAAGTGACCATTTGGGCAGCTATGGTCTCATTCTAGGCGTGGTGGGTGTGCCTATGCAAATGAGATCGGCCCCTGAAGTTCTTTTCCACAACTTGCCACACCTCACCACCAGATGTCAGGGTGGAGCTCATCCTGACACTGCTTACAGTAGCAACCCGAGCCAGAGGGGCCAAAGAAGCAGCCCAGGGAGCTGGAGGCAGAGCAGCAGTGCTGAGACAGAGTGGTGGAGCTGGGGCTGGAGCAGTCTGAAGCTGGGTGCAGTGAGCCGCTGGGGAGAGCAAGGGGGACCCTGGGCAGCGGGCCCAGCAGAGGGAGACGCTTCAGCCAAGAGGCTCTGCAGGCCAGGCTTGGATCATAACCCCGACATGGCTGGGGCGACACTGGGAAGAAGGGTCCTACCACTTAGAGCCTGAGAGCGTGTGGCCACCACCAGAGCAAGTGTCCAACCCACAACATCCCTGCAGCACAGCCAGGGCCTGAGAAGAAGGCCTGGGACTTACAAGGAACAAACTGTGAACTGCCTTGACATTCCAGAGACACTGTTTGTGATGTTCCCCGCCACAGAGCGGGTTGATGTGTTTCCTTTAACCTTTCCCATTTTTCCTTATTCTTTTTAACATTAATTGTTGATTAAATAACTTGCATTTGCTTTAAATTGTATGTAATGGTCAGTGGGTCAGAGAAGTGCGGAGAGAGTACTCCAGCGCGGGGAAACCCTAGCCCCTGTCCTAGGTGACCACAGCAGGGTTGGGAGTTGAGCCCCCCAGGAATCCTGAGCCCAGCCTTGTTGGCGTTACGGGGACTCTGCCAGACAGGAGAGTGGAAGGGTAGTCCTCAAGGGCAGGGAGGCCACTGGGTAAAGGAAGTGGGAGCAAGGACTCGGATCCTTTTGCTAGCCCACTTCACCGGGGTAGTGCAGAAGCCAGGAAAGTTCCCCACAACAGCGGGACTATTCCCCCGCTTACATAATTGGCATCACAAGAGGATCCTATCCACAGCATCCACCCCATTGGTTTACTGGTTTGAGTTCTGGTAGCACTGTCCAGGCCTGGTCAAGAACCCTGCCATCGCTGGAATTGAGGAACTACGGGCCCAGTTTGCTGAAGTTCAGTGCAGATTGTCAGGCCGAGCTGAGGCATTACAACAAGCTAGAACAGAACAGAGAGAAGCCTTACCACTGGCTAAGGCGGTAATAGACCAACAGGCAGCAGAAGCTAAGAAACCCCTTACTATTTATGTCCCACGGGAGCAGAAGGTCACCGAGTTTGGTGGCTTCCCGGCAAGATCAGGAGACATTACAGTAGAGCAGTGGGTCAAGTCTGTAAAGGTGGCTCTGCGTGTGCTAAGAGTACCTGAAGAAGTACCTCAAGGGTCAGGCCAAGGCCACAGTAAAGTTCATGGCAGTGGCAGACAAAAAAGATGTGGAAAAGGTGTTTGAACTCCTCCTGGAAGTGTATGGAGATAAGGTACCTATTGGAACCTGACTAAAGGAGTTCTTTGAGCGAAAGCAGGAGCCCGGTGAAACTATCCGGGCATATGCGTATGACCTCCAGGAGAGAATGAGAAAAGTGGAGTGGCGAGACCCTCAATGAGTTCCAGACCCAGATACGGTTCTGAAAGAGCAGTTAGTGCTGGGACTCCGGGATGGTTCCCTCTGCCGCAAAATGAAAAGGGGGTTTAAGGAAGAGCCCTGTAAAAAGTTTCATGAACTCATGCAGGCTGCCATTATGTGCTCAGAAGAAGAGGAAGTTCCTGTGACAGAGACAGCCAAGCCTAACCCCCATACACGAAGTAGGGGCCTAGTGAATGCAGCTTCTGGGGAAAAGGCCCTGCCCCGAACACAGTTAACACTGGAAAGTTTAAGTGAGGCTGTCCAAAAACTGGCGGTCCAACAGAAGGAGATGATAAAAGTGATGACTGAGTTAATGAAAGAAAAATCCCATTAGTATGTCAAAGTATCAAAGGGCACTGGGATCCTGAAGAGCCTCACTAAAGGATGAGCTGGGAAGGTACATCTGTTACACTTGTGAAAAGCCAGGGCACACTAGCCAGGAATGTCCACCTGAGAAGGAGAACGGCATCCCAGGCACTGAAAACCAAAGGGGCACCAGGAGCGAGTGGTCCATCTACAGTAGAAGGGCAAGCAGTGGCAGAAGGATTCCTAGGCCTCTCCTTGGTGGAAAATCACTCTGCATACAGTGTTGAAAGGAATGTGGGCAATGCCAGCATATCTAGTGGCTTCTATAAGCGAGCATTTGGAAACAGTCTAACTGCTGAAGTATGTATAGCAGGGGTGAAGACCAGATGTTTGTTAGATACTGGCTCAGAAGTCACCACCATTACTGAGTCACATTTTCAAAAATATTTGAAAGACAAGGAACTGACCATGCACAGCACACAGTTTGTATGTCTAACATCAGTTAACGGACTGGCAATCCCAGTGGTGGGATGCCTCGAAGCAGACATAGACTACATGGGCCAGACACTGCCAGGGAAATGCATCTTCATCTTGAAAGACAAAGACTCTGCAGGGAGCCATATGGGAGAAGGAGTCCCAGGGATTCTAGGGATGAACATCATTAGTGAGCAGAAGGAGCTACCGTTGCCAGAAGAAGTAACCAGGAGGATGAACCGTCATGGGCACTCTAAGAAGAATGCTGTGCTGAGTAGAGTACTGGCTCAAGTACAGAGACAAAACCATTCATTGGGCCCTGCGGGGCAGATTGGAAATGTTAAAGTGGGAAGAAAACAGACTGTTATTCCTCCTTGGAGAGGGAAGATCCTTGACAAACACTGCTGTGTATCAGAAAATACCAATAGATATTGAGCTCTTGTAGAGCCTACATCTGGTGTAAACCTACCTAATGGACTTCAGACAGCCAATGTACTGACTAGTGCCATCAAAGGAAAAGTACCAGTGTCTTCTAAACTCAAGTGTGAAGGCTATGGAGTTGCAGCCTGAGGTGATCCCTCAGGTGAAGGTAGCATTTGGGGAGGGGGGAGAACAAGTTACCTTTCCTCAGGAAAGATGTGGTGGGAGACTGCTAGTTCCAGTTCAAGCGGCATGCCAAGGGCTGATTCCTGCACAGGTGGCTAACTTAAGGGTGTTGCCAGAGAAGCATCAAGAAGCCTTTTCAAAGGATGAGGTGACCAATTTCGATGACTGGGTCAAAGGTGTCCATGACAGGCCAAAGACAGCCAGCTAAGTTGCTCTCAGTACAACTAAAGACACAGCCCAAAGTAGGAAAAGGACTTATGATTGCTGGGCCATGTGCTATGCCCCAACACAACACCCAGCCAGCAGAAGGCTCCACAACACCTCAGTACAGGAAGGGGAAACAACAGTCGGAGATGGACCCAGTGGCTGCACGTGAACAGAAGCAGCCGGCCAGGGGCAGCAGGCTGGGAGCAGCTGTGGAGAAGCCAGGCACTGTAGGAGCTGGGCCTGACGAGGGCCTAGGAATTGGAGGCCTTGAGAGGGATGTTTGAAAGCCTGCAAGCTGGACAGACACACTGTTTGGCAGGGGTCGTGGTAAAGGATACAGGGGCAGCAGCTTGTGGAAGGACTTGGCACCCCTGGCCTGGCCTGTGGGGCTGAGTTAGGAATTGTGGGTTCTCTCTTTACTGCAACTGTTCGTGAAGTTGTGCCTGGATAATTGAAAGGGGTATTTCTAGCAGCCCGAGTGCAGCGATCCTCTATCATTCTCCAGCCTCTGAGTGTAGGGTTGCTAACACTGACTGAAGCTATTCGAGGAGATTAATGTCTATTTTCTGAAAGTATCCTATGAAAATCTCCCAGGTTGCTTTCGATAAGTTGCTGGGCGACGGATGCCAATTCCAGGAGACTCCAGGCCAAACCTGGAGGGTTGGCAACCCTATCTGGGTGTGTTTATGGGACCCCCCACAATGCCTATTACCTGAGGGGCCCAGTACATGGAGCACCTACATCACTTGCCTCTGAAATCATAGTGCATCCAGCTTTCTCAGAGACACCTAGGTCCTGGTATACCACAGCACTGGCCGTGACACTCTGCACTGGTGTCCGTTACAATATGCTCTAATATCTTAATGCTCCTGGGATTTTAGGGTATTATTAAAAGTGATGTAGCAGGGTTCCTATAGCCTTGGAAAGGCAGTGTCAGGTAATGCCCTCTCATAGCATCCCCTTGCAGCAAGACCCCAGCATTGGGGCACTCTGCCTCAGTTTCCTTCCATCGGGCTCTTGAGCAGAGGACTTCACAAACCCAGTGTTTCAATAACACCCTTGTTCTGGGTCATTTATTAAGACAAATAGAAGCCTTTCAAGTCTAAAAATAGTCCTCAGAGTCTAAACCTGACAACATCCAGGAAACTAGAAATCACATACAGAGGGTCTTCTGCCCCCACCAAGGCACCCCTTCCACACTGACTGTGTCCATGGTCTCCCCATGTCCTTGCTAAACATTAAAAGCTAATATGGCCCCTTTCCTGGGCACCTCCAAACTGTTTGTTCCTGCTCTGCAGGCTCTGCACAGCTCTTCCTTGCTCTTTTAGCTGAGCTCTAGCTGCCTCTCCCAAGGAACCCCCTGCTGCTTTTCCTTGCCCTAGTAACAGCTCTGCTCTTTATAGGGAACACCCGTCCCAACCCCCTCCTTAGCTGCATCTAATTAATGAACAAGGCTGGCTGGCCCTAGGCTTCTAGCCCTTAAAGGGGCAGCCTATCCTGTTAAAGGTGGTTTTTAAAATTCTTATTGATAGCTATATTAAATAGATAGCTATTAACTCCATCCCTCCACCAACATGCTACTTCACTGTTTGATAGTTCTAAGATTGCTTATATTTGGACTGCAACATATTCTGACAAATCACTCTTGGACAGTTTGCAAAGAGTGCACCATGGCAGTCCAGGACATATACTGTCAGCATTTCCTTTTTACCCTGAGCAATATAAGTAAACTGCTGATCAGCAAAGCCATTGGACTGGTATATTGACCCATCTTGTCTGGTTTGCTTGCTTCTGTTTGGAATCCTGCCCCTCTATCAATCTTTCTTTGGGACTACGACAATTCTCTTATGGCAAAGACTTACAAGTTGTTAGCAGGAATAGAACTCGGACTCCAGAAATGTGAGTTTGTACCACCTAGGCTAAAAAAGAACATCTGTGAGTTGTAGCAGTATTAACACTCCAGTGTGAGCCACAAGAGGTCAATCTAACTACAAACACTTGACGCCCTATCCAGTAGGGGGCAGTGGTACACCCTCGGCTACTGTACCTAGACCATGGGACGTCAACACACATGAAAAGAGGTGGTGTCAATAGGGCTTAATTAGGAGTCCCTACCAAAACTGATTCTTGCATGTCCCATCTTGTAGTGTTTCTCCCTCCTATCAGAAACACAGTACCCCTTGGAGTCAAGAGCCTGTGGTAGGTGTTGAGGCTTTGTGAACATTGAACAGTGCTTCCCGTAGCCACGAGGGGTTCTGAAATGAGAATGGAATCATTTTTTTTACTGTGTATCCCCTGCTTTCCCTGAAGAGCAAACAGTGCATACTGAGCACTGTTCTGTTTGGAGGATTGGGGCTCTGGATAGGACTTCTTTTGTGTATTGTGGATAAAAGATGAGGGGAAATGGAAATAAAACCAAGCATGAAACTCCACCCATCATTTAAATAATATTCAAAATGCCCACAGTGAAACGCACCCAGACAATGACTTTCACAGGCTCTCACTTATTAGCTTGCTAAGCATATGCATAATCACATTGCCCTCAGGTGGCAAAGTTTGTAAAAGCAACATCAGACTATGTTATACTGCCAGTCTTAGAGAGACAAGGTGGGTGGAGCAGCTTCTATTGAGACCAGCTACTGTTGTGAGAGAGACAAACTTTTCAGCTTACACAGAACTCTTCTTCAGCTCTGTGTAAGCTCAAAAGCTTGTCTCTCTCACCAACAGAAGTTGGTCCAATAAAAGATATTACCTCAACCAGCTTGTCTCTCTAATATCCTGGGACCAACACGGCTACAACAGCACTGTATATTTAAGGTATAGTAGAGTAAGGTGATTTGCAGCCGGCCCCTTCTCTTCCTATTTCTCCCCAGCACCGCACAGAGTAGCCCTAAGGGGCAAGCTGGAAAATTCCCATGTACTAGGACTTTGAAGAGGCCCCAATGGTTAATGAAGACATTTCCATCTTGGGCAAAGTACCAGTTCTAAATACTACTTCATCAATTATAAGGTTTGGGGACGAGCACAGTGTCAGACACAGATGGAGCCTCAATCCCACAATGCACAGTGATATTCTGGCTTGAATGGGATAGCAGAGTTTCTATGCTGCACCTATTTAGATTTATATACATGCTGTCTGGGTGCTCTAGGCTCCCTGAACAGATGTGCTGTCTCAGTCAAACAAAAAAATGTGTCCGTGCCAAGCCATTAATAATAGTGCAGTCTCCGGAGGAACCCACGCAGCAGGAACCCTGAGGATCCTGCTTCCTTCAGTAGGAAACACTGTGGGGGCTGGGGAGATTGTTCCTCCTGCTGAGCTGGGATCCTAGATGCCATTTGCAGGACCTGAACTGCCAGCCATTGCTAGTGCTGCTTCTCCTCTCACCAGGCCCACGCCGCTTCCCACAGCTCCCATTGGCTGGGAACAGCAACCACAGCTATTGCATGGGTGTCCACAGCTCCCAAATTTAAACAAACAGTCTGGCAGCCCGCCAGCGGCTTACCCTGATGAGCCACATGTGGCCTGCAAGCTGCAGGTTGCCCACCACTGACATAGAGACTAGGAATGTTTGTTGCTAGAGCATGCTTCAGGGTTAAAAGCTCACGCTTCAGGGTTTCAGCCAGCCACCTGGAGGAGTCAGGAAGGGATCCCCACTGATGTATTCTGGGTTGTTTTTTGTTTTTTATTGCCTTCCTGTGAAGCTTCAAGTATTGCCATGGCTGGAAACAGGACACTAGATGGGGTGAGCCATGGATTGGAGGCAGCACTGAGCTTTCTTTCTCTTAAAGGCTTGGCTGGCTGATCTTGCTCACAAGTTTAGGGTGTAACTGATCGCCATATGTCGGTTTGGGAAGAAACTTCCCCCCCAGGTCAGATTGGCAGTGACCTTAGGGGTTTTTCATCTTCCTCTGTAGTGAGTGAGTGTGGGTCACTTGCCAGGATTATCTGGGCACATCTCACTTAATCATTTTCCCCCCCATTGTGGGGGGGCCTCGAGCACTCGTGCACCTTGGTCCTTCCTCTTCTCTGCCTGTGGCACATAACAGTCTAGTCTCCTGTGCGCTGGAACACTTTGGTCTCATTTTGATCGTTTAGTGTGTGTATTTGGTTTAGTGTGTGGGTGCTAGGTGGTGTTGGTGGTCTGTGATATGCAGGTGGTCAGACTGGATGGTCCCTTCTGGCCTTCAACTCTATGACTTTATCTCACCCAACCCTGACCCTTCCCCCCACTTCCTGTTTAAGTCTCATTCAGAGACATTTTGAAAATTTTAGAGGAGAAAAAGAGGAGGTGGGGGGTGAATAGGCAAAACACCAGTGTCGGACATTATTTATTTTATTGTGGATGGGGGGAGAGACACACAGATTTAAAATTTTTCAAAAATTTTCAGTATTCAGAAACTGGAATAAAACTAAAATTTCTTATTGAAAAAACAAAAATGTCATCAAAAGATACTTTCCTGCAAACCCCATCCCCCCCAAGATAGCTAAAACCCCATTTTTGATGGGGAAAAAATTGGTTGAAAAATTTCAGCCAGCTCCACTAATTCATCATCATCATCACTTGAATTTATGGAAAACTAGCCCTTTTCTCCAAACAGGAGACTAGTGCAGGGGAATTCCTATTTTACCACGGTGCAATCACAATATATATGTGTAAATCAGAGCTAAACAAAGTCAGCAGCAGGACAGTGCAGCAAAATGGCCAGTCTCACTCTGGACTTTTCCAGCAAAATTTGGAGTGATGGAGGGGAGAAAAAGGCCAAGAATAAAGACTAAACACCAAGTTATTGATACTAGCATGACTCAGTTTGGCCATATGTGTTTCTGCAGCAGTCAAAGTTGCACCGTCAGTCATTCTACTGTTGTGAGGAGCCAAAAAAAACAAAACAAACCCAAACAAAAACCTGCACTTCACTTATGATTTAAACCAATGGATAAACCACACTGAGAATCCTGGCTCCCCACAGAAAGCCAGGAATAGAAAAGGATTTTCTAGGTGTCTGGCTTGTTGTAAGTTTAGCGACTTCTAGGTTTTTGAATCATTAATCCTATGTGCATATTACAGGGTTACACAGGCATAATCCAGGCTTCTTGAATGAATCTCATGGAGTTTTGTTCTTAAACAGACAATGAATGAGGTTAAGCAGGGATTAGGGAAGGCACAGCAAATGCCTGGCCTGCCCCATAGGAGCAGGATTGTTTATATGTTAAAGAAAACAGGTTTTTAAAATGTTCCTTGAAAATTTAGTGGTTTTTCAAAGGTGAACAAAAATAAAAATCCAGGAGAGTATGGGATACATTAGCAGCAGCTTTCTCAAAGCTGCCAATTGAGTATGTTGGAGAGCTAAGGAGCCAGAAGGCCTGAGGGCACCATGTGTGAGCTGAGTTAAGAGAGTGAAGCTAGTGTCCCTGGAAAAAGGATGGGTTTGATGCACGGGGGCGTGTGGCCTTGTCTACACTGGTGGCAGCATCCCCACAGTGAAAGGCAGGCTGCAGCCACCCTGTGGCATGTAGCTACATGTGGCAGTGAAAGGCTCTGGCAGGGGAGAGGCTGCAGGGGAGAGGCTCTGGCAGTGTGGAAAAGCCCTGGCAACAGGGAGCTGCTGGAGCTTTTCCCTGCTGCCGCCATCTGCCAGAGGCTGTAGCCTTTCCCCACCATGGGGAGCTGCCACAGCCTTTCCTCACTGCCTCCACCTCTAGAGCAGTGGTTCTCAAAGCTGGTCTGCCACTCATTCAGGGAAAGACCCTGGCGGGCCAGACCGGTTTGTTTACCTGTCGCGTCCGCAGGTTCAGCCGATCAAGGCTCCCAGTGGCCGCGGTTCGCCGCTCCAGGCCAATGGGGGCTGCGGGCAGCGGCGCGGGCCAAGGGACATGCTGGCTGCCCTTCCCGCAGCCCCCATTGGCCTGGAGCAGCGAACCGCAGCCACTGGGAGCTGTGATCGGCTGAACCTGCGGACTCGGCAGGTACACAAACCGGTCCGGCCCGCCAGGGGCTTTCCCTGAACAAGCAATGGACTGGTTTTGAGAACCACTGTTTTAGAGCCCTTCTCCTCTCCCACTGTGGTGGGAAAAGGCTCTGGCCGCAGGACACTACACTGCTAATAATAGCTGTGTAGACATGGGAGGCATTGCTTGGGTGCGCAGAGAGCTGTGTAGGGTACATACTCTAACGTGCTGGCGTTTCCTTACTCTACTTAACTAACCAGTGCCTTGCTGTCTACACTGCTATTTACACCCAGGCTGGGGGGACGTACCATGTACATACCCTACATGTTGTAAGTGTAGACACAGCCTGAGAATAATTAGACTGAATTATACTGAGAGAAGAATATTAATTATATTGACCAGGGGAGAGTACATTTAGTTTGAAAAGATCATAAAGGTTTGGTTTTTCTCCCAAGGAATATACGGGGTTTATGGATTTATGTTTTGCAAGACAGGACCCCAAGTAAGGACTGCCCAAGAAAGAGTAGGGTAACAAGCTGCTGTGGTTTATGGGTGGTGATAGGCTAAGCATATGGGTCCCAAATCTGCCCTTTCTTACCCAAACACCTACAGGAGATGCACTCATGGAAGTGAGAAAACTGGGCTTTTTGTCTGGGATGCTGTAGTCAGGTTTGCTGAGCATTTGGCAAGAGGTATGGATTTGCTTAATCTTCTGTTTTAAGTGGCATCCATCAGAGACAGGGAATTGAAAGTTACCATGCCAACAGAGAATGTCAGGCCCTAAAATAGTCGACTTGTTCCTGTATTGTGTGTGTATAGAAACAGGTGATAAGCAAACTAGTGGGACTGGCTTACTGACAGGGATAGTAAAAAGAAAAAGGAGGACTTGTGGCACCTTAGAGACTAACCAATTTATTTGAGCATAAGCTTTCGTGAGCTACAGCTCACTTCATCGGATGCATTCAGTGGAATTCCACTGAATGCATCCGATGAAGTGAGCTGTAGCTCACGAAAGCTTATGCTCAAATAAATTGGTTAGTCTCTAAGGTGCCACAAGTCCTCCTTTTTCTTTTTGCAAATACAGACTAACTCAACTGCTACTCTGAAACCTGACAGGGATAGTGTTTTCATTTCCCTGGAAAGAAATTCTGGCCCAATATTTGGGAATTTAAAGCCTTCCCACCTATTTACAGCTATTCATCAGTATCAATTCATATTGATTCTGATGCGTTGGCTTCAAAAGCAGCTTAATTTACATTGAGATGGAAGAATGGATTTGGACCTAAATACAGCTGTGTTGTTCTAGGCACAGGAATAGGCAGTCCTTTAGCATTGGCTCTGAAGCAGTACACCTCATAGCCTTGATTTTTGCATCTTGCACCTTGTTTAATAATCACTTACACCTGTGCAAAGAGTGTAAAACCCTACCCATAGTTTGAAAGCAGGAATTCTAATTTGGAAAGCCAGTTGTTTAGACACTGCAGCTGGGAGCATGCTTCCCAGCCTGGCCAGACAGACATACACTAGGTCTGCTCAAGCTAGCATGCTAAAAATAGCAGTGTGGACATTGTGGCATGGCGTAGCCACCTGAATACAGACCCAAGGGGTTGGGCAGGCTTGTATTTGTGTTAACCTGGAAAGGGTATTCAACAGGGAACTACGGGATTTAGTCACAAGCCCCCACCCTACAGACTCGTACTCTCTCCCATATCTGTCACTGGGGGTGATATTCATGGGAATGACTCAAAGCAAACAGGATATAGAATATAAACAAAGCCAAATTTATTAAACAGAACTCCCAACTAAACAGATCACTAAAAAGGGTAACACAAAGCACTCCATTGTTAATTCAAATGACTTGGCCTTAAGCCAGGGACCCCAAGCAAACATAAAGTAGATATACAAATAAATCAGGTAAGTCAGTACATCATCGGATGAGAGGCTATCACGGACAGGGAACATGCACACACGGATCCAGGGGCACAGCAGGGTCACCAACAGCCTCAGGAACTGGAGACACACGACCACATGACAGTGGATTCAGGAATGGACACACTCAGGATCAGGAACAGGAATGGCAGGCAGATCTTCTTTCCTTTTTGTTGACATGTAGGACACCCTAAACACTGGACTGCCACCAGGATGAACAGCCCTTGGCACTGGGCACACAGACCTTTTATGCCCTCTTGTTACTGAGCAGATTACCTAACTCACATGACACCATCCTTCCCGCTTTAACCAAAAAGAGCACCAACTGGCCCAACAAGAAGGGCTATCAAAATGGTGGGCAAACCACAACATAACCAAACAAAATGGCGATTTCAAAAATTCTCTCTACATTCAGGTGCTAACCATTGCTGCCTGCTGTGCCGCAAAATTCACACTGCTAATTTTAACGCAGTGTAGACACCTACTTAGTGGCTAACACCGCATGTACCACAGTCCTGCGTCTCCCACCACATCTAGAAAATTGGCATTTAAACCTCTTTCCATTCAGAAATTCTAAAGAACTATCAGTTCAATTTTTTTGTTGTGCAGTGTGCTACCTAAGAGCAGACCTACATAGGTGAGGTACTGTGGCCTGTTATGTAGGAGGTCAGACTAAATAATCATAATAGTCCCTTCTGGCCTTAGAATCCATGAAACCCATGTATCCTGAGAAAAGATGCATTCATATTTATTTAGAGCCAACAGGCAAGTAGAAGAGCCTTTTATAAAAATAACAGGGTCATAATGAACGAGTTCTGGAATTTTGGCATACGCTTCTCCTGAGATGCTCTAGGAGGGGGCCTATTTCATTAGATTGTCATCTGCCCCAATTTCCATCCCCAAAATGGTCTATCCTCTTGGAATGTGCTGTCTCTAGAGAAAGAGAGTGTGTATGTTTATATATAATGTAACTTTTTTTTCACTTGTTGATCTGGCTAAGGAAATTAAACACCATTTTCAGAAAAAAGAAACCCATAATAAGTGTGTAACCCTTCTGCCCGTCAGAGTTGGCAGCAACAAGGGCCGGGTTCAATATCTAGGGGTTCCATTCCAATAACACAATGCAAACCGGCTCGAGCCCCCACCCAGTGACCTGGGAAAAATATATACCACCATCGCTGGGCTCCTCCAAGAGGCAATACTTCCCCTCTCGCAAGCACAGAGTCTGAGTGTAGCAAAAGTCTTTTAATAACAGAGAGAAACAATGTGGCATTATGTTGGGGAAACACCACCAACCGGATTCATAACACAACCCATGAGCAAAAACAACCCCACCCCAGGCAAATTGGGGCATGCCCTTTTCCCTTTGGTTCTTGAGTCCAGCAACCCCAAAAGTCCAATGCCCCAAAAGTCTCTGTCCCTGGTCAGGGCAGCCCCAGAGTTCGAAAGTTTATCAGCGGAGCTTTACCTCCCAACCTGGGTGGAAATGGGACGGGGGTAAGAGGCACCTTACGTGATCTGAAGCTGACCGCCCCATAGCTCCATAGCGGCGCTCCGCTCCGCCAGCCGCCCCACAAAACTCCTTCGCGCAGCTGCGCTCCGCTCCACCAGCCGCCCCACGAACTCCTTCGCTCAGCTGCGCTCCGCTCCGCCAGCCGCCCCACGAACTCCTTCGCTCAGCTGCGCTCCGCTCCGCCAGCCGCCCCACGAACTCCTTCACTCAGCTCCACGGCCCACAAGCAGCTCCTGCCATCCACACACTGCTCCGCGTCGAACTGCTTCACCAGCCGTCCCGCAAACTGCTCCACAATATATCTTCAGGCTCCCCCACTACTTAACACAACACTCAGTGATTTCAGCTCTTAGGTGAATTCAGCTTATAGTAGGGGAGCCCCAGTGCTGGTGCACTGTCAGCCCAAAGTGAGCTCAGCAGCCTATAACTAGACTTCTAATGAAATCAAAATTAGCTCTGATATTCCACAGTGGAGAGAGGAGGAAGTACAATCAGCATGTAAGGCCCTCACCAAGGGGCCCATGCCACCAAGTATTAATACTTGTCCCCAGCCTCTCTCCATTCACACAGTTTTGGAACCCATGACCCTTGCCTAGCGAGTGCTACTTAGATGATGGTGAATCCCTCCATCGTAACAAAAGGCCACGTACAGTTCCAAGCACAGTTCCCATAATCAGGGTAATAACAATTTATTCTTCCTGCCCCAATAACAGAGACACTGGGGATCCCACAGCGGCCAAAGTGACCATTTGGGCAGCTATGGTCTCATTCTAGGCGTGGTGGGTGTGCCTATGCAAATGAGATCTGCCCCTGAAGTTCTTTTCCACAACTTGCCACACCTCACCACCAGATGTCAGGGTGGAGCTCATCCTGACACTGCTTACAAGTGTTTTTTCAAATCCCACCGACAAATGTATGTTAAGCTTCTCTCTGCATTTTCTCACCAGATATGTGTGTGTACACACACACACCAGCATTCCGAGAACATACCACTACGATGGGCTGGTTTCCCAGAAGTATGTTTCTGGTTTGTTTGATTTGCAGCAGAAACAAGCTTGGCCACCCAGGGCATTCTGAAGTTTTTCCTAATGCTTCTGACTTGTCTGAGGCCAGGGATGCCTGAGGGGGTGGCAAAAGGGGGGCAGTTTGCCCTGGGGCCCCTGGTTGAGAGGGCCCCCAAACCAAGAGGCATTGCAAGCTGGTGCACTGGGTCACCGAACCACTCAGGACCGGCCAAGTGGCCCTCCATCATAATGGAGAGCTGCCAGGCCAAACCTGAGTGGCACGGGGACCCCATGCACCAGCAGGGGTGGTGAGTTATATCTCCATGTGGTGCCTTAGCATCAGCAATATTCAGAGCCCCGGGGCCCAGCTCCACCAATATTTGGGGCCAGGTGTCCCCCTTGTCCCCTCTTGCTGCCCCCAGCCTCCACCGCACGCCTCCCTGGGCCCCAGAGCAGAGCATCTCTGCCTTTTCCCTGCAGCTCCATGCTGCCTCTCTACAGCAACTTCTGCCGCAGGGTCCTAGTGCCCCCTTCTTGACTGTCGGGGCAGACTGACTGAGCCTGCCCTTCCACCTCAGACCCTTCCCTTTTCTGGCATGACCCTCCACCAGCACAGGGCCCCCCCCACCCGCAGTCACCGCTCCTGCCCCATGCTGGGCAAGGAGGTAGCCCCATCCCTCACCCCCCAGTGAGGCTACAGTCAGGGGCAACAGCGGGGGAGGAGGCACATACAACACGCCCCAGCACCCACCACGGGGGAGGCGAGGGAGATTCCTGGACCTGAGATGGGCCCTAGGAGCACATGCAGTGACTGTGGTGGGGATGGATGTGCTGCTGCGGGGGGCGGGAAAGGGGGGCTCCTCCCTCAGAGCTCGCTCCTCCCCAGTCCTCCTCTCTGGCCCCCATCCCGGAGCAGCCTGCCTGCACCCCAAACCCATCCCCAGCCCTGCCCTATCCCAGAGCCCACACCCCAAACCAGAGCTTTCACCCTCCCACCACACCTTCAACCCTCTACTCTAGCCCTGAGCCCCTCCAACACCCCAAACACCTTATCCCCAGTCCCAGCCAGAGCCCCCATCCCCCTGCACTCCAACCCTTGGCCCCAGACCTGAACTCCCTCCCAAACCCCTCATTCCCAGCCCCAGACAGAGCCCTCACCCCCTACACCCCTACTCTTACCCTGAGCCCCTCCCATACCCCAAACCCCTCATCTGCAGCCACAGTCCTCACTCCACAGCCCTCACCCCTGTACCACCTCCCTCCGCACCCCTTCCAATCCCCAAACTCCATCCCAGAGCCTGCACCCCAGACCTCCTTCCCCACCCAAACTCCCTCCCAGAGCCTTGGGCAGGTGGTGGTGGGGGGTTTGGGCAGGGGTGGGTTCTGGGCACCACCAAAATTTCTACAAACCTGTCACAGCGCCCAGAGCAGGGAGCCAGGCCCTGCCCTGTGGGACCAAAGCTGCTGCTGCAGGGTGATTGCAGTGTGGGCGTACTCTCCAAACCCACCACCCTGACCCTCCCAACTGACCACACCTCAGTGGTAATTTTTTTGGTAGGGTAGGGGGGGTCTCAGTTTCAGATTTTGCCACAGATCCCTAAAAACCTCTGTGCAGCCCTGTCTTAATCCCCCTCTCTGCCTCATCTCCAGCACCCTTTGGATGGATCCTTATCTTGCTGTCTTCTTCTAGCCCTTCACTCTTCATATGAGCCAAATTACACATGTGCTTAAACATTTGCAGGATGAGGACTTAAGACCTGCTCTCCTTATTACAGATCTCTATTGTATGTATCTGCTTTATCCTTTGTCCTGGATAACTGTGGAAGAATAAAAGAAAATAAGTACTTGTGGTACCTTAGAGACTAACCAATTTATTTGAGCATAAGCTTTCACGAGCTACAGCTCACTTCATTGGATGGAAGAATAATTTAGAAAGACAAACATACCATCTCCACCATGTGGAGTGTTTGTACTTTTCTCTGCCACTAAGTGGCACTATGCAATCAACATAGCTTGGATTCCAAAGGCAATCAGTAGACTCCTGAATGAAAGGATCTCATTTTTCTAAAAGATTTTCATGGTCTCTGGTTCGCTTTTTCTTTTTAATCGCTGATCACATCTGATAAGCCCTGCTAATGGTAAGGGAGTTCATACAGCACACAGTGGGCTGACAAGATGACCTTTTCGAAAGAAAAATAAGAAATGATGATTAATACCGGGACTGCGTCTGGTTTGTGTTGTGATGCCCAGAACATTTTTCTGGGCGCAGGAAGCTTCAGTTAAAAATGGTTGAAGATTCTTTAGCTTATCCCCATTTTTGTCACACAATGTATGGAATGTCAGTAGAAATATAGGCCTGGACCCTGAGAGTGCTGAGCACCTGCTATTACCAAAACAATGATTGTAATGATGACTTTAATAGGAATTGCACTAGGTCTTGCGAGGGCTAAAGTTGGTCCATTATATTTAGAGTTGTCCCTACTTCAAAAAAAACTTTCTCGGGCCAAGCTACAAAACAGGATCAGGCCTAGAAAGAATATTCTATTATTATCACTTGTAAAGATTAGCAACCAGGAGACCAATAATAATTTATTATTATTATTATTCCTCCTCCTTGGAACTAGATTCTGCCACCTTCACACACTCTGCCTGGCTCTTCCTTCCTCCAATAGTTCCATTAATTTCCATGGGACTACAGGAGTTAGGCAAGTGGCTAAGTGTGACTTCTGCTTTTCTGCTAAACTCTGTTTGTTTTATTGTTACATCATCATCCTAGCCCCCCTCGACCTTGTGTGTCTGTTTCATCTCCCTGGTGGGTCCTCCCTATCCTTGTAGATTGTGAGCTCTCTGGGTTGAGGACTGTCTTCTTTGTTCCATCTCTGTACAATGCCTGTCACAATGGTGCCCTGATCATTCAGCGGGGTTCCCAGGCCCTCCCCTCATACAAATCATAACAACTGAGGAGTAAGGGACTCTTTAAAGTTAAATAAGGATGATAGAACCTGGCCCCTAATTCATTAATTAAAACCATGCTTTCAGCGTTACCAAATTAGTTTTGATTAAAAGCTTGTCTGGAGATGTCATTGGTGAAGTCACTTCTGCAGAGCATCCTCTTGGTGTAGCATCGTTACTGAAATGAGTAAATAAAAGGTGTGAGATTCATTATAGCCAATGGTACTTCGGCTTTACAGCTGTACATAGACATCTAAATGACCTTAATCAGACAGAAAAAACAGAGACCAGTGTGTGAATCTCTCTTCTTATGTAGCTTGCTTAAGGTTACCCAGAAAATCTGTGGCAGAGCTAGGAACTGAAGCTGGGTCTCCTGATTCCCAGTCCTGTGACTCAGTCACAAGACAGCCTGCCTCCCCTAACAGATATAGCAATTCTACCGTCTCACAGCCAGACACCCTGGGCTACATGACAGGGTAGCTCTATGCGGATCCAATACTCCATATTCCCAGTAACACTGTGCGTTTGTAAAGTTTCTCAGAGAGAGACAACACAGAAACAGCATCAGCATGCCATGCAGAGAGACACAGTCATAGACAAGACCCAAAAGGGACAAGGCACATAGACACATATATTAATGGAATATTACACAAGCATCCTGTACTGTCTTACCAGCAGAGAATCTTGAGAAAGATTACAGAAGGGTAACCTTCTTGATCTCAGGCCCAGGTTAGAGAAAAGAAACCTTCCAAAGGGGTGAGAACTGCACTTCTCAAATCAGTTGAGAGGCACTGGGCATCTAATTTCCATAAAGCTCAGTGAAAGGTTGCCAGATCTGCTTGTACTCAGAGTTTATTCAGCCCAACAAAGGAGACCCTCACAAATTTTGCAATGCTTAAGAGGACACGGCGCTAATGAACTATATTTGGTATGGCAGTACTTTTCTACTTAGAGAGAGGATCTTCTTAGCAGCCAAAGTAGCTCCTGAAAGCCATCCTCTACCAGGACTGTCCAGGCTTAGTAAGTGACTAGTGTCTACAATGCTGTGGATCACCTGAAGCTCAAGGAGTAACTGCTGCTGCAAGACTAAATTAGTTCTGGCTCAGTTCACTCTGTCCTCTGGTCTGCTGTCAGTGGCATCCTCATCTCTGTTCTTTCCTAGTTGTGGTGGAACCAAATTCTTTTCTCATTTACCAAAGAGTAAATGAAATAACCCTACTGGCCTCAGTCCAGCACATTTAGCCCTCTAATGGGCCAGTTCCTCAGCTGCCATAAATCAATGTAGCGCCATTGACTTTGGTGGAGTGATGCCAGTTTGCACCAGTTGAGGACCTGGTACAGTATGTTTACAATTTAATATAATTCTAAAGAAGGGAAATGCACATTCTGTCCAGAACAAGTAGAAAGACAAAGGACTGCTGACCCGATCTCTAGGGTGTTAGACAATTTAAGTTGCTCCAGGAGAATTAAAGTTGCAGACAGATCAGATACTGAGGCCTTGTCTATACTAACAACGTAAGTTACGCTAGTTAAGGTATTTAAGTAACTTAAGTCAACGAAGCTTAATCAACTTAAAGGGATGTCCACACCGTGCTACGTCAACGGGAGACATTCTCCCATCAACATAGCTTCAGGTGGATTAATTAAGTCAACTGGAGAAAGTTCTCCCGTAGACTTATCGTGTCTTCACCAGACCTGCTATATCAATGCTGCTGTATCACTTGCAGCAGCGATGATTTAGCCTGTAGTGAAGACAAGCCCTGAGTTACATAAAGGAACCAAGGAGGCCTCTGAGTGATTGCCCCTCCTGGATCCTCAATGGAGAGTGGTGCACATAACTCAATCACAACATGTTGGGCCAGATTCTCCCCTCATTTACACAAAGTGCCATGCAGGAACAGCACCAGTGAAAGCAATGGCATTTTACTGGTGTGTGGGAGAGGAGAGTTCAGGGCTTGTATAAGCTTCTCAATGCACAAAACACAACATACGTTGATTTGAGGGCCATTTGGGACTATAACGTTAGGCAGGAGCTGACTAAATCCTTAGCCAGAGCTGGACAACCTTTACTTCCCCAAAGCCTGGATCTGTCCAGTGTAAAACCATGCAGAGGGCACACTCAAACCAAGTGCATTTTTTGAGATGGTCAGCAGGAGGGAATAGGATGGGAGTAGCAGGAGGAAGTAACAGGTCCCCTGTGTCCATATGTGCCTGGGCCCAAGGTTCAGTTCAGAGGCCTGTGGAGTGGGGAAAGTCTGAGCATGCAGGCTGAGGGACAAACTAGACCTATGTCTTCTCAGTGCTCATTCAGCCCGAAATGCTAATGGACACCCAGGGCTGTTCTCCGGTGGTACCGTCCCTCTGGCTTTCCTTGGTATTGACTGCAGTGATCCTCCTTTGTCTGTCAAGTGCTGAGCTTGTGCTCAATGCTGTGTGGGACATGTGGTGAAGGTAGTCCCTGCTGGAAGAGTCCATTTAATAGAGCACTTACCCATCTGGTCATCCACTGAGAAATATTTTGCCTGCTGGGCTGCTTGGTATGTGCCAAATATCACTTGAAAGCTCCTGGGGTGACATCCTGGCCCCAGTGAACCCAATGAATGGTTTGCTGTTGACTCCAGTAGGGCCAGGATTTCACTCATGATATGTCGACATCAAACAGTGGCTTTTGTCTATCAGATTAGTCAACTGGCAATCCATTGGCCTGAGTGGATCCAGCTAGATAGATTTGCTCATGATGTGGATTCCATTCCGGATAGACAGCTTGTTCACTTCAGGCTTTAGCAAAGCCTCAGATGGTGGCTAGTCGTCAGCAGCCAGACCAGCTGCACTGCCTTGGACCAGCTGCCGAACTTTGCTGCTAAGCAACCAATAAGCCCAGCTGCACTTCCTTGGACCTGACAGAATGGCCAGAGCCCCTGATTGGTTGCTGGCTCAGCAGCCCTGTTTATAAGCCTGGCCCCCACAGCAGGTCAGTGGCTGCTCAGCTGTACTATGCCTGCAGCTGTGCTTGCCCTTGTTCCAGCACCGCCCCTGGCTCTGATCCTCGGCTCTGCCTCTGGCTTATAACTCTGTTGACCCTCCAGCTCTGGCATTCAGCTTCTGTCCCTCCCGTACTGACCCTTGGATTGTTCCTGGGCCCCAGATCTAACAGAGAGCCCACACTCTCGTTTCAATCACGAGGCCTAACCACTCACAGCCCAGTCAGCTACACTAGTGGCATTTGGCATAGGGGCTCTTTGGTTAACTCCTTCCTTTGGCAGAAAGAGGTGGAATTTAATTTTGCCCCTGTTACTGTGAGCCAAAAATAACCCAGTATGGTGCAGAGAGGGTGGAAAGGGACAACATGAATAAACATGACCTGAGGTGCAGAATAACCATCCACAATTTGCATGGGACTTCTTACTCCCCATCATCCTCTGGGGCTCTCAGCTTGTGAGATAGTGGGGTTGCTGCTCTGCGGCAGGCTGATGTTTTCAGGGGCAGGCTCGGTGGCCATGATGGCTTAACACACTCTTTGAGCTGTTTTTTGAGACTCCCAAGAGCCCATCCAGTGAGTCTTCATTTTGCCTGAGCCCACAAGCTCTGCACACAGAATCAAATCCCCATGGAAGTTGGAAGGTTCAGGGCGAGCTGGTGCTTCCATGAAAGGGAGGAGAACGAGCACTGGCAAACCAATAGGTAAAAATTCCCAACCCTGTCAAACTTCCCCTTCTTGTCAGACATGCACTTTGTGCATTGTGAGCTGATAACTGAAGGTCAATTATCCTAGAGTATGCACAACGTTAAATTGGAGTCCATGTGATTTGCTGTATTCCTACCGTCTAAAAAAGCATGGGAACCGTAAATGTCACATACATTGTTTCAACTAACAACCTTTCCAGCACCTGGATTTAATGAATTAATTGGGAAACAGAGCTGTGTTTGCCTGGGAGCTTTCGGGGGGGCCAAGAAGTGCAGCGGTGAGGCCGGACGCTCCTAAGATAGTTGGAGCTTTTGCCCTTTGGAATTGTTTTTCTTGTGTAAACTAAAAGCTAAGTATTTTGTTAAGGAACGCCAGGAGTGCCAGCACGAAGCACTTTCCACAGAGTGCAGCTCTCAGGGAATGTTTCAACATGCCCCCTGAGTTGCACACCCCAAAATTGTTGTGCAACGGTGAGAGGGACATCCCATCCCATGGGGCTCGGGTCCCAGCCGCGTGGCACCAGCCGTTGCCTCTGCAGGCTCGATGGCCGTCAGCAGGGTGCCACCCGCAGCCAGGCAGATGGAGGAGCCCAGGGAACCCTTGGAGGCGGGAGCAGAAGCAGCGGTTAAGGGCAGGGAGCATGGAGAAGGGGGGCGGGATGAGATCGCTCAGATCGAGGCCCGCTGGCAGAGGGTCGTCCTCCCCCTGGGTGACCGGGGTCAGACCCAGGGCTTCGATCTCCTCATAGATGGAAGGGAGCTCTCCTTCCATCACCCTGGAGTTCTCCCCGCCAGTGCCTGAAGCGACGCTCGCCTCAGGGCTCACAGGGGCTCCAGATGGTAACGGGGCAGGAGGGGCTCCATCGGGGGCCTTGGAGGGAAGGGACTCCAATGGAGAGGCGGTACTGTCCTCCCGTGCTGCCATGTCTTCCCCAGCCGGTACAGTGGATGGAACGCACCCGCGGGTAAGGCAGAAGGCTCGGCATCGGTGCCCCCCTTTCTGGTCTTCCGAGGGGCTTCCGCATCGGTGGAAAGAAGCAGAGGTCGAGCCTTCCGCTTGCCCCGCTTCCCCTAGACTATGGCCCAGCCCTCCATGGCATCATCCAGGGGCCGGCTAACAGGGGTCAGGTCAGGCCGGGGCGATGGCTCAGGGACTGTGGGAGGCAGCGGTGGGGCGGCATGAGGGGGGGAAGATTCCACCTGGGGCGGGCCCTCTCCCATGCTCGGCGGTATCCCTGCCCCACCCTCCTCTAGGGGCCCCGCGGGATTGCAGGCAGCAGAGGCAGGGGCTCTCCCGCTCATCTGGGCGCACTGGGGGGAAGCACCCCTTGGGCCTGAGTGGGAGCACTGGTGGACTGAGTAGGAGGAGGGGCGGCTCTGGGCGCCGGGCAGCCAGCGATGATGGGGCCGGTGCCCTGCCGGGGCTTGGAGGTCCCAGATGCCTCTCCTTGCCGGGCCAAGGGGCAGTCCCTCCAGACGTGCCCCATCGCCTGGCAGAGGTAGCACCGGGTCTCCCCCCTGGAATAATGCACCCGGTAATGGGCCCCCTGGTAGGGGACCAAGAATGACCCCGCAAGCGCCTCTTCACCATGCGCCGCCGGCGGCAGTTGAAGCTGCACTTGCCGGCAGAATGAGAGGATGTGACGGAGGGCGGGGTCCTTGCAGCCCAAGGAGAGAGGGCTCAGGACAGAGGTGGGCTTCCCCAGGGTAGAGAGGGCGGGTAACAGGGCGGCATTGGGAAGAACGGGAGGGACGGAGGTCAGGACCAGGCAGACATCCAGGTCCTCTAGCGGCTCCAGAGGGACGAACACGCCCCCCACCACCAGGCCCTTCTCCACCACCTCCTGGGTGGTGGCCTCCGCTGCTAGGAAAAAGACCACCTTTCCGAACATTTTGGAGGCTGCCACAATGGCCATGGGCCCCACCACTCTTGCCAACGCCCGCATGTAGGTCTCCACGTGGGGCGAGGCGGGCACCAGGAGGCAACGGACACCGTGCTTCCTGGTCAAGGTTGGGAAGGGGCCCCAGCTGCTATAGATGGTAGCGCGGTGGGCAGGGGAGATGACATAGCAGCAGGCGGGGGGGGGCTGCCGCCACCTGGGCGTATGCCCTGGGAGCTGGGGGAGGGGCACCCGCAGGGCTGATGGAGGGAGCAGTGGGGAGGGACGCTGGGGCAGCCCCTGCCATGCAGGGCCTAGTCTTTTTAGTGGGGCCCCTTCTCCTTCTTCTTACCCTGGCCCTTCCCGCCGGCTGGGGGGTTCCCCCAGAATCTGAGGGGGCGAGGGACGTGGCAGCAGCGGAGGTCACCGCAGAGCCCGCTGCTGCCGGCGTCCCAGTGTGGGCGGTGGCAGGTGGTTCGGCAGCGGCGGTAGAGACTTGGGGGGGGGGGTGATGGAGGGGTAGCTGGGGTTGCTGGAGGGGCCCCACACCCCATGTCCCCCGCCATAATGAGCAGGGACGGAGGGGAAAACACTAAAAAGAGAGGAGGGGAAAAGGGAGGCAGGTCGACCACTCCTCCCTGCTAGGCTGCAGGCAGGGGAGGAGGGCACCAAAAGGGGTGGGCTGGACAGGAGGGCTATCAAGGGCTTGTGGGGGACAGTCACCGACTCAGGATAGGAATCGGTCTCCTCTAGCTGCACTAAGGGAGGGGAGTCATGACAACGTTAGGGGGGTGCAGTGAGATGGGGCAAACTCAAACAGGGGGAAGAGCACAAGCGCATGGGAGGGGGCATGGGCGCAGTGAGTAAGGGGCTAATCAGGACAGGGGGACCACGTGGGAAGGGGGGAGAACCAGGCTGGAGGTAGGACAGGGCACCAAGGAGCTAGCTTCAGAGGCAGGGCAAACAAACAAAGGCTGCAGAGGGAAAAGGGCGGGGCAGGCAAACAGCCTGAAGCTAGCGAAGTGCTGGGGTAAAAGGGAGGGCAAAAAGGCTGCCAGGGGCGAAATGGGGCAGATAGCAAGGGACAAAGCTGGGGGCTTGCTGAAGGGAGCCAGGCCACGGGAGGGGGGGCACGTGTGCCTGCACAAAAATGTCAGTTCGGGTTGGGGGCTGCTTTAGGCCCAAAGGGTGGTGAAAGGGGGCGGCAAGCCAAGCAAGCAGCAGAGTCCCAGAGGCAGGAGCTTGAGGCAGATGGTAAGTGTCCACTGGGGGTGGTGGAGGGGGCAGCGCCGACGATGGTTGTGGGAGTTGGGGGGGACGGGACACACAGATGGACTGGGGGGGGGAGGGCTCCACACCACACCCCGTGTCCCCACAAACACAGTCAAAACCCCCACCACAAGAGCACAGTTCAAAAGTTACTCAGCCTTCAAGCCCCCTCCACAGTGGTCTGCAGAGTCCCTGTACGCTCCCCCAGCAGCAGATGGCCTCATCCCCTCCTCCTTCGGGGTCCGGCAGGTCCTGAGCAGCAAAGGCGGCAGCAGCAGCCCGGTGGCCAGGCAGGCAGAGAGGACCCCTCACAGGTGGTGGTGTCCACAGTAGCAATGGCTGGGGTAGGGGTCCCTCACTCCCCCACTCTGGGGAGCAGGCCAGCAGCCCCCCTCCCCCCAAGGGGCTGTAGTTGGAGCAGTAGCACCCAAGGGTGTGGGGGGTCCAGCAGCTAGCCAGCAACCAGGTCACAGAGAAGGGGGGTGGGTGGTGTCCGGCCCAGCCAGGGGAGTAGTTGGGGCAATAGCAGCAGCAGCAGCAAGAGCCCAAGACCCAGCAGCAGTCTTCCTCTAGACCAGTTGGGCTTACTAGAGGAGCCAAAGATGGGTCTACTGGTATCTGGATGAACAGATTTCTGTTGCCTGACTGATCAGAGCACTGGCTGCTCCAGGCTAATGAGAACATCTGACTCCAATTAACCTGCAAAGAGTCAGGTGAGGCCATTAAGCTAATGTGACCGCCTGACTCTAATTAAGGCCCCTCTGATAATATAAAAGGGCTCACTCCAGTCAGGCAGAGGGAAGCTAGGGGAGAGGAAGTGTGGTTGAAGGGCTGGTTAATGAAGATATCCTCAAGCCAGTAGTAAGGGAGCCCTAAGGTAAGGGAGAAGTAGGAGAGCTCTGGGAAAGTGGCCCAGGGAAATGTAGCAACTTTGGCAGTAAAAGTTTGGCTGCTACCATTAGGGTCCCTGGGCCAGAACCTGGAGTAGAGGGTGGGGCCTAGGTTCCCCCAACCCACCACTACAGAAACATCTCCTGGGAGGGGAAAACAGGCCCCTCTCAGGACAGGAGGCTAAACTGTTTTGGCATGAGGCCATAGGAGTAACAGAGACTGTGGGAATTCTCTCACCAGCCTCCATTGCTGGCTTATGATGAAAAGGTCTCAGTAGACTGTATCCCTGGCCCTAGAGAGAGAGAAGGGCTATGTGGAGGGTTGCAGTGAGCCTCTGAAGCTAGCATAAACTGCCTGGGAGCGTGGGACCCACAGGGACAAGCTTGGAGCTCTGCCACAAGTGATAAAGGACTAAATTCCAATAGAGTGCATTTGGATGGGGTATAAGACTCTGGCCAAACTTTTCTAAAGTCACTTTTCTATAGCCTATTTAAAATCATGAGGTCAGTTTGATCTCTTGCTGCTCTTATTTCTCATGTTGACTTGGTTATTATCTGAATACCTTCATCAGCTTCCTCTTCCTTTACGTATTCAATGTAAGGTCTTTCCCTCAGTTTTGGGTAGTCTCTAGTACCTACACCCTTACCACCTGCCAAATCTGAACATGGGTGCAGCCTTTGACCCCTATGGTCCCACTGTGGTGGGATTCTCCACCTTGCAAGGTCTGTTTTATTGACTCATTTTACATCTAAACTTATTTTTGGTATGTCCCAACATTCTAAATTCACCTTATTTCTCTGGGTAACGGTTTGTATATGGCACTTGGCAACTTGTGAAAAGCTCCTACCTACATTTGCATGAGTAATAATTTTCACGTCTAAAGCACCTTTCATGCAAGGCTCTCAGAGCGCTTTAAAAATGTTAAGGCTCCTGTGAAGAAGCTAAGTGACATCCTTGCTGCCAGTATACAGATTAGAAAACTGACTCTCGACAGTTGAAAGTTATTTGTCTAGAATCACACAGTGGAACACAGACTTGCTGACTCCAAGACCTTTGCCTTAACCACCCAGAGCAAGATTGCACAATTTCCCCCAACCCCTTTTTGGATGATTTGCTTCATGGAGGGAACAAGGGTTAAGCAGGCCCTGCTCACAGGACTGCTTGTTACCATCAGTCCTTGTGCAGGTCATGCAAGGAGATGGATGTTGCTCTCCCTCTCACCATTGCCACTGCCTGTAGAAGGTTGAGCACAATCCAGCGCCAATGAATAAATACAACTCCCCCCTCTATTTTCATTTTAAAAGCAAAACAAAACCAAAGACAAGAGATGGAGAAAATCCATCCCATCGGAGATGCTGTCTCCTGGTCAGTCCCAGACAAGAATCACAGCTTTTTAAAAAAGCTGTCTCAGAAAGGGAAAAGTGATAAGAATGAGGCAGGCCAAATCACGTGACCTAAAGAAGAAAATCTGGAGTGAGAGGACATAAGCTCTGGTCTACCCTAGGAAATTAGGTTGGAGTAACTACATCGCTCAAGGGTGTGAAAAATCCACACCTCCAAACAACACAGTTACACCGACCTAGAATCATAGAATATTAGGGTTGGAAGAGACCTCGGGAGGTCATCTAGTCCAATCCCCTACTCAAAGCAGGACCAACACCAGCTAAATCATCCCAGGTAGGGCTTTGTCAAGCCGGGCCTTAAAAACCCCTAAGGATGGAGATTCCACCACTTTCCTAGCTAACCCATTCCAGTGCTTCACCACCCTCCTCGTGAAATAGTGTTTACAAATATCCAACCTAGACCTCCCCCACTGCAACTTGAGACCATTGCTTCTTAATCCCTGCTGTGTAGTAGTCTCCTGTGGACCGAGCTACCACCTCTTGTGTAGGTACTCCACCTCCCCCAATGGACGAAGCCCTCTCGTCAGCACAGGTAGTGTCTTCCCAGAGTCACGACGGCAGTGCAGCTGCAGCATTTTAAGTGTAGACAAGCCCGTAGTGAGGCTACTGAACAAAAGGTTGGACTGCGACCATTAATTTGCCACAGAAGTACGTCCACACTGCATTTACTCCTCAGCCATTTTCCAGGGACGCACCTAGCTTTGGAATTCCAAACCTCTAGCTAGAATTCGTTGCCTGCCTTCATTCCCCTCTCCCCACTTGCCTCACTAGGACTCATTGGCAGGGTCCATGACTGCCTAGAGCAGAGGTGGCCAACCTGTGGCTCCAGAGCCACGTGGGCTCTTCAGAAGTTAATATGCGGCTCCTTGTATAGGCACCAACTCCGGGGCTGGAGCTACACGCGCCAACTTTCCAATGTGCCAGGGGGGGTGCTCACTGCTCAACGCCTGGCTCTGCCACAGCCCCCACTCCACCCCTTACTGCCCCCTCCCCTGAGCCTGCAGTGCCCTCGCTCCTCCCCCACAGAGCCTCCTGCACACCATGGAACAGCTGATCTGGAGGTGCAGGGAGAGAGGGAGGGGAGGTGCTGATCGGTGGGGCTGCTGGTGGGTGGGAAACGCTGGGAGTGAGTGGGGGAAGCGGATGGGGGGGCTGCTGATGTATGACTGGCTCTTTGGCAATGTAAATGGTAAATTCTGGCTCCTTCTCAGGCTCAGGTTGGTCACCCCTGGCCTAGAGCATGTGCAAACACATAGCTGTGTGATAAACTGTAAGAAATCCAGAGACTGTAAGTCCGTAACCTAGGTGCCAACCCTTCTTTCCCCAAGTGATAGCGTTAGATGGTACAGCTGCTGTGTTGATATTGATGTTTTATTGCAACTTACTATTGCTCTCTGCATAAGCCTTCATAACATGTGTAAACACATACTGTTTGACAGACATGCAGAGGTGAAGGCCTGAAATTCTAACTTCTCTCCACCTCTTAAAATGTTCTGTTCGCCATTTGGTTTTCTCCGTCTTCTTTATTGGCCAATAGAAACATGCACCCCTCTGTTATATTCAGCAAATGTTCTTCTCTGTTTTTACTGGAACTAAATATTTTTCTGTATTCTTTCTCTTTTATAGTATTGGCCCTTTCCCCAAATTCCAGGAGCAAGTACTTTGTTTTCTTTGGTTTTCTGCAGCTCAGCATGGCTATTTAATGTTCTTTCAGCTTGAGGAGTTGCTCAAGAAAGAGAGCCCAGAACCCTGGGCTTTTTTTCCAAGACGTTGTTTTTCCATGTCTCTCCTCTCCTCTGCTTTCAAAGACTCAGTTTTATTCTTTCTTCCTCTAGATTCTTCTAGTGGTTCTAATAACTTTTTACATCTGTGTCTATTTTAGTGGCCATATTTTAGATTCTGGATTTGCACTACTGTTACCTGCTTCATTCGTTTTAATACTGTGTTGATTAGGCTCATTGTCAGTGCTGCTAGCTCTTGCAATTTTACTGGGTGTCTCGTGATATTTACTGTGTGTCTTGCAGCCTCAGCTCCAGGAGGCTTCCGAGTAGGTGAGAAATTCAGCTTCCATTTAAAATATAAGTACAAGTCGAGCCCTCGGGGTTGTAGAGGAAAAACTTGAAAATGTGAACTGACTGACCCTCAGAGGCTCAAAACTCAGAAAGCTGATAAGATACTGTCCTCCCCCCGCTTTTTGTAAATCTTATGATTTTAAAACTAATCTAATTGTTTCAGGGAGACCAGACTGATAATTTTTATACTCTTGGGGCAGGAAATACAGGTGTCGATCACTGTATAGCCATGGCCTCATGGCCCCATGGCCACGATGACCTTCTGTAGCCAACCTTAATGGGGGTTCTACTCCTGAGTCCTGTTCCCCTTGTGTGCCAGTTCAAGAGCAGCTCCACGGGCGGGAGGAAGTGTCCTATTCGATCTAGTGGCAGTTCTTCCTCACCATGCAGCTTATCAGAGCGGAGAGGGACGTGGCTGACAGAGGAGCTGCTAAGGCAGCAGAGGAGAGAAGGGAGATGGACAATGGGGGGGGGAGGAAGGAAGGAAATAGGAATGGGGAAGGACAGGAGAGGAGGAAGGAACACGACATTTCCCAGGGATACCCAGGGTTGTGAGGCCCTTTGCTGTCACCTGCCCCTCACATGAGGGAGCCTTGTCTGTGCCCACTGCAGGTCAGCTTCCCTAACTCCACCAGCTTAACAATAGGCACATTCCAACCCCGAGCATCCCCCCTGGAGTGCCCAGCCCCAGTTCCACTGGAGACTCCCAGTGTTTACCCCTACGCTGTTCCCAAAGCAGCAGGGCTCCCCAGCTACGCCTCAGGACTGCCACTGTGCCTAACTCAGAGCACTTCGTGAACATAAGTGTGAATTTATTTAACAAAGAACAGAGATTTGACTAATAGCCAGTGGTCAGATGTATTAAAAACAATTGGTTGCTTCTTATACAAAATCATAAAATGCCTTCTAGACCGTAGGCTTAACTAACAAGACGCTTGCGTAGGAGCTGGAGTACCCACCAGGAAAAAATAGCGAGTGCTCAGTACCCACTGACAGCTCTGCAGAGATCAGCTCCTCCCTCTCAACCCCCCCACCCAGAGCCTCCCGCCCACCACAATTAGCTGTTTAGTGGCATGCAAGAGGCTCTGGGAGGGGGAGGAGCTGGGGCAGGAAGAGTCGGGGGAGGGGGTGGAACAGGGGCAGGAGGAGGTAGGGTTGCCAGGCATCTGGTTTTCGACCAGAATGCCTGGTCAAAAAGGGACTCTGGCGGCTTCGGTCACCACTGCTCACTAGGCTGTTAAAAGTCCGGTCGTAGATGCAGCGGGGCTATGGTAGGCTATCTGCCTGCCCTTGCTCCATGCAGCTCCTGGAAGTAGCCAACATGTCCCTGCGGCCCTTAGGTGCAGGGGCAATCAGGGAAGCTCCGCGCATTGCCCCTGCCCCCAGCACTGGCTCCGCAGCTCCCATTGACTGGGAACCACCAAGGGCTCTCAATAGAGACCTCTTACATGCCACCCTTTGACTAACTATTATGTAGACATCGGTTCCAGGGGATCCCTGTAAATCCTAATGCATCCATTCTGCCCTCTATCAGTTGGCATCAGAGGTCCCTGGGTCACAGGGAGTAGGTAGAAGAAATAGACAATGTACGGTTTTGGGGTGGGGGGGAAGGAGAGAAAAACAAAAAATTCAACAGGAAGAAATCTAAAGAAGGCAGAAAGAATAGGAGACTTCTTCAGCTGCTCTGCGTTCACACTTGGTGCAGGTCTGTGCCACTTTTCTACTTCCCTGATCTTAGAGCAAGAACAGTCCTGGTGCAATTTAGAGCAGCACAAGAATCAGGTGGAGTCCATGCATTCTGTCCCTCCCTGCCCCGACACTCACATAGAGCTGGCTGACTGAGTGCAGATATTCACTACCTTGGCAGGGCTGCTCTTCCCTGTCATGGATGGACTTCTCCAGGGTCCTAGAAATGAGGTTATTAGTTTATGGGAAGTAGCGTGGTCCAGGTGATAGGACTCTAGACTAAGGGATTGTCTACTCTACACAATTAAGTAGACTTTATCCAATTCGACCTCGAGCCTCCAAATTAATGAAGTCTATTGTGCCTGGCTTCTTAGGGAGAATGCTCATTGTCTCGATGGAGTGTGTTCTCACTAGCAGCATCTGCATCGATAAACAAAGCAGTGCATTGTGGGTAGCTATCCGAAAGTGCAACTTGCTGCAGTTTGCTTTGGGAAGTTTGTGCAATGCCTCATAGGACCAAAACACTGTCGCAGGGGAGAATGGGAACATTGCGTCGGCATCCCTCTCTCATATCAACAGCAAACAACCTAGTGGTTTTTGTGCCTTAAAACTGCTGTACATATGCCATAAACCCAGAAGCATGGACCTTCTCAGCTGTGCACTCTTGCAGTGAGCATCTCAAACACCTTGTGCCTTCTCCTGCAGTATTTCCAGAGCTGAAGTAGGGCCTGCCACACGATTTCCTGCAAGCAGTGCTGCTGCAAGCCAGTGGGAAAAAAACAATTCACAGTTGCTGATGGCAGTCACAGAGCAGCTGCAATCTGTCGAGCACCGCTTCTGGTCCTGTGAAACAAGCACTGACTGGTGGGACTGCATCGTTTTGCAGGTATGAGGTGACTAACAGTGGCTGCAGAACTTTCAGATGCCGAGGGCCACCTTCCAGGAACTACGTGCAGAGCTTTCCCCTGCCCAGCAGTTCAGCAACACAAAAATGAGAGCTTCTCTGACAGTGGAGAAGTGAGTGGTGATCGCTATTTGGAAGCTTGCAATGTCAGACAGTTACCAGTCAGTGGGGAATCAACCGTGGGAGCTGCTGTGCTCCAAGTGTGCAGGGCCATTAATCGACTTCTGCTACGAAGGATAGTGTGTCTGGGAAATGCGCAGGACACAGTGGATGGTTCTGCCATGATGGGGTTCCCTAATTGCGGTGGGGCAATAGATGGCATGCACATCCCCATCTTGGCACCAGACCACCTTGCCAAAGAGTATATAAACTGAAAGGGATACTTTTCAATGGTGTTGGAAACACTGGTGGATCACAGGGGGTGTTTCATCGACATCAACGTAGGATGGTCGGGAAAGGTTCATGACGCGCACATCTTTAGGAACTCAGGTCTGTTTCTAACAAAGCTGCAATCCGGGACTTTCTTTCCAGACCACAAAATTAACATTGACGACGTTGAGATGCTTATAGTTATCGCGGGGGACCCAGCCTACCCCTTGCTCCCATGGCTCATGAAGCCATACACCAGCCATCTAGACAGCAGTAAGGAACAGTTCAACTATAGGCTCAGCAAGTGCAGAATAGTGGTTGAATGTGCCTTTGGTTGTTTGAAAGGGTGCTGGAGAAGTTTACTAACAAGGTTGGACCTTTTAGTGAGGAGAACATCCCCATGGTTATAGCTGCCTGCTGTGTGCTCCATAATATCTGTGGCAGGAAAAAGGATTTTCTGCAGGGGTGGGCAGTCGAGACAGATCACATGACAGCCATTTTTGAGCAGCCAGACACTAGGGCAATAAGAAGAGCACAGCAAGGGGTGCTGTGTATCTGTGAGGCTTTGAAAAGCTGTTTCAGTAATGAGTCACAGTAATGTGAGCTGCTTGTCTGCATTGTGCTTTCCCAAACCTTCACCTGGCTTGTATCACTGTCCCTGTAAAGCCAACCCCCCGCCCAAGCCCACTGCTTCTATTCAATAAAGAACATTTATTTCTTGAATCCATTTACTTTATTTAACAAACATAAGGAAAGAGGGAGAACAGAAGGAAAAGGTCCCTTTGGGGAAAAGGGATCCTAAAGTTGGAATAGGAGAAACATTTTCAGTGGTGTAACATAACACCACATTCCAGATTATCAGAGCTCTGTGAACGGGCACCTTCAGTTCCTTATACCCTCCCACCCCCCCAAGTAAAGTGAAAGAGACAATGGACTTTTCACCCATGTCTCATGGAACACTTAGGGGAGGGTGATGCTGCGCCAGGCGATGCTGGCAGGCTGTCCACCAGGGTCTGCAGAGGGACTCTACCCTCCTGTTTCTGTTCCTGCAATTCAACCAGACGCCTCAACATGTCTGCTTGGTCCCTCATAATCCAAAGCATCTCATCCTGCGCCAAACACTCTTGCTCATTGGAAGCTTTCCTGCTCTCCATGTCTAACTTCTCGGACAGTGAAATCCTCCATGCTCTCAGCTCTGTGTCAGCTGTCCCGGAGGTGTTCATTATCTGTCCTCCTGCGTTCTGTTTCTCCTTCTAATCAGCGAAAGTCTGCTTTCAGGTGTGGATGACATGTCGAAGGACACATTTCCAACTGTCAGTCAGGGGGAAAAAATAAAGGAGCCATTGTACATGAATAAAATGTTTCCTTAGGAAGGCCATTTTCATTAAAAAAAAAACAAAAACAAAACCCTTATTCCACTAGGTGGAAGCCATAACATAATCGGAATCCATAACCATTCACTGTGCCATTTTGCTGCTCCAGCCCTGGTGAGCGTGCCCCTCCGGGTCATGGGTGACTTTTAATGAAGTTTATGGCAGGCTCATGTCAGAAGCACAGGTAGATAGTTAAACAATAGCCCTTCCCCATATCACCACAGGAAGCCGTTTAGGAACGGGGTGGGGGTGAGGGGAAGTTTTCACTCCCAAATTGCGGAATCTCTCATGTGGGGCCCTAGTCCCCTATCAGCCACTTAAACTACTTGCTGGCTCATGCTGAGCAGAGTAAAGGCACATTAATGGCCGCATGGTCTGGCAATCCGGAATGTGGGGCTTGGGGTGGGTCTACATGCCCTTTTTCTTTTTCGTGTAAGAGCACTTTTAATGAGAACTTCCCCCGTGCCCCCTAGGCAACCCTATGTGATATCAGTCTCCTAAGGGTAGCAGAGACGGAAAGGAAGGAGATGCTGTAAGCATTTGGGTATAGACCTGGTCCTTATGCTGTGTACGCAATGATGCCAGCAGAATTAATTCAGGAGTTGCATGGGAAAGTGTCCTACCATGGTGGAAGATATAAGACTGCCCTGCCCAGAAACCTTCTGTAAAGGATTGCAGAGTGTCTCCATGAAAGGTTCCTAGAGATATCCATGGAGGATTCCTGGGCTATCCCAGGCCACGTAAACAGTCTTTTCTGGGGGCCACCCTCTGCATAGCTAGAGCGGCCTCTTGTAAGCAGAGAACCACAGCACCTCACTTTTTCTTCACAGTAAACATGCAATACCACCGAATGTGTGGGCCCACTAAAGTTTAACTGGACTTTCATTGTAACTGCATACTCACCAGAGGTGCCTTCCCCGGTATCACGGTCGGCCACCATGATGCCCTGTGACCCACAGGGGAGAATGGTTTCACCACTCGCCTGTCTCCCATTCTCCTCCCCCTCCTCTTCCTCATCCACCATATCATCCACCTCTGAGGTGTCCACATTGCTTGTGGGGGTGCTGGTAGCATCACCCCCGAGAATCGCATACAGCTTATTGTAGAACCAGCATGTGTGGGGTTCAGCACCAGAACGACTGTTTGCCTCCCTTGCCTTCTGGTACGCTTGGTGAAGTTTTTATTTTCACACAGCACTGTTGTGTGTCCCTCGTGTAGCCCTTCTCCCCCATTCCACAAGTGATCTGCATAGATGTCAGCATTTCTTCTGCTGGATCGGAGCTCTGCCTGCACAGACTCTTATCCCCACACAGCAGTGAGATCCACCACCTCCTGTGCAGACCACGCTGAAGTAGGAAAACTGAAAACAAAAGTCAGCAGGGAAGGAGTCATATGCCCTTTGGCATTAAAGTGCTTCCCCATTGCATCTCATTTTCTATTGTCTTTCCCACCCCAACGTCCCTCCCCCAACACACACATTTCAGCTAGGGCTGTCAAGTGATTAAAAAAATAAATCGTGATTAAGTGCACTGTTAAACAATAATAGAATACCATTTATTTAAATATTTTTGGATGTTTTCTACATTTTCAAATATACTGATTTCAGTTACAACACAGAATACAAAGTGCACAGTGCTCACTTTATATTTATTTTTATAACAAATATTTGGACTGTAAAAAGAAAACATAGTTTTTTTCAGTTCATCTCATATAAGTACTGTAGTGCAATCTCTTTATCATGAAAGTTGATCTTACAAATGTAGAATTATGTACAAAAAATAATTGCATTCAAAAATAAAACAATGTAAAGCTTTAGAGCCTACAAGTCCATTCAGTCCTATTTCTTGTTCAGTCAATCGCTCAGACAAACAAGTTTGTTTACATTGGCAGGAGATAAGGCTGCCCGCTTCTTGTTTACAATGCCACCTGAAAGTGAGAATAGCGTTCACAGGGCACTGTTGTAGACGGTGTTGCAAGATATTTACATGCCAGATACGCTAAAGATTCATATGTTCCTTCATGCTTCAACCACCATTCCAGAGGACATGCTTCCATGCTGATGACAGGTTCTGCTTGATAACAATCCAAAGCAGTGCAGATCGATGCATGTTAATTTTCATCATTCTAGTCAGATGCCACCAGCAGAAGGTTGATTTTCTTTTTTGATGGTATGGGTTCTGTAGTTTCCGCATCAGAGTGTTGCTCTTTTGACTTCTGAAAGCATGCACCACACCTTGTCCCTTTCAGATTTTGGCAGGCACTTTAGATTCTTAAACCTTGGGTTGAGTGCTGTAGCTATCTTTTAGAAATTTTACATTGGTACCTTCTTTGCGTTTTGTCAAATCTGCAGTGAAAGTGTTCTTAAAACAAGCAACATGTGCTGAGTCGTCATCCGAGACTGCTATAATATGAAATATATGGCAGAATGTGGGTAAAACAGCAGGAGCCATACTATTCTTCCCAAGGAGTTCAGTCAAAATTTAATTAACAAATTATTTTTTAATGAGTATCATCAACATGGATGCGTATCCTCTGGAATGGTGTCCGAAGCATGAAGGGGTATATGAATGTTTAGCATATCTGGCACGTAAATACCTGGCAACGCTGGCTACAAAAGTGCTATGTGAATGCCTGTTCTCACTTTCAGGTGACATTGTAAATAAGACACCGGCAGCATTATCTCCTGTAAAGGAAAACAAACTTGTTTCTCTTACCAATTGGCTGAATAAGAAGTAGAACTGAGTGGAATTGTAGGCTCTAACGTTTTTATTCTTTAGTTTTAGAGTGCACTTATGTAACAAAAAAAATGTACATTTGTAAATTGCACTTTCACGATAAAGAGATGGCATTATGGTACTTGTATGAGGTGAATTGAAAAATACTATTTCTTTTGTTTGCCATTTTTACAGTGCAAATATTTGTAATAAAAATAATATAAAATGAGTACTATACACTTTATATTCTGTGTTGTAATTTAAATCAATATATTTGAAAATGTAGAAAAACAACCAAAAATAGGTAATAAATTTCAATGGCTATTTTATTGTTTAACAGTGCGATTAAAATAAGATTAATCGCAATTAATTTTTTTGAGTTAATTGCGTGAGTTAACTGCGATTAACTGACTGTCCTAATTTCAGCACAGCCAGCTTTCCTTAGCACTCCCCGCTTCCCCCATTTCATACAGAACCAGTTGCAATGTCAGCGCTTATCTAGAGCTCCCAGGCATGGCTTTGTCAATGGGGCCCCGCACAGCAGTCCAAGTTCCCCCTCTCCATAGACTCCTTTTTAAAGTATTTCAATAGGTGGGCCTGGCACAAGTACCCATCCAAAATCACCGCTGCCAAGAGGTTGAGGGGGGGTCTTTGCAAAGGGCTTAATAACCCTCTGGTTGGCAGCTTCAGGCATCCATCTGACGTTCTTTAGTTCGGCTTTCCTTAGCAACGAAAGGGCTTTTAGTGCTCTCTAATAATGGGGTCTTTTCCTGTGGCTCTCAGAAAGCTTTCAGCCTGCTCCAGCTGCTGTCTCTGCTGCCTCTCTTTATCCATCAGAAACAAAGTACAGCAGCCATGCTCTGCATTTCTTGTGCCTCTAATACAGTGGCTATTTCACCCTAAAAAGGGGGGCTGGCTTTGCAAGTGCCTACTTTCCTAAAGCTCCTTTGCAAGAAACGTGTTGTTCAAGATGGGCTTTTCTGCCTTGCCTGTCAACTGGCTACATTTGCGAGCCTATAACCGCTGCATTGTAGACATCTAGGTGCCCAAGGGGAAGCACATTCCTTGAGACCCTGATTCAGGGAAGCATCTAAATATGTACTGAAGTCCTATTGATTTAAGCACATGCTTCACTCCTCTACTGAATAAAGAAGCTTGCCTAAATCAGGATCTAAGAATCCCACAAACCTTACTCTCTTTCCCTCCCTCCCCATCCCTTTCCATACATAGTGACATGAATAATGTTCCTGGACTCATTCAATAAGTGTTAGTAGCACATCCATGGCACTGTTATTTCAGCATTTAAATTCTACCAACGGCACTCAGAAGGGATTGTTCTCCCTTATTGCTTTTAGGGTTGATTATGGGCACACACACAAGTCTCTGTTTGAAAATGTGGGGCCTGATTTCCAGCTTCCTTTCCCCTCCACTCTCTCTGTTCCTCAGGCATAAATCTAAGGTCCTTAGCATGCCTGAGTGAGCAGAGCAAGAACTCTGCAAATTGTGAAAGATGGAGACTCTAGAAATGGAGCTGAAACCTTGAAAAACCAAACACACACACAATTACACACACACACAAGTTGTGCAGCACTGAAGCCAAGAGTAACTTGCAGCAATAAAGGGAAAACTCCCCTTCCAGATATACACAGTGTGTCGAATTCTGCTCTTGTTAACACAGATGTAAATCCACTAGCTTCAGTAGAGTTACTCCAGATTGACCCTGGTTAACTCAGAGCAGAATTTGACCCTATATGGAGTATATATAGCTGGAGGTCAGCTTTTGTGTCATTTCACACTGCTCTCTAGCAGCGATAGACCAGTTTCCTTCAATGGGCAATGATAACTGAGCATTGCCGGTCATTTAGGAACAACTCATTTCTGATTACATGTTTTAAAAAGCAAATCAATGCAGTTACAATTACTGTCATTGCAACTTTCCAAAATGATTGAAAGGTCAGGCCCACTGATAGCCAGCCACCCTTGTTTTCAACAGGAAGTGAGAAAAGTGCTCTGGAGAGAACGACGTTTCTTTCCCACTCACCCTCAGGATTTAGGGAGGTCTCTTCTCCCCGAACACTGCTTTGAACTCAGTCATGTTGAATTCAAGCAGTTCCAGTCGTAACCTCTCAGGGCTCTGGCAGGAGTTGCTTGGTGTTGAAGTGAGGGAATGGGGTCATGACAGTCTGATAAGTAATCTGGAGAAAAGCAGGCTCAACAGAACTACCATTAAGTGGATACATAATCGGTTAAACAACCGCAAACAAAAAATAATTGTTAATGGAATGATGTCGGATTAGAGGGCGGTCTCAAGTGGGGTTCCACAGGGATCCGTTTTGGGTCCAGTGTTGTTTAACATCTTTATTAATGACCGGGATGTAGGAATAGAGAGCACGCTGATCAAGCTTGCAGATGACGCAGAGCTAGGTGGGGCTGCCAATACTTTGGGGGATAGAGCTAAAATTCAGAGGGATCTTGATAAATTGGAGAACTGGGCTATAGATAACAAAATGAAATTCAACAAAGACAAATGCAAGGTGCTACACTTAAAGAAGAAAAATCAAATACAAAATGGGGGGAAACTGGCTTGGCAGCTGCACTGCTGAGAAGGATCTGGGAGTTGTGGTGGATTATACCCTCAACATGAGTCAGGAATGCAGTACTGTTGCAAAAAAAGACAAATGCAATGTCAGGTTGCGTTAAGAGAGGCATAGCATGCAAGTCATGGGAGATGATAGTACTGCTCTGCTAGGTGCTGGTTAGACCTCAGCTGGAGCACTGTATCCAATTTTGGTCACCAGTGTATAGAAAGGATGTAGAGAAACTGGAAAGGATCCAGAGACAAAGATGATCAAAGGGATGGAATGCAAGCCATATGAGCAAAGGCTGAAGGAACTGGGTATGTTTAGTTTGGAAAAAGAGGAGATTAAGGCGGGGGAGGGGGGGAATGATAGCAGTCTTCAGATACTTGAAAGGCTGCCATAAAAAAGATGGAGAAAAGTTGTTCTCTCTTGCCACAGAGGGCAGGACAAGAAGCCATGGGTTCAAACTACAGCACAGCAGATTTGGATTAAATCTCAGGACAAACTTTCTAACTCTAACAACAGTAGGACAATGGAACAGATGCCTCGGGAGGTTGTGGAAACTTCTTCACTGCAGGTTTTCAAAAGGAGGCTGGAGAGCCATCTGTCTTGGACAGTTTAGATACAACAAATCCTGCATCTTGGCAGGGGATTAGACTAGATGACCCCTGTGGTCCCCTTTAACCCTAACATTCTATGGCTTTGCCTCCACTTCAGAACTTCATGCCCACCTTGGGGTGGTTGGCATCCCAGGGCGCATGAGCAGAGGGCAGTATCTATGCTTACCAGAGCCTGCAACCATTCCTGGCTACAGTAGAGGGTGGGAGAGGTATGATAGTGGGGAATACTCCTTTTATCCTTGTATACCCATGTCGGTACCAATTTAAAATTTGGCCCCAATCTAGGCCATTCAGTGAAATCCTTAACCAAATAGCATTTACCTGAAATAACAATATGCAATAGTGTGTAATTTAGTCCAGTGGGTCTCAGCCAGGGGTATGCATATTCCTGGGGTACTCAGAGGTCTTCTAGGGGCTACATCAACTCATCTAGGTATTTGCCTAGTTTTATAACAGGCTATCTAAAAATGCACTAGCAAAGTCAGTACTAACCATAATTTAACAGACAATGACTTGTTTATACTGCTCGATATACTAGACACTGAAATGTAAGTACAATATTTATATTCCAATCGATTGATTTTATAATTATATGGAAAAATGAGAAATAAGCAATTTTTCAGTAATGGTGTGCTGTGACATGTCTGTATTTTTATGTCTGATTTTGTAAGCAAGTAGTTTTTAAGTAAGGTGAAACTTGGGGTACACAAGACAAATCAGACTCCTGAAAGGGGTTCTGTAGTCTGGAAAGGTTGCAAACCAGTGCTCTAGTCTGTGTTGTTTCCCTCCTCCCCCATCCAAATCTACATACTGGTCATGGGCAGTGGGTACCCTACACTGTGCCTCCCCAAATAGCCAGGCATGGCCCAGCCCACATTCCACCTTCAGTCCCCCCTCCTGCTTCCCACTCTGCATGTGGCTCCAGTCCCACAGTGTTCACCCCACCTAGGGCTGGGGCCGGGGCCAGGGCCACGCCGCCTGCCCTCCCAGCGCTCCTGGGGGCTGGTGGCTGCACTGCAGGGGGGTTCTGGGTTCTAAGTTACTTAGGCCTATTTGAATATATTACCCATTGACTTCAACAGCAGCAGGACTGGGCCCATAATCCTGACTGCTATAGCTGTGTGAAGAACGAATAGTGTTTAGTTCATCTTCTTCCCCTTATCACATCAACTGGGGTCAGGTCTTTGTCCAAATGCATCTGCCACCTTCATTTGTCCAAGGCAGCACTAAGGTCCACCTGCTTACCACCTTCTTTGCAATTCATCCCTCACTTCCTCAGTGTTCCTTAGGGTCTCTTCCCTACCACTCTCTCTTGCCATGCTGCCCTCACCAGGTACCCTTGGTTTATCCTCTGCGTGTGTCCAAACCTGCCAAGTCGCACTCCCGGGAGTTTGTCAGCAAGTTTACATGGTTTGAAAATGAAAGTGGCAGTTTGTTTACTATGACCTAAACATTGCAGTGGAAAGCAAGGCAGAGTGACATTAACGCCCATGTGACATTTTGTTGTAATTATCTATTGCCTTCCAATGGTTCATCGGTTACTTTGACATTGTGCTGCATTCATGTTACACCTGACTTTCGTATCAGTGTTTTGACTTTCCCCCATATTTAGCTCTGTTCCTGTGCCAAGGGAAGGCAATGAACAATTGTTTGCCCTTCTTCATCCATGCACACAGATTTTTGTATCTCCCATTAAAGTGATTCATCCTGCATATAACTTTCATTCCTTAAAAGACAATAAACAGTAAAAACACACTGGCATTGGGGCAATGTTTGTCATGTTTGGACAGAGACTAAGGACAGCAGTTGAGTCTTTATAGTGCTGAGCCACTTTATAAGCCTATACCAGAATGGAGCCAAGTTACCTGTGTTTGCACAAAGAGAGTTACTCCTTAGTACAGAGGGAACCCTGGGCAAGGAAATAAAGGAAGAATCACTTTCTGTACCTCTACCAAGTGCTGGTGTGTGCCTACCTCTCTAAGGCAGGGATCAAGGATCTATCTGAAGTGGAGGTATGTGGGATCTTGCTCATTGAGCCAATTATCCATCCCTCCTGCAGTAAAGGCTGCTTACCAATCCCTTCTTCACAAATTGATGATACTGGCAGTGAGTCTGCCAAAACAAGGTCAATCATCAGTGATATGCATAGCTTGACTAAGATAAGCAGAAAAAGCCCCCAAGGCAACCCTTACCCCTACACACATGACGTACAGGCTGCCAAAGCTCCATGTCATAGATATAGCAATGCATCATAGCACATAATTGCAGCTGGGAAGTGGAACAAAACACACACGGACATGATTGGATGCCTGCATAACCCCGGAGTCCAGCTGTCTCTGTGATCTTCTGTCCAGTGGTCACATTGCTGGACCAACGTCTGGCAAGGGAGAAAGAGGAGTACTTAAGAGAGTACTACACAGGCCATCATGTGATGTAGGATGGGCTTTGTTCTACAGAATAAGCCTGGAGGTACTACATGTGTGGGTTGCTCCTAGGGATGCACGGTACACACGCCTGCTTTACCGCGTACCAGAGTCAGGGATAAAATATGTAAGAATAAATATTGTGTTTGCTACTTACTTCTACTAAGTCAATGGTTTTCAACCTTTTTTCATTTGTGGACTCCTAAAAAAATTTCCAATAGAGGTGCAGACCCTTTGGAATCTTAGACGTAGTCAGTGGACCCCCAGGGTGTTCACAGATCACAGGTTAAAAAACACTATTCTATGGTAACAACAAACTTCCACGGACCCCTTAGACATAGTCCGCGGACCCTTGGGTTGACCACAAATTGAAAACCACTGTACTAAGTCAACACTAAATAGTTTTAAAACAGTTCATACTATTGTTCTCCATAAGGTGGCTTTTTACTGAATGTTCTATTCATTTTATGCAAATCAGGCTGATACTACACTTTTCCAGGTTATATTTAGCTTGGGTATTAATTTGGATGCTTAGAGCCAGCTCCTTAGCTAGTGTAATTCAACATAACTCTACTGACTGTAATAGAGCGTAGCTGACATATGCCAGCTCAGGGTCTGCTAGTTTTTCCTTTTATGATAATGGCCCTCTTCTGTATTTGCTAAAGTGAGTCTAACTAAAAAACAAGAATATCAGATAAAGTACAACCTCTAGGAAACTAAATGCAATCGTAACATCCCGCCACTGGGAGTGCACATTATCAAACACTCATACAACCGAAGAAGAAATTGGCACTCTCCACTTTTGACACACACGCGAGCTCTTCATTCAAACTATTAAAACTCAAATGGTTCCAGCATCATTTGAAGTTGTTCCTCTGTATCTTTCTCTCTCCTCCCCTCTCCATCCAGAGCTTGAGGATGTCCTGCCATGCAGCTTAAGAGAGCTAACTACATTGCCTTTAAGACCAGCTTGTTTTGAAAAGACTAAGCCCAGCACTCGATACCCACCACATGCTGGATACCGCATACCCAGCATTATTGAGAGACTCACATCTCCTATCTCTTACTATGGTATGTTTCCCTGTTCGGGGGGGACTATACCTCCTGCTTGTTCCTCTTCCTTCCTTCCTTCTTCCTACTGTCCCCTTTCCTTGCCCCCCAAAGAACACTCCTTGAAGACCCCACAGAGAAGGACTCTGTTCCCTGCACTGGCTTTTCTACACAGGGGAACAGTCTTGTCTACTTTGCTTTTCAGTACTCTCCTAAAGCCTGATTCTCATTTACCCTAAGGCCCCTTTGCACCATTCTGGCAGTGTAAAAGGAAATTTAAGCTGCTTTGTGACTGTAATCTACACCCACCTCAAGTCCCCTTTACTGTGCCAAAGCACTGGAAAGGGGCCTTCTTGTAAATGAGAATCACACCCTTAGAGTTTTTATTGTGTCATTTTCTTCCTGGTAAAACTGCCTGGCTTTTGGGAATAAAGTTAAATATTCACCCTAGATCAACCAGCCCTGTCTGTCAAGTTTATATTGAGTTGGAGTTTGGGCAATCAAGTGATATTTGCAAAGCTACTGTGTGCTTTTGCCATCTGACAATGTGCAGGTGCATGCGTGTGTTTAATCAGAATTTTTTCCACTGCGTGTGAGAACATAAAAAGACTGAAAAGAAGGTGGATCGACATGGACAGGATTACACTGGAGGGTCTTTTTAATCGTTAGTAGTAATTCTTTATGTAGTAGGACATTAGCAATATTCTTGGGACCTCACATTAGCAGGGGTTACAGGTCCTTGTTTTCATATAACTTGGAACCACCCTTATTCAAAGAGCCCAGATCACTGTGTGGGGGAGGATATACTCTACATAGAGTTTACAATGGGACCGGCACTGCAAGGGCTCTGGAAAAATGATTGCAGAGAGGTCCCTTTTGCAACAGTCCCCATTCTATCTAGGGAGATCCCCTTGGTAGGAACAATTCATGGTAGGAAACCATCCAAGTAGTTTGGCACCCTAGGCATAATATTGTCTTTTTGCCCAGGTATAGTCTGCACCTCAAGGAAGTGCTCTGTGTCTTCCACAGATCTCGCTAGGTCACCATGCTATGGCTTGGCTGGAGAGTTCAATTTGGAGATTATCCACAGACCATGCAAAAAGGGGTTATCTCCTCAGAAGAGTGTCACCCTGTGGGACGGCCCTTTCAGGATACTGTTCTCAACCATTCAAACTGTCTTTCCCCAAAAAAAAAATTGGAAAGGGGTCAACCTTCCAATAACTTCAGATTCCTAAAGGAATACTTGCTGACAGCAAGCTCACGACACAGACAGGTTTGTTCATAATAGAGGATCAGATCTGTAGCTGTGCCTCGGCAGTGCAGAGGGGCCAGAAAGAAGCCAGATCCACACACAGCTGTCAGTGTAGGAAAACTCCCAAATGGCACAATGGCATGGCTGTAGCAGTCCTCTCCCCAAGTATGTACAGCTGGCATAAAGCACCTTAGGGAGTTAGACAACCAGCATAGATCAGAGCAGACCCAAGACTGCTCTAACCTATACCAGGGCGGGACAGATCTACCCTGAGAATCAGGGAGTCTGAAACAGCTGCCCGACAGCGCCCCCGTCGCTGAAGTTCAGCATAGCAGAGAATCTCAGGCATCTTTCTTTCAATCTCTGAATTGATCACATCAGAAATAGGATGAGAATGGAAAGGATTTTATGGACTCCCCTGTCCAGCCATGCTCTAACAGAGCTTAGCAAAGTGCCAGTTTTTGTATCAACAAATTAAAATATGGGAAAATCTAAATGATTGTGGGGAAATCACTCATGTATCTGTTCACTTTACTGATCTACAGCCAACTCCTGAGAGTTGAGGGTACACCCACTTAGTACCTTGCAGGTGTGGATCTATAAACAAGATCTTCCTTTGCCCTCACTGCATGCCTAGGGCTGCATTTGGGAATTGCTATAGGTTGAATCCCCCCCCCCCCAGTTTCTCTTATGCATATAGTCTTGTCTACATACAAAACTTGCATTGACTTCTGGAATTGATTTTCAGTATGTTTGGACTCCACATATATAGTGATACTATATATCAATATACTTACACAACTGAACACACACAAGAAAGGAGCATATACCTGATTTATCTATATGTATTCTAGTTCTGATGGGAACGCTTCATCAAAAAGAAGCATATTTACAGCCTGCTTTAAAAATGATCCGATGTTGGCTTAGTCTGGTTTCCTCTGGCAGTTTGTTCCACAGTCAAGCTCCCTCACCTAAGACCATTTTATCTGACGCAATATTTCATGCTGAGTTTTGTAAGCTGCATCATCATAGAGAAGACCAACTATCTGGGAGCAGGATCATGATAAAGCATTCCCACCATAACTGGGGTTATAAGAAGCCCCCAAGAAGAACTTTATAGAATCTAGGGACTTAGAGCAACTGAAAGCTCCTTGAAGTCCTCTGTGGCCTTGAAACGTGAATCTTATTTACTTGGTCACATCTTAGATACTACACTAACAGGCTCTATAGAAAACCTTAAAATAGATTACCTCTTTGGGCTATATACATGTGTTAGTTTTACATGTAAGACGGTGACTCCATCACGTCAATATGTCAACACTAATAACAATAGTACTCTCTTCCCTGATACCATTGCTCTGAGGCTCTCAAAGCACATTCCAGACATTAGTTTAACCTTACACCCACCATGTGAAGATGTGAAGAAGGGAAGCACAGTGTTACTACTTCCATTTTAAAGATGAAAGGTAGAGAGAGAGTGGGAGATTCTCCCAAGGTTACTCAGGACAGCCATAGATGAGTTGGAAATTAAACCCAGGTCTCTATACCCACATTCCTTTACCTTAACCACAGAACCCTCCTCCTCTAAAACATGGCAAGTCAGAATGACAATAGAAGCTTGTCTATGACTGTAGCACAAAGGCACTGCTACCAATTTCTCCTCACTTCAGGCCCGTTAACCTCACAGTCCATAAGTAATTACAACAGCCCCCTCAAGGGCCCAAGGCCAGTTCAATCACTCCCTCAGCCCCCAGCCCTTCTTCCCAGAGCTAAGTCCCAATGCAAGGTGTCTCACAGGTTTTACCCAGCTGAAGCGTGGCCCTATGGTTCTGGCTTTCAGGGCCAAACCCTCCTCTCAGTCAGGGTCTCTAACAATAGCCTCCTGCTTACTGCAGCTCCTCTCTGTCACAGCTCCCTTAATGACAGGGTCTTCCCTACCAAAGCCTTTCACACTCCCTGCAGTCTTTCAACCATTTCCTGAGTGACCCCAGCTTCTTGGCAGGCCTCCTGTCTCTAACAGCCTCAACTACTCTCTGCAGCTTCCTCCTGACTTCTATATTAGAATCACCCGAGTCCTCTCAGGTGTGTGTAGCTCAAGGCAAGCCACCCTGGGTATAGCTACACAGGAATAAAAGACCTGTGGCATGGCTGTGGCTGGCCTGGGTCAGCGGACTCAGGCTCATGGGGTCTGGGCTGTGAGACTCAAAATTGCTGTGTAGACATTCAGGCTCAGGCTGGAGCCCAAGCTCAGAGACCCTCCACCTTCACATGGCCCCAGAGCTTGGGCTCCAGCCCGAGAACTGAACATCTACACGGCAATTTTTCAGCCTGGAGCCCAAGTCAGCTGACTCAGGCCAGCCACGGGATTTTTAATCACTGTGTAGATGTACCACCTGTTACATTCACCCTAAGAACTGACGTAATTTGTTTAGAACACATCTGTGGGATCCATTCCATTGGATTTCCATTTCAAATGAGACATCTGTCTAGCATAGAAAGGATATATAAAGCATGTAAGTCATAGAATGGATAACGGCCAGTATTTTCAAAAGTGACTAGTTATTTTAGCAAAAAGAAAAGGAGTACTTGTGGCACCTTAGAGACTAACAAATTTATTTGAGCATAAGCTTTCGTGAGCTACAGCTCACTTCATCAGATGCATTCAGTGGAAAATAGAGTGGGGAGATTTATATACATAGAGAACATGAAACAATGGGTGTTACCATGCACACTGTAACCAGAAAGAACAGGAGGACTTGTGGCACCTTAGAGACTAACCAATTTATTTGAGCATGAGCTTTCGTGAGCTACAGCTCACTTCATCTGATGAAGTGAGCTGTAGCTCACGAAAGCTCATGCTCAAATAAATTGGTTAGTCTCTAAGGTGCCACAAGTACTCCTTTTCTTTTTGCGAATACAGACTAACACGGCTGTTCCTCTGAAACTGTAACCAGAGTGATCACTTAAGGTGAGCTATTACCGGTGGGGGTGGGGGACACCTTTTTGCGAATACAGACTAACATGGCTGCTACTCTGAAACTAGTTATTTTAGGTGCTTCAGTCCTTGGGTGCCCAGCTTGAAACATCTTAAAGGGGCCTAATATTCATATAGCAAGTGTTCAGCACTTTATAAAAATCAGCTGTCTTGGGTCTAGTTGTTTTTGCAAATTTTACCCAATGTATACAACTTTTGCCTTGTCATATATCTTGCCCACAGACCTCCAAGTATATTTTAACTGGTAATATTTAATAACGCAACAATTGCTTTCTTTCTAAAAATTAGGTGTCTATTTTTTGCTAAACCACAGTGATTTGCCCAGGGTCACACAGGAAGTCTGTGGCACTGCAGGGAATTGCAGCTGGGTCTCCTAACACCTAAGGACAGGTTTCAGAGTAACAGCCGTCTTAGTCTGTCTTTGCAAAAAGAAAAGGAGTACTTGTGGCACTTTTAGAGACTAACCAATTTATTTGAGCATAAGCTTTCGTGAGCTACAGCTCACTTCATCGGATACATACTGTGGAAACTGCAGTAGACATTATATACACACAGAGACCATGAAACAATACCCCCTCCCACCCCACTGTCCTGCTGGTAATAGCTTATCTAAAGTGATCATCAAGTTGGGCCATTTCCAGCACAAATCCAGGTTTTCTCACCCTCCGCCCCCCCCCCCCCACACACACACAAACTCACTCTCCTGCTGGTAATAGCCCATCCAAAGTGACCACTCTCTTCACAATAAGAAAAGGAGTACTTGTGGCACCTTAGAGACTAACCAATTTATTTGAGCATCAGCTTTCGTGAGCTACAGCTCACTTCATCGGATGCATACCGTGGAAACTGCAGCAGACTTTATATACACACAGAGAATATGAAACAATACCTCCTCCCACCCCACTGTCCTGCTGGTAATAGCTTATCTAAAGTGATTGTCACTTTGGATGGGCTATCACCAGCAGGAGAGTGAATTTGTGTGGGGGGGGTGGAGGGTGAGAAAACCTGGATTTGTGCTGGAAATGGCCCAACCTGATGATCACTTTAGATAAGCTATTACCAGCAGGACAGTGGGGTGGGAGGAGGTATTGTTTCATATTCTCTGTGTGTATATAAAGTCTGCTGCAGTTTCCACGGTATGCATCCGATGAAGTGAGCTGTAGCTCACGAAAGCTGATGCTCAAATAAATTGGTTAGTCTCTAAGGTGCCACAAGTACTCCTTTTCTTTTTGCGAATACAGACTAACATGGCTGTTACTCTGAAACCTCTCTTCACAATGTGTATGATAATCAAGGTGGGTCATTTCCAGCACAAATCCAGGTTCTCTCACTCCCTCACCCCCCTCCAAAAACCACACACACAAACTCACTCTCCTGCTGGTAATAGCTTATCAAAAGTGACCACTTTCCCTACAATGTGCATGATAATCAAGGTGGGCCATTTCCAGCACAAATCCAGGTTTTCTCACCCCCCCACCCCTATACACACACAAACTCACTCTCCTGCTGGTAATAGCTTATCTAAAGTGACCACTCTCTTCACAATGTGTATGATAATCAAGGTGGGCCATTTCCTGCACAAATCCAGGTTCTCTCACCCCCTCACCCCCCTCCAAAAACCACACACACAAACTCCATCTCCTGCTGGTAATAGCTTATCCAAAGTGACCACTCTCCCTACAATGTGCATGATAATCAAGGTGGGCCATTTCCAGCATAAATCCAGGTTTTCTCACCCCCCCACCCCCATACACACACAAACTCACTCTCCTCCTGGTAATAGCTCATCCAAAGTGACCACTCTCCCTACAACGTGCATGGTAATCAAGGTGGGTCATTTCCAGCACAGATCCAGGCTTTCTCACTCCCCGCCCCCCCCGGGGACACACACACACATAAACTCACTCTCCTGCTTCCGCTGATGTGCACGGGCTGAAATTGTGGAATAGCAGCATCACTTGCCCCATAACCTCAGCTGTGCGGAACACAATGCCATCCACAGCCTCAAAAACAACTCTGACATCATAATCAAAAAGGCTGACAAAGGAGGTGCTGTTGTCATCATGAATAGGTCGGAATATGAACAAGAGGCTGCTCGGCAGCTCTCCAACACCACTTTCTACAAGCCATTACCCTATGATCCCACTGAGAGTTACCAAAAGCAACTACAGCATTTGCTCAAGAAACTTCCTGAAAAAGCACAAGATCAAATCCGCACAGACACACCCCTGGAACTCCGACCTGGGATATTCTATCTACTACCCAAGATCCATAAACCTGGAAATCTGGGCGCCCCATCATCTCAGGCATTGGCACCCTGACAGCAGGATTGTCTGGCTATGTAGACTCCCTCCTCAGGCCCTATGCTACTAGCACTCCCAGCTACCTTCGAGACACCACTGAATTCCTGAGGAAACTTCAATCCATCGGTGATCTTCCTGATAACACCATCCTGGCCACTATGGATGTAGAAGCCCTCTACACCAACATTCCACACAAAGATGGACTACAAGCCGTCAAGAACACTATCCCCGATAATGTCACGGCTAACCTGGTGGCTGAACTTTGTGACTTTGTCCTTACCCATAACTATTTTACATTTGGGGACAATGTATACCTTCAGATCAGCGGCACTGCTATGGGTACCCGCATGGCCCCACAGTATGTCAACATTTTTATGGCTGATTTAGAACAACGCTTCCTCAGCTCTCGTCCCTAAAGCCCCTACTCTACTTGCGCTATATTGATGACATCTTCATCATCTGGACCCATGGAAAAGAAGCCCTTGAGGAATTCCATCATGATTTCAACAATTTCCATCCCACCATCAACCTCAGCCTGGTCCAGTCCACACAAGAGATCCAGTTCCTGGACACTACAGTGCTAATAAACAATGGTCACATAAACACCACCCTATACCGGAAACCTACTGACCACTATTCCTACCTACATGCCTCCAGCTTTCACCCTGACCACACCACACGATCCATCGTCTACAGCCAAGCTCTGCGATACAACCGCATTTGCTCCAACCCCTCAGACAGAGACAAACACCTACAAGATCTCTATCAAGCTTTCTTACAACTACAATACCCACCTGCGGAAGTGAAGAAACAGATTGATAGAGCCAGAAGAGTTCCCAGAAGTCACCTACTACAGGACAGGCCTAACAAAGAAAATAACAGAACGCCACTAGCCGTCACCTTCAGCCCCCAACTAAAACCCCTCCAATGCATTATTAAGGATCTACAACCTATCCTGAAGGATGACCCAACACTCTCACAAATCTTGGGAGACAGGCCAGTCCTTGCCTACAGACAGTCCCGCAACCTGAAGCAAATACTCACCAACAACCACATACCACACAACAGAACCACTAGCCCAGGAACCTATCCTTGCAACAAAGCCCGTTGCCAACTGTGCCCACATATCTATTCAGGGGACACCATCACAGGGCCTAATAACATCAGCCACATTATCAGAGGCTCGTTCACCTGCACATCCACCAATGTGATATATGCCATCATGTGCCAGCAATGCCCCTCTGCCATTTACATTGGTCAAACTGGACAGTCTCTACGTAAAAGAATAAATGGACACAAATCAGATGTCAAGAATTATAACCTTCATAAACCAGTCGGAGAACACTTCAATCTCTCTGGTCACGCAATCACCGACATGAAGGTCGCTATCTTACAACAAAAAAACTTCAAATCCAGACTCCAGCGAGAAACTGCTGAATTGGAATTCATTTGCAAATTGGATACTATTAATTTAGGCTTAAATAGAGACTGGGAGTGGCTAAGTCATTATGCAAGGTAGCCTATTTCCCCTTGCTTTTTCCTACCCCCACCTCCCCTCCCCCCCCCCCACGTTCTGGTTAAACTTGGATTTTAAACTTGGAGAGCGGTCAGTTTGGATGACCAGCAGGAGAGTGAGTTTGTGTGTGTATGGGGGTGGGGGGGTGAGAAAACCTGGATTTATGCTGGAAATGGCCCACCTTGATTATCATGCACATTGTAGGGAGAGTGGTCACTTTGGATAAGCTATTACCAGCAGGAGATGGAGTTTGTGTGTGTGGTTTTTGGAGGGGGGTGAGGGGGTGAGAGAACCTGGATTTGTGCAGGAAAATGGCCCACCTGATTATCATACACATTGTGAAGAGAGTGGTCACTTTGGATGGGCTATTACCAGCAGGAGAGTGAGTTTGTGGGGGGGGGGGGGGGCGGAGGGTGAGAAAACCTGGATTTGTGCAGGAAATGGCCCAATTTAATGATCACTTTAGATAAGCTATTACCAGCAGGAGAGTGAGTTTGTGTGTGTATAGGGGTGGGGGTGAGAAAACCTGGATTTGTGCTGGAAATGGCCCACCTTGATTATCATGCACATTGTAGGGAAAGTGGTCACTTTTGATAAGCTATTACCAGCAGGAGAGTGAGTTTGTGTGTGTGGTTTTTGGAGGGGGGTGAGGGAGTGAGAGAACCTGGATTTGTGCTGGAAATGACCCACCTTGATTATCATACACATTGTGAAGAGAGTGGTCACTTTGGATGGGCTATTACCAGCAGGAGAGTGAGTTTGGGGGGGGGGGGGGGGGGGGCGGAGGGTGAGAAAACCTGGATTTGTGCTGGAAATGGCCCAACTTGATGATCACTTTAGATAAGCTATTACCAGCAGGACAGTGGGGTGGGAGGGGGTATTGTTTCATGGTCTCTGTGTGTATATAATGTCTACTGCAGTTTCCACGGTATGTATCCGATGAAGTGAGCTGTAGCTCAAATAAATTGGTTAGTCTCTAAGGGTGCCACAAGTACTCCTTTTCTTCTAACACCTAAGGTAGCACCAGTCCACTGAACCATCCTTCCTTTCTTTGTCTTTGTATGGTAAGACAACTCCTAGAACAATGGGGCCCTGATCCTGAGTAGGCTTCCTGGGTGATGTTGCAATAAAAAATAAAAATACTGCAGCAGAACCATTGTTCTAGACACGTTCACCATCATTTTTGTAAAGTCCAGTATAGGAGAACAAACTAAAAGGTGGGAAGGATAAACAAATTGTCCTTGATTCAGAGGAAAAGATATGCATGCTCAACTTCATTTCTATGAGTTTTAATTTCCCTTGGCTGGAGCACTTCTTTCCATCTGTTTCAATGGTCCTTTGGAGCCGTTTTCAGTCCGCACAGTGAGGTTAGTGTTGGTAGCCTGGATGGAGATTGTAAATCTGCCTGCTTTGTACTGTTCTACTCCAAGCAGGCTGCCAGCAGTAGGAAATGTCATCCCCTATTCGCTGGTGCCTGGGCCCCACAATGATGATGGTTATTGGTTTCTGTCACTGTGTATGTTAAGGTAGAATTTAGACTAGCATCCCCAGACAGGAGGAGGGTTTCGCTGGACTAATGTGCTGTACAAACACAATCAAACCTGAGCCCGGGCGCTGTCTAGACACACAGGGCAAGAAGCCAGCCCAGTGCAAGGGGCTGTGAGCGGGAGGCTGGCTCTGTGGCCTGATGCGCTGCTGGGAGCATCTCTCCGGCGGCTGCCTGACCCTTTATGGGAAGAACCGGGAGGCCAAGGGGCGGAGGAGGGCGCTGGCCCTAAATAAACCTCAGCCGGGATTGCGACCTCCCCCCCCCCCCTTTGGCTCAGTTCCCCCCGGACAACCCGCCGGCTCCGAGCCGCTGTGACAGCCCCAGCAGCCGGGGGGGCCGGGCCCGGGGGAGGGGGCCCTCGGTGCTGGGGGGGCGGCGGCGGCGGCCGGCGCGAGGGGCAGGGCCAGCCTTGCATCATCCCCGCCGGGCTGCAGCGGCGGCGCGGGCGCCTTGCCTAGCCGGGGCTGCAGCAGCGGGCAGCGGGCGGCCGGGCCGGCGGCATGGAGAGGCCGAGCGAGAGCTGGAACGGCCACGTGCGGAGCGGCGCCCTGGCCGGGCGGGAGGCGACGGCGGGCCGGGCGCTGCCCGCGGAGCCGGCCCGGCGGCGGGGCGGGGGCTGCGGCCGCTGCCTGAGGAAGCACTGCCTGGTCATCCTGACCGTGGCCGGCGTGCTGCTCGGGGTGGCCCTGGGCGCGGCCGTCCGCGGCGCCCGCCTGAGCCGGGCGCAGGTGGCCGCCCTGGCCTTCCCCGGGGAGCTGCTGCTCCGCATGCTGCGGATGGTCATCCTGCCGCTGGTGGTCTGCAGCCTGGTCTCCGGCGCCGCCAGCCTGGACACCCGCGCCCTGGGCAAGCTGGGGGGCATCGCCGTCGCCTACTTCATGGGCACCACCCTGGTGGCCTCCGCGCTGGCCGTAGCCTTGGCCTTCATCGTCCGACCCGGGGCCGGGGCCCAGGCGCTGAACACCAACGCCCTGGGGCTGGCCGACGCCCTGCCCACCAGCAAAGAGACGGTGGACTCCTTCCTGGACCTCGCCAGGTACCTGCCTGCCCCCCGTACCCGTGCTAAGGCGGGAGCTGGCCCCCCACCTGGGGGGGGGTGTCTGCTGCTGGAGCCGAGGAACCACCTGTTAGGGGATCAGCCCCAGCTCGACCCTGGCGCTGACCGTGGCTAGCACTAGACGCTGCAGAGGAAGGATGTGCAGTAACCTGCCCCCAGTAATGTGCAGTAACCTCTCCTAAGCCCCTTAATTAGAGGTTGGTTTATGCCCTGAAGCGGGAGGGTTTCTAGACTTTTTTTTCTTTTACTATTATAATTCTACCCATAGAAGTGTCTGATCCCACTTTGAATCCTGCTCAGCTCTTGGCCTCAGTCATATCTTGTAGTAGTGAGTTCCATTGGTTAGTTACATGTTGTGTGAGAAAGTTATTTCCTTTGTTCAGTTCTGAATTTGGCTCCTTTTGGTTTCATTGAAAGCCCGCGGGGTTCTTGGGTGAATACAAGGTGTGTAGACCATTCATTATTCTGCATGCTTTTATCATATCCCCTCTCATTCATAGATCTAAGGTCAGAAGGGGCCATTGTGATCATCTCTCTGGTCTCCTGCATAGCACAGGCAACAATGGGACTTCCCCAAAATAATTCCTAGAGCATATCTTTTAAAAAAACATCCAGTGTTGATTTAAAAATTTTCAATGAGGGAGAATCTACCAGGTAAATTGTTCCAATGATTACTTACTTTCACCATTAAAAATGTACGCCTTATTTTCAGTCTGAGTTTGTCCTGCTTCAACTTCCAGCCACTGGATCATGCTATATCTTTCTCTGCTAGATTGAACATCCCATTATTAAATATTTGTTCCCCGTGTAGGTACTTATAGACTGTAATTAAGTGACCCTTTAACTTGTGTTAAATTAACTAGATTAAGCTCTTGGAGTCTGTCACTATAAGGCATGTTTTTTAATTCTTTAATCATTCTTGTGGTTCTTCTTTGAACCATCTCCAATATACCAACATCCTTCTTGAATTGTGGGTGCCAGAACTGGACACAGTATTCCAGCAGCTGTTGCATCAGTGCCAAACACAGAATTAAAATAGTCTCTCTACTCCTACTCAAGATTTCCCTGTCAAAGGCATCCCCTGGTGAAGGCAAACAATCCCAGTCTTTTCAATCTCTCTTCATATAAAAGTTTTTCCTGCTCCCAAATCATTCTTGCTGCATATCTCTGAACTCCCTCTAATTCTGCAGTATCCTTTTTGAGAAGGGGTGATGAAAACTGGTCGCAGTATTCCAGTTAAGGCTATCCCATTGACTTATACAGTGGCATGATTGTATTTAATATGTTTTGTATTATCCTCCACCCCACTCCTTTTTCATCCTGACATTTTGTAGGTTCCTTCCACCTATTGCAGAGAAAGGGAGCCAGCTGAAAAAATTACAGCCCCATGAGAACTTCCTTCAAAGGGAAAGCTCCCATTTCTAATTACGTAGCAGTTATTCTTATTTTGTCTTATTGCGTAGTAGGTGTTGTTATTTAATTTTAAATAGGTGCTGGGGCGGGGGTCAGAGTCTGCAGTAACACTTCTACAGTTCACTATTTTTAGTGTGCAGATGCTGGGAAAATCTGAATAAGAGAGATTTGTTTTTTTTAAAAGACACATTTCAGTGAAACACACAGAGCCAGCGTTTTCATCATCCAAGGGAGAGATTCTTAATAATTTCATAATTATTTCCAACTGCAGTCTCCTATTCAATGGTTAATCTTTGTTCAGCTCTTTCAAAGTGTAACACACGCAGTTTCCACGATATGCATCTGAGGAAGTGAGCTGTAGCTCACGAAAGCTTATGCTCTAATAAATTGGTTAGTCTCTAAGGTGCCACAAGTCCTCCTTTTCTTTTTACACAATATATTAGTAGTATTCAGGACCTGATAGTGTCATCTTACTCACGCTGAGTAATACTTTACCCTGTGAGTAGTCCCATTGCGGAGGTTAATCAAAGAGGAAATTACTACATAATCTGAAAAAAGTGGCAGAATGAATGAGAACCTGCAAGTTGGAGTGCAGTGTCTTCAAATAAAAATATACTGAGGGAAATTGTTATAGTATAATGGGTATGAATGTATGGAGATAAATTCCCTTTTATAAGAACTGATAGTCTCCTGTTCATATTTTGTCTATTTTTGGGCTGGGGAGAAGAGTTACAATATAAAAGCAAAGTGACCGAGCTCTTATGTGTAACAAACATGTTAGTTCAAAGGTTTTTTGTTTTTTTTTTTAAATATACATTGTGTTATTGTTGAGGGCTATAGAATGCCCATTGAGATGAATTGGAATCGATGGGGTGGGGGAAACCAATTTTTTTAAAATGTAGAAAGAATATACCTGTCACTGCTAAACTCTGAGAGTCTAGAAGACCATGATAATGACCCAAGCTGTATGCTGCGCATTCATAGGATGCTGGGCATGTGTGTGGTATTTTCTTGATCCTGGAGTTCTGAGTGTTCTGAATGCATACAGGATGGACGGGGGCCGAGCACTTCCAAGTGTGCTTGGTAGGATTTCTGAAGTTCCACCTAAACTTGGGAGCAGTAGACAGATTCCCCCAGCATCATCTAAATGCAAATGCTGAGTTTAAATGAAGTAGATAGAGCTCAGAGTCAGGGGTTTGATAAGGTGTATTGTGATGGCTCTGGGGCTTCCCAGGACTGTGAGTCATCTTGTTCCCTACCATCTGCCTCTTGCGAGAGAGAGTCTTCCCTGTGATAGCGGGGTGTTAGATTCCTAACACCACCAGCCTTTTAGCCACTCACCCACTCTCCTCCAGGTTGTGCCAGTATCCTGTCTTTGCTCTGCAGGTAAACAAGAGGTGCACCACAATCCCTTTGAAGTGATCCCCTGTGATATCCAGCCCCTGACATGGGATACTCACGGAAATCCCAGATCCTCTGCTCCCAATGGAGCAGTGTACCCCACTTTACCAGTTTTACCTTAAACTACTGCTTGCTGTATCACACACAGCACTTATGAGCACTTATAATAAAACAAAATAATGTATTTTTAAGGAAGAATAGAGGTTCCACTAGAAACAAGAGAGTGATGGAAACAAATGGTTACAATACAAAACAAAATCTTAAAACGCAAACTAGGGCCCTCCCTTATTAATAGTTACATTTTTCTATCTCATAAAGTAGGTTTTCCCCCCAAAGGTTTAGAGCTCGCTGGCTTCACAGGAACCAGGATCCAGTCTTTCATGAAACAACCCAACTCCATCAGATGTCTCCTCAGTGAAAGGATGCAGAGTGTCTTTCTCCACCCTGTGATGTATCCATCTTTTATCTTTAGTCACAGACCGGGTGACCCCTCGGAATGTTCCTTTCTACCCCTAAGTGGTTTTGATTGTTTGCCGTTGTCTTTGATGGTTTTCCATTGACTATTTTGAGATGGGCTAAGGGTAGACATTTGAACCTTACATTACATCACTGGCTGACCAAGGAGGGATAACAACTCTCTACCGCTTGAATGGGCCATCATCAGGCCATATTATCCTCTGGTGACTAACTTTTACTCCAATCCCATAGGCATAGTTTTCAATATAGTTCTGTTATTCCTTAAATATTATGTGTACAAAGATCTCACAATGATTGAGTATTGATAAGTTACAAGCTTTCAGTAGAGATCTCACGTGCTACCTTTTATGGGTAAATTCCATGAAAGCAGTGTATTAGGTGTAGTGAGTTTGTCAGGTCTGAGACAGGAGCTGCTTGTAAAGAACAGTGATCCCTTTGCCCAGTGGGTTTCTGTGTCACAGTTACCAATGGAATGTAATCCGCCATGCTAAAAAACAAAACAAAAACAACACTTGCTGGCTCAGTAAACAACACTAATGTGCACATTGGTGCCATTTCTAGAGAAAAAGCATTGACTGATTTTTTCCCCCATTTTGGTTTATACAAAGATAACTAAGTGCCTATCTTATATTCAAGGTGCCCATACATAGTTTAATCTAATGAAATATCCTAAGATAATGGACTACTCTTCCCATCCATATGAAGAAATACACACCAACCATAAAAACCTTCCCCAGCAGACAGAAAAACCCCTTCGTACCTCAGCCAACCTGTCCTCAAATGTCCTGGAGAAAAGAAGATCCATGCAGCATGTCCTGATGATTGACAGATCCAGCCTTTGGTGAATGAGGGAAGGGAACAAATTCCAAAGTCAAGAATCCCTTGAGGAGCATGCTCTGGCAGCAGTGCCCCAACTCTGGCCCTCTGCATTGATTTCAGTTGTGGCAATGTCCCACAGGAAGAGGAGCAATCGGTCTCTCAAGTAATCAATCCCTAGCAATAAGCACCCCTCTAAAACACACTAGGGGGCCACTACGATAATGGGACAAAATCCAATTTGAAAATATCAGATGAAATGGATTGTTCCAACACACCATCGCCGCCCTCCCCCATGTATCACCTCCAACACACTGGCCCGCTCAACACAGAATCCCACCCTGAAACCTGGAAACACCATCCCTAGACTGTTGCTCTGTCCCCTCCCCAAGCACCATGTTTTGTTTTTGTTTTTGAAGAGCTTTGCACTGTGTCCAGAAGGTTAACAAATCCAGGCTCTGGCTGACCAGGGGCAGAGCAAGTTATGTGAGGGACTTGCATGGAAAACACCCCACTGGTTATTTCCCTCTCGCCCTAGTATTGCTTTTTAAAATGTTTCTGCTGATCTCAGCTGTGGCAGAATGCTACAGGAGAGGAGGTCTTTAAGCTGGCAAAGCATCAAACCATTTAGGGCTTCACAGGTTCAAATCAAGACTGAACTGTGCCTGGAATCAAACTGGAAGCCAGTGCAAATCACTTTCACACTGAAAGCACACAACACTGATGCACTATGATTTTTTTTTTAGTATGAAACACTTCAGTTAAACCCAAGGACACGTGGCTTTGATTTTTTTGGCTGTTATCTGTGGTGTCTGGAAACGTCCTTTGAGATTCTGCTACGCAGTTCAGTTCAAATTGGGGCAACAGCAAATGCCAAAATATGTAGACTGGTCAAAAATCAATTAAAATGTTTTCAGTGGTATCAAGACAGTTCATAATTAGCTTGGGAAAAACAGGTGGCAATGACACACCTGAACATTAAGACGGGATAGTCTCTCTGAAAGATACACTCCAGCTCAACCCGAGGTTATGGGCTTGAGGCAGGAGTTAGTGGAAGAGTGAAATGGTATAGCCTGTTTTATGCAGGAGTTCAGACTAGAGGATCATAATGGTTCCTTCTGGCCTGAGAAGCCATGTATCTGTGAATTGGACCGTGAGGTGATTATTAGTGACATCATAAGTGGCACTCACACTCTTAGTGTACTTTTTAGGCACAACAAGGCTTGAAACCTAGTGTAAACCTTCCCCTAGGTGGAAATAGTGAATGGGAACTGGGACCCAGCCTGGAGAGTCAATATTTAACATAGATTCTCTGGAGATTAGAAAAGCTGTCTTTTACCAGGACATGCAGTTCTGGTTTTTTAAAAGTCTATTGCTTGGTGGCCAGAAGTAGTGCTTTGCATTGTTCCATGGGAGGCTGGGGTTTGGCTCTGTTCCCAGGCTTGGCCACTGATCACTCATTCACTAGGCCAGACCTCTGAAGTGGCGACACATATGAAAATGAAATATTTATTGAAGGACAAAACAAAAGAGAATATTTTCCTCCCAGTTGAGGTGAAACCAGATTTCAAAATCTCGGCGTTTTCTGCAGGGTGGAAATTCCAATTTTTGGCTAGCTCTAGTTGTAACACTCTTGGGAGGGAGTGAAAAATTATCATCCCCATGTTATAGATGGAGAAACTGAAACAGACTGGATCGAGACCCCCAGGAATCAGTATCAGAGCCAGGCTCAGAATGCAGGAGTACTTTTGCACTTAGTCCCATTCTCAGTTGAGCTTGCAGAGAATACTCTGCCTTTGGGTTTCAAGAGGGGGAACCTGCAGCCGTAAGGATTGAGATCCCCAGTCACTGACTGGAGTCACCCTGAACATGGACACTGGACTATAACCTCTGGATTATTTCTAAAAGGTGGCCTTAAATCAACAATCTAGTGGCACTAAATCTCACAGTCATGGATTAGCCCTGTAAATTGAGGGATGGATAGGCATGGGTTTCACAGATCCCAGTGGCTAGCCCTAAGCAACTGTGGTGGAGTAATGGGCCTTAGAAACAATCAGCGGACTGTTCTGTGATTAAATGAATCTGTTAAATCAATCTGTTTTTGAAAGAGTTATAAAAATGAGACTATCAGTAAATAGCAACAGTCTACTCTGAGACCAAAAGGGATAAAAGTCTTGCATTGTAATGACTATGATGTGGGATAGGGAATGGTGGGTTAGTAGTTACAATTATACAGTTGCTTGGGCTGTGTATTTTCAAGAAATGCTAAACACAGAGTGTCATGTATTGGCAACAGGCTATGTCCATTTCTGAAACCTCATAATTATTGCATACACGATGAAAAAGGGAATGTTGTAACTTAAACAGGAGTTGTAGAGTCTGCACTTGCTTTTTGCCGCACTCTGATTCAGAAACTAACATCCCCTACGTTATTGGTGGAACTGATTCTTTGGAATTATTAGGGAATGGAACAGTAGCTGTTTTTACAAGGTTGTGCATTTGTGAACAGGATAAAAGCTTCCGAATGAGTGTATATCTTTAACAGAGAAGACCCCAGTCTAATCTCCTCTAACCGTAGTTATCTCCTTATCTAGGTTCCTTTTAAAATGATTAAATTAAGTGGGGTGACAGTGCGTCTTGCATCAGGTACAGGGCGGGTATTTTGCAAGCTTCCTCACTCTGCTCTGCCAGTGCCCCAGACCCTGAGGCAGTGCTGTCCATTCATGCTGAATGATGCCCCCTGTGAGTGCTGGCTGTTTTTCTTTTTGCAAAACGTACACTGTGTTGTGACAAGTGGAGAGTTCTCTGCCCAGCTCGCAGCCATCCTCGCTGGCCTGGGCACTGAGGAGAGGCACAGTGGGAAGCACTCCTCCCCTTCAGAGCACAGAGGTGGTCTGCATTTGCTACCACCCCCCTGAGGCTAAAGTTGCTCCTATGTGTGAGGCAGTCCCCTTTCCTGGGGAGGGGAGGATCTGTAGCAGATCCTCTGAGTTAAACAGGAAATACATCTCTAACTCAGGCATGTTGAATGTACCGTATAAGTTATGTAACTCTCTTCCTTCCCAGCACCGACAGCATTCAGTTTTACCACCTATGTAAGGGTAGCAAGGAATGTACTATCACTGAACCACATGCTGGCGAGATAACCAACATACTCAGTATCAGACAACCCCAGTGTTTGCTCAAGGGTGGCTGGTATAGTGATAACAGTCATGTGCTTTTGTAAAATATAACAGGTACTTCAGGGTTTGGGGTCTTTTTAGCGCAAACTAAACTTTTAATGTTACACATTCAAATAACCCATTAATCTAACCCTACTCCCCAAGCTCATCACACCCCTTATCCACAACTACTGTGGACCTTCTGGACCATTCCCCTGTGGTTCCCTTCCTGAGTTTGGATCAGCCCTGTTTCACAGGTTTCTAAGGGCTTTTCTGCCTGCGGAAATTGCTATTCTAGAATAAACTTCCTATGTGGACACTCTTAATTCCAGAAAGGAGGGTTGTCAACATTTGAAAATTAATTCAGATTAAGGAAGGGTGAGAATTTAAAGTTCAGGAGTATCTCCCCGTGTGGACACTCATATTCCAGAATAAGAGTGCCATGTTCCTGTTTAACATAATCCACTTCTGAAGAACAACTTTCCTATCTAGACAAGCTCTAATTGGAGCAGCATACTGTGGGAAGCTGTCTATCCTTCATAGCAGAAAGTAGGCTAGGAAAAGAGCACTAGATACGGGGGACCAGTAAATGTGAGTATGTGTGTGTGTGTGTTTTTGTGGTGATCCTGGCAGTTATTTTTTTGTCTCATCACCTGAATTACTTCTATCCTCTCTCTCTTCCCCCCTATCCCCCCGCCCCCCCCCCAAAAAAAAGTTATAGGGAAGCAATGGATCCTAGTGGATAGAGCACTGGTCTATGACTCAGGAGACCTGGGTTCTGTTGCCGCCACTGGCCTGGGCAGGTGATCTTTGGCAAGTCACTTTCCTTTCACTGTGCCTCACGTTACCCCTCTGTAAAGTGGGGATAATGATACTGATCTCCTTTGTAAAGTGTAAAAGATCTGTGGTGCTCTATATAATTATTTATTACTTTGTTTCATAGTAACCCATGTAAATTCCAGGTGTACAATGGTGTATTGAGAAAAAATATTGTCCAATGGCTGTATCTGATTTTCATGTGCAATTACACATTTGCCTAAATGCCATCCTTCCTTTATGGTGGCACACATGAACAGGAAGTATGTTTGTGCTTCTCTGTGTGAATTTTCCATTTTGAATTGGGGACATAATGAACACAGACTCGTACTGACAGAACTGGGGCTGGCTTTCCAAGGTCTCTTAGTTTTGCTTCACTGCGCATGATAAACACTGCCTGGGATGTGAGCACATGATCAGCCCAAACAGCCAGTCAGTTGTGGGGTGACATTTTCCTATGGAACACATTCGATTGAACTATGTATTGTGCTTTATATGGGGGTGTTTGCACAGATTCATCCTCTGATGAAGTTGAAAGCCTGTGCACTTTCACACTGGCCTGTCTGTCATCAAAGGCTGATTTAATTCACATGATGACTTATCTTAATGAATTATGACTCTACTGTGTGTAAAATCGCATCTTAGTGTATAGCTGATTAAACCATTTATTTGATAATAGGCTTTTATGACTTAAAATGTTTTTTCCTAAATAGTAGATTGCACAACAAATAAGAATAACACATTAAATTAGATACTTCCATGAATCTATAGTCTAAAGTGACTTTATTATTTGAGCAAAACATCCAGTGTAATGGGGTTCCTTTTGATCTTTCTGTGTTAATTAATTTGGCCCATAATTATACCCTTGTGTAACCTAAAATGTTCTTTGCTGTCTTCAAGGTCAAAATCAGGTCGGGTGATTGGGGAAGTACAGTCACATTTCTGTGCACTGCATTTGCCAATGTTCAGAATGGCCTTGAAGCATTATCTAGCGGTTGGAGCCAAAAATGCCACTTGCTTTGCTGAATTGGGGCTTTCAGCCACACTAAGCCATCTACTAAAACCCAATGGGATTTAAGCACATGCTTAAATTTAAGTATGTGCTTAAGTACTAGGCCTAATGCTCTGATCCTACAAACCGTTACATGTGCACTTAACTTGATGCATGTGAGTTGTTCCATGGAGGTCAATGGCACAACTCACGTGCATCAAGTTAATCATGTGCATAACTGTTTGCAGTACTGGAGCCTGCTTGAATTTCTTTTTCTTTTTCTTCTTTTTCTTTTCTAATAGCTCAGCAAAACATTTATATTGTGAATTTCTATTAAATAAAATCATATTTCTCAGCTACAATGCGATCTGACTCAATAAGCCCCAAATTAGTCCTATCATGCTTTCAATGCTGCTGACAAAAGCAACAGGAAAAAAGGCTGTGAGTGTTAACAACCAATTGTGTTGTGAAAGTCTGTGTACTTCGTAGTATCATCAAGGCTGTGGGAAAGTCCATACAGTGTGACTGGATAAAGGAGCTATGAATAGGAGAACACCAAACAGTGTATCAGCTGAGTTGATAGCATATGTTAGGTTATGTCTACAGATACAGCTGTGCCGCTGTAAGTTCTCCCCTGTAGCTGCTCTGTGCTGACGGCCTGGGCGAGAGCTTGCCCATCGGCATAATTAAACCACCCCCAATGAATGGTGGTAACTATGTTCGTGGAAGAGCATCTCCCAGTGACATAGCACTGTCCATGCCCCTGCTTCTATTGGTGAAACTTACATTGGTCAAGGGTGTGGGTTTTTTTCACACCCAGACCGACAAAAGTGCTAGTGTAGACATACCCTTACCTTCAACTAGCTTCTCTTTCCTTTCAAAGACGTAACTTCTCCGCTTACTTTCCCTTTGCCGCTCCCTGGATTTACTACCTTCCATTTCTTCCCTACCCTAAGGCCTCAACTACACTTAAAAGTTTTGCTGTAAAGCTATATCTTTATAGTGTAGACTGATCAGGTCTACTGATGTTCTAGCCATATCCTCCTAGCATAGATACAGTTATACTGACAAGACTATGTTTTTGCTGGTATAGCTTATAGTGATTTGGTGAGTGAAATAAACTGTGCTGGCAAATATTTTGGGCAATATAACTGGTGACATAGCTATGTTAAAAAAAAAAAAAAAGGTCACACCCCTAACTGACATATTATGCCAGCAAAACTTTTAAGTGTAGACTTGGCCTAAGACATACCTTTTGGCAGTATTTTCACCACAAACTTTATCCTCCGATTCCTGTCATGTCCTAAGTGTTAAGCCTGACCATTCCCCATCTCACCTCAAGACCCAAGGTAAATAAACAGTATATCATGCATACTGTGTGGTAGCTGCCTCAGGAACCTCCCTTCAGAATCATGCCAGCTGGCAGGATGTCTTTAACATATCCAAATAGAGTAGACACTTCTCTTTAAAGCTTTTTCTCTTTCTCAGAAAGGTCATTTACAGATAGGTGAAAGATCAAGCCTACAATTAGAAATGTGGGTAACTCGCTACATATGCTTTTACATACGTAGCGTACAGAAGAATATTACACACAGGCAGCGGGTACAGGCTTGTTAAGCATCAGTTAATACAAAGGTAGGAGATGTAATAGAAACCTTAACATCCTATGTTACAGTTTTAAAAGTACAGGATTGTTAAGGATTAGCTGGGATGGTAACTGGTTAAAAGAGAGGAAACATAGGGTAGGAATAAATGGTCACAGTGGAGAGAGGTAAATAGCAGGGTCCCTGAAGGAGCTGTAATTAGTCCAGTGCTGTTCAACATATTCATAAATGATCTGGAAAAAGCAGTAAACAGTGAGGTGGCAAAGTTTGCAGATGATACAAAATTATTTGAGATAGTTAAGTCTAAATCTGACTGCAAAGAGTTTACAAAGGGATCTCACAATACTGGGTGACTGGGCAACAAAATGGCAGACGCAATTCAATGTTGATCAGTGCAAACTAAGTACATTGGAATACATAATCCCAACTATACATACAAAATGATGGGGTCTAAATTAGCTGTTGCCACTCAAGAAAGATATTTGAGTCATGTGGATAGTTCTCTGAAAGCATCTGCTCAATGTACAGCGGCAATCAAAAAAGCTAGCAATGTTAGGAACCATTAGGAAAGGGATAGATAATAAAACAGAAAATATCATAATGCCACTATATAAATCCATGGTACGCCCACACTTTGAATGCTGTGTGCAGTTCTGTTCACCTCATTTCAAAAAAGATGTATTCGAATTGGAAAAGGTGCAGAGAAGGGCAACAAAAATGATGAGGGGGGTGGAACGGCTGCCATATGACTTGAGGTTAAAAGAACTGGGACTGTTCATCTTAGAAAAGAGATGACTAAGGGGGGATATGCTAGAGGTCTATAAATCCATGAATGGCCTGAAGAAAGTGAATAGGGAAGTGTTGGCCAAGATGGTCAAGGAGGCAACCCCATGTTCCGGCTATCGCTAAATCTCCAATTGCCAGAAGCTGGGACTGGACGTCAGGGGATGGATTGCTTGATAAATTTTGCCCTCTTCTGTTCATTCCTTCTGAAGCATCTGGCATTGGCCACTGTTAGACACAAGATGCTGGAGTAGATGCCATTGGTCTGACCCAGTATGGGCCTTTTTACTTCTTATGAAAAAATTTCACATGAAGAGAGATTGAAAAGGTTGGGATTGTTTACCTGAGAAAAAGGAAACAAATCAGAAGAGACAAGATAAAAGTATATAAAGTAATGAATGGTCTCAAGAAGGTAGATTACGAGCTTCCATAACACAAGAACAAAGTGGCATTCAGTGAAATTAAAAGGCAGCGCATTCCAAAAAAAGAGAGCTATCGAACAAATGATTGTAAAATGGGTTCATGTTGTGAAACTTGCATAGATCTGACAGTCTATTGGTGTGCAAAACACGTGTAATTTACCTACTGAGAGAACAGAAATGAAGTATAGCAATAAAAATAACTGATGGGGAGCAAAATAAAATAGGGGGTACGGCTTTATCTTATAACCACCAACTATTTGTTTTTCCTGTTAGGCTTGTTTTACACTTTTACACACACACACACAGAATGCTAAATTTAAATGAGTTATTACTTTGCACTTCATACCCATTTTCAGGACTCTTACACCTGATGTGCAGTTTACACTGCTATTTTAAACCAACGTTGAATTTAGACTAGATTTCCATGGGATTGCATTGTCTTAAACCTAGGATTTTTAATCACTTCAGTGCTGCAGGCAGCAGCTGTCTGTGGTATTGTCAGGTTTTATACTGGGTATTTAGGGAAGCAGATTTCCTGGATCTACTCAATGGCCCTTGCAATATTAAAGGGTTAAATGGTCCCCTGAAATTGATTTCACTGATTATAATGATGCTCTTGCTATGAGAAAAAAATCACATGAGAATTAGGAGAAAGAATGGGTATTAATTTAACTGTAATTCAATTACATGCTATTCAGTAATGAGGAAAGTAATAGCTTCACTTAAGCATAAAACTGATGGAAGTTAATTAAATATAGAGCATTTTAATGCCAAAATATTTGCCCTTGCTATAGGTTTGGTGTTTCTCCAAAGTAAAAAGCCATGATACACCTTTTTTATTCTTTAGACAGGAAATATTTTATTTTATTTTATTTTGTTTTATTGTTACAGAAATCTGTTTCCTTCCAACCTGGTTGTTGCTGCTTTTCGAACGGTAAGGCCTACGTAAGCTTTCAGAAATGAGCTGCACTAAGCAGGCAGGCCAAAGGAATGCTGGCTTTTCATAAATGACTGCACATGTGGTAAATTGTAAAACAAACAAACAAAAAAACCCCACCACAATAATTCACCGTTTGGGGGCATTTTCAAAAGCACCTGCAGTAACTTGGCACCTAGCTCCCTTTGAAAGCCAGTATGAGTTAGGTGCCTGGCTACATTAGGCTCTCTTGAAAATCCCACACAGTGGTGGTGTATTGATGGGTCTGCAATATGGCTAACATACATCCACTGACCAGCTATTCATATGGCCTATAGACAATGGTGTGGAATTAAGTCTGGAATGAACAAAGCTAAAACACCAAAGGTCCACTGGAATATAGCAAAGAGCTTTACCTTTTGCTGCCTAATATTATTCATTACATCACTTGTCCCCAGTTCAGTCTCATTTCTCATCTGACATACAGTGCTATGAGCGAAGCATGGTAGTACACTAGCTGGCACCAGAATGTATGAACTCGTTTACACTAGATGAGCCTGAGCTGTGAAGTTTGAAGAAGATGTTGGTTTGGGCCCATTTCTAATTTTAGATGTATGTAAAAGATACTTATTGCTGAAGATACTCTATTGCTATAAGACAGGGTAATTCTTTCAGATAGCCAAGCTGAAAAATAACAATTGTTAGCTCCATTGTGCTCTTTTCTTCAAAGCAAGACAGAACTCCAAAATCAGGTTTCATATAAAACCATAAAATAGTACAGGTCAAAGTACCACATAAAATAAAAGTGGGAAATATAGCCACAGTATTCCTTGGTGTAGTGGTATTCTGTAATAAGATTTAAGTGGGGAGATTCTGCATTTCTTTACACTGTCATTGACACAATTCACAATTATTCAAATTCTTTGTTTCCCTATTTTGAAAAATATAAATCAAGAGCCTTGCTCCTGGGATGTGTTTAATTTAGGCATCAAAGTAAATTTATGGCCTTGTTTTTTGTGTGTGTGAATTAATATTCTTGATATCCCAATCTAATTTACAGGTAAGTTTTAGGGGTGACACTTACATTTGTATAGGTGGCCAAAATACGCACCATATACATTCCACTTAAGCCGTCAAAATAAGATGTAGGTGTTGCATAGGCCTTGTGCTTGTCCTCTGCATAAGGGTGAATTTTAGCTGGCTAGAGCTTTTCAGATAGTGACTTCATTTACCTTAATTCTCTGGGCCATTTGCTGTTTGTTTTTCAAAGAATACTAATTGAAGTCAGTATATTTGTCTGAAAAGCTGCCAAAAATATATTTGAGAGACAAGGCTCAAAAGCTCGTCCCTCTCACCAACAGAAGTTGGTCCAATAAAAGCTATGACCTCACCCACCTCGTCTCTCTACTATCCTGGGACCAACACAGCTACAGCAACACTATATACCAAAAATACATGCCAATCCCAAAATACTCTTCGGTTTTGAAAATGTAAATCATGACTTTTAGTTTAAAACTGTTTGTCTACAAATATCTATTTCTGAAATACCAATGTACGGCAGTGGGGAGGTAACAGCTATTGGGCAACTTAAAGGAACACTGTCACTTTAAACCTGTGCAGTGGACGATTGTGCTCTGGTATCCCCACACAGGGAGGGAACTGTATACCTAATTGCTCCCTCCTCTTATGCAAGAAGGGTCAAAGTCAAGTTGGCTTAATGGGCCTGATTCTGATTTCTACTGCACTGGTATAAATTAGGAATAACACCATTTATCCATTACCAGTAGAATTATTTCTGATTCTCACTAGTGTCCCCTCTCTCTCTATGCAAGTTTAGCTTAGTTTGTAGAGATACTTTTTTATCCTGATCTATAGCCTGGGCCCAGATCAAAACAGTCTGGTGAAATCATACTGGTAACCTTACAGTGATGAAATGTCGTACTAACACAGATAGGGTCACAGTGATAATCTGATGCCCACAGAAAATGTGTTGTTTTTTGTATCCACAGTATGCAACGGATTATAAGATAATAGTAAGAAACATCTCCATTGGAAATGTTACATTTGAGAAGGTAAGGCAGTTTCTCTCTCTCTCTCATACTTATATGGCCCGTGTTACTGTAGTATCTGAATGTTTCATAGTCTTTAATGTCTTTACCTCACAACATCCCTGAGAAGTAGGGAAGTGTTATTACTCCCATTTTATAGATGGGGAGCTGAGGCACAGAGAAGCCAAGTGACTTGCCCAGGGTCACACAGGAAGTCTGTGGAGAAGGGAATTGAAATCACAGCTCCAGAGTCGGAGGTTAGTGCCCTACTCGCTGGAGGACTAATCCGTAGCCCTTAGTTTCTTAGTCCTTATTCTTGATAAACAAGTATAAGAGAAGCGCAGACGTGACTCCTTTCCTCTTTGCATTCTTTAAACCAGTCGGTTGGTTGAGATTGTTTCTAGTTACAGCTTCATTGCATCTTTATTTTATTTAATCACTGATTCAAGGCAGCAACAGTTGGTTCAAGGGGATGAACATGACAAATTAAGCAGAACAGAGGCATATCTGCAAGTAGCCGGAAAATGACATCTGATTTGCAGGTGCTGCAGATGGCTGCCGTCTTTATTTTCAAAAGTATGGCCTGTGGAGACTTTCGGTGTCATTTCCAGAAGTGGTCAGCATTGGCCTACCTCTGCTCCCACTCAGGGGAATCTTGCCCATAGGGTGAGATTTTCAAACACGCCTATTGTTAGTCTTGTAAACTTACTATATTTGACCTGGAAGTTATTTAGAGACCAACACAGGATTCCAGGATACTATTTTTCATGGTCACTTTCCCAAGCATAACAGGACTTTCAGCCCATTCTGGTGGTGGTGGGGGGGGTTGTTTATCACACTGAATTTTTTACTCAGTTAATGTTTAGCTTGAATTTGGAGTTTAACGGGCCCCTGCATGCATTTCCAGTTCAGGTCTAGACTCTCACAGCCTCCACCTCCAGCCTACTTCATAGCCACGGGTACAGGGGGTTGCCCACACTTTCTTTTGCTCCCTGCTAGCAATAGGACCTGGGGAAGGCAGTGGAGGAAAGGAGATAGGAGCTGGATCCTGTCAGTGCTGCAGATACAGAGCCTCGGCCTGCCTCCTCCTCAGGTTTTCAGCACTTTCCTTCTCCCCTGACTGGTAGCTGTGGCAGCAGCATTCTCTCACAACCTATACTGGCTTGAAGGTGCACTGGCCAGCCTGTTTCTCAACCCACCAGGATAATGAGACTGGGAATTCCCACCGCATTTCTTCTGTGGCTGGATCCATGATTCTAACATGCTCCAGCAGAGCAGCAGCTGTCGCTTGCCCTCTTCTGCTGGTTCTCATCCTGGCTGGCCCCTTGGGTCTGCAGCCTGCTGGAATTCGGGATTCTCAGTCTCTCACTGGGTTCCTGGAGGCAAGGAGAAGAGTGCTTCGTCCACAGTGGGATCTGTGCATGGCAGCTACAAGCTTGTCAACTGCTTCCCTCATCCCCATTTTCTTGTCGGGCCCCTCCCAGATCCTGCTGCCTCCAGAAGTCACTTTTGTCCCATTGGGTCAAATCCTGAGCAATGCTGACCCCTGAGAGATCAAACCCTTCCCCCCTGTAGTGGAAGTTGCAGGTACTCATTGTGACAGTTCTCAGGGTACCCAGGACTGAGAGTCTTCACCAGCCTGGTGGTCACCCAAGCACTCTCCTCCAAGCTATGCCAGCCCTGACTTTGCCCTGCAGGTTATCAGGAGGTGTACTCCAGTCCGTGTCCCTTTGAAGTGTCCCCTTGTAGTGTTCAGCCTCTTATCCGTGGAACACTCACAGAAATACCCAGTCTGGTGTCCCCAAATGGACAGTGAACACACCAGCTTTTATGATTCAACTCAGGATCAGCACGTTGCTTAAGATCACAGCACTGAAGTATATTTATAGAGAAAATAACAATAAGTTTATTATAAAAGAGTCAAGTGATAGTGAGTAAGGAAACTGGAAACAAAAGGTTATATGGAAAACAAAATTATAACACACTTCCTAGAGACTAGACTAGACTTAACAAGTTGTTATCTTGCCTAAAGAAGCTTATCTCACCCAAAGTCCTCTGCAGCATTTCACCCAAGGTTTCATCCCATTTCCATGACTGTAAAGACGCTGCCCATTTATTTCCTAGGCCCAGGATTCGGAGGTGCCTTCTTTGCCTTCTGCTTATATCCCCAAAGTTCATGTATGTTTCAGAGACAGCATAACCCCCATGGATTGTTTTCCTATGTGCTGCTGCCCTGTTGGCTTTACCTCTCTTTGATAACTTCTATGTAAATGGACAACCATTGTGTTCGCTTACAATGCTTAATTAACATCTCGACAGAGACAGGTGAATAGACATCTTTTGTTTGACAGAAAGCCTGTTTCTCCATCTCTGTTGTGATACAGAATATAAGAACACATTTCAATATATAAACATGACTCCTTACCTGATATCTGTACATACATTTCACAATGATATCAATGACAGTGTAACCCTGGCTTTCATTTGAGACCTCACATGACATTCTTTGGTAAACCAGAATGCACATACTAGGATCAGGATTATCCTTGTAATCCCCTTGCCAGTTGTCATTAAGAAGTCCTAGCAATTTACTCCAGGAGTTTGCTCCCACTGAGTAATCTGCAGTATTTAGAGTCTTTCACTACACCTTGAAAAGATGGGGAAATGAAAAACACCCACTGATAAACTCTTTGAGGAAGATCCTTTTAATTCCAGTCTCTAAAACTGCCTGACACTGAAAAGCCTTTTCTGTTCTAACATTAGAGTGTATCACCCCTAAAAAACTGCCAAGCAAAGCAGCATTATGGACACAAAACAAAAATAGCTTTCATAAGAGCTTTGTTCGCTGGTGTCAGACAGGACACACATCTTGTTGCCTTAATTTAGGTATTTAGCAGAAACATTATTGATCGCTGTTCTGTTCCTCAAAACTCACTGAAGAGCTTACAGTTTGTTTATTTTTTAGCACACTGAATGAAATCTATATCCCAGAAAGGGTCTGCTAAGATATAGACCATCCAATTTCAATCTGTAGTGAACATAAAAAAAGGAATATAACAATTAAAAGATGATTAGTATTATCTATATCACAGAAGCATCTGTGAAGCTCAGTCCAGGGCCCCTTTGTGGTAGGCAATATGTAGACAAGTAATAAAGGTGACAGTCCCTGCCCCAGAAAGTGACAGAGGGGATGCAACAGCAGTACAAAACAGATAGATGGGGTGGAGTTGAGTGGGACCATGAGATAATAAAATGAACATAGCTGAGCAAAAATATAACTCCCCTCTAGCATAATCCACCGATACTACAGGGCCTGATCCAGTAGCCATTCAAATCAATGAGAGGCTTTACAGTGACTTCAGTGGGCTTTGGATCAGGCCTGTAATGTAATTAACATCGGACACACGAAAAGGAGAAGAAGGAAAAAGATTGCCCCATGTTAAATTGAATACTTTGTATCTTGATGAAGAATACTGCTGTAAGGCACCTAGCACATTCAGATCTAGTCTGGAGCCCATCTTAATACTAAATGCTATGTGTTGTTAAAAGATAAAAAGTCCCTGTCCAAATGTAACTATCATCCATCCATAAGTAACATGACAGCAGAGTTGAAATGCAGCTGCTGAATGATGCTTTTAGTTTCCTTTTGTCTGACCACCCTTCCCTAGAGGCACTAGGACTACTCCCGGTGGAATTAAAGAGGCTCCACCCTGGCATAATTCCAGTGTTTGAAAAAAACTTTTTATACGTGATCGGGAAAAAATCTTTGCACAACATCACTGGCTATAACAGCCAGATATTAATGTCAGACTACGAATACTTGATGGTGTTCCAGGAAACACAGCACTCCATCAAAAAAGAGCCCTGCAAGGTGTAAAAATTAAAAGAGAAGAGAACAGAAAAGAATGCCACCTTTTAAGCTGCCAAAAGTCACATTCAAATCTTCTAAGAAAAAGAAACAGAAACATGGTTTTCAAAGTGCATCCCAAAGCGTGCTTGGCAGCTAAATTCCAGTCAGATAAGTACAGTGGGCCTGAGTCCATGCAGCTCACTGGGGTGTCAACTCCTGGCAAAATTTGGCCTGGTGCACTGGTAATGAAAATTCTTCTCTCAGTTGAACCAGGGTAATTTAGGAGTAACTCCACTGTTTGTGTAAATAAGCATACATAAGTAAATATACTTAAATAAATCCTTTCATGTAGAGGAGAGAAAACATTTATTGCAAAATGAAAATTTCAAAAATGAAACATTTTGTTCTGATTTTAATGTTTGAAATTTTTATACTATAAGATTTCAAAACAAAAAATCTTTTCAAAGTGAGTAATCAAAACGTTCTGATAAGGTCATTTTGACCTTATTAAAATTATTTTTTTTTCAATTTTTTTCCGAAATGAAAATTCATCAATATGAACACATTCCCATGAAAAGTTTCGAGTTCAACAAAAGGGAATTTTCTGATGGAAAAAATGTTCATTTAGAAAAAATTTTAGCAGCTCTACTGACACTCCTTTTCCTTACTGCCTGCAAGCAAACGCAGCTTGGAATCTGATTCAGATTGGGTTCTTTCTGACCTGTGCATCACCTATTCCTGAGGGAATTCCACACCGAAACGTTAAAAATTCTGTGCACAATATTTTAAAATTCTGCATATTTTATTTGTCAAAATAACACAATATAATCACACCATTTTCAACTATTTGCTGACAATTATTTGGAAATAAATTACCAAAAGAATTGAAAATGGTGTGATTACATTGTTATTGTGTTTCTGTGTTATTTTGACAATTAAAATATGCAGAACTTTGCAGAATTTAAATTTTTTAAACTTTTTGGTGCAGTATCCTCTCAAGAGTATCAGTATTCTGTGTGGTTCAATCTGGGTGCGGGCAGCTTGGTGCGGGGTCTGGGTGCACGGGGGAATCTGGATGCACAAGGGCTTGGTGCAGGGGGAATGGGACTCTGCAGGGGAGTCCAGGTGAAGGTGGTTAGGGCTCAGTGGGGGGCTTGGTGTGGGGGATCAGTGTGCAGCTAGTTTGGGCTCAGTGGGGTGGGGGTCTGAGTGTGGGGGGCGCCTGATACACAGGCTGAGACTCGGCGGAATGAGGGTTTAGGGAGTTGTTGGTGGGGTTCTAGGTGTGGGGGGCTCCTGATGTGGAGGGGGCTCAGTGGGGAGTGGGTTTTGAGTGCGTGGGTTGGGGAAGGGGTCACTGTACAGGGAGCTGCTCCCCCTGTCTGCCCCAACCCCTGTGCACCCAGACACCCCTGCACCCAACCCCCGCCACTCTTCAAACAAGGATTCTCTCTCTTAAAGTTGCTGGTTTTATTTGAAGTGCATCAGTGTTCTGAATTTTTGTCAACATTTATTCTACATTTTAAACTTTTATCTGGGAATATATTTATCTTTCTGGTGTTGAGCAGATGTCTACTTCAACTAGCCAGAAGTCTAGTTATTTATTACCTCTAATCTTTTATTGTGCTTAGATGAGTTAATAAAACAACCTGGGCTATTAAGAAGTATGTGTTGTCAATGGGAAAAAATGGTTTGTCAAAACGATTATATTTTTATTAAGCCATGAGAGCACTCAGCCAGATCCTATTTTGTTGTTATGCCAAACAAGTCCACAGTACTTCTAGGGAAGTGAGTTCAAAAGGACTGGCAGAGAGCGCTTGTCAGCACATCGTGAGCTCATTTATGTGAAAAGCTAGATCAGTTTTATTATCCCCTTACTTGCACCAATTAGCCAAACTATTTCTGAGAACATGAAGCATGTTTTCATTTGCACCGCCTAAGCCTGATGGTGCTGACAGAGAAAGATGGATTAAGAACTTTTCACTATTTCCCACCTTTTTTCTAAATACCACCTGTAGAATGTATCTGTAGCTAACCAATCGCAAACCATGAGTCTAGAATGCAGGAGGCTGTTTGCATAAACGAGTTATTATAGGAGGTGGAATAAGCCTGAATAGGGTTTGGTTCCTCCCACTAAATAATGCTATGTATTATCAGTAGCGATGGGTAATTAGCTATGGCGGATACCTGCTTTACAAAAATATAGGAGTAGCTTTGATACCTGAAATATCTTACAGAACATGCTCCCCCCCAGGGCCATGGAGAAGAGACTTTCTAACCTTTAACTAGTGCCCCAGTTCTGTCCTGATCATGAGTGATTTGTCACCATTTTGACCTGTACCAGTCCTTCTGCCCTGATGCTTGGATAACTACTGCTGGAGTCAATGGGGAAGTTTGCATGCACAAGGACTGCAGGATCTGACCTTAACTAGTTCCCATGAATACTGAAACAGAAGCACATTCCCTTTTATTTCCTCTGCAGTGTTGTTGGGTTGCTTTGCATAATGTCCCTTTCCTTTCCTTGGGAGGTTCTGCCATGCTGATTTCAGACTTATCAGACAGCAAAATAACAATAGGTTCATTTTTATTCAATTCCATATCAGTATGATGCCTAACAAACATGCTGTTTATTTTCATACCACAGATCCCTATTGCCACAGAGATCGAAGGGATGAATATTCTGGGACTGGTTTTGTTTGCTCTGGTTTTGGGAGTAGCTTTGAAAAAGCTTGGCCCAGAAGGAGAAGATCTGATTCGTTTCTTTAACTCATTCAATGAGGCAACTATGGTCTTGGTGTCTTGGATTATGTGGTAAGTGTGGTTGTAAATACGTTACCAAGACAGCAGTGCTTCCTGGTTTAGGAATGTCTGTCTTTACCTACCTAGCTGGGTTTTTGATGCCACATCCATCACCAGAGTAAAGAGTGAGTGGCATAGCATCAGTGGAATGAGTCTGGTACTTTATGGCTGTTTTGCCCACTATATTTTCTCCCGTGTTTATCTGTGATGCCTCTTGAAAATAAAGAATGTAGCCTCTTTCTTTGCACATGAGCAATATCCAGAAGGTCGCTTGCACTGTAGGCTGTCTCTTGAGAATGACAGGCAGTCCTCCAGGAATCAGCTGCAGGACTCAATTTTGATTACTTTGAAAATCAAGCCCTATTTTTTCTAAGCACCAGAAGCCTGGGTGAGTACACAATTACATGCCCAATTTTTATGCAACTTTACTGTGACTGCACAAGCAAGTTGGGAATTTGTACATGCAAAACCCCAATTTGCATGCACAGTTGTAATAATTGCATGTGCAAACTAGGTGCACAGTTGTGATCCCATATTTTAGTTCATTCCTTTATCTTATGATTATTTGAAATTCAGGCTCTGAATACAAACTCAGATATAGCAAAACACTCGGAAAACAGAATATGTTTAACTATAACACAACATTACTCGGGTTCCAAGGAAAGTCTACTTTTGAAGAAGTGCTTGGGTACAGAACACAGAACTGACAAAACACAACTGAAAACCTCGGTCCCTTCATATAAGAAGACTAGTTAGGAGTTCCCATTAGAGTGACAAAATAGGTGAAAATCTTGACCCTATTGAAGTCAACAGGAGTTTTGTCATTGACTTCAGTGGAGCCAGGATTTCCCCTTAGATCTTATGTCTCAATTCATATAGGAAAGACCTCTTTCATGTTCCTGGGTGGGAAGGGAATATGGGAGCCAATACTTTCAACATACAGATAGGATTGCCAATTTTAGTTGGACATATTCCTGGAGGTTTCAACTCATGACATAATCTTTAACTAAAGATTAATCTTTAATTCCTGGAGACTCCCAGACAATTCTGGAGGGTTGGCAACCCTACCTACAAACCAACATCTCATTAACATTCCTAATCTCCCAGAGATAGCCCTCCTCCCACATCTGCTGGATGTCTATGTATTTTCTAAGGAGGCTGAACCTCTGATGATAGTTTATTTTATCTCCTTCTGCAGAATTGTAATAGTGGGACCTCCCCTTCACCCCCTTCTCTGGAGTCCAGCCATTTCCAGTCAATGAACACTCAGAGACCAGTCATGCATACATTTCTGTGTGACATTTGCCATGAGAGTTTTAGATCCCTGCTAAAGTATGAGGAGAACTAACTATCCTACTATCCAAAGTATAGAAATGAAAAACCATAAGTACAATTACAGTAAAAGACAGCTGAAACTCATTTGTCCCAACATTTTACAAAAGCTAAGGTCAATCATAAATGTTTCCAATATTATATATATATATTTTAATCCAGTGTTTTTTTTTAATTTCAGTTTTTAAAAAGTAAATATTCCTGTGTGGTAGTTGCAACTTGACCCGTGCAACATTAAGACTATAAAGGAAAGTAAAAGTGAATCCACTGATTTGTTTTTCATTGTCTAAGCTGAGAGCAAAACAAGAAGTAAAGAAACAGTGGAAAGAGGAAAGTGGAATTTTAAACACTCATCCAGGTTTTCTAATCTAAGGTGTAATTATTGATGGGGTAAGAGAAGGTGTTAATTTTAGATCAGATTTGCCAGCTGAAACACTCAATGTCCATATGGATAGGTTGGTTATGACTCTTCACAGTGAGCAACGTCATACTCAGCAAAGACCTCTGAAAAGTTTCAAAGCATGTTTCTAAAATCACTCTGCTAGAAGAGTAACTCGTTTTACACAAGTTTAAGTGAAATCGCAATCAGAGCCCCAGATGTCATGCCTGTCATTCATTACATACTGTATACTGAATGGCTGGAGGTTACATCTTATGTAAGAGACCCAAACTGCTAAATTGTCTATGGGAATATCATTCTGCCAATCAAACAATGCTTAGCCAATAGCATTTTACCCTAGGTGCTGAAACTGCACCCAGAAGAACCACAACCATTCAGGAAGTCTCTCAAATTATGCTCTGTCCTTTTCTAACTCCATGTATATACATCCTGACAGGTGCGGTTTTTTTTCACTTGAACTGCTGTTTTTTCCCCAAGAAGTGGAATGGATTCAACAAAATATCTGACCTTATAAATACAGACCTTTCTGTTCATTTCTGTCATTAGGGATATAAATTTAAAAGTCTCAAAGCAGCTTAAGGCTTTCACTCTGGAGTGTAATTCCTAGGCTATCAAAAACTGATAGAGGGTGGTTCTTGTACTCAGCTCATTAATGAAGCTAACTCTCCACATTAATCAGCCATATGTAATCCTTTTCTTTGTGGATTATTGGAATGCTTCTGAGCCTGACATGGCAACGTACAGTAATTCTCACTTCTCTTTCCTTCTCTAAGGCTATTGGTGTCCTCCTGATATTTATCCAAAATCTCTCACACTTTTCAAGTAACAGTTAGGGATGGGCAAAACTGTTCTTACGAGATAAGTGTCTAGAATCTCCTCCCCTTCTGTGAACCAAACCCAACCATCAAACCTTTAAGGGCTGTTGTCAGCCTGTGGTTAAAGTAAATTGAAATAAGATGAGAAGCCTTCATCATACCAGCCAAGGAGGGGGAGCTGCTGCTCACACAGGCCAGGGCAAGGACTGGGGTACTGTACAAGAGGTGACATTGGCTCTCTCTTGAGGGCAGGGGCAGATTGTGGGATGGAAGAGGAAAGGACATGTCAGTGGATCTACTCATATTCTGATCCACCAGCTATTGCTTTGGGGGCCCAGGGACTAGAGTAAGCCTGGAAACTGGAGTAGCAGCTGCTGTGCTGTGGTGAGAATTTCTTCTCTTTTCATCTCCAGGGAATTCCCCAGCACACAGCCGGGCTCCTTGGGCTGGAGATGTGTTTGGGGCCTAAATGCAGCTCCCAAGGAGCTCCCTTTGAGAATTGTAAACTGTTGCTGACAAAGGAAACCACAAACAAATTATTGATGCCTGAAGATTTGGTGTGTCCGTAGATGGGTGTGTGTATAGAGCTGTAGGCCTGAGTGAGACTCCAGACGTGCAGTTGTTGTAGACAAATACTAGAGTTAAATGCCTTCCGTGGGCTGGCCCTGTGCCTTCTGAGCTTCAGAAACTAACCTGGCATCCTCGCTGATGGAATAAAACTCCACAATACACATCTTCTCCTGCACTCTCTCCTGTGGGCATGCAATCTCCCTGATAGCTTCTGCCAACATTCCTGTACCATTTCCGCTCCTGGCAGTGCCACTTTACAGCCTTCTTGGATGTTACTTTCAGGCCAAGGGCCAATGACAGCTTATCTAGCCTGACAACGTCCCCTTTAGCAACCAAGAGAGAGCACAGTTCATGGTAAATTTGTTTAGTGTAAGTGTATAGAGCGCATGGCCCCATGTAGTCTGTGGTTCTGGAGGCATGGAATTCACTGCAGATTTCACCCCTTCAGTAGGGGAAGAGTGCTGTACACAAGTTGCCTGGTGGGAAGAATTTGGTCCCTAAAAACGAAAGTGGCAGGTGTCTTTTTAAGGCTTGTTCCTCTTGCTTTATATTAATCAAAGACAACCCTTTTTTTCCCCTTTATATAGGTATGTGCCTATTGGCATTACGTTCCTTGTTGGAAGCAAGATTGTGGAAATGGAAGATATTGTCCTTCTGGTAACCAGCCTGGGAAAATACATCTTTGCCTCAATTCTGGGTCACGTCATCCATGGAGGAATCATTTTGCCGCTTGTGTATTTTGCATTCACACGCAAAAATCCTTTCAGCTTTCTCTTAGGACTTATAACGCCATTGGCAACGGCCTTTGCCACTTGTTCAAGGTGTGCTATTGTGCTTGTTTCTGAAATGGAATAATGGTATGCTAAATCCACGTTTTAATTTGAACAAGTTTCAGATGCAAATATTGGCCCTGATTCTGCAAAGGACTGTGGTTAGGTATATGGTATCCCCCTTACGGATTCCCACTGATGTCAGAGAGACACCAGAAGGGTTAACTCTACATCCGGGCATAACCTTTTGCAATATTGATGCCATTATTAGCAATGATGTGCAGCCCATATTTCAACAACTTCAGCGACACGGTGTGTGGGACGGGGGAATCTGTTTGCTTTCCCATTTAAAGAAAATCTCTTTCCTAACCATAACCAAGGAAGAAGGCAATACCACTTTGCAAAGGAGCTGTTGCTTTTGCTGAGAATAGTTATACATTGCTCTTGGCCAAGCTTTTCAAAAGGGACTAGTGATCCGGGGTGCCCAATTTGAGGCATTATAAAGGTCCAGATTTTCAAAAAGTTCTGACCCCACACCTGCCCTTTGAAAATCAGGCCCTTTTAAGACCTCATATCAGGCACCCAAAGTCACTAGTCAGTGTTGAAAATCTTGGCCTAGAATTCTATGTAGCAGTACTAGGGAAATACTAAGAATGATAATAAACTGACAGCTTATGCACTGGGTTGGACAGGACTGCACTGCTCCATGGTTGTCTTATTTCCTGTCTGTTTCTAGCTCAGCTACTCTCCCATCAATGATCAAGTGTATTGAAGAAAACAATGGAGTAGACAAGAGGATCAGTAGGTTCATCCTTCCTATTGGGGCCACTGTGAACATGGATGGAGCCGCTATATTCCAGTGCGTGGCAGCTGTGTTTATTGCTCAGCTGAACAATGTTGACCTCAATGCTGGACAGATCTTTACTATTCTGTAAGTTGCTTGTAATTCAAACCACATCTCCCTGGCCCCCAAACACCATGCTAAGCCTGGGGTCTTTCTGTTTTTAAACACAAATCATTTTTTAATACCTAGCAGTTCAAATTCCAGACCTACAGTTGCCAGTTTTGGTTGGATGTATTCCTGAAGATTTCATCACATGACATAATCTTTGATTCCTGGAGACTCCAGGACAACCCAAACCAGACCTCTGAACTGCAGTTGTACATTGTTGTGGAACGTATTATCCAACAATACAACAGGAGTCTTTAAAGCTTTATAAATCTCGTTTTGACGTGTACTGGAATTTAGGGAGGTTTGATAAATTTGGAGATTAAGGGCTAGATCTGAATCTTAAATGGATACTGAGCATCTCAAAAATGCCATTTGTGCAGAACTCTTCTCTCCATCTCAAGCTCCCCTTTCCCCATCCCCTGGCCATCAAGCTAGGTAATTCCATGGCCTTTCCTATGCCCTTGCCTGCCATATCCTCCTTAACCCCTTATTCTCCTTTACCTCTCATGTTTGGATGCCAGTAAGTCACTTCTTTCTTTACAACCAATCCAAACCCTGTCCTTTCCTTCCCCTCCTCACTGCTAATAGCTGTGTTCCTTCCTGCCTTGATAATTTCCCACCTTGTCTACGGTAACTTCCCTTTCTCTGGCCTTTCCTGTGCCCATGCTGCTGGCCTTTCCTGTGCCCTGTCTATCCAGAATGCTGCCCTCGCGTTCGTCATCCACACGCAGCCCTTTGACCACATTGCTCCCCTCGCGCTTGCTTTGGCAGCTCCACATCACCTTCTGTGTCAGTTTCATACGCCTTACCCTCACGTGCCGTATGCCTCTGCCCTGGCCTGTGTCCCATCCCTAGCTTTCCATGACTGCCCTGTTCAGAGCCGTTACTCCGCGTATCCTTTTGCATGCCCCTTATTTGCCCTCCTATTTGTCTATCAATACTGCACCCATCCCTGTGTTAATCAAACACCTTCTCCCTCAAGCACCCTCATGCTGGGCTGTCCCTTCCACACCTGAAATAGCCTATATACCATGAGCCGTCCTTTTCATCCTTCAGATCCCTCCCCAAGACCCTCCAAAATTCCTCAGTGATCCCACAAGTAATTTTTAGCACCCCGAAGACACCAACATTCTGCATCCCGCAGACATCCCTGGGACATATTCTGGGTACTCCCCTTCCTCCCAGCCATCCGCTTCCTTTCCTTGCTCTTTTGCTTGCATGTTGTCCATTTGGATCACTTACACACCTCTGGGCAGGAACAGGTCTAATTCTGACTGCAAAGCATCCAGCACACTTTGATTGCTTTTATCATTTTTCATGTACATGGCAGAGATAAACTGTGATGCACGTTGCTCATCTGAAAATACACTGGTAGTATTAGCAGCAGAGTCATTCCTTGGATAGCTAGTTTTGATTCTTGCAGAATAACAGCACTCAGTACCCAACAGTATTCATTTCCATTACTGTACATCAGCAGAACACATGGCCCAATACGGAAGAATCTGTAGACAAAGAAGTTACATTTGCCCCCCTCCTTTTGCTTTGGTTAAAATTGCCCCTGTAGGAAAATATGCTCTGTAACCATTGAATGAGTGTGTTACTGAATTTGCACTAACTCGTGTTTGAAAACGTTCTCAGTGTGACTGCCACTGCAGCCAGCGTTGGAGCGGCTGGAGTCCCAGCTGGAGGTGTTCTGACCATTGCTATTATCCTAGAGGCCATTGGACTTCCCACCAACGATCTATCCTTGATATTAGCAGTGGACTGGATTGTGTAAGTACTGTATAATATATATTATCTGCTGCAGCATATATAATTGGAAGCACAGCACTGGGGGAACAAAAGCAATAGTCTTGAAAATAAAAACTCAACTCACACAGTTGTATATCGAGTTTGCGCACACACTCTTTCTCTCTATCTTCACCAGAAAAGGCCGAGAATAACATAATTCTGTTTCAATTAAATAAGAACTGTAGGGCAGATCCTAAAGTACTTATTCAAATTTTACTTAATCTTTGTTGAGATGAAATTCCCATTGACTATAGTTCCCTGAAGAGGAATTATTTAGAGCTGTACAAGAGGGCATTGCTATAAATTAGATAGAAGAAAAAGAGAACTGAGGCTGAATAATGGGGAAAAGCTTCCTGAGCATTGGCTTCATTAGGCAGTGTGATGGTCTCCTGGGGAAAGCAGTACACATCCTGTTGCTTCAGACATTTCAAACTAGGTTAGACAAAGGACTGGGGAATATACTGTAGGGAACAATCCTACATTGGCAGAAGTATGGAGTCAAGGGACAGCCAGTGATCATAAAACAGAGCTAATGCTGCTGCATGAACATGTTATGGGGCAGGTGCAATGTTCATCAGGATTTAGTTAGCTATTTTTGCACCTCTCCTTTCTTTGCTGTTGGAAAGAGCCAGATAAGGCCCAAATTCTGACATTCTTATTCAGTTCTGCTCAGCTCTTACCAAGACAAATCTCCCTTCTGAAATCAGCCTAACAGATCCCAGTGTGAAGAGTCTTATCCCGCTATTCAGACTAACTTTCTTCTCATGATTTACCTTCTTGTACTGCCCTAAATAACTCCTCTCCCAGGGAGAAAGGTTAAAAGACTCCTTGTGTGTAGCTCTGCTTAGTGACATGGGGACCATCTGCGAATACCTGAGAGGCGTAGATAGCTCTCCTGTCACTTTAACTGAGCTATCCAAAATGGGGCTCTTAGACTTTTCGCTCAACCAATCCCTTATGCACTTTAATCATTGCTGTCTGCCTGTGAGCTCCCACCAATTGGTATGTCTAGCTACAGCAGTGCTTCACCCGCTGACTCTTAACCCCTCCCTGCCCCGATGGCCAGAAAATTTATCAATCTTAATAACCCAGAGAGCCTAACATTAAAGTACTTTACCACCGACACTGCAGTGCTAGTGAAATAACCGGTTTACAGTGCACTGACCTAGGCTGCAGTCAAGACCATTGGCCAGAGAAGGCTATTGAGGCAAATCCTTGGGCCAGGTTATTGTTGGATGCACAAGGCAAGGGAAAAGGGCAACAGTCATTCTTCCTTCCCACCTCACCCCCACCCATTTCATTCTCATTGTGCAGGGGACTCAAGTTCAGGAATGGATTCAGGGCTCTCTCTTCCTTGTGCTGGTGGAGACAGCTGTGGAGGGAGGGAAGTGGAAGCAGTGGGATAGTGGAGAAAGCACATCTGTCTCAAGGGAGATCACTTGTGTGTGCTCCCCTGTCTAGAGGGGAAGTGTTACACTGGCAGCTGAAGAGGAAGCATAGAGATTGAGAACAACCAACACTAATAGTTGGAGCCACCCATAAAACACTGTACACTTCTATATTAAAACTGTGATGGTCCCTATAGAGAACATCTAATGCCACTGTCTATCCACAAGAATTCCTTCTGTCTCCATTGACTTCAGTGGTGTTACACCAGGGATGAATTTGGCCCCATATATGGAATTGTATTGCTTACGTTAAAAGGGTGCCTTTGTGCTTTTGCCATTGACCAGGGATCGAACCACCACTGTTGTGAACGTTGAAGGAGATGCCCTGGGAGCAGGTATCCTTCATTATCTGAATCAAAAAGAAATGAAGGCAAAAGAGCAGGAGCTAAATGAAGTCAATGTAGAAGCAATTCCCAACTGCAAATCTGAAGGGGAAACATCACCTCTGGTAACACACAGGAACCAAGTCCCAACCCCAGCCAGTACTGCGGAGCCAGAGTCAAAAGAATCAGTACTGTGAACTTGGGGAAAGCCTGCAAACAGGTGGACTGCTGACTTGTTAACATGCTAGACCATTTGCACTGCTGTTAGGGACTGGCTGTGTGTTCACCTTTTGAGTTTCAGTGGCAATGATTTAAAGCTACAGACGTGTTAGGCATGTGTGTGTGTGTGTGTCTGTCTCTCCCTGGAGCGAGCAATCAACTCATAATGATGTTATGATGTTTCCTACAACACAAGTATGTGTGTGGTGTGCGTACATGCATACATGTATATGACAATGGTACCAATAAGGATTCTTTTTTGGGGTTAAAAAGATATTTATTAATAAAAGTCTGGGGGGCCAGGCTAAACAGAGAGCACATACTGGTTGTAGATGGAATTTGCACCACAAACAGGTCTGAGAGCTGGGGGATCCCGGATGGCAGGGTAATGTTATGTAGGTGCCAATACTTTCTCAGAAACACCTATTATTTAATAGTATCTAGTGGGAAAAAGGAAGTGCATTTCTAACACACCACTCCCCTTGTCCTTTGTGCACACGTTACCGCAAATAAATGCTGAAGACCAGAAATTTTAAAATCCAAATGAATAGCTCAAGGGAGTCTGATCCTCAGTCCATTGCCCTGCAACTTTATCCAAACATCCCCAGGAAGCAGACACTGTGGCAGCATTCGCTATCTATTCTCCTAGCTTTCAGTGATAGAAATCAACCCCGCAACTTTAAACTCTAAAATAACAAAGATTGGATGCAGACAAAAGATCTGCCTTGCTCTGTATTTAAAACTGACAAACCAGTTTTAACCCAGTTTTGGCAAAGTAATTACACTTGGGCTGAGAACTTCTAGAGCAAGTTACAGTATAACTGTGTCTACAAGAGAATTGTCTATAACAACACTGAGTGACAAATAATTAAGCTCTACGCACCTAAACACACACATGCATCTACTGCCACTAGAAACTCTTCATGTTTCTTTAATGGCTCAAGTCAGACATATTGGAACATATCCTTTTCCAAGCAACATTTCTCAGACAAGAAAAGAATATAAAAACTCAAAATGTTTAAACTGATGAAAACTCCAAAGCCTTATTCCCTGGATGTCCAGAGTAGGGACTACTGATGGCATGAGAGGGGGAAGGAGTGTGGAGTCCAGTGATTCCTAATAATCCTCCTGGCTCTTGGGACGGCTGTGCCTGCCCCTCTTTGTATGCTGCCCTGGTGTCCCTGTCCCTTCAAGAAGATAGCCAGCTTGGTGGATGTGCTGCTGTTAGGCCCCTTGTCTGCAGCAGTTCACTCTTATCATGTCTGTTCTTACCACAAGAGGTGGAAGAAACCATAGGCCAGGACTTAATGGTGCAAGTTTTAATTCCTACAGGGTATTCTGCCTGAAACTGAGTCAGCTGCTCCCTGACTTCTACACTGCCCCCCACAGGGTCAGAGCCACATCTCATTGAAATCAGTGGCCAAATCATGCTCAAATAAATTGGTTAGTCTCTAAGGTGCCACAAGTACTCCTTTTCTTTTTGCGAATACAGACTAACACGGCTGTTACTCTGAAAAGTGGCCAGACTGCCACGGAGACAGGGCCTCAAAATGAACACTGTTCAAATGGTGGGGCTTCCCTTTCCCCATAAATCAATGCAATGCATAACCCCGGCTCCTCTCTGTGTGAGCCTCCCACGTGTGTTTAGCCTGATTATTGCTTGTGGAACAGCGGGGAGCCGTTGGGCTATTGTTGGCTTGTCTCAGCAATGAACGTTTACCCTAGGAAAAAGCAGCATTTCTCTCCCTTAGTCTTCCTTTACAAACTGATACACAAGATGTACACAGGGATCACAGCCTGCACCAATGAAACGCAGCCACCTATGAGGTGATATGCAGTGCATGCTTAATTGTGCACAGAAATGCTACACACATGCTTAAGATAGAAAGCGGCAAATGAATCAGTCAGCTCTGAAACTGCACGTAAAATTTATTCTTTTGATTTAAACCCATGTTCATAAAAAAGAGCACATGACACTCCTTGACTCATTTTTAAAATACAGTGGTATAAAGAGGCTCCTCGCAGGACTCCCCTTTGCCCAGTAATTAACATGTGCTCACCACCCAGCACCTGACAGTAATGTCACAATCTTACAATCCCCCATAAGATTCCTCCCAGTTCCTCTCAGCTCAGGAACACAAAAGGGGCCTTACCACCTGCCCTGAAGGTCAATACACTAGTGATATTTTGGACCAAGGTGGGGTATGACCCTTAGATTGGAGGGCCCCTGACAGAATACCCTGCCCCCTCCCTCTGGGGTTCCAACCCAGATGTCCCTATCCTACAGTCCCAACTGTGGCAGCATAGCGTGCTCATTAGGTCCCAGGCCATTGAGGGCCTTGTAGGGCAAAGCTCATAGTTCAGATTCTACACGGTACCTGATAGGTTGCCAGTGCTGATCCAAAAGCACGGGTATCATGTGTTCCCCAAAGGGTGTACCCTGTAACAAACGAGCTGCGGAATGGTGCACCAGCTTCAGTTTCTGGATAGATTTTAGATGGAGCCTCATATAAAGTGCATTGCATTAGTTAAAGTTAGGGAGCTAGGCTAATTACTGGAGTTGGAATTTAACCAAGGCTAACGCTCCTGCTTGTGCAAAAATGTGCCAGAGGATTTGTATGGACCACAAGATTGTTCAGGACCATTCTTCTTAATGGTCAAGAAATCTGGAATCTTGCAGGTAGCAAAACTGTATTTTAATCTTGTCAACTGAGCCAGTCCTTTCATTATTCTAATGTAGCAAGAGACAACCCAGAGATTCCCTGGAAAATCACTTTCTCAGTGCCAGTCAAACTACATATTTCTTTTGATAATCCTTGTCATAAGTAATATTTCTCATTGTCTGCTCTTACACATGATGTTACCTGCCTTAAACACTGTGCAGTCCTAGATGATGACTTTGTCATTTCTATTTGGGTGTTCCTTTTGTTTGTACTCTTTGAGTTGCATGTACTATGCAAAATTGTAATGGATCCAAGGTTATAGTATCTTTTATGCAAATAACACTAAACATTTTAGCATCTGTCCCTGTTGTAACATGGGGCCTGATCCAAAACCCAATGAAGTTGATGAGAAACTTTCTGTTTACTTCACTTGGCATTAAATCGGGTCCTTAAAATAACATCATTACAAAAAATATTATATAAAAGGTCCTGGTATTCAGCTATAGTTCTTATGATGCACCAGACCGTATTACACAAAGAACACCATATTTCAGAGCACTTTACAGAATCTGTGGCAAAGGGACTGCATGCCGGCAGACAAAGCAGCTGTTGTATGCTCAGCAGCCCGCCCAGTAAAGCCAATCACATCTGTACTGCTGCCAGCACAGATCACCAGGATTTCATTGTAATATTGATACAATCTGTAAACAATTCAAATTACTTTGCATTAACGTGCATAATTGAGTCGTACAATTTCACTGGTCCCTGCCATGATTTGTCTCCAGGCTGGAAACACGTTGAGTCAATTGATTTTCCTTCCATTAATATACCAGTTCCCTTGTATGAAATAAGTATTTTTTGGCCTTTGAATCAGAAGGGGGTCATTCCTGTGCCTTCTCCCTGCAGCCAGTGTACTCCACAGGGGTTGAAAGATAGCCCTCCCCAACAGACTCCAGGATGCCATGGCATCTTCTGAGGTGGTGCCCTCCCTTTCCTGTGGTTGCACTGTCTAAGGGGCGGGAGCCAGGGGCCAGGATCATAACAGCATAGTTTAGGTGCTAAGGCCCTCACTTAACCCTATTTAGCACTGGTGCAGCTGTGTGGATTTCATTAAGGTTACTACTGATTTATACCAGTGAGGGAGAGGCAGAGAGGGACCGTAGGTGGGATTAGAAGATCTACCAGGTTATCCACAGATATCTCAGACTCTGGTTTAGTGGTGGGTTTCTCTGGCACAAGACCATTGTTTTCTTGACATCACTCCTGGAAACGTTATTCCACAAAGCGATATTTCAACAGGATCACCTCATTATGCCAGTCAACCAGCCTATTCCAGACAGCAACGCTCATGCAAATACTGATTGCAGAGGTGGCTGGCACTTCTGAGTGTGACATCAGAGAAGAGAGTGCCACATTGTTGTTCAGCGGGTAGAGGGTCTTTGGAGACTTCAAGGAACCTGCCTTTGCTTTGGGTAGGAGGCTAATGGGAGGTATCTAAAGTTTCCTAGTTCGAACAGTCCAAGAAGTTATACAAACAGGAGTATTCTCGTCCTTAGGGTAGCAGGGGTCAGCATATTGGGACCTGTTGGTTTCACTCTGGTACTTTGAACATTGCTCAGGCTGTCAGTATGAGGAGCAATCTTTATATTGCAGTTCCAAAGTGCTGTTGTTTTTGTTATGACGTGATGTGGCCCTTTTCCCAATTTGTCAGTTTGCTGTGATTCAACGGTGGAGTGTACTATGGAAGGGAATGCTTCCGGTTTGGGGACACGGCCTATGAGAGGCAGTGTGGGCTAGAGATAAGTAGGGGATTGGTGGCCAGGAACCCCTAAGGTCCAGTCCCAGTTCTGCCACTGACTCAAGTCACTTAAGTTTTCTGACCCAGATTCTCATTTACACATAGGGCAGGTCGACACTAGAAGCGCTACATTGGCACAACTTCACTGACGCAGCTGCTCCACTTTAGTGTGTCTGGTGAAGACGCTCTGTGCCAGTGGGAGAGCGCTCTCCCATTGGCACAATTACTCCACTTCTGTGAGAGGCGGAAACTATGTTGGAGAGAGAACGTCAGCACTTAGGTCGCTCTAATTTGCATCGCTCAGTGTGTGTGTGGGGGGGTCTTTTTCACACCCCTGAGTGACATAAGTTACATCGACTCAAGCGGTAATGCAGACCTGCCCTAAGACTCCTTTACAACAGTTTGACACTGGGGCTTCAATGTCTGTTTAAACTGCCAGCACGGCGTAAAGAGGCCTTAGGGTAAAAAAGAGAATCTGTCCCTCTCTCCTCATTTCCCTCTGCAGATGGAGACAGCGCAGTACTAAGCCACACCTGTGTGTGTTAGTCGTTATTGATGCGTTGTGCCTCGGCAGCATTGCAAAGAGTGAGCCTGAAACGCAATCTCAACGCAGGAAGTGCTCCCGGAGCCGTCTGATGCGCAGTCTGACAAGGCTCAGCGCTGTTAGCGTACGGCTCAGTCATCTTCAGTGGCCATTTTTTAGAATGGGGTGTGCCACATAGCCTTCCTGGTTCTGTGAAAAGTAGTTCCTAGAAGAAGACTAGAGGAAAGAGAAGCAAAGTGGTTAAGTGGTTATAAACACCACACACACACACGCACAATTTGTGTATATGCTCTTTTTAAAAATGTTTCCTGGAGCAAGAGTTTGGCTCCAAGGCTGCTGTGGTATAAATGCTAAAGGTAGAAGGTTTTTGAGTTTCCAATGTAGAGTTTACAGTAGAAAGGGGGTTCCAAGTCTTTCTGTCTGGGTTGTACAGTACCAAACACACTGTGGTCCTGGTTTCTAGTCCCTAGAATGTAATAATAATGTAACAGAAGGGGTGGAGTCCCCAAACTGCTACCAAAATGGCAGCTTGACACCTTCACTTCCCTTGGCAGCTGTGCCTCTTCATGCTCACATTCCCCCTACACCCCCAAATGCCTCCCACCCATGTATTTATCAGTGATCAATGCCCAGCTGTGCACAGGTGGATGTTGGTGCGTGAGTGCGTATAGACAAAGAAAGCCCCACCAGCCAGTCAGCATGGGATTTTGGACAGTCTGTTCCCAGCCATATGCTAATAATACCTACCTCCCTCACAGGGGCATTGTGAGGGTTCGTTAGTTACTGTCTGACCAGCGATTTGAGCAAGTGCTGTGCTTTGGAAATGCTCAGTCGTACCGTGTTATCCTGAGAAAGGGGACTCTTCCCCCTGCTGGTGTGATGGAGGGGTTGCCTAACAAGCTGCTTCTATTTTAAGCAGAGGAAGTGTCAATATACTTCTCACGGGGTGAAACATTTGAATAAAGTCGTTTATTGTTAGTAGTTGAGTTGTAGTGGTGCCGTCAGGCTGCATGAAACGCAGTAATTGTGAGTACTTAAGATCCTCCTGGGATGTCCCTCACGGTTGGTGAGAATGGCTACGCCTGCCTGCTAGACACAAGCTTAGATGGAGGATGAACGGTGCTCAATAGTTTTGGACGGAAAGCTCCAGGAAGCAGGGGCTGTGTTTACAGTTGTGCATTGTACAACGCTGTGCACGTTGTTGGCCCTCAAGAAAGAATAAAAACAAGGGCTGTTAGCCATGACCAAATCAACTGATAAAACCAAACCCCTGCCACCTTCTTGCCGGATAATTTGGCTCCTGTGGCATGGTTGCTTATCTGGTGAATCCCTTTTTCTTATGAAAACGTATGTCGTATGCCGCAGTAAAAAAATAAAGGCTGAAGCATTAGGCAGCTATTGAAGAAAGAGCTTCATCTGTCAGGCAGGCCACACACCAAATCCAAAATTATAGAGCACTGGGCTGTCTCCTTTCCTTGTGTTACATACCAAACTTCTGAGGTACAGATACATGAGGTACCTTTTGCAGAGAGAGTCAAGTTTGAGAACGCTCTGGGGCTGAATCTCTATTCACAGCATTCCACAAGCACAGCCCCGTTCTGTATGGCACAGCCCACTGACAACGTTCTTGATGTTGAGATCCATCCTTTGCCTCTCAGTCTCGACAGGTGCCACCCTTATAAATAACTCCCCTTGAAGGAGTGAGGAACAAGCACAGGACGGGGAGTTGGGAAACTTAGGGACAGATCCTCAGCTGGTGTAAATTGCCTGAGATCCATTTACTTCAGCAGGGCCCTGCCACTTTACACCTGCTGAAGGTCGGCCCCCTAAATTCTAATCCTGCCACTGATTCACTGTGTGGAGATGGGCAAATCACTGAAATCCTCCATCACTCAGTTTCTTTATCTTTAAAATAGGAATAACAATACTTACCTGATAGGGGTAGCGTGAGGAGCAAGGAGTTAAAATGTCTGTGAAGTGCTCTAAGCCCTAAATATTAATAATAATTAATAAAACATAATAATTAACCAAAGACTAAACATTATCAATCTGTTGTGCAACAATTCAAGTCACTGGTGCAGTGTACAAGGTGCAGCGTGTTCTTTATTGGACAGATAAAGGAATTGACCTCTTACAGGTTAGATTCACTGTGCTAGTTCAGTGGATGCTTGTGGAGCAATTTCAGATCTGCTTGCATGCCAAAAGCGGTGTGCTTTGATCAAACAAGGGAGTGCAATGCCCTGTGAAATCACAGCCTTCCATCCTGATGCTGGATTACTTGAAGGCCAAATCAAGTGGAATAACTAGTGCTCATTTAGAACCACAAGGCAGAGTAAGTATTGGGAAAATGTATTTCCCCACATGTATCTTGGGTCCTGCTTTGAGCAGGGGGTTGGACTAGATGACCTCCTGAGGTCCCTTCCAACCCTGATAGTCTATGAGTCTATTCTATATCTGCTAATATAAGGGTCCCCATGCACACCTTAACACTGGTGAAGGAGAATAGGGATTTAGGGCAGTGGCTGGATGGTTTAAGTTATATAAACACTTTGTGGAAGCTAGGGAAAAATCTAATCCTGCTCTCATTTGTCTCTTCATCATTTTAATTACATATGGATGAGCAGTGACATCATTGGACGGAAACATTAGATGAAACATTGAGGGAACTTTCTGTGTACTAGGCAATAGCCACCGTATCCTAAACAAACTCCTAAGGCCAAAGAGGTGATAAGATGTTCGAGGAAGGCTAGAGTAGAAGCTTTACAACTGTGAAGGTAATAAAGGAATCCATTCATCTGAGATATGCGGGAGGGGACACACTTTGCTTGTGAGGAAGGAGGAGGAGCTGGGGGTGGGAAGAGATTGAGAGGAATGTGGGGGGTTGATAGAGAAGGGAATGGGCTGAGAAGCAAAGGTGGCCATGTTTGCTATGGGCAAATGGACAGGGACTTGTATGGGCTAAAGTGTAAAAGATCGCAGGAATTTGCATATTCCACTCTGGCAAAAATTTGTGGGAGGCCAGGCAGAGTGCAGAGATTTGTCTGGTGTTCAATTATTGAGAAATAAGCATACAGCGTATGCTAATTCAAGGCCTCTGATAAACCGCTACTGGCTATTAGCCATGAACATGGAGAAATAACAGTACAATTCTGGATCACTGACTGTCCCACTTTTCTATATGCTGAATGGCTGAGGCAAAAGCTTCTCAGTATGACACACATCAGCTTTTATATAAACAGAAAATGGAGTTTGTTGAGTGTATTGATGAGAACCATGTTCCGTTGCCACTTCATTCTCATGGAGGAAAGAAGGCAACAAGGGAAATGATTCCAAGACCTTTCCAAACGTTGGACAGCACACTGAAGGAGCTTCCATTCTATCTATTCCACGTGATGAAAACGGCTCAGAATTTGTCTAGCTACAATAACTCCATCTTCACACCTGAAGAAGTTATACAGCTCATACTGATATTAATTCTTCACGCATCCATTGTGCTGCCCACATACACATATCTACAGACATTTGTGATGGGCAAGTACTATTGTCCCATTTTACAGGTGCAGAAATGAATGTACAGCAATGTGAACTGACTTGCCAAAGGTCTCCCAGAAAGTCTGAGACAGAGCTAGGAATAGAACTCAGCTCTCCTGACTTCCAAGTCCGGTGCATTAGCTAGAAGACTATCCTTCCCCTCAAAAATAATGAATATGTAGTGGATGCAGAACATCATTCTGGGGTTAATAAATTGGGCAGGGAATATTGCTGTTTGAGGTTGAGGAAAGATGTCACAGACTCTGGTTTATACTGGGTGGAAAACTAAAAGTGAAGAGTTAACATGTAAAGGTTCATCTTTCCTTTGAGATGAAGTTCTCACAAGCTAAGAAACATTAAATGAGGGTCTCATTTATTTGACACCTCCTGACAAGCCTGATTCTGAGGTTCTGAGAATCCTCAAACAACAGCGGGTGTAATTCATATTTTACCGCTGACTTCAGTGAGAACTGATGATCCTCAGCACTTCAGAGGATGAGACTCCATGTGCCTCACTCAACAAAAACATACAGTAGGCTTTTCCAGGTAGGCAAGTTCCCAAAAGGCCACAGAAGTTGGCTGCAAGGCAGGCTGGCCTACTCATACAAAAGGTCAACCTGCTACAGAAACCTGACAGAGTAAACAACTGCAAAGACAACCCTGTATTAAAGCAACATGAATGTTATGGTTTTAAATCTACAGAGGCCAGGAAATACAGCATGAAGAGTCTCAGGGTAATGTTAGCTCTGTCCTTTTGTGCAACTGCATTATGACAAGGTCTTTCATCACATGGGCCCATAAGGCTGATCAGTGCAACATACTATTTAGCTAATATTTACTTTATGAACAAAGACAACCTATGTGTACATAAAACCTATGCTAACTGAAGTACAAATTGCAGAATTAAATATGAGATCTTTCCAGAATGCTTTGCTCCAAGGAAATTGTATACACATTGCCAAAAACCCCTGGGTATTAAACACATTCCCACAGAGAGAACAGTATTCATATTGTATAACGATGAAAATAGCCCCAAATATTAACTAGTACACACTGGAGTTTACATCAGTACTAACAGAAACAGATCCTCATCTGGCATAAGTCACCATAGCTCCATTAATTTTGATGGACTTGACTTCAGTGGTGCTACCTCAATTTACACCAGCTGAGGATCTGTCCCAATATTGTTTTCATTTTAAGAAGCTACTGTTCATGAGAATGCCCATCGTGTAATAAAGAGGAAAGAGGTGCATATTTTCAAAGATTGTGGGACATTCCGAGAGGCATCTTCGTCATGGGGCACTCATCATTAGCCAAGTAACCATGTAAACTGGATCCACTCAAAGACAACTAGTTCTGGAGATGAATCAGCCCTGATCCCCAAGCAGGTGGCCCTAATTCCTTGGATTCATTTTCCCACTCTGTATTCTGGCTGCAGAGGCGACTCCTGCCATAGTAGTTGCTGCCACAGGGAACAGATCGGAGCGAGGACCAGGGCCCTTTAGTGCATTGTTAGTAAAGTTAACACTGTCTCCCCTGACTTGGCTCGCCAGTGCTGGAGCATCTTATGGCCTGCTGCAGGGAGCTGGAGCCATAGATTCCAACTCTGGGGGAGGGGCTGGGCTGAACAGCTGCCTAGAGATGACGTGACGAGACCTGAATAGTCTTTCACCCTTGGGAGCTAAGCAGGGTTCCATGGTTAATGGTCCCAATCAAGCCAGCTAAGTTCTGGCCAGCTCCTCACTGTGATTCCGGTAGGCCCTATGTTACCAATAGCACCTTACAGACCAGCGCAACTGCTCATGAGTGGAAGAAATGGGCTCACAAGCTGGCCCTATCTCATTACCTATTTCACGTTACTTTCCATCCAACACTTTATTTACACTGTTTAACATCTATCTTGATGATCTTTGTAACACCTTTGTATGGCTTGAATCATGAATCATGTCTTAGGGAGAGCCTGACTAGTCGCTGGCACGAGGAACCCAATACTCATCTGTGGTATGTTAATGGAAGGTATTTCTGGTTCTCTGGAGCCCCTCTTGTTTAGGGGAAACTGATCATGACCCACTCATACTTTGGGGGGTTGACCAACAGGCTAGACTCAGAGGCACCAGACACATTTATGTAGTATGAAGAGTCTAATTCTAAACAAGAGCTATGAAACCTGCCTCATTGTGTTTAAGGTGCTTTGGCCTGATTCCCTGTTCACTGTCTGGGTGTTGACTATAACTATGCACCCCCAGGTAAGTGACTCAGTTGACAATGGAGATAAAGAGGAGTATGTGACAAGCTGGCATCAAAGTGGAACCTGATTCAAGGAGATGGGAAAAGCGAGTGTCTTTCCTTTACCCTCTCAACTCCTCACCGTTAATGTTTCTGCCTTTGCGTATGTGGGTTTTGTTTTTTTCATAGGCACAAACTGTCCCTCCTTAGGAGGGACAGGTCTTATATTTTTATATGTTAATTTAATTCCTTTAATAAAATAAAACACAAAAAACTCCAACATCCGTACTAGAGCTTTTCAATGGTGACTGAACTAATATCCCTCAGATACAAGTATCTGCCTTGAGACCAAAACTAATGTTGCTTGTACTTATAACTACTCCATTATATATATATATATATATATATATATATATAGCTATCCATCTATCTATCTAGTGCTGTTGTGTGCACTTCGTGAATGTCTGTAAATAATAGTATTTTAAAGATATTCTCTGGTTTGACCCTTGTGACTCCATAAAAGTCTAGTTATTATCCATCTAGCTCAGATTTGTATGAGTGCGCGCACATGCATAAAGGATCTTATTGTTGTATAGGTAACTCAGTGAATTTTGGGTAGCTATGATTCTGTTTTCTGTGTACTGCACCTTTAAATGTACAAAAGTCCCCCTCTCTGTCTAGTGGGGAATGTAGCGCTGCAGCTCACAGCAAAATGGTTGTGACAGAGGCAGTGACACTGTGCTCACTCTCTCGTTGAACATTATTATTTGTTCTTTCTTTGGTGGTTTCCTTAATCTGAAATAAAAGTAATCTCGACACAGTTTGCTCTTTGTATGTAGAAAACATAACACATTACCGGGCCTACGTTCCTAATCTGAGATCTTGATCAGACAAAACTCCCAGAGGGCCTGAGCAGGGGACTGCGGGTTTGAACCCCCAAAGTCCCAGTCCTAAAATCTCTACTCTAGCAAATTGCTATTGACTTCATTGAGAGTATTCCTAAGGACAGAGTGAAAACTAAGCAGGGATCTTGGGATTTAGCTGCTCTCAGGTCCCAAATCTTTGCTCCTACATTGCTCAGACATACATCAGTGATGATAGCTGTACATAATTCCACCCACCGTTGGCCACACGTATCTCTGGGCAGCCCAAAGCTGCATTACATTTCTGCACATCCCACTGTAGCAAGAACCCTTCTTTAAGGGGGCTTCTTGGGACAGCCCCTGTTTGATGATGTGGGGAGGAGGACAGGCTTCCAGAGACTCTCACCAGCGTGGAATCAAAGAGGTGATTTTGTAAAAATTTTAAAACAAAAAATATCGAAAAGATTTTAATGAAATTTTTGTGATTTTTTTTCTAAATGTGAGTACAAAGGAAAAAAGTTTGGAGAAAATATTTGTAACTTTTTTTTCTATTCTTCCTAACCAGCTCAAGTTGTTGCTCTAAAAAGGCCATATCTGGGTTCGGTAGGATGATAGACCAGTCTTTTTTCAGCTCAGATCTCTATGAAGCTCCTTGTGTTGGTGGGTTAAATGGTGGGTTATATGGCAATAGAGACATGCCATATTTTTTCTTCTATATTTTGCTACCAAGTGAATGGCTGGGTTCTAAAATGGGTTTTGGTATAATTCTGCTGTTAGTTATGGAATCATGAAAGTTACAGACAACAGAAGTTGTTGCTTTTCTACTAAAAATAAAATTCCGCCCCTGCTTTGTATTTTTCTTTTGCTAGCATCTGTGTTTATTTTTCAAGTCTTTTTATTAGGAAAGAGCTGTAGTAGTGGATTTATAATGCTGTCTGGCTTATGTGACAACAGTTTATCCTCCTGAAAGGACAGATGCCCTTTGAGAGTTTCCCTTCCCCCCCCCCTTTTTTTTTAAGCATTAGTTCTCCAATACAGAACACAAATGGATGCACTTTATCTTAATGTCCAAGACAGTGTGTGTGTGGCACAGAGATGGAGAGAATTGGAGCAGGAGGAGGATGGGTGTGACAAGATAAGAAGGATCTCTACCACTACTTAACATTCCTTTCCTTGGGCAGCAGGTGGGAGTCACATAACCCATTCTTAGGGCCAGATTCTACACAGGTGTAAATCAGTGTAACTCCATAGACTTCAACAGAGCTGCTCTGATTTGCACCAACCTATTAAACAACATGGGCTTTGGGTATTTTTTCACCAGAAGTCAGATTTTTTTTTTAAAAAAGTGCTAATACAGTACTCCCAGATTCTGCAGATGGGATGCGACTCATAGTAAATCATACAGCTCTTCATAATATAATTGTCCCCCTTGTTTTGCGTGCTTTGATCTTTAGGAAAATAGTTAACAATGGTTATCATTAAATCACCACTGTTTGACCTAACTCTGAGATACATTGGAACACCCGTAGTTTCAGTCTGGCAGCTGCAGGCACAGGCAGCCATCACTGCCTTGGTTTACATTTGATTCACTCTTTGAATGTTATTGTCATAAGTATGCAGTCTAAGCTGCTGCAATTTATGCCAGGGACCAGGCTGATTTTACAAGCTGGCTCCAGAATCCAGGGTCATCTATGTTGCATTAAGCCCCACAGCCATAATAGGATTAATGCTTCTCTGGAAAAGGGTGATCAGAAGTGCTGGGTTACTATCATCAGAAGGTCACACAAATACAGTATATACAATCATGAAGCATTATATCCATTGCTCTGCTATGGCGTAATGCACTATAATTAGATGAAGGAGACTGGAGGAACCAGATTCAGAGAGAGGCCTATAAAATTTGTACATTACATATCACACACTAGTTGATCTAGGTCATGTGCGGTGAATCAGCATTGTTTTCCTGCTAGTGCATCTTTAATCAAAATAATTCAGCTGAGTATGCTTCCCGCAGACTCTGGTTTTGTTCTCTTTAGCCTTGTATTTTGTTAGTGAAGCTTTGTTTTTTAGAATACAATTCTTCTTGTTCAGGGCCTCTTCCTTTTCTTCAGCTCTAGCCAAAAAAGCATGTAAGGTCCAAAATCTAATGCAAATGACCTTCCCCACTAATACACATTGTCAAGGTGGCGTCGCTAAAAAAACACAAAAACATTGTGGCTTTGCCCATTCAAAAAAATTAACATGTCACTTATTATCCAAGCCTTTAATTGTAAATACCAATCCCATGTCTATTAACATTCACATAGATTAAAGCTGCCACTTGCCCCTGATGTGATCCCCTTCATTTCACAAGAGTGTGTCAATCTCAACCATACTGTATGTACTGTATCACCTATTCCTGCTCTGTAACTACCAGAGGTCCTCATATGTCAATTCTGGCCCTGTCTAGATCTGTTTATCTGGGCATTTTAAAACAATTCAAAAGGGAAGCAGTTAGCAATAACAAAAGGAAAACTCTAAACCAGACATCCAAACTCTGTGTTTAATCTCCTAGGCAACCAAGCAGCCTTTAGAGCAAGGGGTACACCATGTGGCCAGACAGGGGAAGTGAAATCTCTTTATTTATTCCCCTTTTCTTTAGCTCATTCTTGTCCTCTCCCTCTACCTGAGGAGTTGAATGGGGAAAAAGTGGAATTTTCTTGTCACTAATTGTTGGTTCTTTTTATTGGTCTTCTAGTTTCTGTGCTTTTAGGGTGCACTTTGGATGGAAAGCTTGAAAACACGATCACCAGGAAGGCTAGAAACTTTTTTTTTTAAAGGCAAAAAAGCAAAGAGAGCTGAGATTCCCACCAATCACTTGACTGTAGGAGCTGGGGGTTTAAGAAAGACACCAAATTTTCTTGAGACTCATGATAATCACAAGAACTGGCAACCCTGTCACTGGGCCAATGCCCTCCTGCTTGATGTTTACATCCAGCCCATGCAACATATTGGGATTATGCAGAATTTAAGATTTCATTTGTAAAAGTTTCATTTCTAGATCCTGTGGTTGCAAAGATAGACTTATGAATGTGAACTGATGTAGGGCTGTCTTTTTGAATCTGCTGACTAAAACAATGGCTCTGAGGGATGTGTGAACTGCTCCCTTTTGTCTACACAGGGCTGTTAACTCTGAGGCCTATCAATGATAATTCCAATGGTAAATTAATTCCTGATCACTTCAGCAGAAGTATCAGGCTGCTAGCTTTGGTGATATGGTGATGGAGAAGCACTCTTTCTCACAGTTATTTCTAGGGCTCCCATTACTGATGGATGGTGGTAGATTTTGGGGTCATGATGACCACCCATCACAGAGCCCTGCCCGATCAAGGCAGCCAGAGTCAGCAAGCAGCACAGGGGCTGGCAAACAGCTGTAAATAGGAGTTTGGGGAAGCGAGGGTGTGGGGTTCGGGGTTTGTTTTGCTGTTTTTTTGGGGTTAGTTTGTGTTTTTCCTAGACAGGACTTTAGGTGGGAAGGCTCTGACAGATACAGAGGCAGCATCGGAAGTGATCCAAGCAGTGGAAGAGACAATGAAGATGTGGAAGCTGCGGGATTTACATTATCCTGGAGTAGGTACCTGAGAAGAGCTTTGTTTGTATGAAGTGCTGCCTGACAGGGCTGATGGAAGAGAAGATCTGAGGCTTGGAGATGCAGGTGTAAACTATGGTTGAGTTTCGAAGGGGGTCAGGCTTTGCCCCAGGCCCCCTGAATCCTCTGGGAGGCCCTGAAGGGGGTTCCAGCAGATGATGGAGGGAGGGCAAGAGGAGGCTGGAGGGAAAAGTCAAGACTTGCTGATGCAAGCTGGACAGAAGAACTCTGAGGGGAGACTGCTGGGTGAGGAAAGTATGTGACTACAAGAACCACGTAGAGGAAAAGACTGCCTGTAGTGGAGGAGAAATAGAGCTCAGGAACAAGTTTGCTGAGGTGGAAAATGAAGGAGGGTCACAGCTGGCAGTAACTGAATTTGGGAGGGCAAGGAAGACGAGAAGAGCAGCTTGTCCTATATGAAGAGGAGAGCCAATGGAGATATCCTGGGGTTCTGAACTCTTGGTAATACAGGATGACTCTCAGAAGTTTGCAAAAGAGAAAGACAGACAGGAGGACTTGCAGTCAGAAAGAACAGGAGGAAGGCCAGGGAATCACACCATCATCAGGAAAAGGCAGGTTTACGTGATTGTGGACTCCTTACTAAGGATAACAGACAGGCCTGTCACCAGAGCTGATCTATAAAACAGAAGGGTGTGCTGTCTGCCGGGAGCTAAAATACGGGATGTAGACCTGAGGCTGGAGAGGATCCTGATAGAATCCACTGATTGTCCTTCATGTGGGAACAAATGACACAGCTAGATTCTTTCTGGAATGTATCACAGGAGACTATGACAGGCTGGGGAAGATGCTTAAGGAAATGGAGGCTCAGGTGATCTTCAGTGGGATTCTGCCTGTTCCTAGAGGAGGAGAATGAAGGCGAGACAAGGTTATGACGACCAACAGATGGCTCAGGCAGTGGTGTTATAAGAAGGGCTTTGGGATGTTTGACCACTGGGAGGCGTTCATGGACAGTGGACTGTTCTCATGGGATGGACTTGAGTAGGGAGGGAAATAAACTTCTGGGAAGGAGGTTGGCACAACTGATTAAAAGAGCTTTAAAACTAGGAACTCGGGGGAGATGCTCATGTAATCTCCACACCTGATTCTAACATTGAGAGGGAGGGAAATCAAGTAAGAAAGGGTACAGCAATGGGGAAAGGAACAGTAATGGATAGGAGAATGGACTTTAAGAGGAAAGACAGTGCTGATACCAGTCAGATAGGCGATACTGGCAGTAGAATGATTTTACCCAATTAGGCGAGAAGAGTGGGTGAAGCCAAGAAGCAACAACTAAGATGTTTGTAACCAATGCGAGGAGCCTGGGTAACAAAATGGAGGAACTAGAACTACTGGTGTAGGAAGTGAAGCCAGATATTCTAGGGATAACTGACATATGGTGGAATAGTTGTCCTGACTGGAGTACAGGTATTGAAGGGTATGTGCTGTTCAGCGAAGACAGAAATAAAGGCAAAAGGTGATGGAGTATCATTGTATATTAGTCTCTCTCATCATTAAAGAAATTAAAAGTGATGGAATGGATAAGGCAAAGTCTGTCTGAGCCAAAATCACTTTGGGGAAGAAAGCTATTAGAGGTTCCTCTGGGATAGTACAGACTACTAGGATCCAATATGGATTTGGATAGAGACCTCTAACGTTTTTACGGAAATAAATACTACTGGCAATTGTGTGATTACGGGAGACTAACTTCCCAGATATATATTGGAGGATGAGTGCTAATAGTAGCAGCACTCAGATTTTCCTGCATGTAGTAGCTGACAGTTTTCTTCACCAGATATTTGCTGAACCAACAAAAGGTGACGCCATTTTAGATTTAGTGTTGGTGAATAGTAAGGACCTCATAGAAGAGCTGGCTGTAGAGGACAACCTTGGTTCAAGTAAACATGAGCTAATTCAGTTTAAATGAAATAGAAGGATAAACAAAAATAGATCTGCAACTAGGGTCCTTGATTTCAAAAGGGTGAACTTACAAAAAAATAAGGGAATTAGTTAGGGAAGTGGACTGGACCGCAAGGATCTGAATGTGGAAGAGGCTTGGAATTACTTAAGTCAAAGTTGCAGAAAGTATTGGAAGCCTGCACCCCAAGAAGGGGAAAACATTCGTAGGGAAGGGTTGCAGACCATGCTGGATGAGCAAGCATCTCAAAAACAGGTGATGAAGAGAAAGCAGAAAGCCTACAAGGCATGGAAGATGAGGGATCAGCAAGGAAAGCTACTTCTCGGAGGTCAGAAATTGGAGGGGGAAAATGAGAACAGCCAAAAGCCAAGCAGCGTTGGACCTTGCAAAGGGAATGAAACCCAACAGTAAAAGTTTTTTTCTCATTTATATGGCTACAGAACCAAGGAAAAAAGAAGTGGGACCGCTAAACATTAAGGAGGGGGTGGAGATTAAAGATAATCTAGGTATGGCCCAGCACCTAAACAAATACTTTGCTTCAGTTTTTAATAAGGCTAATGAAGATTTTTGGGGTAGTGGCAGGGTGGCTAATGGGAACAAGGATATGGAGGTAGAAATTACCACATTGGAGGTGGAAGTCAAACTCAAACAGCTTAATGGGACTAAATCGGGGGCCCCAGATAATCTCCAGCCAAGACTATTAAAGGAACTGGCACATGAAATTGCAAGACCAATAGGAAGGATTTTTAATGAATCTGTAAACTTGTGGGTCATACCCTATGACTTTCTATTTTTAAGAAAGGGGCGGGGGGGGGAGAAGTGATCCAGCAATCTACAGGCCAGTTAGTTTGAGCTTGATTGCATGCAAGGTCTTGGAACAAATTTTGAAAGAGAAAGTAGTTAAGGACATAGAAGTTAATGGTAATATGGATACAACATGGTTTTACAAAAGGTAGATCATACCAGACCAACCTGATCTTCTTTGAGAAGAAAACTGATTTTTTAGACAACGGAAATGCAGTAAATCTAATCTTATCTAGATTTCTATAAAACATTTGATACAATTCCACATGGGAAATTATTAGTTAAATTGAAGAAGATGGGGACTGAGATGAGAACTGAAAGGAGGATAAGGAACTGGTTAAAGGGGAGACAACGATGGGTCTTACTGAAAGGTGAATGACAGGCTATAGGGTGGTTATTAGTGGAGTTCCTCAGTGATCAATCTTGGGACCAATTTTTATTACTGATCTTAGCACAAAAAGTGGGAGCATGCTAACAAAATTTGCAGATGACAAAGTTGGGAGGTATTGTCAATATGGAGGAGGACCGGAATATCATACAGGAAGATCCGGACAACCTTGTAAACTGGAGTAATAGAAATGGGATGAAATTTAATAGTCCAAAGTCATGCATTTAGGAACTAACAACAAGAATGTTTACTATAAAGATGGGGATACATCAGTTGGAAGTGACAGAGGAGGAGAAAGACATGGGTGTATTGGTTGATCATAGGATGACTATGAGCACCAGTGTAATATGGCTGTGAAAAAGAATAATCCAATCTTAGGATGCATCAGAAGAGGTATTTCCAGTAGAGAGAGGGAAGTGTTAATACTATTACACAAGGCACTGATAAGATCTGGAATACTGTATGCAATTCTGGTCTCCCATGTTTAAGACAGACTAATTTAAACAGAAACAGGTGCAGAGAAGGGCTACTAAGATTATCTGAGGAATGGAAACCCAATCTTATGAGAAGAGACTCAAAGAGCTTGGCTTGTTTAGCTTAACCAAAAGGCAGCTGAGGGGAGATATGATTTCTCTCTGTAAATACATCAGAGGAATAATTACCAAAGAGGGAAAGGAGTTTAAGTTAAGTGCCAATGTTGACACAAGAACAAATGAATATAAATTGGCCAGCAACAAGCTTAGGCTTGAAATTAGGCAAAGGTTTCTAACCAGAGGAGTGAAGTTCTGAAACAGCCTTCCAAGGGGAGTAGTGGTGGCAAAAAACCTAACTGGATTCAAGACTGAGCTTGATAAATTCATGAGGGAATGGTATGATGAGATTGGCTACATGCAATTGTAGGCAACCTGCGATTGCTAGAGGCAAATATCTCCAGTGCCTAGTGATGAGACACTAGATGGGGAGGGCTCTCAGTTGCTACAGAAAATTCTTTCAGAGGTTTCTGGCTGGTGGGTCTTGCCCACATGCTCAGGGTCTAACTCATTGCCATATTTGAAGTTGGGAAGAATTTTCCCTGGGGTCAGATTGGCAGAGACCCTAGGGGGTTTTCGCCTTCTTCTGCAGCATCGGGAATGAGTCACTTGCAGGTTTAAACTAGTGTAAATCGTGAATTCTCTGTAACTTGAAGTCTTTAAACCATGATTTGAGGACTTCAGTAACTCCACCAGAGGTAAGGGGTCTATTACAGGAGTGGATGGGCAAAACTCTGGCCTGCAATGTGCAGGAGGTCAGACAAGATGATCATGATGATCCCTTCTGACTTTAAGTCTATGAGTCATGATAGTGTCATATAAACAAGTCTCAGGATGCAGTGATTGTGTTTTACATACACCTCAGACCAGCTCTCAGGGAGTTTTAACTAGGGCATGGGATAATTTCTAGGGTTTTGATGAGGCCAATAGTGGTTGCTATGCAAGCACATAGGGAGGTTTTGGACCAACCCCTTACCTTGCTGGGAACTTGGCGCATCCAAAAGCTTAGAAGTTAAAGTGACCTAATCTGCAGATTGGGTTAACACATTAATTAAAGAGAAGCCTCAAGAAGGAAAACTCAGACTATATGGACCCCTGGATCTGAATCAAGCAATAAAACAGCTATATTACTGTGACATAGCCAGGACACAATGCAGACTAATAGGTAGTTACATCACCCCTGCCCTCTAACCTGGGGTGCCCTTTACTCTGCTTTGCTGCTGTAGCCTCTAGTCTGGAGGATTGCTTACAGACAGCCTCCAGCATGCAAGCCAGTCCCAGCTATGCCTGTGTGCGCTGCAGCCAGCCACACCATGGCTCTTACCAGACTTGGTTATACTGCAGGGTAACCTCATCAGACCCAAAGACCTAGATTTTCCCCCAGGAAATGTATGTCCTGTACTGCCCAGCCCTCTCCTGGACAATACAAATTCATATAAAGTCCATATTTCTTTAACAGAAATAATATGCACACTTTGTTACCTCAAATGGAGTATCCCAGATGACACTTCAATTTAAACACACTGGATTAGATAAAACAGTAAAACAAGCAGACTAACTACAAAGAAGGATTTTAAGTGAGTACATTAAAAGCTTTTTTAGCCGGCATGCTGAGGGAATGGGGTGTGCTGGTAAGTGAAAAAGTCCGGTTAACTAAGAGGGAAGGAGTTTGGGTGTGGGAGAGGGTGCGGAGCTGGGGGTTGGGGCGCAGGGAAGGGTACAGAGCATAGGCTTTGGGAGGGAGGGAGGGGGCTCGGAGCATGGGAGGGGGGGTCAGGGTGCTGGATCTGGGCAGTGCTCACCTTGGGCAATTCCCCGGAAGACGCAACCTGTCCCTGCTGCTCCTAGGTGGAGGCATGCTGTCCCCACCCTGAGCACTGGCTCCTCAGCTCCCATTGGCCAGGAACCATGGTCAATGGGAGCTGCAGGGGTGTCACCTGTGGGCAGAGGCAGTGCCCAGAGCTGCCTAGCCACACCTTCACCTAGGAGCCGCAGGGACAGGTCGCCTCTTCCGTGGAGCTGCTCAAGGTGAGCACCGCCCGATTCCAGCACCCCAAAACTGCTCCCACACCCGAACCCCCTGACCTGGGCTCCCTCCCGCTCCCAAACTCCCTCCCAGAGCCCATGCCCTGCGCCCCAACCCCACACCTCCTCCCGCACTCCAAACCCCTCATGGCCATTCCTCTGCCTACGAGCAGCAGGGACATGTTGCCACTTCCAGGGAGCCACGCGGAGCCAGGTAGGGAGCCTGCCAGCCTCGCACCAACCGGACTTTCTATTAGATTAGAAATGCTGGTTTACAGAGCTTTCCAGTTGGTACAACACTGGATAACACAGCTTTTACTGTACAAGTAATGAGGAATAAAAGTCAGAAATGGTTACAAGAAAAATATATAAAATGCAACTAATGCCTAACTTAAACTATGTTAGATTCAAAGCAAAGCTTCTCTCAGCATATGCTCACAACAGTCTTACTGGCCCAACTTCTTAGGCCTGGATCCCTTCTTCTGTTTAATGGCTGCTTCCTTTGTCCCTTCTCATGCAGTGAATCAATGGCGAGAGACAGGGAGGAGGAGGAGTGCCTTGGGGTGTGTGCCCCTTTTTTATAGTCCTGTGTCCCCTTTGAGAAGCATTTCCAGCTGGGAAGCAAATTCCATGCTGTGTCTGCTAAGATGTAGATTGTTTTTCCCCTGCTCCTTTTCCTGCCAAAGAATGGTCCAGCAGTCTTGTTTACACCTGGCTGAGGCATCAGCTTGCCCTTTGTCTGCGAGGAACTGGTTTGGCCACTCCTCAGACTTCTCTTGAAAACATGCTTTTAGTCATGACTTCACATATGTTCTTTTTGTCATGATATTATTGATCAGCAAATGATGAGTTTTTAAATGCTATCTCACAAGGTGTACTTTACAATACAACAGGATGTAGGGTGAGGACACGGTACATTCTATCACAATTACCCTGTGCCAATCCTTGGAGACTATACATTCAGGCAGGGCTCAAAGGTGTACCTGTGCTCACTGTATCAGAATCCTACAAGGTAGGGCAGTTGTTCCCACCCAGGGGTACGTGTACTCCTGGTGGTACATCAACTCATCTAGATATTTGCCTAGTTTTACAACAGGCTACCTAAAAAAGCACTAGCAAAGTCAGTACAAACTAAAATTTCAGAGAATGGACTTGCTTATACTGCTCTATATACTCGACACTGAAATGCAAGTACAATATTTATATTCCAATTAATTTATTTTATAATTCTCTGGTAAAAATGAGGAAGCAAGCAATTTTTCAGTAATAGTGTGGCTGTGACACTTTTGTATTTTTATGTCTGATGCTGTAAGCAAGTAGTTTAAGTGAGGTGGAACTTGGTACACAAGACAAATCAGACTTCTGGAAGGGGTACAGTAGTCTGGAAAGGTTGAGAAACTCTGTGTTAGGGCAAGATTTTGGGCAGCTGAACTCTCTGAAGAGTCATAACGAGTTTAAAATTTTCAGCAACATTTTTGGCAAACAAAGAGGGGCAGGTCCCAGCTGCCGTAAATTGGCATAGGTCCACAGAAGTCAAGAGTCAATACACCAGCTGAAGACCTGGCCCGGCCTATTTTGCCTGCCATTGGGTTTCTCTCAGCACAAGACTAGGCTAATGAGACACGAAAGAGTTAATGAGTTAGAGCGGTCCTTTATGACATCCTACTAGAGCTCACATGACAAAGGAACACAACTCAGCTCAGAAAACTAGGACTTGCAATTCCACAAACAGCTTTCAACAGTTTTGATTGTCTAGTCCAGGGGTCTCAAACACATGGCCCGGCCTTATTTCCTGCGGCCGCCAAGCTTCCCTTACCCGTCGCCGTCCATCCCCCCCCAGTGTGCCACGTCCCCACTCCTCTGCCTACCTCCAGGCGCTTCCCACCACCAAACAGCTGTTTCGCGGTGCTTAGCACTTTCCAGGTGGGAGCGGGGAGCCATGCGCTCGGGGAGAAGGCGGAGAAGAGGCAGGCCGGGGACAGGGATTTGGGGAAGGGACAGAGTTAGGGTGGGGACTTTGGGGAAGGGGTGGGGCTGGTGGCAGCATGGGGGGGGATGTCAGTGATGTGGCCCTAGAGCCAATGTACTAGTCCTCATGTGACCCTTGTGGTCATTTGAGTTTGAGATCCCTGTTCTAGTCTGACCTCCTGCACAACGTAGGCCACAGAATCTCACCCACCCACTCCTGTAATAAACCCCTAACCTATGTCTGAGCTATTGAAGTCCTCAAATCGTGGTTTAAAGACTTCAAGGTGCAGAGAATCCTCCAGCAAGTGACCCGTGCCCCATGCTGCAGAGGAAGGCAAAAAACCCCCAGGGCCTCTGCCAATCTGCCCTGGAGGAAAATTCCTTCCCGACCCCAAATATGGCGATCAGCTAAACCCTGAGCATGTGGGCAACACTCACCAGCCAGACACCCGGGAAAGAATTCTCTGTAGTAACTCAGATCCCACCCCATCTAACATACATCCCATCACAGGCAATTGGGCATATTTACCACTAATAGTCAAAGATCAATTAATTGCCAAAAATTAGGCTATCCCATCATACCATCCCTTCCATAAACTTATCAAGTTTAGTCTTGAAGCCAGATATGTCTTTTGCCCCCACTGTTCCCGTGTGTTTGGCTGCAGCATTACAGCTGACCCACTTGAAGCAGTCCTGAAGAACTGTTCACACTACAGAGAGTAATTGTCTAGTTACAGAGATGTAGTGTCAGATATTCAATGGGTGTAAACTGACCTGGCTCCACTGTGGTCAATGGAACACCACCAGTTTATACCTGCTGAGAATCTGGCATATAATATCCCCATTGACATTATACCAAAAGAGATGTAGCAGGTACTGATAACACTGGTGAAGAAATGGACACATATTGCACGCAAGTATCTTCCAGCAAGCAATCACAAAACAGAAACTGAGACAGCCAAAAAGGATGAACTAAAAAAAAGTCTTACATGAGTAACACTGCATGGAGGGCCAGACATTAGAAAGACATGTCATTGCAAGGACATTGGAATCATACTAACCAACTCTCGCCCTTGGGAATAGTTATTTCACAAGAAGACAGACATACTATCGTGCCAGAAATGTATAAACACACCATGTTATCCACAAAGCAATGCTCCTGCTAAGAAGATACCCCAAAGGGGCTGCTAGACGAAGCTAAAGCTGTTGGCAAACCCCTCTATTTCATTTGGAGTATTGGAACATATTTGCTATTATGCAATTTACTCTCCACAATGGACAGGGGAGAGGTAGAAAGTGGGAGAAGAAACTTTAAATTTTCAGTGTAATTCATCTTGTATGTGTTATAATCTGGAAGGCACTCAGATACCACAGTATTAGGTGCGGGATAAGAGCCCAGAAAAGAATCTCAGAGACTAAGCAGGTTGAGCCTACAGATGGGTTAAGGAGGAGGAAGGAAGACAGATGGAAGAATGTGGCAACTAGGAAAAAATATGAAAAAGCAGAAAAGAAATACTTTAATGCTAGAACAAACTACTGCAGGGAATACACGGCTATGTAATTGCTGATCCTCTGGACCTGTTCCTGTGACTATCCGAAGGAGAGAGACAGTTTAGTGTCTGCAGCTTACAAAGGAAGAGGGATTGTCACATCTTTAAGAGATGCCTGTCAAACGTTTGGTCCAATAATTTGCTCCCTGCTGTGTTTGACTGAATTCTGGTTATTGTTACTCGTTAAACATGCCTCAACCCAGAAAACCAGCAGCCATGCGGATACAGGGCTACCCTGAGCCTAACTCTAGAGAGCTGTGGTGCTGCAAACTTTTTAGTACGAGCCCAAGGACTCAAGGGTCTCTTGCCTTACTTAGGGAAAGGGTGGTAAGAGTGGCTGCCTGGAAAGGTAGGGAGTGCCACACCCATGTGTCGTAGGGCTGCTTGATCCTCAGGGCTTGTCTACACTTGAAACGCTCCAATGGCACAGCCGTAGCGCTTCAGTGAAGACACTACCTACTCTGACGGGAGGGGTTCCCCTGTCAACATTGGTAATCCACCTCCCCCACAGACCTCGCACTGTTTTACACCAGTTAGATTTGCTTAACTACATCACTCACCACAGTATGGATTTTGCACACTCCTGAGTGATGTAGTTGAGTCGACCTAACTTTTAGGGTAGACCAGGCCGCAGACTGGAGACTTATTCTGTTTAACTTATTCTACTTTCTTGTAACAAACACAATGCCTTGAGAAGACGACTTTGCTGACTGAACAAGGTTTAATTCAAAACACAGGGATCCCAACACCTCCGCTTTCAGTTACAGTAGCCTCTGGAGGTTTTTCACCTTCCTCTGTAGCATGGGGCATGGGTCACTTGCTGGAGGATTCTCTACTCTTTGAAGTCTTTAAACCATGATTTGAGGACTTCAGTAGCTCAGACACAGGTGAGAGGTTTATCGCAGGAGTGGGAGAGTGAGATTCTGTGGCCTGCGTTGTGCAGGTCAGACTAGATTATCTTAACAGTCCCTTCTGACCTTACTATCTAAGGATCTATTTTTCCTTGCTGGTTCATTCCTCTAGCTTCTAAAGTTTTGTGTAGAGGCTGGGCTGAGGGGACGGGGGTATGTCAGAAGTGGGGTTAGTTCAACAAAATTTGTCAGATAAAATACAGGGGGTCTCCTGTACACACTGGGGTTGCATTCTTGAAAAGGGCAATGGATACTGAAACGACATATACCGGGGAATTTTTCCCCATAAAGAAATAATGCACGGGGTGGGGGAGGAGGGGAGAAGATGCGTTCACAATTTCACCACACTTGCCTAGGACAATGCTCTTTTCACCTAAGCAGCGTACCTTTTTACAATGACAGGCCATACACTACACATTTTCCACATAGAACATTGAATAAAATAATGTAGAACCCTACTAACACTGTTCCAAAACACAGAACATTTTAATACAGTAAATACAGTACAGTAACACAGTATAAAACACTGTCAATTATATTAAACTTAGGTAACGGTGGTGGCTGGATTTTCCGTGGCTGGATCTTTGGTTGCAGAAGTCTTAAAAAAGGATTTTATTGATGTCTGCTCTTTTGTATAAATCTTTGAATGACAGATCTCCCCGTAGCAAGCCACTGCATCATTGAGAGCCCTGGAGACTTTGGCAGACCCTTCATGAAAAGGATCACCACTCTGTATGATTTCTGTCATCTCATCCAGCAATCCAAAAAAATGGGAGATTCTTTATGGTCAGACTCCTGTCTTCCTGCCCTATGTCATCATCATCCTTGCTTTCTTCGGATATCTGTTGTTGGTCCAGCTTAATCAGTTCCTCATTTGTTGGAGTCTCAAACTGAGGAACTGACAACTCCTGTACATCCTCCTCAAAGCCGATATCCTTCGCCAACTTGACAATTTCTTGCGCGAAAGCAGGAACGGCATCAAATCCCATGAAGCTGTGGACAGCATCTGGCCATGCACAGTGCCAAATGCCGTTCATACATTGCGAAGTGACCTCTTCCCACAACGTGTTGTTTTCCACTTCGTTCAAGATGTTGTAGGACTTCCAAAACTCCTTTACACTGAGCTTTCCTTCATCTGTTGTTGCCTTAATCAGGATGGAGAATGTCCTCCATAGATAATAAGCCTTGTACATGGCTGGCGGATGCAAGTACAATATTGTACAACAGGGGAACGTGTTCCAATTCACGTCGGTCCCGATCTGTGCAAACGACGGCTATGTGGATTAGGACCAACGTAAATCAGAACACGTTCCCCTAGTGATGAGCAACGGATATTTGAAACAATGGATAAGGGGGAGATTAATACCAGGGACCCCCTGTAGCCAAATTGTAGACAATTACCATGTGTCACCTTGCTGATTGGATGAACTCCCACTCCCGTCACAGAGGAGGTCAAATATCACCCAATCATGAAGGTCTATTACAGGAAAACAAGCTTTTAATTTTTGGACATGGCAGTTGACTATTTCACATAGTATGTGCTGCTCAAACTGACAGGTCTAAAAAAAATTCACTCCTCCGCTAAGTGACCTGGCAGGCTAGGTTTCAATCCTCAGAGAAACATACGGCCACTGGCCAAGGTATAAAAATCCATGCCAAAAATACAGCTACTAGAATTTTAATTTCCTGGGAAGAAATAAGATTTTCTTCATCAGATATTAATACATGGCTAGTTGTCCATATTTAATGCCACCCATATTCTTCCAATCTGTCACTCAGTACCATTAGCTGTATGCCAGATTTAGTCCCACAATTACCATTTTCCCATGCACACTCACAGTGAATCATCTGTTTCAGAAACACTGAACCAGGAGGCTTTAGAAAAGCCTATTTATGCCAAGCATCATTCTGTGAGCTCCCAATGCAATCCAATCAGGGAGACGTGTCAAGCCTGGACTTACCTAAACTCACAGCTCTGCGGCCCGTGTACATCCTTCCTCCCACATCCTATGCATTTTCACAAACAAATCCATTTAAAAGGTTAACGCAGCAAGGCATCTTGTGCGTACAAGTAACCGCTCGTTTGTTGTGTGCAAATGCGTGTCTCCCCTGGGCAAGGAGTCCTCCGCTTGCACGGGCACGGGCCGGCGCAGCTCGCGAACAGCCCCGGTGAAGCCGCGGCGCCTGGGAGATTTCCGGGCACACCGCAGTTTGGGAACGGCTGGGCGCGGCCGGGCGGGCGCGGCCGGGCGGGCGGGCGCGGGTAAGAGGAGCCACCTCACGCCGCGGAACTCCAGCCCTGGAGAGCGGCGGCAGCGGTGACCCTGAAGAAAGGCCCCTGGCCGCTGAACGACGCCGGCCGGCCGGCCGGCTTTGGCGCTGCGGCTCGTGGGGCGGGCCCGGCCCTCGTTACAACGTCCTGGCGCGGCCGCCGAGAGCGAAGACGCCCCCGGCCGGCAACCCCGCGCCCCGGGCTGCGGCGCTTAAGTACGACGCGTCCCAACGGCGGGGCGGCCCCTCGGCAGCCGCCCCGCCCCGCCCCGCGCCGGGCTCACGTTCCCAGGGGCTGCGCGGGGAAAGGCGGGGCAGGGAGGCTCCCATTGGCCGGGCCCCGGCGCCGGGGCGGGATTGGCGGCGGCGAAGGGAGGTTCCTTTGTTGGGGGCGGGGGACGCGGCGGCGGCGCTCGTGGGGCGGCTGAGGGAGCGCGGGGGCGCCCACGGCTGCTGCTGTCCCTCCGCCTGGCAGGTAGGAGCCCGTCTCTGGGGTGGGGGGTAAGGGGAGCTCTCCGAGAGAGCCCTGGGGCGTGGGCTGGATCCTGCTCTGCTGTCCAACAGGCGTCAATCCGGAGTGACTCCCGTGGAGTCACACCAGCCTGAAACTGGCCTGCTGCAAGGCAGCGTAGAATTAGGGCCAGCCTCTGTGTGTCGGGGTTGAGCTTCAGGCTCTCCTGAGGCTAGGATTGGTGCTCGGGGGGAACAACCAGAAATCAGTGCTTTCAGGGGCAAGCCCTAGGAGCTTGCAAAAATTGTATCCAGCCTTGGTGCTCTTTTTTTGTGATCAGAGTAAAGCACCAGAACTGTTGCCTTTGCGGGCTGAGCAGCGATCCATTCTCCTCCATGGCAAAAGCATTTTGGGATTGACCAGATGTTTACGGGAGGGAGAATCATCATCTTTCTGTGGTCTTATTAAATGCCTGTGACTAATGCTGCCTGTTACTAATGTGTTGTTCAGCAGTACTATTATTCTTGACCTCCTCTATCACCCACGGCATGCCAGGAACTTAGAGAATATTCAGCTCAAATGTGCCTTGGTGTCTCACTTTGGCTGGTTATTATTATTAATGCAGCCTTGTTGCTATAAATAGTGCTCTACAGTGGAGTCAACTCTGTGACCAAGAAGTTAAATCCTTGCCTGGTGGCGCTCACGGTCTCATTTTTAATGTTGATTTTAACGCTGTTTAGAGTCTATATTGGGTATCAGGAAATGCCAGTGCTTAGTAACGGTGTTTAAAGTCTACAGTGAGCCAATTGCACTTAGCTGGAGCTAGGGCACAGTTTGTTGAGATAAAGCTGTTTTTCTCTAATTCTGTCCAGACGTAAGCCAAAAAGAAACTGCTTGTCAAATAGGGTTTCTTGATACCATTCAGTGGCAAATTTTGAGTGTTGGGGGCCAATTCCTGAGAGATACTGACGTCCCACAACTTCTATTGGGCCTGCTCCTGAGTGGTGGGCAGATTTCCATTGTTTCTGCCAGCCTTTTCCTAAAAATATGCCAGAAATTGCTACCTCCACTTCAGCTCTATCATTGGGAGCAACGCTGGGGCACGTTTCAGATTTTGGTATCAGGGGACAACTTCAATTGTGATTCCTGGGGCTACTTAGGCACTTGAAAACTCTAGTTTTTTGGGAGATAACTTAGCAGTTAACTGACAGGAGCCCAGTATCTAATTTCTTTATAAAAGAAAGAAAATTAAATAAATATTAGACCCACTCAGCTCTCATAACAACATGTTCTGACATCTTGTGAACAAGTCACTTAAGGGACACTGATTAGGTTTAAAATTTTAATGTATATTCTTACTTTATTACTAACTCTGTGGACACAGAGAGAGACACTGTCAGGACTCCTGGGTTCTATCCCAGCTCTGGGAGGAGAGCAGGGTCTAGTGGGTTACAGCGGGGAGCAGATACATCTGGGTTCTATATAAGAACATCAGAATGGCCATATTGGGTAAGACCAATGGTCTATCTAGCCCAGTATCCTGTCTTCCAACAGTGGCCAGTGCCAGGTGCCCCAGGGGGAATGAACAGAACAGGTAATCATCATGTTGCCCTGTTGCCCACTCCCAGCTTCTGGCAAACAGAGGCGAGGGATATGCAGAACATGATGTTAGATCCCTGGCTATTAGCCATTGCTAGACCTATCCTCCATGAACTTATCTAGTTCTTATGGGAATCATGTTATAGTTTTGGCCTTCACAACATCACCTGGCAGAGTTCGACATGTTGACTGGGAAGAAATACTTTTTTTTTTTTTTGTTTTAAATCCGCTGCCTATTAATTTCATTTGGTGACCCCTAGTTATTGTGTTATGTGAAGGAGTAAATAACACCTCCTTATTCACTTTCTCCACACCAGTCTTGATTTTATACACCTCTGTCATATCCCCCCTTAGTCATCTCTTTTCCAAGCTGAAAAGTCCCAGTCTTTTTAATGTCTCCTCATACATTTCTGTTGCCCTTCTCTGTACCTTTTCCAAATCAGATATATTTTTTTTGAGATAGGGTGACAAAATCTGCACGCACTATTCAATATGTTGGCATACCGTGGATTTAAATAGAGGCAATAAGATATTTTTCTCTTATTATCTACTATCCCTTTCCTAATGATTCCCAATATTCTGTTAGCTTTTTTAATTGCCACTGCATATTGAGCAGATGTTTTCAGAGAACTATCCACAAATGACTCCAAGATCTCTTCGGGTTCAGCTAATTTAGACCCCATCATTTTGTATGTATAGTTGGGATTATATTTTGCCAAGTGCATTACTTTGCATTTATCGACACTGAATTTCTTCCGCCATTGTGTTGCCCCCAGTCACCCAGTTTTGTGAGATCCTTTTGTAACTCCTCGCAGTCTGTTTTGGACTTAACTATCTTGAGTAATTTTGTATCATCTGCAAATTTTACCACCTCACTGCGTACCCCTTTTTTCCAGATCATTTATGAATATGTTGAATAGGACTGTTCCCAGTACAGACCCCTGATGGTCATCACTATTTACCTCTTCCCATTCTCACCTCTTATTCCTACCCTTTATTTCCTATCTTTTAACTACAAAAAGAACAGGAGTACTTGTGGCACCTTGGAGACTAACAAATTTATTAGAGCATAAGCTTTCGTGAGCTACAGCTCACTTCATCGGATACATCCACTGCATGCATCCGATGAAGTGAGCTGTAGCTCACGAAAGCTTATGCTCTAATAAATTTGTTAGTCTCTAAGGTGCCACAAGTACTCCTGTTCTTTTTGCAGATATAGACTAACAGGACTGCTACTCTGAAACCTGTCTTTTAACTGAAGTTCCTGGCAGTGCTTTCAGGATCATCTAACAACCCTTAATTTACTTTAATGATAAGCCTTTTGTTATCTTAATCACCCTGCCACAGTTTATAAACAAACTCCCTGCTGCGAAGGCTGTGCTGCTCCCAGCTTCCGAACTCATCACATATCACACTCAAGCTGTTGCAGTTAAGAGCTCCGTCTGGGGCTAGGATGAGTAGACCTCCCTACGAAACTCAGGTGCCATGAGCAACTTTAATAACACTAGTTTAGACAAGGCCCTGAGCCCACTGACTTTTTATGGAATAGAAATCTTGTTTTGCATTTGTACTTGAGTTGTTTCCCTAAAGAAACATTCTCTCTGGCTGGTAGAAGCATTAAAACATGCTGATTGTCAAAATGTCAAGACTATATTTGGTGGTAACTTTTTGTTACCAGGAGAATACACTGTATTTATACACACTTATTTACACAATTATACAGCTAAACATACATTTAATCAGATTCTTCATTTTCTGTTTTTTGTGTTAAGAAATGCATCACTCACCATTTTCTGCTTACTAGATTATTTTTACTTGTGACTTCTGTCAAGCTGCATTTGGATGGAAATTGCAATTCAATAAAAAATATGTCAAAACAGCATTTGAAAATTGTTTACCCGTTAACTAACATGACCTTACAATGTGTTGGATACAAAAGAATATGTTTCATAAACTTTTTTAATTTACAACTAACTGATTTATTAAACAAAGGCAGTATTAAATGTAGGTAGTGAACTGACAGACTGGTATTTAGACTTCCGAAAGTGGTATTTAGACTTCTGAAAGTCTCACTGGGCACCTACATCTTTAGGTGCCTAAATACCTTTGAAAATCAGGCCCTGTGACCTTCCACATTTTCAGAAACTGATCTCATCAGCTTTCCTGTTTTTTCAGCTTCCAGTTGTTTTCTCAGTTTTGAATGAAGTGGTCCAAAGAATATTCTCTTCATTTCTCTCTTCGCCTACTAGCTAAACTGAAACTATGTACATTAAGACCAAATCTTCTCTGAACAGCAGAAACTGAGAAGTACTTACATTAGAAGTGCAAATACCAGCATTCACGCCATTGTAAAGACTGAAAATAATATTTTTACCCAGTGCAATACTTGATTGTGACATGTTTATAAGTATGAGGCGACCTCAGAAGTTAAAGATGTTTTCCCCGCAATACAGTATATAATTAAAAAGCAGAACCCTTTAACTTGCCAATTTGGGGAGGGCTCACTAATGCACCAAATTTTTATTAATTGATTTTTAAAATATTACAGTCAGTTTGGGCCTTTATTATAGAGGTCATCATAATTTTAAAGTTAATTATAAACAGGTTGATTTTTAAAAAGAAAAGTGAATTTAAAGGTTCTGATTTTAAATTTGTTTTAAAATCTTTGATTTTTCTTCATCCTGTGGGACCAGGATCAGGCCCGTTGAGTTCAATGGGAGCTGTGGAGGGGATCATTATCTCTTAGGACTTGCACAGACTGGTTTTGCACAGCCTCCCCGCTCCCCGAAAAAAGCTTATATTGAAGTTAGTGGTGATAATGTTTTAAATTGAAGAGTTCAAAGCCTGTGGTTAAAGAAATGCAAGAACACTCTGTGTGTGTGTGTGTGTGTGTGTATTTCAGATGTGTTAAGACACAAGGAAGGAGCTGGCTTAAATTTCAAACATTGGAGATTCAAGCTGTTCCTTGCATAGATTACAGCTAAATGGATACCTTCCCTTTACTTCTTATGCTATTAACAGCCCCCTTTTTCCTTTTAGCTTTGACACGGGGCTGCCTACGCAGAGGGATCATGTTATGGATCAGGGATATAACACACGCCTAGAATAATGCACATTCAGTGTGAGGACACCTTAGTATCAGAAAGATGTTGACAAATCAGAAGGAATTCAAGAAAGCACAATAAAAATTATTAAGGAGCTAGACAGATATTAGCAGGTGCAGCTAGTGGAGTTGCATTGTTTACACCAGGTCTGAATCTGACCTTCTGTATACACCGTTGCATTAGTGACAACGAAGGGAGCGGGCTATAGTACTGGAAGGGTGAAAACAACAAGGAGGGAATGGAACTGTCTAGTAGATGCCTGTTTAGTATCTTTGATATATTTTGGGATCCACAGTTAAATCCTGAAGGATTTTATTGCTGAAGGAGTGAACAAAATATATGAGCAGGGGACTATGTAATGTAACAGACGAAGTGCTGACCTGTAAGCTCTAGAATCAGTATTGGAATTTAATATGTAGTACCCTTAGATTTGCCTGGAATATCTTTTAAAGGTTTATGATCATGGGCTGGTTTTGCACAATAGATGGTTCCAGTTGGAACTGAAGGACTCTAGCTAGAGGTGCCATAGTGGCAAAGTCATTTCTCAGGCATTCCAGCCAGACAAGTCCATCTCTTTGAAGATTGTGTTTAATCACCTACAGCTAAGGTTTAAACTACTGGTATGTAGCTTACTAACGTTCAGTTGTGTAAATGTTCAATATTATAGTTAATTCAAAACCCAAAACACTATTTAAAGAAGTCAGGTAAGGTCACTGAGAGTACATCTACACTGCAAAACAAACAAACATCAGACCCAACAGCCACCTCAGAGCATGGGGTCAACTGACTCAGGCTTACACTAGAGGACTAAAAATAGCAGTGTAGATCTTCCTGCTCAGGCTGTGAAACCTGGCGATGGGTGTGGATCTCAGAGCCTGAGTGGGAAGATCTACATTGCTATTTTTAGCCCCACAGCACAAGTCCAAGTAAGCTGACTTGAGCTTCGAGACTTGCTGTCATGAGTTTGGGGTTTTATTTGGCGTTTTTTTGCAACATAGACATATCCTTTGTGACTAAAGTTCAACTACATAGCACATAATTTATAAAACCTCTGCAATTAAAAGCAAGAAAGTGAATAGTTGAAGAGATCGTAAATCTTAAGTTGCCTACAAGCTAAACAAATACATTCTTCTTATCAAGTATGTGGGGGGGGGGGAGAGACAGATTTCCTTGCAACACAACAATCTGGACTCTGACCCATAGATTTTTGGGGTGGTTTTTGTATTATTTTTGCTTATTCAATTTTGGTGTCTAAATATTTTTACAGATAAATGGGTTTTCATAGTTGCTATGTTTAATTGACAGTGGATTTTTTTTTTCTAAAGTAGTTCCAACTGCTGTTTCCAGAGAATAGTTCGGTACATGTAATTTATTAGGAAAAGTATCTAATACATTTATGGTAAAAATATGTAGATAAACTTGCATTTGAGGATTAATTATATCTGTTATGTAAGACCATCTACTCTGCTATGGATGAACTGCACAATTCAGGGAGAGGTGTGTGCGCAGAGATGGCTTAAAGCCCACATTTGACACCCCAATCTGGCTGCATCTGCATGCAGGACTGCTCCTCCTTGTACTGAGTTAGAGCAGCCCTAAGGCTGCTGTAACTTACAATGGTGCCAACCAGCAATTGGCATGAAATAGGGACATCCCAGTCATTCTGCCTGTGGCTTCATCTCTTTTCTTTTGATAGTCAGTAGCTGGGAAGAAGAGTGGCAGGAGACGTCTCTGTTGGCTCTTCTCTTGTTTGGGGTGATCCTCCTGATGCAATAATAGTATTTATTTTGGTCAGAGTTAAAGTTATGAATTAAAGGGAAAAATAAATAAATCAGGTCTGCCGTTAAGCAAAAACATCACAATTGAGTCAGGTGAAGAGAATATGTGGAATGTAGGATTGCTTTGCCCAGGAACAGCCAGATCTCACTTACAAGATTGCTTTGCCCATGAACAGCCAGATCTCACTTACAAGTATTCACTAACATGGGATTTTTGTCTGGAAAAGGCTGAGAATTGCTGCTGTGATGTCACTGCAACAATAGTATGGCCAAGGCCTTAGAACAGTGGTTCTCAAACTTTGGTACTGGTGACCCCTTTCACGCAGGAAGCCTCCGAATGCGACCCCCCCTTATAAATTAAAAACACTTTCAAATTTATTTAACACCGTTATAAATGCTGGTGGCAAAGCGGGATTTGGGGTGGAGGCTGACCACTCGCAACCCCCTGCGGGGTCCCGACCCCGAATTTGAGAACCCCTGCCTTAGAATGCCTGTGCAGCACTGTGGAGTGTGTGTTTGGGGAAGAACTCTGCACTTTTGCCCTCCACTACACACTTGTCATTAGTACAGGGGCAGACCCACCATCTGCCTTTTTAAAAAAAGTATACAGAGACTGAGCAGGAGGAGCATAGTTAGAAGACAAATAGTTAAAACTGGGATGTCCGGCACAGGAGAGGTGACCACAGCTGGTAAGGAGTTTTCGAATGAAAAATTGTTCCTGGGGAAAGGGTCAGTTTCAACAAATCTCCCACAATTTTTTTTTTTTTTTGCAGGGGTTTGAAATTTGTTAGTTTATACTACAAAACTTTAAAAAGTCAAAATTAAAATGTTTTGATTTACCAGATCTTACTTTAAAAAAAAATATTATCATCAGTTTGTGAAAAATTTCAAGATTGACCATTCATCCCGTTTTAGGAGAGGAACAAATTTAAAACTCTCAAAAACCTCTTGCAGAATGGGGAACCAGGTTTCCCCCCAGTCTGTGAGATATCAGCAGAAATGTCTCCCTCCATCCCTGCAACTCCTTATGTAGCTAAAAGGAACTTGCAGAGCAAAGCAGTCTGACACCAGTTTGCTTCTTTAAGGATGTTTGTTAAATTTATGAAATGTTGCGAAGAATTTCTCTCATCTGACGAATGTTCCATGGCTGAATGTTGATTCTGTCATGCCCGATTTGTCCCACAGGGACAGGTCATGATTGTGGTTGCTGCAGGCAGAACCAGCTAGGACAGGGTTTCTCAAACTTCATTGCCTCATGACTCCTTCTGACAACAAATATTACTACACAACCCCGGGCAGGGGGACCGAAACCTGAGCCCCGCTGCCCAGGGCAGGGGGGCCAAATCCCAAGTCTGAGCCCCACCACCCGGGTCAGGGGGGCCCAAAGCCAAAGCTTGAGGGCTTAAGCCCTGGACTGGGGAGCTGTAACCTGAGCCCTGCCGCCCAGGGCTGAAGCCCTCGGGTTTCGGCTTCAGCCCTGGGCGGTGGGGCTCTGACTTTGGCTTTAGCCCTGGACCCCAGCAAGTCGAACGCCAGGCCTGGCGACTCCATTAAAACAGGGTCCCAACCCACAGTTTGAGAACCACTGAGCTAGGATGTTGTTAATTTAAAAAATTTTAAAAGGCTGTTAATTGTGTCCCACCTTTTGAATTTGCAATTGATTTGTCTTGGATGGCCTCCTTTCATGCATTACTATTTTAGCTCGAGCTTATTGATTAGCAAAAAAGCCTATTCCACTAATATTTAGGTAATGCTGCGGCATCAGATCAATTCGACCTAGCTGAAGTGTTTTCGTATTCATGAAGCTTTGAGACTGGTGAGTACATGTATTTGTCACAGCAAGGTGTGCTCTATTCACCAGAATATTGGCAACATCAATTTGGTAGCTCAAATACCAACATTCGGTATTTCAAAAACTCCAAAAAAATGCCATTTGTAATATTCTATAAATATTTTTGGCTACCTAATAAATTTAGCAAATAACAGCACTGGTTTGTGAATGCTTGGTGAAGCCAAGAGTAGCCAGATTTTGTATTTGATTAATATTATTTGACCCGTTCTAATTATAATGGGCTTCTCTCAGAAGTCAAGTGCAATAACCTGAGCACAGCATTATTGATTGTCTGAGCTCATGTATATTAAAATAATTTCCCTGTGTTCTTTTAAAAAACCATAAAATCCTTCAGTTGGTTGAAAAATTCTACAGAGTGTTTGTTCCCCACAGTGGTGGTCTTCCTGGATCACCTCAGATCCAGCTAAACTAATTAGTAGCTGTTTAAAGCCTTCCACATACTTGTTTATTTAAATTAGCCTTGTCATCCGCAAGCCTTTGTTATGACTTTCTACCTGGGGGATTATAGAGAGTTGCTGCCATGGATGCCCAAGGATCTATTTAGTAACATACTTGTGGACAAGGTAGATAATGTGATTTTTTTTTTTGGATTTTAAAGTACACAGAACCTTGAGCTAAAATGTTTGTCAGGTGTGTTCTTCGACATATTAAAAGAAACTGAATGACAGTAAGGGCTGACGTTATTTTACCACGCTGGTCGTTACTGGATTCGTGTTTGCACAGTTGGGGTGCACCTGTACTGACTATGGTTCAAAGTGCATAAGTAAAAAAGGTTCCTTGTGGTCATTGAACAGTGTTTTTCTGAGAGATCAGAAGTTAGGTTTAAAGCTCTATATGAACATCTTGCTAACAGGGATCTGTAATTTGTTTACAAGATTTTGTGATATCCCAAGAAGTGACATTTTCTGTAACTTTCTGAAACTTACCCAAACCATGTAGCTGCTTTTGGGTCTGAACCCTTGAGTGGGATAGTGTAAAAATAACTGGCATTGCAAATTGTACTGTCAGGTTGTATTGGTACAGTCTTTACTTTCTAAGAATGATTGATTGAATTTAATGGTGTGTGCATGGGGTTTTATGACAAGACCCTATAGATGTATAAAAGGCAATTTGGGTAGAGCAGGGCAGATTCTGAGCTGCGTCACACTGGTGTAAAGGAGGAACATCTCCTCCAGAGTGAGTGAAATCTAATTAAGGGACTGCGGGAACTTATTCCCTTAGGGCTCGATCATGGAGTTTCCACAAGCCCTGAGTAACAGGCAGCACGCACCTGCAATGCCCCAGGAGCAAATCAGGGAGTGAATTGCGACTCGGGCTATGTCTACGCTCCAGGCAGTACCATGGCACAGGCACGGCGCTGTAGCGCTATAGTGTAGATGCTTCCCGGAGCGACAAAAGGGTTTTTTCCATCACTGTAATGAATAGACTTCTCAAAGGTGGGGTAACTGAGTCAGTTGAAGAACTCTTCCATCAATCTAGTGGCATCTGCACTGGAGGTTGGGTTGGCTTAACTAAATTGTTCAGGGATGGTGGATTTTGGACGTTCATGAGCGGTGTACCCAGGTTGACCTAAAATGTTAAGTTAGCTCAGTCTTCAATCGCCATTCGCTCCTTGCTCCAGCGTGGAAGTAACCTATGCCACCCTGTCAGTGCAACTGATCTTTGTTTCGATACCAGCAAAGCTGTGATGACTGGCACACCCACTCCCTGATCCCCCATCAATGAGCAATTAGTCATGAGTAATCAATCACTCATCCAGGTAGAAGTTGCACAATCAGGTCCTGAGATGATTGCTTTATTTCCCTTTCTTTAATGTCTCCGTTTCAGAGAAGTTGACCTGTCGAGAAATCCCCATGTATCCCTGTAAGGAAATTACCTGTCCCAGAAGTTCTTTAGGGCTTGATTCTCTAGCAGCCCTAGATACACAACTGCTAGTGAAAAGAATGGCTGTTCATTTGGACACAGTAACTTTATTCATGTGCAGAAGTGCTCTCAGGATCATGGTCCTTAGTTAGCAACCATAGAGCTGTCAGAGCAGGGTACAAAACCTGCATTTGTTCCGAATGTACCACTAGAGTACAAGTGACTCTCCAAAGAGCGAAACTGTGATTTTTAGCATAATAAGTTGTAATGTGAAGTCAGAAAAGTGCTGGAAAAGAATGAAAGCAAACTTGCTGTTTTGTGTGATTAAAGATGCACAGAGATGATGTGATCTTACGATTTTTGCTCAGGACAGGCTAAAGTGTTTTTCCTTACTTAGACGCAGGGTAAAGCAAATCCATATTGTTTTAGTTGTGTGGAAGTTGGGAAAGAGGGTCACTTTGTTGTTTCTTTCAGAGAGCCCAAGGTTGCAAGTGCATGGTCTGTGAGGGGAAGGAGTTCTGCATGAATGGCCTTGGATGTGTGAAAATTAGGTTCTGAAGCCTCCCTGAATGTGAGGGCCAAGGTCTGTGGGAGGTGGAACTACCCAGAACTAGAGACTGACTGCCCTGAGCTAGTTAGTAGTGAGTGTCCGCTTTCAGAAGCCGCGGAAGTGAAGCCGTCCCCAAAAGGAACTGAGGATCTGGCAATGGATGGAACAGGCCACAGAGTAACTGGAGTCTTCCAGAGAAAGCCCAGGCTTTGTGAAGTATCTTTAACACCTTCTTCCAGGTTTTCCAGAGCAAAAGCAACATATGTGGCGAGGCAGCCATTAACTGATTGCTACCGTGAATGGTTCTATTTGCCCCATCGCTTTAGCAGCACTCTTTTCCACCCTGGAGGGCGGCAGGTGAGAAGATTTCACTTATTATTTTATCTATTACATTTTCAGCAAAAGACCCCCAGATGAGGTTGGAGATCTGTTATACCAGGCTTGATTTTTTCACTTGTGCCAAGCCCCCATATCACTTATTTAGGAGCCTGACTTTGGACTCCCCAAGTTTGTAAATTTTGGCCTTTGAGGTAGACATGTTGGGAATGAGGTTCAGTGCAGACATCCCCCTCCCTCAGCCTGGCTATTGGAAAGATTTTACCAAAGCATTTCAGATTAATTCATTTTTTGGTAAATCCTTCTGTGCCTGGTAAGCCACTCGGAGCATTTATCTGGAGCCTTCCTCCAGATAATTGCAAGTAGTCTCTTTTGCTTGACCTGGCCAGCGATGTGCATCTAAACACTAAATTAGATCGATGTTAGAATGGACTCACCACTGACTTGCCCTCTCGGGGCTGGGCAGGAGGTATCAGGTTCTCCACCTCTAGCACCCCCTGTCGGTAGCTCCTCCGGCCCTGTGATGGTTTGCCTCTTCTCGTGAATTAGCCCTGCAGCCAGATCACATTTAGTCCCAGCTCTTGTGGAGTAAACAGAGTCCAATAAATTAAACTCAGATAAACGTAACTCATTGCCTCTACTCAGGTTCACTCCTCCATGGATTCTTCATCCCTTCCCAGGTTTTGTGAGGTTGGTCTCTCGCTCTTGGACAGGTGGATGCCTGCCCAGGGCTTTCTCCCCAGTTCCAAACTCCATTGTCCTTTTTCCCCCCTTGTGTCACGGTGTGTCTGCACTATCTTTTCCAGTGGCTGGTTAGGAAACCCAGGTCCTCCCTCTCCTTGGGTTCCAGTCCAGGCACCCTGTGGCAAGCAGCTAGGGTCTGCTCCCTCAGACTTCTCTCTGCCTGCCTGGACTCGTTTTCCTTCCTTCAGGTCCTTTCCCACAGCCCCTTTTGGGACTTACTGTACATTTGCTTCTCTCAAGTCTTTTCCTCCACTTTCTAGCAGCCGGGGAGGGACTGCAGAGTCCTTCCCCTCTCTCCCTGCAGCCATCATCTCATCAAGGGCTTCCTCCCTCTATGCTCTCCACCCAGCACCTCCTCCAGCTGGGCTTCATCATCAGTTAGGCCTGGCCCAGCCTCCAGGTGCAACCCTGTGTACTAGTTGCTTTCTGTTTCCAGTTAACTCCTTTGTCAACTGTGTGGGGCACATACTCTATCACGAGCAGATGCAGCCTAGTGTGCTGCACATTGGGAGCACATCAGACCAGTGCTTGGTGGTCTGCGTTGGCTTCCAATAAGCTTCTGGGTGGAATTCATAGTGTTGGTTTTAACCTGTGAAAGCCACAAACAGTGTGAGACCTGGTTACCTGCGAGATTATCTCTCCCTGCGACACACTGCCGCTGTTCAGATCGGCAGAGATGCTTGAGCTCCCTCAATAGAAACGAGAGGGAACAGCTGGTGGTGCGTTCTGAGGGGCCTTCAGTTGTGGACTCCTTTTGTCTATGAAAACCCAGACTTGTTAACATTGTGGGCATGCTGCAAAGCCCATCCTTTCTCCTCCTTGTTAAAGCGGGTGAGGATTGGCTACGCTTCTGTGCGGGCCTTTGTTTTCGTTGTGATGGTTAGTTTATGGGATAGAGGCTCAGATCACTGGATTGGTGTGTGTTGTATTTAAACACTCTGAATGAATAAATAAATAAATGTAGCGTGATGACACTTCACATCCCTTTTCCCCACAACACATGCTTTATCGTGAATGATGTCTCATGCTGACAGATGTGTCATACAGCCTCCAGGTACCTGGTTTGCCTCACCGCAAATATGGCGACAGTACCAGCCCATTTCAGAGCTGGTGTAAATGGGTACAACTGCCCTGAAGGCAATGGAGTTGACATGTGAGTGCTTGCTTACACCAGGCCTGGATTAGGCTCTGAATCTCTATATTCTTGTCCTGCTGACAACACAATAGGGCTTTTATTTGCACTTCTGCTACTTGTATTGTTCAAAGAATTCCCTTTGAGTTAGAAATTTGTTTTCTCATTTCTGTTTGCTGGAGTTCTCCCCATTGGTGAAACGCATTTATAACCTAGTCAAAGCCGTACGCGACATACAGGCCTTTAATGTGTGAACTATCATTGCTTCATTCTATATGTTTTTCCCCCCTCCCTCCAATGTTTCAAGCAGATGAAAATGGTGGAATGTCTGGGCTACAAGGAGCACCTTCCGAATGCTCCTGAGCATCAGCCAACACTTCAGAGCTCAGCAATGGAGGCCAAAGTTTACCTCTCCAGTTCTGAGCCCCTTCCTGCCCTAAATGCTGACCCTGGGAGCCAGGCCTCACTTTCCCTTTCTTCAGCCACTTTGAAGTCTTTGCCTAACAGAACACTCCCCAGTTTTGAGACAGTAATCCCAACGTTTTCCAGATCGAGCCTTTCCACGCCACCTTCAGAAGATGACGACTTTGAACAGCAGGAGATAAGGTCAAGAAGCTTACCAGCTCGAAGGGTTTTTCCTTCATCTGAAGTCTTCCCCTCTCGGTATCTGCACAGTGGCTGTACTCCAGTAGAAGATCCCATGCTCAGCACACGCAGGCGGTTAAATCCTCTCTTTGATGACTGCGTAGCCGTGGAACAGGAAAAAAATAGGTCGTCCTTTCAGGCTGATTACTGGGCATGTGCAATACCTGATTCTTTACCCCCGTCTCCGGACCGGCAGTCTCCACACTGGAATCCTAATAAAGAGTATGAGGACTTGCTTGATTACACTTACCCCTTGAAGCCAAAATACAAGCTTGCAAAGAACCCCAAGTCTGTGATGCCTGATCCCTTCTTCCATGACTCTGGTATAGATCTTGACAGCTTTTCCGTTTCACCTGAGAGCACTTTGAAGTGTATCAGTGCACCCGGTCAAAATCACCATGCTTCAGGGAGCAACGTAAGCCAGAGTAAGGAGTGTGGGATCTCAGCAGAGAGATTTTCAACTCCCTTGTCTAAGAAGCCAGGGTATTTAGGAGCAGTTCCTTACTATGGGCCTTCACCTGTCACAAAAGTGTCCTTTGCAGAATGTGTTGGTACTCTCACCAAAGCCGATCCCGTTAGAGGGTTTGCAAACAGTTTGCTTACTTCTAAGTGTGCTGGACTAAGTCCATGTGATCCGACTCACATAGCTGGGAGAGGCTGGGGTAACAGAGGAGATGAAGACTTTTCAAAGTATCAAGTAAAGGAAAAGGGTGCCAGTCATTTTGTATCCACTACACAAATACTGACACTGAAAAAAGCATGGGAGAATGATGAAGAATTTCTTTCCCTGCCTCCCAGAATCAAGGAGTTAGAAGGTTTGGCTCAATATTTGTCTGATCTTTCGCTGACTAAAGGGAGACCGGGGCATGACCAGGTGCAACAAGACCTTCCATGCTACAGTGGCAGCAGAGGGCAGCTTTCCTCTGACTCTGTTGAAGATCAAGGCAGCGTAAAGAGCAAATATGGAATTCAGGGCAGTGAGGATTGTGTTCTGTGTCACGCATGCAACCTTCAAAAGCCCTCTACAAAAACCATTTACCAGGACCACAGGGAATCTGTAAGAAGATTGGGAATGCCCTCCATCAGGGACATGCTAGATGGGAGATACCTGTGTGCACTGGAGAGTGAAGGGCAGCATCTAACAAAAGGGAAGGACCAACAGAAAGAGTCACTTGCACAATGTATTAAGGTGGGTTGAAACCAGAATTAATGGAAGCTGTCTGTGTATTTTTGTTTTCCTCCCAGTTCCTTTTGCATGATGTTTAAATTTCCTGCAGCTGCTACTAATTTATACATTAAGTTTCATTGGAGCAGACTGGTTCTGATTGCGGGAGGGCGCCTTTGCCAGCTTGGGGTTCCAGAACGCCACACAACTCTTGCTGCCTGTGGCACCCAGGCTAAAGTGCAGATCCCAGCAGGCAACAGGAGATTTTTCCTGCAGCTTCGTGAGGCGCTGTGGTTTCGTGTCTACTGAGTTTCACATTGAAATTTCAGGTTTGAACGTACTGAAAAGCTCAGAAGCTGTGTCTGTGCTGGACTTTCACCGACAACATTTCCCACTAGTGCGGCTCCACGAATAAGAGCTCTAGTATAGCCAAGGCACTGGCATTATTAACAGCATTTTTCCTTGGCTTTCTCTGAGCAGGGTTAGATGATATTGATGGTGAAAACACTGGTGATTCTGGTGACTTGTCTACACAAGCACTCTTGCCTTTGCTGCCGTTGACGTGAAGCTGCCCTGGTGGCAAATCTTTGGGGAAACGATCTAGGGTAGACACAGCAAGAATGACACTGTGAAATTGTCTGCTTTTCTGCCCCAAACTACAGCGTGGCTTGAAGCTCAACCCCAGATTGCTGGAAAGTTTGTGAGCCTATCCGTGAGTTGGCTCCAGTTTAAGTGCATATTGAAACCAGGTAGATTTTTGTCAGGAAAGTTTATTAAGTCTCTTTTTCTTAATATGCTGTAAATCAGAATTTTCAGTGTAACTCCTAGGACTGATCAAAATTTTTATCCAGCTTTGAAATTTGGTGGTGGGAAGGGGAAAGGAAAAACATTTTTGGTGATTTCTCCCCCTCCCCCCCCCACACACACACTTTTTTGACTCGCTGTTGAGCTGGTTGAATTGTTCTGCATTTTGATGACATTTCAAAAAGGGGGGCAGGGGTTGATTTTCCTCCTGCTGGACTTTTGCTCCCTTTAGTTTCAGCTGGGTCTAGACCTTCCTAAGTAGTGGCTTTGTCCCCAGTATCACACTGCGTTTATTTGGTCATATGGTTGTCAGTATTCTGAGTAAGCGACCATGCTGCTAATTGCTAATGCCAGTTATAGAGACAGATACGGAGGGATTGCTGTACGTAGGCACAGGACTAACTCACTACAGTATGTGAGATCAGAATTAGGTCCACCGATCCCAGCCTTAGCATTTCGAACAAGCAGTTTCATCTCTGTGTTTGTTTGGTTGTACTTTGCACCACATAAGTTCTTATTAGGCCTGTTCTAAACTTGCAAGTTGTAACTGTATAACTGTTTCAGGCAGGGGAGTGGGTTTTTTTTTTTTTAATTGACATAGTTATATCAGTACAAGCCATAGCGTGGATACAGATATTGGTACAAAGGTGCCTTTTACCAGGATAGCTTATTCCCCTTCCTGTACAAGACTAGCTATACCAGTATAAAGCACCTTTATACCAATATAACTGCATCCTTTTGGTAGGGAGGAGGAGTTGGTTGTGCTTTAACATTATTCGTGTGGTTAAAGTGCTATAATTTTCTAGTGTAGACAAGGGTTAGGTGAATTAGGGCCTGATTCTTATCTTCAAGGCAGCGGAGGGTGCTTAGCTCGTACAGAGGGTCCTCAGCACCCTGCAGAAATACACCCGGCCTCCCCCCAAACACACACACAATTTAAAAATAGACCTTTAGGAAGATTCATGGCAAAAACATTCAGTAACTCTGGTGCTCTACAAAGTGGGGCCCCGCTCCTGCAGAGAGAGACGAGCGAGCAAACCCTCATGCCTGTGCAGAATTCCGTTGACTAAAAGGCCTTTCGTAGCAGCCATTTGAAAGTCAAGTCAATAACACTAGTGACTCGTTAGCCACGTTGAATACGTTTTGGAGTATGCTGGTAATTTTTCATCTGTCTCTGCCTTCCCTCCTCATCTGTGCCCTAAAATGGCTTGCAAGAGCATAGGATGTAACTTGCAATATTAATTTTGTTCAGTGTGCTTTTAGACATTAATTTTCGTTTCAAGAGTGTTAAACCCAAATAAATGAATAGCTTTCTTGGGTTTTTTGTGGGGCGGAGGGGAAAGAAGAGAAGGAAGAAGTCAACACTCAAACAAGGACCTTCAAGAGCAGTGATTCTAAAGCAGCATGGAATAAACATTCTGTGAAGCATCCTTTGGCCAGGTATTAATGTCATTATTATGGAAAAAGAGAGAAGTAATGCCTTTTATTGTGATTCATCTAAGTAGATATTTTGCTGTCAGCTAGAAGAGCTAATTCATTGGCTGTACAAAGTAGCAGACGTTACAGACAACTGGATTCCACCCGAACCAGACGTTGAAAGTGTGAAGACTTCCCTACATCGTTACCTGGTAATTATATTTTCTCCCCAGACATGTATTTTAGTAGGAAATGTTGCATAAAACTCTTCTTTTTTTTCTTCTAAATACTTCAGGGTTGTGATTTTTTTTTTTTTTCTTCAGAAAGACTCCGTGTAGGCCTTGGGTCAGTTATTGGATGTTAGTCTGGGAGACCTGTGTTCAATTTTTGCTCTGTCAGACTTCCTAGGTGACCTTGGGAAAGTCACTCAGCCTTTTTGTACCTCAGTTCCTCATCTCTCAGATAAGGATAATACCACTGCCCTACCTCACAGGCCTGTTCTGAAGATAAATATATTAAAGATTATGAGGTGCTCAGGTACAAAGTAATGGAGGCTATGTAAGTACCTAAGATAGATGGCTGCTTCTATTGATTTCAGTGGGAGAAGAGTTAGGCCAGTGCTGGGAGCCTTTTTGAAAATCCCACTCAGCATATTTCGGTAGAGTATGTTTTGAAACAAGGGCGGGGGGTTATCTTGGTCAGTGTGAGAGCGTCACGTAGCTCTAACGCTTTTTATTTAGATTTTCTCTATGTGATTGGGGGAAGGAACCTTATTTTCCATTGTTGTATTTTATTAACATCCTCTGTTACTTCTCCTTGATACGTTCTTTGGTTACCTGCTGTATCTTACTGAACAAAGGGGTGGGCCCTGGCCATTTGGGGACGGTATCTGCACTACCATTCTGTTCTCCTTCCAGAGATGTGCTGTACTCAGAGCCCTAGAATATCCACCCCGGGCGTGGGGCCAGCCCCACAGCTCACCTACAGTCCGTTTGAGGGTGTTAAGTGGTGCATAGGCCATTTTACCCGTTCCAAATAAGCCAAGCGTTAGATTAGACTCGCCACTAGCGTGCTCCCCCATGGCTGGGTGTGGCATCTCAGGCTCTTCTTCTTTAGCGCCTCCTGATGACAGCTGAGCCCCTCCAGCCCTGCAGTGCTCTGCCTCTCCTCAGGACATGCCCCTCCAGCCAGGTCACATTTAGTTCCCTCCCCACCCCTTAAATAAATAAACTAAACTCAAATAAACATAACTCTCCGTATTCCGCTGCAGGCTCTTCACCCCTTTCTGAGCTCTGCAGGGCTGTCACCCTCCTAAGATGCAGAGTGATGCCTCCCAGGGCTTTCTCCCAGTTGGCCCAGTTCCACACTCAGTAGTCGTCCTCCCCCTTGTGTCAGGGTGTTTCCACACCACCCATCCCTGTGGCTGGTCAGGGAACCAGGCTCCTCTGGGTTCCACTGCTGCCTCAGGCTGCTCACTGCCTTCCTGGACTTCTGCCTTCCTTGGCCTTCCCACAGCCCCACCCAGGGCTTATTGTACCTCTGCTTCGCAAGGCTTTCCCTCCACTCTCCAGCAACCAGAGAGGGACTGCAGCATTCTCTCCCTGCAGCCGCCTTCTCAGCAGGGGCTTCCTCCCTTTGTGCTCCCTGCTCAGCTCCTCCCCCAGCTGGGCTTCATCTTCCACTTGGCCTGGCCCACTAAATGCTCTCTGTCTCCAGGTGTCTCTTTCCTTACCTGTGTAGGGCACAGGTGTTCGAGGTATTCTACAAGTTAGAAGTTAGTATAACTTTTCAGTGTGTCTTTTTAGGGCAGTGAGCACATGCTACACACAATATTCCACTTGTGTTGGCATGTGATGAGAAATCAGAGTGGTAGAATGAATGGACCATTACTAGTTGTAATCCTTTTTAGTTACCTTTGGTTACCTGTGGAGGGACTTGTTCATTTTCTCCTCCCCAGGGGAGGTGCCCAGGTCTCTGGGAGGCCATGTGCTCCCAGGTTTAGCGCATAGCTCTCAGGGTGGTGGCAGAACTCGAGTCTAGTTCTGCTTTGCCAAAGAGTCGCTGCGTGGCCTTGGGGCACATCACCTGAGCTCCGTCTGTTCTTCCCTCTGTAAAATGGGGAGGATAATACTTACCCATTTGCCTCCCAGGGGTGACTGTGAAGATTACAGCGTGGCCTAAAGTGCTTGGAACCCTATAGCTCAGCAAGAGTGATGCGCAGGGCTCATCTATAAGGCTGCATGTACACTGTAATGGAAATTGTGTTAGTAGATTTCCTGGGATGAGTAGGTCCAAGTCAGAGCCTTCTGTCTTAGGCTTCTCTATCTGATCCAGAGTCAAACCACAGGATCCAAGCACCCCCAAAAACTAAGGGAAAATTCATATCCAGGGGACACCTTTGGGCCCATCTCTACCCAAAACATCAAGCACATCACACTTCCAAAATGGCTGCTTCCCATAGGCCAGGAGATCAGGAATGCTGAGGTCCTTTTGATGATAGGTCTTCCTCCAGGCAGCATGATGCAAGCAGCTAGTCGTACATTTCTATCCTGGTATACGGGCCGCAAAACGCTTGTAAAAACAAAACTTGTTATCTTCGCAGCAATTCAAGAAAGATGTAGCTGATCACCAGACGCTGACAGAGAGTGTGTTACAAAGGGGTGAAACCCTCCTGAAATGTATGGCGTCAAATTCACCGGGTAAGGGGGCTTTCTTTTGGACGGGATGTGGAGAGTGTCTCTTTGCGTGTGACAACAAAACCTGCAAGAGGTCAACATCCAGCTGCAGCCAGACTCTGAGATTCATGTCCTGAGCTATGCTTTGTGTGGGGGAGAGATTCAGCAACCGTGTCAAAATTAGTGGGAGCTTTAAAGAGAAGTGGCTGATAACTTGAAACTGGGCTGTTTATCAGTGAGCTCTAGGGGGAGGTTAATGAGAGCTTTTTACTTATAGTCTGGGGACTAAAGTCTACCCTTGAAGATGCAGGTCTAAGGTGAAGGTGAGAGTCCTGGTGAAAACCATGGCAAGTCAATTCAAGAGCTGCATTTGGCCCCTCAACTGCAGTTCAGACTCCAATTCATGGAAGACTAGTCTAGTTATTTGTCTCCATTTAAGCCATCACTCACAGGCTAGTTTAGCGCTTACAGTTTTTTAAACTAGTGTCATAACCTCCCCATGCCACCTCTACTCCACCTCAAATAAGAAGGCATTTGTCAAAGATACTTCTTGGAAATTTAACGGGAGAGCCACGTATTTATGCTTCTTTTCTGTACCTTGTATAGTTGTTTCTCGAACACGCTACTTGCCAACTTCATCTCCAGCCATCACTCAGCTGGAGATGTTATGGTCGTGAAGTTTGCTGGTAACAGACAGTAGCAGATCTTGATTTCTTCTGTAATAAGGTCACAGGGTTGGTGCTCTCTTTTCCCTTCTCTAGACTGCTTCTGCGCCTTCCTCTCCTCTAATAGCATTGGCAGGTAGTGCAGCCGAGCTGCTCCAGGCATGGAGCGCTCTTTGCCCTTCCCCTAATGCATGGTAGCAGCAGTAGGAGACGTCATCGTTTTGGTTCTGCCACCGTTTCCATTTCAATGCTTCGGTTTTTGTATTAAGGGTTTGAGAACCCTGATGTGGTAAACTCCCTGTAGATTGGGGTGTAAATCTTGTGCTGGGAAGGGACCATTTAACATAAGCAGGAGGAGACAGAGATAGCTTAGTGGTTTGAGCTTTGCCCTGCTAAACCCAGGGTTGTGAGTTCAATCCTTGAGGGGGCCACTTAGGGATATGGGGCAAAAATTGGGGATTGGTCCTGCTTTGAGCCAGGGGGTTGGACTAGATGACCTCCTGAGGTCCCTTCCAACCCCTGATATTCTATGAGATGGCTTTAAGCTTCCATTGCACCGTTCTGTGCTCAGTAAGGACTTGTTTGAATAGACAGTTGTGGGCCACTCCCCACCAGCTCAGAATAGCTGGAGCGCACCCCTAGGGGCTGCACACGAGGGCAGCCTAGTGCTTGGGGTGGCAAGAGAACACCTCTGTGTCAGGTGGATTTCCCTGGTGGGGAGACACACTTGAGGTCACATTCTTTAAGCTGCTGGAGCTGTCAGGGGCCAGATCAGGACCCTGTTTTTTGGATAGCATGTTGATTAGATATGCAGAGAGAGAGACTAGTTGGTTTTTAAAGTCAGCTTGTGTTGGAGCTATCTTGGCTTCAGACAAAGGCTTGGGAGGGGTGGGGGGGCTACTTAGATTACAACCAGTAGTAGCTGCATCATCCGCTTTCCTGTGCAAAGGAAGTCAGGGTCTGTAAACCTTCAGGAGCTTTGGTTTGGGATTCTATTTTCTATTGATTTGTTTTTGTAAAACTTTGCACTTCTAAAACCTTAATTTAATGTTTGGGGAGTGAATTGAGTAGAGAGCTAACAGCTGTGCCCACAGACGTGTGTGAATAGATCTTTGAAAAATCCTCCACTGCCTGGGGGAATGAAATCTAGCTGGAACTTTGTTCAAAGAGATTTAAGTTTTTAAAATGATCTGACTGCATGCACAGTCACTGCATGTGTATCTCGAGACCTGGTCTCAACTTGGGGGTCCCCAAACGTTTTTCTATTATAACATTGCATTGTGGTATTGAAAAGGCGGTGAACCACTGCACTAGAGGCATCATTTCTAGAAGCACATGCCTAGATTTGTGTTACAAATAAATCTGATAAAATGTAGATGGAACACTCCTGTCTGCTTTCTGTGTTGGCTTCACTATGTAGAAGTTCCATGGTAATAAAAATCTCCCTATACTCTTGTTAGTTTTAAAGGACACCCTTGGATTGATTGCAAAACAATCAGAAGAACTTGAAAGCCATGCAGAACGTTTGTATGAATCGGTTTTGGCAGCTACGGATGCCATTGGCGGTGACAGCCTGATAAAGGACAGTGACACACAACAAACGGTTGCCCAGGCAAAAGAAGCCAAGTGGGTAAGCAAAGGACTAAAACGTGAATCCCTTCCTGCATTGGTTCTTGTGACATGGTGATATTCAGGATAAACAGTCTGATTTCCAGAATGGGCTAATTCAACTATCTGTGTGATTAAAGACCACATGTTTTTGGAAATTCCAAAACCTTAGACCCAGCCCCAAAGGGGATTCCGAAGTGCGAAATCACAAAGGGTCCTGCACCCTTTTGCTGAAGGGAATGTAGTAAATGAGAGGGGAAAGGTGGCAAAACTTGCCAATGACACAAGATCAAGATTTAACAAGTAGGTGAGTGGGCAGCAGAATGCTGCAGATGAAGTTCGCTGCTGACAAATGAAAGGTGATTCATGCTGGAAGGAGTAATGTCAGCTAAGCTAATGTAACAACTTAGGAAAAAGATCATCTCAATGAAACCTCTGTTCGATGTGTAATGATGGTCAAAACATCAAACAGTGGCAGTATGTGTAACATATGGGCTAGAAAATATTGTCTTGCCATTCTATACATTAGTGGTCCACCCTAAACCAGAATACTGTGTTTCTCAAACAACATACTGGCAGCAGAGGCAAATGACAATATTGATTACAAGCATGGAGAGACTTCTATGCGAGAAGAGATTGTTTTTGTTTAGAGAAGGGACCAGTAAAAGTGGACGTGTTAGAGATGTACAAAAATAACGACTGGCTTAGAGAAATAAATCAGACGCTCTTGTGTGCCCTTCCTCATATGACAATTAAATGTTCTCTTGTTCTTAACTTGAAAAGCGACAGGTTTCAAAGTGATAAAAACAAATAGCATTCCACATAACCAACCTGTGGAACTCATTGCCACAAGAATATCATAGAGGCTAATGATAGGCTTCAGAAAATCATTAGACATTTGTGTGGGTAAAGCGAACAACCACAGTTACATTAGATCAGATACCCAACATTTTAAGGCATAATTCAAAAACTAACAGATTGGAGCTAGGAACCTGTGGGCAGGTTGCTCTGTTATTGTCTGCTACAAGGTGTCTTGCACCTTTCTCTGAAGCACCGGACAGTGGTCATTGCCAGAATAGATCGCTGGCCTGAGCAGGAAGGGCGATTCCTATGTTTCTACATGTGGCCTTCATAAGTGGGGGCCACATGGCATCCTCCGGGGGGCTACGGTGTGTTTAGTTTTGGGAGGTGAGGGAAAGCAGCTGCTAGGTTCCGCGTGCTCCTTCCCAAACCTGCCCAAAAATCTGCTGGGAAAGGCAGCAGAAGTTAAGGCTATTCAGAGGATCATTAGCTCTCCCTTCCCAACATGGACACCCCTTGGAGTTTGGGGTGGGAAGGCTCAGGCATGACAGGGGTAGGTGGTGGGGGCACAGCCCGTAGAAAGCTGTGTTCCTTGTGGGGAAGGCGCAGTGGGGCCTCTGAGCTTTGTTGTCTTTGAGAATTACCCAACTTCCACAGGCTTAAAGCCTGACTTCACCATGGGTTTTGGTCTGTGCCGAATTACAGAGCAGCTGCTACAGGCCCTCACCAGTAGAGGGGAGAATGTGTTGAATTCTCAAGGGATTTCAAACTACTGTTTCCTATTGGGGTTGCAAAGTAAAGCTTCACCACCAGCAAGCAGCTTATGCTATGAAACATTGAGGCCTTTCACCGTGGGCAGTATTGCCAAAGGATCAGCACTGGATAATCAAGAAGTATTTTGTTTAGAGGAATTTAGATTCATTCATATATATAATTTTCTCTCTGTAAGACTTGTGCACTAGCCTTGTTCTGTAGGGCTTGATGTTTAAACAAGGACTACCCGTGATAGTTGCGGATAGAGCACTGAAATTTAAACTCATGAGACTTTTGCCTCAAAAACATTAAAAACGCATGAGACGACACCTAGGCAGTGACCTTGGAGCCTCTGCAAAGGCTTTAGCGTTCAGAAACGCTCTGGAGCAGCTAGAGAACATGGTATCTTCTCCCAGTCATCTCCCTGGTAGTTATGAAATGCTTTGCCTCTTCCAAGATAGAGTCCAACAGATCGTTATCTTTATAGAATTAACCCTGTCAAGGGTGCAGGGAAGTTGAGGTCTTAGCAACTTGCGAAAGATGCTGGTCAGTGGCTCCTTGTCCTGGGAAGTATGTTTTTCCTTCTGGAAGATGCATTGGTTTCATGAGTCAGGCAGGATGGGTCAGGTTATAGACGGCTGGCCCAGGACTCGGGAAAGCTTGGTTCCATTCCCAGCTCTGACAACAACTTGCTGTGTGACCTTGGGCAAATCACTGCGCTTTAGTTAGTTCTTTGGAATAAGGACTGGCTCTACTAGGTGTTTGTATGTTGTCGAGCGCAACGTGCCCTGATCTTGACTTTTACAAGCTGCACCTCTGTGTTACTGTAATATAGCATGACAAGAGTGCCCGTGAGCTGCTCAGGGCAGGGGGCTGGAAGCACCCCCACGACCCCAGCCCACACCCCCAGCCCTCTGCCCTCACCCCTACACCCCCCCCCACACACCCAGCCCTCTGCCTTCACCGCTGCACCCCCTTACAACCCCAGCCCTGACTCCGGCACCCCCCGCCCTGACTCCTGCACCCTCCTCACACACTCCCCAGCCCCCTGCCCTGACTCTTGCACCCCCCACATCCCCACTCCCACCCTGAGCACCAAACAGGAGCTCCTGCACCCTCCCCCCCCCCATTCCCACCTGCACCCCTTGCACCAAATGGGAGCTGCCCAGGTAAGTGCTCCACACCCAAACCTCCTGCCCCAACCCTGAGCCCCCTCCCTCATTCTAGCTCCTAGCCAGACCCTGCACCCCAACCCCCAGCCTGCTCCTTCACCCCCAGCCCTGTGCTCAGCACACTCCCACCCTCATCTCAGTGCAGAGAGAGGAAGAGAATGGCTAGAACCAGGGAGAAGGTAGGTACCCACTGTATGGGGGCAGGCCAGGATCCCAGACTGGCAGCAGGCTGAGCAGGGCCGGCAAACGGAACCCGAGATCGACAGCAGGCTGAGCCTCTCAGCCCACTGCCAGTCTGGGGTCCCGGCTGCCAGCCCCGCTCAGCCCTCTGACGGTCTGGGGTCCCGGCTGCCTGCCCCGCTCAGCCCTCTGACGGTCTGGGGTCCCGGCTGCCTGCCCCTTGCCAGCCGGGGTCCCGGCCGCAGGCCCTGCTCAGCCTGCTGCCGGCCTAGGTGAACGGAACCCCAGGTCGGCAATGGGCTGAGCGGGCCGGCGGCGTAAGATCAGCATTTTAATTTAATTTTAAATGAAGCTTCTTAAACATTTTGAAAACCTTGTTTACATATGACAATAGTTTAGTTCTATAATATACAGACTTATAGAGAGAGACCTTCTAAAAAACATTAAAATGTATTATTGGCACGCGAAACCTTAAATTAAAGTGAATAAATGAAGACTCGGCACACGAGTTCTGAAAGGTTGCCGACCCCTGGCCTAAGCAATATCAGCTGTCAGGCTACAGGAACCATCTAAAGAACCAAGTTTTCCATGAGCTGGAGAGTTTCCAGAAAGTCAGGGTACACCCCAAACCAGAATCCTGTTATTCACACTGGTGCATACAGCTCTGGCCCTACAGCTGGCTGGGCTGGGCTGGGCTAGGCTTCTGGCATCCACTAGAGCTATCCTTCCAAGCCGCCTTCGCTCAACTCCAGTCTTCTGCTACCTTGCGCACCCAGACAATAGGCTCCTCTCTGCCCAGGTAGGAGGCCTGTTCCATGTGGGAGGCACCAGGGCCCAGGCAATCCAGATACCTGAGTAAGAGTGAGTATTGGAGAGGAGAGAGGGGCAACAGAGCGTCCTTACTTCTCACTTGATTCCCATGTAACCCCGCTCTGGTAGCTGATATCAACAATGAGTGTGAGGAGTAACCAGGCCTCCTCCTTCCTCCCCTCCAAACTCCACAGCACAAGGGCCCTGCAGCAGGCTTCAGGGATTTCTTTAGGTGGATTAGAATCTCCTCCCGTCCCCCAGCTGTCTCCATCCATCAGAGGCCCACCCTGAGCGATATGGGCCAGGTACCCAAAATGAAATGGCCTTTCTCCCCTGTTGGTGGGGAGGATTTTTCCCCCCCCAATAGAATATATAAAGTAATAGGCACAACTGTAAGATCTGGGTCCAGCAATTGTAAACCCAGGTTTACAATGCAGTGTGGATGGATACTCAAGTACGGGCTTGGGAACCACAAGCAAGGTCCCAGATCTTGGTTTACAATGCATTTTAGACATACCCTTGGTGCTGCCGTGATGCACATAATACTACTATAGTATTCAGTTGATATCTGAATTTCACACGCATGGCTCTGAATCATTTGCCTTCAGTGACATGCTTCAAGCTGTTTTCTTTGCAGCACAGTATGGTGACAGTCATGCGAAGAGATGCATTTCTTCAGCTAGTGACAACTCAGCTTTTAATCTCTAAGAAGATACCTAACCTAACCTACTTTTGCTGTTCCTTTTTCAACTTGTTTAGTTGCAAATAAGAACTTGCTTCCTTGAAAGCTGTTAAGGAATAAGAACCACACCTGTGACTTAGCAAGGAACAAGCGATAAAAGTATAATATTTTACTCTTCAAAGATATACCCAGAGATTATTAAGCAATGCAAACATGGCTTTTCTTTACCTGGACTGCAGCCAGCTTGTGGTAACTAGCTCTCTCTTTATATTTCAGGTAATACCTCTAGCAGAGATGGAATTTGTCAGCCGATCTTTGGAGGCATGAAGGGCGAGATGCAGCAAGACACTCTAAGCAATAACATTTTCAACTTTTATAGAAATGTCAAAGTGAAATTGATCACGAAGTACAGTGCTACTTGGCAATACTGGGATGCTTTTCATCAGTTTGTGAAGTAAGAGCTGGTGGTTACTGTGTTTTTTATTTAAAAAAGTCCGGCAGTTTAAGTTGTTGTTGTAGCAGGTACAGAGGTGCTCTTCAAGCAAGTGCTCACTGAAATTTTCATTAGCATTTCCCTTTAGAAGTTGCTTGTTCCATTTAACAGTGTGTAATTGTCAGGAATTACCACCTTTTAAAACGGGCGAGTAGGCTAAACAAAGTACCCACACCGTTTATGCTCTATTGCCCTGATACACAACTTTGTTTCAAGTAAAGCTGTGTGGTTTTATTGCATTGTTGCATTTTTTTTTACTTTTACTCTAAAATTTGGCACTGGGATTTACCGATAGGAGGACCCTCTTCAGCTTCTCAGGATCATACTAAAACACTCTAGTTATTTCTCTCATCAACCACTGAAGCAGATTATGTGCACATTCACAAGTAGTTTGTCTGATGCGAAAAGGTCGAAAGCCCTTAGCTAAATGATAGTTAAATATGCCAAAAGCTTTGAGTAGTTCTTCCAAATCTGCTAATCTTCTTAATGCAAATGTTTGTAAAACACCATGACAGAGAGGGCTAGTGTCACAGCTGTTTAACCATTGCGCTGATCTCCCTTTATTTCTCTTTAGTAATTTTATGCTGCTTTCACAGAAAAGGAGAGAAAAGCAGCATAAATGGTTGATGGTAGATAACTGCAGTAAACAGAAGAAGTTGACTCATTGCACTTCATCTAGTAAGGAGGAGAAGCCAGGCCCTGCAGGACACTTCCTGACATTTTTCTAGTGCTCCACTATCAGAGATGCTTTTCTGCTCCTTCCACTGTAACTGGCTGCTGAGAACTGAGCTATCCACCGAGGTATATTCAAAAACAATGTTTCTCTGAGGCTGCTTAGGTTCACTGTACCAGAGAGTAGTCCCTTTTAGCAGCTTTACTGAGCTAACATGGAATTGACAAGAAGCAGGTGCAGACACCAAGATTGAGTAATCCTTATGCCACTCTTGACAGTGGCATGAAGTAAAGAGGATGGCATGTGGTGAAATACACATCTTCTCTGTTTCCCTAAAAGAGGAGGGTTTTCTTTCATCTTTTTAAAGTAATGAAATGTAATGCAGAGATCACTAAACATTGAAGGGTAGAATTTGAGCTGTACCCCTTAGGCACAGCCCAAGCAGCGAGGAGGGTAGATAGTGGTGGATTGAAGTTGCTTTTGGGTTGCCTGGATTCTGGGTGAGGGTGCTTCAGCACAAGTTAAAGCATCCTCAGGGCCTGTTCAAACTACAGCCATCTCCCTGTAGCTGCCTACATGCTGAACTCTATGACCATGGCTGCTGCCACCACCTGCAAGGGAAGATAGTATAAAGCCTTTGACTGCCCTCTGCTGCTCCTGTACTGGGAGAATTTTCCTCTGGCCCCTTACAACCCTGGAGAAACAGCTAGTGCAGTATGTAGAGGTAGGCCCAGAAGCACCCCACAAGAATGCAATGATTTTGTAAAGGTTTCATCATCTCAGTTGGAAAAACTGTGTGCTGTGAAGGGTAAAGGGCAAGGGTAAAGTCAGTCACACAAGCTGAAGATCTGTAACTCCAGCTCAGAAAGAAAAGGCTTTTACAGCCCTGAAGCCCAAAAAGAGACATCTTCAGTGCGTTTAAGACCTGAAAAATTAGCAAAGGTACCCAAAGAGCTGTATCACAAAGCATCCTTGACCATTTGTGAAGAGCACACAAATCGCCTTAGCTTGATCAAGTACATTGATGAGCCCTATTTTGAGATGTCAGAGGTGACCAGCCCAAGAACAAAATGTTGTTAAAGAGGGTGTAAAACAAGTAAATTAGTTCTGAAAGGTACTCCCTTCTTCCCCCACAAAGTAGGGGGCTTTTCTCCTCATTTTAGTCTTGGAAATATGAAGTCTTATTTTTCTTCTTGTGGGAGAAAACCTTTGAAAGCTAAACAGGAGACATGCTCAGCCTGTAACAGAAGGACCACAAGGGTCTTTTCTACTAACTGTCCAGGTGTTTGGGTAAGATTTTCAAGTCCACTAAAAACCCTTCTCAAAAGGTGTATGTTTTCCCACTATAGATGTTTTATCAATAGACTAGGTTCAATCTCTGAGGAAAGCTAGACAACCTGAATTGAGAGCATGGGAACATGCTTAAAAAAAAAAAGCAACTCTGCTTTATGCATAAAGCAGTGACAAGGCCATTTTTCCTTTTGCACAAACCTTTGGTTAACAGGTGCAGCACAGTGTCCAGGTGGTATTTCAACTACTGATACCATTCCAAAAACAGAATTTTTTCTGTCAGTGATTCTAGCCAAGCTGCCACCAAATTAACCACTGATGTTAAACTGCCTTTAAAACAAACTGACTGCTGTTATATAACCATCTTCAGAACTAATCTGCATCAGTTCCCCATCTTGTCCTTGTGAAGATACTGTGCAAAATGGAAATTCATTTTTGTGGCTTATACATTAGCAGTAGGGGAAAGTAGTGTATACTTGAAAACATTGAAGAATTTGTTTCCTAAACAGTAGCACTGTGTTTAAGTAAGTTACATAATAGATTGTACAAACATCCTCTACCTTAACCTTTTCACTACCTATGCTTACCCTGGGCCAGGTAAATACAGCATTTAGTGAATATTAAAGTGGGTTAGTATATTAAATTTATGCTCCAGAGGTTACACTAAGTTCTTCCAAACTCAGAACAGGAGCAGAGCTCCTGCTTGGAGCACCCTGCGGAAAAGGAACTTATTTTTAATAAAGTTAGCTGCTAACTGCCTTGGCTTTGAAGGAAGAAGAAAAGTCAAGTTCTGTTCAGTTTAATCTTCAGTTAAGCCATGAAGATTTTCCTCAGCAAGCAAACATCTAGAGATTAAGCATTTCATAATTAGAAAGATGAAATGGAGGCAGTGCAGTGGGCAAGAGGACTGTGTTGACCAACACAGCTATTGTTTGAGCAGCTGGATGCTGAAAGGAGAGCACTACTGCTTATGGTCTCTGGGACCGCCTAAGGAGGTGGCTACCACACAACTAGAATAGCAGTTTTATCACTTGAAGAAAAAGCAACCCTAATGTATGTGGAGGACAGAGTGTGGCTGTTGAGGTGTAGGGATAAACACTAGTAGAGAAGGCCAGAGAAACAAGCTATACCTAAGTAGCTCCAAAGCTCAGAATGGAAATGAAACAAGATACAACTGCTGAACATTTAAACCTGCAAGTCACTTGCAGCCCTAGATTTCTACAAATAGGTGCAGAAGGTGTGGCACCAAGAGGCAGACTCGCTTCTAGTAGGAAGTGGGAAACTTCTCTGCAAAAGAGACAAGTACAAGGCAGCAAATCCTCTCTACCTACAAACAGAGACCACTAAGAAGTCTCTACACTGACCTCTTATATATGATTTTGGAAGACTTTGAATTACTTCCTGCTTAACAAAGTTATCCACAGCCTAAAAATCTACTGCCTGCCCTTTGAAAAACAGTTGGTTACTGACAAGGCCAATCAATTATTTCCTTCTCAGATTTGCTGAGACAGTAGCTTCAGGCTTGAACAGAGTCCCATTTTATGGGACAACTCAACTCTTCAAGGTTTAAGGAAGAACCTGTTTCAGATCTCTGCTACAGAAGCAGAAGAGAGGGCTGCCTATGACACATACTTTAAGGGTGGGGAAATGAGAAGGAATTTCATCTCTGCAACCTCAGCTCTTACATTCCTATCTCAAAATCATTTTCCAGGAAGTCAGTGGAGCAGTTATTGCAATGTTTGATAAGACTTGAGACCTAACCATTTCCTCCCACAATGTGGAGGGAGGTCAGACTCATTTGGAACATTCCATCTCCCTCCATCCCACTGACACCTCATATTTGCACTGCTTTTGTGAGGAGGGCCTTAGCCCATGTCCCTCATTTCTTGTCAGTCCTCCATGGTACAAGAGTTGCCCTCTTGCTTGTGGATCATTGCAGTGATGCTACCTGCCTCCAGAACCTTCTCAGTTGAGTTAGGTGGTCAGAAGACAGCAAATATCTGTTAATGTGATGTACCTCCTGCCAAAAGCCTACAAAAATAGTCAAATTCAACAGTCCAACATCTAGGCATGTCTGTTTATCATTAGGCAGTTTCTCCCACCAAAACTGTATCCCATAATACTTTCAGATTTCTTGTATTATTTAAAAGGCTATTTGTCTAGTTAGGAAACTAATTCAGCTGGATCTGGTAGTGGTGGGATTAGAATTCCATCCCTTCCAGCACTTCAAGAGGGGAGTAGTAAGCAGTATGAGAATGTAAAGTTTATATGGTGTTAAAATCAGTTTAACCACACATTTTAGAAAACAAATCAGTACAGTGGGCCTGTGATGTAGGGGATAGTTGTAGCTTTGGTTTTGAGGAAGCTTGCTTCCTACCTCTGCTGCTAAGCAATGGCTGACTCCTACCATTTGAACTGAGATTCTCCTGTTCTTCACTCCTCAGTATTCTCTCTGCCCCAGATAGCTCCATAGTCAGCCCTTTCCTTAAAACTGTAGCATGCACAGATGCACCACCACATGAAGACAAAGTTCACTGCAGCATGATTTAGCAAAACACCAAATAAGACTTAATGGTGTAGCCCAAGTTGGTTTTGCAAGATTTTTATTACTATATATGAACAGTAGGGTTTTGGGTTGCATTTAGCAGGCAGCTTGACATTTAGAAATAAATGAATTCACTTGTGTGGCAGTCTCATTTGAAAGTGTTTTCCCCCTTCAGCAAACACCCTCTTTCAGAATATACTGCCCATTTCCTGATTTCATTAGCAATGAGCAACATCCAAATACCACCACTCCTGCTTATAAAAGAGCATGTCACCTTACATTAGTCTGAATTGATCCAACAAGCATGTATCTATAATACAAAAGTATACCACCTTGACAGTTTCTCAGGTGGAAAGAAGTTCAGTTCATTTCAGTTATATGACAATACTCACTTATTTTGGTACCATGTATTAGGATTTCCTGTTAAATGGACAAAAAAGTTTATAATAATTTTTGTAAAGAGCTGCTGCCCCAGAATTTGTTTCCCATATTCAAAAGCAGATTTGCACCAATTTGTTTTATCATTTGCATCTCACAACATACCCAAGTTATATTTTGCAATCACAAGTGAGTGTATTTTTACCCAGGAGGGAATGAATGTCCGCATGGTCATTTTAAACATGAGATATTTACAAAGTAAATTGAAAATTGCAGTTCTAGATAAAGCTGAACAATTTTACCTTTATAGGAAGTGTTCCAGGCTAGTGCCTGATACAGGAAGCTAATGATTTCATTAGTTCTTCTGTACAAAGATCAGATCACATGTGCATTTGGTTTTAATTGACTCAGCTACTTTGCTGCTACTTAATTTTGAAGTCTTTTTAATTAGTTCCTTTATTTTAAGGTACAATTTCTTGGTGACTTCTTACTGACCTTTCAACTGTTTTAGTATCACTTCAGTTTCATCCTACTGATGCCTTGTGCAGAACTGAATAACTACTAAGTTGTTGCACTATGTTTATTAAATAAAGTCAAAACAGTATTTGATTAAAAGAATATGGAAGTAACAGTATATAGAAAGACATGACATACTGGCAGAGTTACATCACCTTGAGTTGTTAGTTTTAAGTCATTCACATGTTAGGAAAAATGTTTTCCACCTCTACTACAGAGCAAAGTAGACAAGAATTTCTAAAGGAAGTCCTTCAGAAATAAATTAAAGTTCATAGACTAAGATGGGGAAAAAAATACTGTACATTCAGAATGCATTATGCTTCCATGAACATTAGTCTCTTAAATTGTCTTTCAAGTACAGTATATATGCCTGAAGGACTAGGACAACAGTCTTTTAGGCCATACTTCCTAGTTACATTTTTTTGGGAAGGGTGTTTGGTCTACTAGAGGGTCTAAAGTGCCATTACTGCACATGATACATTTTGGGCACAATGCAAGCCTAATTTCCCCCTTAGCCATAAGAATTAAGACAATATTTATCACCATACAGTTTGATATTACTTCCAATAAGTACAATATTTATTAAACATTTCTTCGGTTGTTAGTTACATATTGTGCAACAAATTACAATATTCTGCAGCCACAAATTATATGCAGAGTATGAAGAAACTATCAGATAGTGTAATCTTTCCATTTATAACTCTACAAGAAAGAACTAGCAAATCAGATCTTACATATAACATCTTACTAAACTTTATGCATGGAAAGTGACAGACACTGTTGTGCTGTTTGATACAAAATGGCTGAACTTCATCTTCAGAAGACTAAACCCAACATCAAAACATGCCAATATAAACATCAAAACAAAAAATATATTCTAACCAACCACGGGAAACAGTCTGGTATCAGGAAAAGCAACAAGGATTACACACATTTATAAACCAGCACACAAAGGTTTAAAACAGTTCTGAAAATGAAGTCAGCTGTCTTGAGTCAAGGGAATAAAAAAAAGTCAGCATTGACCATTTACAATCTCTGACCTTTGTGGAGACGGTAAGAATCTGTTGTAGTGCAGCTACATACAGTACAATTCAGGCAATTTTTTTCACTTGGGTTCAGATTGCAAAATTCATTGTTGTGAGACAAAAGGGGGAGGCAAATTTTAGCAGCAACCTCCACTAGACTGCTTGACTGGAGTGCTCTGAATTTTAACATTGGACTTTTCTGCACCACCAGCTGTAGCTCCAGGACCCATTCGTTTTTTAATCTCTGCAGCCATGGTCATGAAAGACTGTTCTACATTTGTTGCATTCTTTGCACTGGTTTCCAAAAATGGAATTCCAAGGGAATCTGCAAATTCCTGTGAATTGAGAAATAGCAAAGAGTAAGTCTTAATACTTGCTACTAGAAAGCTCAGGATTCACCCGAGTTACTTTAAATTAAAAATGGATTTATGAATGTTCAGGAGAACGACTACTGGTTCAAACCATCATCCCTTCCTCCCTCACCAGCACAACTCCTAAATTAGATCATGTGCACTTCATAACACTTGAGGGACACACCAGGATTTGCATTTTCTAGCACCAGCACATTTGAGGACTAACAGAAGTGAGTTATTTACTTAGTTAGGATGCATTCAAGTAGGTTCAGTTTTGGTAATATTTATTTGACTGGATCATTAATAAGCCAGTTGACATACCTTTGCTGTTGTATAGTCTACTACTTTCTTTGTGGTCAGGTCACATTTGTTCCCTACCAACAACTTGTTAACATTTTCACTGGCATAACGGTCTATTTCTTGCAGCCACTGTTTTACATTATTGAAGGACTCCTAGAAGATAAGAGATTACTTTAAGTATTCCTCTCCAAGAAACCAGTGCCATTACAGTACCATTCATTATTCAGAAATTGGAGACAGCCTTCACAAGTGCACTATTATAAATTGCATCATCTGCATATCCAGTGATAGTTTGTATTTCAGATGCTTTGCATGTATTTATCTCCTTGATGTTAAGCAAAAATGCTAGCATAGAAACACGTCTCTCCAAATGGTAGGAGCCAATATATAGTGTACTTAGACTTTCCGAAAGTCTATGATGAGGTCCCTCAGCAAAGGCAAGTCTTATCCATGACCACTTAAGTTTGCTTAAAAAGGATCAGTAATTGGTTAAAAGATAGGAAAGGGATAAGAACAAGTGGTCAGTTTTCACAAGGGACAGAGGTAACAGCAGCACGGTCCCCTCCCACCAGAGGTCTGAACTGACACCTAGGCTGCTCAGCATATTCTTAAGTGATTTGGAAAAGGGGTGAACAGTGAGGGTGCAAAATTTGCAAGCAATACAAAATTACTTGATAGTAAAGTCCAAAGCAGCCTGCATAGGGTGATGAAATGACAGATGAAATTCAAAGTGCAAAGTAATGCACATTGGAAAAAATATTGCTGACTACACATACAAAATGAAGGGGTCTAATTTAGCTGTTACCACTCGGACTGGGCAGTCAGCATGGATAATTCCCTGAAAACATCCACTCAATGTCAAGAGTGAACAGACTATTAGGAACAATTAAGGAATGGATAGAAAATAAGACAGAAAATATAACACTGCCATAAATCTACAGTACGCCCACACTTTGAATACTGTGTGCAGTTCTGGTCACCCTGTGCCAAGGATACTAGACTTGGAAAAGCTGCAGAGAAAGGCAACAGAAGTTATTAGGGGTATGGAACAGCTTCCATACGAGTCGAGATTAAAGACTGGGACTCTTCAGCTTAGAAAAGAGATAATTAAGTAAGGGGGACTGTGACAGGTTTATAAAATCATAAGTGCTATGGAGAAAGTTATTTATCCCTACACATAACAATTAGTGGTCATCCGACGACCCCTAGCACCTAACTGAAAGAACTTCACACAACAGTCAGCTTTTGGAATTCATTGCCATAGGAGGTTGTGATGGCCAAAAGTAAAACTGGGTTCAAAAAAGGATTTGATAATCTCATGGAGGACAGGTCCACCAATGGCTATTAGTCAAGATGGTCAGGGAATGTAACCCCATGTTTTGAGTTTCCCTGAGCCTCCAACTGCCAGAAGCTGGGACTGGACCACTCAAAGTTGCCCTATTCTGTCCAATCCCTCTGAAACATCTGGCCACGGTCAGAAGACGGTATAGGATCTAGAAGGACCACTGGTCTGAGCCAGTGTGGCTGTTCCTCCTGTGGGCATTCTGTGCCACTCCACATGCACAGAACTTGTATCCACTGCAAAAAAATGCCTGACGGGGAAGGAACAGGAAGCCATAAGAGCAGCCACATGCCCCTCCCCAGCAGCATGGCATGTCATGTCATTTCAATCACCCAGAGAGGAAAATCACTGCTGGGGGAAGAGACAGCAGTGGGACTGTGGACACCCCAGCTCGTGCTGGGCCAGACGCACCTTGTCTGCCCAACCCCATGCATCTATACCCAGATGTTCCTGCCAAGTCTCACCCCCCCACCACGAAGCCTCACTCATTGCATCTGGAGTCCCCTGCACCTGGCTCTCCTCAGCCTCACCCAGTGGCTCCTATCCTACACCAGGCTCAGCTGCAAGTCCCACCTGGGTGAGGAGGACACTTCCTCTGCATGGAGTGACTGGGTCAGACCCACCCCCAGTTCCACACCTGCCCCCTACTTCCAGCTGCCATTGCTCCCCAGCCATGGGGTGGGGTCACAGCAGGGAACTGCTCCCCCATCAGCCCAACCCCCATGCATCTGGACTCTCCACACCCAGACACCTCCACCAAGCCCCTTGCACCTGTCTTCCCTGTCAAGCCCCAACCCTCCTGCATCCAGATCCTTGCTGAGGCCCTCCCCCAAGCCTCACCCCTGGCACCCAGCCCCAATGCACCTGGACCACCCCACCCCGCCAGCACCCTGCACCTAGACGGCCCCACACAGAGTTCTCTCACACACAGATCCTGCCAGGCTGAGTCTGCCCACCCACATCTGGTGTGCCTAGCACGGGGGGGGGGGGGGATTTCCTGGGGCAGGTCTAGCCTTTGCACTGTCAGGGCTGGGTGCAGCCTCACTGCTGAATCAGTGCCCCTGGGGTGGGAGGAGGCTGCAGGGTGATCTCCCACCTGTGTGACCAGTGGCCTGTGTTCCCCACTGCCACACTGGAACCTCCACATTCATTTATTGAAAAATAAAATTTGATGCAAAATTTCCTCAGGAGTATCCTATGTTCTCCCAATCCTGCACTAGTGTATGCTGGTTCCTCTGACCTGGCCCTACTGCTTCCCTCAGCTCTAAAAAGACCCAGGGCTTCTGATCGTCTATCCCTAGCATTATGGAAGTCTCTAGTACACCCATCCACAAATGTTTCCTCCAGGGCATGTACTGGACCAATGAGAGCTTCCTGCCCCAGGTCCTCCACTGGCTCTGCAGAGGAGCCTGGACTCCAAATAACTGGGAAACATGTTTGAGCTGTCAAAGCAGTACATAAGTGAAACTGGCCATATGCCAAGTACCATCTCATACAAGTGTAAGCTAAAGGAAAGGATCTTTTTTCACCTTTGTAAAACAAAGGCAGACACCGGACTACTAAAAAGTCAAACACATCAACAAGTGAGTTTTGAGTTGTTCTTTTAGGGCAAGCTTCAGAGAAAGCAGTTTTGTACTCTGTACTGAGGAGTGGTCAACCAATTGTATCCTGTTCAGTTAACTGGGCTCCAGGGGCCCTAATCCATCTTCAGCTGTCTTCCCAACAAAAATCCCTACAAGCCATGCCACTGGATCCACTCATTCTGCAAAATGCATCAGTGAGCAGTAACTTGAATTCATGAGTTAAGTAACTAGGAGGGCAACAAGCATATTACAGAAGTTTTCATAGTGTTAGATGCCCTCATCAAATCTACAAGAAAAGAAGCCTTCAGGAAAGCCTATTATAATAGTTTGCCAAGATAATGCATGTATGTGTGATGGAAGTAAGTTTGCTGACGTTAAGATGTTTCCTATTCATTTAGGAGAAGGAAATAAATCCCATGTCACTGAAGATTCTCAACTAGCTTTCATTTCAGAAGGAATATAAAACAGTATGACAGCTCTCACCCTGGGAGTATCTGATAGTAAATCCTGCTACAGCAATTCTGACTCTAGGCCACACAAAGCTTAAGTACATATGGAATAAAGCAGGAGCATTTGCCCATGGAAAGTAGGAGTTTTCCTTCAGTTAACTTAAAGTAGAAGTCGTTTTAACCCTTTCAAGCTAGTGTTGTTCCTGCTGCCAATGCCAGTACATTTTAACATGTCCATGTCCCAGCTGCCTGTCAAGTTTTGTTGAAAGTTTCTCTCATCCCCACCTGACACCACTCCCCCAACTTGAAGCCCAGAGGAATCAACCATAAAACTAAGTCTGGCAGAACTAAGAAGTTTGAAGCTGTGTCTAACTTAAGTTTGTGTAATATTGGTGCAAGTCTGGAGAAAACCGATCAGTTAAAAATATTCAGCAAGTGTGACCAGATTTTTAGCATTCAGAAATACCAATTCATAGCCTATAAGGTGTCTGAGCATAATTCAAGAGCCAAATAAATCTACATCTGAAAGAACTGACTTTGTATAAGTTGGCCTAAGTTGTTTCTCAAGGTGTAAAGCACTACATGAGTGTCTAATTTAGACCTTACCTGGTCTGTAACATCATACACAACTATGATGCCATGGGCTCCTCTGTAGTAACTGGAGGTGATCGTTCGAAATCTCTCTTGGCCTGCTGTGTCCCACTGCAAAGTGTGGTAATTAAGACTGTTAGAGGTCTAAACAAAAAAGGTGTAACTGTACCAGAGAGACTAAAGTTTTATTTTTACAATCCAGTTAAAAGACTATCTAATGGCTGGACATCTGAAGTTCCCTGATTATATACCATCAGTTGGAGTAGAAACATCCCTTAACAATGAACACCCTCAGAGAAGACAAGTCAGTCATCTTATCACTGCTTTACAAGACAGCCTACACAATAACTGTTCACTGAGCACCAGTCTTGTCTCACATTTTAGAACTTCAGTGCAATGAAGCAGCCTCCCCCATATGAGAAAGATTACTGCAGCAGAACAAGCCTCTAAAATGATCCTTGCAAGTCCATAACGAGTAGATGGAAAAAACTTTCATCTTCCTACAGTTTGATAATACTAATGGGCATCCTCTTTCCTCTTAAGAAACTGAATGAAAATAGGCTAGCCAAAAGAAACCTCACCACCCAAAGCCAACACAATGCTGTGAAGAATATTAAGGCAACCACCTTCAACTGGAATCCAAGTTTAGGGCCACAGATCAAGTTGCAGCAGTACCTCACACCTATCCCAGCCCACTCAAAAATGGCTGGGCAAGCCTTTTGTTTCCCAGATGTAAGATATGCAAGCGTTAAAACTGATTGCCTTTGAGGCATAGGCAAGACTGGAAAGCAGGTGGAAACTAGTTTAAAGCCAATTTCTATCATAATAGGTCAAGGGCATGCTACTGAAGGCAGCTGAAGTCATGTTAAACTACTTCATTAAATCCTTGTCGACATTAGCAGAGACAACCATTGCCAACTGTTTCATCAGAAGTGCAGCTGAACTGCAGGTGTACCCAAAAAATAAGCTATGTTTAGCATCATTTCAGAAACCATTGTCAAAAATGTCTGATTCAACTGTATCAGCTATTACCGACATCCCTTGGGCTAGATTTATTGTTCTGCTACAATGCTTAAGTGTCACCTAGGCTGGTGAACAGCAGCCCCCCATAGACAACCATAACCCCCCTGGTAACAGCCTTGATTTAGGAGGCACACCCACCTAGGGCAGCCCCAGCTCCACAACTGCTCTTGGGAAGGGGCAGAAGAGAAGAGAATCAGGCCAGGAGAAGGAGGGGACAGGACCAAGACAATCCTGCACCCCAATAAAGCAAGACTGGACCTAAACTGCACAGAAGGATGCACCAGCCCCCAAGAAAGGGAAGTGTAAGCCCTTGCACCCCTCAGTGCAGGGATAAGATTGGTCCCTTTCCAGCAACAGTTTTACTAGTATAGATGAGCTTAACAATTGTAGCTTTTGGTTTTCTCAGAAGGGTTTTCATAGAAGCAAATCCATTTGTCTAAGTGTATTAGTCACTAACTTTAGCAAGCCATCTACAATAACTTTGTATATATTTAGCATGGGAAAAGTTAAATTATGAAACCACCACCTACAATAGTAGTTTTATTTTAAAGAATGCGTGAAGTGTTATAGACAACTTCTGACCTTAAGTGGCTAGAATGAGTTTCCAGCAGGCTCCTACTCACTAGAAGAGCTGCTTCTAGATTTAAGCTTTTTTCCCCATATTTTCAGTACTAAAACAATACTTGGTTCAAAGTTTAAGATCAACAATATTAAGAGTGCCCATGTCATAGTATATCATCTCCTTTATTGCAGAGTACTATAGCTCAGTGAAATTACATTAATTCAGATTGTGAAGTCACTGTCCCCTGTCTATTGGCATTCTTGAGAGCCAAGAGTGTAGTGCAAGGAAAGTATGCTGTAGGTATTCCATGCATTTCAAACCCTGGACTATTGCTAATGCTTGCTTTAGGCTTATTCCAAACCCAACTATATTAGTTTAGGTATTTTTGGCTCCTATCCCTATAGAATCTGGGCACTTTCCATTACATGGAATACTTAAGTCACCCAAAATAATTAGTTACCACCATTTATTAGCCCTACCCATGCACTCCATGTTATGGTAGCCATTAAATACCTTGCTAGACAGGTCATCCTTGACCTGTCCTAAACTGGACAAGTTTTGTAGGCAAAAGCTTTCTATTGAAAACTGGGTCTATTCTAGGAACCAAAAACCAAAGCAACTTGTAAGTGTTGCAAAAACACAGGAGAAAAAGTCATGTTTCCTGGTAGGCAGCTAAAGACCATTCAGGGATTTAAAGATAAAATTCTTCACATTTTACTCAAATAAGTGGCTAGTACAAAGCATGTTCTATATGCCAATGGGGCAAAATGCAATTGAGACAGGCTGCTACATCTGCCCCCAACTGTCCTTGAAGAACATCCAGAACCTTCAGTTCTAAGCAGAGCGTAATACGGTTTCACCTGAGCTAGATTAAGTAACTATGGCAAAGTCTAAGTCAGAGTGGAGAAGCTGCAGTTTGGCAGAATCAAGAAGTGTAATTTACACACATTGCTTGATATAAGGCAGGGGTCTAAGAGTGTTTAATACCGCCTCACACAAAGACCAAGCCTATTAGGCCATGTGAAAGATGTATATACCGGGGTATAGTTAATTCACTGTTACACCTTCACTTCTACACCCTGCCAAAAATTCCCACCCCTTCTCAGTATGTGAGCTGCATAAAGGACACCCTCAGGCAGCCAGCAAATACCGATTCTTGAGCTCCCAACTCCTCCCTCTGCACCTGTCTCTCTACAGAGATACAGTTCATGGGCCACTGCTTTCCTTCCCCTCTTCTCCTGAGGAATCAATAATATCTGAGTCATTCTTCTCCTTGTCTTTCCCACCAAGAAGGGGTGGATAGCAGTTCCCTCAATCTACTCTGCAGTTTCCACTCTTCCTAGGCAAGCTTTTTTTCCCCCCCTCAAAAGACCTAACACTTCAAAGAGGCCATTTCTGCTCTTAGTGCCAAGTAAAGAATGCTTTTTACACAAAAGCATATTTAGTCTGCTACTACTATATAGCAACTTGTGATAGTTCTATTTTGGTAGACATCCATTGGCAATAGAAGGTACTGAGGTCTACCTACTTACTACTTGACTTTGGTAAATTAAACATTAACTCCACTATACAGATGTGGGTAACTGTTAGTTTCCCAGTTTTAAAGGGCTTTGACATCTAAAGATAAATCCTGTAAAGGCTAAGTGTTAATACTACATCCCCAAGTTGGTGTTTCAGCTAACTCAAGGTGTAAGGTTAATCTGAACATTCTTGCTTGCAGAAATAAATAATTTAGTATTAAGAATTTTAGCAATGCAGGTTAAGAGTGTTTACCTTCCTCAAGTGTTCAGGTTGAACTTTCCAGTTCACATCTTTCACTATGAGGCCTAGCTGTACACTAAAGACTAAGGATCAGTTACCCAAACACTAACCAAGTTGAGGTTCCTGCATTTAAGAGTACCAGCAAAGAATGTGTATGTATTGGGCAATTTATATTCAGTAGTTTAAAGTTACGGCCATTTGCACAAAGAGCAAAAAGAGAGTTACTATAAAGCAGTTCCTTACAACGCAAGGTAGATTTTCAGGCTATCTGAACCTGCATTTGTTAAATGACAGGTGTCCTCCACTATTCTTTAACCATCTTGATATTGGATTTAGCCCAAGTGTTTTCCTTATGCTTCATTTTTGTTCATAATCTAAGCAACTTGCAACTCAGATGCTGTTTAACCTTTCAGCTTAGACGAAGACACACCTCTGTGCATCCTATAAAACCATCTACAAGCATTGTAATAAGTGCAGGTAGACAATCCTGTCAAGAGCTAAGTGAGATATTCACATGAGAAATCTTAAGATTGAGGTACTACTTTTGACAAATGCTTGCTTACAACATGTTAATAACTATGCAACTTGGTTTTCAAAAACAATAGTTTGTACTTGCTTATTGAAACATTTGACAAGCAAATCTGCCCAATATTTTACTGGGCATACAGAAAAATGTGCCCTGTGCCAGATCTATAGTTATGGATTAGTCAGAATTTACAAGATTACTATTAATAGCCTCTGAATATTATCTGAGTTAAGACACTTACTATTTGAAGTTTGATTGTTTTCCCATCTAACTCTATAGTCCTGATTTTAAAATCCACACCAATTGTGCTGATATAACTTTCTGTGTATGTGTCATCCTAGAACCAGAGAAAAGAATAAATTAGTGATTACAAACCAATGAAATCTTAAATCTGTTTCTTCACCATAGGTATCTGATATTCCTACATTCATAAAATGCCTACATTCTACTTCTACATTATGTTAATTGGGGTGGGGTCTGTTTGAACAGTGCCTAACACAATGGGGCCTTGAACAAAGCCCCTTCAACACTACCAGCATATAAATAGGAGCTTTTGAAAATTTTCCTCACAGGTACTCAAGTCACTTTCAAAAATGGAACTAAGTCCCACTGACAGATTTGGGAGCCTAGATTTCATTAAAAGTCAATAGGACTTAGGTACCCAAGTCACTTTTGAAAGTTTTTCCTGGTCTCATTAATTAAGAAATGGGGAATCACCAGTTCTTACCCATTCATAAGTCATTGTGACAGAACAATCCAATTAGCTGTATCAGTAAAATATGGGAAGAGAATAAGCATAGTACCCTCTTGTACCCATCCATCTTCCCTTGGCATACCAACTCCCAGAAAGTCAAGTATCAGTCCCCTCAAATGGAAACACCTTACTTACAACTGCTTGAATAAAACTTTATATCATTGACAAAATAGCTTCGAAAGCATAACTGAACTTACTGCAAACCTAAGTAGAAGGCAAGACTTCCCAACACCAGAGTCTCCAATCAGAAGTAGCTTGAATAAATAGTCACTGCAAAGACAAGATATTGTTAGTATTTATATACCACAAATTTAAACTGAATATTTGAAGAACTTGAGTTACTCAGTCCATATACTTTGGTGTAATACAATTTACAAGAAATAGCAATTTGCTACTGTTACTGTCAGGAAATAAGATTACTTTATTTAAATAAAAGTATACTTTACAAAACAGTAAAGACTGAATAGTAAACACTCACATGTTGGAATGGAAGATTCAGTGTTTGAAGTATGTTCTTTACATTTGCAGTACTCATGTTGTCATGTAACAAACAGGATTGGTTTTAACTAGACCTTATTCTCCTTTGTGCACTCAAGTCAAATACATTACTGTCACAATTGTCAGTCAGTATATTCATGTTTCTAAATAGCATAAATTCTCACGAGTAAGGATTTATTATCCTAGTACCAACTGTACTAAGGCGGAGTCAACTAGCAAAAAATCAGTAAAGATTATTATTAACAGTTGCCGCTAAGATCTGAGAGCCAACTCAAGCAAGCATGTACACCAAAATACCTGGTCACAGCAGAAGAATGAAAAGCTGGGGACTGACTGTGTTCTCTAAATTAAAAAGAGTAAAAAGTTTGATTCCACCTCCTTTTTTGGATCAGTACAATGTGTCTGCTCAGTACCAAAACAGGATTTGTGCCTTCTAAAGTTTGCTCAATTACACCCTTGTTGCTAAAAAATTGAACATTGTCAGTCAAATCTTAATGGATTTTTTTTTTTTAAACTGGCTGAAGTTTGTCTTTAAGCCTCAGAAGGAAGGCTAACAGTGTAGCGTGCAACTCAATGGATTTGCTAACAGCCATCACTGAAATGTAAGCGATTGTATTATCAGTGTCTTAATGAAGACAAGAGTATTTGATAGTCTTGGCTGAGTAAGAGCTAAAGATGACAGCAAATCGTTATCTATTCCATTCCACTCACATTGCCTTTAGTTTAGGCAGAGAAAGTTTGCTACTGGCAAACCAGAACAGAGATTTTCATACTCCAAAAGGTGTCCAATGTGACATTACTCTGTGGAGCTACCTAGAACTAATCAATTATTAACTCTTTACTCTGACCCTTGTTAGTTAAGTGTATCAGGTCAGAACTGACCATTTATTAGCTAAAGATCCCAGCCACCAGAATGACAAATATGGAATGTGGAACCAATACTGTTAAGGATTTGTACTTTTGAAACCAGCAATATTAAGGATTCAAACCTGAGAAACTAAGTTAACTACACCTTGTACATTTTAAAAAAAGGTATGATTTAATACTTCAGTATTGATAATGCCAATATTACTATACTGAAGTTTGAATACCAGACAGCTACCACTTACAACCAACCAAGAAAGTTAAAGCCTTGAGTTCTGAGATTCCTCCCTTTGGCAAAAAATCTAAGATACCATTCTATTGGTTTAAACAAGCTTCAACTTCAAGAGAAATGAAGATTCTATTTCATTAATACTAGCAGCCTAAGTCTATTGATCCAAACATAAGTCAGTCATAACTCAAGACAAATAGGGCAGTGTAACACTAGGAGAGATCAAAGCTTCTGTAGGAGACATGCATTGTACTGAAGAGTAGCATTTTGTTCTCTCCTGAAAGTCAGTCTACATTGACAACTCCCTATTTTAAAACCTATAATCATGAAGGTTATAGGGCAGTGGCATTAAGCCACCCCTGAACTATAGTTTGGGCCACATTTGTCAGGGATTTTCAAATATCTATTTACGTGATTAAATGTTTGATAGCATAGAAAGACATGGAAAGACATCCTGCTCATCTCTGGTACATCTGGAGCTGTACATTGGTCATTCCTATACTCTGGCAGGGAGATACATTAAAAAACTCTTTTCCAGGCACATGGAGGTGCCAATTGAGACTGTTTTTGTAAGTAATTTGACTACTTTTCATGAGACTATGTAACAGTGTAGGGAAATAGAACTGAGAGACCTTATGACAATTATACTCATTAACAAACATCTTTATCAACTGTTTAAAACATTAACATTTCTCAGCTATACAGATCTGATGCTGGTGTAAGGAAAGTTGTACTAAAGTTGATCACTACAGCAAACGGCATAACTTGAAGTTAAAATCTGGAACACCTACTTATGAGAAAATTGTTCATCAAACCAAACTTAAGTGATCCCATACAGTTTGCTTCATATTGCCATGATGTATTATAGCAGCCTAAACCAGCGGCTCTCAACCTTTCCAGACTACTGTACCCCTTTCAGGAAATTGATTTCTCTTGTGGACCCCCAAGTTATGACTCACTTAAGAACTATTTGCTTTACAAAGTCAGACAAAAAATGCAGAAGTACAACAGCATACTATTACTGAAAATTGCTTACTTTCTCATTTTTTACCATGTAATTATAAAATTAATCGTTTAGAATATAAATATTGTACTTACATTTCAGTGTACAGTATATAGAGCAGTATTAACAGGTCATTTGTGTATGAAATTTTAGTTTGTACTGACTTCACTAGTGCTTTTTATGTAGCCTGTTGTAAAAGTAGGCAAGTCTTCCTGAGTTGATGTACCCCATGGAAGACCTCTCTGTGCTGCCAGAGGTAACCTGATTGAGAACCACTGGCCTAAACTACAGTTAATAACTTGCAAAGAATCAGACAGTATTTATACTGCAATATTTTAAGTTGAATGGACATTTAGCTTAGTCATACTCTTCACACCACTGTTTGAACAATCCACTTGCCCAGAAGATATTCTGGACCACTGAGGGGAAAATGCCATCATCAACTTCAGTAGAACCCAAGCATTCATTTAAAGATTACAGTCTTCCAAACATCATGTTTAAACAGATGCACCACTATTTCTGCCCACTCTCCTCCTCTGTCTACCTTCCCTCTGCATTTCTTTCCTTGCAGTATCCCCAGATCCCCCACCTTTATGGGTTGTATTGCCATCCCACCTCCATTTCATCTGCTGAATGGATAAGCAGTAAGAAAGTTCTTGACATTTTAAATGTCATTATGCTTTGAAGTTAGTATTCCAGCCTGAGCAATGGGAGACCAAAAAAATTATCAGTGAAACAATGGTATTCTCTTACCACCTCCACCACTCCAGCATGGTTTAGTGGATAGGGCATGGACAGATACTCCGAAGACCTGGGTTCTATTCCAGGATCAGACACTTGACCTCGCACCGACTGTCTTGTTGGATTAGATAGTAATCATCTCTCTTCCCCAAAAGCTTACATTTCTGTAACGCCTCTAAAACAATAGGACCCTAATCTCAGGGCTGAGCAACAAGCAAAGAATCACATGATATGGAGTCCTTCAGTATTCACAAGAGAATCAAACAGCCCTTTAACTAAAACTGCCTATTAGATGATTACCTACAAATGACTGAAGACTGCAACTACTCTAGAATGGTCCTGCAGCATAGATTTCAGAGGAACAGCCGTGTTAGTCTGTATTCGCAAAAAGAAAAGGAGTACTTGTGGCACCTTAGAGACTAACCAATTTATTTGAGCATGAGCTTTCGTGAGCTACAGCTCACTTCATCAGATGTTCCCACGGTAAACATCTGATGAAGTGAGCTGTAGCTCACGAAAGCTCATGCTCAAATAAATTGGTTAGTCTCTAAGGTGCCACAAGTACTCCTTTTCTTCCTGCAGCATAGAGTTAGCCTGTTCTAGACAAAAAACAGGGTGAGTATTGAGTTATGCTCCCTATACCCTAGTAAGGGTAGACAAGAGCATTCTTACCTTTAGAGCCATCAACTTGAGGAGACACGTATTACTCTAGCTATGTACAAGAGGCTATGCTAAGTTTAAGGTAAGCTGCCAGAGACAGGAAGACAGATTTGAAGCTGACCACTCATTACTTAGCCACAGGAGTTTCACAATATAGAAATGATATCTGGAATCTTCTCAAGTGGACAAGTCAAGGATAGTCTTAACTTTCCATTAGCTTGACTGGTACTACCTATATGAATTCCCCTAGCACTGCCCATCAGCTGGACACCAACTAGCTGGAGGAAGTTTAAACATTTCCTCCATCTCCGTAACACTGGAAAGAGCTGTAGGCAAAATCAAAATACTAAGATCCCCACCACTTTTGTTTCCTAAGCAACACACAGGGACAGCACTTTGGCACTAGCCTGGGATTAGCAAGTGTATGATAGCTGGGTGAAACCTTCATCCAGCTTTCTCTCTCTTTTTTTTATTATTAAATATAAAAAGGCTACTCATTCTAAAGCCAAGTTAGAAGTACAAGGTGGTGTTTTCCCTTTTAAGGTTTAGCTTCTATAACCTATCACATTTACCAAGCACATATATAGATTTGGGAGAATCTAGGATTTGTTTTTAACCAGAAGTACAAATATGTAAGTTTAAGATTTTTAATAAAAAAGTTTCTAGATCAGGAAAGAGAAGCAGGAGATTACAGTTCAAGGGTTCTCAGCATTTTGTATGTCATCCACCAAGTCATGCATTCATAAGAGCTAGAAATAAAGTTTACCTGCTTACAGAAGTGTTGCCCCAAAATTTTTTTAATAAAAATCCCTAGCAATTTGGAAGTGGAGACAAGTAAGCCAAGCATACTCCATAATTAAGGTTTTACAGACTGAAACTTGTTACAACTTCTAAATCTGACTTCTCTAAAGATTGGATTACTGGAAGTGTGACTATTAGCTACAATATCCTACTTAGGGCTAGCATGCAGAAAAAATGGTCACGACAGTTTTAAATTCTGTTCTAGACAAGGACTTAGATCAGGGGTTCTCAAACTGGGAGTTGGGACTCCTCTGGAGGTTGTCACAAGCGGTCAGCCTCCACCCCAAATCCTGCTTTGCATCTAGCATTTATAAATGGTGTTATAAATTAAAAACGCTTTAATACATTTAAGGGGGAGTCCGCAATCAGAGGCTTGGTATGTGAAAGGCATCACCAGTACAAAAGTTTGAGAACTACAGACTTAGATATTTTAAAGAGAAAACCATACTGGTCCATGAGTTTCAGTGTTTACTTATATCAATCCTGTTGTTCTGAGCCTCTGCCTTTCCCTCCAGCCTTCTCGATAATTCTGCCTCATGCTCTACCAAAACAAAAGGAGCATGCAGAAAGATTAGGCAGGCAGCCACCTGAAGGCAGCTGTTCTGAGAGAAGTGCTGCTACTAGCAATAGGTTTGGAGCAGCAGAAAGGCAGGCAGTTTTAGTAAGGAGTGGAGGACAAAGTACATAGTACATGACAAGTGGCCCACTATTTGTCCTCTGGCCATAAGGGCCAGGCCTTCAGGCCCCTAAGGGCAAAGAGCCTTGCTGTAAGCCAAGAAGAGACACAGCAACTATAAGTGAAATTTGAGACTGACTCAACAGCTCAATTGAGAAACTTTGGAGTAGTTCTGCTCATTTCTAATTTAGACTGAACAGTAGAGTAAAGTGAGCCATGCAGTAGTTCTCTCATCTACAAAGCCAAGATGCTTCTAGCAAGACAAGCTAGTGCTTTGATATTACTGTTGTGAACAATTCTAAGATTTAGAAGGGACACTTATTCCTCATTTTAGAGCACAGAATAGCTAAGTGAAGATTCTGAAAGATCCACTACGGTCTTGTCTTCACTGGGAAGACAAATGTATGTTCTTAGCACCTGTTAGCTAAGTTAAAAGCCAAAAGACAAGGCAGCTGTAAAATTAATGTGTTAGCAGGCATAGGTAAACTAAGCTCTAGTGCAGTGGCTCAAACTTTTTTACTGGTGACCCCTTTCACATAACAAGCCTCTGAGTGCGACCCCCCTTATAAATTAAAAGCCACTTTTATATATTTAACACCATTATAAATGCTGGAGGCAAAGCAGGATTTAGAGTGGAGGTTGACAGCTCGTGACCACCCCATGTAATAACCTCATGACCCCCTGAGGGGTCCCAACCCCCAGTTTGAGAACCCCTGCTCTAGTGTATACCTCAACCTGCCTGGTCATCACTAGGATCTTTCCTCATGTCAGTCACCACACACTAAGATGGCCAAGATAGGCTGCACACAGTATCAAAAACTCCTTTAAAAGTGCCTCCATCTTATATGCTGGCATTCATGATCAGCCACAGAGCCCTATAATTTATTTGTCACAATGCGACTCATATTTGGCATGGCAACAATCCCTCCCCCATAATGGAATGGGCCAGGCCAAACCCGAGTGGTGCTGTGACCCTGCATGTGACATCTCAACTTCCAGGGTAGGGAGCCAGGCCCAGTCCTGTGGGACAGGACTGCAGCTGCAGGGTGAGTTTATCTTGTTTTATAAGTTGTGTTTTATTTTGTATTTGGGAAAAACATGGGGCTGTAGTCATCAGGAATGGGAAAGATCTAAGGTTCTTTGGGCAACTTCTGCTGTGCATTTCCTTGTTTTATAGTGCCGGGAATCTGACCTCTCTTTTGTCAGGCTAGCTTCTATTTTATAAGGTGTTTGCTCTCTTTAGTTTATATTAACTTTGAGTCAAGGCTGGTGTTGGTTTTTGCCTAGTAGAGAAGAAGTCCTAAGGGATGCAGATTGAGGCCTCAAAGCATTACTTCAATTATTTAAAAAAAAAAAGAGGGTGTCCCCCCACTATACTTTGAAGGAATTAGCGTCACTGTGAAAGAGTGACAATGTTACAAGCACCAAGAGTTTCCTTATGAATAAGTTTCCAAACTTGGAAAACTTATATCAAACTTTATCAAAAGAAAGATGACATTGGTGGATATATCATGATGCGACCCATATGGAAGGAATTTGATGTGTGATGTAAACATGAGGTCTGCCCCTGTGCTCTAAAGTAGCACTTTATGTATGCAAGGAAGTGCACAGATATCCTCAAGTGACTTCAGTATCCATAGCTATGGTGGACCCAAAGCCATAAACAGAATAATTGAAGACTGTTTCTCTATATGAATGAGTCTGGATTAAAGTAAGGGCCTAATAGCCACATTTGTCATAACAATCCTAACAAGGGAGAGTTTCCATTAACACTTAGAGCACCTGGGTGGAAATACCACAGCCATGGGAGAACAGCTGCAGTTTATCATTTTCAATCCATTTTCTCCAGAATTCACAAAAAGATCAGCAACTAAATCCTAGCAAGCTAGAATAAAATGTTTGGTTGCCAGATCTTGTTTGATTTTTGGCTAAAGCATCTGGCTGGAGTATCTTCGTTTATCACTACTACAGGTGAATCTCTTTATTTAGACAGGTTATGTGGGACTCTGTAGCTTAACCTGTGCATAATGCATTCATGTAGCTGCAGATAGCCATATGATTGCCCCATATGTAATTGCTGCATAATTGTGTCCTGTAATTTAAGCTTTCAACAGTTAAGTTTCATAAGTCTAGTCCTTATGGTTGAAAAGAACCTTCATGAAGTGTACTGAATGTAAGTGGATGAAATTATGTCAGCAGACATTCTCAAGCAGACTGGGAGAAGTTCACACTTCCCAGCATTATGATGGGGATTTAACAGTGAACTTTGATTCAGCATCAACTATTTCAATGCTGGACCTTAGATAAACAAGGTAACTGTCCATTGTGGGATATAGCAAGTTCTAGGGGGAGGTGTAGCAGGGCAGCTCCAAGCCATAAAGCAGTGGTTCTTAACCTTTCCAGACTACTGTACTCCTTTGAAGAGTTTGATTTGTTTTGTATACCCCCAAGTTACACCAGACTTAAAAACTACATGCTCACAAAATCAGGAATTAAACTTTTTTTTTTTTTTTTTTTTTTTTTAAAAAAAGAGTGTCACAACACACTATTATTGAAAAATTGCATTCTCCTCATTTTTACCATGTAATTATACAATACATCAGTTGGAATATACTATACACTGAAAAATACATAGCAGTATAAACAAGTCACTGGCTATATGAAATTTTGGTTTGTACTTACTTTGCTTGTGCTTTCTATGTAGCCTGTTGTAAAACTAAGCAAACATTTTCCTGAGTTGATATACCCCTGGAAGACCTCTGCATACCCCCAACAGTACATGTACCCCTGTTGAGAATCACTGCAATAAAGAATTACTAGGCTGAAGGGAACAAAGGCTTTTGAATCCTCTTTACTTTAAGGTAAGTTTATGACCAATCTCTCCTCGCCAAAAAGGTGAGGGGAAGCAGATGCTTACCCTCCCAGTGTCCAAAACCCTCAGTTTCCTCCTCAGTAGCAAAGGTATCAAGGCTGCCTCTCAAACAAAGTGTCCCTATCCAACTTCTGACAGTACTTTCAATGCCATTATACATTTACATTACAAAAAAACCAACACACAGTTTGGGTACATAACTGCATCTAAAATATAATACTATGTTGAGGTTATACTTTTTCATATTTGATTCACTAAAAGCCTGCCTCCAGATTTCTCATTTGCCACAGTGTTGTAGAAATCAGAGGGTCTAGCCAGCCATAAGGAATTCTTGGGGATTGGTTGACAGGGAGCTTGGGAAACCAAAGTGGGGACATGGAGGAACACAGCACCCCACTCAGATGCCCTTCAGGAGCTTATTCAAGAGTTTTATGCGCTACAACAAAGAGTGGACCATGGACTTCTGATCAGCCAACATCTGTTTTCACCCAGCACATGCACATCAAAAATGTGTGGAAGTAGGGTGCTTTGGTCCTTCCAGGCTTAAACTGACAGACCAAGGCAGTTGGGAAGGAGGGCTTGGGGTTACATGGTTTGTCTAGATCAGTTTTGCAACACAACAGGAGTGTTCCTGTCCACACTGGTTATATAACAGTTACTAGCATGGTTTTAACCCTAATGCAGAAAGAACATGGGACTAGGTGATCCCTTATGTAAGGCCAAAGTTGATAATGTAGTGGAAATTTGTGTCCTGATTTAAAGTGTTCTTTAGGATTTTGTACCCAGTGTTATAAAAAGAATAGATGTGTTCTTGGTGATAGAATAAAGAATTTAAGAGTTTTTGGGATTGCAGTAGATGTCTGCTACCAAAAACTGACTAGGAGGGGAGATTGGTTGGTTCTCTTTTATAGTCTCATTAAGCTCAGATTTTACTTAAACAATGTGATAGTTACTCTGAAAGATGAGGTACCATTAGTTCTACCATGGCAGCAAGAGAAGAGTTGCACTGTTTAGAAGTGCAATAAAGGTGAAAAGAAGAAAATCTCATTTAAAGGAAGATAAAAAGCAGAGTTAAGTCAACTTATGATTGATTAAAGTGTAAATATTGTGGGTTTTTCCACTTACTGTTGGAGTGCAATAAATAACTTTAAATGCAAACTTGCCCCACACTGGAGAAAGCAGCATTTTTCTTATTTGCAAGAATATCTGCAATTCAGTAACAGAAAGTCCTTAAGCAAGTTCTAAGAATTAGAATGGACCATTCCAATAAGAGTATAAAAGAAAGTAAAGACAGTCTAAGTTTGAAAAGTAATGAGTAAGGAATTTCTAAGCCATGGATTAATGAAGTCTCCAGAATATACACTTTCTAGAAGTCCAGAAAGGAATTTAACCCTCATGATGTAAGTTGTATTTTCTGTAAGGGATGTGCTTTAATCTTCCCCTTTAATCTTTTCCATTCAGACTAGTTACTTTATAATTTAAGAGTGGCATGGTTTGGTCACTTTGGAAGTCAATGGAAATCCTTTATTCTCCAAAGAATAGTGTACAGCAGCCTCCAACCCTATGGCAGGGTGAAGAGTGCTATATCTGGTTAACTAATTTCTGTGATAAAAATAAAACTAAGGATTGATATTAATGAACTCTTGCATCTCTCTTCATTTTAGATTTCAAGCTTTGAATAGTACAAAAAAAGCCAGAATTATCCAATCTAAAGTGTGCATTTGTACAAGTTTTTTCCATATTGAAGCTAGCTTTTCTAACATTAAATGCCAGTTTTTCAAACCGAGTATGCAACAGCTCATTTTGGGTCTCTTCTTTAGAGATGCTATTCTTCTGAAAGGGTGTGTACATTCACATTGATACATACAGGTCTGTCAACTGCTCCCACAAGCGGAACAAAACCAGAAGGAACCTACACACCTCATAATTCCCTGAAAAAACACACTACTCAAACATTTAACAACAGTCAGAGATTTTGCATGATGTAGAGTTTCTGCCCACTGGTCTCACCTTATAATTAAAATTAGGACTAAAGTTGTAACGTTACCTTATGTATTTTTCTCCTTGTTCTGTTTTACTTGCCAACTTGTAAAATTTAGTAATTTTCAGTGAGTCCCTTAGTCACTGGAAAATTAGTTCTATTAAAATGAAATATTTGTATGTAAATTGTTTTATTTGAAAGCCAATTGTACTTCCCATCCTTCCAGACATATCATGAACATAGTAAAAAAACCATACACCTTGTCTCTTCTCCCCCCCCCCCCCCCGTTAAATGTTACAACATTTTAGTCAAGTGTTTCTGAACTTCTCCAATAGTTGGAATCACTAACAAGCTTTCATTATAGCATTTGCTCTAGCCTATTTATTATTAGATCTTGTAGGGAGTTGTCCAGATTACTGAATATTTCAAAAAGTCAAATGATTGTGAAAATGCTTTGATAATCTGCAAGTCTTTACATTCACTGATCATATGTAACCAGTACCTTGTTTGAGAAGTGGTTTTGCTGAAATCACACAAACTTGTTACATAATCCTATCAAGAAGCAAAGCTAGCCAGCTTTACAGAAACAAACCAAACATCCTGGTTTGTCTTGAAGTCCAAGATTAAACTTGACCCAGAACCATTCTAATCTTGAATTCGGGGGTTAAATTAATTCTTTCAACAATGATTTACCCTTCAAAGGATTTTTACCATTTATCAAGAGATTTCTGAAGTGCTTCTCATTTCAAGGCTGCTCCTAATTAGCCAGCACAAAAAACACACAAGGCTGTGATCATATGTCAACTAAGGAATTCAAAAGCCACTGTCACAGAGTAGTCCTCCCACTATGTAAAAGCAAACCTTTAGAATCATAAAAGATTTGTTTCTGGATTTACAGATATTTAATTTTATCAAGAAATATCTAGACATAGCCAATAAACTAAGTCCACAACTGAATCACCCTTGCTTTCCAATATTCAAAACACTGTAATTTCGTGATAGTGGACAGAAAGGTAAATCTAGCTTCATTATCCCAAGCTGAAATGCAAAGAATGCCAGAAGAAAATAAAGGATTTTTAAAATTCACTTCAGTATCTACAGTATTAGATACAAATAGAGCTTGTTTTCATATTTTCTTTAATTATAAGCATGGATTCTGTTCTCTTGTACGCTGGCAAATTGAGAGAGCAAACAAAGATTGTCCAACTTTTTAGAGGTGGCAAAGTCACACGACTCTTGGCAGCCTCCTGGCAACAGTAACTAGGGACCTCAGTCAGCTCTACTCCCAAAGTAGTGACTGTTAAAATAAATAAAAAACCAAACACTTAAGTTGATCAAAAACTGTCACTTAAGTTGTATATACTTAATAGCACTACTATTTTTCATCCATAAATGCCTCTATCTCCAGTTCAAAGCATCACCTCTAGCAGTGGTTCTCAACCAGAGGTCCAGGCCCCTTGGGGGGCTGCGAGCAGGTTTCAAGGGGGCCACTAAGCAGGGCCAGCATTAGACTCACTGAGGCCCAGAGTAGGAAGTTGAAGCCCCACCACATGAGGCTGAAGCCCAGGGGCTTGAGTCCCACTACTCAGGGCTGAAGCCGAAGCTTGAGCAGTGTAGCTTTGTGGGGGCCTGATGCTCATCCTGGCTTTTATATGCTGAAAACCAGTTATTGTGGCACAGGTGGGCTGTGAAATTTTTACAGCATATTGGGGGGGGGGGGAAGGGCACCCTCAGCAAGAAAAGGTTGAGAACCACTAACCTATAGGAATATTTCACTATCAAGCCACAGTATTGCAAAATCTACATAAGCAAGAATGTGTTTTGCAAGCGCCATGTGACACACACATGACTTGCAGCTAAAATGAAGGGTGGACTTCTGAATGTTAAGCTGCCAACAGCAAGTGGTCAGAAAGATCCACTTTCACAAGAACTAATTTTTCCAGGTTTTTAAATCCTTGGTCCCCTTCCTCTCCAAGGAGAAACTGAATATTTTAGGGACCGAACAAGCCTTAGTAGAGTCTTAAGCATACAATGGCAGTGAGATTTACTTGAAAAATCAAATTAAGTTCTTCCTTCTCCTGCAATGGTTACCTGGATGAAAGTTAAAAACAAAGTTTACTATGAACGTCTGGTCTACCGTTTCTCATGTTAGAGGAGAAAATACCATTAAGTTTTCATGACAAATCATGAAACCTCCTCACTCCCCATCTGTGAGGATTGCCAGGTGTAACCCAAACTCTCCAGAGAGCATAAAAGGCCATATTGGTTTCTCTTTTCAGTCATCTTAATTGTGTGTTTTTCCGTGACATTTTGTACGGAGCAAAAGCTATTTGAAAGATTGACGGGAAGAGGGGATCACTTGCTTTACAGCCTGTTAATAACCAATGAAAACGGACCTGAGTTTGCCAGGGCTGTACACAAATCGCTCCTGGTATCTGGCAACTTGGGGGGGACCCAGAGCCTAGCCGGTGACCTCAGGTCCCCCTTCCCTAAACCCCAGTGACCTACACTCTCTGTTAAGGCCCAGGAGACGCTGCCCTGCCCCTCGCAGGCAGGCAGGTCATGTTTACTACCCCCCCCCACCCAAAAAAAAAAAAAAAAGCAAAGCGCTGTAGCCAAGCCCGCGGGCCAATGAGGTGCTCGCGGCCACCCATCCTGGCTGGAGGATGCCGCCACCTGGCTCTTACCCTGCGCTTCCCACGGCAGCTCCCACACCCTCCTCTCCTCCCCCCAGCCCGCGTCGCCCTCAGACAGCCCACCCCACCCCACCCCCCGCCTCTCCCAGCCCCACCACATCCCTGCCCCGGCTCGCACCACCCCCCGTCAGGAGGTGGAGGCAATGAGCCCCCCCGCCTCCCTCACAGCGGGTCCTCCTCCCCTCCCTCATACCGGGCGGGCGCCCCCGCGCAGTGCCACCCCCCCCCCCCGACTCACTATTCGGGATTCATGCTGGACATGTCAGTGGGGACCCCGCGGCCTCTGGAGAACGAGCTCGCTCTGAGGAGCAGCGCCGGCCAGACCCCTCCAGCGGGAGCTCCGCAGATGCAGGCGTCCGACGGGGCAGCGGAGGCAGCAGCTTCTCCCCCGTCCCCTCGCAGGCGGCGGCCTCCGCTCTGAGCTCCTCAACCCAAAATGGCTGCCAGCCCCGAACCAGGAAACAGGGAAACCTCTCCCCAAGGAGGGTTTACATGGTGGGAGGGCAGCGGCGGGGGACGCTGGGAAAGCGAGTTCTCAGCCACGGGAGCTACCCCTGCATCCTGCTGGAGCCTTTGACGAGTAGGAACTCGCCTTCCCGGCACCCCCCGCGCCTATCCGGCGCATGCGCAGTCTCGAGCCTTTCTTTTCTCTCCTCGGTTGACTCTGCTTTGCTGTCCAGGCAGTGGATTGGCTGAGAGCGAGCCGGCCGGGTAACGTCAGCCGTGAGACGTGGCAGCTCGGGCGACTCACTAACCGGAGGGAAAGAAGAGGGCGTGGCCGCGGGTTGGGGTGGGGAGGGGCAGGAGGGCAGGGCTGCAGTAGGATGGATGGAGCTGGGGTAGGAGGGCAGGGGAGCAGTGGGTAGAGGGGGCAGGGGCAGGAGGGAGCAGGGCATCAGAGGGAGGGTGGGGGAAGCAGGGGCAGGAGGGCCTGCAGTGGGCACTATTGGAATGGAGTGGCTGAGTGAGGGGGCAGCAGGAGGAGGGGAGGAGAGAGGAGCAGGGGAGGGAGTGTGGGATTGGGGCAGAAAGGGAAGGGTAGGAATAGGGTTAGCAGTTGGGAACAGAGCGGGCAAGCGGCAGCCTGGAACACACCTGCATGCAGCAATGCACCCAGCAGTGCCCAGGCAATTACACACCCATTTGGACTGCTGTGGTTGTGAGCAAGGCCAACTACCACACGGTCCTTCTCTGTGCCAAACTCCACCAGCACATGGTTATCTGGGATAGGAACCACTGGGGCAATAGTCCCTACTGTGGAAATAGTCTGCCCACTAGTGTCCCATAATGCACTGGTCACTGATTAGGTCACCCTGTCTGCTTTGGGTTCTCACAAATGTCGAGATGCCAGAGCCACTTACCTGTACACATAACATTGAACACACCATGGTACTTATTTTACCAGCATCAGTGTCTTCAACATGGGTCTCCTTGGTTCTATTCCGATCGCTAGCTTGTCTCAGACGATGCTATCAATGAGCATGCTGTGAGGTGGTCAGAAGCCGTGTGGGAGCACTTGCTCACTGCCTAGGGTAGTGACGAAATCCAAATCAAGTGGAACTGAACCATTTTGAACATATTGGCCTATGAATGGGGGTCCATGTGTCTAGCTGAGATAAGCAACACTCAGACTGACAAGAAGTGCCATGAAATAGTAAAGAGACTTGCGATCCAGTACAGTAGAATGGAAATAATTATAGTAATTAGTGTAATGAGGAAAACATTTTCTGTGTGTCTGTGCATAAGTTGCCACACACCCCACTGCTTCCTCGTTCCACTGTATATTGAAGACATCACCTTTACTTTCAGATTTATTATAAAAAAATGCAACATACAGGTATTGTAACTGCTACATTAGTCACTGAACTTTCATCTCTACCTGGTTTTCAATCTCCCAAAAGCAGCATCTTTTTGGGTTTGTGGAATCTGTGAGAGGCTTTAAGACCACACCATTAAGACCAGTGTTGATCTGCGGGAAAACAGTTCTTTGAACACTCTAGAAAAATTTAGAATTTTTGAAAATTCTAGTGTGATGTGCTTCGCTTTGTTGACAGTGAGGAGGCTATTGTGATGATCCACTGAGGCTTGCATCACCACTGAGTAGTTCCCCTTCCCATCTACGTACTCCTGAGCCTGTCGGCGGCACAGAAGAGTGACATCAATATCTGTAGCAAAGTTTTGGAACTGCAATTGTTTAAATCCCTCAGTGATTGCTACCACATTGGCAACCTGTCAATGTAGCACCATTAAGATCTCCATGACAACAGCACTCACCATGGTCTTCCCAACCCAAAACTGGTACTCAACTATCCATGAACTCTCTGGAGTAGCTAGCTCCCAAGAATCAATCTCCGTTCTCTTTTCTGTGGAGAATAGAGCTCTCCTCCTCATCAATGTTGAGTCTAACTCAATGTACAGGGAAGTCTCTTAATTTTATTCCTTCTGATGATATGCAGCCACTGGTGTTTTTCCTAGATCTTGAGAACAACGGTCTTTTCAGTCTGATTCAGACCCAGTGCTCTACTCACAGGGAACATCCTGCACAAGTTCCACACAGATCTACGTATTCCCAAAGCGATGTGAGTTATGAGACCGTTTCAAAAATAACTCTGTGAATTGTGGCCCTTGGTTTCTGACTCTCCACAGGTACTCAGACTAGAACATGCAACACTACAGCCATCTCAGCTGCCTCACAACTGCTTTTCAAAAGTTCCAGTTGAACCCTTTCTTTCTGAGCAAGAAGCAAGGCCTCAGTGCTCAGCCTGGCCTCCATTTTGAGAACAGGACTTGAAAATATCAAACAGTTCCTGGGAATTTATGGGAGATTCCCAGAGATTGATGAGAGTTTGACCACTACTCTGACACTTCCTCTGGGCTCTCAGAAGGGCCTTTGAAAGTCTCCCACAAATCACTGCTTCAGGAAGCTGTGCTGGGAAATGGGAAGTAGGTATCCAGGAAGCAGTGAACAGTGTGATGGTATAGTACAAATGTGGATGAGGGGCAAAACTCCACCCAAAAGTACATGGCAAGTGTGAATACACTGCATTGCTGGTTCTAATATCAGTGCTCTTCTGGCAGTTCTGTTTTGTGGATGCCCAACTTGAGACATTTTAAAGCAGTGGTGCCCAAACTTTTTCTGTTGCACCCCCTATTACCAGTAATGGAATCTGTCTGCACCCCCCCCCCCATTCCTGCACAGTTGGCTCAGCAGAGGAGCTTGGGCTGCAGGTGGAGCAGGGGCAGAACTGAGGACGGGGGAAGAGCTGGGGCTACAGGCAGAGCTGGCCTGGGGGCAGAGAGGGGTTGGATGGTGCTCCATCCCCGCTTCCATGGGGGCTGGCCCAGACCCCACCACACACCCCCACCCTGAAGTTCCTCTGCAACCCTAGGGGGACGCACCAATGTTTGGGACCACTGCTTTAAGGGGATCCTGTTTTCAAACAGTGCTGAACATCCACCTTTAAGATGACTCAACTGAGCACCAAAAAAGTTGAAGCACCCCAAATCAGTCACTTATTAAAAAATTGGCCATAAATGTTTGATAAGTGCCCATGCTCAGGCTATGGTGCACTGAGAGTTGTTACATTTCATCTTTAAAAGCAAAGACATGCCTGCAAACATTTAAAAGTTGTTAATAGTAGCATTTGGGGGAAAAAATAAGACATCCCATTTAACTCCACTGATTAAAATGTACTGGAACTCAAAATGGAAAAATATTTTGCTACAAAATAGAGATGATGTGGATGGTTGGCTATGTTACAGTTTCTAAAGTATGTTTGATAGCACAGCATAGTTGTAGAAGTCGGGACCTCTTTTTTATAATATTAATAATAATTTGCACTGTCATAGCACCTTTTATCAAAGGACCTCAAAACACTTTAAAAGTATTAGTTAGTTAAGCCTCACAATCTCCTTTGTGGTAGGGAATATTTCATTACACTCATTTTACATTTGGGAAAATGGAGACCTGGAGAAGTTAAGTAATATGGTTCAGGTTGCAGAGTAAGTCAGTGGTACAACTGGAAGAACTCAGGATTCCTGAATCCCAGTCCCCTACTCTCACCCTTAAAACAAATCCCAAGTCAATATCAAGTTACATGTCTGACCCTGTAGATACTTATCCTTTTTTTTTTTTTTAATGAGGCATTAGTTTGTATAAAATTGTCCATCGGAACAAACCATTTAAAAAGTGCCATAAGTATCGTTACTAGGACATTTTTAAGCTTTACAAGTCTTAACAGCTCCTTTTAATCAGCTCAGGAATTTAAATCCCCACCAAACACATATTATCTTATGTTATTTCATTACAAAGGGCACAGTATAATGCGCTGACCAAAGTTTATCTTCCTACTTGCCCTAAAAAGGGGGAGAATAATTCACAGGTTGATTGCAAGATCTACTGAAACTTGCCATGTGGAAAAACATAAGCAGTAATGTTTCCATCTTCAGACCACAAACTAACTGTGTGACCACAACAGTTATAACATAGCTGTTAACAAGTGATACAGTCAATTTCACAACCCTGCAAGCTATTATTTATGTAAGTAGACACACTGACTTCTGTGAGACTACCCAAGGCCTACTGTTGATGTCAAAGGAAGTTTTTCTATTGACAGCAATAAAAACTGGACTGAGTCTCAAGTGAGAACTGCAATTGCGCCCTGCTCTGGAGCTTTTTATTTCAGTAAGTTAGTGAAGGTCATACATCTGACACCTCTCTGTTTACTTTTGTTTTTATATGCCATTTTGGGGTGGGTTTTTAGAAAATCAATAAAAAAGAAGTGTAAAAAGTACTACTAATAATTAAAAATATTGAACATTAGTTTAAAAGGGTTTGGATTTGTTTACATTTTTTACAAGATTTCCCCCCCTGTATTACTGGTCAGGGAATTTTATCTATATATATGAAATAATAAAAGGGAAGTAGAGTCCTTTTGTTCAATGATTATTATAAAACCCTGTAAATCCTTGAATTCTCATAGACTCACAGACTTTAAGGAGAGAAAGGACCATCATAATAATTTAGTCTGACCTCATGCACATTGCAGGCCACAGAACCTCACCCACTCACTCCTGTAATAGCCACATAACCTCTTGGAACAAATGTCGATATATTATGTACATATATTGCGTTTGAGACATACACTGTATAGTAGGTGATGAGATGTGCAGAAGTGTCCCATAGTGCAATTCTTGTTTAGCAGACAGTGATTTGTGTTGTCAGTCAGAAAAAGAGGTAGTGTTTTTATGCTAAATTCATCTTTGCTGGACTGAGAGTGATTTTGGAGGTGGACTTTTTAACATTTAGAACACAAGGTTGTGCTCCCATTTTTTTCATTGCTCCACTGAAATTAAAGGCTCCATCTCATATCCTGATTGTTGTTGTTATAATTATTATCTTTTAATGTTTATATTGCAGTAGTGCTTAAAGACCTATTAGTGGTAGGAAAAGTCTATTTTCGAACGTAAGCTAGCTCTATGGGCTACAGACCACAATCATCTTGGGCCCTATTGTGCTAGGTGTGGTACAAACATATAATACATTCTGCCCCTGATAGCTTAGAGTAGGCACACAGACAAACCAACAATAACAGAGAGTGATTATATAGAAGTTACTAAACGCAAGACACAAATTAAATTTACATCTGAAGTAGGAGATAGGCTGGGGGAAAGAGGGAGGGTGTTTCATCTCAGACTAATTATGTCTTTAGAATTTGAGAAGTTTGTATTTGAACTGTCTGACCAAACAAAAATGATAAAAATTAATAACAATAATTTATTAATAAATAATAATAATAATTTGAATAGTAATATCTCTCTCCTGGCTGGTGAAACTAATAAATTCAACAGTCAGTTTATTGCTAGTGTGTCCCCTAGGTGTGTATAAGTTCAACCAGGTGAACCAACTCATGACACCTGTCTGTGTCCGAAACTGGAACTGAGAGGTGATTGATGTGCAGTATACCCTGCTATGACCCCTGGAGCTGTCAGTTCATAGCTTGTGTCTGACGCAAAGCAGCACTGGATGGTTTGAGAGGCCGTGTCTATCTCTTATTCATATGACTCTGTCACAAAGGAAGGAGCTATTCATTATTTTGGATTCAGTTATGCTATTTAGGAAATATTATTTGTAAACTTTTGAAGGCTGAATTCTGTTCTGACTTTGGGTTTGAGTCTACCCGTATTGTAAAGTTCCCATTGATATGAGGGGTATAGACTCCAGTGCTTACGCTCCATGCAATCCCATTGCACTCAGTGTGGTGGCCAGGGAATAAATCAGAGCAGAATTTAGCCTGACAAAAACAGTAATCTGCACTGGAGTTACCCTCCTCTTTTCTTAAATCAGCATAGATATTTTCTTCGCAATACAAAAGGACTCGTGCTGTCATGGATGTAGTGACTGGAAGGCTTGCACGCACCGATGCTCTCTTAATGTTCTTCTCTGTTAACACATTCCAAATTATTACTTGAAGTATTTTTTTCTATGCTGAGTAGCGTTTTTTGACTAAAAAGGAAGAAGAATCACAATTGTTCCTCAAAACAAAACAGTAACCAAACCAGCATGCATATGACAAAAGCAGTGCATAATTATAAACAGCCCACATTAATGCTGCAATGGGAAGATGTGATTATACCCCAAAATGTCAACATGTTCTCTCCTCCCTGCACTTTAGATAAAAACAGAGTAGCTGAAAATAGTTATTTTTTTTCTGCATATAATCCACCCATGGGGAAGGTCACAAATCTACTTCTGGATACATAAAAACTAGTTGAAATACTGCAATAAATTTGATTGATAACAGAAAAAAAATGTTGATTTTTGCACATTACTAATATGGTGCCACTATTGAAGTACTCACAATTCTCCCATGCTACTTAGTACAAATATAGGGCTTTTAATCTTTCAAGGGCTTTGAGATAGTAATTGCAGTTTCTTGCAATATGTTTGGGAAACCTTACTATATTAACTTTATGACAGGTTTCAGAGTAGCAGCCGTGTTAGTCTGTATTTGCAAAAAGAAAAGGAGTACTTGTGGCACCTTAGAGACTAACAAATTTATTTGAGCATAAGCTTTCGTGAGCTACAGCTTATGCTCAAATAAATTTGTTAGTCTCTAAGGTGCCACAAGTACTCCTTTTCTTTATATTAACTTTATGTATCATTGTGGGCCAGGAACTGTAGGTAATTCTATATGGGAGGGTGATCAGCTGTTTTTAAGCTCTGGAGAACTGTGGTCATGCATTCATAACAAATATATATTCCTTTCCAAGGACCTGGACTTGTAGGGTTCTATCATGTCACCCCTCCTGTTCAATATGCACTTGTGGCCACTGAAAGATAGTGAAACATTCTGACCTGCAGTGCCACCAATGTGTGGATGACACTCAGATCTACATTTCCTTTTTGTCCAGTCCTGATACAGCAAATTCTGGGCTTTCCGAGTGCACGCTGGGGTGTATGGGCAGGGGAAGTGGACAGACTCCAAACTGGCTTTGACTCAATCCTGATTTTAAGCAGAACTAATGATGATAGGTGGTATGAATCATCTTGGGGAACAAGCAAGGGTGCTCAGTGCATTTTCCTTTGGGACTGTAGGTCTCATTTGTGCCAAGAGATTGGGGCCATCTCAGTTCTTAAATTCTGAGGTAGCAGCTCTAGGACACAGACAAGGCTCCATGTATTCTGTAGCAACTTGAACCCTAATTCTGGAGCAAGGTCCTTGGATTCTATGGCTTTGTAGAACAGCAGACTGGAAATTCTGTGGCAGCTTCAGTTTAAATTTGAAAATGGAGGATTTTCTTGAAATAAGTATGAAAGCGAACAATACAACCAGTACAGTACTTAGTGTGTTATTTGGTTTAATATTCAATTCAGTTAACAATGCTGATTTTTAAACTATCTTTAGGTTTTCAGAGATACCACCCCCTACAGATGAGTTCACACTTCTATGAGCTTTTCTTTCGGACGATCATCTGCAGATCCAGGCAGATATCACTGCATTGGTTCCACTTGGGTCACGTTTTCAATGTTATTTTCACAGCCATGAGGACAAAGAGGATATTGAGCTGGATGCTCAGCTGGCATAAGTTGTCATAGTGCCCTTGTTTCAGTGCACCTATGCCAATTCATGTCAGCTGAGGATCTAGCTTCTTTGTTTTTTAAAATGAAAGCTTAAATTCTGAAGCATGATCTTGCAGCAAAGATTGGATTATATGGATGCAGAATCATGGAGAATACAGGGTCCTGGACACAGTGCCTGTTTCTATCTAACATAGGTCTAGAGGCTGTGCCTCTTTCTTTATGATGCGGACCCTGGCATAGTGACTCAGTCCTTTGTAAACTGTAACGTGGATTACTGTAACACAGGGCACTTGGCGCTACCTTTGAAAAATGTCTCTTAGGTGGGGGTCAAGGTACCATATTGATGCATAACACCAAGGCCAAATTCTGCCCTGACTCATACCGTGTGCAACCCTGTGCACTTTAGTGGGGTTGCAGAAAACGTGAGTGAGGGCAGAATTTGGTCCCAGCACACTACTCTCCAGCTATCTATTTGCATCAGAGTGCAATTTTATTAGGTTGGTTATCACCTACAAAGCCCTAAATGCTCTAGCATAGTTATCCCAGAGGACTGCTTCTCTCTACAGGGCACAGGGTTTTACTTAGTTTGGTCAACCCACTGAAATTAGTTTGCTTTCACATAATACTATGAATTGGTTTTTTTTATGTTGTTGCTCTGGAATGGGGGTTTGCATGGTTAGTCCTTAAGATCAGAGGCTGGGATTTTCTAATGGTTTTTATAAATGTAAAGTATTTGCCAAAGGGCACCAAAATACATTTATAAATAAACAAAACACAGGACTCCTGCCAGGAGGAGCACAAATGAAATTCACCAGACTAACATGTAGTTGTTTTCTTGTGTTGTCCCTTCTATTTCTTCATCCCTTTATTTTTCGTTTTCCATCTCCATGCCACTTTTCCCTTTTTGACATTTTCTTACCTCCTGCTTTTTTACTTTTAAAAGCAGTACCCTTTCCTCTCATTTTCTCCCTTTTATATTCACATTCTTTGTTTTCCTCCCCTTTGCCAGTCTCATGTCCCCTTGGTTTCTTTTCTCTGCTAATATCTGTCTTCTTTGCCAGGAGTGATATGCCTAGCTCCTTGGACCTAATCCTTGTTCTGGTGAAGCTCCACCATGTGATGGAATGGCAGATGGGCATCCCTTTCTGCTATAGCCTGGCAAAATGGTTGCCTTCTCCCCCTCCTCCCCCATCTACTTTGTTTCATGGCTCCCCCAGTCAGTCAGCCCCATGAAGCAGAAGGCTAGAGCCTGCTTGGAGTGGAGCATCCACTGATTACTTCATGAAGCATCCACTGATCACTTCATGAAGCTCTCACATCCCCATACAGCTAAGTTAGTGTCAGGTGAGTAAATGAGAGAATCTTGGGGATACACCTGTGCCTGAAATTCTGTATATATCACCTTCTTCTGTAACAGGTGTACATTCAGTTCTATAGGAGTGAGGTGGAAGGTGGGTGGCTTTCAAGGAGTCACTTATTGCTTTACTCAGTTACTGAAGTGCAGCTGTATTGAGAAAGGACACATTTGAGGTCATGCAACTTTTACCACCTCCGTTATTGCCTTCCTGGCCCTACACCGGATTAGTCTGAGCCCCTGGCAAGGCACCCACCTCTAGAATGAGAAACACTGCTCTAGTTCAAAGATACAGCTAGTTCCTATCTCCTTTACTTCCCCCATTCTGATCTTTCAGTCTCCTTTATGCTTCTCCCTATATTATATTATTACTCCTTGGTCCTCCCCAGATCTCTGCCCCTAAAATTTCTCTCTCAACCCTGTGTTTCTTGCTCACTCTCTCTCCCTGAGCTCCCCAGGCCAGTTTCTGACTCAGGGATGAAATTAACCCTGTGTTGAAAACCAGCGCAAGGCCTGTTTATCATGACCCACCTAAGCCCTAAATGTAGGGCCTAAGTGGTGCATAGGCTTTCTACTGGACCTTTGCACATGGATGACCTTCATCTCAAAAGTTTTGCTTGAGTATTGTAGGATTTGGAACTTTTGTAAGATTTGGTGAGATCTGGAAAGAAGGTTGTATAACTGGTTTATCTTATCAATAATAATAATTTGATAGTTTCCTTAGCTGATAGACTAAACCTCGGCCAAAGTCATATACTACATTAAACTAACAACAGAAAACTAGATGTGTTTGTTTTTAAATTATGATTTTTTGTTAAGCATGAGATTTGCTGTATCTACAGAAAAAACGCAAAACAACTCAGTCTTTGGATAATCTGTTAGAAGAGTGAAATGCTATCATCTTTATTCTACCCTTGATTTGTTGATACTAGTCAGTTATAACCTATAGACCTGTCGTTGGTAACTATATTTTAAATCCTTGAGCAATTAATTCAGAGAAAGGGTTATACATTATTTAGTATGCATCTCGGTTAAATCAAAAAGTCAAAGGGACTAATTGTACTGCTCACCATTGTGAGTAAGGAGTTCATAATTTGGCCTGCATGACAGAAGAATGATCTTTTACTGTATTTCTTCATCTCTAGTAGGGTTGTTGCACTAATTCTTCTATGGAGTCCTTTCTCTGAGACCACATGCAGTATCGAAATGGAACTGATGAAGCAGCTCCAGCTTCTCCCTAGGACAGAAAACAAAAGGAATAAAAATAGATACCTAATTTCAGCAGTTATAAATTCATCACTAATTAAAGACTAACTATGCAGTTTTCACTGGCTATTGTGGTGAAAAATTAGGTAGATAATTTACAAAATTTATTTATCCTCTTAGCTTTAAAAAAAATCTATTTAAAGATCAAGTAATACACAATTCAGTTTAATAGGACACCATCACTATATAATTTACGCATTGTCTATGTTCATTAACTAATGAGATTATTTTTCTACCACATAAAAAGGTCATATTTTGAAAACATGAGATTAGTTTAAAATATAATCCAGCCATTTGGTAGTAGTACATTCCACAATGTAAAATTTGTTCCAGGAATTGTGTTATGCCACATTTTAAGTACTTTTTAAATTAAAATTTAAAACATATACTAATATAAGTCTAAAACAGCTAAATGGCAATGGGACAAAAAACACTTAAACTTGATACTGGTTACATGAGATTTCACTTGAGAGGGAACATAATGAGGACAGCATGACAAGATTTATTTGGTCATCTATATGCCTTTATTACTCCTAGGGGAATTCTGTGCCACTTCACACATGCAGAATTCATGTGTCCTTTTCTCTGCAGAAAATATATTCTGCTGGAGAGGCTCTGCAGTTACACCTTTTGCCCACCAGGGGCTGCTGTGGCATCAGAACAGAGACAGCTGGCTCACTGCTCACCTGCCATAGCAGTCAGCAGCTGATAGGGAGAGAGCAGAGGCTGCATTCCTCACAGCTCCCTGCCTGTGGGGCCAGGTGAGGAAGCATGAGATATGGGGGAGAACAGACAGAGCGGGGTACACAGGGCTACTGGGGGGGATCACATAGGCTGGTTCAGAAGGACTAGTTGGGGGAACAGACAGGACTGGAGCTGAATGGGAGTGGGGGTGCAGGGTGGCTCAGTTGGAGTGCAGGGCCAGAGGAGGATGGGGAGAGCTGAGTGGGAGTGTAGAAACTCCGGGGGCTAGGAGGGGCAGGGACACATGGGGACAGAGGTTTTAGGGACACATAGGGATGCGGGAGGGGTTGCTGAGTGGGGGTGCATGGACACATGGGAACAGGGGCAGGGACACATGGGATGGGGGAGGGCGTGCATGGAGATGGGCAAGGCAGTGCAGGGACAGATGGGGACAGGGAGCAGGGGGTGGCTGAGTGGGGGTGCAGGGACATATGAGGACAGGGGGAGAAGGGTGCATGGGGGACAGGTGAGGCGTGTGCAGGGACACATGGGGACAAGAGGGAGGGTGGCTGAGTGGGGGTGCAGGGACACATGCATGGGGCACAGGGACACATGGGGACGGGGTAGGTAGATGTACCTGACTGATTGGAAGGGGCTAGGGGTCGGCCAGAGTCTGCACGGGGAAGGCTCCCCAACTTCCCAACGATCCCTCTTCACTTCACTCCCCCTCCCCCGCCCAAAAAAGTTCCATACTTCTCCACCCACACCCAACAACCCTCCAGGTTCACTCCCAGGCTCCTTCCCAGCAACTACTTCCCTCTCCTTCAGCTCCACCATTACCCCTGACTGCCCCAAGCCTTTGAACAGCTTCTGAGGGGCGCGGGAAATACGTTTCTGTATTGTAGTTTAAATGAATTATTCCTCAAAGTTCTGTATGCCTAGTAAGGAATCTATTTGTCAAAAAACATTTTCTGAATCTTTTTTGTTGTCTGTATTGTTACAGACATACTTGTTGAAAGGAATTTTGAAATAAATTACCAAAATAATTAAAACTGGCGTGACTATATTATGTTATTCTGACAAAATATGCAGAATTTTAAAATATTGTGCACAGAATTTTTTTTGGCACAGAATTCCCCCAGGAGTACTTTAGGGAAGAGATGTAATTTGAAACTATTACTTAGATAATACGCTCCTTGGGAACAAGGACTAGGTCTTCCTGTGGTTTTCTTACAGGACTGATCTCACCATAGATGCTGGAGAGTCCAGGCCAAATTAACCCTAGTGTAAACTGATGGAATTCCATCAAAATCAGTAAAGTTGCATCTTTTTACACCCAGTTCTGAATTTGGCCCTTAATCCAGAATTTGAACTCTCATACATCTGTTGACCAATTTCAGATCAAGACTGCCCTCCACTGGTTGCTTCTCTTCAATAAAACAATATTCTCTTCAGGAGGCACTGGTTCCTTCACTCCATTCACAGAAAGGTGTGTGATCTTCTCATGTATGACTTTGTGCTTGAGAAAATTGGAAGATCTGAAGGACTACAGACTCAAGGGTGTTCTGGAGCCAGCAACAGGGGACTGAGGAGTAGAATCTTGTCTCCTGCCTCGTCTGCTACGTGCTTTGCCTTTGAAAAAAGTCACTTACTACTTGTAGTTGGCTAACCGCTGATCACTAAAGCTTGTAGACTGTTTTTTGGGAGGACATGATGACTGGAAGAGCCTTCATCCACCCCTTTCCCCTTTATCCTAGATTTTCTGGAATAGATAACGCCTGAGAAACTTGGCAAATCTGAGGAGCTGACTTGTCACCTTTTCAAACTCTGACCCAGAAATGCCTTCTCATTTCAAATTTTCTAATTGAAATGCCTTCTCAATTAGAAACCATATGCCTACAGTTGCATCCGATGAAGTGAGCTGTAGCTCACGAGAGCTTATGCTCAAATAAATTTGTTAGTCTCTAAGGTGCCACAAGTACTCCTCTTTTTTTTTTCTTGCATATACCTGATGAAAATCTCATGGAATCCATGAATGTATCTGAATATAGGAAGCTGCAGTGGAAAGTTTTTATGCATTACTATCCTTACCTTTTGTTCTTGATGGTCACCATTCCTGCTAAGAAAGGCTCATGGAAAGGCTTTCTGATATGGAGTCAGTTATCTTTTAAAATTCATGAGCTATTGAAAGCCCCCTAAACCAGAGCTATTTGGCTTACAAATACCCCACAAGTGGGTCTGCAGAGTTCCTATGTTCCTTGAAGACAAGCTAGATCTTGCACAGATTAGAAGCTCTGACGACTGTGACAGATGAGCTTGTAAATTCTGCAAGACTAGTGAAGAACTGTGCCATCCATCAAGAGCTAACCAGCATTATCAGCAGATCACTTCAATAACTCAAAATATTCCACCTAATCTTATCATTGTGCACTAGTTCCCTTTGAGCACTATTGAATAAATCACATTTAGACTTTCTAAATAGATCAAGCTTTTAAAAAAAAACAAAAAAACAAAAAACAACCCCTAACTTTACAAAATGTGAGGCCTTGTTTCTCCACTGCCTTGCACCGAATGTCAACATTTATGCCTGTGCAAAGTGGGTGTAATACACTACCTAATCAGAATGATAATGTTTTACATTCACTCTGCACAGGTCTAAATGACTACACAAGGTGCAAGGCAATGGCGAACCAGATCTTTGAGCCTTCTCCCAAACCTCCCTTGTCTGATTAACCTCATATATTATCATTACACCTGTTTATTGCATTACATGTCTTAAAACAAATAAGCTTTCTTAAAGTACATTTTACAGGGAAACATGTTTTCTTCTAATTCACTGCATCTTGAAAACTATTATAATATTTTTCACACTTGTGAACAGGAAAACACTGTAGACTTGTATTGTAAAAACCATAAGCGATGCTTCTTTACTTCCTTTTCTTTCTCTTGGCAGGTGATATTTGTATGGTAGTGACAACTACGCATGATTAAAAACACTATTTCAACTGCAAACATATTGTGCCTAATCCAGTCCTACCTTTCAGCCTTTGCAACCCCAATAAAGTAAGTCAGGGCAGAACTGACCCATTTTGTCTGCTATATGACCCATATTCCAGAGGATGTGGCAAGCAGTAAGTCACGGCATTGTTGTGGATAGCTCACTAAAGGGAAGAGTTCCAGGAAATGTGAGAATATACTTCTCTGTACCTTCATTATTCATGCCATTATGCCAAGCTCAAACATATTTTCCATAGGAGACAAACCCGGGGGATGGGGGGCGGGGGAGGGAACGACACACACACGACATTGGATTTAGGCAGTTTGTCTAACAAATTTCTATTAAAATTAAAAAAAAAGATTTTAATTATCTCCCACCCCCACAAAAAAAATGTTACAGAGGTAATAACTTAGAAGACACACCACTGGAGAATAAGAATAGTTGCACTTTGGCCTTTATTGTAACTATGCACACATGAAAAGTCACCCAGTACTTTAGACTCCCTCTTACAACTGGGCATAATTCTGAATATGCAGATAGAATGCAGCCTTAGGATCTGAGCCTGCCAGGAGTTCCATGCAGACAGCCTCTGGGCCCAGGCCTACCCTCACTGGTTTCAGTGGGGTTCTGCCCACCCAGAGTTCATTGAAGGGTCAGGTGTTTCGCTCTGAATGTCTTTGTTTTTAACCAGTTTATTAGATAGCTAGAACTAAGGTGTTAAAATAATGTTAACTTTTTTAATTCGTAAAAGTATGAAACTGAATTCTCCGATTGATAACGGAACAGCCATTGCACCACCATGTACTCTGGAAGTGGCAATGGGCACTTCTGCTGACACAGTGACAGCCTGCTCGACTTTCCTTTACATTATAACAGCACCTGTACTGACAGCGTAACAGCTTGGTGGAATGTTAGCATATGAGGAATTTCCAGTGTAAAACAAAGCAGAAATTGTCATGTATCAAAACTAGGAATTATAATGGTTCCATTTCACTTTTATCACATAGGAAGAGGAATTAATACTGACGCCTAGACATTGCAGTTTAGACAGGCTCAATCCTGCCAAGAGCTCTTTATGCACATGTGCCAGTGGAGCAGATGGACTTGCAGGCTAGGAACCCAAGTCTCTAACGAAAATAACATGGATTCCAAAGGGAGGGGTGTTTTCTCCCAGTACACAGCATGAGTCTGTTTTAACTAGAGTTGCATAAATATTAGGTTTCAGAGTAACAGCCGTGTTAGTCTGTATTCACAAAAAGTAAAGGAGGACTTGTGGCACCTTAGAGACTAACCAATTTATTAGAGCATAAGCTTTCGTGAGCTACAGCTCACTTCTTCAGATGCATATCGTGGAAACTGCAGCAGGCTTTATATATACACAGAGAATATGAAACAATACCTATTCCCACCCCACTGTCCTGCTGGTAATAGCTTATCTAAAGTGATTTCCAGCACAAATCCAGGTTTTCTCACCCTCCACCCCCCCACACAAATTCACTCTCCTGCTGGTGATAGCCCATCCAAAGTGATAGGGTCTATCCCCAACCATGAGAATTAACATAACCATTTTAATTCAGCAGAGATTATCTCTGAACTATGGAGGTCTGGTTTCAAAACAAACTCTGTCCATTACTCAAAAAGAAAAGGAGTACTTGTGGCACCTTAGAGACTAACCAATTTATTTGAGCATAAGTTTTTTTGAGCTACAGCTCACCTCATCGGATGCATTCAGTGGAAAATACAGTGGGGAGATTTATATACACAGAGAACATGAAACAATGGGTGTTACCATACACACTGTAACCAGAGTAATCAGGTAAGGTGAACTATTACCAGCAAGGGGGGGGGGACTTTTGTAGTGATAATCAAGGTGGGCCATTTCCAGCAGTTGACAAGTGGGGGGTGGGGGTGGGGGTGGGGAAGGAGGGGAACAAACATGGGGAAACAGTTTTACTTTGTGTAATGACCCATCCACTCCCAGTCTTTATTCAAGCCTAAATTAATTGTATCCAGTTTGCAAATTAACTTCAATTCAGCAGTCTCTCATTGGAGTCTGTTTTTGAAGTTTTTTTGTTGAGGAATTGCCACTTCTAGGTCTGTAATCGAGTGACCAAAGAGACTGAAGTGTTCTGCGACTGGTTTTTGAATGTTATAATTCTTGACGTCTGATTTGTGTCCATTTATTCTTTTACGTAGAGACTGTCCAGTTTGGCCAATGTACATGGCAGAGGGGCAGATGACAAAGAAGATCATAGTATTGAAGATGTGGTTGAAGATAACACGGCTGCTACTCTGAAACCTATCATTATGCAAGGCACTGAATTTAGCCATATGGAGTGGAAATCTATCAACTTCATGAAAAAACTCGTACAGATACAGACAGACATCATCTTCCTTTCCAAATGCAAACAGATGGACATCATACCAAAAGGACTGAAGGTAAAAAATCCATTACAATCTACATGCCACACAGACTATGCTGACAGCTTGTACCACACACTCTCAAAGAAACTGCGGAACCATCTGATCAACATCCTCTACAGCAAACTGGGAAAGATTAAGAATGAGCTCTCAAAACTGGATACTCTCATAAAAAGCCAGCCTTCCACACAAACTTCCTCGTGGCTGGACTTTACAAAAATGGGACAAGCAATTTACCAATGTGATATATGCCATCAAGTATTTGCAAACTGGACACCATTAACTTAGGCTTGAATAAAGACTGGGGGTGGATGTGTCATTACACAAAGTAAAACTATTTCCCCATGCTTATTTCCCCCCTTCCCCCTGCCCCGCACTGTTACTCTTATCTTCTTGTCAACTGTTGGAAATGGGCCATCCTGATTATCACTACAAAAGGTTTTTTTTTTTCTCCTGCTGATAATAGCTCACCTTAATTGATCACTCTCATTATAGTGTGTATGGCAACACCCATTTTTTCATGGCGGGGGTGTGTGTGTGATCTTCCTGAATTTTCCACTGCATGCATCCAATGAAATGGATTTTAGCCCACGAAAGCTTATGCTCAAATAAATTTGTTAGTCTCTAAGGTGCCACAAGTACTCCTTGTTCTTTTAGCTCTCTATATGTAGGTACTAGAGTTTGGTTTCCTCTTTTAGATTTTCATTGAGATAGCCGAGGAAGAGCTGCTGTTATGTTCCCAGCAGTGGCTATTTACATGCTGTGACAGAGCATGTTTCTCCATTTTACTACCGTTTTTGAGTAAGTGGAACATTGTCTTTATTTGAGGTGTGTATGTGTGTGGTTTTTGTTTTGCTTTCTTTACCCTGAAATATTTTTTCTAGTCCGTTGGACTTAATTCTAAATTAAGCTTATCTAATCTATAGTGAAGATAGGTCCTTCTCTTATTGTCTGAGCTACCTGGCCCTGTGTTGGGGATTTTGTACCCACTGTCCACAGCACAACTACAAAAAACCTCCATTATGCTGACTTTATATGCAATTCAAGGATGGAAGTCATCCGCCTGAAAACAGTGCATGTGTATATTGTTCAACTGGATACAAAGTGTGTCATTCACAGATGTATATCATCTGCCTCCCTCACTCCCAGCTACAGGAGATGAAGATAAGATCATGTGATTCTGTCTATGCTTTCATGTAGTTCTGCTAAAGAAACAGGTAATCTCATTAGTCTTGAAAACAAGGTGAATATTTCCTGTGTTCTGTCTGTTTGTCCATCTATTCAGGTGCCTACAACATGCTCATCACCATGGTATCTGAACATTCTAGTGCACAAACAATAATCAGCAGTTGTCAATTTTAATATTATTTCTTGACGCATAAAACTAATTTTGGCAGAGACTGTAAGATAATATAAATCAAAACACTGTGGGCCAGACTCTCAGTTGGTGTAAACAGGCTTAGCTCTGTCTGTAGTTGGGTAATAATATACTGTGTAAAAATAAGTAACATGAACTTGTGTATATTACTCCACACACATGGCATAACATTGGCACATCTTGCTGATATAAACCAAAAATCTCCTCACGTACAGTAACTAACAACCAGGCTGATTCATCTCAGATCAACATTCCCTAGACAACTTTTGGCACCCACTGTATCCAACTAAACTACAATGTCAAAGTCCCCCGCCTTTCAGCAAAGAAGAATGATCTATACAATAGCTCTTTATTAGTCAGCTGCTTATCTCAAACTTTAACTGGAGCTGGTCTGCATTTATTTATATAGGGTGAAATCCTGTCTTGTAATGCTTGTGGGCATGAGTAGAGTGGTAACATGGGACTGGAGCCCCTGTAGGAATTCTGGCTGACTGGGAGTTTGTGTGCACACTCCAGAGCTGTAGCTTCACCCCCGTTGGCTTGAGAAGCGTGCCAAGTGGTTTTTGTTCTGTTGGCTTGTGGTGGGAGAAGTGATATGGCCCCATCTTCACTCCAGCACTGCGCAGGCAATTAGCTCCCACAGAATGCTAATGAGGAGTAGGAACTGGCTGGCTCTGCATGTGGGCACCCACCACCTCACACACCACACTTACACTTGCTCAGGGAGTAGCCCGGAGTCTTGCTTTTTTCCCTTCTTTGCATTATTTTATTTGAGCAACTTTTCTATAAAATTCAGTAATGGACAGATTTCAGAGTAGCAGCCGTGTTAGTCTGTATTCGCAAAAAGAACAGGAGGACTTGTGGCACCTTAGAGACTAACCAATTTATTTGAGCATAAGCTTTCGTGAGCTACAGCTCACTTCACCGGATGCATTCAGTGGAAAATACAGTGGGGAGATTTCTATACACAGAGAACATGAAACAATGGGTGTTACCATACACACTGTAATGAGAGTGCTCAGGTAAGGCGAGCTATTACCAGCAGGAGAGTGGGGGTGGGGGGACCTTTTGTAGTGATAATCAAGGTGGGCCATTTCCAGCAGTTGACAAGAACATCTGAGGAGAGCGGGGTGGGGGGTGGGGTGGGGAGGGAGTTGGGGAAGGGGAGGAATAAACATGGGGAAATAGTTTTACTTTGTGTAATGACACATCCACTCCCAGTCTCTATTCAAGCCTAAGTTAATGGGTTAATGGTGTCCAGTTTGCAAATTAATTCCAATTCAACAGTCTCTCGTTGGAGTCTGTTTCTGAAGTTTTTCTGTTGTAATATTGCGACTTTTAGGTCTGTAATCGAGTGACCAGGGAGATTGACGTGTTCTCCGACTGGTTTTTGAATGTTATAATTCTTGATGTCTGATTTGTGTCCATTTATTCTTTTAAGTAGAGACTGTCTGGTTTGGCCAATGTACATGATAGCATATATCACATTGGTAGATGTGCAGGTGAACGAGCCTCTGATAGTGTGGTTGATGTGATTAGGTCCTATGATAGTGTCCCCGAATAGATATGTGGACAGAATTGGCAACAGGCTTTGTTGCAAGGGTAGGCTCCTAAGTTTTTTTTTTGCTGTGTGGTTGTAGGTGAGTATTTGATTCAGGTTGGGGGGCTAATCTGTAGGTAAGGACTGGCCTGTCTCCAAAGATCTGTGAGAGTGAGGGATTGTCCTTCAGGATAGGTTGTAGATCCTTGATGATGCGCTGGAGAGGTTTTAGTTGGGGGCTGAAGGTGATGGCTATTGGCGTTCTGTTACTTTCTTTGTTGGGCCTGTCCTGTAGTAGGTAACTTCTGGGAACTCTTCTGGCTCTGTCAATCTGTTTCTTCACTTCAGCAGGTGGGTAGTGTAGTTGTAAGAATACTTGATAGAGATCTTGTAGGTGTTTGTCTCTGTCTGAGGGGATGGAGCAAATGCGGTTGTATCAGAGCTAGGCTGTAGACAATGGATCCTGTGGTGTGGTCTGGATGAAAGCTGGAGGCATGTAGGGAAGTATAGCAGTCAGTAGGTTTCCAGTATAGGGTGGTGTTTATGTGACCATTGCTTATTAGCACTGTAGTGTCCAGGAAGTGGATCTCTTGTGTGGACTGGTGGGATGGAAATTGTTGACATAATGGTGGAATTCCTCAAGGGCTTCTTTTCCATGGGTCCAGATGATGAAGATGTCATCAATGTAGCGCAAGTAGAGTAGGGGCGTTAGGGGGCGAGAGCTGAGTCAGCCATAAAAATGTTGGCATACTGTGGGGCCATGCGGGTACCCATAGGAGTGCCGCTGACTTGAAGTTATACATTGTTCCCAAATGTGAAATAGTTATGGGTGAGGATAAAGTCACAAAGTTCAGCCACCAAGTTTGCCGTGACATTATCGGGGATAGTGTTCCTGATGGCCTGTAGTCCATCTTTGAGTGGAATGTTGGTATAGAGGGCTTCTACATCCATAGTGGCTTCTACATCCATAGTATTTGTCATTCCACCACTGGTATCAGAATGGAAAAGAATTGATCTATTGCAGAATGGCCTAACTATCAGGGCAGATGGTATCAGAACACATTTTTCAATGACTGCCCTGCCAAGGTCAGAAAGTCATACAGCTTAAGGCTGGAAGGGTCTACAGATAATTTAGTCTGACCTCCTGTATCTCAAAGGCCACTAAACTCTACCCAGCCACCTTCACACCAAGTCTAAGGACCAGAATTAAACCACAGTATTACAGTTGTCAGGAGACTATTGCACGCCACAGACAGAGAACAGGAGGGACTGAGCAGTATCAGTTCACCAAAGGTCACAATATAGAAAGTATAGTGTTTTTAAAGAACGCCTCAGGTCCTGCCAACTCATATACAGATCATGGAAGGATTTAATTCCACTTTGGCATCCACAATGTTTTGAACAATGTCTCTTCATTTAGGTGAGGTGTCATATATACATATATGACATACACACACACATATATCAGACATGCAGTACAGTATACATGTATATATGTACAAGTATATGGCATATGGTGAAGTATCAGGAGAATTCAAATAAAAATGGTGAGATACATTGATCTATTTGAAAACAATCTTTTTATACGGTCAGGGCTTCCAGATAAAAGTGCCTGTTTCCCCTACAGCCACATACCACACAACAGAACCACTAACCCAGGAACCTATCCTTGCAACAAAGCCCGTTGCCAACTGTGCCCACATATCTATTCAGGGGACACCATCACAGGGCCTAATAACATCAGCCCACTATCAGAGGCTCGTTCACCTGCACATCCACCAATGTGATATATGCCATCATGTGCCAGCAATGCCCCTCTGCCATGTACACTGGTCAAACTGGACAGTCTCTACGTAAAAGAATAAATGGACACAAATCAGATGTCAAGAATTATAACCTTCATAAACCAGTCAGAGAACACTTCAATCTCTCTGGTCACGCGATTACAGACATGAAAGTTGCGATATTACAACAAAAAAAACTTCAAATCCAGACTCCAGCGAGAGACTGCTGAATTGGAATTCATTTGCAAATTGGATACTATTAACTTAGGCTTGAATAGAGACTGGGAGTGGCTAAGTCATTATGCAAGGTAACCTATTTCCCCTTGTTTTTTCCTACCCCCCCCCCCCCAGACGTTCTTGTTAAACCCTGGATTTGTGCTGGAAATGGCCCACCTTGATTATCATACACATTGTAGGGAGAGTGATCACTTTAGATAAGCTATTACCAGCAGGAGAGTGGGGTGAGAGGAAGTATTTTTTTATGCTTTGTGTGTATAAAAAGATCTTCTACACTTTCCACAGTATGCATCCGATGAAGTGAGCTGTAGCTCACGAAAGCTTATGCTCAAATAAATTGGTTAGTCTCTAAGGTGCCACAAGTACTCCTTTTCTTTTTGCGAATACAGACTAACACGGCTGTTACTCTGAAACATTTCTAGGATACAACAGGAGAGTCCAGCTAGGGCTTCTCTATGTGAGGGTGGATTAAAAAAAGAAGAGTTAAGATCAAATTAAATTTGTTTTCTCTGCCCCTCCCTTAAATAATCTCTATCCCCAGATGAAGAGTGGCAGAATTACTTCCTTCTCTGCAGAATTTTGTGTTTGCAAGTGTTGAATTTATTTTAAGAGCTTCCATAAAGACAATACTTTAGACATGCTTGTCAGCTATTTCTGAAATCTCTTTGATGAGGAAAGCAGCTCTGTAAAATGGCATCATGCAGTTCCATGGTTATTGTCCCAATCATTCTCATACCCAATTTATTCATTTTAAAAATAAATATATGGGCTTTCTATCTATCAGCCCTTATTTTCATTCTATGTTCTGAAAGTCAAGGTATGTGCTTTTCTACTGTGCTCTACGAACCCCCTGCTGGAGTGGCTGGGGAAGGACATGCACAGTGGCCTTCTACAACAGTGAGGACATCATGCTCAGGCATGAGACAAGGAAATAAACTCACTATACACAGAGTACTGTCAAATACAAAAACAGAAAACTAACAAACAGGGAGGGGAGAAAAAGAAAAATCATCCCCCAATAATCTTTCAGTTTTATTCATCTTAGATATGTGTGTTGTGATGGGGCAAGGCCAGATGGCTATAGAAAAGTAGTGGGAGATAGATATATTAGCTCCAGGCTAAACAAATCCCTGGTACCAGGATAAGTGAAATGGCAGCTGCTCCAGGTCAATTAAGACACCTGCGGGCAATTAAGGACTTTCCAGAAGGCAGGGAGAATGCTAGGCTGATTGGGACACCTGAAGCCAATCAGGGGCTGGCTGAAACTAGTCAAAAGCCTCCCAGTTAGTCAGGTGGGTGTGCAGGTCAAGAGCTGTGGGAGGAAGTTGTGCTGTTGGAGAGACTGAGTAGTACACACCATATCAGGCACAAGGAAGGAGGCCCTGAGGTAAGGATGAAGTGGAGCTTGAGGAAGTGAGGGCTGCTGTGGGGGAAGTAGCCCAGGGAATTGTACATGTCATGTTTCTAAAAGGTCAGCTATCATAGCTGATACTATTAGGGTCCCTGGGCTGAAGCCCGCAGTAGAGGGTGGGCCAGGGCTTCCCCTTCGCCCCCTGATTAATCACTGAGACTGGGAGACAACAGAGACTGTACAAGGAAGGATAACTTCTCCTCACCTCCCTCGCTGGCTTATGATGAAAATGGCTCAGTAGACTGTGACCCTTGTCTCTAGAGAGAGAACGGTTACATGGAGGGTCACAGTGAGCCTCTGAGGCTAGCAAAATCCGTCAGGAAACGTAGGACCCATGGAGGCAAGGACAGAGCTTTGTCACTGTATGTAAAACAGTAGGAAAAACCTTTTAGAGAAAATGTGATTATTAAGATCACATTGTCCTTTAATATTTTTGGAATAATAAATTGATTTTTCTGCAGACTTTATTCCTATTGCTATGATTAAAATCTCTTGTGCATTCCCTTCCCTCACAGCAGTAGGGTATCTGAGGTCTGTTTCAACACATTAGACCTGCACAAAATGACTATTGCAACCACATTCCACAAATGCTTTCTCCCCCTTCAGCCTAGCATACATGTGTGCACGTCTGCTACAAGAGACACAGGAAATGACCGGTCTCTTATTTTTCTCTCAGTATCACAATCAAGGTTTTTCCTCTTTTTTACTACAATAAAGAACAAAGAACTTCTAGTACCACCCCCTTCAGGACTCATATGAAAGTGGCAGTGTGTGAGGGAAAAAACTGTTACCTACCTTCTCGTAATTGTTGTTCTTCGAGATGTGTTCATGTCCATTCCAAGTAGGTGTGTGTGCCCGCCACATGCACAGTCGTTGGAAGGTTTTCCCCCTAGCATCTAAGCAGTACCCGTTGGATGGGCTGTGGAGACGCCTGGAGTCGCACCTTCATGGTAGTCTATATAGGTCCTTGGCGACTGCTGCCTCTTCAGTTCCTTCTTGCCAAATACCCTGACAGAGGGGAAGGAGGGTGGGTCTCGGAATGGACATGAGCAACACATCTCTAAGAACAACAATTACGAGAAGGTAGGTAACCGTTTTTTCTTCTTAGAGTGCTTGCTCATGTTGATTCCAAGTAGGTGACTGCGATGTTCCCCTCTGGTGATCTGCTAGGTCACTCCAATCCTTGACTCTGGGAGCCAGCCTTACCCTGCTCTGCTATAAGAACCCCCCACTCCTGGGCTGTTCATGCACAGCCTCTGGCATGTAAGCCGCTCCTTGGATTGTGCAACCAAATGACACTATCCAATATCTCCAGTCCCAGACACAACCCTAGCAGCCTCTGTCTTCCAGTGCCAAGTTACGCCCGCTGGACGCTGCAAGCTTATATGAATTCACCAATTTAACAAATAAACTGATATGTACAAGGCTTGTTAACTCAAGGGGAGCCTCTAACACACTTCAAACCAAACACACTGCTTCAGGTAGAACAAACAGACAGATTTTAAGTGATTGTAAGTCCACCCATAACAAGTCAGATTTGGTCAAATGAAATAAAATCAAATTGTATTCTATGCTGATCTTAACACTTTCAATGCCCTTACAAACTTAGATGCTTCTCACCACAGGCTGGCTGGTTGTCCTCCAGCCAGGCTCTCCCCTTTGATCAGCGCTTCAGTTGCTTGGTGTGGTGTCCGTAGGAGTAGGTGGAAGACAGAGGAAGAGCATGGTAAACGTCTCTCCCTTTTATCATGTCCTTTCTTCCCTCTTGGCTTTGCCCCCATCCCCTTCAGAGTCAGGTGAGTATTACCTCATCGCAGTCCCATATTGACCAAAGGAAGGGGGATGACTCACTCGAGCAGATCCTTTTGTTGCTGTGAAGCTGGGCTGGGTTTGTCTCATACTTGCCCTGATGAGGTGTGAACTGCCTCTCTGCTCTTGGAGAGTTTTTGCCTGGGCTTATTTTAAGCCATGAGGATACATTTTCAGCCTCATAACTATATACATGAAATTATAACCTATAACACTACTGTAACGATTACTGTAACATCACTATAACAATGCTCAGTGCATCATGAGCCTTCAGGAGATACCGAACAGGACAAACTTTGCGTAGGATACCACCCAATCATTTTACAAGGATGAACATGGGGATGCTGGGTGTTCCCCCGAGGTACAGAGCATCACAGTGACTCCCAAACACCTCCTAGGAGGAGGGGTCAGAGCTCAGCAGGTCGCCGACTGCAGCACCGCTCTACCAAATGCGGCATCATCTCTGGCCTGCTGTGTAATGGCGTAGTGCGATGTAAAGGTGTGGATCAACGACCAGGTCGCTGCCCTGCAGATGTCTTCAATAAGGATTTGTGCCAGGAATGCCGCTGAGGATGCCTGTGCCCTTGTGGAGTGTGCCATCAGCGCGGGGGTAGGTATCTTTGCTAAGTCATAACATGCCCAGATCCAGGACATGATCCGAGAAGAGATCCTGTGGGATGAAACTGGAACAGATGCTACCATCCAAAATATGGCCTGGCCATATATGTGAAGAACACCACCATCACAGATTTTGATGTCCCCTCCCCACACTGAAAAGGAAGCCACCTACACTCCTGCCATCAGAATAGGGGAAGTGCACATCACCAATGTGTATAAAGCCTGTAATTCAAAATGGCTGAAGCCAGCACTCCCAAGAGCACCAATCCCAGCCCGATATGTTGGTGACTTTAACAGTACCACACTATGTGGGGCTATGAAGTTAATGAAGCAGACTGAAGACCTCACAAACTGGATGTCTGCGGAATATCTGCAACTGGTCTTTGATCCCAAACGGCAATCAACTTTCCACACTTCTTGCTGGCAACGCAATGCAATTACAACTCATTTACATCCTGCAAATTACTTCCCAACTTCTAAGCTCAGTACCAATGTGGACACTATATCCATTTGTTTTTAACTGGCCATCAGGAAGTTTAGACTTGAAATTTGATGAAGGTTTCTAACCATCAGAGGAGTAAAGTTCTGGAATAGCCTTCCAAGGGGAGCAGTGGAGGCAAAAGACATATCTGGCTTCAAGACTAAGCTTGATAAGTTTATGGAGGGGATGGTATGATGGGATAACCTAATTTTAGCAATTAATTGATCTTTGACTATTAGCAGTAAATATGCCCAATGGCCTGTGATGGGACACTAGATAGGGTGGGATCCGAGTTACTATAGAGAATTCTTTCCTGGGTGTCTGGTTGGTGAGTCTTGCCCACATGCTCAGGGTTTAGCCGATTGCCATATTTGGGGTCGGGAAGGAATTTTCCTCCAGGGCAGATTGGCAGAGGCCCTGGGGGGTTTTCGCCTTCCTCTGCAGCATGGGGCATGGGTCACTTGCTGGAGGATTCTCTGCACCTTGAAGTCTTTAAACCACGACTTGAGGACTTCAATAACTTAGACATAGGTCAGGGGTTTGTTACAGGAGTGGGTGGGTGAGATTCTGTAGCCTGCGTTGTGCAGGAAGTCAGACTAGACTATCATAATGGTCCCTTCTGACTTTAAAGTCTAGGATTCTATGATTAACACAAGTCTATCACCACCCACATCGGTATAGAAATCCCCATGATTCTGTTTAAACAAATCCCCTGGTGGAACCTGACCAGAGCTGATTGGGATTGCTAAAGGGAAGCTGTAGAAAAAGTGATCTGAATTCCCACACCAGAATGTCATCACCAGTTGTTGGCCTCCTTACAGCTGCCACCAAGAACAGTATCCCTTGGGGGTTCTGGGAAGAATACACTGCTGGACAAAAGAGACCCATGACCTGAACTAGCAGTACAACCAGTTGGGCAGCCCACAGGTGAAGGCCCTGTTAGAGTCTCTAGATTCAGCCAGATGCCAGCAGTGGATCGAGTGCAGAGGAAATTTAAGACCGGCGCAGCCTCTGTAGACTTGTCATTGACCTACAATACAATCTGGATTAAAGGCCTTATCAGGGTTCCCTCCCCACTCTGAACTCTGGGGTACAGATGTGGGGACCCGCATGAAAGACCCCCTAAGCTTATTTCTAGCAGCTTAGGTTAAACACTTCCCCAAGGCACAAATCCTTCCCTGTTCTTGGATGAGTACTGCTGTCACCACCAAGTGAGTTAGACAAAGATGCAGGAAAAGGACAAATTGGAATTCCTGTTTTCCCCAAAATATTCCCCCAAGTCCCTTCACCCCCTTCCCTGGGGAGGCTTGAGAATAATCTACCAACCAGATAGGTAAACAAAGTGAGCACAGACAAGACCCTTGGGTTTTTAGGACTCTAAAAACCGAATCAGATTCTTAAACAGAACTTTATAATAAAGAGAAAAAAAAGTAAAAGAAACACCTCTGTAAAATCAGGATGGAAGGTAATTTTACAGGGTAATAAGATTTAAAACATAGAGGATTCTGCTCTAGGCAAAACTTCAAAGTTACAAAAAACAGGGATAAACCTCCCTCTTAGCACAGGGAAAATTCACAAACTAAAACAAAAGCTAATCTAATGCCTTTCCTTCCTATTACTTACAATTTGTAATCTTAGATGCTTAGTTCAGGTATGGCTTTAGGAAATGTATTTTCCCTGCCCTGGTTCCTCACTGACTCGGAGAGGACACAAAAACCCCAAAACTAAAACCTCTCCCCACAGATTTGAAAGTATCTTCTCCCGTTATTGGTCCTTTTGGTCAGGTGCCAACCAGGTTATCTGAGCTGCTTAACCCTTTACAGGTAAAGGAGGGATTTTATGCTACCCTTAGCTGTATGTTTATGACAGGCCTGATGCTGAAACTTGCAAGGATTATCCCCTGCTGCAAAACACTATGCCTGCTATGGATGATGCTGAGCAATAGGCGGCTACATGTCCACTTTGACAGCAAAGATAGTTTTCTCTGGTTCCTCAGCAATGGACTGCCACAAGGCTCGGTACTTGTGCTGATGCTTTTCAATGTTTACTCAAATGACATGCCTCCAACGAAGTCACAGGAATTTGCATATGCAGCTGACCTTGCCCTTGCAACAAGCAGCCACCATTAGCGACACTGAGTCCAACTTGAACAGGGACCTAAACACCATGGAGCAATATTTCCAGAAATGGAGGCTCAAGCCAAATCCTCACAAAACAAGTCACTGCATTCCATCTTGATAACAGGAATGCTAAGCGCATCTTGAAAGTAACCTTCTGCGGCAACAGTGTACAACATGACCCCACTATGACACATCTCGGAGTGAAGCTGGATCACACGTTAACCTTCCGTGACCATCTGAAGAAAGTAGCTGCCAAGATGAAGACAAGGGTTAACCTGGTCCAGAAATTGACAAGCACAAGCTGGGGAGCACCAGTGTTACAGACATCAGTGGTGGCCCTTCTGTACTCTGTAGCTGAGTACTGTGCATCAGTATGGACCAAAAGTAGCCATACTGGACTGGTTGATGTCCAACTAAAAGCTGCAATGCATTGCTGCAACCCTCAAATTGACTATAACACCTTGCTTGCCAGTGCTGTGGCACGTTGCTCCCCCATCCATTCACCACGATGTTGCAACCCTTTGGGAATTCCAGAAGATCGTGGAAAATGAACATCTTCCCATCCATCAGGACCTTAACAACATCCCTCTCATATCAAGGCTCTGTCAAATTTCTCTACTTAGACTGTAGAGCAACAACTATAATTTTACATTTAGATAGTTGAGCCAATACCATCTGGAGTAGTAGAGTGTGTTGCTGTGATGCCTTCTTCGTATTTATGAATCAAGCATTGAGTTGTTCCAGGGTCTGTTCTGGGTGACCACAGTCGCACATGGAGAGTCTTTAATTTTCCATTTGTGCAGCAAGAATCCGCATCTGCCATGATTTGCGTGGATGCAGTTTAGGGTTGCCCATAGCTTCATGGGAGATCAAAGCCAGGGATCTTCTGCGTTGGGTCTTTCACAGGATGTTTATTTGAGACTGGTAAACGCCATTTGGCTTTCCAAGCTTCATCAGAGTTGAAGTTGCATTGTTGAAGGTTAAATGTATGGACCCAAAAGGGCTTACACAACTTCAGTCACAACTAATAGTGGTGAGGCCTGTTAATGCACTCTGATCAGCCTCCAGAAGTAGAGGAGTTCTTTTACAGTGGATCAATACTGCTTACACTTTGCCTGAAAAAGTAATCCTTTTCAACTGGCCTGCCTGATCAGATAAGATGGAACAAAGTATGCTGGGATCTGTAGTTTCTGCAGGGCACAAGTTTGTATTAAGACAGTAATTGTCAACTCCAAATATCATGAGTGAAGCCCACCCAAAACTACAAATGACTTAAAAATTAATGAGTTTTTTTTTTAAAAAGTTAAATTTTGGGGTTTTTGTTTTGCACCTTTCGGTCACATTGGGTATGTCTACACAGCCTGTGTCAACAGACTTGCATCAGTGGGGCTAGCGCACTAAAATAGCTGTGTAAGAATAGCTGCCATGAGCTGTATAGACATACCCGCTTGTATTACGTTTTCAAGCTTTTCTCCACAACCACGAGGACTAGAAACTTTTTTTTTAAAGCAGAGATTCTCTCCTAATCACATGTATTCAAGACCTGGGGCTTTAACACAAACAACAAATATCACAATATTCAGGATAAAAAAATCATGAGGGAGGGCAATGCTATAAAGATGAGATGGAAATAAGCCACACCATAGAAATGAGTCAGCTACACTTTGGTTACCCCAATGAATAGTAATGCCAAAATTCTTCAGAAGGATTAAGAGCAAGATTTTTGCATGGACCTAATTGCAATGTCCTATTTTTTCATTCCCGCCCCCCCACCCCCAGTTAGGCTTTATGATAGAAATCAGAGATGGGGGGGGGGGACACAACAATGTTATCATGTAGCCCAGTGGTTCTCAACCTGGGGTATGTGTACTCTGGGGGTACGCAGAGGTCTTCCAGGGGGTACTCAACTCATCTAGATTGGTGTTTCTCAACCTCGGGGATGTGACCCCTCCCAGGGGGGTCACAGGATAGGTTTAGGGGGGTTGTGCAGGGCCAGTGTTAGGGGGTGGCAAGCAGGGCAATTCTCCATGGGCCCCATGCTACAAGGGGCCCTGTGAAGCTAAATTATGTACTTCAGCTCCAGGGAGCAGGGCTTGGGCTTCAGACAAGGCTCACAAGTGAAAAACAGGCTCAAGTATCACACTAAGTACAATATTTATATCTAATTGATTTATAATTCTATGGTAAAAATGAAAAAGTAAGCAATTTTTCAGTAATAGTGTGCTGTGACACTTTTGTATTTTTATGTCTGATTTTGTAAGCAAGTATTTTTAAGTGAGGTGAAACTTGGGGTACACAAGACAAATCAGACTCCTGAAAAGGGTAGAGTAGTCTAGGAAGGTTAAGAACCAGATTCTAGCCCACATCTCTGCCAGTGCTGTAATATCACATGTTTTGCATTGTGATGTTGGTTAGACAAGTTCAGTGAGTGACATTTTTAGTAAAACTTGGTGTATTTACGATTATTTTTTATGATATAGTCTGTGGAGAATTTTTAAGTACCTGATTATCTGTATGCAGAGTCACCCACCCTTCCAGGATATTTAAAGGGAACTCCAAAGATATATACACCTATTAATAGTAGTAACAAACATAATTTTATTAGAAGTTGTTCCTTTTCCCTATTTGTTTTCTTCTGAGGAAAAAAAATATAGACTTTCTAACAATGGAAAGAGAACAGATGCTGTAACTGGTATAGTTCTGCTTGTTATCTGAGTTACAATTTTTTTTCCTGAGAGAGACAAGGTGGGTGAGGTAATATCTTTTATTGGATCAACTTCTGTTGGTGATAGAGACAAGCTTTTGAGCCACACAGAGCTCTTCTTCAGGTCTGGGAAAGTTACTCCCCCAGTGTCACAGTGAAACACAAGGTGGAACAGATTGTTTAGCATAAGTAGTTAGCAGGCCATTCTACCTTGAATGGTCCCTTACAATATGTGCTAACACCAACAGAAGTTGGCCCAATAAAAGAGATTACTTCACCCAACTTGTCTGTCTAATATCCTGGGACTGACATAGCATACAGTGTAATTGTAGCCATTTCACCCCCCACATCACATACAAAATAAGAAAATTAACAGACCACTTCATCTTCACTGTTAATTTTGCTGTATTCATGGATTTTTCAAATCAGAGTGTTATCTAACAGTGAAAAAAGTTACAGCAAGGTGGGCCCATCTCTAGTATCTAAGATGCACTCTGGTGTTTAAATGCCATAATACAAAAACTAAAGGAAACAATAAGCTGTTGCTCAGAGCTGCCACCTCCTGTCCATATTCCCTACTCACATATCCTGGCCAATTTCTAGTCAGCACCAGCCAAAATGTTCCCTGTCCCGCTCCATCTCCAGAATTAACTGCACACAGGAAGCATATTCCCACAAAAATAATCAGACACAAATATTCAGATGGCAACAATAAGGATGAAATAAGAAAGATGTGAAGTTAAACAGTTTACAATATATTTCTCTTACCAACAGTTATATTTCCATGAATATCCCAGGAAATTAGATCCAATTAATATACAGAAAGAGCAGATATACTTCTCAAGAAACACTGTGGATTTTGTGTCAAAAGAAAGATCATTTTTATTATGCAGATTAGTTAGTCCCAAAATAATTATACATTTCAGATATCTGAAGCACAGTGCAGAATTTATAAAATATTAATTAAAAGGAAAACCTGAAGAAAAATTTCTCTGGAGATTTTTACCAACTTTTGTTATAAGTAGCACCTAATATTACTATAACTGAAAAGTTAGAGAAATGGCTTTTGCTATTTTTTCCACTTTGTGTATTTGACCACCCTCTGCTTTTCACAGCCCCTTGTGCACAGCCATTCCCCTGCATATAGTCAGTTAGACCAAGATGCTATATACATTTGTTCATGTGTGTAAATTTACTCTCATGAGTAGTCCTACTCAAGTCAGAGTGAAGTTATGCATGTGTGTGTGTTTGCAGAATAAGAGCCTTAATTTCCTCCTTGCAAGGAGGAAACTGAAAAACCCTTATAAAAATGTTTTTAAAAAATCAGGACATAATGTAATGGATGATCTACTCTAAACTGGATTTTGTAAAAAAAAAAAAAAAAATATATTCAAATAAAAAAAATGCAAGCTGTCAATGTCCTTTTAGATATGATCATTTTATAGGAACTTCTCAAAACACTTCACATATGTAAACAAATGTCTTTTACAGAAAAATACATTTTAGCCACATCTGGATTTGCACTGTAAATAACAAGTAGCTAAATGGTTAGAATTTCACCAAGAGACCCAAAGACATTAATTTGGTGTTCCATGATTACTCGGCAGATGGTAGCACAAATAGTCAGTATATTGATTCATAAAGTTCAAACATTAAACTGCCACAGTGAATTACCATTTTAATTAAAGAAGATCAATCCCTTTAAACCATGGAAGCCAAAATACAGGGTAGCATGTATACATGATTTGTAAGCAGAAGACTTCTGTCACTAAGGGCTTGATCTCGCTCCAATGAAGTCAATGGAAATTTTGTCATTGACTTCAAAAGAAGTAGGATAAAGTCCTAATGTAATTAGTATTTCATTTAGTATTTCATTTCTCTGAACTCTAGGGTACAGATGTGGGGACCTGCATGAAAACCCCCCCTAAGCTTATTCTTACCAGCTTAGGTTAAAAACTTCCTCAAGGTACAAACTTTGCCTTGTCCTTGAACTGTATGCTGCCACCACCAAACGTGTTAAACAAAGAACAGGGAAAGAGCCCACTTGGAGATGTCTTCCCCCAAAATATCCCCCCAAGCCCTACACCCCCTTTCCTGGTTAAGCCTTGATAAAAATCCTCACCAATTTGTACAGGTGAACACAGACCTAAACCCTTGGATCTTAAGAACAATGAAAAATCAATCGTTTCTTAAAAGAAGAATTTTAATTAAAGAAAAGGTAAACGAATCACCTCTGTAAACTCAGGATGGTAAATACCTTATAGGGTAATCAGATTCAAAACATAGAGAATCCCTCTAGGAAAAAACCTTAAGTTACAAAAAGACACAAAAACAGGAATACACATTCCACCCAGCGCAGCTTATTTTACCAGCCATTAAACAAAAGGAAATCTAACGCATTTCTAGCTCAATTACTTGCTAACAGAAGTTCTGAGACTGCATTCCTGATCTGTTCCCAGCAGAAGCATCACACAGACAGACAAACCCTTTCTTTCCCCCGCTCCAGCTTTGAAAGTATCTTGTCTCCTCATTGGTCATTTTGGTCAGGTGCCAGCGAGGTTATCTTAGCTTCTTAACCCTTTACAGGTGAAAGGGTTTTACCTCTGATCAGGAGGGATTTTATAGCACTGTATACAGAAAGGTGGTAACCCTTCCCTTTATTTTTATGACAATATTTACTAGAGCTAGGCAAGATTCAAGAGACAAATCGGTCTTGGTTAAAACTTTTGGACAAAATCCTACAGACCTTACTTAGGGCTGGCCTATACACAGTATGTGTATTTGTTTTTACAGTACTGATCAGAAATAAGCTATGCTGGTATAACTGTGTTCACCCTAGAGGATTGCACCAATTTAATTACATTGGGTTTTAATATAATTAAATCAGTGTAAAAACTGCATGTAGACAAATGCTTAAACAAAACTCCCACTGGACTAGGTGGATGAGGAGTCTGATTCAATATGGTAATACCTAATGGTTTCCAATTTCAACAGGAGATTTGCCTGAGAAAGGCCTGCTAGAACAGACATTATTAATCAGTTGTTACCCTAATGGGCAGAAAGTAATTGCTGGAATTTCTGCTTAACAGAATTTTGTATTTAAAACATTTATGAATAAGTGAATCATTAACCACCTAAAAAGTGAATATTCTAAATATTAAAGAAAAGTGTGTTTAGAGGAATACATCTGCTAGCTGGCAAAGACATTACACATTAATTCATATCAAATTCAAACATGCAAAGTGTCTGAATTTTCTACTAATGTAGACATTTATAATTTTTAAATAAAAAAATTCTGTTACTTTATACCTGGCATAACTGTTAGCGGATAGAAAAGGGGTGGGTGGAAAGAATGCTTTCCCTTCAGGATATACACATAACTTCCATGCTCATTTTGCCTTCTAGGTAATACTTATGTTTAAACACATGTAAGCTCTGTTTGAAACTACTACAACTGGTACCAGTTCATTTTATTTTTGGCGTATATTACTCCAAACTCAAACTAACAATCTCTTAAAATAAGTGGTTCCTATATTCCATGTCAATAGCAAGCATAACATGTTCAGGAATCTGTTTTTAAGCACTTCAAGTGTCATCAAAATGCTGGTGTTTAATTTGTGGCATACAATATGCAGCCTATGAAAGGTCTAATGTGTGTCTATAGACAGTAATTCTCCTTAAACAAGATTCCCTGTAAAATTTTTGTCGTCTTATATTTCCTTGGAAATACAAACACATATCTATATCAGCTTGTAATGTGAGGTTCCTGGAATTGTTTAGCACTCTTTCCAAGATAAGAACACATGCCAAGAGGCTCTCGTTACTTCAAGTAAGTGACACATCCCTTTTTGCTGGGCCACCATTTCCCTCTTATAACTCTCAACTTCGGTATGCTTTCGGCTTTACTGAGTCATAGTATCATCCAAAGGTTAGTAGGGGGAACTCCAAGAGCAGCATACGCTAATTCTCTCTTGAAGAGTGAATGCATTATTTCTGTTGTGCCTTGGCCGTCTGAACAAAATAAATAAATAAAAATATCTTACTGCAGTTTTCTGGAAAAGATAGTTTAATCGTCAATAAAAGATGAACTATGATTGATAAGATTTCATGTTTCATTATATAACAGCTCTCATTTTAGTTACAAGGGGCACAACCTGCCCAGGCTTGGAAAGGTCACATGAAGCCTCCCAAAGACAACAGAACCAGAAGAGTTCTACTGTGCAAAGAAATTAGGGACCTGCCGTGAAGCCCCTCAAAAAGGAGGCAGACCCCACATATAGAGGGATCCACCAGCAAAAACTCATGTGTAGGTGCTTATAACCCTTCTGCAACCTATTCCCAGGTTGAGGGAGGAGACAGGATTCTATCCTTCCCAAACTCCTCCACACAGCCTATCAGCTCTACTTTCTTGAATCAACCTGTTCTGAACTCCCTGTCCATATCTTCATCTTCTCTTGTTCTGATTCTTGTCACTCCCACTTTCCAGACTCCAATATGCACGTCTGTCTTCTCCCATGTACACAAATACATAACTTATCTCAGCCTTAAAACCTTCCAATAGTTCCACTATCCCCAACCCTTCTCTGTGCATGGTGTGGACTCCATGTGGTACATGCAGCATGTCCTCAACCAGTAGAACCATACCAATTCTACTGTCAGGGGCCCTCTGCACTTACAATGGCAGAATTTTTCCTTGATTGTCTTCACTAAAATTTATACCAGCTCTTGTATCACTTCTCTCTGTGAAGAGTTTTGGGATGCTAGTCAGCATACAATTATAATTTCACCACAATATCCTTGCTGCTGCTGATAGAAACTTTTATCCTCTAACATCACATCCATTTATGTATGTATGCAAGCCAGTTCGATTCTTAATGACCTCTAACTCCGGTACTTACCACATTTTTCATACAGAATAATCAAATCATTAAAATTACTATTTAAGGTATTGTGTCCTCTGAAATTTTTTCTAAATGTTCCAACAAATTTTTTTTGAAGAAAATAAGGGATATTCTCAAAATCAGAGATCTTATAACAATGTGTTTTCTCCTGAATCAGAGTATTTCACAGTTATATTTTTAGTGAGGTAAAGTGTTTACAAAAAAATTAATTTTAAAGTCATTCTTACATGCTCAAAAGTGAAGCAGGGTAGCAGAAGGAATGAAGATGTTAAATGCAATGTTTACTCCTCTCAGTGGACTTCACAGTAACAAAGTGTAAATTGATTTCAAAAACCAAAACCCCTCTTTTTGATTTGAGGAGAGAATGTAGTTCTGTTACGAGGACTCAATTATCAGTGAATCATGTTAAAGTGTTGTTCTTTATATGGTGTGGATGAATTTGAAACCTCCATTCATATTTGAAAGAATCTGCTGCTGTTATCTGGAGATGAAGGTTGGTCTTATGATTAAGCCACAGGACTGGGAGTCAGATTATTCAGATTCTATTCCTGGCTCTGCTGCAGACTTCCCCTATGACTGTAGTCACTTAGGACTACATTTTCAAAAGTGGTATCTTATTTTGGGTACCTCAATTTTTCATTGCCAAGCTTTAGACATCTAGGACCTCATTTTCAGAGGTTATGAATACCCAGATGTCCCACTGACTTCAGCTGGCGTTATGGGTGCTTAATCCCCCTTCAAATCAGACCTTAGGATGCTTCATTCTCCACTCCTGCGAACTCATGTAGTTTACCCCTGTAAAATGTGAGTGTAAAATGCTACCAATGGCAAAAGTGAATGGAGAAATCTAATTTCGTAGCATTTCCCACCCACTTTGCACAGGTCTAAATAACTACACAGTGTGCAAGGCAGTGGAGAGTCCACTCCAGAATGCCTGAGGGCTAGAAAAGAAAGTTTTCCCCACCTGTAACAGGGCATAGCAGGACCCCCTTTGCTCCTGCCTCTACTCCAAAAACCACTAAGAGACCTTCTGGCTCTGCAATCACTGGTGCAGTTTATTTACAGCATAAAATCCCACCACCTTCTCACCATATACAACGGGGGGGTGGGGTTTCCAGCTGAAGGACTTCCCAGCCTCTACAGCTATGAGAGACAAGCTTCCACTCTCTGGCTTCCCCCTTTCCTTCCCTTGAGGCTTTTATGCAGCCCCAGGCTAACCACCTGGCAGCTATTTCCCCTTTGCCAATCAGGCACAAGTTTCTCTAGCCAGCTCCAATTTCCCTCCCTTAATGGGAGCTGGCCTGACAGAGGGCTGAGCTGGACTCAGCAGTTCGTGTCCAGCACCCTGTTACACCACCCCACAAATAAATGTTAAAGATGTTCCCCCCTCCACATAAAAATATATATTTTATTAGATGTCAAAGTCTCTATCTCTAGAATCATAGGGCTGGATCTACAAAAGAACATTGCAATTTCCACAGAAAGGTTTTGTGTAGTTAAGCTCCTTCCAGCATCATCCAACCAGAATTAGTGTAACTGAGAAAGAAAAATGAGTTAGCTTTAGAATTCTGATCAAAGTCCTTCCCTTTATTTTTCTCATAATAGTCATAAGTAATTTCTTTACAAAGAAAACACATTCATCTACAATAAAAATGGCATTCTGCAATCAAACATGAAACCAAATTGGCAAAATACAATAGAGATATACCCCAATTTTACAATAGTCTCACAAGATATTCAGAACTTTAGCAAAATCAGGATTTCATAACTTTTGGTTTCAACACAATTTTTGGGCTACGAACAAGTGGTTGTTAATGTGGTGATTTAGATTTTTGACATTTGGGAAACTCAGAGATGCTTTATTGTAATGAGGTGATCATAATCTGCCACGGCAGGAGGAGCCAGCCCCTCTGTCAAATGGCTTATAAAAATTGTAAGTAGTTACACTTGCTAAACATTTCTGACTTGTTTTATATACTATTTTACAGTCCACCAAATCCTATGTAATGTTTAGTCAATTTTAGGGCTAGTTTTGTGTGGACTACAAAATGTATTGTTTAGTGAAGTTTGGATTAATGAGGTTCTTTTGTATTAATATGATAATCTTGGCAGCAGAATAATACAGCACAGTAAAAAAAAAAAATAGATCAAAACAATGAAGACTAGTTTGATAATAAGGAAACACTTCCTGGTAACACTTCAGGTGCAGTTTCTCTCCCCTGACTCTGCTCAATGTGGGTAGAAACTGGCCTCAGCTCCACAGCAGGCAAAGAGTAAGTGTACGCCCGCACCCTCAGGTGTAAAGGACATGGTGAGGAGTGGGAGCAAGGGTTGGAACAGGTATGGTAGTGGTGCAGCTGCAGGACACTGTGTGCCATTAATTCCCAGCTTGCAGACGGTCTCTTTGTAACCATTACCAAATGGCAGCATTTAGAACAACTCACACTGCTCTGAACTAGGTTGGGGCTGACCAAAATATTAAGGGAGCTGACTGCACCCCCTTTTAATTTAGGACAGCAAAGAACTCTGGGACAGAATCTGGCCTTTAGAGTTTATTTTTCTCTTTATGTGTGCGGGTAACTCCCATTCACATTAGTGTGGTTTCTGTGTGTATGCACATCAAGATAGCTCAGAGACCTCTTAATATGAAAGCCCATGAAAATCCGTTCATATCAATACAGGACAGGTGCAGTACATTACCTGATAAGCTTCAGCACTCTGCTTAGTCATCAGGTTTTTATGCTTTTCTATTGCGAAGTCCTGCTTTCTTGCAAATGCCACAGCACCCTTTCTAACCAGCATACAGTGAGTAGTTTTCTCCATGACTTTGAGTTACAGCAAGTGGTGTTCCAATTCTTTTTCAGAATGAAAATTACATTTTTACACAATTTTTATGCAATGGTTATTTTTTCTAAATCAGTACAACAACAAAAACAAGGGCTAAAAATACCTAAAACTAAAACCAAGACATATACAAATATTAGGTTCCAAGAATAGGAAAGATTTTTTTTTATTAAAAATCTTGATTGTTTTTTTTTTTATGACTTTCAACTAGAGCTTCTATCTTGGCCTAAACATAACAAACACAGACTAGATACAGAACAAATTTACACTGCACTCTTAATATTTTGTGCTAAGTTTATATATTGCTAGGTTTTCTCCTGCAAGATTTTTCTGCCCTAGACCCTTTGACTTCAAAAACAATATTCTACACTATAAAGTAATGCTGAAAATACACAGCTCTGATAAATCATGAGTTTGGTTTTGGTGTTGTATTTTGAACCATACAACCTTATGGGTAAATGAGTTGAGTGGTGTCAGCCTCAGTCGTTAGTTAATATTTCAGGATTGATGGGCATTAGGTTTCCATAAAAAACTGCTCTAAACCAGTTCCGCAAGTAGAGCTGGGTGAAATTTTTCAGACAAAACCTTTTTCACCATAAAACGCACATTTGGGTCAGCCAAAACAATTTGCAACTTCATGTCTAATTCCCCCAACTGTTTTGGTCAATCCTTCTCCGCCAAACCCTCAAAAAAAAAAAATCCTCCAAAATTGCACTTTTTGACATTTTGTAAAAGAAATGTTTCAAGTTTGTTTGAAAACTAAGTTTACCTCAATTACATTTTAAAAAGGTTAATAAATCAAACATTTCATTTCGGATCAAAAGCAATTTTTTTAACTGTCAGTTCACCAAAAAGTACTAAAGCTTTCATTTCAAGTCAACCTGAAACTTTTTTTTTTTAAAACAAATTTCGCTTCAGCTAGCTAGCAAAACAAAAAATTAGTTATTTGCAGAGTTCTAATTTTAAGGCCCTCACTTTTATCCCAAAACTTCACACATTTTTAAAAAGTGTGTGTATGTATGTATGTATATATATAATTTTACATATAAATGTACAGTCATGCCCAGTCAAAGCTGCTGCCACTCCAAAATGACCAGGATGCAGCCCTTCCATTATAGCTGTATCACATTGAATTATTCCATCTTTGCTTGGGTAGCCTCCTTGTCCTACTACATAGCACCCTGTCTTTTTCATCATTCTCAAAATCTGGACATAATTAGTTTAAAAACCTGTTTGGCTATTAGACCCAAATTCTGATTTTTTAAAAAATCTGAATGTTCCCCAAGATTGCACTTAAAAATTTAATATTTTAAAGGCATCAAAGAACAACACAATGGCCACTATTTATTTAGGACCCCCCAACATTGTGCTTATGTGCCTTTCACTATGTTTAATTAGAAAACACTACTTCCAATGTTGGCCTGACATCTCCAGTGATACAAGAGAAAAAATGAGAATCTGATACCACATTTCTTGTCCATCTTAATAATGTCATTGAAGTCAAGGGGAATTTGGGGTGTGCAAGAAAAGCAGCTGTTAAGAAGCAAAGTAAGAAAACATGTTTATTTCATTCTTTATTTGGAACCCACTGAGAAATGCAAAATGTTTGCCAAGCAGAAAAGCCCAAAACTGTTAGGGAAGGACATTCTATTTAGAGATTTCGAAGAGGATATTGTAAATATGAGATGGTAAAAATTGTACCAAAAGGGTAAGAGTACTAAAGTCCTTTTAACTATATAAAGGTAGTTATTTAAAACTGGCCACTGTGTCATTTTATATTTATAAACAACAAAAATGAATAATCTAATAAATTCATTATATGTAAAGCATCAGAAAATGAAACTAGATGCAAACATGTACAGTAAAATGATCATTTATCCTTCCCCTTGCCTGTATTGAGCTCAACTAATGACTGGATTTAATACACTGGTAACACCAACTATTTCTGATTATACATAAGGTGCCTTGCCTCAGGTAGTTCCTTGTTAGAACATGCCTGATGACTTCATTCCATATTTTTCAAATGAGTAGAGGAAGTCAATCTTTTAGGTTTGCAGACACCTAAATAACTCAGAGGGCCTAGTAATTTCTCCTAGGTATTTGGTTGATGAGGGAGGGGTGTTGTAGAGGGAATATTTGGACATGGGTGCGTTATGGATCTCTGGAGCAGGGGTGTCCATGGGGCTGAGGAGCTCTCAGGCAGGGGGTGAGGGGGAGGTCCACAAAGGTGAAACATTGTGGAGCTCTGGGGCGGTGGGGGATTTCCATGGGGATGGGTTGTGGCCCTCTAGGGCCGTGGGATGGGAGGAAACCCACGAGGGCGGGATGCCAAACTCGAGGGCAGTAGGAGGATGTATCTACGGGGGGCAGTTGCGGGGAGAGGTTGTGGAGCTGTGGGCGGCGGGCCAGTGTATGTGGGGGAATTATGGAGCGGTGGGCCAAGGAGGGGATGTCCATAGGGATGGGGGTTGTGTCGGGCTGGGGCCGTGGGGGTATCTATGGGGGTAGAGCAGTATGGAGCTGTGTGTGCGCCTATTGGGGGTGGGAGGTGTGGGTGAGGGGCGTGGTGGGGCTGGGTGTTTGCGAGGGTTGGGGCAGAGGAGTGCCTGGGGCCGGGGTAGGTGCCCCTGGGGTAGGGGTGGCGCTGTCTCGGGGGGCTTGGGGCCGGGGGTGCGGCTCTCTGTCTGTCTGTCTGTCGGGGGGGGGGGCGCGCTGACTCCCCGGAGCAATCCCGCCGTGCCCGGCCCCGTTCACCTGTCACGGCCTCCTGGCCGTAGTCACTGGCGCCGCGCCCTGCCGGAGGAGCCGCCGCTATGACAACCCCAAAGGCCAGGCCGGAGCGGACCCGACAGAAGCCTGGGCGCCGCGAGGGGTCGGACCGCAGCGGGAACTGCAGGCGGCAGCGCCGAGCCGGCCGCTGATTGGAGGCGGCGGCGGCGGCGGCGCGTCAGGCAGCGCGGAGCGCAGGCGGCGGGGGCTCGGGCGGTGCGGAGCATGGACGCGCTGGGCAGGAAGGTGGTGGTGTGCGACAACGGCACCGGGGTGAGCGGCCGGGCAGCGGGCAGGGGACTGGGGCTGCGGCCTCCCGGGGCAGCGACCGACCGACCGGCCAGCCAGCCCCGCGGGGCGCCAGCAGCGGGGCCCGGCCGCCCACAGCGTCTGTCACTCGGCACAGCGCGCTGCGGGCGGAGCGGGGAAAGGGGCCGCTCGAGAGATCCGCCGCCCCGCCGGGCGAGATCCGCTCCCCTTCCTGCCACAGGCTCGCTGCCCGCCTCACCTGGCCGGGATCTCCTTCCCCTCTTCCCAGCACTGTCTAGCCGCTGGGATCTTCCTCTCCTCCCGGCCTGCCGCCCTCCCACTTCCCCTGGGATTTTCCATAGGATCTCGGGGCAGGATCCCCTTCTCCCTCCCAGGCCCCCCATCTCCCTCCCAGCCCGCCCCCCCACTGGGATTTCCTTCCCTCCTGGCCTGCCGCCCGCCCCTTCCTCCCGGCCTGCTCGGATCCCTCTCCTCTCCCGGCCTGCTCCTGCCTGCTTCGCCCTACGGCATCTTCATCCCGGCGCCGGCCTGCCCACCTCTTCCCCCCGCCCCCCTCCCCCAAGGGCAGGATCTCCTCCCCCCTTCCCGGCACCGGCCTTTCCCCCCACCCCCATGGGCAGGATCTCCTCCCCCCTTCCCGGCACCGGCCTAGCCCCCCTCCCCTATGGGCAGGATCTCCTCCCCCCCCTCCCGGCACCGGCCTGCCCCCGCTCCACCGGACAGGATCTCCTCCCTTCTTCCTCATGGGCAGGATCTCCTCCCCCTCCTCCCGGCACCGGACTGGCCCCCCACCCCCATGAGCAGGATCTCCTCCCCCGACCTCCCGGCACCGGCTTGCTCCCCCCCCCCCCGCTCTCCCGGGCAGGATCTCCTCCCCCCTCCCCGGCACTAACCTGCTTCCTTCTGAACCCCACAACCCGCCCCATAAATAAACCTTCATACTGCCCCTAGAGTTCTGCATCCTGCCCATGTGGATTTCCTCCCATTCCACTGCCCTAAAAGACCACAACCCATCCCTATGGAAATCCCCCATTGCCCCAGAGCTCCACAGCGTCTCACCCCCATGGACCTCTCCCCACTGCCTGAGAGCTCCCCTCGATGAGATCCCTTTCCCCTCCCAGCACGAACCCACCACCCTCCCTGGCATCCCATACCAAAGCACAAAGAGGCCTGTAACGTGGAGCTGGAGCAGCTCCCAAGGACACCACCAGCTCAGCCGGAGTTTGGCAGTTCTCAGCAGGATGAGTGGTTAGATGGTGAAAAGGCTTCTGCCCCTGTCTGTGCTGTAGCTTTGTCTGCTGCCACCATAAGCAGGGTTTTGCTGGGGGCAAACTACCTGTCTGATTATTTTTTACAATATAGATGCAGCCTAAGAACAACAGGGTAACTCAGTGCTCTGGGCCTTTCCACCCTTGGGGGCACATCAGTGCTCATTGTGCTGCTTTGGGATAAAGTGGATGCTTGTCCACTAAGCCCAGTAGCTCATGTCTCTCATAGGCTAAAATTGACTATTGTTGGCATTTCTTGGTGTGTCTATGTGTGTATAATATTAAATATACTGTGTATAAAAAGAGGATAAAGAGAATGAGAATATTTATAGTTGAAAGATTTTCTTACTGCGACTTGTGCTTTTACAGGCAGAATGAGGTATTGGAAACTAATACACATTTTTTTTTGGCTTTATACTAAAGTAGCCTCTAATTTTGATAATTCTGCTAATAATCCTGCATTGTTTAGGCTAGCCTGCATGTTAAAATATCTTCTTGGAGTGTCTTCAAAAAATTCTGTTCAGTGATGAGTGCAGAAAACAGAGGTTGGTTTATATTAAATGACTCTAGCTCACTAAACTGTAGGTATGGGTAGAACCAGACAATCACTACGCTCTCTAATGAACTCTTACAAGAAAATAACAGACAGAAACAGCATATCATTATGACTAAACACTTTTCACAAAGTGATCACTCTATCGGTCCTTATCCTCAAAGGAAACCTGCACAACACTTTCAAAAGATGAACCTGGGAGTTTAAGTTCATAACTTTGCTAGACACTAAAAGTCATGGACTGAATAGAGATACTGGTCATGTCTATGCTACAAAATTAAGTCAACGTAATTTACATTGGCATACAGCTGCTGCAGTAATTACATCGATTGTATGTGTGTGTCACGGCACTGCTGTATGTCCTTTTTGTGCCCCATCTCACCTATACGACGAGCAATCAAAGTTAGTATGGCAGGATCGGAGCTGCAGCCGCAAAGCCGCCTCTCCCCATACACCCAACAAATCCAGCAACTCTGTACTTCAGGCGGGAGCGTGAAAGCCAGCATGGTCAGCTGGGAAGATATGATGTGAGTTGTCCCCGCAGAGCAAACAGGAAGCGGAATTTCAAAAATTCCTGGGGCTTTAAAGCAGGGAGGGGGGTGCATGCCTGTGTACCTGGCTGCAGGGCAGCAGAGGAGAAACTGCTTACCAGAGCCGTCATGATGGGCATTGTGGGACAACACCTGGAGGCCACTTAGGGCGACAGGAGCAAGTGCACTGTCTATCACTCCATGTCATCCCTCCAACTTTGTCTCAAAAAGTTCTATGCCGCTTGTCAAGGTGATTTTATTACGTCAGTGAAGCAGGAGAGTTAAATCGGTGGGAGGAGCATTGTTGTGTGTACACTTTCACCGCTTTGTCGATGAAACCTGACTTTTGACGACAAAACTGTATGGTTTAGACAAGGCGCTATGCCTATACGACTACTTATGTCAGTATAATTTATGTCGCACAGGTGTGTGAATAATCCCCCCAAGCGACGTAAATTACACCTACGTAAGTGCTAGTGTAGACCCCACTATGTTGGCAGGAGATCTTCTCCAGCCAACATTGCTACCACCTTTTATGGAGGTGGTTTTATTATGCTGATAGGAGAGCTCTCTTCTCTTGACATAGAGCGTCTTCACCAGATGCACCGCAGTGGCTTTATGTGTAGGCAAGCCCTACGTTGATGTAGCTGGTGAGTTATGTTAGTAGGAACAAAATTTTAATGTAGATACATACTTAGGTTGCCGTAAGCTGCCTTGCGGCAACCTGATTCTATAGTGTAGATCAGACCACTGGATTTATGGCTGCTTATAACAATCTATAACCCACTAATAACGCCTCCCCTTCCTTAATACCCCTCTAGTCATAGAGAGGAAATGGGCCATTTCACCTCGAATGGTCCCTTGAAATATGTATCAACTATGTACGCTAAACAGTCTGTTCCATCTTGTATTTAGCTGTGATACTCTGAGCCTTGGTCTACACTGCAAAGTTATGTCGATATAATTGTCACTCAGGGGTGTGGAGCAACGTAGTTGTACTGACTTAACTCCTGGTGCAGACAGTGCTAGGTCAATCCTAGGGCTTCTCCCCTGAACATAGCTACCGCCTTTGCAGGAAGTGAAGTACCTGCTACGCCCACGGAGAACCTCTCCCCTTGGCGTTGATAGCGTCTTCACTAAGTGCTACAGCGGCAACGGTGAAGCTGCAGCACTCTAAGTGTAGGCAACCCTTAGTAAGTTTTGCAGACCAGAAGAGCTATGTGGAGCTTGAAAACTTGTCTGTCAGCAGCAGAAGTTGGTCCAATCAAAGATATTACCTAATGCACCTTGTCTCTCTAGATCACTAAAACAGAGAGTAACTCTTTAAAACTTTTAGTTACAGACTTAGCGCTGTGACCTACAGAATGCCAAAAATTGTTTTTGTCTCTCCTCTTTTCCCTCTTTTGGTAAAGAAGGCCTGAAAGGTTGCGGGGGCTTTGGTTTTTCCCCTCTTATTAGAAATTCAGTTTTTGTCTACCTGGGAAGACTTTATGAACCTGTCAAGATGAGGCCCTGGTCTGCACTACAAACATATGGAAAACTCACACCCCTGAGCAACACAGTTATATTGACCCAACTCCCAGTGTAGACGGCACTGTGTTGACTGGAGGGCTTCTCCTTTCGACAGAGCTACCGCCTCTCAGGGAAGTGGAGTACCTGTGCTGACAAGAGAAGCTGTCCCATTGGTGTAGGTAGTGTCGTCACTAAGCACTAGAGCAGTGCAGCTGTCCCACTGCAGCGCTGTAAGTGTAGACAAGCCCTAGGAAACGAGGTGCTCTTTAAAAACAGATAAGGTAGCTCAAGTGAGCTAACATAACTTGAAACTGTCTTTAACACCTCATGTAAATACTGTTTAGCACCTTTACTGCTACGTTTGTTGATATTTAGGGCCCTACCAAATTCATGGCCATGAAAAACGCATCACAGACCGTGAAATCTGGTCTTCCCCCTGTGAAATCTTTTGTGTGCTTTTACTCTATACTACACAGGTTTCACAGGGGAGACGGTTCTCAAATTGGGGGTCCTGACTCAAAAGGGAGTTGCAGGAGGGTTACAGAGTTATTTTGGGGGGGGGGTGGGTTGCAGTGTTGCCACCCTTCTGAACTGCCTTCAGATCTGGATGGCTGCAGAGCAGCAGCTGTTAGCTGGGCACCCAGCTCTGAAGGCAGTGTCCTGCCAGCAGCAGCGCAGAAGTAAGGATAGTAGGGCAAATACTGTCCTTACTTTTGCGCTGCTGCTGGTGACGGCTCTGCCTTCAGAGCTGAGCTCCTGGCCAGCAGCCGCTGCTCTCCAGCTTCCCAGCTCTGAAGGCAGTGCTGCTGCCAACAGGAGCACAGAGTAAGGGTAACAGTATCACAACCTCCCCTACAATGACCTTTTGATCCCCCCCCCCCACAACTCTTTTATGGTTCAGGACCCCTAAAGTTACAACACTGTGAAATTTCAAATTTAAATAGCTGAAATCATGAAATTTGTTTTTTTAAAATCCCATGATCATGAAATTGGTAGGGCCCTAATGATATTATAGCCTACCTAGATTTAGATTTGACAATTCTAATATTTCAAAGGTTAAAAACTCCATTGTTTTTTGGACTGGCAGGGCCTGAAACCTTTAGGTCATCTCTATACATCATACAAAAATGGCAAAAGAATTCTTTGCAGGTTATCTTTATAAGACCTTAAAGCTCTTGAGGGCCTGATCCCGAGAGGTTGATCTCAGTGGTAGTTTTAAGTGCTCTCAGGATCTGTCTCTTTATTGTGGTGTAAGTATGTTTATTTGCAAATATGTTAATTATGGAGACCAAGACCATGACTTACTTTTACTATAGTTCATCTCAAGTATGCAGTATAAGAACTGCTTTTGTCTTTGGTCCAAACTTCAGTCACTTAGGCCTAATCTACACACACTTTTTGTACCAGTGTAACTATTTTGGTTAGGGATGTGATTGATTGATTTTGGTAAACTGAACTAACTACCTGTAGATCCCTAGTGTGGACACAGTTATACAAGTGCTGCTTATTCCCCTTTCTGTATGGGAACAGATGTACCAGTGGAAAACAGCTTTGTACTGATTATACTGGTATAATTTTTGTGTGTAGACAGTCCCTTGGACAAATGCTTAATTTTAACACATAAATAGTCCTAGAAACATGCTTAATTTTATTGGGTTAGGGGCATAATTACTTGATGTCATTTAAGTCTGTAGCCGCAGTTATGTCAGAAAAATGATTTTTCAACGTAGGCAAAACCCAGTTTTTGAGAAGAATAAATTGAGCCATAAATTGAGTTAAAGCCATACATTTTCATTATCAAGTCAATATTGTAATAGAAAATGTTATACTATGATAGACAAAGCTGTCTTATTTTAGAATTATTTTTAATAAAATATTTTCATGATAAAGTGAATGAATACACCATGATTAGCATTAAAAAACCCTTCAGTTACTCAGAAATATAACAGAAAATGTTAAATATGAACTACCTTAGCGGTTGTAGCCAAAATGCTTTAATTTTCTTCTTTAAAAATCTTGAATAAATTGATTGGAAACCTGCAGTTCCTGTAATGCTTACTGTAGTATGTGATTATTGTGGATCTTATTGCAATCTGTCTTTAAGAAAAAGTAATTTAAAAATGAGTTTTCACAACACATGTAATGTAGGACAACCTTTAATAAGGTCAGCAGCAGGATCTTAATGTCCACCTCAAACATTCTAGATTTTATGATTTATTTATTGTATTTTTTTTAGAACAAATAGTAAGTTACTTTAGGCCTGGAGTGTTGTCCTAATTAAATTTAAAATTCTTTTGTTCGAGAGATTTATACTACTTTAAACTACCTTAACATTGAGACTTGATGAGATATAAGATTATTCAGTATAAAATTGGTCTCAAGACAGGTTTGTGAGCAGATGTAGCTTGTGTATTTATTTTTATTTGAAAGAATATTTATACACTGCATGTTCTTACCACTTGATGACTCAGTGGGAAGTCAGAGCACCAATTTAAACCACAATGCTAAGAAGAGGAAACTATATATGGTAAAATAATTTCTTATACACCGGATTCTTGCACGCACCAGGCAAACTAAGTAACTATTCTTAAAACACACTTGTAAGTATATGTACAATAGACATTTGTTCTGTGCATTATAATGTACGACATGTAAATCTTGCAAAGATGTTTTTCAATGAGTAGTTCTTCACTATTTTGTAAGATGCAATGTTGCATTTAAATGTTGCTGCTGTTAAACATTTACAATATGCTTAGTTGTGCTGAACTTGGAATTCGATAACTGCCCCAAGGAACACTTCAATTTTGGTTGCATTAGGGAATTTGTTTGCCAGTGGAAAGAATGGGGAATATCTGGGGTCTTTTTAGTAAAAGGAGTTTTTTAGTAAAATGAAAAATGGATTATCCTTGACTAATTATAGATTTTTGAGTGTATTGATTGTATAGTTTGAAGTTCTGGAAAGTTTTTTTAATAAGCTGCTGAAAAATAGGCATTTGTGATTTGATTTGATTTTTTAGTTGGCAAGTGTTACTTTTCGTTTTTACTCCTTTAGCAAGAAATCAAAAACACTCTGGGGCCTTTTCTTCGGCAGCGTTGTTACTCTTTGTGCTGACTCTTAGAATATCCGTTATAGATCAGTAGCGTACATAAAGTGTTATAACTTTGTAGCCATAGTGTCAAATACGTTCAGCCATCTGAAGCCACTGAATTTTAAGTTGACGATGAAAACTGCTGCAATATGAATCTCATCATTAACTTCTAGGAATCCTTTTTAAAAAAAAAAAAGGCTGACCTCCCTCATTCACCGGATCCTCCTGTAGCCTGGGGAAAGGTTCCCTGAGCTGGGAAAGGAGACCAGGAGTTCAGGTCTCATCTTCTAAATGCTATTTAAATTCCTATCAGACTTGCTAAACTTATTATTGACCAAGGCGCCATGAACCCCAAACCAGAAGATGTGGGACAAGCTGCTGAAAATCCTCCCACTCCCCCGTTTTTAAATAGGTTAGCAGAAAGCTCATACAAAGGCACTGTGAACCCAAATTTCTTATGTAACAGACCCTGCTCTTATCCACTATACTACACTGCCTTTCAGAGTGACTAAGCCAGTTTAGCTGTACTGTTTCCTGCCACTATAAACCCCATTCTTTCTCCAGAGCCAGGGATAGAACCCAGGATGCCTGATCACCAGTATTCTGCTGCTGACTAGTAAATAGTTGTGTATAATCCCTGGGATAGTGTATGTTAGTCCTTCTCCAGGCTGGTATAGAAAGGGACTGGCAGTTACTCCTGTAGTTCAAACAGTAAGAGCCTAAGCTGGAGCTCTCAAGGTGAAGCAGTTCAAACCCTGCTGCTGATCTATGTGGAGGTAGGGTTGTGTATGATTTGCTCTGTGAAAAGACCACTTTAAAACAGTATTGTAGAACTTAAACTATGATGATTTGTAGATTGTAAATGTGTGAATCACCAAAACACACACTTCACCTTTCACTCGTTTATTGCACATTTCACTTTTGTCACCCTCCTGGTAGGTGTATCTGTGTTGTATGTCATCCTCTGCCCAGTCTGAAGAGAATGAGTATTTGTGACAGCTCTCAGCTTGAGAACTTGGCCCTGTACCCCGCACAAGCTGTAAAGACTCATGCTTTCGATTTTGGAGATCATTGTTTCAATTCATAGTGTTGGCCAACATGGCGTCCATGACACTTGCAGGTCTCTCGTGTTGGTGTGTTTGAAGGTTGAGAAGTACACTTAATACTTGCGTGAAAGGGCGTGGGAGGAACAATAGGCAGATTTACTGGTATAGTGCTGCTGCAGCTGCTTGTGGCTGTATGTAGTTTCTGGAGTCCATGAGAGGCTCTGATGGAGTGTTTTGGGGAGTATTTACGTGGACTCCTTCGTAGAATAAGGGGTTGCAGGCACACAGTTTGCTAAGGCATATCAGACTTGCACAGTCTTCAGAAGCAGCTTCACCTGTATAAAAAAAACTAAGAAATTAGTGAACAAAAATTACATTTAGTGGCATTTAACATTGCAACAGGGCACATCCCAGCCACCCAAAACCTTAGAAGCATGGAAATAAGTTATGGGGAAAGCACTTCTTTCTACCTGCACATTGCAGACAGCACTTTTGATAATGCGCTTCATTGCTCCATAAGGTTTCCATCTCCAACAGATTCCCAAAGTAATATATACCCCTAATTGATCAAACTTGAGTGACCTCAGCTGTGTTAAGGCAAATTAACTTCACCAATGCTTTAAATATGACAGTTGTACTCATCTGTTCATGTAATTGATATAAAAGCGTATGAAGTCACATGCACTTTTGTATTAAAGAGCATGTTTGATCAAATTGGGGTAATAGGCTTGTGAGGCTCTATCTCCCATTAATCAGAGTGGCTTCATAGCTTTGCAGACTCTCTGATACTCAGGTGTGGAAATAAGTGCATTGGCAAAAAGATTTTGGGCTCCAGCCTGTTCAGCGTGTTCCGATGTTCCAAATACGGTTGGCCATTAATTGCTGTCATAAATAGGAGCAGCACTCTCTTGCATGTGTAGACAAGATCTGAATAAATCCTAGATATTGATAGCCTCAGAATAAGCAGAAGGGCTGACAAGCCCTTGCCTTGCCATTTCATACCATATTGCTGAAGAAGACCTTTCATCTTTGGAAAGGAGTCGGGACTTGTGGAAGGGAGTTGATAAGCCCAAGAACACGCTTCCTACCCTCAAACATGTCAAGTTGGCTCCAACGGCAGACAGAACACATTTAAAAACGGAGGTGGTGTACAAAAAGAAAAGTGAGGGCGACAAAAGTTTTGCCCTGCATCATGTTTTTCCATTGATGCTGAATGCAAATTGATTTTGCTAATTAAAAGTATAGCAGCTACTAGGTAAGGAGCCATATTAAATGATTCGTAATTCTTGCCATTGTATTTAAGGTTCTTAACTTATATCCACATTTCCCAAACTTTTGAAAGTTGAGCCTCCCTTTGGGGAAAAAAACCCCCAAATGTGCCTCCCGCCCCAAAACGCCCCAAAGAATGTTAAAGGCCTACTGTTCATTTTAATGTACATATCTTCATGCACCACCACTTCTCCTCTTCTCTCAGGGAAGTACTGGTGTATAACTTCCCATCCTTTCTTACATACTTTGAGCAGTGTTGATATTTAAAGTATTCTAACTGGCATTTGAGTTAATATCAGTTGAAATTAATAGGACAGTTCACACTTTAGAATTCAGGCAGAAATTACTGCATCAGTTAGCCTTCAAAAAGTGATCCGAGTGTTTTTCCACAACTGTAACAGCTAGAGACTTTTTGTTTTTATAGACACAGCAGAAATGCTAGACAAAATTTGAAATCTGTCTGCTCTCACAGCAAGCCGCTCCCACAGCAAGCCACTCCCCGCTCCCAAAATGAAACAAAAAACACTTTATCCCAGGGTAGCATGTCCCACATCTTAGAAAATGTAGACTTACATTAAGTTCTTTCAAGTGTTACATGGCTTTTTAAGTATAATTTTAATAATGCCTTATTACCCTGCAGTTTGGACTAAGAAGATGTGAATAGCAATGCACACTAAAGTGCTGTGCTGTCCAAGGACTGAAGAGCCCCAAGTTTGCAGCCCAACTTTTCAGTTCATGCCTGCAGTATCCTTACTGGGGAGTTACAGCACAGCATTTGTGCACTGCTATTCACACCCCATTAGCCCAAACTATGGGGTATTAGAGACAGGCCCTAAGGGTTTTGAGAAGTAAGCTGCTTGCTGCCAGAGGACCACCCTGAAAGATGATCAATGTAGAGTTGAAGAATGGTGGGGGGAGGTGAGCCAAATACAGTATAGTTAAGCTCAGAGGTTTCGCGCATATCTTTACCAAATGAAACAGGCAGTATTAGTATCTCTTAAAAATTTCAGATATGTGCTTAAAAAAAGTTTCTAAAACTATTTAAAATGAGTATTGACGTTCTAGGCAGAGACTTGTAAATGTACATTTGGGCCTACAAATTTACCCTAATTGTGAACTCAACTGTAAACAGTGAGTATATGTTCATTAGATGTTGCAATAACTTACAACAACAAATATTGGTGGGAAAAGGTGCAAAAGTGGGACAGACTGAAATAGTTCAAGCAAAAATGTCTACTGATATTACTCAAGGACTACGTTAAGATCATTCTTGGTAAACAAGAAAAGTGTGGAAGCAGAAATCAGTAAACTACAATTGGTGTATTGGAAACTAGGTCTAATTGTTGGACAGAATAATGAGAGGGTGGTCTATTCCAGCCATCATTGCCTTTTGGGGTCCTTAAAGAGACTTTGGGGAGAACAATTGGCCAGTGGGAGTGAGCTTCACCATCATGGCTACCATCCCCACTGTCTCCTCGGAGCTCAGATCTTTTTTATCATGAAAGATGTCCTGACCAAACTGGGCCAGATGACATCACTACCCCCACTAGTCTCGCATCCCAAACACCACCTGGGATGTGAGACTCTCTTCTCCCACCTCCTCCAATATGTCTTTTTCCTTCCTTACCTTATTTCTTCTCTTTCATATCTCTCACTCCTTTTCCCTTCTGTCTAAAGAGAGTCTGGCTTAGCTGGCCAAGACTGCATATTTTTCAGCATTGCTGTGAGCCTGTGCCCAGAAAGAGGTAGCTAAACACAATGCCCTAAATAGTCCTCTTCAGGTATAAGTTTGCCAGGTCTTGGAATGGGTAATAAGTCTATGTGCTGTGTCTGGTTTTTTCAGCAGTGAAAGTGCGTGGGAGAGTCAACACCAGAGACAGAAGCTGCATTTTCTGTCTTTGCTATTCTTTTCTTTCCCCCCTTGTGTGTGTTTGTTTTGTTTTGTCTTGTCATCTTAGGAAATGGGATCGGGCTTTAACAACACCAGCAATAATAGCTCCAGACCATCTCAACTAATTTCTTTGTTTTTCCCCAAAAGGACAGTCATTACCTTCTTTAATACTACCGAAGAGGCTAGTTTTTTTTCCTTCTAAAAACTCTCCAGATACAGGGAAAGGGAACAAGTGATGTTGATAAAATGAGAGCCATATTTAATACTTTATTCAATATTTAATTTAATACATCCGATGAAGTGAGCTGTAGCTCACGAAAGCTCATGCTCAAATAAATTGGTTAGTCTCTAAGGTGCCACAAGTACTCCTTTTCTTTTTGCGAATACAGACTAACACGGCTGTTACTCTGAAACCTGTCATTAATCCTTTACGTTTCAAATGCTTCTACTGTTTTTCCTTCTTTTCTGTATCTTTAATAAAAGGATTTGTAATGATGTGTTTGCCATGGAACAAAGCAGGCTGAGGTCACTGTCTTCCAAACCCCGAACTTGTTTAAAACTGTTTAATGTTGGACAGTCAGGATCACGTTAACACCTTTGGGCCCCTTTATTACATCTAAATTAACACAACGTGACTTATTTTCTAAAATTCCTTACCTGCATTTGAAAATTTCCTCATAAAGACTAAAATATTTTTAATAGTAATAAACAAATGTGATGCATATATTAACTAATCAAATTATTTAACTTTTTTCTTTTCAGTTTGTGAAATGTGGGTATGCAGGCTCAAATTTTCCGGAACACATCTTTCCAGCTTTGGTTGGAAGACCAATTATAAGATCAACTGCCAAAGTGGGAAACATTGAAATCAAGGTAATGTTTTTTTCTATAACAGTTTAAAGCATTCACGGTAGTCTTTACAGTAGAACCTCGGAGTTACAAACTGATCAGTCAGCCTCACACCTCATTTGGAACTGGAAGGATGCAATCAGGCAGCAGAGACAAAAAGAAAGAAAGAAAGAAAAAGCAAAAACTGTACACCAGCAGTTCTCAAACTGTGGGGCGGGACCCCAAAGTAGATCGCAACCCCATTTTAATGGTGTTGCCGGGGCTGGGACCCCAAAGTAGGTCGCAACCCCATTTTAATGGTGTTGCCGGGGCTGGCCTAGATTTGCTGGGGTCTGAGGCAGAAGCCCAAGCCCCACCTCCTCAGGCCAAAGCTGCAGCCTGAGGACTTCAGCCCTGGGCAGTGGTGCTCAGGTTACAGGTCTCCTGCGTGGGACTGAAGCCCTTGGGCTTCAGCTTTGGTCCCCCCCACCTGGGGCAGTGGGGTTTGGGCTTTGGCCCGCCCCCACCCAGGGTGGCAGGGCTCAGGCTTTGGTCCCCTCTCCTGGGGTCATGTAGTAATTTTTATTGTCAGAAGGAGGTCACGGTGCAATGAAGTTTGAGAACCCCTGCAAATGTAAACTACTAAAAAAAAAAAAAGGGGTAAGGAAACAGTTTCTGTGCTTGTTTCATTTAAATTAAGATGGGTAAAAGCAGCATTTTTTTGTGTGCATATTAGACTTTCAAAGCTGTATTATGTCAATGTTCAGTTGTAAACTTTTGAAAGAACAACCGTAACGTTTTGTTCAGAGTTATGAACATTTCAGAGTTATGAACAACCTCCATTAACAAGGTGTTCGTAACTCTGAGGTTCTACTGTAACACATGAAAGTACTTTCTCCTTCTTTTATCATGCCCCCCAGCAGTCTATCCTGTGATTCACTGCTTAAGTAATGAGCTTTAGCAGCTGCACCCCTTCGGGGCATGTGGTGAGCAGAAGGGTAGATTAACGTTACTGGAAGCTGACCGTCAGGGGGCCAGTGTGCATAGGGGGGCTGGAGCTCTTAGATCTTGATAAGGGATTTGGGGAAATGAGGCAGAAATTGATCAGATGACTGATCCTTGCTGTCCAGTCTTAGTGCAAGATTCTGAGACAATGGTGAGTATTGGCTATAACCTGTAATGTTTACTATTCAGTGTACAATTAGTTGTAAGCAAAACCATCTGTGAACTAGTATTAGTTGCCTAACTTTGCTTGTATTTATTTTTCATTATGTTTTAAGTAGTGATGGTAGACATAATGCTTTCCACAGAATAGAGAAACAATCCCTGCTCTGAGGAGCTTACAGTCTAAAAATATTGTAATATTGCAGGTTTGAAAAAAATTCTAATCACTAGCATTGAGTTGAAAACCTTCCTTGAGGCATGTGGGGGCTTATGTTTCTAACCCTTCTGATTGCAGAGATACTATTTCAGATTTAAGTACATGCAGGGCTGACTTCCTGAGTGTGCAGATAAAGTTTGTGTCTGCTGCTCCTGCTTCACAAAGCTATGAGTGGCAGAGTGAAATCAACAGAACTCTGGTCAGTTTTACTCCTGATATTTGGAATCCTAGAGGTAGCACTGAAACAGTTTCTTGCTGGTGCTTAGGGGAAAGTATGAGCATTAGTAGAAGGTGGCATTAGAATTATTTAAGAGGAAGAATGACAAAAAATGCAAAGTAAAGGTCTAGACTGGAAAGGGGTAAAGTAGCGGAGATCTTTCATTTCCTTCCCTGCATCCCTCAGCAGCCAGGAGGTTGGGTAGTAGAGGACTTTTCACCTTCACAGTAGCTGGGAGGACATGGAGGGAGAAAGAGAGAGTTCTTCTCCTCATTTCTCGAAGCTTGGTGGGGGCAATTGAAGGTCCACGTTTTTCAGACATCTACTTGCCAGTAGCTGAAGTGAAAGCTAGATTCCGCAAGCAGAGTCAAAGTACAATCCTGGCAGAAATCCCCTCACCCTACACAGTGGTTAGAAATGTCTCACCAAGGAATTTCTCCTGGAGATTACTGATGTGGACCCATCTTCTTTCTGCTTTGTTTCTACCTTAGGCTAGAAGCTTTAGTGTTATGGGTAATGGGTCTGATACATTTTTCAAGCCCTGACATGGTCAATGCTGCTAGCCCAGTTTAGGATGGCCTTTGATCATCTGAGTATTTGATTTAGTATGAGTTGAGGCTCTGGAATGGGGTTGAGGGGAGTGTCATATATGATGTATTGATGCTTTTTTGCATCTAACTTCTTGTATCATGTCTCCCATTCTAAAGATAGAATCACTCAAGGATATTTTCATGAAGAATGGGACTTGGACTCCTGATTTATTTTGTAACTACTTTACAGGACCTGTCTACTTTATTGTAGTTGCTGTAAGACAAGGCCAAAATAAACCAGGTCAGGAGAAGCAAACAACCATCCTACAGATCTGTCTCAGATCTTCCTTCCTGGTGCATATGTAGGATAAATTCAGAAAGACAGTACAGTGAAACTGTCTGAGGGCCATTTTTTTCCCCTCTGGATGTCATTCCATTTTTGCTGCTTTCCTAAAAAGATATTTTTGGCAGATAAATTATACTAAAATTTGAATGGATTAATTCTAGCTACACATTAAAGAGCATTGTGGCTCATTCAGAAGACTCTTGAGCAAAGGAAATTGACAAGAACATAGTCAGTTTAGCTCTTTAAAAATATTCAGAAAAACTAGCCAAATTCAGGAACTGAGTGAAATGAGCCCTAAAATAGGGTTTTATAAAAGCAGCCTAACCCTCCCTTGCCTATTATTCCTGTCAGGAGAGCAAATGAGGACATAAGGAGACACTGCTACATCAAAGGTGTGGTTTTCACTGGAACAGTTTCCCCCAAAATTCCAACCAGTTTTAAAACCTGTTGAGCTAAATTGATTTTAAAACTGCTTGAAGTTGTAGTGCAGATCAGGCTCCTGGCAGCTTGAACTAGTTTTACTGAACCAGCTTCTAAACTACCTTCAGCAGTTTTTGAAACTGGTTTGGTAAAAATGGTTGGCTTAGGGAGCCTAAACTACGCTGCACTTCCAACTGGTTTTAAAATAGATTTTGATGGATCAATTTTAAAACTAATTAGAATCTTTAGGGATACTTCCTTGCAGTAGAACAGACCCAAGTATGCACTTTACCTCATTTTTATTCCTAGTCCATGCCCCACAATTATCTTCCTCAGTTCCTATCTCAGAAATCCATAGACTGGGGTGTCTGTAGGCTTTGAGTGAGTGGAGAATATAGTCAGCATTCACCCTGTGTTCCTCCTGCGACTGGATGTGGATTTTCTGGCAGCTGCCTTTGCAGAGTACTTGCTCTGATGTTATTGTCATGTGTAAGTAGAGCAAGTAAACATGCCTACTGGAGCTGATATTTTTCTTATTAAAATGCTATTGGAAGGGTTGGTGACTGAGGAGGCCTAGGTTTTGATCTTGGATTGGGTCATGAGTGAAAATGGCATCCTAGTCCCTGCTTGTCCACAAAAGTACGTATCTTGCTGTGTAGTACGATGGCTGTTAATTCTCCTAGCCCCCCTCTAGCACAGCAGGGTACGGCATGGCAGAACTGAGATGCAGAGCTGTGTAGGGAAATGTGCACAAATCTGCCTGCACTGTACCCTTTTCAGGTCATTGCTGTTGCTGTGTCACTTCATGAGCGCTTAATTCAGTTAGAATGAATACATAAACAGCATTTAAGTTTATGAGCTTCATGTACTCACAAGTTTGTATTTTAGCTTAATATTTTTATAACTGTTATAGTAAAAATTCAACTCGAAGAGCTGGAAGGATGAATATTTTTATGGAAAAAAAGAGGTGGAGGAAAGCAGGGATCCTGGTGGCAATGTGCTGGCGTTAGTTGCTTCCAAATCCACCACGCAATTAGTCTACTCCAGATCTACCACTCACGTTGGATAAAATTCGATTTTTAATGGGATATCGGCATATAAAAGATCTTGCTTCTTAGAAAAGATGCAAAGACACTGGTTATTGTCAATAGCATATTGTGAATAAAAATGAGAAGCCCGCCACTAAACTAATGGAAACAAATTAATCACAGACAGAAATGGCTTCTGAGAAGAACAGCGATGTCATTGATAGTGGTAGCTTGGCCCTAACTACGCTAACTCAGAACACTTGCAGCAATACGTGCATCTCTTTTCTGCTGTATATCTACTGTGTACTTAAAATAATTTGAGGATTTCCTTTAGGCCTTTTCTGACTCTCTTGCTTCTATCTTCTTTCTTCACCTTTCTTGACCTGTTGAAGTAGAATAACAAAAAGATGGTAAGTGAGGTGCCCCTGTATTGTTTGTTTCCCATTTTTTGCTTTATGGGATGCAGTAGCCGTTGCATTATTTTGATGCTTTTTAATGTTTTGTCTTGTCCCACATTTTACATTTGATTACTTATTTTAAACTTTGTTCATTGTTTTGATTTAGTAGCAACTAATACTATAAGAATCTTGTATATTGCTTCTGATTGTGACATGACCTGAGTTATGTGCAGATGCAAGAATAATTCATTTTTCTATAAGAGCAACATGAATTTAATGTTAACATTAGAAAATGCTTTATCTAACATAACAAAATAATGAAGATAGGAAAAGATCATGGCTTTTCCTTGACCTTGTCCTGGTCTGAGGTATACGTCATGCACAGAACAGATTTCAAATGGTTGTTCTTTAACTAGCGATTGTTAAATAAAGTCAGAATTTTATGAATTTGTTGTGATAGAACTGATGTAGTCACATGGTTACTTAGTGGTATGTTTGTTGGAGTAAGTTTAGCAAATTATGATCTTCTTAAAGTTTAGGGGTTTAGGTTTCTAATTTTTACATTAATAGTCCATTCTATGAAAACTGTTTTATAAAATTAAGAACTGATTAGGGGACTCAAATTAAAAATCATGTAATAAAATTATTTCTTTACCAGTTACTAGTAACTTCTTAGATTATTAAAACTAAAAATAATTTAAAAGTTCCAGTTTGCTTTTCATTATGTCTTTTTCTTTCTTAGCTTAAACAGAGAATCTGAGTCACCTTTACCTCTCAGTGGCACAGTGATTGGGTTGTAAACTCTGCAGTAGACAATTTGGTCAAAAGCAACCATTTCATTGTACTTTAATAAAGGAAACACTTATTATTTTGCTAGATTGTAGAAATGTGATCTTTAAAAAGAGGATATATTTTAATTCATTTCTTTAAATATGGTGGTAAGTCAGCCATTAAGGCTCCTCTGGAAGAAGATGGTCTATAGTGGGAAGCAAAGGTAACATTTCATTGTACCCACTTGCCTCAGGAAATACCTGTGGAAAAGGAAAGGGTTTTCCTATATAATCAATTTAGAAATTGACTATATGAATCACAACTGTGTAATATGTGTATTTTGTATAAAATATCATACTGGGGTTGGGGGTTTTTTGTTTTGTTTTTTTGATGCGGAATAAAAGGGATACATATCAGTTATCGGTCTACCCTGTTAAAACTTTACTGGCAAAGGCTTAGTTAAACCACTTTTTATTTTAATGTTTAGTGTGGTACTTCCAGTCCCTTATTTGCTTTTGCTACTTGTTCTGTATGCTTATGCAGCTCTCATTATCCCTGTTTTGGGAATGTGCACAGAAACTTGCAGCATGCGTGAAAAAATTTTCTGCTAGCCCCACCTACTATCTTTTATGTGCTTTTTCACATCTCAACCTATTCAAGTGAGTATTTGATGAAGTAATTTTGGAGATCTCAATGAGTAAACGTCTGTACATACTAAGGTTTCTTTACTGTTCCATGGTTACAAAATGCAGGGTAGCTTCTTACTACGGTAAGTTTGATTTAAGGTTTTGAAGTCTTCCAAATACCGGTTCTCTGAAAAGATCTGGTATGGGTCTCAGCCACATTAAATATTTTGTGCAGTAAAGCCTACTTTTTATACATAAAAACTAATTTCAGGTCATGGGCCATTCAGTACATATAATCAGATGCAAGTTGGAATATCTTTTATTCTTAATAATCAAAAACTGCTAAAGAATAATGAAAATTCTTGCAAACTGACATAAAAACTTCAATACTGTGACTTTATAGGATCTTATGGTTGGTGATGAAGCAAGTGAATTACGCTCAATGCTGGAAGTGAACTACCCAATGGAGAATGGCATAGTCCGGAACTGGGATGATATGAAGCACCTCTGGGACTACACATTTGGACCAGAAAAACTTAACATCGATACGAAAAACTGTAAAATACTACTCACGGAGCCTCCCATGAACCCAACGAAAAACAGGGAGAAGATTGTAGAGGTATGTTTCTTGACTTGAATAAGGAAAACCTATTTGTGGAGAGCAGGAATTGATGATGGCAGGCACTAAATTTTGTCTAAGAGGTCACTGCTTTTTTAAAATGTAAGATAACCCCTCAAGGCAACATTCTTCCTTGCAGAAAATGGGAGAATTGGTTACAGCCCAGAATAATCACCTTCCTAGTTTATCCAAGGGCAAACAATCCTACTTAGTCCTAAAGTCTAAACAGACTAGCAGTCCCGTGCAAGCTTCTGGACCAGGAAATCACTGATTCAGGCACTGAAGTTCAGGTATGCCTGCACATCCCATCCCCATTGACCCAATAAGGTGAGCTGATGCCTAATACATAGGAGAGGTCTTCCAAAACCCAGTTAATCTTCCTTCACCTCCCTTTCTCAATGACTTAATCCTGCAGTATTCTGAGTAGACCAAATCAAGCAAAGCACTAAAGTTCATGCTTATCTTTAAGCATGTGAGCAGTCCCATTGACTACTGTATATTGGATTAGTGCCAGAGTTCTCAGCATTTCTCAGGATCAGGCCCTAAATGAATTTGACTCCAGCTGGGAGATTAGCAGAGTTTACAGGGGAAATTAAGGTGGTGGCTTGGAAGTAAGGAGTGGTTTACCAGGCAGAGTGTATAGTGTTGTTGTAGGCACCTGGGACATGTTAAGAAAGAGTCAATTTTTGCCAGCACATCTTCTTCCCCCCTTCCCCGCCCTCCAAATCTGTAATAGGTTCTGGGGACTATCTAATAACAGCCTTTCTAGAAAGGCGGTCCTGCAACTAGTTGTCGGGTGCCACAGTGCAGTCTGGAGTGGGTGAGGTCGTAGAGGGTATGTCTACACTGCAATTAAACACCATAGTTGGTCTGTGCCAGCTGACTCGGGCTTGAGGTGTGCGGCCATTTAATTGTGGTGTAGATGGTGTAGACGTTCCAGCTCTGGCTGCAGCCTGAGGTCTGGCACTCTCCCACCTCGCAGGGTCCTAGAGCCTGGCCTCCAGCCTGAAGCCAGATGTCTGCACTACAGTTTAAACAGCCCCAGTCAGCTGGCACAGGCCAGCTGTGGGTTTTTAATTTCAGTTTAGACATACCCTTAGGCTGCATCCCCAATCCAGCATTGACTTAGATGGTCAAGTGCCTCATATAAAAGAAATAGCTCCTTATACAATTCCTATTTTTAATAATTATTTGTCACAAAGTCTCACAGTTTTGGAAAGGTAGTAATGTGAGAATAACATAAAATTTGTTGACTTTCTGTCACGTTATTACTCTAGCAAATAGACCTCTGTTAATGTAAATATTCAGTATAGTTTCAAATGTGGCAGAGAATACCTCGGTAATAACCTCTTCTTTCAGAGACTTTGCTGCAGGAATAAATTGATTATTAAAAAGGTGATATTTTAACTGAAAACTTTCAAAGACTCTGTAGAACATTAGTGTTAACGGATATGAAACTTGAGGTTTTGGGGGGAGTGAGCTCATGAATGTTAAATGATGTCATCTCATAATGCTATGTAAAGCAACGTTAACTAGTCATGTCTGCTTTATCAGGTACATTCATGACTGACTGACTAATGTGGTGCAATAGACAGACTGAACAGTTCTAACAAATGTATGGCTGCCTTCGTGGCATGAATGATTGAATTTCCTTATCAGGTTTCTCGGCCATTCAGAAATCTATCAGGATGTGGTTGTTTTTTGTTTTTCTGGCTTGTTAGGATATAGATATTCAGGCCTTTCTGTAAAGGCCTATACTCTAAGAATTTAGGTGTATTCTTATCACTTAGCTAGTTATAGAGGTAGAAAAGAAAGAATCAGAATCACTGTCTGCTGGTGTAAGGGCCTTCTCTTACTGTGACAGTCTGAGGCCCTGTTCTTAGGCTAAGATCTCTGGCTAAACAACAGAGGCAGCCATAAGCTGGGAAGTGAACGGTCACATCCTCACATTCCAAACTAGTCACATTGAAAGAAGGTGCTACAGTGATAGAACAACAAAGAAATGAGGATTTCACATCCCAGCTATTGATAGGTGAGTTCTTGCCAGACAGGATGTTATCAAACTAAGTTTCCTTTTACATCTTCTAGGCCCTTCCCTTTCTCTGGGGCTGATTGGCATTATCAGGACAGGATTGTATTCCTAACAGCCCAATAGCACCTTCTTTCAATGTGACTAGTTCGGAATGTGAGGATATGACTGTCACAGTAAGAGAAGGCCCTTACACCAGCAGACAGTGATTTTTGATCCTTTCTTTTCTACCTCTATAACTAGCTAAGTGATGAGAATACACCTAAATTCTTAGAGTATAGGCCTTTACAGAAAGGCCTGAATATCTATATCCTAACATGGCTTATCCAAAGACTCTGTTGTGATTATTCTAGTACAAAATTATCTTGTTTGAGCTCACTATAACTTCTGAAATGTATTTTCTATACTCTGTTGTTTCATAGTCTTCCCTGGGGAGAAATTACCGTACTTTATTACACCAATTCAGAGAACGTAAACCTGAAATATGAGCAAGGGAATTAAGAATTTTTTTTGTGTGTGTGGAGCATTTAGCCTTTTTATATAAACACTTTTATAGTTTTTTGAGTGAAGTAAAAACTTTAGTTCTTTTAATGCCTCAGCTTTTGTATTGATCACAGCATGATGAAATCAAATCTTTCTAGTTTTAAAAGGTAATGTTATAGGAAAAGAATCAAAACATTGTCCAATTTTTTTCTATTTTTGAAGCTAGAATGAGAGGCCAATCTGAGATCAGATGAAAGACTGAGTTAAGAGTTTCATAATATGTAATGAAGCTATAATAATTCTGGTATATTTATCATGAAATCCTTGGTGCAATGCAACACAATTGCTTCTTAAAGAAATGATTAATTGAAATGAGTTTTTATGAAAAGTCATTTTGACTGTGTACACTTAACATATCCTGAGAAATCCTAACCGTTATTTTAGTCTGCCTGGCTTTTGTTAGGGCTAGTCTGCACTGACAATGCTAAAGCACTGCCGTGGTTTGTTTCAGAACATACTTAGAGACAATTTCCGCTTTGCTCTTCAGTGTAATTAGCTTTATAAGTGTCTTTGTGTAACTTTTGTCTCAACCTCTGCATAGCCGTTAAATTCTCACACCTGTAACATCCCCTCTGAGGAACAGCCCAGTTGTGTACCTTTCTGTGGTGTATTCTGTGGTGTGGTGGAAGCATTCTTTGGCATTGTCACCCCTTACAACTCCATTGTTTAGTATTCTAGAGCATTCTCTTTTTCTAGCTTCCAGTGCTTTATTGTTGGGCTCCTGCCATTTTTGGAGAAAGGCATTGGACTGGCAACAAAACAATAACTTTAATAGAAGCAAAGATTTATTTTGAGGAGAATATTCTTGACGCTATTTGGATATCAGATTTGTCAAATGTGGTGTGGCGAGACTGCAATTATAGATGTCAAACAAAATAAGTCTAAAATGTCTGAAATAAGCATAGCTAAAAACAGAAGTCTTATGTGTTTACTGCAAAAAGTATATCTTTCCAGGAATATAGTGGAACATGCGAACGCAGTAACTAATCCTGTATGCATATTCTGATTATGGGCAGATAGAAATTGTTACATACCTTTCTCCCATTACAATTTTGGTTCATTTTATGAGCAGTAGAATTCATACAGATTGGGAACAGCAGTAATTCTGTGTCAGTTGAGGTCTAGAAGCTCAGACAGTTTCTTGTTTTGCTTGCTGTTCTTTCCCACGCTCCCTTTTGAGGTAGAATACTATTTCTGCCTTGTAACTTACTGAACTGCTGTGTTTGTGCACATTAGATCATGGCCACTGCAGAACCCTACCCCTAACTTGTGGTATCTTGCACATACCTGAATGTGGAAGGTGAGTAGGTATTCTACCAAACTGTCTTCCACATCACGGAGTCAGTTTTTTAAGAACCCTACAGCAAGGTGCTCCACAGCCTGATCTTTGTACATTTCGTACTCCTTGACTTCCGTCTTCCTATGTATCATGCTCACGCAAATGTTTTGGAAAAATGTATGCTGGTCTTTCCAGTTTTGTTTACAGTGTACTTGGGTTAGCAGGCTTTGGATAGTCAATTTTTAACCATACAAGATAGCACTTTTTCTGTCAAGATCTCTGCAGCAATTCCTAAATATGCTGGCATTACTTTATTTTTAAACTCCAACTAAGTGTCACAGCATTATCTCATTGCAGAATTAGCCTAGTTACTGTTAAAAAATGAGGTCAGTAAAAGTAAATTTTGCTCATTTCCTTTCTTCGTAGTGTTGACCCTGTGAGGGATATGTGTTGAGTTGTTTGGGGTTGTGGTTTTTTTTTTTTTTTGGTTAAATGGGGTCTGTAACTCATGGAGTGTTTTGCTCTCATATACAATAGAACAGCAGTAGTATGGTCTGGGGGGAGATTTTTAAAAGCACAAATGGCAGTTAAGCATCTAGCTGTCATTTGTGCCTTTTGAAAATCGAGAAAGTAAAATCTGGGAGGAGAGGTCAAGTGGGAGTTCAGTAGAGTCTTTTAATGTTAGAGACTTAATAGAAGGAGGAGAAGACATGGTACAATACTTTATATGGGAGAAATCTGAAGGCTTATACAGTAGAACCTCAGAGTTACAAACAACCTTGGGAGTGGAAGTTGTTCGTAACTCTGAACAAAATGTTACGGTTGTTCTTTCAAAAGTTTGCAACTGAACATTCACTTAATACAGGTTTGAAACATTCTACTATGCAGAAGAAAAATGCTGCTTTCTCTTTATTTTTTTAGTAGTTTATGTTTAATACAGTACTGTACCGTACCTGCTTTTTTCCCCCCTTTGTCTCTGCTGCTGCCTGATTGTGCAGTTCCGGTTACCGACAAGATGTGCGGTTGATTGGTCAGTTCGTAACTCTGCCATTCATAACTCTGAGGTTCTACTGTACGCCAGAGAGTGATGGGGGGCAAGGGAAAGAAAATACTTTAAAAAAGAATGCCCCCTTAATTTCAAACTTGTTTTAAAATATTGAGACATACTTTGCAGATCACTAAAACTTGAGCAAAAAAGCTATGAAATATGACTGTAGATCTTAACCAGCCAAGGAACAAATTTGTGAAACTGGGCAATCTTTTAAATCGAGCCCTGTTAACAGCAGACTTTTTGAAACAGTGCCAAGGAGAAGTTGGGAAAAGTCAGTGCTTGATTCATTTAGATATTTTAAGAGAAGTGAAATGTCATCTTTTCCTAGAGCTGTTTGTTTTAAGTAGTCAGCTGTCAGAGCATTTCTGGTTTAACCAGTCTTGAATGCTAAAAGCTTCTGAATTCTTATCAGTTTTTTCTGCTCTGGTAATAGCATACTGAGACAAGGGGAAGTGGTCAATCACTTGTGACTCATGGCTGTAATAAACGGAGTGTTTTGTTCACTCAGTCTTTCTTGCCTTCGCTGTAAACTGGATAAAAGAACAACTCCATGAAGCACTGTCCTAAGTCTGTGGAGTCTGTTTCTTTAAATAGTCAAACTGTATTTAAAATTATAAGCTAAAGGCAAATTAATGGTTAAGGAGAGCTAGAGCACAGGATAAGAACTCTTTGATATTTAACTTGTGTAGGTTTTGATGAGTGCTTTTCTTAGAACGATACACGTTTGCAAGGTATTATTAAATATTGTGGTTATTTAGCTGTACGATTTCAACTGTGCCTGACTTTAACATATTGCTTTTTTAAATCCAGGAAGTCTGTGTCATTTATACTTGCCTATAGCAGCAGGATGTTAATGTGTTTGAAAGACAAGTTACCTTTACTTCGTATTATATGCAGTAAACGTTTTTCTTAAAATGTTATATAATTTAAGAATCCTTAGCAAGGCCTCAGAAATTTACATTATTATTTTTAAATAGTAATTTTTGGGTTCTTTTTATTTGCTATCTGGTTTCTCAAGCTTTAGGATACATTCGCTTACATTTTCAAAATTTTCTTCACAACCATGCACTCTGCTTTTTTTTTTAATAATGAAACCTGAGAATCTCATGCAATCTCTTCATTCCAGCAGCTGGTGCTTTAAGAAAAACACCAAATATTGAGAGACTGATGATAAAATCATGAGTTGGCCACACTGCAGTCCATTCTATCTTCACCAAGAACAGGGAACAGGAAGGCAGAGCTGTATAAAATAGCTTGTGGTACAGGCTCCGATGCCCACGATTGGTGCTGTGAATAGATTTATTGTAAGGGGCTGGCCCTATTTCTTACATTGCAGCTATAGGGTCTGTCTTCTGTATATCGCACAAAAGACAGTTGAAGGAATGAGTCAAATAGACGTTGGCAACAGGAAAAAAAGTTAGATGATCTTCAGAAAGTGACAGGAATGCACACCTTTAACAAACAGTAGGTTCCATGCCCTGTGGAAGCGCGAAAGCCCCTCTCTTTCACCAACAGAAATGGGTCTAATTAAAGAAATTACCTCACCCACCTTGTCTAACTTCATTCCAAAGTCAAATTGCAGTAATGAAGTACATGGCTGCCTCCCACTCGTCAATTAGTTGTGGTTGTTTTTTTCTTTGTTTTTTGAAAAACAGTTCAGTTCACTAAAGCTATGAAAAAAGTGGTGTGTGGGTTTTATTTACAAGCATTAAACCCTCCCCTTCCCCCCTCCCCCGCTTAAATTAATGTGGAATATGTTTATTAACTTACACGGATAGGTCCTAGAGAAACAAGGTGGGTGAGGTAATACCTTTTGTTGGACCAACTTCTGTTGGTAAGAAAGACAAGCTTTTGAGTTTACACACAGCTCTTCTTCAGGTTTAGGAAACTACTCAAAGTGTGATAAGTACAAGGTAGAACAGATTGTTTAGCAAACACAAGGAACCATTCAAGGTGAAGTGACCCATTAACACCCCTCAAGTAGGGAGGGGAGAGGGCAGTTGAAGGGGGTCGTTAGTTGATTATAGATGGTTGTAATAAGCCATGTAATTGTTTGATGATACCCTGTATGGATTCCAGTGTGGTAGTTGACAAGTAGAGGGGATTTTATTTGCGTATTAAAGCAGGTTCTCTTGAGGTTTTTGGGTGGCCTGTTCCATGATGTGATCTACTTTTATGGTGGAGTGTCAGAAATCTTTCCTGAATTCGCAACCTCTCTAAGCTCATCAGCTGCAAGCTCTCCACAGACCAGGACACACCAGCTCAAAGCGGCACTAGACCCAGCTAGAACAATAGATACAAAACCTGCAGACATATCTCCACTGTTACAGTGATCAACACCCTCCTACAGTACACCTTTCTTCTTTGAGTGGTTGCTCATGTCCATTCCACGTTAGATGCTCCCAGTCCTGCTGACACCATTAGGTCAGCTGCTAGCTTCGTTGTCCTCTAGCAGGAGAGAGTATGGTGCTCCAAGCTCCTTCCCTGGCTCCAGGCCCACCATCTCCTTCTAGAGGCAAGCCCACTCTTCTGTCCTCTGAGATGTCATCCCAAGCCCAACACCAGTCACCAGACCCTCGGTACCGATTGGAGGCAGCGAGAGGTACCGTTTCCCGTGGACACCTAAAGAGGATTCTTAATCTGAGTCTGATGCGGAGCCCTGTGTTCAACCTAAGGGCCCCCCGTGGTACATGCCGCCACACCTCAGTACGGGTCCTCCTGCTGGTATCTGGCGAGAAGAACAGTGGCCTATGCATTGGCCCTTCTGGAACTTTTGGTGTTTTTCCCCCATACCAGATCCACCTTCCCAACGTTTCTACTCAGTTACTTCTGAGAGGCGGACTCCCACTCCTCCACAACCAGCATCGGACCCCAACTCCAGTACCAACCCAAGTACCAATTTACAGGATGTAGCAGTAATGGGTCCGATCAAACCTCTGGCAGACTTCATCTTCTCTTTCCCCTCCCCCTCACTTCGAAGAGGGCAGAGAAGAAATATTATGTGCTAGCCAGCGGGTATGAGTATCTGTACTCTCACCCCACTCTGGGCGCCTTGTTGTATGGACGGCTAACGAAAGGGACGGACAGGGCAGTTGAGTGGTACCCTGAAACAGAAGGATGCAAAGAAACTTGATCTGTTTGGGAGGAAAATTATTCAATAGGTGGTCTACAACTACATATCTCAAACCAGCAAGTCTTACTGGGGAAATACAACTACAATTTGTGGGATTCCCTGTCCAAATTTAAGGACTCCAGGCCCCAAGACTGAAGGCAGGAATTCTCAGGCCTCTTAAAAAAGAGAGAATGTTGCTAGAGCCTCTCTTCAAGCGGCACTGGACGCAGCAGATGCAGTGGCTAGGACAAAGGCCTCCTCTGTCACCGTGAGATGATGCTCTTGGCTTCAGTCCTCGGGAATCCCTCAGGAGCTCCAGTCTATCCAATGAACCTCCATTTCAAAGGCTCCTCACTATTTTCAGAGCAGAGGGACACAAGACTACGTAGTCTGAAGGATTCAAGGTCTACCCTCAGGATCCTAGGCCTCTATGCTTTGTCTGCCTCAAGAAAGCACTTAAGGCCTCAACAGCTGCTATGCTTCTTGGCTCCGCCTCCGAGACAGGACCCCTATAAGAGAAAAAGGAAAGATTACAAGCACTGTCAACTGATTCCATTCACCTCAACCTTCCTGCTGGGGTCTGATACGTACTTTGGTGGGCCCAAGCAGGCCTTCTCACTAGCAACTCCTTGGCCAGAAGATGCAGACCCTCCTACGGATGGGGGCCATGGAGGAGATACCTTGAAACTTGAGAGGGAAGGGGTTTTACTCCTGTTATTTCCTAATCCCAAAGGGGGCCTTTGTCTGATCCTGGACCTGCGTTGTCTCAACAGATGTCTCAAGAAACTGAGGTTATGCATGGTCTCTCTCTGGCCTCCATCATTCCCTCTCTGGATCCAGGGAATTGTACACCGCCCTCGACTTGAAGAACACTTACTTTCTCATTTCTGTTTTCCGTGGCCACAGAAGAAATCAATCTCAGGTTTATTGTAAACCAGACTCATTATCAATTCACCTCTCTTCCCTTCTGCCTGTTCACTGTCCCTCAGGTTTTCATGAAGTGCATGGCGGTGGTAGCTGCCTTCCTCAGACAGCAAGGCATTCAGGTCTACCTGTACCTCGAAGACGGAGTAATCCAAGGTCATACAGAGGCTCAAGTAAAGAACAGCGTCAGCCCAGTCCAAGCCACCTTTTGAGTGCTGGGCCTGTTTGTAAACGAGTGAAAATGAACTCTTATTCCAGTTCAGAGAATAGAGTTTGTTGAGGCAGTGCTCGACTCGACCCAAGGCAGAGCCTTCCAGAGGTCCGGTTCCAGACTATGTTGGACCTGATATGCAAGGTCATGGTCCACCCAATCAGGATAGGCTGGGTTTGCCACAAGCTACTGGGACACATGGCTGTGTGCAAATACATGGTCCGCAATGCAACGCTACGCTGCAGGCCCCTGCAGACATGGCAAGCTTTAGTTTATTCCCCAAACAGATACTACTTGGGCTACTAGGTGCTTACTGTTCAATCCCTGGTCCTCATCTCCATCGACTGGTGGAAGGATCATCGTTTGTGATGATGGGAGTCCCCTTTGTTGTACCCCAGCCATCAGCGTCCCTAGTCTTGGACGCATCAGACCTAGGTTGGGGAGCCCACCTTGACAGCCTCAGGACTCAAGGCCTATGGTTCCAGAAAGAACTCTCCCTGCACATAAACATCAGGGAGCTCAGAGTAACCCACTTAGCTTCTAAGTGTTCTTTTCCTGGATCACAGGCAAGGTCGTGCAAGTTCTGACAGACAACACTGTGGCCATGTTCTATATCAACAAGCAGGGAGGAGCTCATTCCTCTGCCCTGTGTCAGGAGGCCATCTGTCTATGGGACTTCTGCACGAAGCACTCCATCCACCTTGAGGCTTCCCATCTTCTGGAACCCTGGAATGCACTGGCGGATCTCCTCAGCAGATCCTTCTCCTCTCACCACGAGTGGTCCCTTCACCCAGAGGTCACCAGGTTTATCTTCCAAAGGTGGATGTCTCCCCAGGTGGACCTCCTTCGCGACCAAGCAGAACAGGAAATGCCAGCAGTTTTGCTCACTGAGCAGGCACAGCCCAGGCTCCCTCTCAGATGCCATCCTGCTTCCTTGAACAGAACTCCTATTCTATGCATTCCCCCTGGTTCATCTGGTTCACTAAATCCTTCTGAAAATCAAACTGGACAAAGCAAGAGTTATTCTTATAGGCTCTGTGTGGCTACGCCAACACTGATTCAGCATATTGCTAGATCTATCAGTAGCAACCTCACTTCTGCTCCCATTCTGCCCGGACCTGATCTCTCAAGATCAGTCAGTTACACCACCTGAACCTCAGCTCCCTTCACCTAACTGCATGGATGTTACATGCCTGAACCCAGAGGAGCAGGCCTGTTTGGAACAAGTTTGACAGGTCTTGCTGGGTAGTAGGAAGCCATCCACTAGGGCTACCTGCCTCGCCAAATTGAAGTGTTTCTCAATATGGGTGTCTCAACGAGACCACTTTCTGACTCAATCTTCCCTTCAGTCTATCCTGGATTATTTGTTCCATCTTAAGCAATAGGGTCTAGCCCTTGTGTCTATCAAGGTGCATTTTGGCCTTCCCACACAGAGGTGAACTGCAGGTTAGTGTTCTCTCATGAAATGGCAGTCCACTTTCTTAAAGGCCTTTCCTTTATCCTCCGGTCCGCAAGCCAATCCCACCCCCGTGGGATTTAATCCTGGTTCCGTTGAGGCTCACAGGTCCTCCCTTTGAACCACTGGCATTGTGCCCTCTAAAATCAAAGCCCTTACATCAGAGCTACCATACACTGTGTTTCTCAAGGATAAGGTCCAACTGTGCCCCCACCCGGTCTTCCTGCCAAAGGTTGTTTTGCAGTTCAAAGCAATCAGGCCATTTTCCTGCCATTTGTCTTTCTGAAGCCTCTCAAGAATTCAGAAGAGCAGCAGCATCACTCATTGGATGTTAGGCATGCCCTGGCCTTCTACATCAAGAGGACTAAACTCTTTCACAGATCCATGCAATTTTTTGTGGCAGTAGAAAAAAGGATGAAAGGCCTACTAGCCTCAGCCTAGGACTTCTCATCCTGGATAACCTCCTCTATTTTGGCATGCTATGAGCAGGTAGATGTCCCACCTCCGGCCATCGTGATTGCTCACTCCATGAGAGCTCAGGCCTCTTCAGCAGCATTCCTGTGCAGGTTCCAATCCAAGGCATCTGCTTCAACCTGGTCATTGGTGCATAGCTTCTCATCCCACTATGCCATCACTCAACAGGTTCAAGACAATGCCAGGTTCAGGAGAGCTGTGCTGTAGTCTGCATGTCCATGAATTCTGAGCCCACCTCCTTGGGTACTGCTTGAGAGTCATCTAACGTGGAATGGACACAAGCAAGCACTCGAAGAAGAAAAAATGTTTACTAACCTTTCCATAACTGTTGTTCTTCAAGATGTGTTGCTCATGTCCATTCCACAACACTCTCTCCTGGTTGGTTGGCAAGAAAGAACTGAGGTGGTGTGGGGTCGGCAGCACCTTTACGCTAGCGCATAAGTGCACGACACCAGAAGGCGCTAGAGCTGGCCAGATGGATACCACCGAGGGGGAAAAATCTCCGGCAACAGCACATGCGGTGCGCGCGCTCCTGTTGAATGGACATGAGCAACACATCTCAAACAACAGTTACAGAAAGATTAGTTACCATTTTTTCAAGATCTGTGGGACCGACACATGCCTATCACTACGTGAGGTATACCTCATCCAGTGCACTACACACCACAATAGCAACTACACCTCTACCCCGACATAATGCGATCCGATAGAACACAAATATAATGATACTATGCTGCTCCGAGTGGTGTGTTGAGGGGGCCGGGCTGGGGGGTTGGATAAGGGGCAGAGGGTCCGGGGGGGGCAGTTAGGGGACGAGGAGCTGGGGGGTTGGATGGGTCAGGGGTTCTGAGGGGTCAGTCGGGGCAGGAAGTAGGTGGGGGTCGGATAGGGGGTGGGGCTGGCTGTTTGGGAAGGCACAGCCTTCCCTACCCGGCCCGCCATAGCATGTTCAATATAACGCGGTTCCACCTATAACGCGGTAAGATTTTTTCTCCAGAGGACTGTGTTATATTAGGGTAGAGGTGTATGTGGGTGAAACCAGACAATCACTACTCTCTTGAATGATCTCTCACAGAAAAATGATAAAAGACAAAAATATCCTGTCACCTGTGAATGAAACACTTTTCACAAAGCGATCACTCTGTCTGACCCATCAGTCCTCATCCTCAAAGGAAACCTGCACAACACTGTCAAAAGATGAGCCTGGGAGCTTAAATTCATAACTTTGCTAGACACTAAAAATCATGGACTGAACAGAGACACTGGATTTCTGGCTTATTACAATCCATAACCCACTAACAACTCCCTGCCCAGCAGCCTCTCTCCCCTTCCCTTTTCCCCTCTGACTGGAGATGTGTTAACAGGCCGCCTTACCTTGATTGGTCCCTTGAAATATGTTAATTACTTATGCTAAATAATCTCTTCCATCTTGTATTTAGCTGTGACAGTTGAGTACGTTTCCCAGACCTGAAGAAGAGCTCTGTCTTAGCTCGAAAAATTCTCTCCCCAACAGAAGTTGGTCCAATAAAAGATATTATCTCACCCACCTTTTCTCTCTAATGTCCTGGGACTGATACGGCTACAGCAACTCTGCGTACTGATATTTCCTCTCATTGTATGAATGCGCAAGTGCTATGTAAGAATTTAGGTGTTGCTTATTGGAGTGAAATAAATCACTTTCTGAAGTTTATTAAAAAACGGAATGGTTGTGTAAAATGCAATTACAAGAAGCTACTGATGGGTACAAAGAATCAAAGCATGTAGTTGTTGCCCCAACATGCAACATAATGCTACAAAATATTTGTCCAATAAAGGTAGCAAACATGTATTATTTCGATCACCTAATAATTACAGTAGATGTAAACTTTTCTTTTAAGCTGCTATAAATCTTTAAAGAATTTCCTCCTTATTTGGACACTCATTTTTGTTGTTTTTTGTTTTATTTTTGTTTTGTTTTGTTTTTCAGGTAATGTTTGAGACATACCAGTTTTCTGGGGTATATGTAGCCATTCAAGCTGTTCTTACTTTGTATGCCCAAGGTAGGTGAAGGTTATAACTTAGCACGTTTAATATCTAAATGCATTGCTTCGCTGAAGTCTTAATATGGTGTTAATAGGGCTGCCCATTAATCACAGTTAACTCGCGCAATAAACTCAAAAAAATTGACAGCCCTAGCTATTAACAAAGAAAAGATCTTGGTCCCAATTCACCACTAGCATAACTGAGCCTAGCTGACTGGATCTTCATCAAGAGTTTTGGGTTGATGAGCATCCGCATGAGTAGTTCTTCTCATGGTCCGTAGCTTATTCCTCTTTTCCCCATAAAAATAACACTGGATTCTTGTTTGTAAATGCTAAAACCTGGTAATATATAAAGTGACTGTCCTTGTATCTCAGATGTTTAAAGTGTCATTTTCAGAAAGTCTTTAGCATATTTTCAGTTTTCAAGAAAAGGTTTCAACAAGTCCTTTAAATTTGATTTCATTTTATGAAAGCAAAATTACATTGCCTAAAAGTTGTGAAACCATTAAGATGACTGTGTTTTATTTCTGGGGCAAGAGAAGGAAGTAGACTTCTCTGCTATGGACAAGTTGGAATAAATCATAATTTGAGTTTGAGAGTTAAGAGACTGGAGGTGAAATCCTGCCCCTGTTGAAACCCCTGGGTGTTTGCTATTGGCTTCAGTGGGGCTTGGATTTAACCCTTGGACTTGAAAGAGAGTTAATTCCAAGCATATGTGTATGATAACATGACTCCTTACACCTTTTATTAGTAGCATGGTGAAATTACCTTTAAATGGTAGAATGTGCACAGCCTTTTGGCAATAACATTTGTTATCACAGCTTTTATGTCAAGAATGGTATAAATTTGCTCTGCCACACTACATGTTAAGAGTAAGATATTAACAACTGAACATGGTTATATTTACAAATTTAAGTGCTAGCCGAAAAACGGTTGAAACAATATTATTCAGTACCAGCTGTGGGGTTTTTTTTCCCCCTTAAAAAAGGGAAAAACATCTGCAACAATTCAGAACTTATAGAAGGATTGTAAAAGATGACACTAAAATTCAGCTGACACATTTATGACACTTCAGTTAAGATAATGCCCAAACTTTTCTCTTCAATCCCCTCGTTTATTGGGTTCATAGCTGAACAATAAAAATTCTTTCCAGGCTGAAATTTGGCACACACATATTCTCACTGGGAGGGATTTTTCTTCTGGTAATTTATATTCCTTCTAGGCATGAGGGAAGTGTCATCATTCCCACTGCAGGCTAGGTGATAAACATATCTATTCCCGAGCAAGGGCCTGCATCCCAAACTGTTGTCCTAACTTCAGGCTCTGAGACAGGACTCCAGAGGGCAGGATGGACTGCAGACTTCCTTCCCACTCTCAACTTCAGGGACTGCCTGAGATTCTCTATTAACACTGCCTAAAGTCACACTCCTATGTCAGTGGTGCTGAGCAGTTGCAATGCTCACTGATGTCAAAAGGTTTGGAAATTTAGCCTATAATTCTGTATGTGCCTGCATTTCATGGCATGTGATTTTGAGACAATTCCTATGTAAATTGGATATTGTCAGATTAAGAATCTTATATTTAAAGGTGTTTGTCTGCTTGTGATAACACATCAGAAACTAAAACTAAAGATTCTGTTTGAGCTCTGTAGCACAGACATAGCCTATGCTAGCATATCCCCCTAGTGTAGGTGCAGTCTACACTGACAGTGTTTTTCTGACAGTGTAGGAACACCATCTCCCCAAATGACATTAGCTGGGTTGACAGAAGCGCTCCTCTGTTGAGTTAGCAGTGTCTACACTGGGGAGTTCGTCAGCATACTATATCAGTCAGGGTGTAGGTTTTTTCACACCCCTGACCTACTTAGCTATGTCGATATAGGTTTTAAGTGTAGACCGAGCCTTACTTTTCATCATCAATTCTAACTAGTTGCTTTCTGCATTTTGCTTATATGACCAATTCGAGGCCGTTTCACTTTCTGGATGTGTTTCTTGTAACTTGACTAAACCAAAAAAACCCCCAACTTCTCATTGGAATTAGACTTCCTAAGTGTTTGGAAAATCCCTTTACAAAACCCAAATTAAGCTGAGACTGTCCTTTGAAAAACAAATTTAGAATGGCCAGTTTGTCAGCTCTGCTGTAATTTTAAGTGGCTTTTGTTTACGTCCTACAAAATATGAAATTACAGAAGCCTCAAATCATGCACTCCAGCGCCACCCCACCCAAAATCACACAATTCTGCTCTGTTATTCAAATAAGGTAAAGTATGTGTGGCATGAATGATATCTCCAGGTGTCCAGCATCTTTGAAAATGAGGCTAATCTATTTGCACATTAATGCAGAAAACTGGAGTTTATGCCCCCAACCAGCATTTAACCAGTTTAAATATTCTCCATTTAATTGGAACATGATTTATGGGGATGTCAGGACATGAGAAAAAATTCTATATGCTGGGGCTGCAGTCACTTAAGAAGGGTTACTAGCATTTTTTTTAAAAGATTGGGGTGGAGGAGTTCATCTCTGTTCATACAGAATTTTCCAAGTAAAACTTAAAACAAATAGTTGAAATGAAGTGGAGAACTTAATTTTAGTACAATATTTTATTTTCAAATGTGATCAGACTTCTTTCACAAGGGGAAAGGTTTCTCTTAATTAGGACAGTTACTTCATCAGGACAGTAGGCTGGCCACCCGGTTGGTCCAGTTAGGAGGGTCCTAATGTACTGTGATGTATCGTTCTACGTATCTGCTTTCAGATGTAATATTACTGTTCTTACTTAGGCTTATTAACTGGTGTTGTTGTGGACTCTGGAGATGGTGTAACTCACATTTGCCCAGTCTATGAAGGTTTCTCTCTTCCTCATCTTACCAGACGACTAGACATTGCTGGGAGGGATATTACCAGATACCTCATCAAGGTAAGCTGAAAAAAAATTTCTTGGAGCTACAGTCCCTATCAGGCCGCTATGTGGCCACTATCCAAGTTCAAATCAGTTGAAGCTTAGAAAGTTGAAAGCTTGCTATTAGTGGAAAAATCTGTCCTCTTTCCTCTCAGTTGCAGGGGGAAATTGTTCTTGTATGCTTTTTTCGGGATGCTTTAAAGCAGGGTTCTGTACGTGGTATGGAATTTGCTGTGGGATCATTTCCTTACTGCAGAATGGTGCTTCAGAATCCATTGTAAAAACACATTTCTAGTCCTTATGGGTTGCAAGAAGAACCTTCCAACTACAAACAGTGTACATCAGGTCACTGATGGTACTAGTCTTTCCAAACAGCCTTAAACAGCTGCTCTGCAGTGTGTGAAGTGGCCCATTTATCTCAGTGCCGTGATACCTATGAAACCTAAGAGCAGTAATATTTAAATTGTCTGACTATTTCACTGCTCGTTATTTAGGCTGAAATTTCCAGCTGAAGTGGTTATTTCACAATTACAAACTGCATTCCAAAAGCCCCAGCCACCAGCCCACCCCTAAACACAAGCTCCTGTGATTATCTGGTATATATTAAAAATGGCAAATGTGGGGATGAGTTGAATTTAATATCAACATACACCACCAGGGCTACTGTACTCTTACATAAATGTTCATATTTCATTTGTTAAATCTCCCTTTTTAAAATTTAAATTCAGCTGCTTGCAGCATGCAGGGAATTTCCGTTTAAAACTGAGCCCAGAACTTTGCCCAATGGTGTTCTGGAAAGAGTGGATGGAGGGGCCTCAGCAGTTCGGATATTTTGCATTCTTGGACCTTGCTTCGCTGTGTGGATAGTGGATGGTGCTTCCTGTCCTCTGGCATTGGTCAGGCAGGGAAGGATCAATGAGAAACCAAAGATTTGGAGGACCCCCTCTGACAAGGTCCTCCTGGTCATTGCTTCCATTTCCAAAATACTGGGCTTGAGATGTGCTGCACCAAATTCTGCCTCATCTCCCTCCAAAAACATTCATACTAGACTGAGTTATACTCTAAGAGTCAGACTTCAAAAGGGAGCTGTCAGTAAGTGTGACTTGCGTAGCGATGAACCAGAAGGTATAAGTAGATACCTGCACGAGAGTCTAAGTTGGTAAGTAACTTACACTCCCTAATACATTATTTCTGAATTTGGTCCCACCTGATGTGGGGGAATTCCATTTGGAGAGGTTCCCATAGTGAGTTTCAGTTAATGGTTCCATTGACTGCATACCTGAAAGGATTTCACATATTCTGTTTGGTAAAACTGTTACTCAAGTTCATGACCTCTTTGACTGGCAATCAAAAACTAACGTAGCCTGGGATTTAGCCACTCAAATTGATGGAGAATACGTTCTGGGCTTGTGAATCTTCAGAGCTAGATTTCAGAGTGGTAGCCGTGTTAGTCTGTATCAGCAAAAACAACGTGGCATCTTAGAGACTAACAAATTTATTTGGGCACATTTGGCACCTTAGAGACTAACACATTTATTTTGGCATATGCCCAAATAAATTTTAGTCTCTAAGGTGCCACACGGACTTCTCGTTGTTTTTTCAGAGCTAGAGTAATTCTTTTAAAGATTTTCAAGTATGTGGGAAAATCTTTCCCAATATTCATATGGCAATGAGGAACGTATGCATTTTCTTCAGTAAAAGTGACTCTGTTCCAGTCAATAGAGTGGTCAAATTTAAAATCAATTGTATTGTTGCTACAACCTATAAAGACCTAAACGAAATCAGCCGGATTGAGAAATCACAATGAATCTCCAAATTTTGAAATGAAATCCCAAGAAAAAGAACAATCTGTTAGATCTTTCTTTCACTATTTCCTTTGTAAAGATCATAGTGAAAACTGTAGCGTGGAACGTATCTTCCGCTTTTCAGAGTTATACTGTCATTTTCACGCTGATCGAAATAAATGCAATTTGACTCTTCCCCTTATTTTCTTAAACTTGATTCTTGTCACATTTTTCATTTAATTTGTCTTTGGAGAAGTCTCCGTTTCTCCTGAGAAATACAAAAGAAGGGTAGCAATCAATTAAATGTACATTATACACGTAATCACAGATCATGAGAACTGAGCCACTCCAAGTTTATTGCTAACCCAACATTCTTTTGCCATCAGCTGCTCTTGCTGCGAGGATATGCCTTCAACCATTCTGCTGACTTTGAAACTGTTCGTATGATCAAGGAGAAGTTATGTTATGTGGGATACAACATTGTACAGGAGCAGAAACTGGCCTTAGAGACCACAGTACTAGTTGAGTCCTATACGGTGAGTGTATACGAGAGATGTATATCAATTTTGAAGTTGAAAACCTGTATGATGAAGACTCCCTTCCAGTATAAGTTAACACCATTTCAAGTAACAGATTCCTTGCCTTTGTAAATAGCTGCAAATTACGTTATAAAATGACTGCAAGACTTAGAACTTTCTTTCAACAATACTAAACAATGTTTTTTGTAATGGCTTGAAACTGAAGTAAGTTTTTGGAAAAATATTTTTTTCCTATTATGTACTGTTTCACAGTGAAAGATCCTGCTTTTTTGGTCTACTATGTATTAGTATCTAAGTAATATCAGAATAAGCTTTAATTTGTGCTTTCTATTCTATAGCTCCCTGATGGCAGGATTATCAAAGTTGGTGGAGAGCGGTTTGAGGCACCAGAAGCTCTGTTTCAGCCTCACTTAATCAATGTGGAGGGGGTTGGTGTTGCTGAACTGCTGTTTAATACCATCCAGGCTGCTGACATTGACACCAGGTAAGAGCAGGACATCTAGAAGGCTTTGGATCTTCTTCTCTAAAAAACTTCTATCAGGGCACAAGTGTGGACAAGGAAAAATCAATTCATCCACAAAACCGGACCCTTTATGGCAAAATAAATTTTCTAAATACAGGTGTAATGATGAGTGTGAGCAAGGTGTTTCCTTGTGAGGTTAGTATTCATGAGTTAACATAACCTCTCTTTGAAATGGGGTTTGTAGTGCTTAGAACTAAACAATAACAAACATACATGTAGGACATGCAGTGTTATTCCACTCCTAAAATCTCTGCTCTCCAAGGCATATTGCATGGAGAGTTTATCCTGAACAAGAGAATATGTAGCTATTTCAGAGTTCGTTGTAAAGGCGTCATGTCTGTTCAGTGACAGCTGTCTGCATTTCTTGGACTTTCACTTACCTGCACATTGGGGTTTCTGTATTCGTTGTACAGAGGAGAAACTGTTGCCACTAGAAAGAATGTTTTTTTTCTCCTCTATTAGGTCTGAATTCTATAAGCACATTGTATTGTCTGGAGGTTCCACTATGTACCCTGGGCTGCCCTCACGACTGGAACGTGAACTTAAACAGCTGTATCTGGAAGGGGTCCTGAAAGGAGATGTAGAAAAACTCTCTGTAAGTAGTGATTGATTAATTGCTTAATTTGTAGATAGATCAGATATCCTGAACTACCACTAGAGGGAGTGAGATGGTCAGCAATAGGATGTAAAAAGCAGTATGTGAAGTATTCACATCCTATCCTCTCTAACTGAAACATCAGTGTTTCAGAATGACCAATACAGGCTTTGAATAGCCATCCTGGTGACCTGTTTCAATACACTTGAAACAAGGCCACAGTACTAGGTTACTTCAGAAGGTTAAGCAGAGTTTCAATGTAAATATGTGCTGTTAAACTTTGGTGAGCAGTCCTGCACTCAGACCTAACTTGGCACCTTAAGAAATCCAGCGTTTGGATGCTTACCTGCCTCTTTATCCTTGAATTTTTATATTTAATACCACATTCCACAATTACTCTGTGTGGCTCAGTCTTTTCCTTCCCTTTAATTCATAGGTAATTGTAGTAGGCAGACGTACCACTCACGAGAATTGCAGAACTAAGATTGCATTGTGTTGCTGTCTGCCTTGTAGAAGGAAGGTTTGTCTTTAGAGAGGAAATGCTTTTTGGAATGAAGGGGGTTTGGGTTTGGTTTTTTTTTTTTTTAAGTCTTGAATTACATCCAAATTTTTTTCAAAATACCTTTTAACAAAATACATTTTAATAAAACATTTGCTCTCTAAATCCCCAAAGAGGACTCATTTGAAGAATGTTTTCTGGATCATAATTGGACTGAGCTAATCATATAGGTAGCCAGAATATTTAAACTATACTAATTAGTCACGAAAGCACAACATTCTTTTATCATTTTTAAATATTCCTAGTTTGGTGGCTTATATATTTAATAATCACACATTTAAAATGCAAAATAGTGCAGTCTGTGGGGTTCAATTGTCTGCTCTGTAAGGGAATATAGAATAGTTAAAGTAGAAACCCAGGTGTGGAATCCTTTCCATTCCTCCACCCACCTGAGACTTAGTATAACTCTAGTCATATAAACTGTACAATATTTTGTGAATTGATGAACTGGTAACTTCCCTGATAATCTTAGCTATCAAAGCTGAACATATAATTTAGAATGTGATTCTGACCCCTGGACTTCTCTATAGGTACACTCAAGATGCAGTTTTGGAGAACAAGTTAATTGTTTCTGATTTCCAATGCAAAGTAGCTATTTTATTGATGAATTAATTTTATTTTAGATTGCACAAACAGAAAGCTCGCATGCAGCGTGCCCTCTCCTAGCATTTCATTCACTTTTTTCCCACTAAACACAATTTCAGTTTCACTGTTATGGTAGAAAAGGGTGATTTTTTTTTTTTTTTTTGGGTCCCAGGAATCCAAACAATACCGTGTCCCTTTTCCTTCTTAGAAATTTAAGATCCGTATTGAAGATCCACCTCGTCGAAAGCACATGGTGTTTCTGGGTGGTGCAGTTCTAGCAGACATCATGAAAGACAAAGACAACTTCTGGATGACCCGACAAGAATACCAAGAAAAGGGAGTGCGTGTGCTGGAGAAGCTTGGTGTGACTGTTCGATAAACTCCTGACCTTGTTCCCATCACATGTCTAAAGCTTTTATTCCTTCATTGCCAATCTTTGAACTCATTCAGCTACATGACATGGAAAGGCCTGTCTGTGCCCTTTGACCCAAAGGTCAGGTTTTGTTCTGGCTTCTTGGGGTAGCTTTTGTTAAATGTTTGTTAATATGGCTAAATTTGACCACTTCCCTGCAAACAAAACAGAGCAAGAGCAGCCTGTCTACTGCATTGTTCCTTCTCAGGAAGGCAATTCTGGTAGGCTTTTTTCTTCTGGGTTTATTACTGTAGTTCTGCTGGCTTTTTTTTCTCTAGCTCACTGGGGGTGGTGTGCCTTTCTTAGCATAAGAAAACCTGTCGGCAGCAACTTTTACCCTCACGTTATTGTGGTGTTTACCTTTGCATCTTTGGCCGCCATCTCCATTGGCATTTTTTACCACAGTTAGGAATTCTGATTAAAACCAGTTAGGAACTGGTTTAACCAGCCCAAATGGCTTTCCACACGGTTCCAACATAGGTTGACTCCAAATGTACTGGACACTTAAACTGCCTTCTAACACAGTTTATCTGCAACTGTTTGACAGAATTCCTAAACAAAATGACACAGTCAATGGGGCTTTTCATGGTGCGTTTCTTCAGAATGGCCATCTAAGCAGTTATTGCCACAAACCAATACATATCAGAAACCTCCAGTATGCTGACAAATTTAAATTCTTAGCCTTATACTTTCTTGATGTTATATAGCTTCACTGCTAGGGGACACTGGGGGTCAACTTCTATTTAGAAATACTTTTCTTTTTATAGTTAAATTTTGGTACCATGATGTGTCTATGTAATAGAGAGCAAGAGCTGGTATATTATCAATTCCATTTCATTGGGTTTGAGGCTTTGGCTAAGAAGTTTTAGAGCAGCTGGGTCTGGAGTCTAAATCTTAATCTATTGAAAAATAACATTTTTAAAAATACTTGTAATAATTCTAATTAGATACAATAAAATACCCCAACAAACTGAGTTGTAAAAGCTTGTTGTAAGCGCTTTTGTGTACATCAGAAGCGCTTCTATTAAAATTTGCAAGTACTGAATCCTGTGCCAAGTAGTTATTGTAAATGAATCTTTCATCTTAACTGACCAGTGTTTGTTTAAATAAAGCAAGCAGATATTTATAACAACCACTGGCAGTAGGTTATGAAGAATGACCTATATTTGTTGCAGTTAAATATAACATTGACATGTGAGACTTGTTGCTAGTTGGTAAATATCCACAATTCACTCTGTCTAGTCTTGATTTTTGATACTTATGGGGAAGGAAGTAAAACCAGCGTTGGGAATGTTGTTTCCAAAAACCACATTAAAAGCTGAGATTCATTGAAAAATAGATGTTACTGGTAATAAGATGTCTGATAATTTTTTTTAATCTAGTTGCCAGCATGATTTTCTTGTTGACAGGAAATACAGGTAATATCCTCTGAGTAAAATCTGCTGCCTGGCTGCAAAGTGTAGCAAAAATTGCTCACGTATGCATTTCCATCCAACTGTTCATGGTGTCACTTCACCATTCATTGAAAATATCCAATTATATCATGTCTGACCTAATTTTTCCAAAACCTTACTACTACATTTAACAACAGCAGAGCCAAGATCTGTTGTGGGAGTAGGGACAGACTTTCCAAGTTTGGTGTGCATGACATTGCATTCATTCGTGTATATGCTAAGACCTGACAATTACACACATCTCTCTTTGAACATTTAGTCCTCATCGAACACTGCAATATGTAAAACTTGCTTTGATTCCAGAAACTTTTTTTTTCGTTCCTAAATTGATAGAGAGAGACCTTCCTTTTGGCTGAAAGCATAACCATGTCTACGTGTCTTTCATACTAAAACAGTCACTGAAGGACTGTTAATAGTGACCATTTAATTACAGAAGAGTAGTTTTTTGCAGCTGTGATTACCCTTAACTTGAACAATATGAATTTATAGGCATGCCGGTCATGCCTCAATGCATGCACTTACAATGGTTACTAGATTTTGGGGATATGGTTGTAAGGGGTACTCTGAACTCCTGTAAGTTTAATACCGGATATGCTTTAGAAATGCCGTTCAGCCGTCAACAGTAGAAGACTTGCTTTTAGAACAAATAGCCGTTGTGGCTTCTCACATGGTGCATGTCTCTTCGTTCTCAGTGTGTCCAAAAGCCATGGAAGTAAACCAAAGAATGACATTTTTAGAATAACAGTGTGCCATTTGAACATTCAAATTTAATGACTGACCCTGCACAACCCTTTGCTCAAGTTCTCATACTGGCCTCAGGTAGGTGTGTCTGTGTAAGTAAGGATTGCAAGATCAGACCCTTAGGCTTGAGTACTTCACAGCACCATGAGCAACAGATGTCGCTCAGTTTTGCAGTAACTGGAGTTTCTATGGAGACTCTGTATTTATATTAAACCCGAGCATTTAAAATTATTGCTATCCTGGGTTTGAGAGAGCGCATTTAGACATGATCAAAATGGCATGTTTGTGTGTTGAATGGGTGTTCTTGTGCTCAGTGCAGTTCCCTCTCGTGTGTGTGATTTCCCACTTCAGAACTTCTGTGTTGCTGTGAAAGCAATCTGGTTTTAACTTTTTAAAAACCAAATACCAAGTTAAATTTACAATTTAACGTTAACGGGAGTCTAAGCATAAACACAGGATGCCTCAGCAATTGTAAGAGTTCTCGTGAACAACCTATTTTTAAACGTACCTGCTTTGAAAACACAATGTGTTTTAGGATGTTAATCTGTGTAGCTATTAACATGAATGGCTTTTTTTATACTGTTCTGAGCAATGTTAAAACACGGTGACGTTTGAGACTATGACTGGAAAGAGAAACATCCACTGAAACAAATTGACAGGTCTTTTCAATTTAAAAAATAAAATCAGATTTTTCAAAGTAGCTCATGTTTGCTGTGTCTCCTTTGGGAAGTCACAATTCTGTTGTTTATTATATTTTCTCCTTTAATCAGCCACTTAAATTGGAATGTTATGGACGGCTAACTAGAGAATCTGAGAAATCAACATAACAAGCTCCCTATTGATCACTGGCGCATTTAGAAATGCACCAGCACCCCTTGCTGGATCTAGGATTAAATACCTATGTAGAGGAGAAATACATCAATGAGAGAAAATCTTGTCAAGACTCTTAATCTCAGTTCAGAATTCAGGCTGGCAAGTGCTATGATTTTCCGGGCTAGGTACTATGATTGGGTCTCCGATCCTGTGAAGTGCTAAGAGCTCTCAGCTCCATTGACTTTAGAATACACTGGACAGTACTGGCCCAGTGACCAAGAAAAGCCTTCAAAAGTAATACTTTTTTCAATATGAAAACAACACTTGGCATTAAGTGGCAGGGTGCTAAATACTCTTCCTGTCTTAATCGATAAAGTGAAGAATTGCCCTAGTTGAAAGGGGATAGGTAGATATGTTTTAAAAGCTGCACTTAATATGAAGCAGCTTTGTATAGCACAGTGTTCGTGTCTTTTTAGCATTGGGCCCTGTCTACCCCACAAATTTCAGTGGGTTTGGTAACTGGTTAGTGACACGATTGGTTTTAACCATGGCTTGGTCCACGCACACTAAAGCTAATACTAGATAAAGTGTGTCAGCTAATTGTTTCACACTGGCCATCAGCATTGGGTGGAGCACACAATTTTTTTCTTGTACCCCTTTTGGCATATAGAATACTGCCCCTGATTGAACCAAGTTTGGCCAGTTTCGCAGGGCACTGCCATGTCTGTATATCTGCTGGGCACTCTGCCCCCTGTTGAGCAACTTGGGGTAATTGCCCAGGTTTACCTAGGATGAACTAAAACACCATTAGGCACCATGGTAGATGTAGATACATGTGGTTGTATTGTGACAAATGCTGCTGTGAACACAACTGTCTTTTTTCAGAGTAGCAGCCGTGTTAGTCTGTATCCGCAAAAAGAAAAGGAGGACTTGTGGCACCTTAGAGACTAACCAATTTATTAGAGCATAAGCTTTCAGCTGTAGCTCACGAAAGCTTATGCTCAAATAAATTTGTTAGTCTCTAAGGTGCCACAAGTCCTCCTTTTCTTCTTACAATTGTCTTTGTAGTTGGGTCAGGTGAGTTTTGTGCTGTGTGCAAATGCTTGTAGCTAGGACCTTAATGGAGGAAGGGAAAAAAATTCTAATCTCCCATCACCATACAGAATGTTCTCAGTAACCATTTTCCAGGTTTCTTTTCTTTAATGTGACTGTTTCTGCCCATGACACTGGATTGTGATAAAAGCACGTCTTCCTTGTGTTTACAGCCCTTTCCATACTGCTCTGTTGTGGCAACGTATGCCAAGCAGTTTGAACACTACAGAGAATCAACCTTAAATTATGCTCATTTGCCTGTGTTCTGGCAAACATGAAAATTGCATGAAAATTTTTCAAATTGTCTTTGATGTTACTCTGTAGCCACCGTTAAAAAATGTATACTGAGTAATTGTTTTGTCCAAGTCCACCTATTGAGAGTGAAATGGGTGACTAAGAATGTTTTCACTGGCAGCTCACCTTGTGCTGGTTTCTGGAGCAAAGTCATCCTGTAGTGGGGAAATGTCAGCATTCGAGGCCCAGCAGGCCTGAGGAAAACAGATGCGACTCCCAACTTGTACTTCTTCCTTATGCCAGGAATTTTGCTGGTCTTCAGAAGACCATGCACAAGCAAAGAAGGCAGGACAAAACTGTGATGCAGACAGTAGTACGTAGCTCTGCATGTTATGAGTTACATTCTCAAAACATTTCTACCAAAATACCATCCGTGGGCATAACCCACCTTCCCAATACCTGTGTTTACATCTCTTCTCCAAAGCAGGACTGCCAAGACTACTAATCGTAGGCAAAGGATACATGTTTTAAAACGGGTCTTTGACAGTTGTAGAAATGCTCCCTGAACTTAGCTGTCTCTATCCTGAGCCTTTGACTAGGTTGGGCAGGAAGGGAATTTTAGGGAAAGAGGAAACTTTTGGCTCAGCCGGTCTATTTTTTCCTCCCTTCAGAGAAATTAGACATAAACATGAGAAGGTTAAGCTAGAATAGGAACTAAGCTTCCTTAGGAGGAGACAGAGCTAGGAATCTTTTAATGGAACTTGGCTCTGACTCATCTTGCCAACCCAACTGGTGCATCCCAGCTACAAAACTGGGAAGGGAAATGGAGCCCTGGCCTTTTGCCCAGGCTACCTGTGCCCCCAAATGCAGGAATGTTTGAAAACTTATCAATTGCCAGCAGCAAGGAGAGTTGAACCCAACCCCTGGGGAGAGGTGGGTCCACCCCCCTGTAAAGCTGTCCCCAGTGCACCCTTTCCCCCAGCCGATTTCTTTATTTGCCCTGAAACTTAGATGTTTCAGGGATCCTTCTGCACCAATTTTCTCTAATCTGCCCAACCTAGAGAGAAACAAAGCATTTTAAATCTCTTCAGGCATTTTTTAATTGGTACTTGCTGACATCAAAGCAGAGCTTACAGCACACGTTTCATGTGCGCCAGGCACACGCTGACTTTCTAAAAGCAGTGACACTCATGCGGGGGTGTCCAGTCCAAATTTGCACCTTTGCTGCACTTCCCTTTCCCGTACCACCCATCCCTTGCACCCCTGCTGCCACCTTTCTTGGCCCCAGCAGAAAAGTTGAGGTGGGAGGGTTCTAAAGACTTGAAAGGCAGGATCTGGAGAACTGTCCAGCCTCCTCGTGGTGTCTGTCACACCTACCTCCAGCCACAAAATGCTAAAGGAAAGAGTTGTCCCCTGTTTGGGAGCTGTGCACCACCTCGGCACTAGTCAGTGTCCCTTTGTAACAGCTTAGGGTTTTCTTCTGGTTTGGATCATTGAGCCGTCTTTTAACATGCATCTTCAATAAACAACATGGCAACTCAAGTAAAAGCTGGGTGGATTTGCTAATTCTCATAATGCTGTAGGTTTCTCCCAGTAGGAAAGACTAGCTGTAAATAGGATGTTAGAACTTTAAATGTTATCACTGTAACTAGAATTTCTAAAACATGGTCAGCCTTAGAGGCTAAATGGCAAATGAATCCAAGTAGCATGCAGGACCAAACTATTGTGTAATTTAATAGATAATTACCTAATTACACAAGTGCTTAAAACACAGGTGGGTGACCAAGTGAACATTCTATTCATACTATTCATTCTTGGCTAAGATCTGGTGTAGCATCATTGAGCTGCACTTGGAAGGTATAACACCTAGACTTTGGCAGGATGTGGTGTGGGTGACCCATCAGGTATTTTTCTCTGTCTCAGTACTGAGGATGTATTAGTTTGATTATTCACATGATCACTAGCATGATTTGTAAAAGATGATTCCTGTTTGCTTACACTAGAATAAGGATGACCTAGCCTGTGAGTAAGCTTGGGTCTCCCTTGTGACAAGATACAATGCAAACTGAAAATACTGTGACTAACCGCACAGAGGAAGTGCCCAGAGTGGGGCACCACCTAACCATGAGTTTGAGTCTCTTCTTCTGTTTGTGTTTGAAAGGCAGCAATTAGAAAGAACAATCTATGGTGACAGATGCAGGAATCGTTGGGGAAATCTATAGTCTGTGTTGTTGGGGAGGTCAAACTAGCTGATCATAATGGTTCTGTTTACCTTAGAATCTGTTCACTGGACAGGTTAGATTGTTAAATGAGCGACTGGGATTATTCCCAGATGGGTGGGATTATTCCTCACCCATTCATCTGTTTACTCAGAGGGAATTTAATTTTGAAAGGAATAATTTTAGGGCTCATGTTCCTCTGATATTACAATGCTGTACGACATGAAAATGGAAGGTGTAAATACAGTGCCTTTCCCCACCACTGTGCATTCTTTACGCTCCTCCCACGCTGTTCTGCGGGTGTCACGTAAGAACAATCGTACAAATGGAAACAGCAAACGGGCACCTTTGGATTTGAGACAAGAGCCCTGCAAGCACCTCCACCAATCTCCAGCAGAAACATTAAGAACAAAAAGTTGGACTCCTCAAAGATCCTGCTATGCGCTTCAGCGACGTCTCCTTTATGTTGTATCTAAATGGCTTTCCCATGTGCAGGTAGAGATTTGCTGCAAGATTTGCATTTTTGAAGGCGGGCTGCTAACTTAGGGAACAGAATTCATTCTATTCTTGGAAGTTTTTGTTAGGTAGTGAAGTCAGAAGGGAGTGACCCTCCCCCCATTTTAGTACAGTTGTTGCTTGTCAAGAATATGCATGGTCTGTTTTCTTCAGCCTCTTGGCTTGTCTGATAAAATGATTAGCTGTTAGACAGGCAGAGGGAAAAGATCACATCTGCATCAGACAGGAAGACTGGGACAGTAGAAAGGGGGGGAAAATCCCTTCTTGAATCACAGCTGCCCCCCATGCATAGTAATAGAGCTTGCCAAGAATATTCACATTGATTTAGGGAGAAAAGCTGAGGAAAGCATTTAAACCCCAGCTAGCTTGGACCAGTGACAAACTCTCTCAGAGACTATTCCCACTTAGGCCAAAAGAAGGTTTTTCAAGCCATGTTCCTTCCTCCTCTCCTCCGCTATATATATATATATACACACACACACACTATGGAGTACATGACAAAAGTGCATTTGCAAAGCAGCTTTAAGAACTGAGCAATAGCTGAAGGTAGAAACACTTATTCTACCTTGATGACATTACCATTGTTACTTGATCTTGTGATTAAAAACAAGCAAGGCAAATAAGCCTTGACTAATTTAAGGCAATGGAAGACTTGGCATGCACTTTGGATCACGTCATTTCACTAATTTTGTCTCTATTTATGTATTGTCTGCAATCAGAGCAGGGTTGTTGGGGTTTTTTTCCAAATGTGTTAATCCAAAACTATTTGCTAAATAACTTCTGAGAATCATTGGTCCGTAGCTTGTTCATGGGCAGTTAGTTGAGTATTTTTTATTTGCAGCATTGTTGCCATGTTGGTTCCAGAATATGACAGAGACAAGGTGGGCGAGGTAATATTGTTTATTGGACCAGCTTCTGTTGGTGAAAAAGAGAATCTTTTGAGTTTCACCGAGCTCTTCAGGTCTGATTACCTTTCTCAGACCTGAAAAAGAGCTCTGTGGAGCTGGAAAGCTTGTCTCTCTCTCCAGCAGAAGTTGGTATCAGCCTGAGCTGAGAGGGTGGGATAAGATGTACACAGCTTGTGACAGGGAAAAACAAGATGCTGCCACTGTGGTCTGATGATTAGAACAGAGACCCAGGATTCAGGATGTCTGAGTCCCACTGGCAGTTCTGCTGCTGACTCATTGTGTGCCCGTGGCCATGTCACTTAATGCATCTGCACTCAGTTTAAAAGGGAGATAGTGGTCCTTCTCTGTCCCACCAAATAGTTGTGAGAATTAACTAATTGCTTGGGTCTGATCCAACTCTTGGAATCAATGAGAGCTGGACAGACCCTTATGGATGGTTGGGTGCATGGAGCTAGCAGTATAAAACTGTCAGTTTGGGGTGGGTTTTTTTGCTGGTGGTGGTGGGTTTTTTTTTTTAAACATACGTTATAGATAAAAGTCATCCCCTAAGGCCAGTTTAATGCAATGAGTGTGGCTACACTATAGTATCTTCAGGGCAAATGCATAGATTCTGGGCATCCTTTAAGGCAATGTCTCCATACCAAGGGGTAAGCCCTCTCCCCTGTGCAAAGCCTGGATAAATGGTGTCTGTGTTCAGGAGGCTGCGAAGAGAGAATCTCTTCTTCCACATACACAGGGTGCTGTGCAGACACTAATTCAGCCTCAAGAGCCTCCAGGCTTGCTGGTGAGGTTGGTCAGAGGATCTACAGCTCTGCCCCAAAAAGATAGTGTAGATGTATGAGCTGTGCCCCAAAAAGCAACCTCCTTCTTTGAGATCCTGTTCACAAGGCTTCATCACAGGGTGCTGAGTACTTGCAGGAGCTTGAGTTACCTTCCCTCTCCCAGTACACCCAGTACTTTCTGCCACCACTCAAAGTGGGAGGGGAACAGGGTTTTGTCCATGGCATTTATTACTTACTTTCAAAGTATGCCCCTAAAACTGGGAGGATGGGAAACCAAAGGGTGAGGGGCATCCTGCCAGCAGTTATACAGGCGAGTAAAGTTACTCATGAGAGGTGTCCCCCCAAAGCCAATGGAGATGCTCACATATGTTAACTGGTTGCAGGCTCAGGTCCTAAAGCAGCTCACAGTTCCATTTTTCAGGGATCAGTCATGCTATTTTAACCTAAAAAGTGTCCGCTCCTGCCCGAGGCTGCCTTCTGGAGCACTCCAGCATCTTTGCTCCATCTGAACAACTGAAAATCCCTGTCTTCTAATGCTTTTTCCAGAGTTGTTGGGTTATTTATTTGGGGCAGTGGGGGAGGCGGGTGGTGGTAAATGAAGTACAAACGAAAATGTTTCTGTGTATGCATTCATGGCAACAGAGCCACACAGAGACATAACCTAATGGAAGGCCCATCTGTTGAAAAAATATTGTATGTAATGAGAATTGCTGCATTTTTTGTAAAACGTAATGGGACAGATAGGCAGCAGCTGTGGGTTACTCGAGGAGCAGCTAATTCAGCAAGCTGAATTTAAAGATATTTCCCAGATCTCTAAAACAATGAATAGCAGTGTTGTTTAAGATTACCATTACGGCTTACATCCTCCTTGGACTGGAAGCCTTGGGAGGAAGCCTTTATCTATGCTTCTGGGGCAGAAGTACATGATTAGTGGCTAGCCTATCATAAGAAGCCCCAGGGGAGCAAAGAGGACTGGACGTGAAGGAAGGAAGGAAATTGTGTTGGATAAACAAAAAAGAGCCTCAGGAAAGCATTTGAGATGGGCAAGACTTTGTAAAAAGTCAAATGCTCAAGGGACTTATTTGAGTCCTAGCTAATATTTAAACCTTTTTAAAAAGGAATAAAAAGCTTAAGTAGATGAGGCTTGAGCTAAAACTGAATTAATAACATAGCAGGTTCATGTTTCTGTATATTTAGTTATGTTCTAAGCCAACATATTAATAGTTTTAAATATAAATAGCAAGTTTGAGAGCACATGTGTCCATTTGACTTTAATTTCCCAGGGCTGAATTTGAATTAAATGAACAAACAAGAAGTGACAATACAAACCACTTGTACTTTGAGTTGAATGATTAATATTAATTATTTGGTTGATGGTGGCACTTACAGGCCCCCGCTGAGCTCAGGACCCTGCTGTGGTAGGTACTATATAAAGATACAGAGGAGACAGTCCCGTCCTCTGAAAGGAACATCTACACTTCAGTCTGGATGTGTAAATTCCAGCCCAAGGAGACATAGCCGGGCTCACTCGCATCAAGTCAGCGCACTAAAAACAGTGTGTGTCCACAGCAGCATGAGAGGCTAGCCGCCCCAAGTACATTCCCTTCAGAGACCCTAGGGGTGTACTTGTCTGCTCCCATTGTTCTTATTTTTAGCGTGCTCACTCAATTGGAGCTGACACAAGTATGTCTGCTCAAGCTGGAATTTACAGCTCCAGTGTAGATATACCAACAGTCTACACAGATGAGAGATACAAAGGGCGGAGAGGAAATAGAGGTGACAGGACTTGCCCAAAGGTCATGCAGTGGCAGATCCAAAAGTATAACTCAGGTTTACCAACTGCCAGTGCAGTGGCCTTGTTACTAGACCACATGGTCTCTAATTACAATGATAACTGGATTAAAAAGTACCTATGAATGGAAAAGTGGGACTGGAAATCAGACAGACTCATTCTATAGCTATTCCTCTGCTTTTATTTTACAGGGGGGGACACAAATCCGGAACTACTCACCCCTGTACTGAAACAATTCACCATATGCTCCCTCTATCACCAAGGAAAAGGTGCTGGTTCAAATGCAAATTTGCCCTCCAAAAACCCCAACATGTAATTTTCAAGGGAGAAGACATTTACAGGACAAATATTACACCATCATCAAGTTATCCCACCATCAAGTTTGCCAAGAGCTAATAATCAAAAGGGTACGTTGCAGTTTTAAGTCATCTTTATGCAGCTGTTCTTGTCAGGGGGATAGGGGACTGGCTAGTGTTGTGTCTAAATTTGTTGCAGGTTTCATACATGTAAACAAAAGAGGTTGGATAGACAATCTGGGGCCTCCTTAAATTAGCTCCAGGGAGATCTGTCAAATGTAACTCAATGTTTAAAAAACAAAAACAAAAGAAAGCGGCTATCCAAGCTAAAAGTGTGTTCAATGATTTTCAGTTTATTGGCAATTAAGCACAGATTTGAAAGCAACATTATTGCACATGCTGAATTACAACTGTAAAAATGGATCACATTTGTTTTATTGTGTTTGATTCCCAGGCTATGATGTTACAGTTTTCTATTACTGTGCAGTTCCGATAACTGAAAGATTTAATTGCCTGTAAAACCACTCGCTTGCTACACAGACAGTAGCATTTACATAAAAAACAAACAAGGAAAATCCCTCTTTAGGGGCAAAATCTGTTCTCAGTGTCACCAGAGTACAGCAGAAATAACTGCACTGAAGTCAAAGTTACTGTGGATTTACTGTGTACCACGTGACAATTTGATCCTTTTGCAAACTTGAGCACTGTGTTACAAACCTGGCTTTAGAAAGAAATGACAACTGCACCAGCATTTGTGGGGGGTGGGCGAGAGATTTGTCCAGTAACATTGTATTTGCAAATTGACACAAACTGCATGACCATGCACAGAGAGGGATCAATCATATTCCCACTCAAATGAGTGTTAAAACACCCATTGACTGACATGATGCAGGATCAGGCCCCAAAGGGCATAATGAAGGAGCTCAACTTGAAAAGGCAGAAAGGCTCTTTTGTGACCAGAGCCCTTGCTTTCTTTTCCATATATGTTCTGTAAAATATATACATCTACTATAAAAGTCACAGCAAACGCTCTCCCACTTGGACCACTGCGGGGCTGCTGGATCTGCTCAGTATATGGGGAGAAGACGCTGTGCAGTCCCAGCTGTACTTGAGCCATAGGAATTTTGATACCTATGGGCACATTTCTCGAGGCTTGTGTGAAAAAGGCTATGATCAGGACACAGTGCAGTGCAGAGCAAAGATAAAGGAGCTGAGGCAGGCGTACCATAAGGCAAACCATTGCTCTGGTGCTTCACCTAAGACCTGCCAGTTCTATAAGGAGCTGGATGCGATCTTTGGTAGTGACCCCACCACCAAGAGCACTGTAGATATTTTGGCAGGTCTGGAGGCAGTGGAAAGAGGACCCAACCTGGAGAAAGTAGTCATTGACGAAGAGGTGGAGTTAGACAACCATATGGAGCTCCTGGTGAGGTCGCCTGGTGGGGCAGGCAGCCAGGAACTGTTCACCACTCCGGAGCTGTCTAGCAACTCTCAGCAGTTGCTCTCCAGTGAGCAAGAAGCGGGAGAGGAGACACCTGGTAAGTGGCTGTGGTTTGTGTAGTGCAGAGGTGGGTTCAGGGTATAGAAATGTATAAGGCTGGCTGTGAGCTGGACATTTCCCTGGGTAGCTAATCAGTATAGCAGAACAGGGTGTTGATGCATGCTGAGATCTCCCAGGACTCCTCCAGAGAGATCTCCAGGAAACTTTCCTAAAGATACTCAGTAATCCTCTGCTGAAGGTTCCTTGGCAGAGCTGCTTTGTTCCTTCCCCATTGTAGGAAACTTTCCTGTGCCATTCGGCAATCACTTGTGCAGGGACCAAAGTGGCACACAGGTGACCAGCATAGGGAGCAGGGCGGAAGCCACAAGTGTAGTAGATGTACCCTCGCCTCCCTGCTTACCCTCAGCAGTGAGAGGTCTGCTACAATGAACCCCGCCTATGGACAAGTGTGGGAGAATTTTATTTTTTCCCTAGGCGGCTTGCAGAATGCTCTTCCCCCCCCCATGTAGAGCACACTCCCCCCCCCCCCAGCCAACACTCACCATGCTTTGGTGTTTGTAGACATGTGTGCTTGCCAAGGGTGAGTGAGAAAGTGACTGTTATGTTGCAAAAGGTGTATTTAACTGAAATGTTTCAATGCTGTGAGTGAATTTAACAATCATGCTTCTGTGCATTGTTCCTTGTGCTTTGGCAGATGTGGCCTTCAGGAACACCCCTACATATACACCAGCCGAGTGTCTCCGCCAGATAAGAAAGTGCCCAAGACCCAGCAAAGAAGACATGTTCCGGGCCATACTGCACTGCTCCAATGCAGAGAAAAGGGAACGTAAGGCATAGAGGGAAGCTGAAAGGCAGGACAGAAAAGAAGATCAGGAGTTTGTTAAGGACACTACTGAGCAGGTGATTAAAGTCATGGAGGAGCAAACGCAGATGCTGAAGTCCTTAATAATTCTGCAGACTAAGCAGGTACGGGCGTGCCTGCCCGCCCCTGCAGCACATTCAGAACCCTTCTCCATGCCCCCCCTCCCCTGAAACTCCGCCCGCACAGTCCTTTCCACTTTCCGGGACGTCTTCGCTTCCCCTTCACTCCACCCCCTGGGACAACTTTCAGAATGATAGCTGGACCTACACAGAGCTCTAAAAGCCTGCCCTCCCCTGGCACCTCCTTTCCGTGTGTGTGGGGGGGGCGGGGGGGGGGGCAGCTGTTCTTGTGCAATAAAAGCAAAGTTTTTGAAGGGTAACATCTTGATTTGTTTCCTACGAATTGAGACAGCAGGCACTGCCAATACAGACACAGGCGGTTTAATCCTGTGCTTGCTGGAATGTAAGGCTCCAAAATGTCACCATTGCTTCCTAGGACCACTACATGTAATGTAACATGGCAGCACCAATCACAGGGATATACATTGCTGGTTTTCATTTTCCAAGTGTTGCTTCAAAGCCTCCCTGATTCGACGTGCCCCACTCTGGGCCCCTCTGACAGCCCTGGTAGCTGGCTGCTCAAAATCAGCAGCCAAGCAGTCTGCCTCAACACTCCACCCCTGAGCAAGCTTTTTACCCTTAGCTTCACAAAGATTATGCAATGTACAACAAGCAGCTATGACTATGGGAATATTATCCTCATTGAGGTCTAGCCTGCCATAAAGGCATCACCAGCGCATCTGCCAAAGGCACATTCCACTGTCATCCACCACCTACTCAGCCTGGTTTTGAACTGCTCCTTACTGCTGTCCAGGTTTCCCGCGTAAGGTTTCATGAGCCACGGCTGTAAGGGGTATACTGGGTCTCCCAAGATCACTATAGGCAGTTCAGCATCCCCCACTGTAATCTTCTGGTCTGGAAAGAAAATCCCCGCTTGTAGCTTTCTATACAGGCTGGTGATCCTGAAGATATGTGCGTCATGTACCTTCCCAGACCGCCCTGTGTTGTCGTCAGTGAAACGCCCATGGTGATCCACAAGTGCCTACAACACCATAGAGAAGTACCACTTCCTATTGACGTACTCCATTGCAAGGTGGTCTGGTGTCAAAATTGGAAAAAATGTGTGCCATCTATCGCCCCTCCACAGTTCAGGAAACCCATTTCTGCAAAGCCATCCACTATTTCATGCACATTTCCCAGAATCATGATCCTTCATAGCAGGATGCGATTAATTGCCCTGCACACTTGCATTAATGTAGCCCCAACAGTTGACTTCCCGACTCCAAACTGATTTGCAACCGACTGGTAGCAGGGTGGAGTTGCCAGCTTCCACACAGCAATTGCCACACGCTTCTCTACCCCTGGGACAACTCTCATTCCGGTGTCCTTGCGCCGCAGGGCTGGGGCGAGCTCCGCGCACAGTTCCAGGAAGGTGGCTTTCTGCATCCGAAAGTTCTATAGCCACTGTTCGTCATCCCAGACCTGCATGACGATGTGATCCCACCGTTCGGTGCTTGTTTCCTGAGCCCAAAAGCAATGGTCCACCATCTGCAGCTGCTCTGTGAATGCCAAAAGCACTACAAAGTTGCTCCTATCCATATCCTACAGCATGTCAGGCAAGCGGGAGTCATCTTCAGTTAGGAACTTCACGATTAACTGCACTGCCATCTGTGATGTCTTCATGACAGTTATCAGAGCACAGGAGAGCAGTGCGGGATCCATCCCTTCTCACAAAGATGCCGGGGTGCACAGCAAAGAAGGGCTGTTGAAAAATGCCGCAAAAGAAAGCCAGAAGCCCATGGAATGCTGGGACAGAAAGCAATGCATCATGGGACATTGAGCCCAATCCCAAGATGCGCCACAATCTGCTCTGCCTTTCCACAAGACTTAGCAGCAGAAGGTGTCAAGCTGGACTGTGGGATAGGTACCCACAGTGCACTGCTCACACTGTCAATGTTAGTGCCCCCACTGAGGATGCGCTCTGCTGATAGAGGGAGTGAGTGTGAACATGCAATACCCGTTTTTATTATAGTGCTTTTTGAGTGTCAACATAACTTTTGTCAACAAAACTCTGTAGTGTAGACAAGGCCGGTTACATATACAAGGCCTTGGTATTGCTGGGTGTGAATGGGCCTTGCAGTCAATTAGAGCTCTATGCAGCACAGTCTTCTTCGTATAAGTCACAGCTTGCATTGCACAAGGCAAGAGGCAGGGGTGAAAACCTGGCCTTACTAGAGCTAATGGGAGTTTTGCCATCAACTTCTCTGGGGCCAGGATTTCCCCCCCACAGGTCTTTGTGTAGGGTGCAGTCACATTTTGCTTTTAAGTGTACAAGACCTTAGGGAAAAATGCTGAGTTTGCCCTTAATAACGTAAGACACTTCTTTTGCACTCGGCAGGGGTTTTATTTTCCCTGAGCAGTATATAATTAATCAAATTATGCCCAAACCATACAAGAAATATTCCAGATGGCACCACAGCATGTAAAAGAGGCCCAGAGTACAACCAGTCTGGGAATATTTCTACAGAGAACTAGCAAAAGGTACAAATTACTTCGTGGGATGACCATTTGTGAAGTGTGTGCTAGGACTGATGACATCTGCAAGAGTAGGGAAAACAGAGTAGAGTGGCTAGTCATTAGAGCAGGAAAATGGAAGGCAGGGCTGACGGGTATGCCTTCGACTGGGCATGTTCCTTCATTTATTTGTGCCTCAGGTTATCTAGCTATAAACTAGGTGTCATTGTTCAAAAATATTGTGAGGCTTTGTCAGAGTCAGAAAAAAGGCAGAACAGAGTCAGCAGTGGCAAAATAATGAAATTAATAGGCAGCAGGCTTAAAGCAAACACAAGAAAGTATGTCTTCACACACACAGTCAACCTGTGGAACTCATTGCCAGGGGAAGTTGAAAAGGCCAAGAGTAAAAACTGGGTTCAAAAATAATTAGATAAGATGATGGAGGATAGGTCCATCAATGACTATTAGCCAAGAGGTCAGGGATCCAACCCCATGCTGTGTGTGTCTCTTAGCCTTGGACTGTCTGAAGTTGGGACTAGACAAGAGGGGATGGATCATTTGACAATTGCCCTGTTCTGTCCATCCCCTCTGAAGCATATGGCACCATCCCCTGTTGGAAGACAAGATACTGGGTGAGATGGACCACTGATCTGACCCAATATGGCCGTTCTTATGTAAAATAGCAAATTCGAAACACGTGAAGGTCAGACTTTAGTCCAACGTGGAGTGTCTATTTAAGCTTGATAAAATTTCCCAAGGGGACAGGAGTAAAACTCCTCCTCTTTCCTTGCATAAAAGCTTGTTAAGTTTCAAATATCTAAACCACAGACACATCACTGCCCCTCCCCCTCCAAACACAGAGAAATCCAAACACAGGCCGCACGGTAAAGGGGTAGAAAGGCAGCTAAGGAAAAAGGGGGTTGGGGAATACATGCATACAAAGCAGGCCTGTAGAATTGCATACCCAAGAGCAGATGATAGCATTACTTATTTTCACAGACAGCTACTTAGCTGTCAACATAAGGAACAGCCATGAATAGAGAACGGCAGACAAGGCATAAATTACAAGGCCAACTAAAAAGAGAATATGGATCACGTACTACTTTAAAAGGCAGACCAGATGTCTTCAGATGCATTGAACTGTTCGTTCGGCAAGAAGAAACGCTTTCCAGATCGGCTAACTAAGGTTACAGTGAATGCTTTCTCTGCTCAGCTGAATGGAGCTCCTCCACTGTGGGGCGAGTCTTTCAGCAACCAGGGCTGTTTGCAGTTAAAAAAAATTATTTTTATATATAAAGGAGTGAGCGAATCCATCCAAGTACGTATTGGAACAAAAATGACAAAGAGCTGTGGGTCTGCTTGCCTCCTAACTTCAGGCTCAGTTTTTCAGAGATCTAAGAAAGCCTCTCATGTCTGCGCATGTCTGATTTCGCCTGTAAATTGCCAATTCCATATTTTGTCCCAAGTGCCTAGAGATACGTAGTATCCCCAGCTGACCTGCCCACACCTCTGGGCTAAGTCATCTGGGTGCAGAGGTGCACCTATCTTGGGAAATTCAGGCCCCAGAGTTTATATGGCTGGTCGTCCCCACACATCCCCTTTGCAGTCCCACCTAGCCAACTATCTGGCACAAACCCCAGTTCTCTGCATGTCAGCATGAGTCTAGTCAATCTGAGAGAGGATTACTGCTTTTGCTGGATCACGTTCACCATTCCATTTAAGTGGATTAATGGAGGTTAGCTCCAATTTAGCCCTGCACAGCACTAGCCAAGTCACATTAAGTTCTCTACTACTGGCAGTATTTTTGCTTTTCCCTTGTCATGATGCATTCTTAATAGACTTGTGTGCAAAAGCAGCTTTGTAATGTCTTAGGCTCCTGGTTTCCAACATAGATTTGGCATGTCAAGAACGCTATGAATATTTAGACCTATAGTTTGCTTGAACTCACACAGAATTGACATTAACCCTTTCTTGACTCTGTTATCACCAGTCCTGGGAGACTGGCATACGTACACCATTCCTATATGGATACTCCCCTGCCCTTACAATAGACCTGTCTGTACCCCACGAGCTAGGTCAACACAAAACCACCATTATCTTTGGATTCTTTACATTAACCTCAGGATTAGACTGCTTTGAGGAATTAAAAGCTGGTGAAGGTGTGGTGTTTTCAACAGAGGACTTTAAACACACTCCTCCTTCCCTATGTTATGAAATGAAGGCATAAATTGTTGTAATGCACTGAAATGAAGACACCCATTATTATTATTAATAATTATCAGGGCCCCATTGTGCTAGGGGCTGTACATACACCAATTAAGAGACAATCTCTGCCCTGAAGAGCTTGCAATCTAAATAATGGGCACCTGAGACAGAGAGACTAAGTGACTAGCCCAGGGTCACATGAGAAGTCTATAACAGAGCTGGAAATTGAACCCAGCTCTCCTGAGTGAGTCCCAGTCCAGTGCCTTAACCAGAGATCATCCTTCCTCATGAGAAATTTACTCTTTAAGACAGCTATTTATATTTTTTAAATACACTTCCTACTCCATCATGCTACATAGTAGCCTTTACCGAATAGCCAAATAATCTTATTAGTGTTTTCCTGTCATTACTTCCCCAACCCCTCTCCTACTTCAGTGAGTCACACTGGGATTGGTTTGCAAGATCTGAGAGACAGGGATTACGTAATCCCATCTGTACAGTGAGGAACCCAGCATACTCTTGGGTGCTGCAAACTAGTAGGAACAGATGTACGGGGCTAGGTTTTAAACACCCAATCCAAACCTATTCCAGCATCATCTTCTAGTAGGGTTGCCAACTCTGACTAAAGCTATTCTGAGAGATTTCCCCCACCCCAACATGACAATGTCATTTTCTTAAAATATTTTATTAAAATCTCCTGGATTGCTTTCAATAGACTTCTGCCGATTCTGGGAGACTCCAGGCAAAACCTGGAGGGTTGGCAACCCTATCTTCTAGCGTGATGTTTGCCTTTGGACCTAAGTACAATACAAATGCAAACGTGTTGAGGGGAGTCACTTGCAACATGTTGTACCACAGTTTGGCTAATTCCTGGTTTTGTTTTACAGTACAGACAGGAGCTAAGCCAACTTTGTAAGAAGCGTTGTAAAGCCTTGCCATGGTCCTGACATCGATGCAAAGCTTGTGTAAATAGGATCTTCTAGAGCATCACTTGTGGTATATAGTGTCTTCCACAGCTTCATATGAAGTTGTATGGGTATCTTCCTCCTTCTCAAATACATCTCAGAAGTATTTACATTTAAAGGAAATACATTTAAAGTGTATAAACTTGGGAGGAAACCATGTTATTTTAAATGAAATTTTATACAGATATATTACCTTTCAACCCAAAACCACTTTTCAAATGATATATAATAACTTTACTCAGCATGGAAATGCAGCTACCTCTGGGGTGCATAGCAAGAGTATATCTCAGTGTAGGATAGGAAACAAGAAAAATGCTATTCTCCCTTTGAAAACGTAAGCATATAAATTAAACTTTGGCAAAACAAATAAGAGGGATCTGAAATTTGGAGGCCCACATTTGAAAAAAGTGCACATGCAAAAGTCCAATTTGCATAAGCACAAACAATAGGAATTTATGTGTAAACTCAGCTTGCAAGTCAGGCAACTTTTTCAAATGTAGGCCACAATCCTGCAAAGATACATGCCTGGGCTTAACTTTACACACCATGAAGAGTTCCATTGACACCAGGGGGGTTACTCATAGGGCATTAAAGTTAAGCATGTTTGGCACCTTCAGCCATAAATGACCTCATGTAGTGAGGACCTCAATTTTACATCTCCTCTGAGAAAACACCAACCTCCAGTTGCAGAGTCCCCCTAGACCACATTAGGATATTGTTCCAGATGGCAGCTCAAAGGGAAGCATCTCTTCCCAAACCCTGACACTGCTGGACTTAGTTGGTGAGCACCATCCAAGGTACTACGTGGACTCACTTGTGAAATCAGAAGTGATCAAAGCCTGAAGGTGTAGAGAGGTGTTTTATGTGAGAACATATTTCTGAGGCTTCTGAAGCTAAACTGCAGCTAACCTGACCTACTCGAACGTGTCAATGTGCTAATGTTTGGACCAGATTCAGTGGAGCTCTCGCGTTTGAGTTGTTACTAACAGCAAGACCCAACTATCTTAAGCTTGCTGTAGTCCAGGTATAATTCTCATTACTGATGTGAAAGCCGAAGGAAATCTCTTGACATCACTGACTTTCAGACTTCTCCCAGTTAATGGAAAGATGAGGTACGGGATGGAAAAATATATGAGCAGACTGTTCGTTTTGGCAACAAACAAAAGCAAATCATCCACCTACAACACTTCAGTGATACATCCTATACTCGGAGGTTGAATTATCAGATCATGTGGCTAACCCTGCAGCCAGAGCTAGACTGAAAATTACTTGATATGTGCCTCTCTCCAGACTGGGAAAACTTTCCACATTCCATCACGTAGGCTGCATCAGAGTATACGATTTAAAACCTCCCAACTTGTATATGGCCTTTCAGACTCTTGGATGAAAGTGCTTTACACAATGTACTGGGAGGAGGGATAGCTCAGTGGTTTGAGCATTGGCCTGCTAAACTCAGGGTTGTGAGTTCAATCCTTGAGGGGGCCATTTAGGGATCTGGGGCAAAAATTGGGGAGTGGTCCTGCTTTGAGCAGGGGGTTGGACTAGATGATCTCTTGAGGTCCCTTCCAACCCTGATATTCTATGATCACTAGCACTATTATACTGCGAGCTACACTAAGGCACAGATGATAGGGCCCACATTTTCAAAATGTCACTAAGTTTAGGTGCTCAGCTTGATACATCCAGGCCTGATTTCCAGAGGCGCTGAGCGCCTGTCGCTCATGTTAATGTCAGCGAGAAAACCAGGATCTAGGTCTCAAATTGGGCTCCAACGTTAGTGGATCTATTTGGGACTTTTAGACTTCGCCTTTTCCAAAGTCATGCATTCAGTCAGTGGTAGAACAGCAAATGGAGCAAGGGTCGGCAACCTTTCAGAAGTGGTGTGCCGAGTCTTCATTTATTCACTCTAATTTAAGGTTTCGCATGCCAGGAACACATTTTAACGTTTTTAGAAGGTCTCTTTCTACACGTCTAGAATATATAACTAAACTATTGTTGTATGTAAAGTAAATAAGGTTTTTAAAATGTTTAAGAAACTTCATTTAAAATTACATTAAAAGGCAGAGCCCCCCCGGACCGGTGGCCAGGACCCGGGCAGTGTGAGTGCCACTGAAAATCAGCTCGCGTGCCGCCTTTGGAACGCATGCCATAGGTTGCCTACCCCTGAAATAGATTTGTTATGACTCAAGCTCTATCAGGTTCTATTACCCAATTTCCACAGGCTAAACAATAGGTAATAGGCAGAGAAGAATGAGGGGGAATTTGATAGCTGCTTTCAACTACCTGAAAGGGGGTTCCAAAGAGGATGGATCTAGACTGTTCTCAGTGGTAGCTGATGACAGAACAAGGAGTAATGGTCTCAAGTTGCAGTGGGGGAGGTTTAGGTTGGATATTAGGGAAAAACTTTCTTGCTAGGAGGGTGGTGAAACACTGGAATGCGTTACCTAGGGAGGTGGTGGAATCTCCTTCCTTAAAAATATCTAAGGTCAGGCTTGACAAAGCCCTGACTGGGATGATTTAGTTGGGGATTGATCCTGCTTTGAGCAGGGGGTTGGACTAGATGACCTCCTGAGGTCCCTTCCAACCCTGATATTCTACTATACCTCAACTGACCTACTTTCATGAGTTAGTCAAGCAAGAATAATCATCTACTCCTGCTTTCATCAAAACCAATGGCTGATCTTCTGCTGATGTCATTTGGAAGCAGGATCACAACTTTGGCCCTTATACTGTACAGGGACTGTGATGGTCTCTCAGGCTGCAGAGGTTACGAACAAGTTGTCCTTTCATATTGGTTTATAAGGGAGGAGAAAGTGTACAGAAAAGCTTTCCACAAATCTAAAATAAACAGAGGCATTTTTGTATTGTTCTATATTGTATGTATTGGCCAGGATTTTAGAAAAAATAAATATTTAGATAAGTTTCCAAATACCAGGCCTAGAGTGAAACCCTGGCTTCACTCAGTGAAAGATTTGCCACGGATTTCAATCAGACTAAGATTGCAGCCCTGATTTTAAAAAGTGCTGAGAACCTAGCAGTTCTTCTTGACCTCAGTGGGAGCTGTGAATGCTCAGCATCACTCAAAATCAGGCCACTTTTATTTAGGATCCTAAATGTGGCCCTGATAATGATACAGGTCTATGGTACAATTATTTCTGAAACTAAGGGATAGGTGAGGCCCAGAAAACGAGTACCTTGAATCCGGTCTAATCATACTCACTGAAAATGATCAAACAAACATGCTCCTCCATCCTCACTGTCATATGCCCACCTAGGATTATTGTGTGTCCTTTTTGGCAGCCAAGAGCACACAGGGAAACTATACAAGAATAAGAATGTACCACTCTTAGCAGGGAAAACTGGAAGATACATAACAGAACTTCAGAACACTTATTAGCTGAGAGAGAAAAGAATAATGATAACACAACAGCCACAACCAGTTGCAAAATGGCAGCTTTAGGGCTGCAGCTGCTTCGTGCTGCCAAATTTATAGGGCTAGCTGTCGCAAAGCATGCTGGGAAAAACCGGTTACTAACCCTTCCGCAACTGTTGTTCTTTGAGAGGTGTTGCATACGTCCATTCCAATGTAGGTGTGTGCACATCCCACGCACAGTCGCCGGAAATTTTTCCCCTCAGTGGTATCTGTTAGTCGGCTCTCAGGCCTTCTGGTGCCATGCGGACATAGTACCAGTATACAGGGCCCTGCCAACCTCTCGCCCCAAGTTCCTTCTTTCTGGCCAACTCTGCTAAGAGGGGTAGGAGGGCAGGTCTTGGAATGGACATGTGCAACACAACTCGAAGAACTACAGTTACGGAAAGGGTAGTAATTGTTTGTTCCTCGTTGAGTGCTTGCACATGTCCACTCCAATGTGGACAGACTCCCAAGCAGTTGTATCGGTAGTGAGCTTGGAGTTCATGGACACGGTGACTGCAATACAGCTTGACCAAATCTGCCATCGCCCCTGGCCTGCTGAGTGATGGCATAATGAGAAGAAAATCTGTGCACCGACCACCAAGTCGCTGCTCTGCAAATGCTCCGAATAGCGAGCGGTGCCAGAAACGCCACTGAAGATGCTTGTGCTCTTGTGGAGTGGGTAATTAGGACAGATGGAGGTGGAACACCCACCAGCTTGTAGCACATGTGGATACACAGTGAGATTCTCTGAGCTGAGATGAGGAGACCCTTCATCCTATCTGCAACTCCTACAAAAAGCTGGGTGGATTTCCAGAACGGTTTGGTTGTTTCTATGTAGAAGGCTAGTGCATGCCTAACGTTTAATGAGTGGAGTCTCTGCTCCTCCCTGTTCGCATGTGGCTTTGGAGAGAAAACCAGCAGGATGATTGCTTGTTAGCTATGAAACTGGGAGACCACCTTTGTAAGGAAAGCAGGGTGTGGATGCACCTGCACCTTATCCTTAAACAAAACAGTGTAGGGTGGCTCTGAAGTGAAGGCCCGGATCTCTGAAACTCATCTGGCTGAAGTAAGAGCCACTAAGAAGGTCATCTTCCAGGAGAGGTATAGCAGAAAGCATGCTGCCATTGGCCAAAACAGGAGGCCTGCAAGCTTTGATACGACCAGGTTGAGGTCCCAGGGGGGACTGGCTGTTGCACCCAGGGTACAACCTCTTAAGATCTCTAAGGAAATTGTTAGAAATATTGTTTGAAAAAAAAGTGGATCAGTCATTCACCCAAGGGTGAAAAGCCAAGATCTCTGCCAGGTAGACTCTAATTGATGAAACAGTTAAACCCTGCAGTTTTAAGTGCAGTAGGTACTCTAGAATGAACAGCAATGACCATAGTGTAGGTAAGACACCACTCTGGGAACACCCGACAGAGAACCGCTTCCATTTCAACTGGTAAGTGGCCCTGGTGCAGGGCTTTCTGCTTCCTCAGAGAACCTCACAGACCTACTGAGCAGGCTAGTTCTGCAGGGTTTAGCCATGGAGCTTCCAGGCTGTCAGGTGGAGGGACCTGAGGTTTGGTAGGAGCAGACAACTGTGGTCTTGAGAGATCAGGTCTGGATGAACAGGTAGTGGGATCAGTGACGCCACTGAGAGGTCCAGCAGAGTGGCAAACCAGTGCTGGTGGGGCCAAGTCAGAGCTATCGGGATGATCTTCAGCAGAACCTTGTGTACTAGCGGAATAGGAGGGAATGCATAGAACATGGAAGGAGGAAAGTGTCTGCGGAGGACCTGGGGCTGTGACTCAGAAGGGAACAGATCTGGTGACACATCCTATTGTGCCTTGTCATGAACAGATCCACCTGGGGAGTCACCCTCTGCTGGAAAACAACCTCTGTGACATCTGAGCAAAGGGACCATTCAGGGTGATCTGCTGAGGTGATCTGCTAGCTCGTTTTGTGCTCCTGGTAGGTAGGTAGGCCTCAAGGAGAATCGAATGGGCTAAGCAAAATTCCCACAACTGAACTGACCCCTGACACAGGGGGGAAGAGAGAGCTCCTCCCTGCATGTTTATATAGAACATGGCCATCGTGTTGTGTGTGGGAACCGACACTTCTTTGTCTGTAACATGAGGCAGGAACATCTGGCAAGCCAGGCGGACTGCCCTAAGCTCCCTGACGTTGATGAGCAGAGAGCGCTCCTCCAGGGACCGAAGGCCTTGAGTTCCGAAGGGATCCAAGTGAGCTCCCCAGCCCAGTGCTGACGCGACTGCGACCAGGGACAGTGATGGATGGGGCTGTGAGAGAAGAATGCCAGTGCAAACCACCAGTGGGTCCAGCCACCAATAAAGGGAGGCAAGAACCAAATGAGGAACCGTGAGGACCATATACAGATGGTGGCAATTTGGTGAGCACACTGAAGCTAGCTACGCCTAGAGAGGTCTGTGGCGTAGTCTCATGTACTGCACTAGATAAGTACATGTGGCCCAAAAGCCTCAGGCAACTCCAGGCTGTCATAACTGAGTGCACCTCAGGGATCACCATGAGTGCCACAACTGCTTGAAACCACCCTTCTGGGAGCAAGGCTCTGGCCTGGACAGAGTCGAGCACTTCTGATAAACTCCATCTTCTGTACTGGGGTAAGGATGGATTTCTGAGTATTTACAAGCAGGCCCAGGTCCCAGAAGGTCAACTGGATGAAGTGAACGCTGGATTCCACCTGAGCCCTGGTCTGGTCTCTGACCAGCCAGTTGCTGGGGTAAGGGTACACCTGCACCCCTTGCCTTCTCAAGAAGGCCGCTACAACTGAGATGCATTTTGTAAACACTCGCGGGGCTGCTGACAGGCCAAACGGGGGAAACTGTGAATAAGTAGTGCATGTGATCTAAAATGAATTTGAGGAACCTTCTGTGTCCCTGAAAAATTGAAATGTGAAAATAGGCGTCTCTCAAATTAAGGGCAGTGTACCAGTCCCCTGGATCTAGGGAGGGGATGATAGAAGCCAACAAGACCATGCAGAACTTTAGCTTCTTGAGGTAACTGTTGAGCTGGAGCAGGTCCAGGGTAAGTCTGAGACCTCCCTTGGCATTTAGGATTAGGAAATAATGGGAGTAGGACCCCTTACCCCTTAAATTCCATGAAGCCTCTTCCACAGCTCACACCTGTAGGAGCGACTGCAGCTCCTGTGCCAGAAGTTGCTCCTGAGAGAATTCTCTGAGGAGTGGAGCAGGGCAGGTAGAACTGAATTGGAAGGTATATCCATCCCACTTCTACCATGCTTAGTACCCAAAGCTCTGTAGCATGCCCAGAGAAAGAGGGACAAGCAGTCCACAAACAAGGGGTAAACTGCATCTGAAGTCCGACTGGTACGGCATCCTTGAATGCCCCATCAAAAACGCCTGCTTAGAGCCCCATGAATGTCGGGGAGGGGCAGGCATTGATGTCAAGGACGGGGAGTGGAGGGCCTGAAGCCCCTGCTTTTCTTCCTGAGAGTCCTGCCAGGCTGGCAGAGGGAAGAACTGGGAGGACTGCTGGGGCTAGATTGCTTTCTTGAAGTCACCAGGGTGTATAAGCCCAGAGACTTCAAAGTAGCTCTGGCATCCTTGAGGCTTGGGTGTCTGTCTGCTCTGAGAAGAGCAAAGTACCCTCAAAAGGGAAGGTCCGGGAGGAACCTCTTGCAGGAGGACTGAGGAAGCCATGGATCTGGAAAACTCCCAATTGGCATCTTGGGGCAATGAGGCCTTAAAATTTAACAAGGAATCCCACTGTTAAAGTTGTATCTGCTCAGGATCGCTAACCAACAAGCGCTCATGAGCTGCAGGCCCCCAGTTGAGCAGATCTTCCCCCCAAACAGGTCCAACTTTGTGTCCTTTGCTTTGTAGGGGTCACCCCTTGCAAACCTTGCCACTCACACTCATTGACTGCAGAGACCACAAGAGATCCCGGACCAGAGTAGGTATACAGGAATTCATACCCTTGAGCCAGGACCAAGTAATTCTTGGCCTATTTGGTCGTGTGAGGTAGGGATGCTGAGGATTGCCACAGGGCTTTAATTGGGACCATGATGACCTCATTGAGAGGGAGAGCCAATCTTGACAGGCCTGCTGCGGTCAAGATGTCCACCAAGGAGTCGGAGGACTCCTTAACCTCTTCTATGTGTATGCCTAGGTTTTGGGCCACCCTCTTCAGCATTCCTGGTGGGCCTTATAGTCGTTGAGGGAGGGTGACCTGCCTGCTCCTGCCACGGCCTCATCAGGAGAAGAGGAGGAGGCGGCTGCCAAACACCGACAGAGGGCCTTCCTCCTCACCTTCGGCACCAACCAGATCCCCTGGCATTGGTTCCTGGTGCTCACTCCTGGCCTCAGTACTGGAGTCTGGATTGGGCGCTGCCTGAAGGGGAGGAATGCTTCCCTCAGAGGCCACCGAACAGGAGCACCTCGATTGCAGCCCCTGCATTTAGGGAAACCCCATGCATTCCAGAATGGCCATTGCATGGGTACCAGCCAATGCCCTGGAGATCGACAGCCCTCCTTGGCCTGGGTCCAGCACCGGGTAGCACTGACGTGAGGTGTGATGGGATCAACTCCTGTCATGAGAGGAGTACACCTCCGACTCTGAAGATGAGAAGTCTGTGCCCAGCGACCATGGAGGAGTGGCCCTGACTGGTGCTGGGGAGGGGAAGCGTGGGACTGAGCCATCATGGCTGGTTTCCTCTCAGACAGCACCAAGGGCCTCAGTGCCAAATGGTAGGCTGCAGCCTTGTGTATTCTTCTGCCTTTCAGCACTGATACCACCAACTCTTGCACTGCTGTCAATGCCGGTATTGAGAGAGAGAGAGGAGGTCTCTTGCCACAGCAAAGGACTCTGGGTTTGAGGGTATTGCCATACCACGAGTACCGCGCTGACCTTCTAGTGCCGATGGGATGTCCAGCAAATGGGCTGGAGACAAAGGTGCAGACTGAGCTGCTAGAACTGCAGAGTGGCCTGACAAGGATTGCACTTCACTCTGGACTCTGTGCCTGCCCCTTCTCGGGGTCAGGGAACATCCTCTCTCAGCTGACAGCTTCTTTTGATTCTTCCTCAGCACTGGAGATGGAGAGCAGTGCCGAGACTCCTGGAGGGCAGGAAGAGCACTTCTCATGGATGCAGAGATGCTCGGAACCAAGTTGGAATGGCCTGGCTCCAAAGGAATTCAGCCTAGCCTCCCAATCCTTTTTAGAACAGGGCTTGAAGTCCCTGCAAATTTTGCAGCAGTCCCTGATGTGAGCTTCCCCCAAGCACTTGTGACAGCTGGAGTGTGGGTCGCTCAGGGGCATGGCCTTGCTGCAGGAGGCACAAGGCTTGAAGCCCAGCAAACAAGGCATGGTGCCGAGAGAACTTGGCTAATCACAGAGAACACTAACGACGAATACTTCATAACTATAAACAACAACTATCTACAATGTAGAAGAAACAAAGTCCACTGAGAAAGACTTACAAAAGTAAGGTAATCCCAGTTCTAATGACCATCCTGGGTGGTAAGAAGGAACTGAGGAGGCAGACAGGGCTCTTTATACCAGCACTAGAAGCATGCAGTCGGCAACAGAGCCGACTGAGGGGAAAATTTCTGGTGACTGTGCTTGGGGTGCACACACCCCTATATTGGAATGGATATGTGCAAACACTTGAAGAAGAAAAAGGGTTCCTGTCAGAGGATGACCCAGCACTGGGGAAGTCCCCACAAAAGGTGTTCCACAGGGATGCTGGAATTAGGGGTGCTGGGGATGCAGCAGCAGCACCCCCTGGCTTGACGTGGTTTCTATCATATAATTTACAGTTGTGTTCAATGGCTCTTAGCACCCCTACTATACAAATTGTTCCAACACTGCTCGTGTCCCTTGGTGAAGGGCTGCTTTGCTGTGGTGTGGAGGAATTACATACATTGTAAGTGTTTTGTGCTCAATGAACAACCTCTTTATCACTGTTACAGTAGATAGGGGACACAATTATGAGTCATATAAAGCTTTGTGCTTCAGAGCAAAAACCAACCACTAACTGCCTGGGCTTGGTAAGAAATATCCTCTATGGGCAGGTCATTCTAACAAGGAGTTTCTTGCATCTTCCTTCTGAAGTTATTGGTTACAGTTGGAGACAAGATCCCAGCCTAATAGGCCATGGGTCTGTTCCAGCATGGCAGTTTCTATGTTCCACACTATTGAATGTTTGGTACAGCTAGCTAATAAAGATAAATGCTAGCCCATTCCCAGCACACCTCCCTTCTAGGGAGGATTGCAGTGACATTTTCAACAAGATGTTGCATCAAAATAGTGGGAAGATAACATCTGTAGGAATCTCCTTTATATTCGTTACAACAGAGGCCTCTCTCTCTCTATCACACAGAACCTACACATTCATAAGGGTCTAGCTTTATTCCCCATGACAGTTGCAGTGTAACAGAGCAAGTCCACCATTTCACAGCACTGTACAGATCATAGCAGCATTCTCTCACTACCCGTCTCCCTGGTTACTTTCAGCACTGTCAGTCACATCTGTAGATCACAGTCCTTCCATTAGGAAGCCGGGGCTTGCATGTTGAGCCTTCTTGAAGATTTATTTCAAAAGCTCAGATAGTCACAAAAGGCAGTTGCTCCACTAGAAAGGTATCTAATTTTCTGTGAGTTCAAAAACTGTTTCTGCTCAGCATCTGGATTCTCTACTCCTCTACATGCCACAGCTTTACAACCACTTCCTTCAGGAATTTGCAATAACCTCAGCATGGATGGCACCTTTTCAGATCTAAGTTGTGTGAAGGGGTTTACCCCTTTTTTTTTTTTTTTTTTTTTAAAAAAAACAAGCTCCTTTCAGGGATGCTCATTTCAGTGCTTGCCATCATGTAGCAACCCTCGTGTGCTTAGACTTTCATTCACCGGATAGTGTTTTAAAGAAACTGTCAACTTGAAAGCTAACCAGATTAAAACAAAACAAACAAACAAAAAACAAATTTAAAGTGGTTTGAGGGACTACACCTTCTCTGAATGCTCCTGCCAATGTGTGTGGCTTTAAATCAGGGCTTCTTTTTGTTTTACAGTGTTTCTCTCTTTCCTGGTGGTATTTGAAAGTCTCATGAGGACAAGGAAAACTGACCAAATTAACACTGAAATGGTGAGACTGTCTATAAGGAAAGTGCTGTCAAATGCAGTGTGAACAAACGGGATAAATATCAACAACATTCTGATCTCTTTTGTTTTGTTCTACAATTTCACTCTCTCACATTCATTCCACGAGCTCAGGTGTTACGAGCGACAATGGCAGGTACATCCTTTGCAGACAGATGTGATATCAGTTGACAGCGTGGCTTTTAGGGGACCTGGAGTTTTCTCTCTTGCATTTTCCACACTTCTCTTTGAAATTTTAGCTTGCAAACATACTTGTGCTTAAACCCGAGCTCCATCTGGTTCCCAGTGCATTCTCTTCCTGCAGCTGGTTCCTAACCATGCGGAATGTGTGATGTTCTCGTAGCAGCATACTGTTATCACCCACGGAGTTATGACTCCACAGCTGCGGACGGTGGCTCTTATTTCATACACAAATCTTTAAAGCTGATGTGCTATGGGCGATGTAAATTCCTTTTCATGGGCGGTGTCCATAGCCATGGTAACATCCCATCGGAAGTGGGGAAGAACGTAAGGCCTAGGAAACTGTGGGAGGTTCACCTTATGGAGTTCCCAGTGAATGCGCCTCTTTGGGAGAAGGGCTTGGAGACCACAGAGAAAGCAAGGGGCGTGGCATCCAAACCAAATCCCAGGAGTGAAATCCTACCCCATGGAAGTCAATGGGAGTTTTGCCAGTGACTGCAGTTGGATTAGGATTTCGTCCCAGGGATAAATGGGGAATGGCAGCTCCAGCCTTGTCTATGTGCTGTTTTTTGCTGACCCTCTCCCACCTGCATTGGGAAAAATAAAACTAAATTCAAAGCCTGTGAAAACACCTGCTCAGTAAATTATTTGTATCTTTACTGCGTATTTAAGTTTTAAATTAAATTGACATAGTTTTGCCACTAACTCCCCGAGATCCTGCATTTTCTCCTCCATCTTCTGCACGGCAATCTGCCAGTCCCCCGCAGGGTATGTCTACACAACAAAAAAAAAAACCCAAAACCAAAAAAAACCGAACCCATCCTTTGGCAGTGAATCTCAGAGCCCAGATCAACTAACTTGGGCTTGCAAGGCTTACACCATGTGGCTAAAAATAGCAGCGTAGACGTTTGGACTCAGGCTGGTGGTCAGGCTCCGAGACCCTCCCCCCTTGCCAGGTTTCAGAGTCCGGCCTCCTGTCTGAGCAGGAACATCTACATTGCAAGCCTGACTCAGTTGACTAAGGCTCTGAGACTCCCTGCCGGGTTTTATTTTTTTGCCGAGCAGATGTACCCTCATTCTCCCAGACGTCTAGTGTCCCTTCCCCATAGGGTATGACCCTGTTAGACGCACAGGTGGGACAGATGTCTGTATCACAAAGCACTCCACTCCAATTAGCACTCAGGGAGGATATGCATTCACACACCCTACTCTAGAGTACATTTGGCCAGACAGGGAAGGGGCGTGGGATGGTATATGACTGCTACCCATGCTGTGGATGGAGGAAGCCATTTTCCAGTGGCGTTAATCTGGCACCTTTATAATTCCTTGCCAAAAGATCATTCAGGAACATCCCTTCATCTCAGCTGGTTGAATGCACAGGACCAGTACACCCAAGATGTACTGACTTCCTGGCATAACCACAGCTTAGTAGCTGTGTTGTTGCTTATTACTGTCCACTTGTAAACAACCATAATTGCCATTCAGCATTGAGCTAACAAGCAAGAGAGAACTAGGCTGATATACCTTCCAGTTGGGTGACAGATGTTTGCTTCACGGTATCAATAAATAAACGTGTTTTCCTTTTCCCCTTTGGAAGGCTTCCCTTTTCTGGGGTTAAGCCTGGCCAAAGGCCAGTGCGGATCTGGGGTTTTCCTCAACACATTCACATTCATTGAAGCACACCCTAACCAAGCAGAGAGCTCCTTTGGTGAGTCCCAATCCTGGGGCTGTTGCAGGGAAGCCTCTTTCATTGTTGTCAAGCCACAAGGGGCTGCCATGCAGCTGGAGTTCGTTTTTTAAAAGATTCACCATGTCATGCGTTTTCAGCTCATTTTGATAATTTCAAGATTCTGCCTCCGTAGCAATTTCCCCCTCACCTTTTTCTTTTTGCAGCCTGAACCTTAGCAATGCTAATCTCTAGCCATTCCTCTTTGAACATCAGCACCTGCTGGGGAGAGGAGGGCTGGGCATGGACATGATAGAAGCTGTAGGGTGCTCAGCACTTTTGAATCAAGATCTTTAGTCAGTTGCCTAAATATGGACTTAGGACATTGTGTTTTAAAAAAATACTATGCTCCCAACAGAACATCTTCAAAACACGGTTGAAGTTTGGACTTTCTACCTTGGCTTGTTTCATATTCTTAATAAACCACATTTGAAGAAAAATAAGTAGAGACTAGAAGTTTAAAGTTGTGCTTGTGAAGTCAGAAATGTCACATGAGGGCAGAAGAATTTTGCTATGTAAACTTTTAAAACAGGTTGCATTTTTAATGCATCCAGAGTCTGAATCCTCCCAGAGCTAAAGGTGATCTGAATTTAGGTGGTCTCAAATGTAAAGGTGACTTGGATTTGGAAAGTTGTCAGACTTGATACTTCAGGATCAAGAAACTGAAAATTCCATTGGCAAATGTCCCCACCCTCTTCTCTTTTTAGAAAACTGAACAAGAAAATTCCATCCAAAAACTCAACCAAATAAGCCGACATTAACGCAGCATTCTGGTAGAGAAATCAAGAACTCTAATGTCAAGAAATGCACCATTGAGATTGAAAGCTCAATATTAAAACCATCCCTTGCCTTAAATATATTTTGGTCAACTGTGAATACTATCATAACTTAACAAATGTAGATGTTGAAACAGAAATTCCAATTTATAATACACTGTGTACTTGACAAATATGATAGTGGTCTAAGGATAAACCACATTTTAAGAGTATATTATATTGCAAAAGGGGGAGAATTCAGACTGAGTTTAACTCAGTGTTTGTTGACTTTGGAGTGGTTGATTTCACTCCAAAGTGTATTTACTGATATATCAGTATACAGTTATCAGTCACACATGCAGGCACAAAGATACTTTTGGTTTTATAGTGCTTTAAAAAGTTACACCAGTCAAAAGTACTGATGTTGTCATCTTGTCTTACCCTGCATAGACAGTGGGCTGCACTCAATGATCAAATAGAAATCAGACCAAAGTCTGTCAACTCTTGTTTACAGGCAAGAAATGGCAGAATCAGATGAATGACACTGACTGGCTGTGCATGAATGCAGGGAGGCTTGCTAAAAATATTTGGAGAGATTTAAGTGCACCGCACCAAAAATACATGCATAGTTTCCACCATTGTAAATATCTAGTCTCTGGTCAAGAGCCAAGCATTTTTATATTTATTTCCACTTGTGCCATCAAGCCATTGAGGAATTTAATCTCATCATTCAAAATGTTAAGAAAACAGCTAAAGGCACATCATCCTGGGCTAGGATGAGGTATTAGAAAGTTGTTCATTCCTTTAAGCATCATGCGCTGAAGGCATTGAACCATCTCTGGTGTTAGTTTTGCAATCAGAGTCTGCCACTTTGTTTGTAAGAACGGGTTGGTCATTTATGAAGCCAAGTTTTATCCATAATAAATTTTGGGAACACACACAACAATGGATATGCTAATGGCTATCTCATGCGTAAGCTTCAACTGTCATGACAGCTGGCTGGCAATTCACATTCCAGCTGGAATTAGCCCAAGACCCTGATTTACGTGTTCTATACTAATTGAGACAATTGGTTTGTTTCATGCTCCATCTAGAAAGTTGGTTGTGTAACCCAAAACTTCGCAAGCAGAAAGCCTGCTAGCAAGAAAGGAAAGATGGTCTTGTGTTAAGGCCTAGTCTAGAATGCAGACTACTTTTGTTCAATTCTTGGCTCTAACACAGATTTCCTGTATGACCTTAGCTATGTCACTTAAGCTCAGTTTAAGTGACATAGCTAAGGTCTCAGGTCCCCACCTGTGAAATGGGGATAAATAACACTTCCGTTATCTGCCTCGTCTATTTAGATAGGCTATTTGAGGACAGGGACTGTCTCTTACTATGTGTGCTTACCACAATAAGGCCCCAGTCTTGGCTGGAGCCAATAGTAAATTTAGTATTAAGTAGCACCTAATATTTCATAACAATGTCAGAGCTCCTGGTCCCTGTGATGAGAAGGTGAAAAGCATCCTGGGCTCCTGGAAAGTTGCAAGAGGTGGGAACAACCATAACCATGTTAATCAGTGGCAGAGTGAGAGAGGCGGGTATAGTTATACTGAAAGAGCAATGGATGTGTGCAGACAGGGATGATTTGGAGGAAGGCTTATTCCCCCACCTACACATTAATTAGTTGGTTACAAACCTGTTTTTATTATTTACTAGGTTCTAAAAAAAAGCAGCCATGAGCTTTGTATCTCCTGGCTAAAGGGTTCTGTCCCTGATGGTAACAGTGTGGTGTGGAAATTATTCAACTAAAATACTTAATGATCAGGCAACATTAAGAATCTGACCAAGAAGAAACCTCCCTTGGGTGTATTATAGAGGTTGTATAGATGGAGAGAGATGTATTAAACAGCTACCTACCTCTGGCTGTTCCAGCCGTCTCATGGCTGATTTCCCTTCTCTCCAATCCAGGTAACAATCTGATAGAATCATAGAATATCAGGATTGGAAGGACCTCAGGAGGTCATCCTGTCCAACCCCTTGCTCAGAGCAAGACCAATCCCCAATTTTTGCCCCAGATCCCTAAATGGCCCCCTTAAGGATTAAACTCACACCCCTAGGTTTAGCAGGACAATGCTCAAACCACTGAGCTAGCCCTCTTCCCCACACCCAATCCAAGGGCTCTCTGCAGCAGACTCCTTCGCTTTGGTCTGCAGCTTCCTTTTATATGGGCCAGCTGGGCCGTGATTGGCTGATCCAGATGCTGCCCTAACTGTCTGCAGCCACAGCCCTAATTGGCTGTTTCCCCTGCATCCACTCCTTTGGCTGCCTGCTGCTCAGCCTCCCTAGGCTGGTTTTAACTCTCTCAGGGCCGGTGCGGGGCAGGTGCCCCGTTGCAGCATGGTATAGAACTTTTTACACAAGCACAAACGCAACATGTGAGGAACAATAATATTATGTAGGCAAGAATCGTGCTATAAACTAAACATTATGTAATATATTGCACTAGCTGGATTGTAAAAAAAAATCTTCCTCATGCTAGGCAGAGAAATGGTGCTCTTATCCCATTGATCTAAAGGGGAGCTGGGGTCAGGCCCTTCATATTTATTATTTCAGTCTCCCACTTCATTTTAAACTCTTAAACTGACCCCCTTATGCTTCCTCACTTATTTCAGTAGCAGGACTTGCGGACGGTTTAAACTGAATCCTGAGCTGATTAGCTGAGACAGGTTCATGAATGAACCAGATAGAATAAAAACAAGGGTGTAGAACAAAAGGTGCGTCAGACTGTGGATTGCTACACAACAAGGACCTATTTACAGCTGAACCAGCACCTGCGTGGAGACTTCTTCTCCCATTTAACGTCACTTAAAGGTTGCTGTTGAACGTCTGATGATAAAAATAACTAGTAAGTATGCATAATAAACCTGTACATTATTTTGCATCAAATACAGATAAAGCAGCCCCTAAAACCAAACTGCAATGTGATATTTTGATTGGAGAGTGGTGAACTCAGCAATTGCAACTCAGTGTACTATACACATCCCTACTCTGATTAAATTACCCTTTAGACTCACCGCTTTTGGGGGCAAGAATAATTACTTATTGTATAGTCGTATAGAATTTAGCTTAATAGTGGTAAGCTTGTACCTAAGCTAAATTATGACTAAATTGGCATCACTGAATTTGGTGGGATAAATCTCATGACTGGAATATTGGTACTGAAGGGTATAGCTTGTTCAGGGAGGACAGACCAGGAAAAACAGGAGCAGGTGTTGCATTATACTTCAAGAATATATATATACTTGTTCTGAGGTCAAGGAGGGGAGAAGCAGATGAGCTGAAAGTGTCTGGGTGAAGATAAAAGGGCAAAAGAAAAAAAACATGGTAGGGGGTCTACTATCGACCATCAAATCAGGAGGAAGAGATGGTGGATGAGGCATTTCTAGAACAAAACAAATATCCAAAAGACAAGATCTGGTAGTAATGGGGGCTTTAAGTAACCAGACATCCGTTGGAAAGGTAAAACAACATAACACACCATGTCCCATAAGTTCTTGGAAGATATTGGGGACAACTTCTTGTTTCAGAAGGTGAAGGAAGTAATTATGGGGACAGACATTTTAGACTTGATTCTGACTAACAGGAAAGAATTGGATGTGAACCTGAAGACTGAAAGCAATTACGGTGAAAGTGATCATCATGAAATGATAGATTTTATGATTCTAAGAAAAGGAGGAAGTGAGAGTAGCAGAAGGAGGAGGATGGAAAAATTCAAAAAAGAAGACTATTTACAAAATCCGAAGTGGTAGGTATGGACCCCGGGAAGAAAATCTAAGGGAAAAAGGAGTTCAGAAGAGCTGGCAGTTTCTCAGAGACAATATAAGAGGCACAACAGCAAACTACCCAATGCAAAGGAAATTATAGGAAGAATAGTAAGAGCCCAAAAAGTCTCCATCAGGAGTTCTTTAATAATCTAACAATCGAAAAGGAATCCTACAAAAAGTGGAAACACAGATAAAGGGCATTTCCAGTTATTGGTCTGGGCTTAGAATTGGAAGCTTGTATTTCTGAATGTAAACAATATGATCACACTCTTCCTGACTATGACTTGTTGAGGTGGTACCTCCTAACATAAAAATGTGTGGGGAATGTTTATGGCTAGAAGGAATTCCTATAGTGGAGGGCTATCTCCTGATTTAGGAGGATTCACATATACAGAATACCAAGCAGACACATTAGTGCCTTGATGATGGATGCATGTCCCATGGATTGGGGGAATGCATGTTCCAGCTTTTTGGTGATGCCTTTTTAACAGACTGGAACATTTCAGTTACTCCAGTAGTAAATCTTCAGAAAGTGAGTTACTTCTTTGAGTCACAGGTTGACGTTATGGAAGAGGACAACAGAGACTAAGAGAGGATATATATGGCCCTGTAAAGGTCAAAGCAAGGAAGGAGGAAAGAAATCTCATGTCATGAGGCCACCTGAAAACATGCTGTACCAAAAGGCCCAAGAAACAAAGCTGAAGAGTTCATGCCAGAACCACAGGGACAGAATGTGCTGAACTGCGAGTTGCAGCCTTTTAAGAGTAACCATGTCCTCAGTCCAGGAAGCATAGATTCCCTGTTTGTGGGGTTAACGGCAATGCAGGCCACAGGATCGTCTATGCAATGATAGCCCTGCTAAACACAAGTCCTGACTCACATTGCAAATACTACTAAGGTGGTCTGCAGAGATTGTGTGGGCTGAGACAGAAAAACGTTAACAAAATCAGACCTAGAATCTTTGAAAAGCTGCAATAAATGCCGTAAGTCAGGCCAGTTAGGTTATACATCTAAAAGGTTTCTCTGCTTTGTGGATGGATGCAGACTTAGGTAGCATGCCTTTGTTCAAAAAGGGCTATTTGAAATGCTTTAAAAGGACATTTAGTTCAGAGCATGTCCCATTGCACACTCCATTCCACAAAATATTGACCACAGTTCCGTTACTCTTCAGGCATAAAAAACAAATGACAACGAATTAAATAATGTAAATAATTAAATTGGCACTCTTGTATGTCACTTCAATATTCGTTTACTGGAAAAACAGCTGGTATTTTCAAAAGTGCTCAGTGTTAGCCTAACTCTGCTCCCATTGAATTAGATGGCAAAAGGTACAATTTACTCACCTACCCATAATTTTTCTGTCTCTGAACTGAGTACTTGGTACTCTGTGATCCATTACATCTGGATCCCCTTTTTCCAAGCATGGAGGCACCTCTCTTTTTTTTTTTTTAAACCTCTCTCTCTAGTTTCACAATGTAGTAACAGCCGGTGGTACTGTTCAGAGACCTGATTGCCACTCTAGCGTACGCTGGAAAAGGGTTGTGGTTACAGCTATACCAGCAAACTCTCTTAATGTAGACACAGCACTCTTTTGCTAGTCCCGGTTTACACTAGTTTCACTGGATGAAATAAACTCTGCAGCATAACTGCGCCTACACGAGGGCTTTTCTTTAATATAGAAAAGCTACAAGTGTGAAGAGGGGATTCCAATTCCCACAATGCGGTAAGAGGGCATGGCCTCCTATAACCTCTCATGGAACACATGGTGATATATGACGACTGTGCAGGTTAACGGCCACTGCTGAGGAAAAACATACAGCTCCGGCGCATGACACACATGTGCACCCGCTTTTGGAATACATATAGGGCCCAAGATGTCTCCATCTCTCCTTCTTTCTAAAGGAAACCCCTGTAAGGGAAAAAAAGGAAGTATTTAAATATTTCCCCCCCGATTAGAGGATGCCCTGGGTTATGTCTCTCAGAGCAACAAAGTGCGCACTTTAGAGAGAGAAAAATTTATGATAAGTCAAATTGACTTTTCTCCCTTGTGAGCTCTGGGTGCTCTGTGATCTGTTACAACCGGACAGTAGCCAGCAGTAAAACCAATCTCCAAAACAATCATCAATAAAAAACTGAGCCAAGAGGAAAAACAGTTTTTATCTGCAGATGAGCTTTTATTGTTTAACTTTTGCTTTTCTTCTCCCTTTCCCACCATATGCAAGGTGCAGGCCTCAGAATCACCTCATCTGGGATAAAAATTGCACATAAGGACTGCAGGTGGGTAAGACCTCAGACTTAGTTCCTCTCCTGGCCAATGCAATTGCTAATGGGGACAGTATTTTAACAGAAAGTACAGGGAAAATCCCTCCATATATTTAAAAAAAGAAGGTTCAGAGATTACCTAAAGCATCACATCATTCTACCACTCTCCTGACAGTGTCTTGGGTGCTGCACAAAAGGGTAAGAAGTGGAGAAGGCAACAAGACTCAGCCCCAATAAAGAGCCTTTCTAAGAGCAACTCCAGTATCTCTCTGGTTGAAACACAATGATTCTTGTCCTTTCAAGAGCACCATGAAGATCAAGTTCTCAGAATCCCTTGAAATGCCCAGATTTGGGGACAGTTTCTAGATCTGAGCAGGAAGCCCACAAACTATCCTGAATATTCTCCTGTAAACTGAGAGGTTTTGACAAGAAACTCAAGTGCTGTAGGTCTGAAGGGAGAGAATCCTGGAATAGAAATTACCTACAGACCAGGAGCTTCAAAGGTGCTTAGCTAATGTATTTAGGAGTCAGAGACTATGGGTGCCTGGGCCACCATAACTGATAACTGCTTGAGGACTCAATGGTTTTAGGCAGTGTGGCCTAGTGGATCGGACATTGGATTAGGACTCAGGAAAGCTAGGTTCAATTCACAACTGCTGCTTTGCCGGGTGACCTTAGGCAAGTCACTTCCTTCCATTTTTCCATCACTAACATAGCAATAATGATACTGACCTCATCTGTAGAGCACTTTGACATCTAGGAATGAAAAGCAACATAAAATAACTAGTTTTATTCTCATATATCCAACTGGCATCTGCTTAGTCAGGTGACCTACAGGCTGCTCTTACTGTCCTTAGTGAGGGCTTGGTAAGCACCCAGCATAGCGTGGGCACTTCCGTAAACAAACAATAAGTAATAAATCAACAAAACTTCCTGCTCTAGGAGCAAGAAAATTTCCCTTGCTTCATTCAGGATTCTTAATGTGTCCTGAGGGGGCACTATTGGTTGCTTCTTATGTGAATGGCAACCAAATTCAGAGGAAATCTTGAGAGGGAAAAGCACCTTCTTAGCTGCTTGCTACTGTAGGAAGTTGTTCTGATGAGTTTCTCGGGACAACCATGTACCTTGAATTGAATAGGGCCCGTTAAAGCTCCCTCAGTGATGCAGAAGGTTCCTGATTCTGGAAATTCCATGGACAATCAGGAACACATGTAGAATACAGCAGTGCGTCGCCATCACAGAATAGATTTTAATCCAATCACTGTCTCAAAGTAAGTGGAGTACTTGGGGAGTTCCCAGAAAAAATACAAACTGTGAAATATTTCCTTGGGCAACTGTACTAGAACCAGGAATGTCTGCTAGAATGTCCAGAGGCAGGCCAGATCTGAGTGAGAGGACACTAGGGAACACCTCTGAAAATAGATGAAGGCAAGGGACTTAAACAGTTGGAAGGCCCAGTCAGTATGTACAGATAATATTTTGTATTGGTGGGCCATCAAGTCATCTCTGAGCTTTCAGTCATAGACTGGACATCAGCTATATTGGTAGACTGGTAAGCTAAGGAGGGGAGAGAAGCCAAAGGCAAAGCGCAGGTAGCACTGGCAAATTGGCACATGAGGACAGGCTCCCCCAATCTCGAAGCGAAGTTTAACAGAATGGTCTGAACTTCATGTAGAAATGGGCTTTGCACATTGTCATTCAGCCTGGAGAGAAACAATACTGGGCAGAACTTGTCTGTTCTCTCCCAGCTAGCCAGTGTCTTGAATGAACCCCCTCTCCCTGCATTCTCTCTCTCTCACACAAATAGTTCTCAGGAAAAGGAGTAACTGTTTCTGGTGAAATAAAGTCTGCAATTGCCTGTTTACTTTTCCCAAGGAAGGAGAGGAACTTGAAAGTCTATGGAGAGATTCTCTCAGGTAGTTTTGAGCCTATCAGTCTGATACGGATTTGTAATTGGATTTGGAAGGCTTGAAAGCTATGGAAGAAAGCTTTGTTCTAAGTGAAAAAACGGTGGAAACCAAGGTGTTTTTTACTCTCCTTCTACTCCTGTTTTGTCTCATATACCCTTTTGGGGTGTTTTTTTGGTTACAGTACACTAAGGCATCTTACAGAAGGCGTGAACTGACCACCTCAGAAATGGCAGAGGCCCCAGTCTACTGGGCATCCCAGTCTCACAGCTGTAAAGAATGCTGTTTCCACAGCTACAGCTTTTGCTGCTGTCCCAGTCTGTGGCCTGCCCTTTGGAAAGACAAGGGAATCAAACCAACCTGATAGCTTTCTTTGACAGGGTAACAAGCCTTGTGGGTAGGAGGGAAGCGGTAGATGTGGTATATCTTGACTTTAGTAAGGCTTTTGATACTGTCTCGCATGACCTGCTCATAAACAAACTAGATGGAATACAGCCTAGATGGAGCTACTGTAAGGTGGGTACATAACTGGCTGGAAAATCATTCCCAGAGAGTAGTTATCAGTGGTTCACAGTTATGCTGGAAGGGCATAACAAGTGGAGTCCCGCAGGGATCAGTTCTGTTCAATATCTTCATCAATGATTTAGATAATGGTATAGAGAGTACGTTTATAAAGTTTGTGGATGATACCAAGCTGGGAGGGGTTGCAAGTGCTTTGGAGGCTAGGATTAAAATTCAAAATGATCTGGAGAAACTGGAGAAATGGTCTGAAGTAAACAGAATGAAATTCAATAAGGACAAATGCAAAGTACTCCACTTAGGAAGGAACAATCTATCATTGCACACATACAAAATGGGAAAAGACTGCCCAGGAAGGAGTACTGCAGAAAGGGATCTGGGCGTCATAGTGGATCACAAGCTAAATATGAGTCAACAGTGTAACTCTTGCAAAAAAAGCAAATATAATTCTGGGATGTATTAGCAGGAGTACTATAAGCAAGACACGAGAAGTAATTCTTCTTCTCTACTCTGCGCTGATTAGGCCTCAACTGGAGTATTATGCCAGTTCTGGGCACCAAATTTCAGGAAAGATGTGGACAAATTGGAGAAAGTCCAGAGAAGAGCAAGAAAAATTATTAAAGGTCTAGAAAACATGACCTATGAGGGAAGATTGAAAAAAATGGATTTGTTTAGTCTGGAGAAGAGAAGACTGAGGGGGGACATGATAACAGTTTTCAAGTATGTAAAAGGTTGTTACAAGGAGGAGGAAGAAAAATTGTTTTTCTTAACCTCTGAGAACAGGACAAGAAGCAATGGGCTTAAATTGCAGCAAGGGAGTTTTAGGCTGGACATTAGGAAAAACTTCCTGTCAGACTGGTTAAGCACTGGAATAAATTGCCTAGGGAGGTGGTGGAATCTCCATCACTGGGGATTTTTAAGAGGTTGGACAAACACCTGTCAGGGATGGTCTATAATATAGTCCTGCCTTGAGTGCAGAAAACTGGACTTGATGACCTCTTGAGGTCCCTTCCAGTTCTATGATTCTGTTCTATGTGAGCGCAGTTTAGAAGCCCCTTACTCATGCAGTAATGCTCTATGAGCTTTAAAGTGTCACGGAAGTGGTTTTAAAAACACCTGTACAACACAACGGTGTGCTCTCCTCGCTTAACAATGGGATTTTAGCGTCGGATCGTAGCCTTTCTGATTGTCCACTGGAACTGGCAGGCTGATGGTAGGAGCAACTAGATACTCAGCAGTGTGGCTTAGATGAAAGCTGTCAGGTTCAACAGGATGGATGGCTAGGCCAAATTGGAATACACAAAGGGAAACTGGAAAGAGAAAATCTTCTACCTGCAGATTCCAGCTATTTTGGTATATGCAGTGGTGTTGTAGTCATATCCGTCCCAGGATATTAGATAGACAGGGTGGGTGAGGTAATATTTTTTATTGGACCTTCTATTGGGGAGAGACAAGCTATTTTGGTGGCACATGCAAGCTAGCTGTATGGGCTGGGGTGCTGTGCTGCATTGCTAAGACAAAGCAATCAGTGGGTGTGGTAAGCAAACAAAAATGGCAGGCTGGGTAAGACCACACTGTCCACAGGGAGGCCAAACAGAAAATATGCTGGAACGAAAAGGATAGCAGTATGGGCTACATCATGAAAAACAAGGCTGCACTTGAGGGAGCCACAGGAATTGAGGGTTAATTTGCACCAGCAGGCTGGTAGAATGGGCCAGACTCTCTGACTGGGAGACGGAGGGGGGAGAAATACATTGGAAAGAGTGGGGAAAAGAAAGTGGCACAATAGCGGGCTAAGCTGTGCTGCAGAAGCCCACATCTGAGGGAGCGGAGAAACCCGTCAGGCTGCCATGATCATGATGTCATGGGAACTGGTACCAAATACAGGGAAGCTGAGCCATTTGAATGTGTGTGTTTTGGGTTTCTTTGGTGTAAACTCTGGTTTTGGTTTCAGAGTCTGTAAGAGTCAGAGCGGCCCTCAGATGGAGGGGGCTGACAGAATCAGTGAGGGGATGGGATTTCAAGAGATCAGGCAAGATTGGATAAAACCCCTTTCTGGAATTATTGGGGTAAAAAATCTGGCTACTGAGGCAGTCTGAAAAGGGTAGTGGTGGTGGGGGTGTGTGTTCCTGTGCTGTGGGTTTTCCATAACTTTCTAACTTACCAGCTTCTTAGTGACACTCCTGGACTCAGTATTTCACCCCAGTCAGAACAGCAAATGTCCTTGGCTGGGTTTGGGGCTCTCTAGCTTGTTGCTTCCAAAACGCCAGATCCCTTGCTGCTGAATTTCCACCCCAAACAGTTCAAAGCTTGCCTTCCACCACTGCTACGGTTGGGAGTCAGCCAAGGCTGCCATGTGTCACCTTGCTGTACAGTGACGGAGACCCAGAGTTCCTGTGATCTTAATTGGGCCTGCTACAGAAAAATCAAAACCAAACACAATAGGAAGCCTGGAGACACAAAGAGGACAGTCCTAGGAGAATCTCTTGCTTGAGTGGAGATGAGGCACTGGGAGACAGCCAAGTCTCTGAACAGCTCCACCCATTGGCAGTACATTGTCACTCTAGACTAGAGGGAGAGGAAACTCCATCCTTGGAAAATGAGGAACTCAGTTATAATAAAGCATCAGGTGCCCAAGAGGAAAAAATCCCCATTGACCTCACTGGATGCAGATTTAGGCCAGTGTTGAATGCAATCAAAAATCCCACGCTAACTGGAGGAATTGGCATCATGTGTTCGCCTGGCTTAAAAAAAAAAATTCTTCCTTTATCCCCTCCCCTCCCATGATCAGTTCTCTCTTCTGAGTCACCCGTATTTGTAACAATGCTAGGTCCCGGTCTCGTTTCCAGATTTGCAAATAATGTAAGCAGCAGCATTTTGATACGATGTATTTATATTTACATGGACTATGCTGATCATACATATTAGAAACAATAAAAAAAGAAGTTAACTAAAATGTACATCATACACTTGTGTATATATATATTTTTTACACAGAGGTAAAAAGGCTTATAAAAAATCAATACAACAGGGTTTTAACTTTTAGTATACAGATACATTATGGATGTAGGCTTCAGGCACTTTCATTTGTTAATGTGAGCAATAGCTTGAAAAAAACCTCTTCACAACCGAAAAAAATTTTGGTTAATGTTTTGTTACCACAGATACAAAAATAAAATCTGGAGAATGTCTCTCAAATGATTGATGTCAGTATTGCAAAGCTGACTGGGAAAACACGACACACTGTTCAGCTGCAGTGTGGAGACCAATGAGAAATATTTACAAAGAACGCCTCCATTTTCTACCCTTGTGCCCTTACACCATTGCCTTCACAATCCAAAGAAAATGTGTAACAAGATCTACAAGTATTACAAAAACCAAGAGGGGTAAGGAAGAGGGATTTTTAAAAAGACGACATACATAAAGGCTTGGAGTATGTCTGATTTAGTTAAATAAATAGGGGCACTTAATAGAGACTTGACAAAAAACTGTAAGATCTCTTCGTAGTGTTGTGCTTTGTAGAGGCAAGACCTTACAGATGTTTGTTTATATGAGGCTGGCTTGATGTTTACTAGACATCATTGAGAGATTTGTCATTTGCGATCAGGCACAAAATATTTATATTCCATTCAGTGAACCCAGACACATTACACCAAGAGCAAAAATCCCTCCCTTTCTATTATCATTCCATTTTTTTTTTTAACCTAAACCCAGCAACTGCTGCAAATTAAGTTTACCAAACTCTACAGTCTATAAGCACGTTGCATAATTAATGGATGGTTTACAAAAAGCTGTGATTAACTCTCAGAGGAACATTCCAACTCGAAAGAATGGCAAGCATTTCTTAAATCTATTTGGCAAAAATAAAAAGTTCCTTTCCTTTAAGACTGATGTCAATGTGCAATAAGAGGGAGGGAAGGGGCATGCATCCACTGGCAATTTACTGCAGAAAAAAATTATGGCAGGAACAGCAGTGCCAGCTTTGACAAGCCAATCCCTAGCTGCCTCAAAATATTCAGATTGTACTATGCTAGTTATAGCTAACTGATCTAAATCTTTTTTGTTTTTTATTTTAATAAAAATTATTTGGCTATTCCTTGTAATATATTAGAAAAATACTCTTTTCCCAGCTAATTACAAGCCTTGTACACAAGACATGACAGTAACATTTTTTTTTTAAAGTATTCTCATCTTGCTGTATGCATAACACAACTCTCTGGATCCACTTTCAGTATCTGGGTGGTGAGCAGGGAGGAGAAGGGTGTAGGAGACACTTTGGCCCCAATCGCACAAACACTTACTCATATGATGAACTTTACACCTGTGAGTAAGTGCTTCTAAAGTCAACGGGACTACTCACATGTATAAAAGCAGCACATGCATAAGCATTTACAGGGTCAGGAAATGGGAGTGGTAGTTATATGTAGGCTTTTTATTTTAAATACATATTCCGAGTTACTCTAACATGTGGATTTCATTGTGAATGTAAAATTCTCATGCACATGTATTTATTCTATAGACCAAAATTTAATTTAAAAATATATTTTTTCTGCATAATCCACCACTTGTTCAATGTTTCTCAAAATCACAATGGGTTATGCTACTACTTTTGTGGTTGCACTGGCTATCTTGTTAATTCTTTGCATAACGAGAAGAATTTTTATTCAGCTGAAATATTAGTGTTTTATTCTCAAATAAAGACATAGCAGGGTAATGAAAAGCTCCTTCCCGTTATGTAGAATTCCAAAACTAAAGTTTTATTTGCAAAATTATTTAAGAAAAAAGCCTAAATTTAAATTTCCCTTTCAAGTATTGATCTGAAATGAATGCAGTTTGGAGGACTTTCAGATTCTCAAAAGTTAACTGAAATTAAGGCTCATTTCCCACATTCAGTTAATATTTGAAATTTAACATCAGAGAAATAATTTAAGATGTCTGACAAAAGAAATGATTATGGACTCTAACGAGAAACTGCAGCTTACATGAATATTTTGGCTTTAGAAAACAAACAGTGACAGCAATACTGTGTTGTGGTACAAGTTTGTTACTAGAACACCTTCTATACATACAATAACTGATCGCAGGTTAAAATACTTTCTGGGTGGGATTTCATTCCATTACACTATATTTCTCAAAGTGCCGATGCTTGCTACGTCTAGGTGGTACTGCTCAAGGCAAGCTACGGCAAGACAGATCCATATTAGAGATGTTCTAAAATCCACCACCATCCACAGTTCATATCTCAGAGTCCTTTTAACTGAAAAAATATAAACATGTACACGACATTCTGTTCGATTACAGATTAATAATACAAAAGTCTATGCTGTAGGTTAGTTTGTTAGAACACTTGAAGAGCAAATCAATGCAGAGTGGCCCATGAAAAACCAAACATAAATGATCCAAGTGGTTTCTGGACTCTGTTGGGCACACAGGCTGCATCAAAATATAAAGGATTTGAATGCTCCAAACCAACGTGCTCCTTAACTACAGGGAAAGCATAACACAATTTAAACTTGTGTGTAGTCATCCAGCTGCTTTGTGTTTCCCACCACAGCACCTGCACATAACCCCACAGTGGTAACAAGCCCGAAGGGGCAAGTAACAGCACATACATGGGGCAAAGAAAGACAAGGCGATAAGGGCCATCCACCGGAGGCAAAACTTTTCATCACTGGTGTCACATGAACAAGGGTCTGTATAGTCTCCTTCTGGATCAGACATACAGTGATACAGCATACTGTCCGCACACCACATACAGCTGACTCGACGGATGCAACTTCTGACGCGGTCTGGTGCGTCCTGACACTGACCCCGCCTATTTTCCTCATGATTGAATATGTCCCTGCAATACACGCACCGCGATCTCTCTCCATCTTCCTTCCGTCTTGGTTTGAACTTGACAGGCTGAGTCTTTATCGCAGCACCCTTTATATCTTCACCCGGGTCAAAGTCTGAGCTGTCTACGTAAGGATAATTGTAATCGTGTTTTGAGGCATCACTTTTGGCAAAACGTACGTACGAGTCCACATCATCAGCGTCGATGTACTTCCCTCGCGACGGGGCATGGCGGTAGTCCTCATAACCTGTCATCCAAATCTTTTCCCGAGGGTTAATGCGCACTATCTCCTCATCATCATCTGGAAAGCTGACGTGTCGATAGGACCTTTGTATTGACTGCTGGAGAAAAGGCAAACAGTTAATTTTTCTATCAAGAACTGGCAGAGACTTTTGACATTTTTGATCAAGTGCTACTAAGCATCAGTAGTGCATTTGGGAAATAAATTTTAATCACTGTTTTCTTAGTTTTTTTAAAATTTATCTTGATCACACACATTATTAAAATGATAAAATTAACTTAATTTTCTTTTTTTTTTGTATGCTACTAAACTGTGATTAACAAAATAGACAAACCACTTTCACTTTATACTGTGCCTCACTTTCTACACTAGCATGGTGGTAACAAGCTTTTACATGCTGTGACCCTACGTGGCAACAGAAAATAGCTTCAGAACCTGCATCCCATCTAGACATAAGGAAAGGCATGCTGCTCACTATGCCCCCTCTCACATGTACAATATGCACATATTTGTAACCACCACAGGGACAGAGCCCCAGATTAAGAATCCACATGCCAGCCCAATGCTGCAGTTGTCTGTTGCAGACAGCACAGGTGAGTGTTCAAATTCCAATTTTTTTAAAAAACCCAACCTCCTCTTCACTGAAAACTTTTAAAAACAAAATTCATAAGTCTCTTAATATCAGACTATTTAAGAACTTGATGCTTGAACTTTTCTCACAGTATCCCTTTAAGTAAGCAGCAATTAATAAGAAGCTCACTTGTTCTGGTTGGTAGTGGTCAGAGCTATACTGGTCGTGAACGTGACCATGAGTGCAAATTCTGCGATGTTCGCAGGGTGTAGGAGAGGCTAGTATCCGCAGAGGCTGTTCCCTTTTTTGAGAAGAATTAGAAGAGCTGTCTGTAGCATTCTATTTTAAAAGGGAAGGAAAAGATAATTAATTCATACAGCCATATATTACTGCATATAGCTTTGAGATACATGCAGGAACTCAGGTATTGGCAATATTGGCAACACAAAAAAGCAGACACCATTATACAGGTAATCTGCCCCTAAATTCTAGAAAAAAGCAGATGGATCTATATGTAGGTCACAGAAGTTGCTACCACAGACAGAAAATACAATATGCCATAGCCTATGAGTGCTTGGTGAGAGAACACAATTTCTATTTGCCTGGTATGTTATTTGTTGTAATGTACATTAGAAAGCAGGATGTTCATGCTATAACTCCTTCTGGATGGCAAAAATTAGCTGATTGCATCATTTAAAGGAATTTAAATAGGATGCAATCAGACAATGTTAGGTGTGACTAACTGATTTATGCACACAGACTAGATAGTCAGGCTGCAGAAGATTTAGTAATGGTCTTTTGCAGGTTTAAAAAAAAAGTCAATTGGAACCTTCTTTGCAGTTCTCTAAGCATTTGCCTAACACTAATGGGTCACAAACTACTTACATAGAATGATCAACTTTTTAAGCTGTTTTTTTTAAAGTTCTCACCATTCTCAAAATTCAGTGAATATTCTTTAATTTTCAAAAGATACGTCCAGTGTTCTTCTAGCCCAGATCTTGCCTAGAGTCTTGAAGTTTTTTGGGTCTGATACTACTGCATCACTGCGTTGCAATGAGTATCTCAACAAATGGGTGATACATCATGTACTGCCATCAAGATCTATCACAAGACCTGCAGCTTCATATTAAGATTATTTCTCCCGCAAGAGAAATTCCAAGGGGTCTTAACCAGCATCTCTATTTGATCATAGATTTGAGGATAACAAATAACTTCATGTGCAATCTTGATTGAGAACTCTGAATCTGATGTGCAAACAATATGCCCACCATATTGATGCAGACCATCCATTGAGCCTGTTTCAGAAACTGGTCCAGCTTTTCACCTGTACCATAAATAATCCAGAGTGTGATTTATTTAACAAGTTCTCTTCCACTTGCATGAAATCCTTCATTGTATCAGCACTGAAACTGGCAGAAGTGCCTGAACACCTCATTGCACCTGTTGGCATCCCTGCCAAGAAGTACTGGGAGAGTGGAAGGAACGGATGGCAAAAGAAGTCACAAACATTGCCTAGATACCAACGAGAAACACTGTACTGTTGCATAAGCCTGGAGTTGTATTGATGCAGGTGTCTTGAAGTGTCAGAGAAAAATCCCTGCAGGATAACAATCCACGGCCAACAAGAGTATGAAGCTGTTAATTAGTATACAGCCCATCACCATTTTTTTTGCCTCCCATGATGCCATGGCATATGATTTTAAAAAGCATTTTATGCTGCAACTGATGTACGAGCTGGGATTTCTGTTGCTTGTGCGCTAGCAGTCTTCCCTCTCACTTCAGTCACTGCATGCCACCAGTACGCTTCTTGGGGATGCGTTTAGAGAAATGTGTGCCTCTGGGGCCATTTCACAAAAAGTGGCGGAAAAGCGTGCTACACCATTCCAAAGCATTGCTAGAGAGGTCTGTAGGAGGATCAATATTCTTCCTCAGAGCCATCTAAAACCAGTTCAGTTCCATTAGTTCATGAAGGTAGACCGTCAAACCTGAAACTGAAGGAGGCAACACTCTGTCCACAATGTGAGTATACATATCAGTACTCCCCTACCTCCACTCATCTCAAACACTAGGACTGCTGAAGAAGTTGAACTGCTAACCCCATGGCACAGTCCCATGACAATCATTGGTGACCAAGAAATCCCAGGCTCTTTCAGGCTTGTTATCCACATGGACGCTGAAGTCACCAAGCACAATTATTAAATACGGGGTAAGTGAAAATGTGAGTTACCCACATTTATAAAAGGAGTGTGCGTATAATGTGTCAGATACGGTTGGTGGGGAAGAAAATACAAATTATCCAGTTTCTGTGTGAAAAGATCTCTATTATAACACTGCAGTAGGTTTGCTTAAAAAAAAAAATGCTTAACTTACATTTCCTTCTCAGAATTTGAGACGTTCCTTTTTCAAATGACTTCGTCATTTACAATTTTAAAAGCCTAGTCAATATATGTCATTAGTGAAGAGCAGTGTGTTAATCATTTACTACAGTCCATTTCCCACTAAATGTGTTTGTTGCTCAAGAATGGCTAATCAGGTGTCTGAGTAATATCCTGAGATAAGCACTGATCACAGAACAAGATGAGAAAAGACTACTTCCCAACAGTGACAAAACTGGACTGGTCACCTTGCCTCTGCTGGCTTTTCAGAATAGTTTCACCATTTGTTATGCAATATACAGGATGACTATATAAAGAAATTTGAAAGATTCATGCTGAAAATATGAAGCAATGCAATTTGAGGCAGGGTCAGAAGTCAGTTGCTCAAGGGAAGTAATGAAAGCCTTACCACTTGGGATTTTTAAAAGCAGACTGAATAGGGCACTAAGAAGTGTACTGTCAAGAATGATTCTTGAATGATACAATAAGCCTTTCTAGATTTTATGATTCCACAAAATAAAGTAATCATGCTTTTAAAGTTAGTCAGGAGATACACGAATAATAGCCTAAACATAATCTGAATCTATATTACATTAGCTTGGTCATCGTCTTTTTTTTTTTTAAGCATAAAACAAACATCACTAGCTGACCAATGCTCTGTGTTGCTTTACATTGCTTTGCTCACTTCCCTGTGTTATGCAATCCCATCTGCTGAATCAACCATGTTTGGTTTGGAATGTGGGTGGAGACAGAACCACTCTCTCATATCCCCTTCTCTCCGCCCATCTCACGCTTGCCGCTGAAGTGTCCCAGAGCCCCACCAGCCACCACCATTCTCAGACAGCAGGAAGATGCATGGAGACAGTCCAACATCTTTCCGCAGCCTCCCTTTTCACGTTGGGAAGGATGAGCAAAACTAATCATTCCTTTTCTTAAGCAAGTTATTCCTCTTCCCACCAACCTCCAAGTATCCACAGGGATGGGGGGACTTCTCCTCTCACCAGCAGCAGTGGTGTTTTGGAGAGCCACTCTTTGAGGCTCCAGAGAGAGAGAGAGTGTATGTGTGTGTGTGTAGTCAAGTGAGTTATAGTTTTGCATGTGTTTGAACTTGTACTGATGCAGCTGCCTTAAAGTGTCAGAAAAAGACTATCACTGCAGGATAACACAAAAGATGGGTGCACAATAGGGTGAAGAAGGATGACTGCACAGCTAACATCCTCTAGAGAGAGTAATTTTGAGGCCTGTGCAGAGCTGCAGAGCCAACTGATCTTCATTCCCAAAAAGGAGCAATAGTGATCAATCATTAGGACAATGTATCCTGCTCTCCCAGGGAGAGGCTGTTTAAGCAGTAGGGCTGGTGAGGAGGGACAAAGACCTAACAGGTCAGGAGATGCCAAGTTCTCTTGATTGACAGCTTCCTCCAACCACCTACACATCTGTGAGGATCTTCTATGTGGAATCTACCCCTTTGTGTATTTACTATAGTCAGATGCACTAATTTAAGGGGAGTAGCACAAGCTATTTCTTCTTATATGACTCTCTTTATCCAGTTGGATCATTGGGGAAAAAAAAATTGAAATGGCAACACCATGGAAGAAAAACCACAATATCTGGGCACATAAAATAAATGATCAGACAACTATTGGGTTAAGTTTGTGTCTGCAGTTTCTCTGCAGACAATCCCTCTGGTTTACACTATTTTAATGTGTGTAGTTTGTGCACAATTTCAATAGCTCGATTGGGGTGCAACCATCTTTCCAATGAATTCATGAGATGTCATTCTCCCAAGATTCCTTCAGTTAAATCTTATAAGAGCAAGTCCTCAAGTTGGGATGAAGCTCTCAGGAAAAGACTAGTGCCTTTGCACTTTTGATTTTGGTAGAAGTGAGGGGAGAAGAAAATACTTTCTTCTTGTGTCATAACACACCAGTTCCTCCCTCATCAATGAGATTTTACATACATAACCCCCACCCACCAAGAAATATTTTGCAGGATCAGATTTTCAAGTCACATCTAACATTGTATTTGTTGTGCTTGTAAAAAGGCCAGGTTGAAAATCCCTTGAGAATTTGGGCTGTAAAGTGAGAGAATAAAAAAAAAAAATTAAAAAAAGTTAAAATTATAAAATGATTTCTTGTGAACACAGGCAAACTGAAGTGACAAAAAACCAAAACTAGTCAAAGAACACATTTTTGCCAAGAACTTGTAAGGTAAGTGGTTATTGGATAACCCTGAAAGCGATGCTGCATAAGGACAGATTTAAGAAAAAGACTGTACATTTAAAAAATATCACCACACAACTGCGGTAATACACAGAAACCTGAAGCAAATGTGAGATTGTCTTTCCACGGAGTTCAGAGAAGATTTGAGTGTACACAGATAACCGTGGTTACAGTAAACCCGGGTTAGGATTTTCTAAAACAGGAATAGGACTACAATTTCTTAAATGATTGGACAGTTTCCTAGTCACTATTTATACAAATAGCAAAATATAAGTTTAGCAAGTTAGTTTTAACATTACCTTTTTGTTTGTTGGAGTGGTAACATATAGTGGCAAGATTACTCCCATGACTGTGCTGTGTTAAATCAGCATAACTTAATGCAACATTTACATGGATTCTGTGCACAAAATCTTCTGATTAAACTGCATCTTAGTCTGCTTCTGGTATTATTAAGTTCTCTCTTATGTTGTACAAGGCTTGATTAAGACTCCCTCACACTACTAGCATGGTAGAAGGGGACTTAGTATATATGAGAATCAGGCGCATGAGCAGTTTAATTAGAATGCTACATGGTGTCAAATGTGCATAGAGTAAAAGCTCTGAGTTTTTTCTGTGTTCTTTAAATACTCTTGACTAATTGTCACTGATACAAGGTGTCAGACATGTCTCTTAAAAGCAGAGGACAGAATAGAGTTTTCACAACAGAAAAAGCAATTTTAATGTCAACAAATTTTAAAGTAAGAAATTTGTGAATTAAAGCCACCATTCTAATACGATCTATAATCATCTTGTATGTTCTCATATCCTGGACACATTTGGTAAGGAAAGGTCTCACTTTCTAACTTTCAAGAAGTTGATATAAAAGGAGTAGTGAAAAAAGTTATATGGGATGTTATTCAGTTATATGGGAAGTTATGCTGACAGCAATGGCTAAAGCTATCGCATGTTACAGTGATGAGTGCGGTACAACAACCTAGACAGAAAAGAATGTTCTTTCAGCCTACAAGTTCTGTTTATGAGACTCCGGAGAGTCTCTCGTTATTTGGGCATCCTCTCTTTGTGCCTTGCCTCTGCCTTAATAGATTTCTCTTTAGTAAGATTAACTAGATTATTTCACTGGGAACATGGACATTGTCATGTACCTTAAAAATCACACCCCTTTCCTCTTCAAAAATCTTTGGTGGTTGTTTAACTTAACCCTCTGTGCAAAGAAGGAGAGCCTGCCCTTGTGAGGAGGGGTACTTACTGCATGGTAACAAGCTTTGTAGTGTTGCCACACTGCATCGTTAGTATATTAGTAAGTGCACAAGCAAGTACTTTCAGTAATTAATTTTTTCAGGCCTCGAAAGAGCATTCTGGTGACAGCTTATGACAGTCTGTAGAATCAAGAGCTGAGTCTGCATGTTCTCATTTACAGAGATCTGCTTCAAGATTAGCAAAGACACCCCTTTTAGAGCTGATGGTAGGACAGGCCTTTTCAGGTGACTAAACACCCAATGTTACTTACAGGCTTATCTTTCAGAAATCTGTATACACACTACCAAGGCAAGAGGAACTAATTGGGAAAAGAGCACTCGTGGGCGTGCACACACGCACAAGCAATGAGTAACTTTGTTCTGTGTCCATCTGCTGGTAGGAGCATATAACACGAGAAAATTCTACAAAACTAGCTATTTGATAGCAACTGTCATTCCAAGAAAACCTGGAATTAAAAAACCTTAAACAAAACCAAGTTAACTGAGCTAAAAAATTGTGCATCCACCCCCACGTTAAAGGGTTTGCTCTTTATAACTTTTTAAAAAAAACCATGAATTCAGCTGCACACAGTTCATCAGACTGAACTGATACTTTAAGTCAATAAGAGGGTCATTTATTTAATTATAACTGTCCACATTATTTTAGCTGGAATCCATCACCAAAATAGAACTCAACAGCTGATGCAAACTTTTTAAATTCTCTCACTGCATGCCTTGCAAATATGTTAAGCTTTGTTTAAAAAGGCAGTAGTATTTATTTATTACGAACTTATCTTTTTGCAGAAATAAGCAGAGGATGAAGTAACCGCCTACTTATAATCACTTCTGATTTGATTTTCATAAAACATTTACAAGATGCAGGGAAATCAGGCCCTTGACAAATCTCATGAAGCAGGTAGATGAGGGAGGAGGGTTATTAGATGCAGTCGTTTACAATGGATTTCTACACTATGCAGAGTTAAATTTTCAGTCCGCCACACTCAGATAAGCTGATGACATGTATTCTTCCTCTCCATCTATTAGCAATACGTTTCTATAGAAAAAGTTGATTACCATGAAATATTACAGTAACCCTCTTCCACTTCCTTAGTGGACCACACTAAAAGAAGAAGAGGATTGAATTGAAGTGTTTGCTCTAGGTTTTAAAAAAAAATTTTTGTTTGGTTGCTGACTCATCAAAACACATTCATTGTTTAGTTTTATTAAAACGTCACAAAGAGATTTGCCTTCTCCTTTGAGAACTTTCTGCAACATTTAAGAATAAAACCAAATTATGGTTGGTTTAACAACTCTCCTGTGTGCATTTCCAAGTAGACTGAAATCTTTGCATGTTTTCTTCAAGTTACTAGAGACAAGGGAAATCAAACCAGATTTGTCTATGTTTAAAAGAGCATGTGGAAATTACAGCCTCTCTCCTGAAGAGTGGTGGTTAGGCAGTCATTTGCCCTGTGGTTCTGAATCAACCCTCTTCCTGTCATCACTAAGACAGATGGTCCAAGCTAGCACCAGGAGGCAAATTCCCTTCCCCCCACTTTAAATTACAGAGGCCAGGAGGCCAGGCACAGCTTCATCCACTAATTCCAGATTCCACTTCCCTCCAGCATTCTCCTCAGGCTTCACTAACATTGTTGTGTTATACACTGAAAGGCAATTCCCTAATCCTTTTTACTGTGGTAACAGGAAGTTGTCAATCATCTCCTTGTCAGGCTGCCAAGGCTGCCTCTCTTTCAGACCATGTTTACATGCTAAGTTTGGCTGGCTCAGTGTGTCACCTTCAAGAGCAGAAGGCAGAACTGAATGACGAGCAAGAAACAGAAATTTCTGGCTGCTCCTCTGCACGGATTGCTAGCTCTCTTAATTCTAAATACGTACCCCAGAGCCAAGGAAACTAATGACGTCTGTTTTAACGTATCAGAAGAATGGCTCGCCATTTACGAACCTATCTTCTTGTTGAGAACAACTTCCTTAGTTATATGTAATACATAACAGAAGTTTTCAGCCTTTACTACTTTTTGAAATTTTCAAGTATCTTAAGAGCCAAAAGACAACAAAACATTTGTGTGTATTTTACAGTTTAGATATTAGTGTAAAGAGCTGTGTCCATAGATTAAAAAGGTTTCAGAGTAGCAGCCGTGTTAGTCTGTATTCGCAAAAAGAAAAGGAGTACTTGTGGCACCTTAGAGACTAACAAATTTATTTGAGCATAAGCTTTCGTGAGCTACAGCTCACTTCATCGGAAGTGATCCGTGCATCCGATGAAGTGAGCTGTAGCTCACGAAAGCTCATGCTCAAATAAATGTTAGTCTCTAAGGTGCCACAAGTACTCCTTCTCCTTTTTCATAGATTAAAAAGAATCCTGACCGGAGGGCAGAATCAGATAAACCCTATCTTACATGTAGAACTATTATCATTCCTGTTACTTCCACTGAATGCATCCGATGAAGTGAGCTGTAGCTCATGAAAGCTTATGCTCAAATAAATTTGTTAGTCTCTAAGGTGCCACAAGTCCTCCTTTTCTTTTTGCGGATACAGACTAACATGGCTGCTACTCAAACCAGTCTGGCTATGTTACTGTTACTCTACTCTCACTCACCTAATATATTTATTTCAGGATGCACACTAATCATATAGACTCTTCTGGGTAACTTCAGCAGGATTTAAGGAGGGGCAAAAGACTATAATTGCTGACCAATTGCTGAGCCACGGTCCACACAAGTATACAGAATTTCCTGAAGGGACACCAAGAGGACATCTAGTTCATCCCTGACTGATGTTAGTCTAACCTGTTCTTAAAACCTCCAGTGATGGGAGTTTCCACAGCCTCCCTAGATAACCTAGTCTAGTGATTTAACTATATACAAATTATTTTACAAATAAAGTTCTCTCCTCCCCCATACCCTCCCACCCAAAACAAAGCAATGGGATTTATTACTTTAACCAGCTGTGACCCACATACATTTTAGCAACACCACACAAAGGGCTTATCTAAACTAGGATAAAAAGATGTATTTCAGAAATGTGTTGGCCAACATGTTTTAATTCACTAGAGCAGTGGTCCCCAAACTGTGGGGTGCATCCCCTAGGGGGGCGGAGAGGGACGTTTGTGTGGGGGTGCACGGCGGAGCCTGGGCCAGCCCTCACTGGGGGCAAAGAGGGAGTGCCACCCAGCCTCACTCTGCCCCGCCCCCTACTCTGCCCCTAGCCTGGTCCAGCTCCGGTCCCAGCCACAGCTCCACTCTGCTCCTGCTTTGCCCCCACCCCAGCTCTGCCCTCATTCCCCCCCAGCCCAGCTTCTCCCCTATCCCCAGTTCTGCCCCCAGCTCCGCCATCAGCCCAAGCTCCTCTGCTGAGCCAACTGTGCAGTAATGGAGGGGGAGCGTGGACAGATTCCATTATTGGTAACGGGGGGTGTGGCAGGAAAAGTTTGAGCACCACTGCACTAGAGTATCCAGGACACATTGTATGTGTGTCAGTTGGTTGAGGTGAACCTCAAGGGGTGCCTAGGGTTCACCTTGACCAACTAGCACATGCTAAAACAAAACTTGTCCTGCTTACAACAGTGTTAAAATGTGTTAGCTAACACATTTTAAAAATACACCTTTTTAAAAAATCTTGTTTTAGACAAACCCAAAGGCTAAATCTAAACAAACTCAGTGTGCTGTTAGACATGATGTAATCTTCCAAGCAGATACATGATGTCCGCCTTATTCTCTCATACCTACTATAAAAATAGAAAGCTTCCATACAACCTCTTCTTCTCCATTCCAAAAACCCTGTGCTTAAAATCAGACCTACAATTATTTAAACAAACCAACAAGGTCAGAGAGATTTGGACTGCCACCCTTAACTATACTCTGTCTGTCTACATAGTGCACAGGTTCCTTGGGTAATTTTAAATAGCAGAGACAGACTGGATAGAGTTACAAAGTCGGATTCTCCAGTCTGCCAAGTTCGCTTGTAGTGCTTATGCAGCATAAAATGAACTGAAAGTGGCTGGAGACAGCTAAGTTGCCCCCTTCTCCATCCTCATTTCCATCCACCTCAGAACTTGCCTGTCAGTGTAACTGGAGGGTTGGGGCGTCAGAGTTTGTACAGCTTCATAAAGTTTTAGCTACTGCAGTTTTCAAATTCAAAGTCCCACTGTCAACAAGCATCATTCAGGATCACCTTGTGACAAATCAAGTGTGAAGCTCGACTGTGTGAGTGCGTGCCCTTTTCAATTGTCACTGGTTGAGTTCAAGAGTGTTAAAAGAAACACAAAACTAAGACAAGCTGGAAATACCCTTTCCCACTGCTTGGTTTGCATGAAGAGAGGTGTTAAAACTAACACGAAAGCGTTTTGAGGCTAGATCTCAGAATTAAGTAGGGTCATTTCAATACAGACATTTGCCCTTACAAAATTATTTTTCCAAACTAGAGAAACCGAGACACTTTCAAGTGATATATGAAAGTGTGAGTTTGCTATAATACATTCATTCAGAACACAGGTTTATTCACCTAGGCGAGAGACAGCAACTTTGAAAACAGCGACTGTTCAATTCATTTTGACCTCTGGCAGCATTCACAGCACAGCCCAAACGATGTATTTTATGATCTGAAGGAGGATGCATTTTTCTCAGGTTAGAAATCTCAGATATAGGAGCATTATGCGTGTGATGGTTCTTGGTATTCTGAAGAATACCTGATTGCTTCTCATTACAATTATATATAATAAAGCAATTAAATGTAATGCACAAAACCAAAACAATCATCATATGAAATAGTGTTGCCATCGTCCGTTAACCTGAGGTGCTAGGCTCATGGGGCTGGCAGGGCGTTTCTCATTAAAAAGCTGCCCCCAAATTCCCACGCTGGCCGTTAAATAAAAAAAAAGGAAAACAATATAAAATGATGCCTAACTGGCACATCTTATTACAAAGCTTACATGTTTTGGCAAGATACAACCGTAAGGAAACTTACATCACTGCAAGAGACCACTTTTCAATTTCCTGCAGGATATATCACTGTCCCACTGCAAACCTGACTGCATATGTATATGGGAAGATAGAGAGCCAGGAAATGCACTATAAAACTGTTTTTAGAGAAGGGAACTGGAGGCAACAGAAATTGCTTCTTTTAGGTAAAGGAAAAGTAGTTTAGCACAACTAATAACTACTATGAATTATAGAAAAACTGCATGTTAGCAGAATCCATTACTAGAAAGTGTGTGTGGACTGTAGATATTATTTACAGATTTGCTGAAAAATTCAGCATTGAAAACAAATGCTATATGTGCCTCTTTACACATACAGTAGAACCTCAGAGTTACGAACACCTTGGGGATGGAGATTGTTCGTAACGATGAACAAAATATTATGGTTGTTCTTTCAAAAGTTTACAACTGAACACTGATTTAATACAGCTTTGAAACTTTACTATGCAGAAGAAAAATGCTGCTTTCCCTTTATTTTTTTAGTAGTTTGTGTTTAGCAGTATGGTACTGCAGAGACCATTCTGCCCACATAAAGTTACTGAAGCACTGGTATGTAAGTGCTTTGTCAAGCACTTTGAGGTGTTTGGAGAATACTTTTCACTTCACCTGTTCCCTAAAACATTTTCAGAACTGTGTGGTGAAATTCACAGACAGTGAAATGGCAGGGTGATTTGGTGAAAAGGGATGGAAGTTATTGTTTTAAGGCCTGAAACTCATACAACAGAGGATGTGTGGTTCAGAACACTTTAGAGCTACCAATTCCATTTTCCTATACTCTTGGAACAAAATCCAGCTTCACTCTCCAGTGATATTAATTTGGTTGCTTTTTAAGTTTTTTTTTTCTTTAAAAGTAACTAAATCTTAGTCACATTTTAAAAACCACTACCTTGCAACCATTTCCCCCAAGGGTTGAGCTTGCTACATGTAAATAAATTGGGGGCAGGAGGGGGAGATCAGTTAAATATATTAGAATGAATCCATTTTATGCACTACATATCTATGCAACTTTCACCACAGTAGATTTTATGACTGATCCTCTCTAATCTACAAACTGCAATGGAAATATAGATACTTTATAGCCGGAACTATATGATTATTCTTGTAGTTTAATCAGTTTAGGAACATAGCAATTGCCATCTCAGCTCATACCAATCATCTGTCTAGCCCAGTATCAAATGCTTCAGAAGAAATCATAACTTGATTGTATTGGCAGCAAATTTAATTTTAATGTAGCTTTTTTCAAACTATCTACTAAAAAAACCCAAAACACTGTGGACAAAGGCAGAATCATGCCTTAACATGACACAGACGTGAATGAGAGAAGGTCCCACACTTAACAAGGGATTTAATTTTTGAAGTGACTTCCTACAGTAAAAATCTTTCCAACTAGTGGAGGTTCCCTGTTGATTGCCCAGGACTAGTTAGTAGCATAATTAATCTGGTCAGATAGTCCACCTCTCCATGGTGAGGCAGGGTCCAGTATACCTAGACCATCTCTAACAGGTGTTTGTCTAAGGTGGTCTTAAAAGCCTCCAGTGACAGGTATTCCACAACCTCCCTTGGTAACCTATTCCAGTACTTACCCAGCTTAAAAAGACTGTCCTCTAACATCTAATCTAAATTTCCCTTGCTGCAGATCAAAAACGATTATTTCCAGTCCTTCCTCAGTGGACATGGAGAACAACTGAACATTGGCCTCTTTATTACAGCCCTTAATATATTTGATAACTGTTAGAAGGTCCTCTCAGTCTTCTTTTCTCAAGGTTCAACATGCCTTTAAAAAAACCCAAAAAACCAAAAATCTTTTCCTCACAGGTGCTCTACTCTCTGAGCAGAGCAGAACAATTATCTCCCATGTCTTACATATGATACTCCTGTTGATAATACACTCTGGTATATTAGCTTTTTATGCAAATACTCCATATTATTCGGTCATATTCAATGTGTAATCCACTATAACCCCCAAGATAGAGGAGAATAAGAAAAATCAAGTCATAAGTTCTGTATATTCAACACTTATTCATCCACCCACACATCTCAATATTCTCTCATATCTCTGCCACAGGGTATGGGTCATAAATATAAAGGGAAGGGTAAACACCTTTAAAATCCCTCCTGGCCAGAGGAAAAACCCTTTCACCTGTAAAGGGTTAAGAAGCTAGGATAACCTCGCTGACACCTGACCAAAATGACCAATGAGGAGACAAGATACTTTCAAAAGCTGGAGGGGGGAGAAACAAAGGCTCTCTCTGTCTATGTGATGCTTTTGCCGGGGACAGAACAGGAATGGAGTCTTAGAACTTAGTAAGTAATCTAGCTAGATATGCGTTAGATTCTGTTTTCTTTAAATGGCTGAGAAAATAAGCTGTGTAGATTCCTGTTTTTGTGTCTTTTTGTAACTTAAGGTTTTGCCTAGAGGGATTCGCTATGTTTTGAATCTAATTACCCTGTAAGGTATTTACCATCCTGATTTTACAGAGGTGATTCTTTTACTTTTTCTTCTATTAAAATTCTTCTTCTAAGAACCTGATTGCTTTTTCATTGTTCTTAAGATCCAAGGGTTTGGGTCTGTGTTCACCTGTGCAAATTGGTGAGGATTTTTATCAAGCCTTCCCCAGGAAAGGGGGTGTAGGGTTTGGGAGGATTTTGGGGGGAAAGACGTTTCCAAGTGGGCTTTTTCCCGGTTATATATTTTTTAGACGCTTGGTGGTGGCAGCAATAAAGTCCAAGGGCAAAAGGTAAAATAGTTTGTACCTTGGGGAAGTTTTAACCTAAGCTGGTAAAAATAAGGGGGTTTTCATGCAGGTCCCCACATCTGTACCCTAGAGTTCAGAGTGGGGAAGGAACCTTGACAGTATGCAATTCAGGAGGATTCCATTAGAGGTAGGAAGCATTGTCAAAACACAAGACATCTTAGTGTCAATAGAAAGAAAAGAATTATCACCAAACTGTACATGAGACTTATTATGGGGACGTAAAATTCAGCGATCAGTCTGTTGGAACAAATGAAGACAGAGATCTGGAAGAAGTGATGAGGCAGGAAGGATGAGAGTTGTACTAAGATACAGGAACATTTGGCCAGTGTAAGTTTGGCATTCAAGTAATGGGTTCTGATGCACAGTAATAAGTTTTGTTTAATGCAAAATACTTAAGTACCAAAAATATCTTATCTACTTCTAAGTCTTTCATTTTTCTTCTTTTGATAAAGCAAAGAGGTTTTGTTTTTTTTTGAATGAGGATTTGGGGAGGGGATCAGGTTCACTTTTCTCAGCTGGTATTTTCGACCCAAACGGAACAGCTGTGGTTTGCATGCGAGCCCAAAAGCCAACCTCAGAGGATGTGGGTGGGAGTTCTGAGCCCACAGTCATACATACAGAACAGCAACAGGAACCAGGAGCAGCAGCTACGGTTGGTTGCTAAGCAGCAGTAAGAACATAGGCAACATATCACCTGATTTCACTGTTGTGGCTTTTCCCTGAACTCTGCCCAGCCTATAGAAGAGTCAAGCTGGACGGTGGAAACTGTCTAGTCCTCTTGGCCTTTGCCCTGCCCTGTAAAGAAGCACATTGCCTTTCTGCCACTATCTCATAGCCCTGTGAAGGGAAGCCACAACCTGCTGCTGCTGCTCAAGCTGCTGTCCAAACTAATGCAGGAGTTGGTGCGGACAGAAGAATCCTACCACCCTTCAGCGTTGTCCACAGAGAGTCCCTTCCCCCAGAACAAACAGACTACATTGTTTTCTGACAAAAAAAAAAAGTATATTCCAAATTTAAATACAACTTAAAAAAATATCCTGTGGCCAGTAACAAATTCTTTAATGAGGTTCTAAGTATTATCTCTTTAAAAAAAATGGCAGTGGTTCTTGACAAGAACTCTCTGAGTGTGAACTGACATGCTAGCAAGAAAAATCAGATTTAGTGCATATTCAACTTACATGAATCTTATGAATCTTAAAACTGGTGCCTTAGTGCACTTGAGACCCACATGGGAGATGAAAGTAGGGGAAAGGTTTCATGGAAAGGCAGTGGGACGAGATCTGTTTTTTAAATTATAAAACAATGAGAGATGCAAAAAAAAAAAAAAAAAGCCTGCAGTGTTAACATTTGACATAATCTGTAATGACATGGCAGGTAATCGGGTCTGAGACCTAAACGGTTATTAGCAGCAGCCAAACCACGTGATAAACACCCAACAACCTCACAATTTTATCCCCGGGCTATGGGAATTTGTGATTATACATGCCTATTGAGAAAATGCAAGAGAAAAAAGGATCATTCTCGACACGTACTTTAGGGCTATCTCAACCGAATGTTCAGTATACTAAGTGAAAGATCCAACGTATTCCACAGCAGGCTGGACCTATGTTCTAGTTCAAGGATTCTATCTAACGTATTTGTATGTTCCCCAACTCACTCCTTCACTGTAGTATCTGAGAACCTCACAGTCTTAAAATGTATTTATCCTCACAACTCCCCTTTGAGATAGGAGAATACTCTGACCCCCATTTTACATATGGGGAACTAAAGCACAAAGACTTGCCTACAATCCCACAAGAAGTCTGTGTGGGAGCAGGGAATTGAACCCAGCTGTCCAGAGTCCTAGGCTAGCAGTATAACTAGGGCTCTACCAAATTCACGGTCCATTTTGGTCAATTTCACAGTCAGAGGATTTTAAAAATAGTAAATATCATGATCTCAGCTATTTAAACCTGAAATTTCATGGTGTTGCAATTGTAGGGGTCCTGACCCAAAAAAGAGGAGGGGTGGGGTCGCAAGTTTATTGTAGGGAGGGTTGCGGTACTGCTACCCCTATTTCTGTGCAGCTGCTGGCAGAAGCACTGCCTTCAGAGCCGGGCAGCTGGAAAGTGGCAGCTGCTGGCCAGGAGCCCAGCTCTGAAGGCAGAGCTGCCGCCAGCAGCAGTAAGGATGGCAAGGTACGGTATGGCCACCCTTACTTCTGAGCTGCAGCCTGCAGAGCTGGGACCTTAGGCATCAGTCACCGCTCTTCGGCCACCCAGCTCTGAAGGCAGCGCAGAAGTAAGGGTGGCAATTCAGCGACCCCCCTAAAATAACCTTGTGACCCTCCTTCAACTCCCTTTTGGGTCAGGACCCGCAATTTGAGAAATGCTGGTCTCCTCAGTCAATTTCTGTAAAAGCACACAAAAGACCAGATTTCATGGTCCATGACGCGTTTTTCACGGCCATGAATTTGGTAGGGCTGCAAGTATAACCACCATCGTTCCTCTTTAGATTATAGATTCTGCAGGACTCTGGTGTAGCAGATTGGAGATTCTTCAGCAGTTTCATTTAAATGGAGAGGTTTTGATTAAATATTAAAATAGTCAGTACTGTAGCATGTGTTAGAATTTGATACCAAAGTAACTATTTTACATTGGCATATTAACAATTGAATGTGGAAGGGGGGAGAAAAGAGAGAAAGATATTTGTATTTATAAAACAGAACTACATTGAGGAAGTTGTCAAGGGGAAAGCTAGAGAGTTTTTCTGTCACTGGGTCCACTTCTGGCACACAGGAAGGCTACTTGGATTTATACGATACACAGATCAGACCAATGTTTCTGCTAAGATTGTCAACAGGTTTCAGAATTAACAACCACTATTTATTTCAATGGGCTGTTTACACTGCTCAGAGCTATTCCTTCACACATTCTGCAGACTCAGGAAGACACACTCCATCGTTCAGTGGACAAAGTTCTCGTTTTTCAGTTGATAATCATATGGGAGAAAACCTTTTTTTTATTTTAATTTTTAAAAGTGAAAGCTTAGATTTTGAAAAATAGTTCTCCAGCAAGGGATGGAGGATTCAGCTGTAAATTCTGTGGCTGCAGAAGCACAGAATACATTGTGTCTGAAGTATAAGTGATACTTCCGAATTGAAGAACATTTAATTGAGGAAGGCAGTCTGCATGTAGACTGGATTAGTGAAGGCAAACAGAACAATCCCAGATCCTTGGAAAGACAGCGCTCCCCCAATGGAAACAGAATGGATGGCTAGCCTTACTCAGATTGCATCTCTTGAGAGGAAAATTTATAATATACAGGGGCATGTGAAATTTATTTGCAAACATATGGAAAACATTTATGGATTCTAGTGAGGGTCTGGAATTAAAGTAATACTACTATATACCCGTTGAACCTAAATGAAGGTTTCATCTTTAAAACATGCATTTTACCTGCAAGCCAGTCATTAGTTTATGTAGTCTTTCGGGGTGTTTTGTTTTCTGTTCAGGTATGGCTTTGGTTTTCAATGAGGGAGGGAAAATTTATCAAATAATTATAGGTCTAATTCCCTCGTTCCCACCCCCTCCACTTACTTCCAGCCATATTATTTACCACTACATGAAGTGAACAGAACTAAGCATACAAAAGCACTATTATCCTGTGGTGTCCGCTGAAAGGATCAGACTTTGGTGCCTATCTATGCTAGGGATTTTGCATTGATATAATTACATTGGTAATTTAAACTGTCAGTGTAGACCTCACCTCGGGTGGTTCACCGCAAGTGGCGACCTGTCCCAGCTACTCCTAGGCAGGTGGCTCCGCACGCTTCCCCTGCCCCACCCTGAGCATAGCTCCGCAGCTCCCATTGGCTGGGAACCATGGCCAATGGAAGCCGTGGGGGTGGCGCCTGTTGGTGGAGGCAGCGTGCGGAGCCACCTGCTGCACTTCCGCATAGGAGTCGCTGGGACAGGTCGCCGCTTCCGGGGAGCCACCTGAAGTGAGCGCCACCCAGATCCAGCACCCTGCACCCTCTCCTGTGTCCCAACCCACTCCCCGAAGCCCCCTCCCACACCCAAACGTCCTCCCTCTTAGTTAACCGGAATTTTTCACTTACCGGCTCCTCCCATTCCCCCAACATGCTGGATAAAACAACTTTTACTGTACTATGGATTACAGGAGATTCAACGTTACGGTCAACAGAGTGGCACAGAAACAGCCTTCTAGAGACTATCAACAGCTACAAAAGACAACCCAAAGCATAGCCACCTACAATTAGTGAAAAATGGCCATGGCCCTTGGAAACCCAAAGACTTAGCAACCTTACTTTTAGTACATAAATCAACACATTATCTTGTTGATAGAACTGCCAGACAGGTTGAAACAGAAGAACCCGAGGCATAAACTTCCACCATTCATCTTAAGTGGATGCTGATCACAGCTAAGTTTTGACTATTTGCATGCTAAGATTATCAATAAACGTAGCCTGAAGTACATCATGGAGCTTGACTGTTTCAAGTGTAATTGTAATTATATGAAAGAGGTGAATCTCGGGTCCCACCCCCCGCAACAAATCTGAAGATGCACATGAATAACCCATCACTGTAATAATAATATGTCTACAGATACCTTATATATGTGTGCTTCACTGGGAGTCAAGTGGGAAAAAAATTAGTTTATTTTTCAGTTCTGGCTTTGAACACTAAATGGAGGATTGATGGTATATTTAAAGTAGCTGCTGCACAATTTATCCAGCTTTCCTAACACAAACATTAAACTACTGCCAACACTTGTTCCTATCTAAAAAACAAAGCACCCCAACTTTCTATTCCCCTAGAATCTAGACATGGGCCCAAAACTAAATATTATGGACAAAACCATGGGAATTTTCAGGCCTCAGTTACTTCCATGGATCCATCTGGTCCCTCAACAAATTGGACTGATTTTAGGACGAATATCCTTAGCTATTTTCCACATTTCCCTTTAAAGCACTTAAAGAAATGTAAATGGAACGTTCATTTGGCAGCTTCAACATCTCTAACACGGCTAACAAAGCTGACCTGTACGCATGACAAGTTTTGAGTACCTCCACTTTACAACAAAGGCTCAAACGCAATACACAAGCCTGAAGAGACGTATGCATTTCAAATGGCACCAGAACATTGTTTTCAAGGATCTTGTAACTCTTGGATAAATACTACAAAAGAGTAAAGTACTCTGGCTCCAATGAGGCCTTACCCTCTCCCATCTCGGATTCTATAAATCACTTCTGGCAGGTAGCTGGGAAGCAGCTGCTAATGATAGTTTTGCTCTGGAGCACAGGAAGTCACCTTTTAACCCTGCCTGCTGTTGTTTGTCTCTTAGAACTGTGACAAAAGAACAGATGTGAACAACATGCCAACTGTCAAGAGGATCTGGTCAAAACACTACAGGAAACCTGTCCAGACCCACACCATGCTTCTAATGGAAGCTCAGCTAAATTCATCTTGAGCTACCTTTCAGCTTTGGGCTCTCCCCTCCCCTACCCCAGCCCCCTGGCCTGACATTCACAGGATTTAACTGAATGTTTCCTGCTCCATTTCCTCCCTCCATTATCCTAGATACGCAGAAAAAGCACATTTTTGAAATGAGAAATAAATGAAATATTTTCACACTTTCACAGCAATGAAATGCAGTGTTAAAGTATATTTGTTACATCTACTTTGGATTCTGAAGATATCCACCTTTAACCCTCTGCTTTCTCCAATGTTTTTCAACAAACAGTTCATTTACAATGTAAAGAAGGTGGGTATGCGCATTACTGGAGCTGAGCAAATAATCTGAGCAAATAATCTTAATTTAGCTGTTTTTCTGCCCATGGAATAATATCCATGACCTGACTGAAATTTCATTTTATATATCTATTCAACCTTTTTAGCTTATGGATGGGACAGGGACACTGTCTTTTAGGAAAGCTCCAGACACATTTTTGATGCTACTACAAAATAAAATAAGAAACTACCATTATAAACAAGAACAAATAATAATGAATGGCTGACTTTCTACTGTTATGTAGTTGCTATTGGTCAGTAAGTCACAAGATCTGGTTTGCTCCCCAATTTGAATAAGCTTGGATGGACTTCTTACGTTAATGCTTGCACAAGCAAATTTAAAATTCAGTTTTCATGAGTAACCACAAACATGACTGCAAAATTTGATTTCCAGAAACATGCCGGTAACACTCAACGTCTCTAAAACTAGCAGACAGCTAACACAAAACATGAACTCCACCAAAGCCAAGTCATTTGAAAATTAAATTAAAACCTGTATTTTATTTTTTTGGCATTATCTACTCAGCTCTGTGACACTACGAACATTTGTTCTACATGCGATACTACAGTGATGACAATGGGAGGACTTTAGAAGGCTGAATCTTCTTTTGGGCCATGGAAGGCAGAAGATGAACAGAGAAATATCACTTACAGACATTAAAGAAAATCATGATGATGAAAAAAGGGCCATTCAAAATTGATCAAGTGAACCACAGTGCAAAAGAGAACAATTTCAAACTAACTTTACTTACTGTGAAGACATCATCATCACCAATCTCAGCCTCATTGTGGATCGTTGAAGAGGAAGTAGTAGATCCTAGAAAAACATTATTAAAATATATGACATTTCTAAACATCAGATATTTTTAAATTAAAAATTGGTGGATTTTATTTGGATTTTGACCACTGGGATTATCATGGACCATTACATTCTCCAGATGAACTCACACAATAAAATTATGAAGTGAGAAAGTGGTACCAAATTAACAAGAAGAAAAGTATGTCTATTGCTAAGTAGGTTAGAAAGGTGACAACCAGAAAAAGTTCCTATGGCTACCCGTACTATTAGGTCACGGCAGAATAATGATAAGCACCTACAATCATATAGTATTTTCATTTTCAAAATGTGATAAAAGTATAATGAATGAACATTTAGGGCCAGATCTTCCAACTAATGTAAATCAATGGAGCTACACTGAATTACATCAAGCTAAGGATCTGACCTCTGAAGTCAGAAAACTTATTGATTTTACTAAAACAAACAAAACATACAAAAAAGCTCAGTCAGAAAGGGAGTCAATCTTTAGCATTCAGGAAGTAATGACCTACCCTGAAGAATTTTTGTTTTAAAAGATATTTGTCAGAGAGCTCTCTCTCTCCTTCTCACCTCCCCCCTGTAAACAAAACATGTAAGAACTGACAGAAGAACGAACAAAAACAGGCAGAAGAATACATTAATTTGAGGAGCTTCTGATTAACCTTGTGGTAACTATTAGGGTTTAATATGAAATTTGCAAATTTCATCCAAGAATCCTTCCTTCATCTCATTTAACATTTTATGCATTTAAAAAGGGACACTGCGGTATTCTCTACATTTTGGGGGGGAAAAATAAACTCTGTATGTGGGCTTTTAATATTAAGCCAGAATAATCACCAAACTTTATTGTACCAAAACTCTCTCCCTCCCACATCGCACACAGTTTTTTTTACTGCTTATGAGTGCTGAGCTTTTAGTAACTTTTTTTTTTTTAATTAAGTTGTTTGTACTGGGGCAGACAATGAGTTACATTAACTCTGAAAGATTTTAGAAGTTAATCTTATTTGTGGCATGCTAACCTGAGTTGAGTATTCATGAAGACATGCAGAGTTAAAGGCAAAATTTTCACCTAATGAGCAATGTGCATACATATTCAGGTTGAAAGCCCAGCTCCCATGACTCCAGAGCTGTACAACATCACTAATACCAAACAGAATTTCTGTAGTTCTGATACTTCAAGAAACAAGCTAAGGATTAAGTTTTGCTTATAAGAATATTTGAATGCAGTGAAGCTTCAAATGCATATGCTTGGTTGTGCTAATTTGACCAGATTTCATAGACAGTACTGAGATACAGTGACTCAAATCCAGAACTTTGAGAACTAGTTATTGGTTTTAATTTGGATAGCCCTATTTGGAAGTTAAGTAAGAGTGCATCCATCAGGCTTAGTCTGTTCTGTTAATGTGATAAACACAGATGCACTGATTTTGAACAGTAGCTAAAAAATAGCCACACAGCTTTAAATTTATACTTGAATCTTGAATTCTACTCTACTTCAATACATCTTCAGTTAGGAGTTGCTGCCATGTACAAATGTCCTCAAATACCATTTTATTACCATTTCCCTTCAATACAGAGTATATACATTATTAATATATTGAGATTCAGTGTGAATTATATTATAGAAGATACCACATTTAATGCCCCAAAGAGCTTACAGTTTATATGAGACAAACAAGAAAAGGAATACAGTTCAGAAGCATAGGGCCTAATCCTACTCCCATGGATTTCCGTGGCACAGGGTCAAGCACATAATGCATGAATGACCACTGAGAATTTGATCTCACCTCTCAGTGGAGCATCACTGAAAGGTCTGCTTTAACGGAGGGAACTGAGTGATAAGGCATGGACGAGAAGTTAGAGTGCCATGTATTTGTGATGGGACAGCTAAAAATGTTCAAAAATTAAAGATCCCAAAATATAAGGAACTAGATTTTTTGCAAACATATCCTAAACTTAATCAACTGTTAATATTTATTCCAGTCATTCAGAAAAAAAGGATAGCGTTGGCATCACAACTACCTACGTATCAAATAATTGATTAATTATTTTTCACTGAAATGAGAACAAAATACAGGATAATTTTGATTTGAAGATACATTTTGATTCTCGTTTGATGGCAATATAATGCAAAAAGGAAATGTTTATAACAACCTCAAAGTATGTACCATTCTTTTTAATTAAGATAAAATTTTTGATGGGATAAAAAATATGAAGCCTTCAAGCACTACAGTTCTCCAATTAAGTTGAGATTTAACATAATTAATTTTGTCGAAGAAAAAATCCTTATGATTCATTCAAGTCCACATAGGAATTCATACGATAATTTAACAAAGCACAACAAAAACATATCATGAAATAATTTCCAGTGCAGCATTAGCTGCATGTACAGAAAAGTGACCTAAAAGACAAGATGTGAAATACCGGTACTTTGTTCTTTTGCTAGCTATAGTTAGATCCACAGCTATAAGTAATGCATCTTTTCATCTTAGGTCTTGATGGATGAGGGTACATAGGGATGGGAAACTCTGAAGAAATGCCTGAGTTAAATCCTTCCCTCCCCAAGAGGCTACTAATCTAATTCTCTGCTGAACAAGAACTAAACTTTATTTTAAAGGCTAATTGGCTGACCGCAGTAAGAAATGTGAGAAATGCATTCAAGTTAGCTTGAGTCCTGTCTCTGGAACCTCTCCTCTGCAAAGAAACAAGCAGAATGCTGATACAAGCTTCAGTACCTTCATTGAGGTCTTCAATTGCTTTCCGCACTCCTCTATCAAATGCTCGTGCATCGGCAGGACTTTGAAAAGTGAGCCCAAACTTCCTGTTGTCAACCTTCCAGTGATGAAATGTAGGATTTGCTTTAGTATAGACCAAGTCCTTTTTTACAAAGCATTCCAATACCACCTAAAAAGTTTCAGCACAAAAGTAAGGTTACATTTATACTTGAAGGGCAGGGTTGTCACTGTTTTAGTACAGACCAGAATCTCCTGCCCCACAATCTCCCCAACACAAAACAAGCAAGTTATAAATCTGTTACTCTGGTGAGAGAATATCGTTCAATATAAAATCTGTTACTCTGGTGAGAGAATATCGTTCAATATAAAATCATGTCAAAAGCAGTTATAAGTGAAACAATCACTTTAAAAATCCCAGCTCTCTTGACAACAAGACCTTCTTAAATCTACACTATACTATCCACTTTTATTCAAACACCTATTCTAAACCTGTACCAAACCACTTTGCAAGAGGTGGATTTTTAAGCTTTTCCATTTTATAACTGGGTATCCTAGAAGCAACAAGAAAAACTAACCAACAAGGAATTAAAACAACAGTTGTTTTTTTAAACTTCCAATTCATATTTGAATATAAGTTTTATTCATTTTATTTTGTGCAATAAAAGAAGTCTTCTAAAAAAAATATTGGAAGGAACTGAGCTTGTCAATTCATAAAAAGACAACTTGTCCTCACATTCTTACTCTACCTTGAATAGCATGCAGCATAAATAATTCATTGCCATTTTAAAGGCTTGCACTGCATTACTCAGTACAACGTGACTGGCTTCATGAATTCTTTACACTTCAGTTCACTTCTCACATATTCTTATCAGGTCTTAGAAAAATAAATGTGTCAGTTTCATGTTTTAGGAATTAAAGGTGGACTTTACATATTGCTGTTCAACATGCAATTGCTATTTCAAGGAGATAACATGGCAACCTAAAAACCAGATCATGATAATTTATTGTTCATTTGAATTAGGATGGGGTTACTTTGCACAATCTGGCATTGCTTCCCAGTTTTTTTTGTTCAGTTTTGAAACTCCTAAAGATATGTTGATTTTGGGTAGCTTTCCTAAGAAAACAGACAAAAGTTGAATTAGGTTCTATTACCAGTTTGTCTTTTTGCCTTTCCCCGTGGATTAGAAACCCACTTCTTCCGCTGCCCTCTGGGTAAACGACCTTGCAGACGCCAACTTTACTGAGTCCGCCTCCTTCTTGCGGTAACCATCCCCCACTGGAGTCATCTCGGGTCATAACCACAGCTTTGACTCGCACAATATAGCTGTCACTGTAACAACAACAACAAAAATAACGGTGTGAGATTACATATAATCTTACAAGAGTTTTATTTATTGCAGTATTTAGAAAGTACGGATCTAGACTCCAGGTACTTGCAGAGCAATTTCAAGTTTTATCTGAGGATACACCTTTACCCTGATATAATGTGGTCCTCGGGAGCCAAAAAAATCTTACCGCATTAGAGGTGAAACCACGTTATATCGAATGTGCTTTGGCCTCGAACATTTCCGTTATTATTAGTCACTCCCCGCCCCCTGACTGACCCCTCAGAACCCCCGACCCATCCAACTCCCCCGCCCCCGGCTCCCTGTCCCTGACTGCCCCGACCCCTATCCACACCCCTGCCCCCTGACAGGCCCCCCGCGACTCCCACGCCCCCGTTTCCCATCCCCTGACTGCCCCGTCCCCAGAACCTCCAAACCATCCAACCTCTTTTGCTCCCTGTCCCCTGAACACCCCCCGAGACCCTCTGCCCCTTATCCAACCCCTCAGCCATGGCCCGGCACTCTTCACACGCCGCTCAGAGCAGCGTGTCGGAGCCAGACACGCTGATGCGCCAATCTGCCGGAGCGCGCGGCCCTGCCCCGCCCCCCAGAGCGCTCTTTACTGCGTTATATCCAAATTCATGTTATATCGGGTCATGTTAAATTGGGTCATGTTATATCGGGGTAGAGGTGTAGATATGAAAGTGTTTATAGCAGATGTTCTTTACTGCCAGTTGCTATACAAAACAGCCACTATACAAACAGCAGTAATTGCCCAGTCTAATTTCAGGAGCTCAACACACCACAATCAAGCCTGAAGCCTTTTACCCCAGCACATCGGGAAAAGACCTTGAATGGGAGACAAGCCTTGCAACATGCCCCGCAGATCTACAGATGTGGGCTCTATTGGGCTACAAAGAGAAGAAAGTTCCAGGGCTGAATACTCCTTGCTGAAAAGCATCCTGCCAGTAGTCCCCTCTTGAGCAGGGGAAAGGATTCTAGCTCTAGTGTCTCCCATGATCACAACTGCTGAAGTATCACACAGGGAGAGTGGGAACTTGTCAGATACCAGCGTCCAAAACATGTAGGGCTACCTCCCACTCTGAACACATTAAATTACATTTGGAAACTCATCTGCAACTAGCATAACATGCTCCCTGAGAGAAAGAATGAACCTTGCAATATCCCACGTAAGCATGCCCTCTGGGCACAGGAACAACTTGCCCAACACTAATCTTTAGGATCACACAAGAACTCTAAGGCAGCTCCACCTACCCCGTAGGGAACATAGTGTTCCACCAAGATCTCATGGGCAGCGTTGGAAGCAGCTCACAGAGCTAAGAGAATCAGTGCTGATACCTGACAAGGAGCAGATCAACCAGTGCAATTTCCATACTATACCCAGGCCTGAAACAAGAGTGGAATCAAGGAAATCTGAGGATTTCTGACACTGCTAGACTTGTCTCACCATTTAGAGATGTTACTGAAAGCAAAAGGAGAGTAGTCTTGTCACCTTAAGAGCGTTCCCTTCGAGAGACACCCATAAATGCATTAGTTTCACCAGTCTTAGCCGGCAACCAAAACAAGACTTTCACACATCATGGAAGAGAGTCCAAACAGAAGGTGGCAGAGGTCAGTCCTGGACAAAGGCGTAATTACTACCCCATCTACCACCAATCTGAGTCAAAAACCCTCTATGTCTAGCATGTGGCCAGTTGTACTGACTGATCCTAAGGATAGTTCTAGTGGCCATCAGGTCCCTGAAACTGAAGAGTCACCATGCACATCAACAGTCAACAAGCATATTCACAATCGGTTCCGATGCTACAACCGACATCTGATCACCTCATACAGAGACACTGTAGCACATTAGTGAGCCTTGTGGACCTGCACTAGTCTCACTTTTTTTTTACTGGGGAATATTAATGAGGAGTATGCTTGTAAATTAATTGACCCACTGCACAAGGGTAGGAAAATACAGAAGAGAAAACTAATTACTTGATCTAGTAAGTTTTCAACACACTGTCAAATCAAACAGACCCAAAAGTTTGTACTAGTAAATGACACAACCTGTTCAGCCCCCAAAACATACTGTCCATAAAAAGGAAGGTAAATCTATGCAGCATTCCCAAAGGATGCCTTTCAAAATAGTTAGACTTCAACCTGAGGGATGAGGCTTGAAATTTATTTTTTGCGAAAGTTCTTGGCATCTGAACAAACTGACAGTATCTCTTTAAACTTGACAAGATCCGGCTAAGGTTAATAGAAAGGCAGCACCATTCGTCCTTATACATGTAGTAAACCGGTTTTTTAAAATTTACCAACACACAGTTAATATTTCATTAAAAGTTGTTGGTGTTTGATGTATCACTTGCATTTCTCAAATGCAGCCAGGCTCTAATATCTAGTAAGTCAACAACCGTGGTCTTGCTTTTAGCTTAGCGACATGACTCGGAAAACATTTGTTAAAAATAAATATCCTGTTTATTTCATGTTTCCCTCTCCCTTTAATGGTTTATTTTCCACTTTAAATAACTTCAAAAATATGTTTAAAAATAAGCTTTGCATGTAGTCCAAAATTACCATCGCCCAAAAACCAACCAGTACTTCATGCTTATTTGCATCCTATGGATTTTACATACACAACTAAGTCAGTCTGGCCACTGGGGAACAGCAGAGAAATAGCATGAGAAACTTTGGTACAATAAAGACTTTCTCTAAACACTAAAGTGAAATTAATGCAATGATTTATGAAAAATAAAAGTCAAAAGGAGGACTTCTTACTTATTAATAAGTAATAATAAGGCTTATTACAGATCAACCACCTGGTTCACTTTGCAGTCCTTTGGTACTGTTATGGTGTGACCTCAACACCAGTGTACCCCCTTGCGTGACGGTGTGATGGGCATACAGGGTGTGATCCCCAGTATGCAGTCTGCTTGTATGCAACTCAGAGGTAACAGAAGTTCAAACTATTACCCAAAGTCTCTTCAAAAATCAACCCTTCCTCGTCTACCCTCACCCTTCTTGTAACTCCAGACTCTTCTTTCACTGCTAGTATTTGACCACTAGCCCCTCAGACAGAATCTCCCTGAGGGATCTGTTCTCCTGTAGACCCAGGCCCCTTCACAGGCGACCTAGCTCCTTCAGATGATGAATCCTAAGTGTCCATTACCTGATGCCTCTTAGGCCCACCTCTCTAGTGGAGAAGCAACTAATTACAGCACAGTGCAATAGATGTAACTAGAACGTAAGAACATAAAACAGCCATACTGGGTCAGATCAAAGGTCCATCTAGCTCAGTATCCTGTCTTCCGACAGTGGCCAATGCCAGGTGCCCCAGAGGGAATGAACAGAACAGGTAATCATCAAATAATCCATCCCGTTGCCCGTTCCCAGCTTCTGGCAAACAGAGGCTAGGGACACCATCCGTGTCCATCCTGGCTAATAGCCATTGATGGACCTACCCTCCATGAACTTATCTAGTTCTTTTTTGAACCCTGTTATAGTCTTGGCCTTCACAACATCCTCTGACAAGGAGTTCTACAGGTTGACTGTGCACTGTGTGAAGAAATACTTCCTTTTGTTTGCTTTAAACCTGCTGCCTATTAAATTTCATTTGGTGACCCCTAGTTCTTGTGTTATGAGTAAGAGTAAATTAACACCTCCTTATTTACTTTTTCCACACCAGTCATGATTTTATAGACCGCTATCATATCCCCCCTTAGTCGTCTATTTTCCAAGCTGAAAAGTCCCAGTCTTATTAATCTCTCCTCATATGGCAGCCATACTAATTGTCTCCTAACCCCTTTTATCTTGTGATGGGGTTTTGCCTTGTCACAGGTATGCTAAAAGCAAATTCCAAGACAGGAGTGTATCTAAAAGACACCCCCAACTAGCACTGTTCTGTATTTTAGCCACAGGATGCACACAGAGACTAGTAGGAAACAGGAGAAAAGAAACGGCGACAAGTAATATTATTTTTCTCCTGCACCCCCCAGTTCAGTTTGGTCACTTGGTATGTCAAAAACAGTACCCAGAGCAGAAAGGCAGAGATCTGAGATCTACCTGGCTGTATCATGCAGAATCTATCTTCTGACGAAAGCCTTCATAGAGGCCTGACAGTTTAGCTTATGATAGTGATAAAGGTATGGATCGATGCCTATGCTGTTGCCCTGCAGAGTTCATAACAGAACTCCTCTTTTCCTAGAAGATCCAACCACCCACTCAGAAAATCTTCAGAAGTCACCCAAAAACAGAGAGTATCCTAAGGAAACTGGAAGACCTATCAAGTTTGGCAAAACATAGGAGTCTGCCACACAGTGGAGCCTCTGGGTATATCAGGAGTTACGTAGTCTGTTTTGTGGTGATGGAGAGTTCTAGAAAAGTCTCTCCATAACGGTTTCCTTTTGATCAGATTTATCTACTGGACTTTTGGTTCTCTTATTGGATTTGCATGCAATACATCTTCGTAAGGACTGTCTAATGGTTTAAGTATGGCTTTTATTCCCCTATACACAGCCCTGTACAAGGTAGAGTTTCACCTTCTGTTTGCCCTGGGCCTCTGCCATTACTTTTTCATTGGCTCTCCATGACGTTTTCCAACATATTTTGATGTTGTCATAAGCGGCTTTGCTTGGACATCTGCTTTTAATAAAGTCATATATGCCTGCATTGCTGCCCATAGCTCTGACTGATATGCAAAGCAGCCGTAGAACGGAGATTAAGTGGCTAGGGATGTCTTCAGAAATCTTGCTCCCAGCCCTCAAGACATTGAAGCCTTCTATAGCAGAACGTCAGATGAGCATGTCCAGAGTCTGATCCAGACATTAGTATTTTCCCAGTAAAATGTGTTATGCAGCCAATGGCTTCTACTAAAAATAGTTTCTAAATTTGATTCACAGTAACTTTTAAAAAATTGATTTGCTCCACTCTGGATACCAAGTGGCCAATTTACATATGCTACATTCTTTTCAAACAAAAAATTGACTGGCTTCTAGAAAACATTCTCTATGGTAATGTTTGAACTCTCTACTCCTGTGCTTTGTTTTTCATACAGTTTCTCTCTATGCATTAGATTATCTCTACGCATTGATTACTCAAGATTAACTATTTGTCTTTCTTCCCCAATTTCCTCTGGTTTTTCTAAGTTTGCATTCCTTCTATTTTGGGCTTAACTGCTTCTATATTACATCCTTTAGTGTTATCAGGGAGTATCCATGGAATTTCAGCCTTTATTTTAAGAAAGAGACACGAACACAATCTTAAAAATACTCTTCCATAGAACAAATGGCCTGTTTCCTTTTTTTTTAAACTTCTTGAGTGTATTATAGCTCAGACTAACATTTTCTATACAATCTAGTACAAACTTTCTAGTCAGAATTCAGAGCCTTTCCCCTTCCTGAAACAGCACTGCTAGGAACTTTCTAAAATTTGTTAATTTTGATTTTGCTTGATTTAACGACTAATTCCAATCACCAATATTTCAGATTTCTATGGTTTAAAGGTTGCATGTTTCCATTATCTCAGATAATTCTCTCTCGTCATTGACAAGCTTCCCATGTTCTTCAGTTTTAAATATTAGTAAAACTCTGGGCTTGAATAGTATTTTTAAACTACCCTCCCCCTCATATTTACATTCTCGTGGGGGCATTAAGTGAATCATATGGCTTTTATTAAAACATCTGTGCTGATATTCTGACCTGTGGCTCTTTTACAACCTTTAGTACCAAGGCCTGCAACTGTATCTGAGTGTATAACAGCTCCCTGACTAGGCCCTGGTCTACACTAGGACTTTAGGTCGAATTTAGCAGCGTTAAATCAATGTAAACCTGCACCCGTCCACATGATGAAGCCCTTTATTTTGACTTAAAGGGCTCTTAAAATCGATTTCCTTACTCCACCCTGACAAGTGGATTAGCGCTTAAATCGGCCTTGCCGGGTCGAATTTGGGATACTGTGGACACAATTCGACGGTATTGGCCTCCGGGAGCTATCCCAGAGTGCTGCATTGTGACTGCTCTGGACAGCACTCTCAACTCAGATGCACGATTGTTTGCCGTTGCTCTGACGCAGGGAGGGGCGACTGACGACACGGCTTACAGGGCTGGCTTACAGGGAGTTAAAATCAACAAAGGGAGTGGCTTTACATCAAGGAGTATTTCAGGCAGGACTTCACAGAGGGTTCCAATAAGAAATGGTGCACCTAAGTTATTGTTCTTATTGGAACAAGGAGGTTAGTCTGGCCTCTGATTGATACATGGCTAGATTTACCTCGCTGCACCTTCTCTGTGAGTGACCTAGAGGAATGAGTCCCCTAGACGGGGGCCAGGGGGTGGTTTGCAAATGAGTACAAAACAAATCTCATCTATTCCTTGTTTTGATACACTCCATCTATCTTTTATATCTTTGGCTGGCAGCAGACAGTGCAGAAGGACTGCATGCCATCCACATCTCATGGCTGCTCGGCGGAAGATGGTACAATAGGACTGCTAGCAATCCGTATCACCTGCCTGCTCACCATAAGATGGTTCAATAGGACTGACTGCAGGACTAAAGAGAATGACCTGATCAAGTCACTCCAAATTTAGTCCCAGTGCCCATGTCTGCCCAGGTGCTCCTGATCGACCTCACAGAGGTGACCAGGAGCACATCGGACATGACGATGACGGCTACCAGTCCTATTGCACCGTCTGCTGCCACAAGGCAATGGGTTGCTGCTGCTGTGTAGCAATGCAGTACCGCGTCTGCCAGCACCCAGGAGACATATGGTGATAGTGAGCTGAGCAGGCTCCATGCTTGCCGTGGTATGGCGTCTGCACATGTAACTCAGGAAAAAAGGCGCGAAAGGATTGTCTGCCATTGCTTTCACGGAAGGAGGGAGGGAGGGAACGGGGGCCTGACGATATGTACCCAGAACCACCCGCGACAATGTTTTAGTCCCATCAGGCATTGGGATCTCAATCCAGAATTCCAATGGGCAGCGGAGACTGCGGGAACTGTGGGATAGCTACCCACAGTGCAACGCTCCGGAAGTCGACTCTAGCCTCGGTACTGTGGAAGCACTCCGCCGAGTTAATGCACTTAGAGCATTTTCTGTGGGGACACACACACTCGAATATATAAAACAGATTTCTAAAAAATCGACTTCTATAAATTCGACCTAATTTCGTAGTGTAGACATACCCTAGATGTCTCAATCTGACACTGAACGTGGGAAAAGACAGACACTTTGTTAACTGTCACTGATGGTTACACTACTGAATCATTCTGTGGAAGTTGGTTTGGTTGGATTGTACCCAATGTCATCAGCCAGGAATGTCTTAGAAGTTTGATCCAAGTCTACTCAAACCAATGAAGAGACTCAAATAGGCTTTGGATCAGGCCCCACATCTGGAAATTGCATAAGGCCAAAAAGTCATCCCAAGGACACTGCCACAGGGACGTGGACACGGACACGAATTAAGTCAGACCGAACTATAGAGTGAAGAACACAGAAAAACTGAATATGGAGGTTAGCTGGTAACAAATACAATTCAATAGAATAGTGGTATAAAGTGTGAACTACTAAAAAAAGAGAACATTAAACGTATTTTCACCTGACTGCAGACAAGTGATAGAGCAGCCAGGTAGACTGGTTTGAATGACAAGTGGCTGGACTAATGTTATAGCAGCTAAAAATGGTTGTTTAAAGACTTAAGATTATAATTGATAAGAATCCGAACTGAAGGAACCAACATGCGATGAAAGAAATACATTTCAAAAATATGCCCCAAATCCCTGTTTTCTACAGTTGTCCAGGGCAGTGTATAGATAAATGCAGGTTCTATAGAGAAAGACATGACTTCTCCATTTTAAAGACTGTAACTTCAGGGGACTCAGGCTTTTTCATCCGGAGACAAATCTAATTTCCGCCCTGAAAATGAGATCTTTATCCCCCTTTGCCATAGCAAAAGCAACACTGCCGGACAATACTTTCCAGCTTGTGAGACAGGAAGAACACTAAATTGCTCTCCTAATACAGTCAGTTGGAATTCCGTCTACAGCTGTTACCAGGTGGTCACATTTACATTGTATGCTCTTTAGAGCAGGGACAGGCTCTCCTCCTTCATGTATCACCAGACACAGCACTGTCACTATTTCCAGATATACTAACTATTAAAAAAGACCTAGGACAATAATTATTATTTGGTTCCACTATTCAGGCACTGAGATAGAACTCAGGAGACCTGGGGTCAACTTCTAGTTCTGCCAAACTTCACTTAATGTCTCTATGCCTAAGGTCTCCATCCATAAAATGGAAGCAGCGATGCTTTTCTATTCCACAACAGCATAGATAAATACCTGGGAGGTGTTCAGCTAATATAGTGTTGGGTCATATAAGTATCTAAACTCTTCTGCATGCAAACTGTTTATTTTCTTTGCAATATAATTTCAGGTAACTGCATTATGGCCTTGACTAGTTGCAAGCAACTCATTCTCTATAGTTAAATAATAATAATTTACAAATCCTATGTGAGCATTCAGAGCAGCAAGAAACTCAGGATCTTGTTGATACATCCATCTACTTTTATTGTGCTGCAGCCATTTTTTTCAGGAGATCTATTCAGAGCACGTACAATATTTGATTAACTTCCATTTATAGTATATTGAATGCCATTAAGGTTAGATAAAGGGCAGACTTCTACTGTTAGAGTAAAACTACTAGAGGAACCAGAAGTGGCTTAAATTCTTCCCATTTTATTGGCCTCTAAAAACTTTAAGACTGCCCTTAATTGCTGGGTTTGTTTAAGGCCTACATACTATTCTGTTTGTACAATCAACTCTAGGGCACCAAGTTGATGGACTCTCCCACACTGACTGCAGAGCAGATTTCCCACTTCCTCACAAGTGACTGTGGAGGTATAGTGGCCCTGAGGAGCCAGATGGGGCTAGACAGTCCAAATGAGTTACTGGACACTCTGTCAGAGGCTGCCTCAACTTTTATGCGCCTCTCCATATTGGTTTCCCCTGCATTAGAGCACCCCACGGTGCCTGCTTGATTTTTGAGGCTAGAAGCTGATTTTTTCTGTGGGAGCTTCAGACCTCTTTGCCCCACTCAGATCTGGGGTCCTGTCAAAGGGTGAAACAGTCATTCTGCTCGCCTGTGGGGCTTTCTTGACTAACCACCGTCTACAGGGATTAATGGCCACCTGGTGGCTGTACCTTCCCTGCCCTTCTATGAAGACCTCTGCCATAGGCCCCCAGCTGCTGATCGTGATTCACCACAGCCATGTCTCCTCCTCCTCCATCTCCTCTTAAATCTGATGTGGCTTTTGGTTCAATTAAGTACTTTTGAAGTCCCGAAATATTTTTAAGGTTAGCATTATACTGTGATTCTTAAAAGGAAATTGATTGTCCTTAGCATTTTGGACCTCTTCGAAAAAAACAACAGCATGTAATTCTTCAGGACGGATTCCCCTTCACACATGCCCCCCTGAAGATTATTTTTAAAAATACTGTAACAGTGCACCAGATGTTGGAGCACATGCCCAACCCCAGTGCCCTCATAACAGTCACGGTCCCTTTAAAACTGGAGTTTGTAGTCACAGGAGCAAGCATATTGAGTGGAGTCCCACAGGGATCAGTTCTGTGTCCAGTTCTGTTCAATATCTTCATCAATGATTTAGATAATGTCAGAGAGTACACCTATAATGTTTGTGAACAATATCAAGCTGGGAGGGGTTACAAGTACTTTGGAGGATAGGATTAAAATTCAAAATGATCTGGACAAACTGGAGAAATGGTCTGAAGTAAATAGGATGAAATTCAGTAAAGATAAATGCAAAGTACTCCATTTAGGAAGGAACCATCAGTTGCACACATACAAAATGGGAAATGACTGCCTAGGAAGGAGTTGTGTGGAAAGGAATATGGGGGTCATAGTGGATCACAAGCTAAATATGAGTCAACAGTGTAAATATGAGTCAACAGTGTGCAAAAAAAGAGCAAACATCATTCTGGGATATATTTGCAGGAGTGTTCTAAGACAGACATGAGAAGTAATTCTTCCACTCTACTCCACGCTGATTAGGCCTCAACTGGAGTATTGTGTTCAGTTCTGGGTGCCACATTTCAGGAAAGATGTGGACAAATTGGAAAAAGTCCAGAGAAGAGCAACAAAAATGATTAAAGGTCAAGAAAACATGACCCTATGAGGGAAGACTGAAAAAATTGGGTTTGTTTCGTCTGGAGAAAGAGAAGACTGAGGGGGGACATGATAATAGTTTTCAAGTACATAAAAGGTTGTTAAAAAGAGGAGGGAGAAAAATTGTTTTTCTTACCCTTGGAGGATAGGATAAGAAGCAGCGGGCTTAAATTGCAGCAAGGGAGGTTTAGGTTGGACATTAGGAAAAACTTCTTAACCGTCAGGGTGGTTAACCACTGGTGGTTAACACCTGTCAGGGAGCTCTATAATACTTAGTCCTGCCATGAGTGCAGGGGACTGGACTAGACGACTTCTTTAGATTCCTTCCAGTCCTACGATTCTATGACCTATAGGAAGACTGATAACTGGGTTCCTGCCTCCTAGGCAGGAGAGGATCAAGGAAGACCCAGGATCAAGGAAGACCCAGCTTGTGTTTCTCTATAGCAGTCAGGAGAGGTTTCCATGGGGGAGGGATGTCACCTCTTCTCTCTTCCCTCCAGCTTATGGAAAGCAAGGGGAGGTTTTGTTACTAAATGTTTGCGCTTTTTGCATCTTCCGTTACAAAAATTCACCATGAGGCAAGGGATATCAAACTAAACTCAAGTGTTAAGGCCTTATTTGGACTGCACCAGATGGTGGGGGGGAAGGTGTAAGCTGATGAATGTGCCCACTGGCTCTGGTCCTAATGAAGAAAGTCTTAATTTCTTGAGGCATCAGAGTCTTGCCAATGGGGCAAGAACAAAGTATTGCAGAAGAAAATAAAGTCCAGGAGCCAGAAGTCTTTCAACATCACTGTCACCAAAGGACAACTTTGGAATCTGAATCAGAAGAACCTAAGGAGGAATTCCAGAAAAGACTCTTATAGCTTCAAAGGCTTCAGGCAGGCAAGCAGTCATCCAGATCTTTTACACTCAATCCTTTCTTTTGAAGTGAAGGAAAGGTCAATCTGAGTTAAAAGGTAGTAAGAGCATTAAGAAATACATCCTTATCAGCTAAATGCCTGGACATTCAAAGTAAAGGTTTCCAACATTTGAAGTAATCTGAAAAGTGGAAAGTGTGCAAATTCAACAGTTAAGGTCAACCTAACAGCCTTAACTCTGCACTCATAATGCTGCTAGCCTCCTGCTAACCTCAGAGTTACACACACCTCTGAAATGGAGGCCGTTTATAACTCTGAAATGTTCACAACTCTGAACAAAATGTTACGGTTCTTCTTTCAAAAGCTTACAACTGAACATTGACTTAATACAGCTTTGAAGCTTTACTATGGAGGAAAAAAATACTGCTTTTACCCATCTTAATTTAAATGAAACAAGCACAAACAGTTTCCTTACTTTGTCAAATCATCTTTTTAGCCTTTCCTGTATTTTTCAGTAGTTTCTGTTTAACACAGTGCTGTACAGTGTTCGCTTCTTCCCCCCCCCCATCTCTACTGCTTGATTGCGTACTTCTAGTTTCAAATGAGATGTGTGGGTGACCGGTCAGTTCGTAACTCTGGCGTTAAGTAACTCTGAGGTTCTACTGTAGTTATTTTAGGTCTTCCTGAAGACAGATTTGAGATGCTTTGCAGAGCAGGCATTGTGAATTCCTGCCATTTGCTCTAGGATACTATGATACCACCAACCTATATGCTAAAATTAAACATGTAGGTGGGAAGTAAATGAAAAAGGGACTGAACTGGTAGAATAGGTGAGCAAGGGAACTGCTGCAGTTACGGTTGCCAACTTTCTAGCCGCACAAAACCAAACACCCTAGCCCTGCCCCTTCCCACGAGGCCCTGCCCCCCGCTCACTATGTTCCCCCTCCCTCGGTGGCTCGCTCTCCCCCACTTTCACTGGGCTGGGGTGTGGGAGGGCTCTTACTGGGGCTGCGGGCTCCAGAGGGTAGGGCAGAAATGAGAGGTTCAGGGTGCGGGAAGGGGCTCTGGGCTGGTACAGGGAGTTGGGGTGCAGGAGGGGGTGAGGACTCCTGCTGGGGGTGCAGACTCTGGAGTGGGGCAGGGGAATGAGTGATTGGGGGTACAGGAGGGGGCTCTAAGCTGGAGCAGAGGGATTCGGAGTGTGGGGGGGGCTGTGGGTTGAGGCAGGGGGTTGGGGTGCAGGAGGGGGTGAGGGCTCTGGGCTGGGGTTCAGGGTTGGGCTCTGGGCTGGGGATGAGGTGTTTGGGGTTCAGGAAGGGGCTCTGGGTTTGGCGGGTGGGCTCAGGGCTGGGGCTCAGGCTAGCCTTGGGCAGTTCCCTGTCAGTGGCGCAGTGGGGGGCGGGAGGGGCGCTAAGGCAGGCTGCCTGCTTGTCCTGGCACCCAGTGGTGCTGGAACATTTTTAGCAGTGGGGGTGCTGAAAGCCAACCCCCTTACCCCATCCATCACACACACCCCCTTCCTGAGGCTTGGAACAGGGCTGTGTCTCCGGGAGAGAGGGACCTGGACATGGATAAGGGGGCCAAGGCCACAGCTGGGGGCGGGTCTGGGGCCAGGATCGGAGCCCTGGGCAGGGGCCAGCAGCCGGGACCCCATGCGCGGGGCCAAGAGCGGAGCCCCAGCTGTGAGGCCAGATGCAGGGCTCCGGGTTTGGGGGCAGCAGTTGGGGCCCCAGGACCAGAGCCCTGGGTGAGGGGCCAGCGGGCCCCACGAGCAGAGGCCTGAGCCCAGGGCCAGTGGCTGGGAGGCAGGGCGTAGCCGTGGAAACCACGCCCCGCACCTCTACTTCCCACACCTATGCTGGCACCGCACGCAGCAAACAGCTAGCAGGTCCGGGTCCTAGGCGGGGGACCCAGGAGGCTCCATGCGCCGCTGTCTCCTACAGGCACCTCCTCCTGCTCCCGCTGGCCCGGTCCCAGGCAATGGGAGTGCGGAGCCGGTGCTTGGGGCAAGGGCAGCGCGCAGAACCCCGTGCCTCCCCTAGCCTAGGAGCTGGACCTGCTGGCTGTTTCCGGGGCGCAGCGTGGCGTCAGCCAGGACAGGTAGGGACTAGCCTGCCTTAGCCCTGCCAACTGGATTTTTAACAGTCCAGTCGCCAGAGCTGACCGGAGCCTCCAGGGTCCCTTTTCAACCGGGTATTCTGGCCAAAAACCAGACACCTGGTCTCCCTAGCTGCAGTGCTTGAGTGTCTGACTGAAGAGAAGCAGCTCTGAAGAAGGCCTAGTAGCAGCGTTGTGAGTAGGTGAGTAAGAAGAACAAAGCTGTGAACATCAGTGAAAGGTATATTGGCATGAATGGTGGCAAATGAAGTGTTCATTTACATTTTTAAACTCAATTAAGAGACTCTTTTTCAATGCGATATTTCTCCTCTCACACATTGTCAGTTTAGAGTAACACAAAACAGAGAATAAAATGAAGTTTGAGGAAATTCAAGTACCATATATACTCGATCATAAGCCGGTTTGTTTATAAGCTAAGCCCCCCAAGATGGATAAGTAAAATTGGAAAATTTTTATGACCCATTCATAAGCCGACCCTATAATTCAGGAGTCAGCAAACTCTGTCTCCCAGGCCATCAGGATAAGCTGCTGGTGGGCTAAGATGGTTTGTTTACCTCGAGCGTCCGCAGGCACGGAGGTAAACCTAAGTAAACCTGATGGGCCAGAACAGCAACTGGTGAGGAAATTTTTTTTTTCAGGGGGGGAGGGGGGAGAAGCTGGGTGTCAGGGGAGAGCAGCGTGGCCAGAAGCGGAGAGACTCTGGCCCTGCCTCTTCCCTTCTGGCTCTGTTGGCTGTGGTACCTCTCCTTGCCCCCTCCGTTGCGGGGAAGGGCTGTGTCCTACCTCTCCCGCTCTATACCCGTTCATAAGCCGACCCCCTTCTCTGATGCTTCCCTTTTTTACTAAAAGAAATTCAGCTTATGAACGAGTACATATGGTAAGTTTCCGTTTACTAAATTTGTGATGCTCATTGTTTGCTTCAATGATGATCTAGAAAACCATATGGAAATTTTAGCTGCATTGTAAGGTCAGTTTTAAAGCATAGTTACAATTTTATAATACCAGTCAAACTACTGTTCAAAGCTGTTTTAGAGAGATTCTCATTGAAACTTCGTTCAGTGTTTGTTGTGGCAGTAATAATGGATTATTAGATTATTTATTTGTGTAGAGACTTGTCTTAAAATACCAAATTGTTACATTTAAACAGACTAATTATTCAATTAATCATTTCAGTTGTACATAAACTCTGGGACACACATTCAAGAAGCAGCAAAAGAAATTCAGTTTAAACTAATAGTTTTTGAATGATGCACCCTGTCTCATATTAAAATGCAAGGGCAATGACAAGCAGAGTAGAAGAGAAAAATCTAAACTAAGATATCCCAGATTTTACACAAGACCACTGCTGATTTGGGCAGAAAATCCTTGTAGATTTCAACAAAATTCCCCACAGATTTCTGTTGCTCATTACTATTATCCCCTGTTGTAATTAGCATGTTATTGCATGACAGATGGCATTTGTTTCATAGCATATGCAAGATAAATGAAGAGTGCTCATTTAGTATGTCCAGCCAAATAAACAGGCAATTCAAGAATTGCATCATGAATTACAATATTTTTAAACCAGCCTTACCTACTTTCATCCTTTGCTACACACCGATCATAAAAATCCCATTATATTTATTCTGCTTAAACTAAAGCAAGCAATGACATGGTTTGAATGAGTAATTATCAGCAAAAATAATAAATAATGCTAACAAACACTTATGGGGGGTTTCATCTCAAGACGGCCCCGTTTTACAGATAAGGAAATGGAGGTACAGAGAAAAAAAATGCAACTTGCCCAAGATCATAGAGCAAGTCAATGGAAGAGCTGGGCAGAAAACCCTAACCTCCTGACTCCCAGTCCTGTGCCATTTCTACTGGATCCTTGTCTTTTACAAATGAGATTTTTCTTGTGATCCTGTACATAGGTATCACAACCGCAAACGAACAGAAATTCAGTACGCCAGACATCAAGTCATCTCCTTATTCCCAACAATTTTCAGTTTCAGAGGCTAGAGCTTCTGGTCCTGATGCAGCCATATTAGTGAACCGGCATGGGGAAGCTTACACAAAAACACGTCTGTCTCCAACTATAGCCATTAGTCCTTAAACATCTGATACATTACAAATTTTAGATGATTGATAAATGTGGTATATACACAGGTTTGAAACGTACAAATCAGCAATTCAGACAATACTTTTAGTGCATGTAAAATATATTTTTTTCATTCGGCTTCATTTGGTGAATGCAGAATGCATCTTTTATTTCAATCAGAAATCTTCACTTTAGTACATATATTACAATATAACAGACTAATCTGTAAGAATATTTTGCAGATACACGAAGGCTATTTCAGTAATTCAGCACAAGCTCATTCTAATCCACAAAAAATAAAAAAGGATATATACCATGAACACATTCACAATTTAAGTATTTTCCAGGTAAATAAATCATAAAAATTATGCTCCTAAGTTATATAAACATAGTATAGCATGCACAATTCAATCCACCTTCCTTCTCTTCCTAACCCCTCACATCAATTACTGCCCATGAAGAGGGGGCACCCACCTAGACAAGTTGTTTCCTAGGCAGCATCTATTTTCCTCTCAGAATTTTATGAAAGGATAAAGATTAAAAGATTGATATTACTTATGAAAACTGACATATTAAGCATAAATGAAAAAATATATGTTCCTTAGAAGAAGTCACACAGTATTTACTTACAGATCATGTACAGAATTAAAGAGAACCAGAGGAGGAAAGGGGAGGCAGAGAAAAAGGAAATGTAAAAATGAAATCATAGGTATCAAGAGAATACATATACCTGCTGGGAGATGCCATTTCTTCTACATTTTATACCCAGGGTGCTCTGTCTTACCATTATTACCACTATAAACCTTCTGATAAAATGGATCGTCTTTTGCTGACCTGAGTACCAGCTGGCTGCCTGAAAAGTGGCTTCCCCCCATGTATGATTCAGTCTCCTTGACAAATATACTGCATTGTACTAGATGAGTCATCAGAGGGTTATTCTGCATATTATTGGCCTGTTGTATCATTACTCATATTCAACATCCTGCTTCTCAGAATTGAGGCACGCTGAACTGACTGAAGATCTCTGCCCCCTTGCCATCCCAGTTCAATGCTATGTTTTTTTAAAGAAAATTCTGTAGCTACCATTAATTAGTAATTCAGCAATTTCATAATAGCTCACGAACACACTGCTAAAATCAGTCAGAAATTACACAGAATCATTATCAGTGAATTGTCCCAAATTACAAAGAGGTTCAAAGTTGAAAGCAGGTATAATCTCTTTAGTGACTCCAAATTGCACTTTGTGCTAGCTGTTTATGCTGAATAATGTTCACATTATATCATGTTAATCCTAAAAGTTCTAACTACTTGACACTTCTGTAAGCAGCAATCTGCACCTATCAATGGGCTGGTCTACGATACAATTTATAATAGCGTTTTAGTACGTGTTCACTAACGTGATTACAAATTGCAGTGTAAACAAGATCAATGTATTTCCAAGTACCACATATAGTTAAATGCAAAAGAAACTGGAATTAGCATAATGTTAACATTGAAGTTCTCAAGTCAGGAAATTCCCAAAAGTTTCTACCACAGTGTTGGCCACACATATCACATGTAGCATTTCTTATTCCTGTTTTTCTTATTAAATGTAGAATAGAATGTATTACTACTTAGGTTTGTCTTTATTATATAATATACAGTACATGTAACTTTTAAAGTCACAATACAAGAAAGCCCTTAAGCACATGTTTAATTTTAAGCATGAAATCAATGAGACTTAAGAACATGCTTATAATTAAAAACATGTTTAAGGGCTTTAGTGAATTGGGGTTTTCATGCTTACTCACCCTTAAAGTTACACACATTTCTTTGGATTTAAATTGCCCCATTTTTTTTTTTCTGAAAACAACAATGCTTCTACAGAACTGCTTTAGCATTTTTTTTTCCTGCCATGTTTAACACTTGTGAAAATTCCAGCTCTAAAAATATTTATAACTTTAAAGTAGTGACCTGATTTATGAATGAATAATTTTCCTTACAGACAGACAAGTCTGAAGATTCCAGCTTCAGCCATTTTTGAGTAATCCAAGCTCAAAGTGTGTAATCAGAACATAAGGCAAAATTATTTTCCCCTTGATGTTCGCATAACTCAAAAATATTGCACAAGCTTCTTTTAAGAAGCCTGGGAGAGTTCAGTCCAAAAGATGACAAAGTTATGAGAAATGAAAGATGTTTAGAACAGAAAAATACATTTTATTTTAAACTACAGCAGTCTCTATGCAGGACAAGTGAAAATGCCAGGGTGACCCATTTATAACATTGCTTTATTTTGTAGCATACACAGGACTCTAATCATATTCCCAAGCCTTGCTAGAGACTTGGATAGCACAAAACAGGAACTACACATTTTAACTTTGTTGTAACTAGGTCAACTGACAACTGTGTTGTACCCTATCCCGAACTCTTCTGTTCATAGTGTAGAAAGGCCCTTAAATTTGATGGGTAATTGTTTTCACTAAAAAGGGGGACAATTAAGGTATGACCTCATGAAAGATCAACAGTGGCATGGTATATCTTGATGTGCGAATATTTACAACTTCTTTATATACAAACAGATGGTGGCCTGCCCTGCATATTTGTGCAGGGGTGTAAGTTGATGCTTTACTTTCCTGTTCTGGCTTCCCAGGTCGATGGGGGTAGGGAAAGAAGCAGGCTCTGCAGAACCACTATCTCCATTCCTAGAAAGGTGGCTCTGGCCCACCAATGCACTGGGCAGTGCAGCTGCACCAGGGAGATATACCTTGAATCAAATATAGAGCTGGCACAGGTTATGTCTCCTTGGAGAAAGGGGAGATCTGGAAGATTGAATGATAGTCTCCTTACAGGGCTGCTCCTGAAAGACAGACTATAATACTGGCTAAACTTCTTTTCTGTTTAAGAATTGTTTCAAAGAAACTGAATTCTAAAATTAGATCCATTAATCCGAGGATCAGAGAAACCTAAGTGTGAAAGCCAAAAGAGTGAAACAAAAAACTAGGGAGTTAATTTTGCTGCACCATCTGGTTTTCAAAGATTCTTCTAAAGCAGAGATAAAATACAGAATATTATGTAGCTTGTAATGGAATATCAGCCTAGCTTGTCTCTCTTTCAAATACCCTCCAGGTTTGAAGATATACTACCCAAACTTCAGCTCCCAGTTTGGCAACAGCGCTACAATCCTTAAAAAAAACCAACCCACCAGTGTTTGAGACTAAATGCATGTATTCCCACTTGTTTTGTGCTGCATTGACTATCCTCTAACATTTTAGTATGCTTCCTGACTTGGACTACGGTGTGACTGTTCTAATATATGGACATTCTTTCTAATTTGGAGTGGAACACATAGTTTTGCTACTAGAAGACTAAAGTAAACATTACAATTGCACAGTTAACAAGGCACTACATCTGTGTTCCACTGCCTATATGCCCACAACAAGCCCAGTTCAAAGAGCTGAGGCAGTGATCTGGGCAAGAGGAGACTATTTTCCCTGTGGCTATTGGAGTAATTACAGTTAAGGAGAAGGAAGTCAACCACTTAAAAAAAACAAAACAAAAACAAGTAATTTTAACAGGATTAACATTTAACAGCGAAACATTAAAAATGGGTCACTTGTCCAGTGGTGCTGTGTTTTATCTGTATGTCTAAGACATTTTTTTTTTTAAAAGAAAGCGCACCTTAAAAGGAGTACTAAACAACCTTTAAAGTCTTCACTTTGAACAATTTTCTCTCCAGAATTTAATGGGTGCCTATTACTTCCATACACCCTTCCTTGCCCACAAAGATTTCCAGTGAAACCTTTCTCCAAGTCACATTGTACTCAAAAGTTGTGATCAGAGCAGTGATGGGAAGAGAATGCTCTAGTCTTACACCCTTAAAAATCATGTCAAATCTTACAGTATGCTTATCTCAAAAACAGTTGAAAGTCTACTTATTTGTAGTCGGGTAGTGTTGAAAACATCCCAACCAATAGCAGGATCCCACTATGCTACACACTTAATTTGCTGGTGAAAAAAAGCAAGACTATAAAAATGACTAGATCTAATATAATGAGGTAATTCTCTCAGGGTTGTTCTTTTACAGCCATGTTATTCCAAAGTTATATCCCTACGTATATTAGGCAACTAGGCTTCATAGCGTAGACAAAGCATTTCATAAGAGACAAATGGTCTATAAACATCAGGCGTGAAGCATTTTTTTTTTTAAACCTGGTTATAACATGATTTTGATTCTGTCCAGAGTCAGGGCCAGACAATGTTTACAACTCACAGTTCCCCCACTACATTAAATGTCATTACTTAAGCATTTCATAGCGCAGAGGGTCCTAATGCCTTGGAGTTTAACTAGAAGCTGTTATAGGGAAATCAAATATTTATTTTTGGTACCACCATTGGACGAAGAAAAAGGTATCAAGGATTCCTTCCCTCTACTTCCTGCAAGGATACCTCAGCAGCAGTGGCCTCTTCCTGTTCTCCACTCCCTCACACACGACCAGCAGCAAGTGCTTTCAAACTTAATTTTTTAATATTTTTATAACGAAGTCCCTGGACAATAACAGCAGGCCTGAAACTACCCTATCACTAACCTCACAGTCACACCACTTTATGCTCTTCCCACCACCCTGGTGCTCCACACAAGAGGAGTTCCAGACAGCGGCAGCACTGCGATCTAGTCACCATGGGAAGCAGAGGAAGTGATGTTGCATTCTGACAATGGAAGTGTTTCCTATTCCCCCTAAAGCTCTAAAGGGCTACAGTTTTTCATCCCCTGACACTGACAGAATGCTCACAAATGTTATAATTCTTGTAAATATTCTGGAATTCAGGTGTTTTAGAATGACAGCAAACCAAACTGGCTGCTCTTCCAAACTGAAAATTAGCGGCAATTTCCTGCTAGCAAACCTGGGGGATGTTAGAAGACCACACCACTCCCTCCTGCCACTTGCCAGTGGTGAGAAAACACATGGTCACGCAGCGGGTTATATCTAACAGATTTGAATGGTACGTGTGTTTGGGAGAAAAAGAGGAGGAAAATGGGAGACTGATTTCTACTGTCTCAGAAAATTTTCCCCAAAGCTGGGAGCTCCTGAACCCTGTTACTCTAAAGGTGTAAACAAAATACCCACAGTGAAAGACCAGCAAAACTAGGATGAGAAAACCAGGTGAGCAAAGTCAAAGTAAACTGCATATTCGATAAACTTGAGAGAGTTTGGACAACAGCCCTTGAGGATCGTAGAGTGAAATCCTGACCGTAATGAAGTCAATAGTAAACATTCCCATTGACTTCAACAGTGTTAAGATTTCACATCTTGTCTCCTACTTGTCAGGATACTGAAAGAAGCTAAAGGCCATTACACTTTTTAAAACTGTCTTTTGAGAGCCTCCCTACCTGAGGCTCAGAAGGATTTCACATTAGAAATCAAATGGGCTCTTCAGGTCAAACCAGTACAATGGTACAAGCTGAGACCAATGATGTTACTGGTGAAGTAAACACTTAACTCAGAGCTAGAGTACTACTAATTCTTAGGAAACGAGTTTCTCTCCTTTAAGGAAGTAAAAGAGAAACTGCTTGAGAACTTCTGGATTTCCCTGTGTTTTATTATTTTCAGAGTTTTCTACCCTTGAAGAGATTTTTTTTTTTTAAAAACAACAGAAGCTTTGGCCATTCGAATGCAACCATTTCTCTTTAGATGATCCCTAGAAACTTTATAGGAGACTGTACAGGGTTCTCACAAGAAGTCTCCCCTTAAAAAAGGGCAATCGTGATTGTTTGGAAATCAGCAGTGTGCTCAACTCCAGTTTTACTCTTCACAAATTGTTTCATTTCATGTGAAAATATATTTGGGCTGCTTAAATATGCTACATATGCCAGTATAATGTCACTACTAAATGGTAACCACAAGTACAAAGGTGACCCCCCCCCCACCAGTACATCAACAGATGCTGGAGAATGTGTGTACCAAAAGGCAAACAGTGTCATATACGGTGGGCTTGTACCAACATTTCCTGTCCACTTCTAGTCTACGAATCTGGAAACGATTGCAGGCATTCCTTCAAACACCTGGGTATTGACATACTTGACAATTCCATGATCTAATGTAGATGGACACCCCGTTATTAAATAAACGGGTCCAGATGACATGACAAGTTGCAGAGGTAATATTCCTTGCAGCTTCAAACTGAAAAATCCACTTGCTTGACAACCATGGCAACAAAATGTATTTGTTTAAAAGTATCCACCTCAATACTATTGAGGCCAATGGCTCTCAGCAATTTGTGACAGCTACATTTACTTGTTTGTGTATGAGATTTAGGATCTTTTAGATAAAAAGATAAAAGAATTTACATTCTCTTCAATTTTGTGCATAATAATTATTGCTGCGATGGATATTTTAAAGAATGCTGTAAGATTTCAACCGGAGGTCAGAGGGATTTGTTTTTCTGCTTGTTTTCTTTGAAAACGAAAAGAAAAGTTAGCGTCTTGCCAGATTCCATGTATTTATTAGCCGTTTCTGAACTGGACATTTTAAATGGATACTACACACCAAACTGAAGACCCTCCATACCAAGAAAGCACCAGTTTATAACATATGCTTTTCTTCTAACCACACCAATCTTCAGTATTTTTCAGAATATACACAATGACGTTTTCTGTGTCCACCCTTTGTCAACATTGTGGTTTCCATTTTCCTGTGAGAACAGCACCAGCGAGGGCAACCTATGACTTTCCTTATGAGGTACTTGCTTGTCAGAAGTGAGATTTCCCCCCTCCCTTCTTAAATTTTTTAAGATAAACTTAACTCAAAGGCAGGCAGGAGGGTGGGGATTACCTACCTTCTGACTTGTCACCCCATTCACCCAAAAATAATAGTTGCTAGGATGGTGACTAGAATGTGTGGCTGAATTTTGCTGACAATTTCACAAAATGTTGAACATTTTCATTTTGCCCATTTTTCCTACCTGAATTTCACTTGCCCTAATTGTGGGTATATCCAAACCACATGTATTTAGCGGATGCTAGTGGAACAATGGATGCTTATCTGGACCCCAAATTGCCAAATTTTGCCCAAATCCAGATTTATTTCAGGTAATGGTGACATAATATTCCCCAATGTTTTGTTATACCAATAAATTAAAAACCAGCAGGATCTTATTAAAGGGAAAAAGACAAAATACATTTATTGTGAATACAGAAAGAATCATAGTAAGCAGTTAGTTATAGTTATAACATTCCATTCAATCTCATATTTATTCACACATTCATTCATACAAACACACACACACACACAGGTTCTGCAAGGTTGTTATCATAGTTACCAGCCTTAGAGTTGCTCATGCCAAGCCACTGGCCAGGTGGCCTGGACATGAGGAGGGAGCAGGGCCTTGTCAGATGCTCATCTGATGCTCCTGGAAGTTGGTTTGCAGAATCAGACCCCAAAGTTCTCACTTTCTAGAGTCTATTTTTATAGGAATTTCTTCCTATGCCAGTCTATGGGAATTGCTTCATCATGCTGTTGCTGAATCAATCAGCAGATGGCACACTCCTGATGGCTCCATGCTGCCAGATGTTATCTTGTTCTTTGGTTCTCCCATTCTTGAGGCTGTTGGGTGGATTCCAGTCTGCCCTCCGGGGGTCCTCTGGTTATTTCCACTTGACGCCTTCTTCAGCTGATGGACACTGGATTCTTAGGCTGGCACCTCCCTGATCATTCAGTTATTATCCACACCAAGCATCCATCCACATACACCCTCTATCTCTATTTAAATCACAATTGTTAATACAAGAAAAGGCGGGGAGTCTCTGGGTGCTGTTTCTGTTGTTAGAGTATTGCTTTGAGTCTTTCTCTCCGTGAATTGCTTTGAGAACAGACTCTGTCTTAGAACGTACTAACACAATTAGCAGCTTGCAAGTTTCACACACAGAGGGAGAGAAACAGTACCAAAAACCAAGAGACCTCTTAATTAATAATACCCTGGAATTTAGACTATGCGGAATCAAACTCATTTGTGATTTTAATACAGAACTTCTTTAATATGATCCAACATAGGACCCCAAATTGCCAAATTTTGCCCAAATCCAGATTTATTTCAGGTAATGGTGACATAATATTCCCCAATGTTTTACAGAAAGAGCAAAACAGACTTCTGTGCACAAGCTAAAAATCGGGGCTTCACCCAGTTACACTATGTCTATATTGTCTCTGGAACTGGAGGAATGACAAAAGGGAAAATTCTACACTTAAAAGGTACACGGTTCTACTTTGAAATGGACACACTTTCGGATCAATTTCCCAGCAGGAAAATGCAGAGATACAGCATGAAAATAAATCACACCAGAGGTTACACACCAAGTTGAATAAAAATGGTCAGTACTTCACTCTGCATAATGAACATGCATCAAAGGAACAGATCAGCCTTGTTAAAATGTTAAAATGCATAAAGTAAACAAAATCTTTTAAAAAGGCTGATCCAATGGCAATGTGTTCCCCAGGTGCCATGGTGAGGTCACGTACACAGATGGAAGGTCCATGCCCAGTATTCGAACAGGATGTTTTGGCTCAGAAACAAGGTGATTAAGCAAACACAAACTGCCAAGTGGATTATCCAAAGTCCTGCATCCACTAGAAATGAATTTTCAGAGAGTACATATTGTTGGTAATTACATGGTAATATACATATGCTAGCCTTCTTAAAATAATTAATATATACATCTCAGAATAATTAACAGGGGGACTGGACATCATAATTCACTTGCCGATACAATTAACATCCTGTACCAAATCCACATCTCCTTGAATCTAACCAAGTGATGCTTCCAGTATTTAATATAAGGGGCTGCTTCAGAGGTCACATGTCTAAAATAGAGTAATTTTGTTTTGTACAGGAGCAGAAGAAAACCACAAAGATTATGCCTTTTTACCTTCAGCTACCATCTGCAACTAATAAAAATCTATTCCTTATGTCTGAAGTCCACATCAGATTTCCATGTAATTAGAAAATCTGGAGGTTCTTGGCAGTATTAAACATTAGGATCTATAAAGGACTGGATAAAAAGGAAGCCAGACAGGATCCCTTTTTTATCCAGAGTAAGTTGCCCGTTTACCAGTGCCAGCATCACAGCAATGCAAACTTTCAAACCCACATTTTCTCCACAGCAAGTGCAGCGTGGAGGAGGAGATAAGTCACTACAACTGGGATATCAGGGATAGTGGTGTAATTCAGCACATGCCACAGAAACTTAACATGTTGCCAAGAAAAGTGTAAGTTACTGGAGGCCTAACAGATCAACCCAGCTTTAATGGATTTAGCGATTTTAAGAAGTTGGTGCTTAATGCAAGAGTTCAATTCCAAACAGAAAGTCTAGGCAGAAAGCCAGCTACTCATCCACAAATGGAATTTGCATAACCACATGAACAGTTCAGGAATCCTTCCCCATTTCTATGTGGGTTCTTAAGTCCAAGCATTCTGTGTTGAGCTTTAGCCCATCTGTTTATTCAGAGGCAGCAACTCTTTCTACTCTCTCAAACTGGCCACTAACCTGCTTTTCATTTGCTCAATCACCATGGCATTTACACTGTTTAGAAAGATGGGATAGGCAAGCTTCATGCAAGGCTACAGCTGATGCCAATCCACGGAAAGTCCAGCAGGAAATGTTCTGGGAACTTGTTCACTTATCTCACAGAGATGAAGAGTGACATACTGATCTCCAGCAAAGGCTGGGAAGTCACTGTACTCCAGGTTAATTAGCCCATCACACTACCAATATCTTGAGTTTTAAGTCGTGGACTCCCATCCCCATTTCTCGAATATGCTGGGCTGTGGGTTTGGTTTGACAGCATCTTCCACTGTCCAGTAGCCATCTAAGTATAAGGTGTTGTGAAAGACAGCAGAACAATTATAAAAACACCACATTATGTCCCATCTACAATGGAGGCAAACAACATGCTAACTGAAACAATTTTAAAACCACGTTTTTTACCACAGTGTTTTCTGTAGCACATACAAGCCCCTTCAACAGTACTACATCCCATTAGCTAGCATGTTCTCCTCCTCTATAAAATGGAGAATGTTTTTATAGTCCTTGATTACACAGTGAGCTGTTCAACAGTGGAGCTGAGAACTGATTTTCCTGAGAGCAGCATCTGAAGCCTACTCCTCTCCCCAAAGAAGATAATTTGTTTCTGTGGTCTAGTTACACTAATCCAAAATTATGACTTCTCCTTAAACCCATCAGTCAAGGCAGAGGCAGCCAGTCAACAGTCAAGATTTTCACACCCATCAATTCTGGGTTAGAATACAGAAACCACATTCACAATTTGAATCATTAAGACTGAATCAAAAGTTACATAATGGGTCTGTAGTGGATTCTGGAGTTGATCCCCATCCCCTACATAAATATATTTTAGGGGGACTAAAAGACATCTATTCAAAAACTGAGCTTAGTTTAGCTGGATGGGGAACAAGTTAATAGCATAGTTAAGAGAATGACTGCTCCCATCTCACTGAAGATGTTCAAGAAAACAAGGGGTCTGGGTTTAGTACAATAGTACAAACTGTTGATTAAAAGTGAATACCTCACTTATGTAGGCCCTTCCAACCAATGATTCCAGTGAAATATCATGTCAGTCTTGGAGCTGATATTAGATGGAGCAGTATCCCTTCTGCAGAACCAGGCAGTGTGCAGACAAAAGGATTCTAGTTGCACTTACTACTGAATATTAAATTTAGCTAAAGTAGTGGCTAGCCAAAACTAACACAAAGATAGTGACCTCTGGAATTTGGGGCTACATGCAGATGTCCTAAAGGATGCCATTGGCTAAAACATACAAAAGGCACTTTAACCCACCAACAATGCTTCATTGAGATTTTTCTAGCAAAAAGCTTTATTACTATGGACAATTTCCTATCATTCAGAGCAAAATTTAAAAAAGAACTAATAAAAACTAATTTGATAAAGACAGATAAGCATGTACAGGAAATACTTCTAGGAAAGTCCTGGTCCTCTGAAGATTATTAATCTACAGTACTGGAGACAAAACCATGCCTGAGGAAATAAGCTAACTATGAAAATAGGAAGAAGTAGAAGTTTATTTTTTTAAATGTTATTTTGAGTGAATATTTGTTTTTGTGAAGCTAAAGATATTGGCAAAACCCTCCCAGCTGCAGGTCCTACTACTCTATACAAGGACAGTTGCAACAAAAGCATCTTTACACAAGCCCACCACAGACCTCTGTTCCTTGCCCAGAAAGGCCACGTTCCAAATCTACAAGCTATTTACCTCACTAGCCACAGATATTGCTATTCACCTAGTTTAGAAACCTTTACAAGTCGTAATGTTGTAGCTAAAGGTGCATAGATGATAATACAACAAAATAGGGTTCCTTTTCCATTGGCTTTTCCTAAAATAATATGCTGAATTACTAATCTGTTGACAGCTTTCCTCAGGTAAATGCTGTATTACAGATGCAGTGTCAGAGTTTGGTACTATAGCCACAGATTTGACCAGTCATGACAAGTTGTGCAATTAAGGTAAAAGTTTCCATTAAAGACAATTATTGCACATGAGCAAATAAAGACAAGCTAAACTCATTCTACACACAGAATCACTTCATTTCACACACATTCTTTATTTGAAAAATTAACTTGTTTGGTATTGCCTTACTGGTTCACCCAATAGTCATTTTGGTTTAGAAAATGTCCCACAATGCGGTAGGGTGCTGCAAGAAAGATGGACTTAAACTGGGATAACTGGGGATAGGGCTTCTTTAGGCACTGCCTGAAATCAGGGCAACAGGCAATTGTCTGAGTGGCAAATCACCAAAAGAGTCCTGCGATTAAAAGATTTATAATATTAAAAGAAAGGAATAAAAATCAATTAAAAAGAAAGCAAGCCAAAAAATGGTTAAGTCTGCTTCACACAAGCTAACCTGGTTATATTTGATTGCTAACACTAACATTTTCTTCCTTTTCTGAAGCATGTATTTACTGTCTTCTACAAGAATCCAACAGACACACAGTAAACTATATACAAAATAAATATTTTGAAACAATTAAACTTGTCCTTACATAGTACATCTGAGGAATAGTGCAGTTCTGGATGACCTGTGCTGCTGTATACATTTTTGTTGTTTTTAATCACAAACCCCCAAACAACTTAAACCCACATCCATTTGTTCTATTCCAATAGCTATTTTAAAGTATCAAGTGAACCTTCATATAATCTGGGAGCCACAAGAAATCTGAGAATTTAAGAATAAACTTAAGGTGAAAACTAAAATAAAGAGGAGTGAAGCCCATGTGTAAAACCCTGACAATGGAGCGCAGTAAGCATAGAAAAATTTGATCTTACTTTCAAAGAAAATGTTCTCTTCTCTGATCCACAATGCCATCTTCTTGTTTCCGAAGATAGTGCCATTAATGAATGGCAAAATGATTTATTTTGTGGATAATGGGCACCCCAAGTTTCTTTGGTTATAGTGAGACTCCTGGTGTCTGATGTTAGAGAATGATGAATTCCAGAACATCTTCACCAAAGCAGGAAGTGACAAAGAATTTCAAAGCCGAGGAAGTTCCTAAATACTGTAGGTCAGCTGCAACTTGTTTGTACTGAAAGCATTCAACAGTCTGAATTGGGACATTCTTCTCTTACTTTGGAGAATAACTCAAATTGTGTCGGCTTTGCCGTTTCATCTTTAATACAGTCTATATCTCCAAATTAACTATTCGTTTCCTGCAGTATTCCAGTTGGAGTTGCACTCTAACCAAACTACGAACATAAATTAACAATTGTTTAGTGTACACAACTTAAATAACTGTTTGGTACCCAAACTATAAAGTACCACACCACAGTATTTATATTTTACATACCTCAACTTGTACAAGTTATTGCTGCAATTTAAAAGAGATTAAAAATAGCCAAACTAACACAGAAATAAAGATTTGGCTGTAATATACCTTAACAGGTATGAAAAGTAAACAACTTCAAATGTTCTCTCAAAATAAATATTCCGCTAACTAGCTTAACACAGTGTAAAACTTCGAAGTGTGCCCCTTTCAGAGTATAGTTATAGTCAAGAAACTAAGTCCCATTCCATATTCCATACCTACTGCATATGAAGTGCCCCCAATATTTATTCACTGTCAAGTGTTTTCAGTTTACAGGTCAAATAATTATTTTACAAAATTCTGCTTATGCCAATTTGCTTTATGACCTGATGCATGTATAAAGTGAAACTTTGTTCTGCCTCATGCTTTGTCACTAAATAAGAGATTTTGCAAATATACAGTTCATTTGCACCAACCCTTAGTTTCTCACAAAAATAGGGCTGGAGTTATAATTGAAAAGTGACTCTAAAAATACTCATTTTACATAGCTGTTCCCCCAAGACTGCTTTTTTAAAGTATGTAAATGCACCCTGACCCAGGGAAATACGCTAAATGCTAAAATAAAATAATAAATAAAATAAAAGCCAAAATAAATAAATAAAAATGATATGCTAAAATAAAAAATGGCTTATTTAATATTGCTTGCTTTCCTGACAGTTAAATATTTACTGGGTTAGGACTTGCCCAGCCACTACAGAATTACAAGCTGTGCTCTGTTCTGCCTTACACACCAACATCGTTAGCTAAGTTTAGGTTTTTTTTTTTTAAAAAAAAGGGCAACCCTTAAAGTTGAGATTAAGGTGGTACAAACACAATCTTTGTCATGCCTCTCCAAAAAACCACCTCGTGCACCTGCTGACGAAAGGAGGAAGCAGCAAATGAAGATATGTATCAGTGGAGAGAGAGGAGCCCTCTTGTCTCTCAGACATTTGCCAGACAGAGACGACAATCCCTCAACCCTGCCCCTTATCCCCCGCTCAAATCCCAAGACAGCCCCAGGAGAAGGGAGTGCGAGTGCCACTGAGGGGGTCAGGAAACTGACATGCAGTGAAGCAAACCTGCCCAGCGTGCTCACATTTACTTCAGTTAACACATACAGCTGCAGCCACATTGACCCCACAGGCAGGAGGCGGCAGCATTGACTCTGGTTCGGAAGGTGGATGAGGGGGGAGGGTCTGGGTAGGCCTTAAAAATTTGGCTCCAGCAGACTTCTACTCCCCAGACCCTCCATCTTCTCCTCTTGAGAATCCAAGTACCTGAGGGCAAGGAAAACTGCACCCTATGTCTTGAACCAAGACCGGAGGTAATTTGCTTAACTTATTTCCTCTCCAGCTCTCATTGGAGGAAAACATGGGAGTGCTGCCCTCTGTGAAATACTGTATAGCACTCTGGATCTCTTTGGCTTCTCCTTCCCTCCCCAATCCCCAGCATACTGCCATATCTGATCATTTGGTTAGGGCAGGGGAGAGGGAGAGGAAGCCTATCTCTGTCATAAGCCAGTGGGAGTCTTCTTTCCTAGCAGCAGGAAGAATTGAGAAATTAGACTTGGGAGAGCATTCCGTATCTGTGCATACAGTTTTGTTTTAGTTTTAAATTACATGTAGAAAAAAGCAGAAAACACCTACACTACAAGGACAGATGTGACCTTACTTTGATTATAACATGCCCAATAAAATGTTAAGAAATTCCCTTTTCTGGCATTAAAATAAATAAAATTAAATATAGCCTAAAAATCCCTTTAAAATGTGTAAAGGTTTTTCTGCTCCTTTTTTGATATTTATAAGGATCTTTTCAGCCAGGAAGAAATTGGCCGGGGGCGGGACAGTGGAAAGTGACTGCCCACCAATGCTGTTTGATGCACAAAGTAAGCCAACTGAAAACAAGAGAGAAAAAAATATTTCACTAATCTTAGGCATTACAATTTAACAGCAGATTCAAAATCTACAGGAAAGTGATTTTCAAGTTGATAGTGTCCTTTGGGAGGGGACCTTCATTTTCCCTTAGGTAGTCAATGTTGAAGTGAATTTTGTAAGCAAACAGAGAAACTGCACTACTTTTTGCTCAGGAAAAGGGTGGTCATGAATCAAAACATAGGAGAGATTAAAAAAACCAAAACACTGATGCTCTCTACACGACATGCAACCCTTCCCTTTTCACAAGGGTTTCATTAATTCTAATTTGAGCATCCTCTAACAGAACTTAATATTTTTGAAGTATAGAAATAGTAGCCTGGCCTCAGTGCTTTGATACATTGCAGTGGTACAGGGAGCATCAGTGAAATTAATACACTTGCACAGGACAAAAATAAGCCACTATTGACTTTAATGTGTACCAGGCTAATCATTGTTAAACAGGTTCTCTTCTATCAGGTTATGTTAAAATCATATCAGTATCTTCCCCCAAGAAGCAGAATTTTAGAGCACTAAACCTCTCATTTTGTTCTCAATTTAAATGCCAATGCTGTGTCAAAAAACCACATTTTGCAAATATTTAAATAGCCAGTACATAATTTTTAAAACCATGTTTTTCAGAATTTAGATTCAGCATCAATATGCTTTACTGGATTATATGTGGATATTCTAGGCTCTACTCACAGTCCTTTCCTTGGGAATTTGTGTATTGCCAACACATACATTATAACGATTCCCTTCCCAACAGGATGAGAATTGGTGTGTTATACCAATATACAGAAGCTTCATCCACTTTCACTAGCTTCTCTATTATCAATTCTCCTCCCTCCAGAAGTATTTGCAGAGAGAAAGAGAGAGAGAGAGAGCGCGCACAAGTGCAACCACCAGTGAAAGGAACAAGTGAGTGGGCTTGATGCTGGAGATTCGCCAGTACTGCATAGAGGTGGCTACTCACAGCCTGCTGCCAGGAGCAGCTCAAGAGGAAAGCACTATCACAGATCCCTGGGTGGTTCTTCATAAGCAGCAACGCTGTTCCCGAAGGTTTGTTGAATACCCTGACTTCCAACTCACTGCAGTTCCTCCGACCCAATATTCGGAAGTCCCCTTACAGTCAGACTCATTGGACTGCCAAGGTCCCTTTCTACACCGCACAGTTAAGATTCCCTTCTCCCTCAAGCCTGCAGTAGGAGAAGAGAATTAATATAGGTATTGTGCTGGTTCCACAAGCAAAGAATCTTAGCAAAGAGTCAGTTCCTTGGCATTGCTCTCACACAAGTCAAAGTCTTCTCAACTTCCATCCTCCCTAAGAGAGCTTGTTTCATGCTATGAAGTGGAGGATGGGACTAGGCAATAAATCCAACCTAAAATTAAAACTATTAAAATCAAATAATCCTCAGCGAGTGGTTTACTAAGGGGAGCAGAATTTAAAAATGTGAGATTTGCAAGCGGGAACAATACTTAAATTGCTTACAAACATTTATTGTAAACCTTTCTCTGTTCCCTGCAAAAAACTTTACAGCTGAAGTCCACCTATTTCTGGTCTCATCTTTATTTGTTCTAGGAGATGGGAAAGAAAATATTCAGGTTACCAACCTGCTTCAAAGGAAGAAATTGTGCAGTTCTTCTTCACAACAAGTGACTGGTACTAAATTAGTTGGGCTCCCACCTTGTGTCTTGTTAGCGTATTGCATGCCAATTAGTGTGCACTGCACTAGGGGGCCAGTCTCCATTTTCTTCCCTCCACCTGCCAATAATTAGCACATCAGGTACTTCAGGCTAGAGTCAACAATGGCCCCTCAAATCCCTTTTAATGCATTAAAAAAAAAAAAGCATTTAAAAGATTAAAAGCTATTAGCAACTTTCTGAATAGCTGGAGAAAGGCTTTGTCAGAGACAACCTTTCCGCACCACAGTCATTTTTCACCTGTGTGCACTATCCCAAAGCTACATTCAGAAAGTCCTAGAAATGCATTTTTAAAAATACACTGCGCTCACCATGGTTCTCAAAGAGAGCTCTCAGCAAAGGCTAGTCAAAGAGCTTCTCAGTTTGCTTATCAGAGACCAACTCCTCTGGAGATTCTCATGGCTTCTAGATTCTGTACAGCTGTGGTTGCCTTATGTCCATGAAGCCACAATAAACCATTCTTCCCTTCATCTGTTCTGTGTAAACAGTTTAGATACTGATTTCTAAGGAATCAATTGCCTTCAAATGTCACTGTACACCTTTCTCCCTGCCTTTAAAAAGCCTACGTGGTTCTCAACTAGGGGTCCAGCCCCCTGGGGGGCTGAGAGCAGGTTTCAGGGGGGCCGCTAAGCAGGGCCAGCATTAGACTTGCTGGGACCCAAGATAGAAAGCCGAAGCCCCATCCCATGGGGCTGAAGCCCAGGACCCTAAGCCCTGCCACCTTGGGCTGAAGCCGAAGCCTGAGCAATGTAGCTTCATGAGGGCCCCTGTGGCATGAGGCCCCCAGGCAACTGTCGTACTTGCTACCCCCTAACATCGGCCCTGGCTTTTATATGCAGAAAGCTAGTTATTGTGGCACAGGTGGGCCATGGAGTTTTTAGAGCATGTTGTGGGGGAGGGGGCTCAGAAAGAAAAAGGGTGAGAACCCCTAAGTCTAAGAGGCAAAGAAAAAACAAACAATTAAGTCAATCAGTATTTGACACCAGCACATACTTACAGGGAAACTAGTCAGATTCATGCCAACTTAAGTCATAATGATGATCCAAGTCAGTAATACTGGGCTATGTCTACACTAGCCCTTTTGTCAGTAACACTTTTGTCGGACGGGGTGTGAAAAAAACTACACCCCGGACTGACCTAAGTTTCACCGACAAAAGTGCCAGTGTGGAGATGTCTCCTGCTTAGGCTGCTCGTTGGAGGTGGTTTTAATTTCGCTGGCAGGAGACTATCTGTAAGGTCCGTAGTGTAGACTTAGCCTGAAACCTCAGTGGTTCAGGAGCCAAACTGGCAATCAACATTACCCAGAAGAGTCACAGTAGTATGAATTCATTGTTTTTGTTTACTATTTACACATATTCTCACAGCAAAATGACTGAGAACAATTATTTTATCAGCTACAATTAGTTAGTATCACAATAAAAGTATCCTTATTGGTGAATAACTTATATTGGTGAATAATTAAATCTCACAGTGTTTTAATATCATGTGCTGCAAAGAGCTGCAGGAGACACATTAAAGAGCCACTTGCAATTCGCGAGCCTCAGTCTGAGTATAACTGATCTAAATAGAAGGCATGAAAAGTTTGCTGGACACCTGCTAGCTCAAAGGCTAAATCTATAACTAGGGAGATGCCAAAGACAAAGGTCACAAAAACTCACTGATGAGAAGCCCATCACCATTCTGACCAGCAAATACTGCTAAGGAGGAAGGTACCAAAAATGCTGCCCCTGGATCCTGCTTGGGGCTTCTTGTTTCTTTCCCGTATGTGACAAATAAGTATCTCATAGAATTTCATGCTCCACCCACCCTCTATAGCTATTAAAAGGGACTGTTGTCTCTCTCCTGCTTTCCAGACTCCTGGGGCTACTCCTGCTGGGGCTGGACAGGATCTCCCCCATTTTACAATTCCTCCAGCCTTTATTTTTTGGATGGTCCTTCAGTTCCTCACTCTGAAGCGGCTCTTAGTTTTTCCAAACAGCAGCATGAAATGGACATGGTTCTTCTCAGTTTCACAGTTGCTCACATGGTTCTGGAAAGCAATAGCAGTTAAATTGACCAGAGTCTTATTTCAATCTGCTGGTGTTTGGCCAACCAATGCAAATAGCATTGGCTGAAGAGGTCATTGCACTGGTTCATATTGTTCATATCTGCAAGGTTAAATTTTATCTTATATCAAATGACAGCTTAATTTTTTGGTTCAAGTCCCATTGCTTGTTAGGGCAAGTTATTCACCTGAGGCAAGTAGATTTTTCAAGCTTAAATCAGAACATAAACCACACTGAAGAACTTAATAGTTAACTGAAATACCGCACCAACTCAACGTGTGTTCTGAACATCTTTCAGGACGGTGAAACTCCAAGAGTGGGAGTAATTTGGGGTGGGGAGGATTAGTGTTTAATTTGAGAAAGAGGGAACATATTCAGCACACCTCTGAGTTAAAACAAAATTATTCTGTCCAAATTCATGGTTAAGAGGGATCTGCAGCATGCTCTGAAGTTGTGACATGCCCAATTCACATTTTAGCACCTTCTATGGCATGCTGCGGATAGGACCCAGATGACAAAACTGATTACATTTGCAGGTCTATGCAAAATGCTGCATACATGAACCTCATGTAAAGTTCACATAATTCCTGGAGTGTTTGAATTTCTCCAAATTACTAATTGTACATCTGTGGCAACCCTATCTGTGTTATACTTTTTCAAGGGAAACTCTATCTTAGATTCAATTATCAGCTTAAAATATTTGGTCAACATGACAGAAAGCTGAAAAAAAGAAAAAGTCAACCAAAATACCTATAGCTTTTGCTTGCAAAGCACAGGTTTGGAATCTAGACAAATGTGTATCAGTCATTACTAGCCTAAATTAGAACAATGATCTTTACAATATCAAGCACTGACATGTCTAGGGAACTCATTCTGTGTTTGTAAACCTGAATGGTTTCTTTGAGGTACCAAAACTTGAATGTAGCCAAAGGGCTTGCTGGGAACTGAAGCTTATTACCATACAGGAAAATTTGGATCTGGCAAGCCACTCCCCAGTCAGACAAAAATATTGGGAATATGCCTTTGTATAACAGAATTATTGGCTTCAAGTCCAGAACACGGAAAATGGCTTCGAGATCAGGGCCAAAAAGGGACTAGAGAGAGTTGCTCTCTACTGAATGATTTCATCTGAAGTGTGGTCATACAGAAAAACACAACAACTAGCCACAGGGTTTTGTTTGTTTGTTTGCTTTGTGACTGGAGGGAAAAAAGAGACATTCACCACTTACCATATTTAGAACTTTCAGGCAAATGGCTTTAACAAAGTGAAAGCAAATCTACAATGGGAAGTTACTACACACAGAAAACAGAGGTTTTTCTTGATTATGCACATATAGGAGTTTAGTATAGGCTAGTATTTTGATGATGCCCTTGAATGGATCACAAACCCACATTCCTACAAAGTATCTGTATGTATCGATTTTATCCTAAAATGTCTTGCACATATGTGTGGGTTTACTCCTTTGAGAATTCCCCTCTTCCCTCACTCCCCAAAAAAACAAACCCCAAACCAAAATTCAAGGTCTACAGTTTGTGGCTATAACATTCACTAAATTATTAAATACAAGCTAACTTTCAAAGATACCAGCTGTGATGGTAGTTACTCAGCTTAAATAAAGGAAAGAAATTCAGAGAAGGGTTGGCATCTCCTGTCATTCCTGCACTGACTTATTCATTGCTTTTGCAACTCTAAACTTATGGACAAAGTGCCATTTTAAACAGAACAACCTTCCTTCTTCAGGTGTCTCCACTTTCACCTGTTTGTGACAAAACCATGACACATCTGAACTATTTTAAATATTTGGAGTAATTAGCAATGACTTAAAGTAGATGAGTGAGCACAAGACTGGGAGCCAGGAAACTCTACATTCTCATCATAGGTTTCAGAGTAGCAGCCATGTTAGTCTGTATCCACAAAAAGAAAAGGATTACTTGTGGCACCTTAGAGACCAACAAATTTACTTGAGCATAAGCTTTTGTGAGCTACAGCTCACACTAACAATTTTATTTGAGCATAAGCTTGAAGTGAGCTGTAGCTCACGAAAGCTTATGTTCAAATAAATTTGTTAGTCTCTAAGGTGCCACGAGTACTCCTTTTCTTTTTGCGGATTCTCATCATAGCTCTCATATCAACTCCCTTGGAAGCTTGGGCAAGTAACAGTCTCTCTTCCTCAGTTTTCTCCATTTCTAAAAGAGGGGAATCCCCTAGCTTACAGGGTTATTGAAGGCTTGACTGTTTGTAAAGCAGTTGGAAGATGGAAAAAGAACTATTGTAAATAATGTGATCACAATCTCTGTCATTCCAGGTCTTTACCTCTCCAGAGAAAAGCCTACCAAATGCATCCAACCAATGCTGCTATGTGCACAAATGACAGAGAGAAGAACCCGTAGAATCAAACTCACTAGTAGCAGGACTTGAATCCAGTATCGTGACATGGAATACCATGCCACTCTCTTGTACCGACTCCTCTGAACATACGTGTGTAAATATTTCCAGTTACTATTGTATCTGGCCTGAGGCAACTAATTATTTCAAACAGGCAAGGTTTCCATTGTGATTATTACAACTCCTCCTGTTTTAAAGAGATACTTTCAATGAATTCACAAGTTTGAATGACACATTTAGCAGATGTCAGCCCGTATCATGACTGGTATGCATTAAATAATGAACCTTTATGATCATTAAGATTAAGGCACAGTCCAGATTTCTAATATTCCACTGTGCATACTTTGGAACACTTCTACTGAAGTCAGACCAGGCCTCATTCTACCACCCTTACTCACATTGTATAGCACACCATACTAGGCAAGTGGTGCCATTAACTTCAATAACGCTATCCGCATAGTAAGATATCACATCTTGTCAGCAAGGGTGGGCGAATTAAGCTCCAAGATTTTGCCACAATACGGAGGCCAGGTCTACACTCAAAAGTTAAGTTGACCCAGATGTGTCATTCAGGGTGTGAGAAAATTCCACACCCTGAGCGACATAGTGAAGACGGCCTAACCCCTGGTGTAGCTGGTGCTACGTTGACGGAAGAATTCTTGTCGACCTAGCTACCACCTACTGGTGAGGTGGATTAACTACGTTGATGGGAGAATCCCTCCTGTCACTTTAGTAAGTGGCTACACTGAAGTGCTATAGCACTGCAGCTGTGTCACTGTAGTGTTTCCAGTGTAGACTAGCCCTGAGATAGCAGGATTCTTGTGAATCTGCATATTTGCATACAGAGAAGAACAGATTAGAGGCACAGTAAGGGATACCATGCAGAGGGTGTGCCAAGCTTCACAGCGTACCTAGGACTTTAATTAATAGCAAAATAAGGTTGAGGCAGTGGATTGCTAAGGATCAAGTTTAACCCCTTTGGTGGTTACATGCACATACCATAAAAAATTGGCATAGAGATGTTGCCCTTTTCAGATTATGAAAATTAGTTGGACCTTGGCTTCATGGCCTGTAACACTACATGAAGCAAAAAACGGTCACTCAAATGCACGGCACATTCTATGTCATTATTTAAAGAAAGTGACTAAGCCAACAATTAAACTAGTATCTATAGAACATTCAACAGTTCTGGGGAAAGTTTACATTCAGACAATAACGTCAGGCATTTCTGTTCAGTAGAAAGCGTTGAACTAACCTAATTCTTCATTCTAAATCTGAAAGTAAAGTGTTCTCTACACAATATGGATTTATTTATTTTTTTTGGTTATAGCTTGTGTTTTGATTGGTGGCAGCCATGCTGCTCACCTCATAATATTTTATGTATAATATTTTACCTGAGAAGAAGATCCAGCATTCTTCTATGTTCAAGATGAGTTTTAATGCCACTTTCAAAGTATTCTTAACACTTTGTTCCATTTAACTTTCATTTACGAAATATAAAGGAGGCATCCTCTTTGGACACAAGCTCTCGGCCACCGTCACATGGTCAGCCCCTAAACAACTGTCTTCTCCACATGCAAGGGGTGCACCTCTAGGTGCTCTTGAATATCTTTGCAGGTGACTACATGAGCACAGTAAGCGCAGTTTTGAGCATCTGCTTTACAACACTGAGCTGCCACAATCACTGCAAAGAAAAACACAACCCAGACTACTGGCATAGAACAAGGAAGGGACTTGGTTGAGTATGAACAAGGACATACTGAATCTTATTTAAATGGCAGTCTGAGCTAGGGTAAATCCTGCCAAGTGCTTGGTTTCTGTATAGTAGTTTGAGCCAATTAAAAAAAAAAAAAAGGAACAAACTAATATCCAATATCTTTAAGCAAGAATCCCCTTTAGTGAAGATAGGAGTAAACATTAGGCTACTCTACTGTACCACAGTCTGCATGACTTTGGTTAGTAGCAGAAGTCTCTCTTGCACACAGCCAGGTTACAGAAGCTAAGAGTTACTGTTTTACACAGATCAAAGAGAGAGACTTCTTGACCTCCAAGAAAGTCAAAGTAGCACCAGATGAAAATGTCCCAGTGAAAATTTTGGAGTATGAAGGAATTCCCTACCCGAAGCAAACACCACCTAAACATGGGCAAAGATGACTAAAATGTGAAAGATCACTTTGACTGTTCCAAATAAATCAAACACCTGGTATCTAGCTCTCATATGCTCCATGTGAAATTTTTTAAACAGCAAGTTCACTCATTCTTTGGAAATTTGGAATCCTACAAAAGAAGCAAGTTTTGAGCTCAAAAGGGATCTAAGTCCCACTGACTTTCAATTAAACTTTTGCAAATGGGACTTGCATGCTTTTAAAAATTTTACCCCTTATCAAAATTGTCCTTGGAAATAACTTACGTATTGATTGTTATTATAAATCAGTCATTGAAAGTGCCATTCTTAACTTAAGCAGCATACTGCATGCTAGTTCACATTACAAAGAAACAGACAATAAAAGATGTAATGTTGATCACTGTAACAGGAGTTGGGTGGCCGGGCAGTCTAGTGGTTAGCTCACCTGGCTCTCAGCCCCCTACTGGCTGACTGGCTTCAGCCTTTAAGGCTGGGGTGAGGGGAGGGAGACCCGGGCCCTCTCCCAGGGAGGCGTCCAGGGCAGGGAGTCAAAATCTGCTGCCCTGGGCTACTTCCTACCAGTCTATTCAGTTTGGGGTGTGGCCCCTCTAGTCTAAGCTGCAGGGCGGCTTGCTTCCCACAGGATTCCCTCTGGGACCAGAGGATGCCTTGCTGCGGTCCTAGACTACTTTGGGCAGGACAGCTGCAAGTTGGCGAGGGCAAGCCTCACAATGTTTCTGTGGTTTGCTCACTCAGTTTCCCTATGCTGGGGGTTCCTCTGTAGCCTCCCTTGGCTGGGAAACCAGTACTTACTTCCAGGGGGCTGCCCTGACTGGCAGGCACCGGTGCTCTATCCCTTCAGGCAGAGAGACAACCAGCTTCTGCCTCTTCGCCAGTCAGCCCTGAACGGAAAGTCCTTCTTTTATTCCCCCTCCAGGCCTGGCATCGGCTGCAGGTATAGCAGAGTGGGGCTAGCTGGGCCCAAAGGCTTTCTTTAACCCCTGCTGTGCTGGCTGGCAGTTTCTCTGCTTCATGAAAATCATTAACACCACAGCAAGTTAGAAGAAAATTATTCTAAGGAGCCTAAGACTATTTTCTGTTGAAATGAATAATGAAATAATGAAAACGCATGGGGTCCTTCAGTCATGTTGAAGAGGACTTCAGTAGCATAAAAAGTTGAGGGGCTTGTCCCCCTTCTCATCTTCAGTCGTTGCACTAAGGTGTAGGGTGGAATGCTATTCTTCGTATTTTCACAAAACAATCTTCCCAGCAAATTCACTTGCAGAATGAGCAGGCTGCTGCTCTATAGTGCCATGGATTTATGTTGAGTTCTGTGTACCCTTGCCTACAGCTGCAGCCTTTCATGAAGAAACATGCTTGCCAAACAGACGCACAGATAAGCAAGACATTTAGCTGATTGTCTTAAATTCTCCGGCAAGGTTTACTTTCATAAGATATGTTTGTGGGATTTCTATTTTAAGGTTTGTGGCTAGACCTGAGTGGAAAAAAAGTAACCTCTTTCACAAAAGACTTTGCTACTTGAAATTTGGTCTGAGGGCAAACTATCCTGAAGATGCAGACACTGGAAGCCCAGGGTCCCCAGTGGGCTGCTGATGAAGTGGGAGGGTGAGCTGGCAGGTATGAAACCAGGTATAAGTAATCCACCTCCCAGAGAAGCGGTAGCTAGGCAGACGAAAGAATTTTTCCATCAACCTAGCACTATCTACATGGGGGTTAGGTCGGCTTAACTGTGTTGCTTAGGGGGGTGGATTTTTCACACCCCTGAGCAATGTAGGTGGGTAGACCTAACTCTTTAGTGCAGACCAGAACTAAGCATTATAAGTATTATTTAAGGATAATTATTCCCCTTTGAGAAACATACAGAATATTTTTCTATTAGGTACTCTGGACATCCATGCAGTTTCTACTTCAAGTATTTTATTCAGATATCAAGAATCTATTGGTTGCTGGTGTAACACTATTATTTGCCCACACTTTAATATCCACATTAAATACACCTCAAAGGCACCGGTGTAATCAGGAAAATAAAGTCATTTAACAATTATATCACCAACATCAGTAGAGGGCATATGCACACCAAGGATATTATTTTGTAGCAGTAACATCTAAGAAGGAAGTTACCCCTCATGCTCACTGCTGGTTTATAACAGTGTTCTGCTTGCTCAGATCAAATGCCCAAAGCTCTCTCTTTGAACTAAGTTAAACAGCCACATCTGAACTATGCTGCATGGACTCCAAGGCGCATATATTGTATTCTTCCCATCAAATGAAGATAGTGTATATAAAAAAATATAGCAATGAAATATTTATTGCATGTGTTCTTTTCTGACCTCACAGCATGCTGGGATAAGCTGTTCCTCTAATAACTTGATAAAGGTAGCCTATACTTCCATAGTGATATGAGTGCTCGTGCACACATCCCCAACATGCCAAGCCCACAAGAATTATTTTTCACTAAGCTATTATTAAATATCTGAATGCTATTCAGACTAGGACACAAGACAGTATGAAATTGTACTACCCTTTTAAAGTGCTGAAATTTGGTATATTTGGCTAGCTTTATTCTTGCATGCGAGAATAATCACGAACTGGTCCAGAGCTACTGAAATTATTTTTAGTTTAGCATCTCATATATATGTGTGCACGTGCACAAGGGAAGAGCACATGAGATAAAAGCCATAGCCAAGCTATCATAAATACAAAATACTTTATGGATCTTAAGTTATCAATAAACAACATATCTCCAAATTCACTACAGTTATTAACTTGGGGAAAATTCTTGGCTACTATTATTTTGAAAAATGAATTAGAAACTGGTTAAATGAATAATCTTTTGAATTAACTTTTTAAAAGTAAATGGTTACAATGTATTTGACAGGTCTGCTTCTTTATGAACATTTCAGTTTGATATATAAAAGGTGTACTTCTTTTCCAGTATGTACTTTTATCAGGCAATTTTGGAGGGGCAGGTACATTGGAATTTTGTTTTTAGGCATTTACCAAAGGTGATCTGCAACAAAATTTAAGTCTGGTCATTACCAATAAGGTCGAGGCATACAGGTTGGAATTTTCAGAGGCACCTCAGGGAGTTAGGCCCTTGGCTAACTTAACTCCCTAGACACCTCTGAAAATCCCAGGCACACCGATTTCTTTTACAGATGCTCCGAAGTTATGTTTCACTGGCTCCAGCTCCAAGTGATGCCACAACTATCAAGAGCCCCACTGGAACCTGGCCCATTAATGGAGACTGTTCCCCCTTCCAGTCATTAGTTGTATACATTATTGAATAGCAAAAAGCTATTTTAAAAGGTTAAGGTTATTCGTAACCAACCACTCAAAAGTCTGGAAATGTCAGGCAACTTTTATTTGATCCCCTGGCGCACATACACTAAGCGCATGTCTACACTGCAATAAAAACATGTGGCACCAACTCTCAGAGCCCGGGTCAGCTGACTTAGACTTGTAGGGCCAAAAATAGCAGCATAGAAATTTTGGCTCGGGCTGGAGCCCAGGCTCCGACACTCTGCAAGAGGGGTACAAAAGACAGCTTCTTGTGTGAAAAGGATTGCAAAACAGACACAAGGATAGAGTCTCACCCTTCTATTTTTTGCTTTTGTCGATTTGTGTCTCACTTAATTATCTTTATGTTTTTAAATCCTCTTTTTGAAAAAGCAATCCATCTAGAATAACTAGAGTGATGATCCCCAGAAACTTTATGACTTATTACATTTAAACTGATGCAAATTATATAAATACAGGAAGAACTTGTAGAAACATGAACTAACTTGACTAATGGCTCAGAAGTAGCTGTTGAGGTCTACTGTGTAATTTGTTTTTAGGAAGTATTTTTAAAAGGCACCTCACCTATGTGATAAGATCTTTAGAGCTATTATAGTTTATGTAAGTACATGGAAGAATGTTAAAAAGAAACCAGTCTTGCAAAACCCTCACTAGTAGACATAGTGCTTACAATGAGAATCTTTCTATGACCTCCTGCAGCATTTGGTCCTCAGTGTGTATATCAGACTCCACTCAGAAAGATGCTACATACATACAATATTGCAGGTCTCAGTAATACAGAGTCCTATCCTGCAGATAACTAAGTAGTTCTGCTGAGATATGGAACTACTTGTTTAAGTAAAGTCACTCATATGCATTAAGTGTTAGTTGGAGCTATCTTTCTTTATTTACATATACGTCTTCAAGGAAAATAAGAATCATGATTTACAAAATTTCCTTACAACCACCACCACTTTCCATTATTAAAATTGTAAGCATTTTAAAAGTCTCTGTTATTTTTGTCTTGTCTCCTATTAGCTTACTTTCTGCATTTCAGTCAGTTGGGACAATGAAAATAGATTTGTCTTCATCACTTTTGTGAAGTCAGTTTCTAATCAATTTTACTTTCTGGTTCTCATGCACAATGCCACAATCTCTGGTTTGAAAACATGATGGGGAAAAGTTTATTTCTTTAAAATAACTGTTTCTATAGGATTTATGTCCCTGGAAGCTTTACTAATCGCCACTTTATAAAAGCTTACTTTTTACAAAATTTAAAGTTTGAACTAATTTGACTGACAGTATCTCTTATTTCTAAATTTAATTGATTTTATTTGGACTAATTATTTGACAACTTTCATTTTAAAACCAAGTTGATTTAAGTCATATGAATACAAAAGAGTATCAAAAGTATTCCTTACAAAAAGGACAAATGCCAACATAATTTATTACCTTTCCTCCTGCCTCCCTCCGGCCACCGATAAAATAAATAGTCTCATTTTAATAGCATGTAAAAAAGGGGAGGACAGGTGAAAGAATACAACTAGCCTGCTACCCTGTTGTGCCAAGTTTTAGTCAGGGGTGAATTATGATGGCATAGTTATGAATCCTGAAATATAAAGTTTTCACTACAAATTGTTAAGTATAAAAGCACCAGCATGCACCACTAAAATATTAAGCGTCAAACTACTACGGTCTGAATCAAACTACTACCACTGACTCACTGGGTGGCCTTGGGAGAGTCACTTAGCCTCTGTCTTAGCTTCCTACCTAAGAGACAGAGTTGGTAATACAAGAGCAAGCCTGCTGTGGCAATGAAGTTAATCTTAGAAATACGGTACCAAACTTTGAACATTTAAAGTTCTATACATTTAACAGAGTCCTTAAAATTAAATAAATGATTTCATAAACTTCTAGGGCTCAAAGGACAAGATGGTCTATTTACCCTCATACAAGCATTTAAAAGTCAGCCTATTTGTAAATAGCTTGCAACAGCCCATGTAGAAGCCATGCAGGAATGTTTGAATTTATGCTCTCATTAACCCTATGGATGCCTCCTAGCATCCTTCCACTGCACTACTTGGCTAACAATATAGGACAAATGTCTAGCTGGTGCTTTGAAAAGCAGTTTTAAAGATTATGAGAGTTATCAGCTTTAGTTCCAGTGTTGTGGGCTGCCAATTCCCACTCTAAAGTCACTAGGAAGAAGTCCTGTTGCCAAAGGAGAAGAGGATGTGCAAGAGGAAATACACTGAGGCCTGCCCCTGCTGCAACCTAATATCGGAGCATTAGCCAACAGAGTCACAACCTTAACTCACTTTTGTCTCAACTTGAGGCAAAACACACTCCTCTTTATATGTTGTAACTTGAAGTATTAGTAACCTTATAGCAGCTTTGGGGCATACCTTTCTGCTCACAAACCACATAAACAGGTAGATTACTTTCCACGTGTTAAAATGCAGGAGCACCAAATTGTTAAGACATGTTAATGGAAAAAAATATACTGAAAACATGGGTGAATTACCTTCCTGGCTTTCACTGAACATAGCACGTGATATAGTCAGCTATGGAAGCAATGTGATAGGGCATTAAAACACCGCTCATAGAGAACATTTGGTGTCACCCAGTAGGGACCACTCTATAGATGCTGTTTGGCAGCACTTCAGCTGCAAGAAACAATTCATTACTGATTTTTCACAATGCAGACCACTCTGCCTGTTTCTGAGTGGTGTTTAAAAGAAAAAAAATAAATACATACAAGAGGAATCCCTAGCAGAAGGGAGAACGGGTGGCCTTTTTGAGTTTGGGTGATCTTTTTAGAACTGCTTTTTCCACTGCATAAGGACAAAAGAAAAAGATACCATATGAGTCAGTGAACTATAGTCTCATCTGGAGACTCTAGTTTAAAATAACCTTTAGGTCACAAGTGAAGTGGTGTTAATGGTATCAATCTAATCCTCAATGTGCATTAATCCAGATAATAAAGCCACAGTTTAGTACAATTACAAATGCTGAAGGCAAGGGAGGAACCAGACTGGTGTTGTAGGCCACAGACAGAGGGCACTTGGTCAGCTGTTTGGGGAAGAACGAAAAGAGATTTCCTCTAGCGTTTGAGACTCTTCAGTGCCATCATCAGACTTCATGAATACAATTTAAAGAAATTTTAATAAAAATGAAAACAATATTTTCCCCACAACAGTAACTACTACACATACCTGTTTAAATAAGTACATTGGCAGTTAAATTATTCAATATTATAAAATTACTGAACAGGAAACTAATCTTGCTCAGCTACTAATAGTTTATTAAAGCGATGCTACGCATTTCAATATATGACAAAAAACAGAGTCCGGGGTGTTTTCTAATAGAATTTAGACTAATTTGAAACTCTAAGCATATTTTTTTATTCTGAACAATACTACTATTAAAATCTAAATGTTTCCAAGTCTTCACATGCATTCAAGTGCAAAGCAGAATTCTCTTACAAATTTAGGCCCTGATCCAGCAATAGGGCTCCAAAAAAGTGCAGGGGTCTGTCTGTACAAAGCAGCTTGCAGGATGGGGACCTTCACTTTCACATCGTACTTACTGATGTTTAAAAGCTGCCATCAGCTTTTGCACAAGACTCTGACTTCAGTGGGAGTCCCTCATAAAGAAAAGGGATGCAGAACATAAATTATCCAAGTGATATCTGGCACAAACGTTACGGCTTTCTACATAGGGAAATCCTCCAGCGCAGCTATAGTGGAAGAATTATTCTGGAATAAAGTCACTTTCATTTCAGAATACAGTGTCCACACAGGGAGTTAAACCAGTATAGATAGAGCAGAACTCTTATAAGTCTTGCAGTATAGCCATGCTGGTCAATTTCCCCATGTAAACAAGCCCTTACTGTGTTTCTTTTTAAATGGGGTTGGGGGTGAGAATTAGTAAGACCAAACAAATGCAAAGGCAAAAGGAAGAGGAAGAAGAAGGGAGAAGAAAGAAGGAAGAGTGTATGGAAGAAGGGATAAGGCAGAAAGCAGAGGTATCAAGGAAGAAAAGCAGGAGGAGTCTGAGGAAAAACAATTGGGGGGGGGAGGGGGAGAAGTGTCCCAAAATCAAGTAAGGAGCTGACTTCACAGACTAAGAGTTTGGAAGATGCCCCTGTATCCTTTGCTCTCACTTGGAGTGAGGAGGGCCTTCATTTCTAGTGGCTGGTTCTGCAGCTGGGAGCTGCTCCTCTTCTTTTCCCTAGGCCTTATGACTGGGGAAAAGTTACAATACCCCCTCTTCAGTTCCTGTTGTGCATAGTGTACATTTGTTGGTGATTCCATTTTCAGTCCATTTCAGTCTATTTGGCAAAGGAAATAAAAGTGCAAGGATTCTCCTTATACTCCTATTTGCTACATTTCAATCCTAAATATTTAATAGCAGTCCAGCGATGAAAGACTTGCAGAGAAAACCAAGAGAATTAGCCATCCATTCACCTCAACTAAATGGATAACTAGCCTAAGTATTGTGTTTCTGGCTCTCTGTGCACAAGATGCAACGCCAGGTAGGCTAGAAATTCACTCATCATTTCATAGATTCTACTAAATGAAACATATACCCTCACATCAGAGCTTACATACCATCATTTCTTGCTGTCTACACTACCATGGCAGTTTAAATACACAGACTCACTAGTTTGTTCAGCAAATAGGTTACGTAACAAAGACTCCACCTGCAGTTTCTGATTATGTAGCTCTGTGTGTACCCATAACATAAACTTGTATTCATGTAAATTTCAGTTTCTCATAGGAAGGCATTATTCTGCCTTTTAACAAACATGCCCAATCCGCTGAAGTCAGCAGGAGCTGCACATATCTTCTTGAGCAGAATCTGGTCCCAAGATACAAGGATATATAGGGTGCAGCCTTGCAAGGCTACAAGTCTTCTTAATCCCTTGACTTCAGTGGAAGTTGAGTGCACCCAGAATAAGACAGGCTTGAGTCCCTGTTTTATACCATTTGCTTTGGATTTGTTCTAAATGGCAACAGTCCCTCTGAAGATATAAAAGGTATTCAACTGCCTGACGACTCCTCTCCCAGGTTTTACCCAACTGGAGGATAATTTCCTCTCCTCCAGCACAGTGCGAGATGATGAGTAGAGTTCATTTAATAAACCTGACAGTGAGTGTTGGGAAGCAGAATAATTGGATGGCTCAAGGGATTTATAGTGGCATTCAGTTGCCTTTTGTCTCAATGCCACTGGTTCTAATATGGCTCAGTCTGAGTGACTACAAGTGAGTGCCATCCAATGGTGGTTTGCTGGCCTAACACACAAAGTTATAATTTAAATCCAGCTCTCAGAGAGCTACATTAAAAACATTCCACTACATTGGAGACTCTTGTTTGCAACGTTAGGATTTAATAAACCCACAGAGGAAATAAACCTTTCAGCCCTAAGTGGCTGTTTTGCCAGGTCAGGAATGGGGCACATTGCAGGGCGGTCCATTGCCACTGCCTGGGCTGCAACTGGTTTATAAGTAGCAAACAACCTCTAGGTCCAGGGCTGTCAACCTGAGAACCACACCTGCCCAGAAACAACAAAAAAGTTTAAAAGGATGTACAGACTATGGACTTTTTTGTCTAACTGAAGTCAAATTATTTGATTCTCCCTTATCACTTCAGCTTCCCAATACCTGAACTTGCTGTTCTGTAAGCTGACCTTGTCTGTAATTCAGAGTCAAGTGCTACCTCTGGTGAGAAATACGGTGCACTTCTACCAGCTCTGTTCCTCCCCTGTTGTCTTGACTTCTCTTCCTCTTGCTTTCTCACTTGACCATGTGCCACATATCCTCCCCATAAACCATTCAGGATGTAGCATAAATACATAAATAAACAAACCTAGGAGTCCCTTTAAAGCCCTGGCCTGGGATAAGGAAGTAGAAGGTGCTAGATTCAATTATCACAGCTCATTAAGAACGTCCCTTGAAAACAGTTAGTTCTCAATGTAACTGAATCCATTAGCTAGTTACTTGTAGTATTTTTTAAAGTAATGTATAAACCTCAGAAATAATCATATTACATTTTTAGGCCACAGAGTGAATGGTTACATTTTGGCAAGCCTGCATTTCCTGTCCCAAGCGCAAGCAATGATGTCACGACACACAGTATGGCCAGTGTCTTCCTGCACAGCTTGTACTCATGACCAAAAAAAAAAAAAAAAAAGCAATCAGTTGTTTATTACATCTAGGAGAAAGCAGTCAGTAATGTGCAATAGACAAAGTTACTATGAAAATGAGACAAGTCTAATTCTAAAGGGCAACCTTAACGCTTCACTATGTTCAGTATTCACAGTAAGCACAGTGATGATTTATTGCTCTTATTTTCAGTGGTGGGTGGGTTTTGGATCGTATCTAAGGGCTTGGCTACACTTGCGAGTTACAGCGCAGTAAAGGAGCCCCGGGCGCACTAGCTCACTACCCGTCCACGCTGGCAAGGCACACAGAGCGCTCTGACTCTGCGGCTACAGCGCTGCTGGTTCTCCACCTCAGCAAGTGGAATAACGTTTGCTGCGCCCCCGCTGGAGCGCCGCGGCACCAGTGTGAACGAGGTGTTGCTTTACTGCGCTCTGATCAGCTTCTGGAAACGTCCCATAGTCCCCTTAAGTCAAGTGGCCACTCTTATCGTTGTTTTTGAATTGCTCCAGGAATGCTGATATGCCCTTTGAAAGCTCCGTTTCTGACAGCTGGCTGTTCTTCTGCTCTGAGACAAAGCAAACCATTAGTGTGGAATGCTCTGTGTGTGTGAGAGGCACACCGGGGTGGGGGGGAGAAGAGGGAGGTCTGCTGCTGTCTGAACTTACAAGACAGCATGCTGACATGCTCTCAGCCCCCCAAAAACCCACTCTCTCTTCCCCCACATACACACAACACACTCCCTGTCACACTCCACCCCCGCCCCATTTGAAAAGCACACTGCAGTCACTTGCATGCTGGGATAGCTGCCCATAATGCGCCGCTCCCAATGCCGCTGCAAGTGTTGCAAATGTGGCCACGCCAGTGCACTTGAAGCTGTCAGTGTGGACAGACAGCAGCGCTTTCCCTGCTGTGCACTCTGAAGGCTGGTTTAACTCAAAGCATTCTACATTTGCAAGTGTAGCCATGCCCTGACAATAAAACCAGCTGCAAAACATGCCAATGCAAAGTTAATATTCCACTTTAAACTGTTATTTGAAACATTTCAAGAGGATTGCTAGTCATATTTGCAAAGTTTGGGATGTGTCTACTGTTTCTAGGACCAAGTTTCTGCAAGGTCAGCGCACCATGGCACAATTGCTACAGACTTCCATAAAGCAACTTTGACACTTCTAATCAGAGTCACAAACTATTTGCTCCCCAGCCAACTTAATGCCATGAATAAGCTACAGGTGCCTGGTGGAGGAGCTAAGGCCAGTTTATTTCTGAAGGAGAGCATCCACACAAGGTGTCAAGGTTCCTTCCCCACTCTGAACTCTAGGGTACAGATGTGGGAACCCGCATGAAAGACACCCTAAGCTTATTCTTACCAGCTTAGGTTAAAAACTTCCCCAAAGTACAAACTTTACCTTGTCCTTGAACAGTATGCTGCCACCACCAAGCGTTTTAAACAAAGAACAGGGAAAGGACCACTTGGAGACTTCTTCCCCCACCAAAATATCCCTGCAAGCCCTACTCACCCCCTTTCCTGGGGAGGCTTGAGAATAATATCCTAACTAATTGGTTACAAAATCATCAAAGACCCAAACCCCTGGATCTTGGAACAATGGAAAAATCAGTCAGGTTCTTAAAAGAAGGATTTTATTAAAAAAAAGAAAGGTAAAAATCATTTCTGTAAAATCCGGATGGAAAATACTTTACAGGGTATTCAGATTCAAAACACAGAGGATCGCCCTCTGGGCAAAACCTTAAAGTTACAGAAAACAGGAATAAACCTCCCTCTTAACACAGGGAAAATTCACATAAAACAAAAGATAAACTAATCCGCCTTGCTTGGCTTACCTATACTGGAGACTTGGATTAGGATGGGTTGGAGAAGATGGATTTCTGTCTGGCCTCTCTCAGTCCCAAGAGAGAACAACCACCTAAACAAAGAGCACAAACAAAAGCCTCCCCCCCCAAAGATTTGAAAGTATCTTGTCCCCTTATTGGTCCTTTGGGTCAGGTGCCAGCCAGGTTAGCTGAGCTCCTTAACCCTTTACAGGTAACAGGATGCTGGCCAGGAGGGATTTTATAGCACTGTATACGGAAAGGTGGTTACCCTTCTCTTTATATTTATGACACAAGGGTTTAATGTGCTATATCTTCACATTTTAAGTTAATTTGTCTTAACTTTCCTGAGTGTCCCCATATAGACAAGCCCCGAGACTAACTTAATTATCTTGACACAGTACAACAAACAACACTACACACAAACAAATCTCATTTTCTGACCTTTTCCATTTAATTACTTCCTGTGACTTCTTCTGGAACTGGGGGTATGCATTATGCTCAATGAAAGTAGCATTAAATATAACTGAATCTTTTTGTACATGCAAATTCTGATGGAATCTTATATTCTTCCCAGTGAAACCTGTAAACACAACACCAGCAATGTGCATTTAGGATTTGAGTTACATACTACCTGCCCATTTCTTGAAAATAAATTAACATCTGTACAGAACACAGAATCAACTAACCTATAGTCTTCAATTCTAAAGACAATTGTAGTGGAATGGCCCAGAGGAACATGGAATTTAACATTTTTTTTTTATATATCTCCTAGCTTCAACTCACTCAACACTACATCTTAATTAGGTTTAAGTTTTATTAAATATTCGCAAGCCCATTAACACCAACATGAATTAGAAGTACTGTGGTGATATGCAGATGGGGAAAGGAATGGGGACAGAAATAAAGCTCTAGAAGCAGAAAGAGGCATTCTGTGCAATGACAAATGCACCTTCAAATATTGATCTTAATGTTTCAAACACTCAGTTTGGATTTACAAATGGTTACAGAGTTGTTCCAAAGTTTGCTCAGCTCAATACACTAAAACAAAAACAAAACAAAAAATTACCTTGAAAAAGGTTGTTTTAGAATTCATCTCAACAGTGGCCATTTTTGTAATCTAGTTACATTTGCTCGTAGTGTACTCAGTGAAACTAGAATAACTAAGCAAATCAGAGCCAGATATCAAGGGCAAATAGAAGAGCTTATTACCACTGTTCGGCGAGCTTAAGGAAATTGATCAGAGTATTGGTCCTTACTTCTTTATCCTGAAGTGAAAAACAACGTACAAGTCACTACTTCAGCAACACTATCCATCAGTTTAGGACAGGAGGTGAAGAATTACTTATAAAGGAAATTACAGAGAATATTGAGGCAAGTCATAATGTAAACTGCCTGAGTTGTACTGCATCAAGCCATGTTTCACCAGAACAAACAAGAATACTCTCGCAAATACTTGCTCAGGATGTTTAACGACCACAAGTGGTCAGGACCTTTGTTTTACATTTGACCTGAAAGGCAGCACCTCCAATAGCCATGATGACAATTAGCACTACACGGGGAAACTGGTTCAACAGTAACTCAGACTAAAGAGCGCTGCCCACTGAGGCTCCAGCACCACTTCCACTCGCCCATGAGATTTTCTTGTACATCACACATTTAAGTAATGGCCAGGGACAGCTTTGCTTGGTTAAACTGTGACGATCCCAGGGCAAACTAGTGTGGCATTGCTTCCCGCCCCCTGGCAAAAAAACCCTGTCAAAATAAAATAGTCATGAGTTAGTTTCCTTTTTAAAAGCGTGACCGAAATGTAAGTCTAAACAGTGGGACAGTTAAAGGGGAAAATGATTCTAAAACAAATCAAAATGAACCACTGAAAAACAAAGCATCAGATTTCTGAACAGAATTCTCTCAATTTTGTAATATGCTGTTTTAAATCAACATCCATCCTGGCACCAACCCCCAAATGCACTTAGAATACTCTGTCTTCTAATACCATAAAAAGTACAATATTGTTTAATTAGATAAAAGAGCATAAATACATAACCACTAACCACCTTAATCCACTGTAAACCAGAAAGTTAATTTCTCCACTACAGACTAACTGTGCTTAGACGTGGCCTAATAGGCTGGAAAGCGTGGCAACCATTTTTTGTAATACTACTAAAAAACCCACCTTAGAGTTTGTTTGTTTTAAACCTAACTTAATTACTGGAAAAAATGCATACGATAAACTGGACTCTTACGTGGAAGAATTGCCATAGTCTGCTAGACTTCAAAATAATTTATTATTAATCTAGCCGATCACAATTTCAGAAGCTATGCATATAGTTTACAGCTTCTCCATTGAGAAATGTGAAAAATATAATCCCTCTTAACACCTGGGTTGAAGTTAAAAGCCATTTCCTTCACCACTCTTTCTGCCTCAACCTGATTTAGTGTTGGTTCGGTTTTTAGTTATAGTGATAACATTTGACACTCCACTGAACTACCATTTTTATTGTAAACAGGAATAAAGCTGTACATTTTTTACAATGTTTTAAAGTACCTGTGAGCAGCTGGGTATTTTAAGTATGGGGCTAATGCCAAATACTGGAGCATATATCCATTTTATATGCTGAGACTCACTTTTCTGTCTGACAAACCCAGAAAAAGATAGCCAGGAACAATGTTTTGGTGAGTACATCTCTTAAATAGGTTTCTGTAATATTGCAGTAACATCTTTGTTAATTTATTTTTGAGACCAGTCTTCTCAATAATTATGAAATAAATGCAAACATGGCATTCCCAGCATTTACCCACAAAACAATCTTGTAGAAGTATTAATCTATTTATTTGCAAATACTGTTAACACTGACAGGTTTAACTGGAGAACAAGAAAAAAGCATTACAATATTGGAGGAGTTCAGCTCTTTCTACTCTGTTGCTATTGAAATAGAAATGTCATGCTAACAGTCTGAGTTGTATATTAAATTAAATATCTTGTTCATTTTATTGATGACTACTGCCATATTGCACTGCAGGAAGGTTACATACCTAAGACTTAACTTGATCCTGCAAACACTAAAGAACATGTGCTTTATGTAAATTTAAACATGCATGTAAGTGACTGCAGAATCCGAGCCATTATTATAATTGCCACAATGGAACAGTTGAATAAATTATACTACAATTCCTTTTTTCTTCAACCATGTCAAATCAAGATTTCTGGACAAAATGTGAGGGCATGGGTCTGAAGAACTCATTACTAAATATGCATACAAAGATTGTAAGCTGTGGAAAGCAGAGGGTAGTGCACTTTTAATAGGCATTTCCCCACACCAATTACTTTTAAGCAGAGTCCAATGTTATTTGATGGTTTGACATTTAACCTTTTATTTAGGTCTACTACCATTCCTTGCATATGATGGGCAAGGTTCATTATTTGCAGTGGAATCCCCTAGTCAAGTGTGGATACCGCATTCCTGCACCAATCTTCACGCAAACGAAGAGGCAGGAACCGCTCTTCCAAACGCGTTGATGGCCACCCAAATTAGGGGCAACAGTAACAATATGCTCCCCACGCCTGCGAGATTACACCTTCGACATCGACCGCACCTCGCCTATGCTGCAAAACTGAGTCACTTCCCCTTCAGCGGAGCGCATGGAGGAGGAGGTGGTTTGGGGCCCACGAGTGTTGTTTTTTCTGTAGAGGGAGAGTTTCCTAGCCAGGCAAAGCCGCTCCCCGCCAGGCCCTGCGGGCAGCAGCCGCGCACCAGGCAGCCGGAGCGAGTGAATGGGACAGGCTGAAGGTTACCGGATTTGTGAATGCCAGGATCATGTGACAATAACGGGAACCGTCCTATTCACAAACAGCCGCCGCCGCCGCCGCCGCGCCACTGGCTGAGCCGGCCCACGGGGCAGGGAGAGGCGAGCTCTGCCCCTGCCCGCCTCCAGCCGTGCACCCTGCCCGGCGGGGGAGGCCGAGCCCGGCGGGGGAGGCCGAGCCCAGCCCCAGGGCAGGCTCCGCGGGGCTGTTGCAGGGCCCGCCGGCAGGCCAGGCACGCTCCGCCGGGCGCCCCGGACCGCCCCGTTCGCACGGGACCGCCGCCGCCCCAGGCCCAAGCCGCTGCTGGGTCTCCGCGGCAGCCCCGCGGGGCCGCTCCGCCAGCGGCCAGCCCCGCACGCCGCGCCAGGCCCTCGCCTGTCTGGACGGGGCTTTTTTTTTTTTTTTTTTTTTTATGAATGAAAATGTGGTATGCAAATGAGGGCGATTCAAGAAAAAAGAAATGGCGGATGTGAGGGCTGCAGCGCGCACACCCCGGGGGAGGGGACTGCCCAGGCTGGAGGCACGGGCCGGGGGCTTCCAAGAACCAGGCTGGGAGAGCCGGGAGCGGGGGGGGGGGGGGCAGGGTTAGTAGGACCGTTCATATGGCCCAGGCACAGACAACACACTGGGCCTCCCCGGCCGCGGGACCTTCCTGCCCCCTCCCCGCCAGCAACAAAGGCTGCAGAGACACGCACCGTGCACCCAGCGCACCCAGCAGGGGCCCTGCAACCAGCAAAGGGGGGCGGGGGGGGGCGCACAGGCTGGGCATGGCTGCAGGGCACAGCAGGCATGCACCGCCCCCGCTGGCTTGGCCCGGGGTACCCCCCAGCAGCCCTTCCACGCACAAGTGCCGTAAGTTTGCCCCCCCCCCAGGTGTTTCTCTCCCGTCACTTACTCGTCTGGGTGGGTTTCCTCGGTCATTTTCTCCACCTCTAGGCTCATCCCCCGCCGCGGGCAGCCGGGCTGCGCCTCCGCATCTTCCCGGGCTTCACATTGCGGGGGAGGCCGCCCGGCTGCGGGCGGGGGCTCGGGGCGGGCCCGGTCAGCGGGCGGCGGCACGAGGAGCAGCAGCAGCAGCGGCGCCCGGGTGCAGCCGGCGGCCCCGCGCGAGCCCCATCCCCGCCTCAGTCACTCCATGGCCGAGGCGCGCGCCGCCGCCGACGGCAGGAGGAAGCTGGGCGGAAGCGATGACGTGATCGGGCAGCCCCGCCGCTGCCAAAGCCGCCGCCGCGCGGCAGCCTCCACGCCCGCCGGAGCGCGGGGACTGCGGAGCCCGAGCGAGCCGGGGAGGGGCGGAGACGCGTCTGCGAACTAGGACCTCCTCCTACCTCCTTCTCCGGCCGGCCGGGCCCAGCCGCGCTCGGCGTGCACGGGGCGGCGCTGCGCCAGCCCCCGCCCGCCGCCTCTGCTCCCCGTAGTGCCGGCCGGGCCCCTCCCGCTGCGTGGGCTCCCCCCCACTCGTGTAACCCCGGCCGGGCCCCTCCCGCTGCGTGGGCTCGCCCCCCCCCACTCGTGTAACCCCGGCCGGGCCCCGCCCGCTGCGTGGGCTCGCCCCCCCCCACTCGTGTAACCCCGGCCGGGCCCCGCCCGCTGCGTGGGCTCGCCCCCCCACTCGTGTAACCCCGGCCGGGCCCCGCCCGCTGCGTGGGCTCGCCCCCCCCCCCACTCGTGTAACCCCGGCCGGGCCCGCCCCGCTGCGTGGGCTCGCCCCCCCCCCACACTCGTGTAACCCCGGCCGGGCCCGCCCCGCTGCGTGGGCTCGCCCCCCCCCCACACTCGTGTAACCCCGGCCGGGCCCGCCCCGCTGCGTGGGCTCGCCCGCCCCCCCACTCGTGTAACCCCGGCCGGGCCCCTCCCGCTGCATGGGCTTCCCTCGCACCCATGGCAGCGGGGCCTCTCCTGCTGCATAGGATCCCTTGTAGAACCCCAGCCCTCAATACTGCATGGTGTCCCCCAGATAACCACGGCAGAGTCTCGCTGTGCTGCATGGATGCCCCGGTGTAACCTCAGCTGGGCCCTTCTGTGCTGTATGTGATCCCCCTGTATCTCCAGCCCCCTGTACACCATGGGATCCACCCCAGGTAATCCCACCCAGGTCCCTCCATGCTTCATGGGATCCCCCCGTGTAACCTCGGATGGGTCCCTCCGTGCTGCATGGGATTCCCCCCTGTTTAACCTTACCCTGTACCCCCAGCCTCCTGTGTAGTATGGGACTCCCCACAGATCATCCCAGCCTGGCCGCTCTGTGCTGCATGGGATCCTTCAGACATCCCCAGCTCTCAGGACTGTATGGGCTCCCCCAGCTGAGCCCTCCCCACTTTGCATGGGATCCCCCATATAACCCCAGTCCCCTGTACTGCATTGAGTCCCCAGATAACCCCAGCCCCTCAGTAAAGTATTGGATCCCCCATATTACCCCAGCCGCGCAGTAGTGGTTCTGCCCCCTATACAATCCCATCTGTCTCAAAAATGCATTTGCTTCTGTATAAATCGAGCCTCTTGATGCATCTGATACCCCATATAACTCAACCCCACAATATAACCCTGGCCCCCTCAATAATGCATCTGATCCCTCGTGAAACCCAAGACCCCAGGAATACATCTGCCCCTATATAACCACAGCTCTGTCTCAAAAATGCATCTGCCTTCATATAACCCCATAACCTTCAATAACACATCTGATACCCCATATAATCCAAGCTTCTAAGGACGTATCTCTCTCTTATAATCCCATTCCCTGGAGCCTCAGACCCTATGCTTATTTTAAGGGACAATATCTGTAACTGTCCCCCCCACCCCACCCCCCACCACACACACACACACACACCCCCTTAGTATCTTTGCAGGAATGTCTTCCACACCCATGTGTTTCAAAGCAGTTAAAAGGCGCACCTTTTATTTTCCCTTCCCAAATACCCCTACTCGGAGCTGCCAGATATGAATGGGGAAGGCTCTTGCTCCTGCCCACCAAACGCAAAGGCCATTCATGCAAACAGAGCTGGAGCAGCGATTCTGTCCTCAGCTCACCCCCTTGTGCTCAGGGACTGCGGCATGTGCTATAGCTCTAGGCAGCTGTGCCCAGGCTGGGACACCCTGGTAAGTGGTAATGCGGGAGATAAGGGATTTTTTTTCACTCTCTTTGCTCCTAGGGTTGTAAATCAAATCCCTTCATGTTAGTTTCATGCATTTGATTTGTTTTTGCATTTTTCATTGATTTTTTGTCTTGTTTTCTGTTTGCCTTCATTTCACTTCACAGGGAGCTCTTTGCTGTGGTGCCAGGTGGTTTGGGGGAGTTCAACACACTCTCCCCCAAGCAGCGTCATGCTTTATCATAATAGTAATGCTTGGTACTTGTCTTCACACAAGTCTGTAAGCTGCATTGAATGATACTGGCATTGTAAAAGAATGAATAATAATGTTATATATTTATATTACTTCCATATTTTCAGCACTATATAAATATAGCACCTTATTACAGCAGATCCTCTATTTTACAAACCAATTGGGGACTGAGGTGTTCATAAAACTGAATATCTCACAATTACAGTAGGCATGGTGTATAAGTTCCAGTGCATCACTTTCTTGCAGTTCTTCAAACCACTGCAAATCGATTTCCAGTGCATTGAAGGCATCAGAACGTGAGGGATGTTAACTTGTTCTTCATCAACATCACATTTGTTCTGTATTTTGTTTCTTCCTGTTTGGAAAAATACTTCATATCACTGGTTTTTCGTAAGATTGTTGTTTGTAAACTTGAAGTTCTACTGTGTTTCCAAGTATTAGAGGGGTAGCCGTGTTAGTCTGTATCCACAAAAACAACAAGGAATCCAGTGGCACCTTAAAGACTTACAAATTTATTTGGGCATAAGCTTTCATGGGTAAAAACCCCACTTCTTTAGATGCATGGAGTTTGTTTTTGTATTTCCAAGGGTCTCAAAGCACTTTACAGAATAAAGTACTTACTTTATAGATTAAATCAAAAGCCTGTACTATAAAAGCTAGGCTATACACAGACACAATGTACTATAATGGCTCCTCCAGGAGCCTTCCAACATGTTTTGCTTAACTTTTAATTGAAGAAACTTGTTTATACATCTAATCAGACAGCAACAAAGAGACATTTCACTTTCTGTTCAGTCTCTCTCTTCTTTTGCTGTTACTTGTTTTTATAACTCACTTTATTGTACACTTATAATAATTATAAAGCATCTTCCCCAAAAGTGTATTCTAAAAAGATTCTTACACAGGGAAATAAGTCATGATTACTGTGTACTCCTGCAGACACTTGCTACCAGCATGGTGCTTACTACCATGAATAGTCCTATTGGTTTGAATGGGACTACTCATTGTAGTAGGCATTATACCTGGCAAGTGTCTGGAGGATCAGGCCCATAGTTAGGACATATTATTCTCCAGTTCACTGACACCATGGGTTATATTATTGTTCCAATCTGCACTACGAGTTCTTGTGTGGCATGCAAGGCACAAAATAGTTCCATTGTAGCGTGGGTCTCAGTGATCTTGAACTAAATACCAAGACTGTGGCTAACCTTGTGTACCTGCACATGGGATTAAAGGGATTAAGTCACCTCCTTCCTCCCCTGCACTGGCTACCTGCATCACAGGTTATACTGTTGTGTAGACTGGCCTCTGCTTAGCTGCTACTACTCCCCCTCCCACACAAGTGGGCAGGGTCCGGATTGCTCTCCCATCCCCTCAACACACCAGCCAGCATAGCTAACCAGCGAAGAGGTAAACCACAGGAATAGATAGAGTTGGTTGTGGATTACTGGCAGCAAGGGGGGAACTAGGGCCCCATTTGTAACTCTCTCAGCCATAGTTTGGTCCTTGGTCTGCTCCTGGGGCAGCATAAATAACCTCCCAGTCATGCCTTAAATTATTGACTAGGTTTAACCACCCCTACCATCAGGGGTTTTTTAAAGTAAAGAAATAACCAGTTATTAGCTGTGTTTTACACCAATACCCTGATTTCTTAACAGGAAAGGGGCTGATGAATGTCTGGGATAGGACGTGTCAGAGCCCTGGGAAGCTGACACGCAAATTTTCAGCTGTTAGCATGTGGCAAGGCCTCAACTCCACTATCCCCTAGGAACCAGCTTTATGAAGACTGAAAGTGTGATGCCTGTTGTTGCTAGGAGCTGCAGCTGAATGCCCTGGGGGCTGGCAAGGTCATGCATGTCTGAGAGAGAGAAGCTGCAAGTAAAGGGGAGCTGCTTTTCCAGACCCAAAAAGGCAGGAGAGAGGAGTGTGGCCCTGACCCACTGGCAGGTGGGCGACACCTGGGAGGGGCAAGAAGGGTTACATGCCCCCCTCCAGATGCCTGGGGTGGGGCACATTCAGCAGAGAACCACAGCAGTGAAAAGAGCAGAATGTGGGGCCGCTGGGGCCCACCCCCAGGCCTTCCATGCAGCTGTGTCTCCTGTCTGGGGTTTGTACAGCCCCGCCAGAGGGCAGGGCTGGGAATGGTACAGCCACAATGGAGAACAGGGTTGGGGGTGGTACAGCCACGCCAGAGGAGCTGCCAGCGTGGGGCCACCCGGCGGCTCCACATTCTGCTTCTTTAGCTGCCGTGGTTCCTGGGAGAGCCCTGCGATTCAGATATCTGTATCTGCTGAAATCAATACCGAGTGCAGCGGGTGGATAGAGGCTACCCCCAAGGTAACGTGGGATGGGGAGGGGATGGGGAGAGCGTGGAGGCCCCAGGCTGGGGGCGGGGCAGGGTGGAGTCACGTGGGGAGGTCATGTGCCCCCCCCCTTTAACTGGTGCCATGCTTTGTGTGTCTCCCATGAGTTGCCATCGGCAGACTAATCGCCAGCTCCTCTCATCTGGCAACCTTCTTCCTTTCTTTCCTGTAGAAGAGGAGTTGTTGAGAGTTGCATGCTATCGTTAGAAGTGAGGGACAAAAGAATGAGTCCTGTGTTCCCATACAATCCTTCTCAAGTCATGGACAAAGAAGCAACTTGCCCATCTTAGAAGCAAAGAGCCATTTCCATGAAGCATTTTAATACTGTTGCCTCTCGGCCCAAGCAATTAGCCAATATTCAGTTCCTTGCCAGGTTAGGTACTCCTTTGATGCTATTCCATGTATTTACAATGAATCTACACAAAGTCCTGTTTCACTGAACACAGTAGGAACAAACAACAGGAGGCAGTTTCCTTTCACAGAAATCCATGCCTGCTTTCCAGCTGGTCCTGTGCCCCAAGGAGCTGTCTCAGGGTCATGATACCAATGCTTCTCTCACTGTCCACTTGCTTTCTCCTAGCTCTCTGCTTCTCACAGACACGCACAACTACTGGGTTTACAATCAGCCCCTGGGGAACCCCTTGCCCACGTATCCCTGCTTCTGATTGGCTTTGCATGTGGTCTGGTCTCTTTGCTGATGGTTATTGATTCAGCTTTCTTACTCCACAAAGAAGCCTACAATATTTGCTTTTTACTGTACATTTATCCTGGATTAAAGGTAGCTAACAGCATGAGCTATGTATCTTCCGGTAGCCAGCACCCTCCTGCATAACAGTATCTATGCAGGTCCGCTGTGTTGTTCTTGGCTAAAGAGGGTACTGACAAAAATGGTATCATTCTTTACATGCGACTGAATGTCTGCAAATACATTGTGAAATCCTTTCCTAGCTCTGAAAAAAACAGAAAAAAAGTCATTTTCAGTTTGCCCCTAACAAGTGAAAACCCAGTAAGTATAAATATACATGAGGGACAAACACATGAGCAGCAGTAGAAACTGATTTTTGGAAAATAAGATTTAATTTGTATAGTCGAATGACCCTTACAAAAGGTGATAATGAAAAACCAAAATTCCACCATAATTGATTAGTAGTGGGAAAAAAAATATTTCCGTCCGGTCTAAGCTTTATTTCCAAGAAGGTCATCTTTGGCTGCTGTCCTGTGGAAACTCCTTATCTGCAAAGTCTACTTCTTATTCTAAATGGGAAATACCTCTTTTTAGCAGATACATTGAACTTAATTTTAAAGGGAAGTCAGATCAGTCTTAGGTAATTGTGAGTGGAAATCGTGGCACGTACATGTCCAACTACCTGATTGTGCTTGCAAATCTAAATGGCGTAATTTGTGCCAACAACTATTTGAAGGCTCAGAATTGGAAGCCGTTTTTGGAAAACTTGGCTCATTACGCACTTCACAACCTCTCTTCCCCACAGGCAGAAGTTGATTAAATTTGCAAGGTCTATTTCAAGTCATTCTTACACCAGTTTTGTGCTGGTTTAAGTCAACTTATTTCAGTTGGTTTACAGTGGTGTAGGTGAGCTAAGAATCAGATGATAGTGTCTAATACCTTAAAAGGAACAAAACAGTCCTGTAGAGATACTGTAGGAATCATACGCTTTGTTTTGTCAAAAAGAAAAGGAGTACTTGTGGCACCTTAGAGACTAACAAATGTATTTGAACATCAGCTTTTGTGAGCTACAGCTCACTTCATCATACAGCTAAATTCAGTGCCTTGCATAATGACAGGTTTCAGAGTAGCAGCCGTGTTAGTCTGTATTCGCAAAAAAGAAAAGGAGGACTTGTGGCACCTTAGAGACTAACAAATGTATAAGCTCACAAAAGCTTATGCTCAGATACATTTGTTAGTCTCTAAAGTGCCACAAGTCCTCCTTTTCTTTTTGCAAATACAGACTAACATGGCTGCTACTCTGAAACCTTTGTTTTGTCAGTTCACCACGTTGTAGAAGTTAAAATTACTTTGTCACCATTTTTTTCATAGTGCTGACTTTTGCTTTTGCTCTCTGTCATTTGTAAATATCCTCTTACAAGCTAGAAAACAAACGTACTTTCCTTAATGATTTGGTCCTTGTCCTATGTGTAAAGCACGTTTCCCCACTGTGTTTCTGGGTTGCTGGGTTTACAAAGGCCGTTAAGTTCTATTACACCTTTTAATGCCAAAATGTCTGTGTATAGCAAAAGTACTGATGATGTCAGCAGATTACTGAAAATAGTTTTTGGTTGTTAACTGCTGCAGGACCAGAATGAGTATAGAAGATAGAACTAAGACATAACAGGGGTCATGTGGAGAAAATAGTGTATCGTAATTAGGCATGGATGTCTTAGACTTGTACGTATCTGTAAATGTCAATAAATATCAGTTTCACTGTACACACAAACTGAAGAAAAAATATTTCTATTGATGATCATAGAAAATTAAAGATAGGCAAAGTAAGAAAAATGCTACTTGAGAAATTGTTGGAGTTTGACAAAGTTATTTACTTAGTATATTTTGACATATGGTGTTGACAAGTTGTGTATTAGTGGTCATAAAGCTTTAACGTTTTGAATCTCAATGGCATGAAATAAATGTCTGAACCAGCTTAATTTCCTGCAACTGTGAAAATTTAAATAGATAAAAATAAGAAACACTTAAAATAAAGTTTGATATCTGTTGAAGTTATCAAAATATTAAAATTGAATTCTGCTAAGCCTAGTCATAATTAAAGCTGCAAATCATTCACGGCTTCCATGACTTTCCGTGACCTCCGTGAATTTTGCAGCGCTGGTGCACTGACCCCCCAGGACCACCCCAGCAGCTGGGGAAGCCCCAGGGTCAGCTGCACTGGCCGCTGCTCCGGCAGCCCCAAGTAGCTGGTCCCTGGCACTGCCTTGGAGCAGCGGTTCAGGAGCAGCGGTGGCGGGGCTCTGGGCCGTCGCCGGCCAGACCTGCAGGCCCTGGCTGACCCTCACCCAAAGTGGCAGCAGCGCTACGGGCCACCCCCTGCCCGGACTGGTGGCGGCAGCGGGAGGGCCACGGGCCGTCCCCCACAGCAGTGGCAGGGGGCCCCGTCCGATCCCCCCCGCCAGCAGCAGGGGGCCCTGGGTTACCTCCAGTGGCAATGGGCCCCGGGCTGCCCCCCGCAACAGAAGCATCACCCCGCGCTGCCCCGCCCCCAGCAGCAGTCTTTAGGAGCGCCCCCTCCCCGCAGGTAAGGTTTAGTCACAGGTACTTTTAGTAAAAGTCATGGACAGGTCACTGGGCCATGACTTTTTGTTTATTGCCCGTGACCTGTCCATGACTTTTACTAAAAATACCTGTGACTAAAACGTAGCTTTAATCATAATGCATATGCACAAGGGGTCTGAATTATGATTGTGGGGGCAACCTTAATTCTGGCATTTCCTAACTCTTTCATGCTTAACTTTGCAAACTTAATGTTCTTTTAATGTAATTCTTTTGTTTGTAATAAATACATAATGGTCAGATATGGACTCCTCTTAGACTTAAGAATTGGATTTTGTACCATAACTCATTATAAAAGTAATTTCCCCTAGATCTCAGATTTGATCTCTGGTCTCACTATCAGAATAATTTGATTGTTATTAACATAACTATTCTTTGAATTGTTTCCCCTGCTATGCAACTTGAAATATATAGCTATTCAGTATCCCTTTAATATTTATGAATACTAAATGATAGTTTTGTGGTATTTGAAGCTACCATGCTGGTCCCATGGATAATGACTTACAAACATCTGGCTTTTCTGAATGAAATATCTGAAAGATACAATGGTGGCTCTAAGCCATAGAAAAGATTGGATATTTTGAGTGTCTCTCAGGGTTACATATTCTATTTGTATATCCCTCCTTATTGTTTGTTGCATACGGTGTTACTACTCACACAAAGAGAATGCAGTTTTCCCTGTGATGTGATCATTCCAGTACAGAAAATTAGCCATTGGTGAGAGTACTTTAAGACAGCAGTTTCAGCTTAGTGTCTAGCTGCATGATATGACTGTTCTACATTCTGGTTTTTAAGGAAAGTTTATGATGCAAAGTTATATTGTAACTACTTTAAAGAATATAGTGTATTCCAAACTGATCCTTTTTGACAGGAAAATGGAATTCACCAAACTTAGTTGTAGCATTAGCTGGCTCCTATAGTTGCTTTGGTTTAATGTGTCATCTTTTACAATAATACAGTTATTAGTTAAGTCTATAGTTAAGGTTATTTTCAGACTTCCATTCTAACCTCCTGCTTTTGCATACTCTCATCTTTTTTAGAAGTTCTTCTTTTGGGCTGAAACTTATTTAGAAGCCTAAATATGAGTTTAGGCACCTATCTTTAAACATCCAAGTTGAATATTCTGGTTTAAATGGCTTTGTCACTGACTCATTCTGTGACTTGGGATGAGTGAGGAATAAACCCTATAGTCCTGAATCTATCCATCAGAATAGTCCTTTGGGAAGCCGATTGTATTTTAAAAGCAACAAGAACGAGCATCAATGTTTTTCAGTGACGCTTCTCAGGGTTTATAGCAAAAGCAAATAATCTAAGCTTGCAAACACGAACAGTTCAGTGTAGATGCATTCCTTAGATTGTAATGTTTTGAAATATAACCTATAGATTCTTCACTTTGGTTGAGATTTTCCTTTGGATCAGTGTAGGCCTAGGAGGTGAGCATGTATGTTGAGGATTTTTTGTCACCTGCCAGTGGGAAAGGAAACAGAGTTATAGTCAGCAGTGTTGTATCTTCACCAATGTGTAATTTTGAGATAAACAGAGAGCAGCCCTGCAGGATATAGAGGCTCTACAGAGTTGTAACATCATGTGGGAGAGCGAGATATGGCCCACATTGCTGAAGGCTGCTGCTTTGCATGAGATCTGGCAGTCCTAAAGTTCTTGTTAGGTTTTTATTGCGTTCTGTTTTGTTAATGGATGGAAAATACTCATTAACTTCTCTTATGAAGTTCTTTTATATTGCTTTATGCTTAAAAAGTATTTTTAGGCTATTAAAAAAAACCCGTTTCACTTCTCTCTCCTGTTCCCATTAAGAACTCTGATCTAGCCTGAGTAGTAAACATTTAGAGATCTGTTCCCCTCATTACACGATGGTTTCTCTCATGTGCATAACTTGCTTTAGATGTAAACAGAAGACGATAAACCCAAATCTTAATCTTAGATGCACATGACATGTTGTCCTTGGGGCACAGATAGTGTTAAAGTTCTTTGCTCTTGAATGGAATTGTGCGATGGGTTATTAACACCATACTAGTATCCTGCCTCTGAAAGGGTTAATGTGGGCCTCAGAGGCCAGTTAACCCATCTGTCTGCACCTGGAGGTTGGGCCGGGCTTAATTAAAGATGAAGGCAAGCTGGAGAGGAGCTAGGTGGGTGAGTATAAGGAAAGGCAGCACAGATTAGAAGGAGGCTGTAAGAGGGACAAAGAATGCGGCAGCCTCTGAATAATGGAGGGTGGAAACTCGAGAGATACAGAGAAACTGTGGGATAGCGAATGCTACATTAGTGAGCCTTGACAAAAGAGCAAGACCTGGGCCTCCAGGGAAGAAATCCAGGAAGACATTCAACTGAAGAGGAGCTTCAAGGGAATTTACTTCCCTGTGATGGGCCTGATGGGAGAGGGAAGCAGGGGTGAAGGAGAATCCTGGATTGGGTCTGAGAGAAACCCAACTGATGAACAGATGGCCTAGGGGGTAGATAGGAGTGAAGGATCCAGAGTAGAGGCAAGGCTCCAGTGTGGTAACGCTTGAGAGCCAGCATTCTGCAGAGGAACAGAGAGCTGGGGGAGGACCCAGGATGGATTAAAAGTTTAAGCATGAGGAAGGGGCAGAAGTTGCTTTTATTGTGGTTTGCCTTTCCCTTCTGAGTTTGATTAAGAGACTCCAGGGAGAAGAAGCGGAGGGGCACTACTCTGACAAAAAAGTGGAACAGGAAAAGAGCCCTGGAAGAGAGGAATATGTCATATTTGATGACCAGTGTTGTTTGGCATATTGATACCCCAGAAGTGGTGGGACTAAAAGTGATGTGGCTGGAAGGCTGAGTCACAAGAAGAGGCAGACTACCACAGGACTGAGTTCAGGGTTGCAGCCGTGTTAGTCTGTATTCGCAAAAAGAAAAGGAGTACTAGTGGCACCTTAGAGACCAACCAATTTATTTGAGCTTAAGCTTTCATGAGCTACAGCTCACTTCATCGGATGCGTTCTGTGGAAAATACAGTGGAGAGATTTATATACACAGAGAACATGAAACAATGGGTGTTACCATACACACTGTAATGAGAGTGATCAGGTAAGGTGAGCTATTACCAGCAGGAGGGGAGACCTTTTGTAGTGATAATTAAGGTGGGCCATTTCCAGCAGTTGACAAGAACGTCTGAGGAACAGCGGGGCGGGAATAAATGGACACAAATCAGACATCAAGAATTGTAACATTCAAAAACCAGTCGGAGAACACTTCAATCTCTTTGGTCACTCGATTACAGACCTAAAAGTGGCAATTCTTCAACAAAAAAACTTCAAAAACAGATTCCAACGAGAGACTGCTGAATTGGAATTAATTTGCAAACTGGATACAATTAACTTAGGCTTGAATAAAGACTGGGAGTGGATGGGTCATTACACAAAGTAAAACTATTTCCCCATGTTTATCTCCCCCGCTGTTCCTCAGATGTTCTTGTCAACTGCTGGAAATGGCCCACCTTGATTATCACTACAAAAGGTCTCCCCCTCCCCCCACTCCGCTCTCCTGCTGGTAATAGCTCACCTTACCTGATCACTCTCGTTACAGTGTGTATGGTAACACCCATTGTTTCATGTTCTCTGTGTATATAAATCTCCTCACTGTATTTTCCACTGAATGCATCCGATGAGGTGAGCTGAAGCTTACGAAAGCTTATGCTCAAATAAATTTGTTAGTCTCTAAGCTGCCACAAGTCCTCCTTTTTTTTATATATTTTGTGTGTTATTTTACAGTGGATTTTTTTTCTGTTGATGGTTTTACATGCATGGTTATAGTAAAGATGTTGTTTAATGACTTAGGTAAAATACAGTTAATGCTACAACATCATGTATTGCTGGGAATTTCCAAATAGGGCCCCACTCAAGCACATTCCTTACTTAAAGCACATGAGTAGACCTGTTGACATGAAGTTAAGCATGTGCATAAACTCTACAAATATTATAATATGTTCTTCTGACACAAAGGTTAAAAACACCTTTGCTGTTTGGAAACACTTAAGAAATTAAGTCTAGAGCCTCCCTGCCCTATCTAGCATGTATTTCTGACCATTTAGGCCTCTGGGGTCCCCTGAAAATGTAGGTCAACATAGCTACGGCACTATGCTACACCTCCAGTGTAGACGCAGGTAGGTGAACAGAAGAAAGCTGCTTTCAACCAAGCTACCTTGGCTTGGGGAGGTGGAGTTCCTACAGCAATGGAAAAACCCCTCCTGCCACTGTAGTCTGTGTTTGTGCTACAGGATTACAGCAGCATAGTCACGGCACTGTAGCTATGTTACTGTAGTGCCCAGGGTGTAGACATGGCCTCAGTCTATGCTCCTGACCCCTCCCCATGATGGTATAACTAGATGAAAGCAAAATATTTTGATTCACTTAGACCAGTGCTTTCAGAGCTCAAACTTGAAATCATTTGAACAGTTAACACAATAGAAGCTCAAAAAAAAAAAGAGATATTTACAAGTACTTTCAATTGCAACATTTCCTCCATCCCAAATTGGACTGGGCAGGTGTACAGCAATCGAATGTCCAGCCTTGGGAGTGTACTGGAAAGACTGAGATACACAGTGCCTAAAGAATGGATTGCTAAACTCTTTGCATTTCTGCATGATTCTGAAATCGATAAGTCACAGCATAAAACAAGAAAGTTGAAAGGAGAATTCAAGGGTACCACAAAGAATGACTGCGATGCTTTCTCACAGTGCCCAGGAATGTGAGTCATCTTGTCCCCCCCACCCCTGCCCTCCTTCGGCCTCCAGCAAGAGGAAGGCATGATTGTGCTTAACTGGATGTGAGCTCTCTGACACCTCTAGTCTATTAGCCACCCAAACAATCTGTTCTGGGCAATGTCAGCCCTTACTTTGTTTTTCAGGTTAACAAGAGGTGTACCCCAGAGTCTGAGCAACTTTTAAGGGTTTTCCTCTGGTGTTCAGCTCTTTATCCACTAAAGACTCACAGTTGTATCAGGTTTGCTGTCCCAAAGGACCAGTGTACACAGCGACTTCAATGACACCACACCACAGCACTGAGTTATATTTATAGTGAAAACAATCATAATTTTATCGTCAAAGATTAAGATTTAAAAGATAGTGGAAAAGGATAATGGAAACAGAAAGGTTCCATATCAAACCAGATCATAACACACCTTCTAGAGATTAAACTTAACTTTCTGCCTAAGAAAGTTTAACTCACCCCAAATGTCTTTTCAGCGTTTCAACCAAGCCTGGCTGAGACCCAATTTTCATTAATGTAAATTTACTGTCCAAGTACGACCTCTGGTGCAAGATATAGGGGTGTCTCCTTGCCTTCTACTTGTATCATTGTCTGCCCCAAAGATAGGACAATCCCCTGTGGTTCAGTCCCTGGTGTCTTCCCTCCCTGTTGACTTCATTTGTAAATGGGGCTTCCATTGCAGAAAGAATTCCAATGAAAAATAACCACATGCTCCTTCAATATTGTGGTGATTGCCAGTATATTGAACTTGAACAGTCCCAACTTCTTTTACGGAGGCCCTGTCAAGTCGATCACCGCATACGAATCTGGCACAATAAGCATACACAAACATTTTAGTCACACAAACATGTTCACTGTTTACAGATGGATACAGATGTATAGATCTAGTACTTAGGTATTGACTTACTTTCATTTGCAGTAACAGAATATGTGGCCTTTCACATGTTTACCATCAGTTCAGGAAGACTGTGGAACATCAGCCACACCCTGATTCATACTTCCATCACAATATAATGAATGCATGAAATGGAAGTCAGTATTACAAAAACAGTAAGGCTGCAGTTCTTCTCAGTGCAGTGGAGCACCTTTTAACTGCTTAAGCTCCACATTAAGGATTTAAGTGATGTTTCTCAGCCTTTCCAATCTTGGGAGTGGCTAGACTGCTTGATAGGTGTCCGGTTTTCGACTGGAATGCCTGGTCGAAAACGGACCCTGGCGGATCTGGTCAGCACTGCTGACCGGGCCATTAAAAGTCTGGTCGGCAGTGCAACAGGGCTAAGACAGGCTCCCTGCCTGGCTCTACATGGCTTCCAGAAGCAGCTGGCATGGCCCTGCAGCACCTAGGTGCAGGGGCAATCATGGAAGCTCCACGCACTGCTTCCGCCCCGAGCACTGGCTCCACGGCTCCCATTGGCTGGGAACCACATGGCCAATGGGAGCTGTGGGGTGGCGCCTCCGGGCACAGGCAGTGTGCACCGTGCAGAGCTGTCTGGCTGCCCCTGCACCTAGGAGCCGGACATGCCAGCCACTTCTGGGAGCTGCACGGAGCTAGGGCAGGCAGGAAGCCTGCCTGAGCCCTGCTGCACTGGAGACCAGGGAGCTGCCTGAGGTAAGCGCCTGAGGCTCAAGCCCGCACCCCAAATCCCCTCCTGCACTTCAACCCCCTGCCCCAGTCCTGAGCCCCCTCCCAGAGCCTGCACCCTCTTCTGTCCCCCAACCCCAGCCCTGAGCCCCCTCCTGCACCCAAATTCCCTCCTGGAGCCCATGTCCCCTCCTGCACCCCAACCTCCCGCTCTGAGCCCGCTCCCACACTTCAAACCCCTTGGTTCCAGCCCCCTCCTGTACTCCACATCTCTCATTCCCAGCCCCACCCCAGAGCCCGCACCCCAACCTCCTGTCCCAGCCTGGAGTCCCCTCCTGCACGCTGAACCCCTAATTTCTGGCACCACCCCAGAGCCCGCACCCCCAGCCGGAGCCCTAACACCCTCCCTCATCCGTACCCCAGCCCAGAGAAAGTGAGTGAGGGTGGGGGAGAGCAAGTGACGGAGGGAGGGGGAATGGAGTGAGTGGGGGTGGGGCCTTGGAAAAGGGGCGGGGTGGGGCGGGCCTCAGGGAAGGAGTGGGGCTAGGGTTTTCACTTTTATGGGGTTAGAAAGTTGGCAACCCTACTGCTTGAGGTTGGGAGGATTAGGCCAGGTTTCTGGTTCAATCCCAGCCCAGACTGATACTGATTTAAAGTTATCGGAGATTAGATTAGATGATCATAATTGTCTGTTATGGCTTGAAAAATCTGTGAATTAAAACAGTCTTAAAGTGGCCTACATGATGAAGTGGCAATTAAAATAAGTTTTTTTTCTCATTTAAAGTTAAGCTAACATCATCCCACTCCTGTAATAAGTGATGATTTTTGCCTTAATTTGAATGTTTATTGTTATAGAAAAGAATTACTTGGAATATGCTGGAAAACAGCAATATTTGTCATGACTTGTTTCCATAGTTTGAATAATTTTACAGAGTGTATGATTTTTAGATAATCCTCTTGCTTGATGCACAGTTTATCAGGGATTGTGAAGTGCACACACTGATCCATGGTAGGGTAACTTTGTATTAGATTTCTCCCCGTCCCCCTCTCCCTTAGTTCAAATCATGTGCTTTATTTTACAACATTTACACTGCCATTATCACATTCAAATAAATGCCCCATTTTTTCCTATTTGGGAAGATAAGATCATGCATTTCATACACATTTGTTGAGGATATCTGTCCAATTGCAGCTTTGTAAATTGTCAGTCATCACTACATCTAGAGGTTGATTTACAGAGAAAGAGCATACACAATACTTGTCTGACCCAGCTTCCACTGAAGTCACTGGGAGTTGGATAAGATCTTTAGAAGAAAGAATTTATTTCAAGAATTGAGAACATAGATTCTGAGAAATATTGCAAAATCATAGGCCCTGATCTGCAAAGGCTTAAGCATATGCTTGTTTTTAAGCCTGTGAATACTGCAGTTGACATAAGAGGGGATCACTCGTGCTTAAAGTTAAACGCACATGAATCTTTGCAAAATTAGGGACCTCCCTTTGTAAAGCCTTTCATTTTCAGGTGTTCCATGTTACTGATAGAACTAGATCCATACCCCTCAGCAACCTATAGGCTCAAAACAACTGCCAGAAGCAGTACTAGAATATGTTGCCCATTGTTCCAAGTATTCTACCAATTTTTTAAAACAAAGAACTTAGGAAAAAAAGGTGGGGTTTTTTGTTAGTGACTGATCATTTTCTTAAAGGGCATCTGTTTTGTTTTTTTATTGGACATATCACATAATCGAGGCTTCTCTGCAGTTTTTAACTTCCCGCTCTGCTCTTTTCTGTCAGATCTGCACCACATGTACCTTGCTGCGGTGTCACAGGAAACCAAAGCGCAAAAGTTAGCTGGAAGTGACGGAATCAACGTAACTCTAAGTGCGGTGTGCCTAGTACACATTCCTTTAGCCTGCACAGTCATTATACTAACAGCTCTTTATGTATTGCTGTGTAGTGTGCTTTGGGAAACTCGGACACTGAAATGCACCCTATAAAACAATTGCCACTCAGTCCTAACAAGATTTGGATCCTCTCTGATTCTACCAAAATACTAAATTGTGCCAGCTCCAAAAGATCTTACAAGGGGACTGAGAAAGAGATGGGCACCAGTGGTCTGACCAAAGGACCAGGAGGCAGGAATCCTGGGCTCTGACACTGCTTCCCTCTATGGCCAAAGGTTATACCTATCTCGATGTAAAATCCAAACGAGAACAAGCACAGGTAAATTTTACCTTGATGTGGTTAGTCAAGGTCAACTCTGTAAACCTGCCCCCCCCCTCCCCAACCAGGTATTAACTCTACTAATTACATCAAGGTAAAGACTACAGTGCTTTGGCTCCACTAGGATTTTACAAGATAGCTATATCCATGTAAAAACACCCCTTTCTCTGCGGTGAATACATAGCCACAGGACCAAACTTTCAAAAGTGGCCACTGATTTTGCGTGTCCAACTTGAGACATCTTGAATCTGACTTTCAGAGGTGCTGAGTTCTAAATGACTTCAAGTTGGGGGCCTAAATACAGTGGCCACCTTTAGAAAATGTTGGACTCAACTTCCCTTTTTCAGTTTCCTTATCTGACCTGCCTCGCTGGATGGTGTGCAAATTAACTAGTTAGGGCCAAATTCTGGTTCTTTACTCATGTTCAGTAGTGCTTTATGCCATGATTAGTTCCAATGAAATCAATGCGCCTGTGGGGTCCCACTGAGTAAAGAGCATCAGAATCTGGCCCTTAACGTTTGTAAACTACATTAAAGGTAAAGGGGTATGGATCTAGTTCTGTAGCTCACGAAAGCTTATGCTCAAATAAATAAATCAAATAAAGGTGCCACAAGTCCTCCTTTTCTTTTTATTAAATATGCTGTTATAAGAGCCGCTGAAATAATGGTAAATTCTTTACTTTGACTAGTTATACAGCAGAAAGTGACAGAAGGTTTGTTGTGACTTTGTGTTACAGTAAATACATTATTCCAAAATAAGATCATCTTATTTAACGATTGAATTGCATAATAGCAAGTTCCTAATATTTAGTTTTCAAACATCATGTGTTGAAAAGAAGCACCCACAGGTATAGTGGATAATACTACACCACCACTGATATAATCAGAGCACATATGTAATAATACCTAGTACTTTTTATCAGTAGATCTCAAGCCGTTTTACAAAGGAAGGCAGTATCATTATCCCCATTTTACAGATGGAGAAACTGAGACACAGAGACTTGCCCAAGGTCACTCAGAAGACAAGTGGAAGAGCCAGGAGTAAAACCCAGGTCTCCAGAGTACTAGTCCAGTGTCCTATCCACAAGGTCACGGCTTCACCTTCACTTCATTCTCAAGGCATGTTTATGTATAATAGGCTGGGGATTCTTCCTTGCCTATAAGTGATAGTTTAATAATTGCTAAAAATTCCCCCCTCTGTAAATTTTTGTGAAGGATGAAGATTTTTCTGTCATTTTTTTGAGGTAGGTGTGTGGGTGCTTAGCAACATTTGTAGGGTAAAATCCGAGCCTTCCAAGCCTAAATATTGTACTGTTTTTTCTCCTCTCATATCTATTTAGTTTATCATTATATTGATCATATCAAGAAAAAGGCAGTAAAAGGGCCCAATCAAATTGGACAGGGCTGTATTCTTTTTGACCTGGCCCAAGTAATGCACATCCGTTGTGCATTTCCATCCCACTGTAGTGAAATCTTGCTACCTCCTAATTTCTTTGTGTTTAAATAACTCCGCACAGAATAAACACGTTTCCCCCCTTCCAAATAACTGTTTTCACTTACAGTTCTCTTTGTTTAAACATGAGCCCCTTCCTCTGCACTGGTGCCAACATGCAATTTGGATAAAGCATAAAACCTAGACTCCTGGTTGTAATACTTTTCTTTTTAAAAACTTAAACCTTACTGGAAGACACAGACCATCTCCCTCCTTAAATGTAATCTTTGTAATGAAGGTCTTTATGAAGAATGCATCAAGAAACTTCTTTATAGTATCATGTTTGTGCCTCTACAGTTACGTTTAGTTGACTTTTCTATTGTATTCTTTAGCTTTCAAGGTTTTATAACATTTACCACTTTGCATTACTTTAGGTTGGAATATACTGTAATATGCTATAGTGTACAAACTCACCTGGGCAAGTTAAAGGGAAACCACACTGAAATATAAAAGATATTGTAATCACTGCATCTAATTGCAAAGAAGATCAAGGCTGAGATTTTCAGTCGGGCCTACAGGAGTTAGGTACCCAAAATCCAGTGACATTCAGGCTTCTTTCAAAATCCCAGCCTAAATCACTAAACCCTGAATGGGAGCCCTAACTCTGATCGGTGTTGAAGAACTGCACCAGTGGGAATAACAGGTTGACAATTTGGCCCTAAATGAAAATGGATTTAGCTCCAGTTCTTTGAGCTATGAATCCTCTGCTTTTGTAGGTTAAATTAGACAATTGGGACCGGATCTCATGTACCCTGGTATAATTCCACTGACTTTTTTTATTTTGGATTGATACAAGTGTGAGACCAGAATCTGACTTTTAATATAACATCAGCACATTTTCTTTTGTCTAGGCATAGCCATAAACAATATAACCCTGCAGATCAGGAGTCCTCTGACTCTCTCTGTCAGTCTCTCTCTGAGTTTGTGTCAAATTAACAACAAATACCACTGAAGTCCCATGACCCCTTTCCAGTTCCAAATGTGCATCTTCAGAGTGCAATAAGCTGTTACAGTGCTCTGGTGTGCAAACAAACGTGCCAAGTTTCATTTCATGTTGGGTGAGACGTCCTCATTTTGGGTTAATTTTAAGTCCGTCTTTAAAAGTAACTCACTGTTGTGAGGAAAGATTTTTGCAATACTGTTCAATTATCAGACATTTGCGATCACTCATTTAAATTTTCACAGCTTGAGAGTCCCCCGTGCTAATTGAGTAGATACAATATTCTCTCATGTCTCGAATTCGCAGCAGCCACAGTTCAGCCAGATTCAATAGAGGGGCTGTGCTGGGTAAGACCAGGGAAAAAGGTAATACAGGAGTTGCCACCATTGACGGAAACTAACTACCTTGGCTACTCTGGCTGTTCTGCTGTGTGCATCTGCAAAACCACAGTTCTGATAAGTACCTTGAGAGCCTTGAACTGGAATGTGCTATAGATCTTTTTCCTCTCCCTTCCTTTTTTGGGGACTGTCTTTCTTTTCCATTGCAGCAGCATTTGGAATTCCTTATTGTTATTGCGTCCTAGGGATTCCTCTCCATGCCATCTAAGCCAGAGCTCTACTCTGAGAAGCTGCCTATGGAAGGTGAGGTCTCTGATTGAAATGGAAAGAGGGACCTAAACCCTTTCCAAGGAGGTTTACTTTTTATTCCTTTCGTTTCCGTATTCTGCAAAAAAGAGAGGAATTTCATCCTATGCCTTATTTGAAAGACTGAGCAGTTGTATTGGGAAGCTCCAAGTTTCCTGGGGTCCTGATTTACTCCCTCACTGAGTCCTTGGAACTAGTTCAAGGTAGAGCTGGTCAAAAATAGTAAAAATGTGTCTTACCAATAATTTTTTTTTAAATTTCATTTTCTTTTGTTGTGTGTGTGTGTGTGTGTAAAGATAATTTTCTTGTTTTTTTTAAATAAAAACACCAACATCCCCCCCCAACGTTTTTCAATCTCTGTAAATCAGAAAATTGAAAAAAATACAACCATGAGTTACTTGGCTTTACACTAGTCTAAGGGAGAGGAGAATCAGGTTGTCTCTTTTTAGTTTGGATGTGTATAGTGTGAACAGTAGAGGGAGAGGTTGCGGTCTCTATAATTAGGTTAAGGAGAGGAGACTGGACCAGTTGTTAAGGTGCTAGTCTAGGACCTAGGTTTAAGCTTCTGTTCTGCCACAGACTTCCTGTGTGTGACCTTGGGCAAATCACTTAGCCTCTCTGTATCTCAGTTTCCCATCTGTAAATGGGGATAATACTTTCCAGCCCCACTGGGGTGTTGTGAGGATAAATGCATAAGAGACTGTGTGGTACTCAGGTTGCTGTGTGCATATGGTTTCTCTGTGTGTATGCTCTGTAAGGTGTAAGGGAGTTCCCTATTCTTTGAGACCAGATGGTGAGCGTGTTGTCTGCTGTGTGGAAGTGAAAGTAAGTTTTGCCATGGTGCATGTAGTCACAGAGCTGCAGGCAAGTCTCACTCATTTGTGGTGGAGTAGGGGTGGCTCCAGCATTTCAGGATTCATTTTAAGGTTTTGCTGCCTCTTTCTGTGGGGATGGAAAATTTTGGGGTGTGTGTTTCAATAGGACCTTTCAAATGTCACCATAATCTCCCTCATTTGCACTGACCCAGTCTGAGAGAAGTTCCACAGTTAGAATCATAGGACGTCCCTGAGCTTGTTTTTATCTTCTAGACAAATCTCTCAATGAGGAAAAGTGAGAAAGACATACACCTACAGGTACTGCGAGCGCAACTGTCTGTTGTGGGGCCACAGCAAACCGCCGGAAACCCACTGAAGAGGATGCAACAAATGTGAAAGGTGAAAAAAAACAGTTGTTTTCTTTTTCTAGATGCCTTGCTGCAGGTGGCATTTATGAGCAGAATAACCTCACAAAATAGGCACACATCTTAGGTAGATTTAGATTACAAAAATATTTCTTTATCCTACTGGTAGATGTTGAAATTAAGGGTAATAAAGGTCATTGCATAACAATAGTCTAGAGACAAACAGTACTTAGCATTTTCAGTCTGCTGTATAAATTAACAAATCCTCACAGCGACCAGCCAGGTTGGTAAAGCTTATTTCCATTTTATAGATGGGGAAACCGAGGCACAGAAGTTAAATTACTTGCCAAAACTATACAAAAAGTTAGTGGCAGAGTTGGGATTAGAATTCAGGCTCTCCCAACTCCTTGTGCCATTCTCATTCATTCACCGTGCCCCATGTAAAAATTGTATATGGATCAAGACTTTGATTCACAAGTTAGGGCAAATTTACGTAAGAGGTGAACATCCTGAATAAAAATGGGTTTCTGAGGGACTAATTCAGTTTTGCCCCAAAGAGGCAAATTATATGGCTTCCTGAAGTCTCTAGTCCTTATACTGCCAATAGCAGAGGGAGCAGGCCCAGGACATGGAATACAGACTTCTGTGGAGCTAATACAAGTTCAGCAACAAATTGGGGGTGGGGGTGGGATTCTGTACCTGGGGGTGCAGGATGTCAGGTAAGATGGCGAGGAAGTGTTCTAAGCATGGAGGCGTTTGTGGGTGTATTGTGGAGAAGTTGTTCTGAGCCTGTGGACTTTGGGAGGAAGAAGGTGGTTCTGATCTGTGGAACGATTCCACAGGTTCTCAGCCTGGGTGAATAGGTTTGCATGTATTTCTGAGCCGGTGGCGGTTGGAGGAAGGTGGATCACAGAGAGAGAAACATTATTTTTTTATACCCTTCCCTTTATAGTAAAGGGTCCCCATTTTTTATACTGAAAGGGAGAAGAGAAGAGGACACGCATTTTTCTTTCCACTTCCACAAGAATCTTGCTTATATCCTACCATTATGCTTCTCTGTGACAGTCCCCCTGCAGTGCTGTAGTTTTTCACTTTGAAACTATGATCAATGTACAGGAGAGGGTGGGAGGTAAGTGTTTGCGCACACAATGGGGATCAAGGGAGGGAGCAGCTGGCTGCCTGCAGGCTCAGCCCTACCACTTGCTGTGGCCACTACTGGGATAAGGAGGAAAACAAAGGTTAAAGGGAAATGGGAAAAAGGCCATCAGAAACGAAGTGAAGAGAATATGGTACCATCCACCCCTAAAGAGCCAGCACTGAATAAAACCCTTTCTTCTGGTATGTCTTCATTGCAGAGTAAACTCAGGTAATCAGCACCTGGGCTAGCCTAGCTCAGATGTGAGCAGCCACACTGCATAGCCATAACTGAATCCTGGTGCCGCACTCACCTTTGTGTGCTGCTAGGATTTCTGGAGGCATATTATCCCATGATTCTTTGGGCTGCAATAAGCTGGGTCACTCTGATTCTTTCCCAGTCACTTGTGGGAGAATTTGACTGTTCTTCTGGGTCGTGGAGGAACTGTGGGAAGGCACTGGGTGGGTGAGTTACCAGCTTCAGTGAAAACAGAACCTGGGCTCTAACCCACAAGCCCAGAACAGGCCAGTTAGCCTGGGTTGAAAGCACCACTTACCTACGGTGAGAGTGATTTGTGTGTGGATGGGGAGAGGGGTTGGGACAACACCCGAATAAGAGCCTGGGTTAAGTCAGCTGTAAAAATATACCCTTGACTGTAAGAATCTTGCCAGTTAACACCTTCTCTGTTTGGGGGAAAGCTATTGAAAAAGGGATATTGGAGCAGCGGCACTTACATCTTAGTCTTGCAGTTGTCTTCTGTCCTCTATTTTCTGTCAGTCTGATTTTTAAATGTGGGTGTGCTTGGGAGATGGTATTGTTATTCCTGGTTGATCTTCTACCAATAAATGCCCACCCTCTCTCTGCCCCCTCCCACTTTCCACCCCCTGACTATCCCCCGCCCCTAACCGCCCCCCAGGTCCCCACCCCCAATCCAACCCCCACTGCTCCTTGTCCCCTGAATGCCCCCCAGAACCCCCTTCCCCTTATCCGACCCCCCCGCCCCCTTACCATGCCACTCAGAGCAGCAGGACTGGCAGCTGCATGACCCAGCCGGAGCCAGCCACGCTGCCCGGCAGGAGCTTGCAGCCATCCCAAAGTGCTGACGGCACGGCGAGCTGAGGCTGCAGGGGAGGGGGACAGCAGGAGAGGGGCCGGGGGCTAGCCTCCCCGGCCAGAGCTCAAGTACGGTCCCGCAGGCCGGATGTTTGCTTACCTCTGCTCTTAGTAGTCTGATAGCTAGAGCTATCATTACCTTTGATACCACTGACCTTGAGGTTTTGTTAATTTGCCTGCAGGATCCTTGCAGAGATGGATGGGAAAGGCAGGGCCATTCTTTCCTCTCTGTGTGGTGTGAAAGGATAGTTTGAGTACCCTTTTTCCTTACAGGCCCTCTCATGTGGAGTCCACAGGGTTCTTGTCATCCCTCTTATTCGATGTGTTTGTGAAGCTGTGAGAGGAGACAGTGAGATGGCTGGCAGGGTCATCAGAATGCAGATGTTACTCAGCTCCGCATCACCTTTTCATTGAACCCCGATACTGTGGTCTCCTTGCTTTCCTACGGTTCTGACAGATGTAGGATATAGGTAAGGGCAAGCTGCCTTACACTTATCCCAGGTAAGACAGCAATTATACTGATATGCAAAAGGAAACATCCAGAGTAACTGATTGCAATATGGTTTCTATTAGAAATATTTGTCTGACTTGCTCTTACCATTTGCAGTCTGGAGGACATATTAGATCCATCACTCTTCTTATTTCAAGGGCGTAATAAGGCCCAAGAGTGCCATGGTGCAAAATAGGTAAGGGACCCATTTCCGAAATCTAAAATTTTGCTTATCTTTATCCTCTTGGAAAATGAGAACTTATCTATCTCATCCATAAATACATGAACACAATATGCAGACTACATCTACACATTTTTGCTTACTGTCTGCAGAAGTTCATAACGAGAAGACCAATGTGTAGGACAAAGTCTTTTCAGAGTTAGGTTGGATTCACTTGCAAAGGAAGAGCACAAAGTCCATCAGTTGATGCTGTGATCAAAAAAGTATGTAATCACTCATCTAAATCATAATAATTCTGAAATTCTGTGACTGTCCGTACTGAATCCTTTCACACTAGATTCATATTGTGTGCAGCACAGTGCACGTCTCTTGTGTTTGGTACTTTCTCAGCAGTTCTTGCTTCTACAGCACAATAGATTCTGCTCATATTTGCAGTGCCATCATATCCCTGTCCTCATATTTTTGATAGTAGTAGACCTATCTTCAATATACTTGCTGGTATTGCTTTCAGGATTAGCACCTGATATACCACTTATTCTGTGAAATCCTAGAAAACTCTTGTTAATATTTATTTTGGAAGGATTGCCTTTTTCATCTTTTTCTATGGTAACCTACCAAAAAACTTGGTTTAGTTGGTTGATTTTGGATAAATCCTGGGTCATGTCCATTATCTCTGGGTAAAATGGAGCATTCCTGACAACACTTTCTGTAACCTGGGCTGATAGCAACTGGATGATTTCATTTGGAATTTCTGGTCTGAAGTAAATTGTTGAGCCTTTTGGCTTCCGTATGATGAACAGGATTGTATTTGTCCGATAGTTCGACAACAGACAAAAAATTACTGCTGTTTCCCTCAGCAGTGACCTCTCTACAACCTCTAAATACAAGATTAGACATAGATAAAGTGATGGTGTATTAATGATAAGATTGGGGTTGTGCCTTAAGCAACTGGCCCCTTTTCCTTATTTTCAATTTGAGATCTTTGTCAACGGTCCTATGTAAGCCCCACTGATCATACACTAAGCAAACTATGAAGTGACAGTCAGATGTCTTTGAAAAGTCATGGAAGACAGGAGAGATTCCAGAGGACTGGAAAAGGGCAAATATGCTGCCAATCTATAAAAAGGGAAATAAGGACAACTTGGGGAATTACAGACCAGTTAGTTTAAGTTCAGTACCCAGAAGGATAATGGAGAAAATAATTAAGCAATCAATTTGCAAACTCCTAGAAGATAATAAGTGATAAGTAACCGTCAGCATGGATTTGTCAAGAACAAATCGTGTCAAACCAACCTCATAGCTTTCTTCGATAGGGGAAACAAGCCTTGTGGATGAGGGGAAGCAGTACATGTGGTATATCTTGACTTTAGTAAGGCTTTTTATACTGTCTCACATGACCTTCTCAGAAACAAACTAGGGAAATACAACCTAAATGGAGCTACTTTAAGGTGTGTGCATAACTAATTTCCAGAGAGTAGTTATCAACTTCGACTTCTGGCCTGGCCAGAGGGTGGGGCCCTGGGGGAAGAGGAGGAGCAGGGGGAAGGGCCACAGTTCCAGTGGTGGTTCCCCCTGCACTTCTACCCAAGTTCTGGTGCACATGAGGGGGGCCCTAGACTGACTCATTCATTATTTTGCCACTGGTTGAAAGTGCTTTGGAGGATAGGATTAAAATTCAAAATTATCTGGACAAACTGGAGAAATGGTCTTTAGTAAATAGGATGAAATTCAATAAGGACAAATACAAAGTACTCCACTTAGGAAGGAACAATAAATTGCACATATACAAAATGGGAAATGGCTACCTACAAAAGAGTACTGCAGAAAGTGATCTGGGGGTCATAGTGGATCACAAGTTAAATATGAGTCAAAAGTGTAACACTGTTGCAAAAAAAAAAACAAAAAAACCCCCATCATTCTGGGATGTATTAGCAGGACTGTTGTAAGCAAGACACAAGAAGTAATTCTTCTACTCTACTCCACACTGATTAGGCCTCAGATAGAGTATTGTGTCCAGTTCTGGGCGCCACATTTCAGGAAAGATGTGGACAAATTGGAGACAGTCCAGAGAAGAGCAACACAAATTATTAAAGGTCTAGAAAACATGACCTATGAGGGAAGATTGAAAAAATTGGGTTTGTGTCGTCTGGAGAAGAGAAGACTGAGAGGGGACATGATAACAGTTTTCAAGTACATAAAGGGTGTTACAAGGAGGAGGGAGAAAAAATGTTCTCCTTAACCTCTGAAGATAGGACAAGAAGCAATGGGCTTAAATTGCAGCAAGGGAGGTTTAGGTTGGATATTATGAAAAACTTCCTGTCAGAATGGTTAAGCACTGGAACAAATTGCCCAGGGAGGTTGTGGAATTTGCATCATTCGAGATTTTAAAGAGCAGGTTAGACAAACACCTGTCAGGGATGGTCGAGATAATACTTAGTCCTGCCATGATTGGAGAGGATTGGACTAGATGACCTCTCAATGTCCCTTCCAGTCCTATGGTTCTATGTTTCACATATCACTGTATTTATCATTCCACTTATTGAGGCCAAGTCATCTGATGTTTTTTCCCCTGAATCCCTGAAAAGCCAACAGAGTTTGGTAGTAAATGTTGTCCTGCAGAGGAGAATAGCATAACCAAATTAGTTTGTTTGATTCAGGCCTTTGACAGGGAGTGATGTTGGACGCAGCCAATCAGAAAGAGGCTGCAGGGAAGCAGCCAACCAGGTCTCAGCAGGCTGGTATAAAAGGAGCTACAGCTACAGGGAAAGAGTGAGTTCAGTCTGCTGGCTGGGAGCGGGGAAGCAAGAAGTGCTCCTGGCTGGCTACAGGAGCTGTGAGGGCCAAGGCAAGCAGTTATTGGCCACGAGTCAGTAGAGCAGGAAAGGTGATCCTGCTGGGACTCGAGAAAGATAAGGGCCGTTGGAAAGTGGCCCAGGGAAATGCAGTTAGTTAGAGGGATGTGGCATGTGGTTGTTATTTATAGGGTCGCTGGGTCGGGGCCTGGAGTAGTGGCTGGCTCTGGGTCACCCCCCATCAGCCACTGGGGAAGTAGCTACACCTGGAGAAAGGGAGTTTAAACAGGCCTAGGGATGTGCTGCATTTGGAACTGTTACCACCCCCTCCCCCCGAAGGGGGCTGAACTGAGACTGACTCAGCTGGAGAGCTAGGGTCCATGAACTGAGTTTGAGAGGAGTATCTCAGCTGGAGGGTACCAATGGAGGGGTACCTTGTGCCCTAAAAGGGGTTTGTTTGGCTTTGCACATGGACTGTGTGTGATTTGGCTGGAGAGCTGTCATCGAAGACCTGCCTGATTAGCGCAGCGGCCAGCAGGGAGCACCGTGAGTGGAGAAATCGAGCTAAAAAGAGCAGACACGCACACTTGATTAAGGGGTGGTCCCATACAGTGAGTGCACTCCGTTACACCTGGTTTCATAATAAGATGCTGAAAAGCATTGATTTGTCTGAGTCATGTGGGAATGGTCCCTCAGAGGTTGAGAAAAAAGGCCATGTTTTTCAATAAAACATTTCTATTCTGAACTTAAAGTTTCTGCACTAAATTTTGATTTGTCAATGGGATTTTCTTTAGACAACTCAGCTTCAACTTCACTGCAATCAGTCAGTAAGATGTCAGTGGATGCTACTGAGGTATAAATATTTTCATTCTGACCCAGAGTCTGCTCCTGGAACACTATCAAGTTTGACTATCTTGGGGATATCAGGATTAAAACATTTTCAACACAGACACTGGCTGCCAAAATCTTCCATGATTTTGTCTCTGGTAGCTGAAGATGCTGTGGGCCCGTCTGATGCAGTGTTAAGAAAACCATCAATTTTTGGCTAATTTGCAATTTACTCACTAATTTAATTTTGCTTCTTGGATTTAGCAGCTCCACTCAGTTGTTTAACATTTTAAAAACAGTGTGTAAATTTCTAGCAATACAAATAATTCACTTTTTATATCTGAGACTTTAAATCAAGTAGCAAGACATACAGTTAGTCAAAAAGCCCAAGGGCTTGAGTCACCATTGTGTGTTACTCCAGTTTCAAGTTGGTGCAACTGTACTGGAACTAAATGTCTGGAGTTACACCACTGTAAAAGAGGAGTAATGTAATGGGGAATCAAGCCCCAAATCTTTATAGCTGAACCTACAATTTTGCCGATGGAAAAACTTGCAATATGACCACAGGCAGCACTAGCTTTGCATTCACCAATGGTGTGGCACCAAATGCAAACAAGTGTTGTCACAAATTTACAGACCACTCTTGAGGATGTGGTCTCTGTGTCACAGAAATCAAACACAATGATTCATACTGCCATACAATTGAAAACAATTAAAATAATAACATCCTCAGGACTTTTCAAAGATTATGATACCTAGTCCATTTTACATTACTGTGTAAGTCAGACACTTACAGTGTGTCTGTTTCCATATCATCAAAATGTTAATTGAGCTAGATAAAAAGCCAGCCCTCACTAATATCAATACCATCTTCTAAGAACTTCTAAAATACACACACTGTTAGGATTGGATTTGATCCTACCCCACGTGGGTATGCTTCAGCTATTTTGGGCCACTCCATAAATCCAATTTAACTGGCTGATCAGACCAAGTTGACAATGGTTTTCCATGTCAGAATGTTGGATGGGAGCTACTGTGCAAAAGTGAATCTAGTTGCATTAGGAGAAAAACATTATAACAGAGTGAAAAGATATTAATTCTTATCAGGGGCTACTCCCCATATGCCTCCTCCATCTCTCCCCTGGCATCCTCCTTCAACATCTGGGAACAGGGACTTGCTCCCCATCTGTCCCCTCCCTCCCACAACCCTCCCCCCAATTTCCTCCACTCCTAGTGGCCTGTGTCATGGATCAGTGGAATTGGAATCAGAGGGCTCGTGCCCTGGAGGAACCTCCCAGTCCAGCCCGCCTGGCCCCCACACTCCGCAAGACCAGTCTGCCTGTCCTCTGCATCCTCAGCCTAGCCCACTCCCACCGCCTGGCCTTCTGCCCCCCCATTCTGCCCCCTGCCCTGCGCCTTTCTGGATAAGTTCCTCGCTGTTGGATCAGTGGCCACAGTGCAAGTCCGGAGCAGCAGCAGTCAGGGCAGGGGCCCAGCATGGAGCAGTAGGTACAGGCTGGACCTGCCAGAACCAGCCCTGAGCCAGTCAGGGCCTGAGGAGTGAAGGGCACAATTTTATTCACACTGGGGGCTGGAAGTGGCTGGGGAGGGGGCAAGAGGGCTACTCTGACTGGATGGGGACTGCTTTTGCCCCTCTGAGCCCTGTCTGCCCATAAGTAGACTGGAGGCATAACAATGGTGGTGTCTAAGGTAGAGTGGCCTCTGCTGGTTGGACCCCCATAACTTTGTGGCCCTTGGGCATCTGCATCATAGCTATGCCTGTCTTGGATTCCCAGGGGACAGCAGTGGCATGCAGTGCCTTTTTTCATTAATGGGTGGCCCAGAGGCCTCAGGATCTGACACAGACCTTGTCACAGTAATTCAAACTTTTGTAGCCCGAGGCTGGAGTGCGACTGATTGCCATATTTGGGGCTATGGCTGAAAGGCACCTGGTTTCAGGAGACAGCTGGCTCCCAGCCTGGTTGCTAGGCAACCCAGCAAGCTCAGCTGGGCCCACTGAGCCTTCTCCAAATGGTCACGCTTCCTGACTGGGCAGGGAAGCCTGCGGCTTGCTGCTTGAGGCTTGCAGTAGTAGCTTTGTGCTTGCACTGCTTTTGTTTTCGCTTCTTCTTCCGCTTCCTGTTCCAGTACTCCTTCTGCCTTGACTCATGCCAGCTTCGTTCTAGTCCATGCTTCCCTGCCTTGATTCTGACTCAGACTCTGACGTTTGGCTTGGCCTCTTGACCCTGACTCCGGCTTACCCTTTAGCTTGGTGTTTCTGATCCGGACTCCAGTTCTGCCCTTTTGGCTTGGCTCCGTGACCCTGACTCTGGCTTCACCCTCAGGTCAATACTTGACTCACCAGTGCTCCAAACTGCCACCACAACCACTTAACAAGGTTCTTTTCCACCCATTAGGTAGGCCACCCATGCCCCAGCAGCTTATGCCTGGATGCTTTAGCTAGTGGAGAAAGCAAATCTTTACTTTCTGGGGTTGAACACTGCAGGACTGATGGCAAGGCATTCTCAGTGAAAGAGCCTGATCACTCTGGAAGTCTGCTGGAGCTCTATGTTGGCAAGCCTAAGGTATATTGTACCTATCTGATCAAGTTTGTAATTGACCTCTGGATTATTTTAAAGGTAGGATTTACAGATATTTAGATCAAACTGAATATACAATCAGATCACCTTAAGTACTTTGCTAGAGTTTGATGTGGATGGTGCTCAATTTGCAAGGAGAGCACGTGTCTTTGGGACTTGCCAAGATCATGATGAGTTCTTAGTTCTGTATTTTGTGATGAGCGCTATGTACTTAGGTAATGTGTGATATTTATAAGTCATCAAATAAATAATATGTTGCGTGCTCCAAACAGAAGAAACTGGAGGGGAATTCTGCACATAGATAGTTTTAAGATAACTTATTTTTTTTTCTAAATTTTAAGTCCTCATGACTGGAGCTGGATAACTTCTGATCCACTCTGGTGCATTATTTTGTAATGAAGCAATGGGCTCCCACCATGCATTATTCTATCATTGGAATGGGGACTTAGTTTATATCCCAAAGGGCATAAAACAGTAACAACAAAAAGTCATCTAGCTGCATCCCAGATGGAATAATTTTATTTTGTAACCAGGTTTCAGAGTAACAGCCGTGTTAGTCTGTATTCGCAAAAAGAAAAGGAGGACTTGTGGCACCTTAGAGACTAACCAATTTATTTGAGCATAAGCTTTCGTGAGCTACAGCTCACTTCATCCGATGCATGCTGTAGCTCACGAAAGCTTATGCTCAAATAAATTGGTTAGTCTCTAAGGTGCCACACGTCCTCCTTTTCTTTTTGTAACCAGTGTTTCTAGCACAAATTTCTTCAAAACAGTTTTGTCTTCTAATTCACGGTATTGTCTGAGAGGGTTACTTAAAATTTAAATCCAAAACTGGATTACAGCATGGCATGTGTCTTTAGAAGGAGTGGGCCAGATTTACCCCTTATGGAATGTAATTTTTTTCAGAGGAATTACATCAGGGATGAATTTGGCTTGTTTTTCAAGTAGTTCAGTGTGCAGATTGCTGTGGAGTCTCTGGCAATCATTATTCGCATCTAGAAATTCCTCCCTAACTTGATTTGCCTGCGATGATTTACACTTTTAACAGATCTCATAGCCTTGTAAATTTGGGAATGATAAATAAAGGAATACCAGCCCAAACTGCCTTCTGTCTGGCAAGGAATAGAGTTACTCATGTTTTTTGGCAGCACTGGGCTGTTCATTGCCTGGATTCAACCATCTTCTTCTGGCAGAACTCAGGCTGTGTCCCTAAGGACATAAAGACCACTTGGAGGGATAGCACACAGATAAACACTGCTTCCTTGCAATCACTGCTCTGATAAGGACCTGAAGATGGCTGTCACGGGCCATGGAGAAAGGGGGTGGAACCAAGACTCCCAGGAGATCCACTGATTTAGTGGATTCCCATGTCAGCTTCCACTGACAGGCTTATATGGGTCCCTGGCTGGAGTTTTTTCTGTGGATGAACTGCCCCTTGGGCATAACTGCTCCAGCAAGTACAGCAAGAGACGATATGGTGACCAGATGTCCTGATTTTATAAGGACAGTCCCGATATTCGGGGCTTTTTCTTATATAGGTGCCTATTACCCCCCCCCATCTTGATTTTTCACACTTGCTATCTGGTCATCCTAAGGGGAGTACATAGGGAGTAAATTATTCCCCTGCACCCGCAGAGGTGAATCAAGTTGACTGACTAAAGAACTGTTCCTATGTTAAGCCCATCTTATTTATGATCCGTTTTCCTTTTAAAACCACTATAGAAAACAATGAGCAAAACGTCCCTGTGGCTTCCTGACGGTTTGTGAAATATTCATGGCTGAATAAGGTTCCCTTGCTTTGTGCCAGCTGGAGATCTCCTGCTTAACCAAAGCTGCATCTCATGATGGTTCTTTGGTATTCTGTACAAAGATTCATTTTCACTCACATTTTTGTCATGAAATACTATAATTTTACAAAGTTTAGTCTACTTAAATGTTAAGATACTAGGATGGAGGGTACTATATAAGTGCAAATTACGTATGTATTTGTTTTGTTAATAACTAAGGCCCATGGTCCTGCAAAGACTTAAGCATGTGCTTAACATTACACACAATCCACTGAAGTCACTGGAACTATTCACAGTGTTTAAAATCTTTGTGGGATTGGGCCTAGTTGTTTTAATGCTGAAGCACAGGCTAATTGCTGCTATACGTTAAAATCTACATTCATCTAGGAATTTTCACTAAAATCTTTTAAGGTCCAATTCTGCACCGTGCCCAGCAGTAGCCTTGTTAAGGAGGACATAGAGATTGGAGATGTTTTTGGTATGGGAAGGCTTCACATTTTGTAGAGTGAAATAACCTTTTGAAACAATGTGCTATATTATTATATAATAGCGTCTGTTGCATGTTACTCTTGTTTAATTTTCTGGCCTTAGAAGGTTGTCTTTACAAACTGCTGACCACCGTGGTCAACTATGGCAATTTATCTTATTGACAAAACTTTTTAAAATGTTCAAAAATTTTTATTTAAAAATAACAAACAGACATAAAACATGCATACATCTGTTTTGAGCAGGATGAGATCAAATCCAAAGAGAATGCAGCAATGTGTGTGTCTTATGGCATGTGCCTTCTCTTTAGAAGTAAATGGTGTATTACTATCTATTCTCCAACAGTAGTCTAACTCATTGGAATGAAAGTAACTTATGGCCCGTGATACCAGACCATTATAGCTTTGTTTGCAATCTGATAAAAAATCAACTGTACTAAACCCACAGAAACAGATTTCTTTTAATGATTTTTTTAAAAGGAAAAAATAAGCAGACAACTATATAGAGCAGAATTTGGTTGGTATAACAGCTTCTTTACTCAAACATTCTGAAAATCTATTACAAATGCTGTGCTAGTGTAAAAATGGAACCATGCCAATTTACACGGGCATGTAGGCATTAGTAGTGCAGTGCCTGGGTATGCAATCGTGGCATCCATTGTGTGTGTCCCTTCCCTCCTTTCATTCGTCTAGGGCAGTGGTTTTCAAAGTGCGGGTTGCGGCCCAGTACTGGGTCACAGAATGTAAGGCACTGGATTGCGGCGGCTCTGGTCTCACTACCGACTGGGCCATTAAAAGTCCTGTTGGCAGTGCTGCCTGGCTAAAGCAGGCTAATTCCTACCTGTTCTGACACCACGCTGTGCCCTGGAAGCAGCCAGCAGTAGGTTCAGCTCCTAGGTGGTGGTGGCGGTGGGGCCCACTGGGCTCTTCACGCTGCCCCTGCCCCAAGCTTGGGGGGGAGGGCGGTGCCTGCGGGCGAGAGCCACGTGGAGCCGCTTCCGCACCTCTGCCTAGGAGCCAGACCTGCTGCTGGCTGCTTCTTGGGTGCAGCGTGGTCCTCGGTGCCAGGACAGGCAGGAAGCCTGCCTTAGCACGCCTGCTGCGCCACTGACTTGGAGCTGCCTGAGGTAACCCTGCCCCACCCCAGAGCCCTCCCAAACCTGGAGCCCCTTCCTGCATCCCAAACCCCTCATCCCCACCCCCACCCCAGAGCTCTGACCCCCTCCCACACCCCAACCTCCTGCCCCAGCCCAGAGCCCCCTCCCACATCCCAAACCCTCATTCCCAGCTCTGTTGGGTCATGGGCATCAACAATTTTCTTCAACTGAGTCGCCAGAAATTTTTTTTTAAAACCACTGCTCTATGGTCCCCACAGTCATGGACATTAGAGGAAATGTGGTGGTTTTGGCTTTCAGAGCTTCATGCAAATTTCTGTAGTTTGAAACGAAATCTCAAAGCAAACCTCACTTACAGCTGCCAGATCGGGCCTGGTTTCAGATCAAAACACTGTGAAACTACTGAATTGAGCCTGGTTTCCACTCAAAACCATACGTTGGCATGGATTCACTTGAAACGCAGCCCAGTTCTTGCAAACTTGGTCTGACTTTTAGGTTTGTAAAAAAACCTAAAACAAACTAACTGGTTTCAGGTTTAGTTGTGAAAGTTTAACACGGCTCTAATTAGAACCCATTTTCCTGAGAGAGCCAACGTTGGCCAAAGCATCAGGATTAAGGTTATCCTTTTTTCTTTTTAAAGTCACGATGACATTTTTAATTTCCACCTCAACAGCTGCTGGAGGTAGTTAGAACAGGCAACAGTTTAACATCTGATCTGAAGGACAGAACTTCTGGGTATATCTACACTGCAGCTGGGAATGTGCCCAGCCTGGTAAAACAGACACGTGCTAGCTATGCTTGTGCTCGCGTGCTAAAAATAGCAGTTTGAATGTTGTGGCCTGAGGGGCAGCACAGGCTACTCACCTGAGCAAGTGTCTGTCTATCCAGGCTCGGAGGCACGCGCTGAGCTGCAGTGTAGACATACGTTCTGCGGTCTTGTTTACACTAACATCTTTGTTCAAATTTCCAACCATTGCACTGCCACTGGTGGTCCCCACATTTGCGAGAGTGCTAATGTAGACAGCCATATTTGTTTTAACTTCCTGTCACGGAGTCCCTGGGCAATGCTCTGGAACTGCTCCCCACGAAGCCAGTCAGGACTCTAGTGAAATCTCCTTTCTGTGAGCAGCCTGTCTTCAGGACACACAGCTCACACAACTTCCACCTTCCTGGGTCTGACCTCGGAGCATTCAGCCTCCTCTTCCCCTCCGTGTGCTTCCCACAGCGAGTCCGCCCAGGCGGGGTCCTGGGGAAGCCAGAGGGTCCTGCACCCCAACTCCACAGTCAGATGTGACTCTCAGCCAGCCAGTAAAACAGGGGTTTATTAGATGACAGGAACATGGTCTAAAACAGAGCTTGTAGGTGCAGAGAACAGGACCCCTCAGCTGGGTCCATTTTGGGGGGCAGTGAGCCCGACAACCCCGTCTGCACTTCACTCCATGTCCCCAGCCAGCCCCAAACTGACTCTCTCCAGCCCCTCCTCCTCTGGGCTTTGTCCCTTTCCCAGGCCAGGAGGGTACCTGATTCCTTAGTTCTCCAACCCTTTAGCTCTCACCTTGCGGGGGGAAGGGCCAGGCCATCAATTGCGGGTGTTGGCCATTCTCTGTGTCCAGACCGCTGCACACACCTGCCCTCTAGGGCTCTGCAAGGATCATACACCCTTATCCCAGCACCTAGATACTTAAGAACTGCATAGGGAAAACTGAGGCACCCCCACAATATTCAGAGGAAACATTAAGAACAGTCCTGCTTTGTCACATCTCTCTCCCCTTCGAGACCGAACTGAGTGAGGACACTTTAGCTGGTGACCTGGGGAAGTTCGAACTCACCAGTGTTCCCATGGATGCCCCAGCATCTCTCCCATTCCTTGGTGGGAGTAACACCAGGCCCTTCCAGTTTTATGCCCTTCCAGTTTCACGCCCTCCCTTAGGTCAAAGGTGGTCGATAGCACTCACATGCCGCATGTGGGAAGATTTATGCGGCCCGTGCCCTTTTGCCACTCCAAACCCCCCAGAGGTCAAACTGGGATCGGGTCTTCTCCCAGCGCTCCAGTCTGGAGGCCTGCAATTTGGGGTCTCTTGGTTAAGAGCCCTCATCTTGACCTGGGCCACATACTGTTCACTTACAGAACTAGCATGGAGACATTCCTTTCTCAACAACCTTGTCTCCCCAACAAGCTGGCCAAACACAGCCACTTGGTTATAGGACTGTTTAACTTTCTTAACAGCTTTCACTCCATCTGAGACCTTCTCAAAGCTATCCACACTGGATCCTTCAACAGGAAAGTCAGTGGCTTCATTCACAACAGAAAATTTCTGGCTGTTAGGAACTGAAACTTTCTTGATTAAATCACTTTCACACCCTTCAGTTGCAGTAAACTGCTTGCAAAGACTACCACGAGGATTCCTTTCCCTAAGGGCTTTTCTATGCAACAATTCACCCTTCACAGAAATTCTGCCCTTACCCTCTTCACCTAGGGCTTGCTGTAGAGGAACACTTTCCTGAGCAACAACAGACTCTTTCTGGGTCTCACTTACATCTAGAATCACCTCTGGCCCATCAGGCGGATTCCTACACAATCCCCTTTCAGGCAAATTTACAGCTTTCCTAGATAAAAGGTTAGAAGCATGCTCCTTCCCTTTGCCACACACAAGTTCAGGAATCTTTTCCTTCTTGCTACAGGTTTCCACACCATCAGTAGGTAACACAATCAAATCACCTTTATGCTCTCCTTGTGCCCTGGCTAGGATCTCACCCTGATTAGACGGAGTTGCTACAGCCTTTCCCAACAACACACTAGCAATGGGCAAAATACAAGCACCAGAATTGTCTGGGCTCTGGGATTTTACATAGACACTAACTGGATGCAACCTAGTTACAGTGCCATTCTCCCTAGCAGACACAAACTTAGGACCCTTCCCTTCCTGGGCTTTAGCGGAATCCAGAACCAACTCTGAGACAACTGCACTATTCTCAACCAGCACAGGCTGAAAGGCCCCTTCTGTCTGCTCCACAGACAAAGAAGAGCCGGACACACTTTCTCCTTTACCAGACACACAGCTTGTGATCTCATTCTCCTTGTCCCAGCACACAAGGCTGTTCACAGACAACTGCTTGGAGCCCGGGGTAGCTCCCTCCATAGGCAAGTCAATACCCCTGACAGACACAGGCACGTTTCCTTCCCTGTCACAATTCTCCACCCAGGTAACAGGTAAGGTACAGGAACACTTATCTTCCACTATCCTCACCTTCCCACACTGCTGACTAGACACAGCCATCAGCTCACAAGGCTGCCTAGGCTCATCCACACTTTCCTTACCAAGCACCTTGCCACTCCCAACAGATCCCCTGCCCTGCCTGTGTCTCCCCCCACTCAGCTGGGGTCTCAGCTCCCACTGTGCTCAGCATAGCCCTTGCTGTCCCAGTGGGGGTAGGCAGCGAGCTCGCTGCTTTCCTCACTGCATCAGAGCCAGTGTGAGCCCCCAGTGTGCAAGGGGGTGGGGAGCATCTCTCTGTCCCACCCAGCCCCAGGGGTCTGGTTACAGGCAGGCATGAAGTGGAAGCCTAAGCCTAGCAGCTGCTCCCCGCTGCCAGCCAGGTCATCTGCATTTTCACTGACCATTTCCCTCTCCGCCAATTGGTTCCCTGGATTCAAATTCAAACCCTTGGCCGTTACAGGGGCAGGGCCTGGATCCTGTCGCAAAGAGACACAGTCACTCCCCAACAGGGTCTCACAGCTGATATCCTGGAGAACCCCAACAACCAGCCAGTCCCACCCCTCCTGGGTCTGCACAGGGATCTGGGCCATAGGCAGGGCAAGGGGCTTCATCCCTGGGACCCTCACACAACCCCTCAGCATCTGAGGCTGTACCATCAGGGGCCTGACAACAGTTCTCTCTGTCCCAGGATCTCGCCACCCCAAGAATGTCTCCCCATTGACCATCACCTTCCGCTCCCACTGAAGGTCCAAGGGGCCCGACCCCAGGAAACACCACACAGACATATAGATTGGGACCAAGACTGGGAGCCTGTCCACCTCCCTACCCATCTGGCTGACGGAGTCTACAGCCTTGGGACCGAGCAAGGGAGCTAGAGACAGGGCTTTTCCGCAGGGTCCCCCTTGTTCAAATCGCCAGCCTGCTCAAAGGCAGTGAGGTGGGCATCCACATCCCCCCCTCCTTAACCAGGGGCAGCAATTTAGTATCGAGGTTCCCTGTGGAACTGGCACCCCGGGGTCTATCCCCACCCACCCCAGGGAAGTCCCCTTGGCCTCTCCACCCCACCACCGCCAGTTCATGCTGCTGCTGCTTCTGCAGCTCTTTCTTGGGCTCTTGCTGTCTCTCGCAGTCCTCTTGCTCTCTCGGACTCAGCTCCAATGCCATCCGTCTCCGATCCCCCGATGGGGAACCCAATTGTGAAGACCCCCGTCTGGTCAGGGACAGGAGTCTTGGGGATGCCTGGCTACCACTACAGCTGTTCCCAGATCCTGCTATAGCCCCATCAGGGTCAGGAATCTGTTCCTTAGAGCGGTCATCCTCCTCCAGCTGCACGATTAACTGTGCTTTGGTGAACTTTCCAATGCTCAACCCTCTCTTGTTGCACAGGGTTACAATGTCCTTCTTAAGGAGATGGTGATAGGCCGTCACTCCGCTGTCCCCAAGTTGTTGTGGACTCAAGGCCTGTGTGCTCTCAGCTCCTCACGGTTTCCAGGGAGAACCCCTAGTGTGCCAGCCCTTCTCGAGGTCACCACCTCTTTGCCAGGGTCGAGCTGCAGACTTCTCCGCCCCTGAGACTGCTCACCGCAGTCCCCAGGGGTACCCCATTACTGCACAGTCCTTCTCGCTGGTCACACACTCTCAGGGGTTAACCACTCCCCGAAACCACTCCTTTCTGAGCCTTCAGCACGCCTGGTCCTCATCAATCCCCCTTCGTTTTACTGCTTCCCAGTCACTTACTGCAGGAAGTGCCATCCATGGGGTGCAGTACATCCCACCGCTACCACCAGTTGTCACGGAGTCCCCGGGCGATGCTCTGGAACTGCTCCCTATGAAGCCAGTCAGGACTCTGGGGAAGACTCCTTTCTGTGAGCAGCCTGTCTTCAGGACACACAGCTCACACAACTTCCACCTTCCTGGGTCTGACCTTGGAGCATTCAGCATCCTCTGCCCCTCCGTGCGCTTCCCACAGCGAGTCCGCCCAGGTGGGGTCCTGGGGAAGCCAAAGGGTCCTGCACCCCAACTTCTCAGTCAGACGTGATTCTCAGCCAGCCAGTAAAACAGAGGTTTATTAGATGACAGGAACGTGGTCTAAAACAGAGCTTGTAGGTGCAGAGAACAGGACCCCTCAGCTGGGTCCATATTGGGGGACAGTGAGCCAGACAACCCCATCTGCACTTCACTCCATGTTCCCAGCCAGCCCCAAACTGACTCTCTCCAGCCCCTCCTCCTCTGGGCTTTGTCCCTTTCCCGGGCCAGGAGGGCACCTGATTCCTTTGTTCTCCAACCCTTTAGCTCTCACCTTGCAGGGGGGAAGGGCCAGGCCATCAGTTGCCAGGAAACAGGGTGTTGGCCATTCTCTGTGTCCAGACCCCTTCACACACCTGCCTTCTAGGGCTCTGCAAGGATCATACACCCTTATCCCAGCACCTAGATACTTAAGAATTGCATAGGGGAAACTGAGGCACCCCCACAATAGTCAGAGGAAATATTAAGAACAGTCCCGCTTCATCACACTTCCGTATCCTGTAACCTAGAACAGTGTAGGTCTAGACAGCATAATAGCTAAAATGCCTGCAGTTGCCAATGACCCATCTATGCTAGTGTTCCCAGTCTAGCTTGCAGTGTTGGTGAAGCAAAGAGAGATTTTCAACAAGAATGCTAGTATACACAGCAACCACCTTGTATCGCTCCAAAATGTCACCACTGAGTGTGAATAAGAGCAGTTATGTTGTGAGATTTTTTACACTTGATCTTTGGACTCAGCAGTGAGAATGCCAACACTTGATTTATACTAAGCTGTATTGGTCTGATTGAAGAAAACCCGTTCCATGACATATGTCCTAGGACATGGAAGTTGCAATGATCAGTTTGGAAAGGATGGGTGCTAGAACATCGTTTCCTTTGACATTTGTTGGTCTGTCAGTTAGTTTGTCATGGAAAATTTGGAAAGGAGGTGTTTCAGCGTATGTGAGTAAAATCAGAGATTTTAGTCAAGTGTTATGGCTCAGCTCTGCTTTTTCTTTATTCTGTTGCCTTCTGTATCTTTCTCCCCATGATCGTACCCTTTCAGACTAGAGTACTCTTCCCAGAGCAGTCCTCTTCAGGGAGATTGATGGCTGGGCTTCCTTTTTCATTCAGGGAAAGGCTGTACAGCCCCCTTTGTCCCCAGCCATTAATTGCAAACGGCTTTTGACAGAACAGAGATCCTCCGACATTATCCTGGCAGATCCCAAAGGAACAGTGACCTTCCTGCAAGTGCCACCTGGATCAATCTCTGGCAAGATGCTTAAGTCTGGTCTGATTGTATATTCAGTTTATGTCCATCACTGGCTATCTTGTTGTACCATTGAAGCTTTTGACATCTACGTGATTGCTGGCCATGTAGTGGCATTGCTTTATACACAAGCTTCGGGGTTCGTTGGTCTTCCATTCTAATAACATGTCCATTCCAAGAAGGCCGCCAAAATCAAACCAGTGCTGATGGAGGCAGTTGCTGGGTTTGGCTTCAGATATCTCCTTTTCTGATCTTGTCCTGCTACTCAGCATGAAGCAGATCACAAGGACAATGAGACTTGAAAACATCAATCTGATGTTTTTCAGCTTTCCTCAGTGTCCACATTTCACTTCCCTACAGTAGAGTTGGTATAACTGTGATTCTGTACAGCCACAGAGTCATAGCAAGCTTGATGTCACAGTGTCCCCAGGGAGGCAACTTGAAGGGCCCAAAACAGGCAGCAGCTGTTGCTATAAACATATTCACATCTTTTGAGCATCCTCCAGCATTATCATGCTGTCCAAATATTCAACAGCTGCCACCTGATCCGTGTCTCACCTGGACAGGTTAACAGTGAGCTGGTTCTAATCTGGAGCTGGAGGCTGCTTAATGGTAATGGCCAAGGACTTCAGTTTTATCAAGTTAATAACCAGACCAATGCATGCTGCTTCTTGCCTGACCAGATCAGCCATCAGCTGCAGCAATTCACCAGATTGAGCCAAGAAGACATCATCAGTATATTCAAGATCTCAAAGCAGAATGGTGTTCAGCTTTACACCACCGACAGCTGTCTCCTCAAGCTTATTCATCAACCAGTCAATGACAAAATTGAACAAGGGTGACAGAACACACTCCTGTGGATTTAGAAAACCATGTCATGTGTCTGCCATTGACTCGAACTCATCTTTTCGTTCCATTGTAGAACTCTTCTATCAATGACGCTATCTTCTCAGGGATGCTGAGTCATCTCACCAGATCCCACAAACTTCCTTAATGTGCTGAATCAAAGGCCTGATGGAAATCTATAAAAAGTACTGTGCACTACTGAAGTCAGTTATCTTATCAAAAAGCTGTCTCAAGACGAAGATCTGGCCAACAGTGGAATGACCAGGTCTGAAGCCACCCTGACTAGCCTGGCCTTTGCCATGAAGTGCATCCTTGATTTGAGACACTGAGATGGAAAAGAAACTTTCTCTGGGACCAACAACAGCGTAATTCTGTAAGAATTGCTATATTCAGGCTTAACACTAGATAGAATAACACTTTTCTTCTAGTCAGTGGGGATTATAGTCTGGAAGAGCCTATGCAGCCACAGTACAACAATACTCTCACCTGTCTTCAGCAACTCCAAGGATGATGTTAAAAACCCCCGGTGCCTTCCCAGACTTCAGTTTATGGACTGCGATGCAGATCTCTCCTTGTTTGAAGGAAGGAGACTCTATTGGAACTTCCTGCCCCTCCTCACAGGGAAGAGGGACTGCAGGCGACACACAATTGAGAGCTGTTTTGAAATCTTCCCATTGATACAACTGATCCTGCAGACTTCAGCTGATGCTGCCACCCAATTCTTCCCTTTAAAAGCTAGGAGATACAATTATGTAGACAAACATTTTAGTTAAGCTCTTGCTTCAGTGTTCTGAAACATAGCTGCCTTGTGCGTTTACACACACAGGCCTGGTCTACATTTAAAAATTAGGTTGACATAGGCTCTCAGGGTTGTGAAAAATTCACACCCCTGAGCATCATAGCTATGCTGACCTACCATCCGATGTAATCGCTGCTAGGGAATTCTTCTGTCAGCCTGCCTACTGCCACTCAGAGGGGTGGATTACCTACAGGGACAGAAAAACAGTTTCCATTTCTGTCGGACGTGCGTACAGTTCAGTGGCATTGCTGTAGGTATGCCGCTGTAGCACTGGTAGTCTAGACATGGCCTGGGTGGTAGCAGGCAGGGGTTAATTTTTAAGCAGGATGTTTAGTTTTTAAGCAAGGAGGAAATGAACTGAAACTCATTTTTAAAAATACTCCATTGTAAATCTGTAAGAAATGTAATAATGTTTTTGAAGAAGGTTCGTTATCCCAGCAAGGTGTTAATTACATACCTCTCCTTTCTAGAGAAGTGCAAAGAGAGCTTGCCTGCCCGCTAAAAATGATAGGTGTAATTATTATCTATCAAAGGGGAGTGAAGCCCAGCTGTATTTATCAAAAGAAGGTCAGTAAAACATATGTGTACATGGTTTGCAGTCTAAAACTTAAGAGGTGACTTCATGTTGTAGAAGAACCATTTGTTTTGGAGAAGGAAAAAATATTTGTGTTGGTCGGTGCAGTATGTTTGGTCTGGGGTGATGTTTTTCATTCGGTAATTTGGTGGTGTAATGCAGTGAGTGTATTCCAGTAATATCGTTATTTTCTATAACTGCACTTGGCAGTGGTAGAAACAGAGTCTCGAGCAAAAGCAGTGAGCTTGCAGGCCTGGAGCGGGCAATGAAGATCGTACAGAGTTATTCGGTTTAGTCTTAAAAGTCTGTGTGAGAGGAGGTGGGTTTTTTCTTCTTCTTTATTTCATGGACAAAAATCAAAGAGGGCCTTAGAGTGACAAAGGAAAACACCCCGAAACATGGGTGAAGCCCACCCTTCCCCATCCCACGCCTTCTACTTTGATGGAGTTCCAGCCAGTCACTCAACCAGAACTTTGGTGGCTCTTGGAAATGGCTGAGCCACCACCTGTAAAACCTTCATGCCGTGTAAAATCTAATCAGGCCCTTTGATAACTGTTATCAAACCATCCTTCAAAGAAAGGAAGCCTCTAGATACTCTAAGGCATGCAGTAGTCTGGCAGACCTTAAAGAAGCATACACCTAATACCAGTGACCACCAACTTCCACACCGTCTTCAACCTTCCTTATCATGGTAACATTATTGAGAAAATGATGGCATCTATACACCAGCGTCTGAACAATAAACAAATTTCTATGCTGATACTGCTGGATCCGTCAGCAGTCGTTAATGGAGTTGATCATAGAGTGCTGACCGATATCTTATGGGAATAAATGAATGTCCCAGATCAGCAGAAGCTAGTAGGAAAGGGGAAGCCAGTCTTTTTCTAGTCTAGTTTTTGCCTTAGCTTAAACCACTTCCAAAATGACATAAGCTAAGGGGGGGAGGGGGGGAAGGCACTCTTATATCAAAACAAGAGTGTCCACACGGAGTGATACTGGTATAACTATGGAGGTTTAATTATACTGCTATAACTGGAAAAATGTCCCGTTTAGACAAGTTCCTAGATTTGGAAATGCCCTTTGTTTTGCATAACAGGCTCTACAGGGACACACTGGTGGCAGTTTTTTTATTGCACAATTAAATCTTTTTGTCTCCAGCCTATCCAGTTCTTCCTTCACTTTGGGATATAGTGGAATGGACCCCTTGTGGATGAGCACACAGAGGTGTGGACCCCTCTTTCCATGGGATCCACACTTTTTCCATGGTTCTCCTTTTAAAAAGACCATTTCCTCCAAAGGCAAATGCTCCACCATTCTAACTTCCCCAGTGGACTTTATGTAGCCCATCACAATAGCTGTGGTTTGGCCTCGCAGAGCGCTTGGCGTAGCCCCAATTAATGGTAAGGTGTCATACACCTACTCCTTGTCTTGTTAGCTAATATGGGCCATTAATTTGCCCCAAGCAATTTATCTGTCCCTCCAGGATACTGAGCACTTCCGTGGGCTGTTTCAGTTTAGGGTTAGGAATCATCTTAAACGTTTCTTTACAAATCACAACGAGTACTGCTCTTGAATCCATTTTAAATGTATTTAAATGTGCAACAATATTACAGATCTTGAGAATAATCGTGAATACAGTCAAGGAAGTGGACATCACCCACTCACTCATCCTTCCTCCCTGATTCCTTTGATTCAAAGGATGTGCTCTCAGTGTTCCCACACACTTCCCCTGGGTGGACAGGCCTCCTCTTTGCTGTGTTTGTCCTTGCTACACCCATCATGTTTCTGCCTAAGGAATTCAGTGCTTTTAATGGTGCTTCTCTTTTCTGCATGGAAAACTTTTCTTTACTGCTTGCAATTGCCTTCCGCTACTTTCTTGCTCTGTGACTTGCATTTCAACTAGCTCAGACTTTCATGCCTGTTCCAGATTGAGCTCAAACATTAACTGTAATTTTTCTAAAATGCTCCTTATTTAGAATTTCAACCTTTAGACGTTTTCTTTGTAGTCTTCCTTACTGATATGGAAGTGCCACTGCTCTGTTTGTTCATATATATCCCTTATAAAGGCTTCCATGCTTTCTCTGCGCCTATGAGCCATGTGGCAAACGCATGCTTCTTTGTGTATCTCATATCTTTTTGCAATGGAATGTTCCTTACACTTTTTAAGAACGGTATAATAATTGGTCTCATCTCCTTCCTCAGCAAAGGCAAATTATGAATAAATATATTCAGATTCACTCCCTGTTGTGTAAATTAACAAGCTTACCAGTATTTCACTGGTCTCTGTGTTAAACTTTATGTTTCACAGCCATTCACACCATTCCAAGGGATAATCAAATGAAATAATCTGTGAAGTGTTGAAATTTGGCATGTTTTCTCCTCTTCTACTTATTCTAGTTAAAATAAGTCACCTTCCTCTCTTACATAAGACAGTGTCAAAAGGTCGTAGCCTGGGACTCAAGAGACATGGGGTCAATTCCCTTCTCTGTCACAGACTTCCTGTTTGACCTTGATCAGGTCACTTAGTCTTTCTTTGCCTCAGTTCCCTATCTGTAAAATAGGGACAATAGCATTTCCTGCTTTCCAGGGGTGCTATGACAGACGCTCAGATACTGTGTTAAGGGGGTCATGTAAGTAGTACCTAAGAGAGAGAGAGATGTGCCAAAGATGAGGAAACGCAAAAAGAGCTGCAGTTAGAATGAGAACAAAGTCTTTCACTCTCTCTTCTTCAGGGCAGAGCTTCTGCCCAGAAACTTCCTGTTTGGGAGCCATCTGCAGCAGAGTCAGTCTCCTAGTAACGCACTGGACACAGCTGATCCTCGCAGGGGCTGCCTGACTGATTGCACTTCCTGATAGGTGGCGGGGTGGAGCTAGCTACTACGTCACCTTGCGGCAGCCAGAGCTACACCCACAGCTGCACTTTCTCCTGCTTCTTGTGGCTGTTCCTTCTCCTGCCCAACCTGCTCTTGTGCCTCCTTCAGTTCCATCCTTGACACTCCTGCTTTGACCGCTGGCTCCGCTTCCCAGCCTTGTCTTTGGCTCACCCATTGGCTCTGGCATTTGGCTTCTGATCCTTGGCTCTGCTCCGCTTGCAACTGTGCCCTCCGGGCACCCTGTGGTCTTGATTCTTGACTCCAGCTCTGCTTTCCAGACATGGTTCCAATCATTTGGTCCAACTGCCCACGTCCCAGTAGTGATCCTGACAGTCTGAGCAGCCCAAGAGAGAGAGACTGAAGCCTGGGTTCAGCTGCAAGGTTGACCCCTGTTAAGGCCTCCTTTTTCCTGACTGAGGTAATGGCTACCTTGCAGAGGCTGCAGACCTAGATCACAGGTTCTGGCCTCTCTACCTGGGGCCCAGGCGTGACAGGAACTGCAGATTGTGCTTCGGTCCAGTTTGACGGCGGCTGCAGGACATTTTGTGGCTTTCTGAATCAATGCCAGGGCGGTCAGAGGGCAGGGAACAGGGTGGTTGAATGGGGTCAGGGGTCCCCGGAGGGGCAGTAGGGAAGGAGGGGGGGTTGGATGGGGTGGCGGGGGGCAGTCGGGGGTAGGGGTTCCGGGGGCAGTCAGGCGACAGGGAGAAGGAGGGGTTGGATGGGGCAGGAGTCCCGGGGGGGGGCATGCCCCCATCCCATAACTGGCCTTTCATACAATTTTCGAAACCCGATGTGGCCCTCAGGCCAAAAAATTTGCCTGTCCCTGTTCTAGGGCCACCAGAAGGTTCTGCAATTTGCTCAGATCTGCACCCCTCCGTTCCCTGTTACCCTTGGCATTCCTTGGCTGGTCACCCATAACCTGTGTATCCAGCTGGGATCAGGCACAGTGTGCTTTATGTCAAGATGCTGCTTCCAGTCATGTCTCCCAAGGTGAGGTGTCAGACTCAAACCCTCTACAATGCAGTGGCTAAAGTGGGGATTTCCAAGGTAGATGCCGCCCACTCTGTCATCTCTTCATCCACTTTGGGTATTCAGGAGAAATATTGAGACCATGCTGACATTTCTGAAAAGAGGAGGGCAGATTCTTTGCCTCTGCATTGCAGTTATGATTGCCCTAACTCACCTGCACCCCTGCAGCTGACATTCCCTTCGGTCGTATTTACTCCCTCTCAGAACCAGAACTCCAGAGGTTTATTCATCCTTCTACCTCCATCCGTCTCCAGCAAAAAAAGACTGCTCCATGTGCCCCTGTGCTGATTGCTGGGCTCTGAATAGTGACCATTTGAAATTGCTTGCCACTTGACCTTTACCACTTATTAATGAACTTTTTGAAAGATTTTGCTGGGACACGTTTTATTTCTAAATTGGACCTTCATGGAGCCTGCAGTCTCATTCATATCCAGGAAGGCAATGAGTGAAATATGGCATTTCATGCTCAATATGGGCATTTTGAGTATTCAGTCATGCCATTTGGGCTGTGCAATGCTCCAGCTATGTTTCAGTGTTTTGTGAGTGACATTTTCTGAGACATGCTGGACCAAATCTATCAGACACTTGGTACCCTCTGCGGGAAGGTAACGTCAGGGAGCCAGCTGCAGCAGCAGGGTCAAGTCTCTTAGCAACACACTGGACACAGCTGATCCTGACAAGGGCTGCCTGATTGATTGCACTTCCTGATTGGTGGAGCTAGCTAGTACTTGACCTAGCAGCAGCCAGAGCTACGCCCACAGCTGAACTTGGTCCTGCTTCCTGTGGCTGCTCCTACCTAGCCTGCTCGTGTGCCTGCTTCAGTTCCTGACCTTCTCCATCCTTGACAAACCTAGCATTGACCCCTGGCTCCGCTTCCTGACCCTACTTCCACCTCACCCACTGACTCTGGCACCAGGCTTCTGGCCCCTGGCTCTGCCCCTTGGCTCTGCATTGTCCTGATTATTGACTCCAGCTCCACTCCGCTCTAATCTCCAGTCCTGGCCACGCCCAGAGCTCCAACTGTTAGGCCTGACGGTCCATGTCCCGGTCATGATCCTGAGACTTCCCCAGTGTCCCTTCCTGTGTGGCTTCTTGCTAGAGATTTAAAGAAGCAGTACACACATCCCTGAGCTACTGAACTGACTGCAGTATTCATTTTTATGAATTAATTTTAACCCCCCACACCACTTTTAAAAAAATTAAATACAGCTCCTAAAGAAATTTCCAATCAGTTGCACCAGAGAATGAAGGGCACTGGACTGTGAATATGAATTAAAAAAAAAAAGCCTCATTTACAAATAGCAGGCTAACATTATTTGAAGGAGGAAAAAAGACCTTTAACACTCAATTAAAACAAAGCTACATTAGTTGTGACTGGGTTAAGGGCAGAATAGTCTAAAGAAGATTCTGTTCCCTTCTACCCCAGTGATTAACATCCTGGATAAAAACAAAAATATGTACTGTATGATATCATTACATCTCCTCAAAGCCTAAAGACATGGCTAAGTGCTGGTTTTGGGGAAATGTCTTTTACCAAAAAACAAACAAACAAACAAAACAAAACATGTGTTTAGTGAGGATGTACATAATTGAAATCAAAATCCTGCATTTAGCATGACTTCTTATACATTTTAAGTCAATTTAACATTTGCCTCCACTGGGAATATACATTTCTTTGCTTATGATTCTGGCTTCGCTATACATATTTTCTATTCTCTTTAGGGGTGGTTTGCTTTGTTGCCATAGCAATGCCTTCTAATTCTTGCACTCTCCAGTTTCCTTTCAGGTTTCTGCAGGCTGCAACCAGTCCCTCATCATCATTATCAAATCTCCTAGCAGCTTTAACTCCTTTGTTTTATCTCAACACTAGAGGCAAGTTCAGTAGCATATTTCCAAAGAATTCTGGCCTGAACAGGTTTTCAGCTCTAAATAGATAGTTTCAATAAAGGCAACAGTAATAGGGTTTGTAGCTGCTTGACACTTGCATTGTTCTTGGGATGATCTGATATTTCAACATGGTTATTCATTCATCATCTTAGCTTTTCTTGGGCATTAATTGCCTGCGTGTTCAGATCCTGAGTTTGACGAACTAGGCACACCAGGTTGAGCGTGTTGATTGTACATAGTTTTTCCCTATGCCATTATCCAAATGGCAACCGTGGGCTGGGACCAGGCCAGTTCAGACATATCTGCCCCCTCCCCTGTCCCAACCTTCCTCACATAACCAGACAAGGAAGTTTAAGATCCATAGGATGGAGGCCAGGATAGAGCGTTCAAACTGGTGTATGTATTTTCCTCCAGCAGGCTCAAGTTATCTCCACAGCATGAGGCAGTTGTATCCCATACTAGGTCGCATTGGAGCGTGGCAGGAAGGATGGTCTGGGACTAAACTGGGTTCAGTTCCTAGTTCTGCTGCAGACTTTCTCTGTCTTCTTGAGCAAGTCATTTAATCTATGCTCTGCCTCAGTTTCCCATTGGTAAAAGGTGGAAAATATTTCCCTCCCATGCAGGAACGCTGTAGGATAAAATCCATTCATGACTGTGGGGTATTCAGATACAGTGGTAATGGGCACCATATAGGTACCTAGATAGGTAGATAGTAAATGTGCCTCTGTCATTTCAACCTGTCCTTGATGGGATAGGGCTGGGAGCATTCAGTGGCTGCAGGTTTGGTCTGAACCAGCCCTGAGCTAGGTAGGAGTGCTGGGGTGGGGAGGGGAGGGGAAAGATCCCCAGCACAAAGAGAAGGCAAACATAGTGGACAGGGGGGAAATGATCACTTTCCACACAGGGATGGGGGATGGCATGAGAAGGGGCAGGGAAGGGGGTGGGGGCAGGGGGCAAGGGTGTTTGGTTTTCTGCAAATAGAAAGTTGGTAACCCCAGTTGGTTTCCTGCTGCTGCAGTGTTGCCTGCCTGTGCTCCTCTGGGCATGTCTTGCTCCCTCTCCCCTCTTCTCCAACCACTGCTGCTGTGCTGAGGCAGCACACATATGGGCCCTTCCATGTTCTCTTTGATGCCTTACCATCTGCACACAATCCAAGGCGTGCTACTTCCACCAACACAGCATGGCCCATTCTGAGAAGCAGCTCTGAGCTCCTCTGCTGAGTTACTTCCCTCAGGGTTTAGGCTATAGATTAAAAAAAACAAATCTTTGTCAAAAATGCATCTGGTAACCACGTGCCCCTGACAAATGGGAACTTCTCTACATCCAGCGCCTGCCCTGGCCTCTCTGAACAGACAGTGGTGCTTTGTCTTGTAGTGAGCAATCCAGTTTAACTCTGGCTACCTTATGAAGCTGCCTGACAGGCTGGTGCAAAAGGCAACAGGCTGGATGAGCACATGTGCATATTAAATACACCTCAAGCAACCAGACACCATGGTTATGAGTGTAGTATAAATACCTAGATAGATCGCTCCCCACCAGATCAATCCCCCATCCCCACAAAGCCTCCTAATGAACCCTCCTCCTTCAGTTTGAGTCTTTACAACACCCCTCCCCTGGGCTTGGCACATGGAAAGAAGAAGGCAGGGCAGGGACAGTGGCAGGACTTGTAGGTTCAGGAGGAGGAAAGGGAGGGGACCACCATTTCTGTCATTGGCTGCCAGCCCCACCCCCGGTGCACAACTCACTGACCCCCCCCCCAATCTAAGCTGTGCCCTCTGCATATCCCAGAATAGTAGGAGCCCCAGTACTCCACTATGCGAGGCGCTCTACAAACACAGAACAGAAAAGTGGTCCCTGCCCCAAAGAGCTTACAAAGTAAGTAAGATGTTTAGCTGTCTAATGGCTGGATGCGGTTGCTATTTGACATTTGGTTGCTGTTGGAATTAGTTCACATATAAATTGGTGTTTTCTTTAACATTGAAGGAATACATGTTGTGCCATTGACACCAGTTTAAATTAACTCCTACTTTACTACCTCAGAATGAAAATCTGCAGTGCTTCACTTTTTTAAATCCAAGATGATTCTCAGATAAAGTCTTTAGTTAGGAGCTGTCTTCATAAATATTCACTTTTTACGAAGGGTGTTCAATTTGCAGTGTGGGGATATTTATCTTCCAACCTTACAAGCGCTTTGGAATGCAGCCTCCACACAGACTTTAATAGCGAAACCCACTGAGTCTGACTCAGTGACCATTTGATGAAATGTCTAGGGAAGCAAAGAACAACAGCAACAAAAAAAGATTTGCACAGATGCTTTTCTGTGACTAACAGAACGTCTACCCAAATCTGAGCGAGTGTAAGTACATTTGTCATATGTGGGTGTATTTTCCAATATATTCATTTTAAAAGTTATGTACGACCACACTAAAAATTATAGTGTACAAATGAGCATTATGCTATAGTCACTGGGGTGAGATGCTGACTCATTTCTGATCTCAGTATAAGTCATCTGACCACCTTGTGCCTTAGTCAACCCAGCTGGGGAAATGGATAAAAAGAAGGGAAGAGTCCCCTGAAAATCAGATATATACCTAAGCTTTGTGGTATGTAATTTGGGGGTAGAACATTGTAATCAGAATTATACAACTGTTAGCCCCTTGACATCAGTGGGTGTTATGGGTGCTCGGCACCTCTGAAAATCAGGCTATCTAGTTAAGTGCCTACATATGGATTTGAGTGCCTGACCTATTTTAGGGACCCAAGTTTGAAAATGTTGGCCATACAACATCAGCATGTCTCTAGAAGTCTGTCCCCCATCTCAGCAGTATGCAATTCTCTGCCCCTCTTTCTGATATCTGACTTCTCTGTTAAGTGAAAAGGAAGCATTTATGGTACCAAGTTAAATACTTTGCTGTGAAAGGGCCTCATTATCCTTGGAGATAGCTACACAGTAATATAATGTTGCTTCCTGTTGCTGAACCACTAGATGTTTCCAAGTTAATTGACATCTAGTATAACATACAGAACATAATATAAAATTTCCCAAGATATATATAACACAGACAGTGTGTAAGGTGGCAATACACCGACTGTTACAGGTATCTGTATTGTATGTTGAAGACACTACTAGTAGTAAAGGTCTCACTGAGGCTTAGAGAGTTGAGTTAGCCTGGAGTTTCCATACACAAAGCCTGTTATAGGGTAATAGAATTACCACTGATTATCAGGTGTTGGAACCCATCAGGGAGCTTCTAGCCAATTGCTGTTGACTCACTGGGGCAGGAATAGAAGCTAGGGTCTGGGACAGACCATCCTAAAGGAAAGGAGCCCTAAAAGCAGGCAAGCCTGTGGAGGGCTGGGATTTATGGAATACAGCCAAACCCCAGTAAGAGGTGACTCTCTCTTACAACAAGCTTGTAGATTGCTGGAGCTGCATGGGAACTCCACCAACTTACAGGGTGCAGCAGGGGTTAACAGAATAGAATGTATTGAATAAGAACTGCTTGCATTTTGTTTTCCTTGTGGGTGTCACTGATTGAATCTGGGTATGATCCAGAACGGCTTGAGTGATCAAAGGTCTTATTAAGGGATTGTGCCTGCTAGGCTAGCTATCTAGAGGCAGTGACTATGAGAGATAAGAAATGTTATCATTATACAGCAATTTGCATGTATTTTCCCCCACCCAAATTGTTTGAATAGAGTAGTTAAAGTGTATTATGGACAAAGGATTATTTTGGCTATTTCAAGGTGGGGATACCCAGTAGGACAACAGTGACATGAAAGACAGGGAGAGTTAACTCCTAGTTATTGCAAGTCTTTGAGTTGTGTTGAATATTTATTCATACAGACAGAGCTTTCTTTCTCCCAGGCCAGCTAATATGCAAGTGTCATCACTGGACATTTTTGAGAGACCTTTATGTTTTATTACCTCTGTGGATAAAAGGAAGAACCGTAAAGGTCAGCATTTATACATTCTGGAAGGGAAAGCTCAGGAGTTGAAAGGGATTATGGGAAAACCAGAGGGGCACAGATTAAAGAGGAGGAGATGATGATGATGATTGAATACAATAAAATCTTCTTTCTGTTCTGGAAATGGAAAATAAGCTCCTTAGAATGCTAAATCTCATAGGTTCCATAGAAGCAAGGCTGGTAGTGAAATTTCCCTGATTAGGAGAAGGTAATTCTGATTGAATATAATCATATTCTTAAGGGAGAGTTATTTTTTTCTTTTACATCACTTCTGTTAAATGGGATAGCCCATAATTCCCACTTCCAATGAAGACCAGCAAAATCTGACATAGTGAGTTGATTAGGCAAGATCCTCTTGTGCTGCAGGTCTCTGCCTTGCATAAATCATACCTTGAATTGCTATATAACTCTTTTATCCCCCTGTAGGTTCCTTCACAGTATTTAATACCATTAAATCTTCTTGCAAAGGTTCCAAATGAACATCTAATCACCATTTTATTTATCATGTGATGATAACCCTGTGCATTAAAAGGAAAAGTGCTTAAATATAAACACATTCTTTCAGGAAAACTCTCCACACTGGGGGGCTACAATTTGCCTGAGGGGCTAGTTGTACAGTGATCTGTTATCTCTTTGGGTTCTTATGCGAAAGACACCAACATCAGAAAAGTGTGTTGAAAGCTGTACAGGGAGAATTTCTGAGTCTTGCCATTAAGAGCCAGTTATCACTAAAAAGGAGTCTGTCAAGATCTTACCCATAGCTTTTTAAAATAAGTGTTTCCACAGATGTTCATAGTAATTCCATGAACGCTTTAAAATGAAACCTGATTCCTTTGAGGACCAGGGTTTGCCATCCCTAATCCAGGAGTAGTTCATTGACATCAGTGGCATTACGCGCGGCGTAAGTTATTACTCAGTGTGAATGAAGGTGGCAGATTCCTGCCCTAAATATTTTTCCTGCATCATTTACATGCCCAGGATTCGCAAAAAGAAAAGGAGTACTTGTGGCACCTTAGAGACTAACCAATTTATTTGAGCATAAGCTTTCGTGAGCTACAGCTCACTTCATCAGATGCATACTGTGGAAAGTACAGAAGATCTTTTTATACACACAAACCATGAAAAAATGGGTGTTTACCACTACAAAAGGTTTTCTCTCCCCCCACCCCACTCTCCTGCTGGTAATAGCTTATCTAAAGTGATCACTCTCCTTACAATGTGTATGATAATCAAGTTGAGCCATTTCCAGCACAAATCCAGGTTTTCTCCCCCCCTCCCTTCTTTTTTGTAAGAAGAGTGATCGCTTTAGATAAGCTGTTACCAACAGGAGAGTGGGTTTGTGGGGGGGGGGGGGGGCGGAAGAAAACCTGGATTTGTGCTGGAAATGGCCCAACTTGGTTATCATACACATTGTAAGGAGAGTGATCACTTTAGATAAGCTATTACCAGCAGGAGAGTGGGGTTGGGGGGAGAGAAAACCTTTTGTAGTGGTAAACACCCATTTTTTATAAAAAGATCTTCTGTACTTTCCACAGTATGCATCCGATGAAGTGAGCTGTAGCTCACGAAAGCTTATGCTCAGATAAATTGGTTAGTCTCTAAGGTGCCACAAGTACTCCTTTTCTTTTTGTGAATACAGACTAACACGGCTGTTACTCTGAAACATGCCCAGGATTGTTGTTATAAGATGGCTCACCCATGCTGGGTTGCTCTCATGGCTGTTTTTCCCCCTCACTTTATGAAAAGATGGCACTGGAGCATTTGTTGTGGACTACATGTGGGTGCTGTGTATGTCAGGGACTGTGGGCAACCTTTGGAGCTACAGAGATGGTGGAGGTTTAGCAGTAAGTCTGAGAGAAAGTTAACCTCATTCTCAACCTTCATCAGCTCATGTGCCTGAGTGGAGGTTTGGAAACTATCAAAGCCACCTGGCAATTCACAGAGGTTTTCTTTTTCATGTCCTGTCTGTGTCATTGTGCAGCTTGATTCTCTTAGCACCCACAAAAATACCTAGCGCTTTTATAGCCGTTCAAAGCACTTTACATACATTACACAATTAAATCTCACTGCACCTCTTCGAGGTAGGGAGGTATTCATCACCATTTTACAGATGGGGAAACAGAAGCAGAAGTGTTTTATACAAGGTCACCCAGTGAGTCACTTGAAGAGCTGGGTGGAGAAGTCAGGAATTCCTGATCCCTGGTCCAGGACTCAAACAACTGGATCATATATTGGTGTGACCGGAAAAATCGAAGGCTGGGTATAATTGTTGTGTTGTCTCTTCCAGAATTCCTTTACACCAGAGTAGAGGCAGACCCTGAAGAATTCTTGCCCAGTTTTGTGAAAGACCCACTGCATGCTGGGATCAGAGATTTGGAAGTGTTTAGTCATTTCTATAAGGACATTCAGTGCAGACGGAAGTGTTCAGTAAAGATGCTAGTGCTTTTACCTTAATACTGAGTCATATATCGGTGGAAAGCTCCTAGCAACAGAGACTAGCAAGCATTCTTATAGACTGCTGTTTTTAACTTTTTGAATCAGTATTTGCTAGACCATATGAAGGCACCAGTAATTTAAGACCCATGGCTCTCACTTTTCTTGATAGTTGTGTTGGTTTCATATAATTTGAAATGCATGTGAGATGTAATGAAAGGGGAAACAAGTAACTGATAAAAATGGCAGCTTAGGGTAGCTTTAAAAAATGTATTTGTAAAATATTATGGACTGTCTGAGAATTATTCCGAGAGATTCATAGATACTAAGGTCAGAAGGGACTATTATGATCATCTAGTCTGACCTCCTGCACAACACAGGCCACAGAATTTCACCCACCCACTCCTGCGAAAAACCTCTCACCTATGTATCAAAGATGATTAAATGAATGGAGTTTTTGTGATTTTCTGAATCTTATTCTTTAGTTATTATGCAGCTTAGGGGGCAATTCATCCTTGACTTAACTCCATGCAAGTTGGTAGTTATGCCAGATGTGTAGTTGGTTGCATGCATGCATTATGGGTCATATTCACAAGTGCTGAATTTGTTTTACTATAGACCTTGTTGTTTGAGCAGGCTGCGGAGTTATTTGCCACATGAATCATATAGTATTGTTTCACCTCTCTGGGTTGACTTTACAGGGCTAAAAAGAGTAAAATGTAGTTTTAAAATTATATTTTGATTATGAGTGTGATCAAAATGAACAGACCTATTGAGCAAGAAGGTACCAATTTGACATTGCTGCTTTTCAGAGCACAACTGCTCTGTAAACTGACCAGCATAGGGCCATGTTAACCCCTGGCTTAGGTAAGTGCGACATCTTGTGGTAGTTTTATTATCTGCACAGAGACTTCTATATCTTTTTATTAAATTGTTTTTCTTTTTCTAGAGAGATTGCACATATCACATCTATTAAAAAAGCCACAAAGGCACGGATTAAGGACAGAAGCAGTTAAATCAAACCCTTACAAGTATACTTGAAGTGCAGTACGTGATAATTAGGCATAGCTGATTGTAGCTCTCAATATTCATAAAAAGAAAATATCTGTCTAGTCTTTAGCTGCCTGTTTTAAGATGTTATGCTGGCGCCCATCAGGGTAGTATCTGAGCATTTCCCAGGTTTGACAGATTGACATAGTGAGGTCTCTAGTGGGCTTCATGGATGGAGTCCTCAGCTTTTCTCCCTTCTCTGGTTATAGGAAGCTCTGCTTAGGGCAGTGGTGCTCAAACTTTTTCAGTCGTGCCTCCCCTTACCAGTAATGGAATCTGTCTGTGCTCCACCTCCCATTACTTCACAGCCAAGGCTTCCTCAGCAGCTGAGCTTGTGCTGAAGGGGGAGCTGGGGCTAGAGACAGAGCTGGTCTGGGGGTGGAGAAGGAATGAGAGCACAGCTGGGCTGGGCGCGGAGCAGTGGTGTAGCGAGGAGTGGAAATTTGGGTGGGCCCCGAGGTTTGGGCGGAGGGGCAATGACAGACTGTGCTAGCTCAGCTTCTCCCCCAACGCCACGCCCCCTTCCTAGCCCTGGTGTCCCCAGACACAGGGCTTCACCTGCCAAGCTGGGCACTGGGGCGGCTCAGAAAATGGCAAGGCGGAGCTGCTGGAGCGGAACTTTCTGAAGAGCAGACGCATAGCCCCCTCCTGGATTTCAGGTGCCCGAATGATGTTCCAGGCACTGTGGCAGTGTTACATCCCTGCTCAGATTTGGGTGGGCCTGGATGCTAAGTGGGTGGGCCGTGGCTGTGCCCCCGGGGCGAGCAGGGGAAGGAGGGGAAAAGTGGAGCTGTGGCTGGGGGGCAGAGAGGGAATGAGGGCAGAGCCTGGCTGAAGGTGGAGCAGGGCTGTGGCTGAGGGTGCAGCTGGTCTAGGAGTGCAGAGGGAGTGAGGGTGCAGCTGGGTCTGGAGGCAGAGCAGGACTAGGGGCTGAATGGAGTTGGGGAAGGAGCGAGCCTGGGGGCGGAGCTGGTCTGGGGGCAGAGCATGGCGGGAAGCGTGGTGCTCCCTCCCCGCTCCCTGTGGGGGCCACCCCCAACTTTCCTCTGCACTCCCTAAGGGGTGCACCCCACAGTTAGGGGATCACTGCCTTAGAGAGAGGGGTGTGGTGGTGTCAAGGTTCCTTCCCCACTCTGAACTCTAGGGTACAGATGTGGGGATCTGCATGAAAATCCCCTAAGCTTATTTTTACCAGCTTAGGTTAAAACTTCCCCAAGGTACAAACTATTTTCCTTTTTCCTTTGGACTTTATTGCTGCCACCACCAAGCGTCTAACAGATATATAACCGGGAAAGAGCAGGCTTGGAAACGTCGTCTTTCCCCCCAAAAAATCCTCCCCAAACCCTACACACCCTTTCTTGGGGAAGGCTTGATAAAAATTCTCACCAATTTGCATAGGTGAACACAGACCCAGACCCTTGGATCTTAGGAACAATGAAAAAGCAATGAGGTTCTTAAAAGAAGAATTTTAATTGAAGAAAAGTAAAAGAATCACCTCTGTAAAATCAGGATGGTAAATACCTTATAGAGTAATCAGATTCAAAACATAGAGAATCCTTCTAGGCAAAACCTTAAGATACAAAAAGACAAAAACAGGAATCTACATTCCATTCAGCACAGCTTATTTTCTCAGCCATTTAAAGAAAACAGAATCTAACGCATATCTAGCTACATTACTTACTAAGTTCTAGGACTCCATTCCTGTTCTTTTCCTGGCAAAAGCATCACGCAGACAGAGAGAGCCTTTGTTTCTCCCCCCCTCCAGCTTTAAAAATATCTTGTCTCCTCATTGGTCATTCTGGTCAGGTGCCAGCAAGGTTATCCTAGCTTCTTAACCCTTTACAGGTGAAAGAGTTTTTCCTTTGGCCAGAAGGGATTTTAAAGGTGTTTACCCTTCCCTTTATATTTATGACAGGAGATATGACCCAAGAACCTCTGGATGCCAACTGGCAGAGGGCACTGGGTTATATATGGGTACAGGGATCTTCTAGGTTCACCAAAAGAATGTCATATAAGGTCTCAAACGAAAGCCTGTGTCACACATAATCATTGCAAGATGTATGTATGGAGAATATGTAAGGAATTATGTGTATATATACTAAAAATTATTATTTCTAGGTCTGTAGTTAAAAACCGATCACTCAAAGGTAGTATGTCTTGAGTCAAATTCCTTCCAGCAAGGGGTGGGAGGTTCTTGTTTCCAAGGTGAACCACTGTGTACTTTCTGTCTTACTGTAGGAGTCTATTAGCATTCTAAGTCAAATGCTAATGAAGAGCTGGCAGATACTTCAGAAGGAAATTAATAAGAGGAAGTACTGAATGGGGGTGGGGGGCCAGAAGAGGTGCCAGAGGGTCATGGCCCCGCACTTTTAAAAGTGGGAGGGCACATTTTGCCTGCCATAAGGGTGAGCAATGGGAGGAGCGAGCAGATGGTGGGGTCTTGGGAGGATGAGGCAGCAGTGCAGCAGGGCCTCGGGGGAAGAGGCAGTCCAGGGGTGGGGCCTTGGGGTGGTGCAAGGGCAGGGGCTTGGGGAGAATGTGTGGTGCGAGGGCAGGGCTTCAGGGGGAAGGGGGGCTGGGGCCATGGTTTGCAGGCTGATGCCCACCCACACTTTTAAGAAGCTTCCGCCGCTCCTGACGGGGGTGTGTGTGTGTGTGAAATTATCCTATACTGAGCTGAACATCAAAGGTCTGTTCTGGTATATTTGGGGTGCAGAAAGACACCCTGGTATTCCTTCAATCTGTGAGGACAAGTTGATCTAATGAAAAGGGGTCTCAGCCAAACTGGTTGAAAACACTGGGGAAAGAACTTGGGGTAAGCTCTCATGTAGGAGACCGGGAAATGCCCTGTTGAGTCTCTAGAAAGAGTGTTATAATGTTGTTTGATATGTAACCATTTGTTCCCATGTCACACACTGGTTTTTATTTGAATCTCTATTCCTTCTTAAATAAATTTCCTTTTGTTTTACTATAATTGAACTCAAACAGTAGATGTGATACAGGAGCAAGGGTGGAAGGTAAAACTGGTAAACTGTGGCACGCTGTTCCTTTGGGAACAGAGGATCTGGGATATCTGTGGGTATCACCGGGGACACTCTCTGAGGGGACTCAAGGGTGGGGGTGTATCTGTTGTCAGCCTGCAGAAGACTGGGTTGGTGTAGCCCAGGGGAGAGTGCTTGAGTGGCTGACCGGCTGGTTGTGTTAGGAGCTTAACACCTAGCTGGCACTGGTAAGACTTCCTCACACTGGAAGCAGGTGGTAACAAGGTGACTCAGCCTGGGGTTCCCTGGGAAGCGTCACAGGGTGTTTGTTTTTGTAAACATCCCAGAAAAGCTTTCTTAAAGAGAAAGGTCTCACAGAGTGACCTGAAGGGGGTCTGGGTCAGTCTAATCTCCTCTGCAAGTTCATCCACAGCCACCAAGAAATCTTTACCTCAAGCTCTTGTGTACTTCATCCTGGGTTTTCTGCTCTGTCTTAGGGGAGAGCAGCTGTCCTTGCAGTTCATAGATGGAGATGTGCTCACTAATGTACCTGGCCCCTGACCTGATCTATTGATGGCTTTGAAGATCAGGACCCAGGCCTTGAACTGCTAATGGAATTGGGCTGGGAGCCGGTGGAGAGACCAGAGCACAGGCTTAATATGCACACAGATGTCACACAACAAGGAGACAGCCAGCTTGTGTTTTTCAGAAGCTGGAACCTTGGCGTTGTTTTCACATTCGGCTAGTGATGCCGTGAATGACACAAATCTGGTCTGGAGGTGACAAATTCATGGGTCACTGTCCTCAGGCCCTCTTTGTCTGGGAGGAAGGGGCGGAGTCTCCTAGTTGCCTAGCGGTGAAGGAATATGTATACCATTCAATTACTGGAGCCACCTGATCATCTAAGCTCTGTGATGAGTCAAACAGGCTTTGACAAATTCCTTAAATGGAGGGGGAAGATAATGCCTTGGCAAGTTCTTCAAACCATTCTCCCTTCTGAATAGCATCACTTCACTCTTGCCTGAGTTGAGTCTGAGCCAGCTGCTCTTCATCCAGAAGCTGAAGTGTTATCTGGGAGACACTGTGATATCTTGGTAGTAGGTTTGGTTGCATCTGTGGAAAATGACTTACAGCTGACTGCCATCAGCCTATAGTTGCATCTCACTCTAGTTCCATGTGGTCTCATATAGCTGTTGAAAAGGAGGGGAGAGAGAGTATGAATCCCTGTGGGGCTCCACAGGTGAAAGCCCTCAGGAAAGTGGATCAGTTACCCATCATCACTCTGGGTTCCCTTGTGGGAAGTGGGGTGTCTGGGTAAGTGTATCAGCACACTAGGATTCAGGACACCTGGGTTCTATTCCTGGTGCTAGCACTGGCCTGCTGGCTGACCACCAGTGCCTAAGGTTCCCTATCTGTAAATGGGGATAGTAATATTTAATTTCCTTTATAAAGCATGCTGAGATCTAGGGATAAAAGATGTTATATAAGAACAAGGTATTATTATTACTATTGCACCAGACCAGTTCCACTCCCCAAAAATACCCATTTTAACAAGTGCTTCCTGCTGTTCAAGAATCGCAATAAACTAATGCACAAGAGTGACTGCTTTCATGTTTATTTCATTGTGTATTCTTTTCTGGGCAGCTGTCAGCCACAGCAGTCTTTTGTGAGGCAGCACAGATTTTATGTTTTATTTGTTTTTCTGGTAATTTGCAAACATTTTGACTTTGCAACGATAACAAGCTTTATAAATGTTCAGAAAACCTATATTTTGGTATGGAAGTACAGTCCGATTTCTGCAGGCTGTGAAGTAATCATGCCCATAAATATTTTAAAAGTTATGGCCTTTTTGGAAGCAGCTACTGTGTATAACTGTAGAATTTTGGACTGGATGCCAGTTCCATTTGAAATAAAACTGCTTTCTGTGAAACGTTAGCAGCCAGTTTTCATCTTTATATTGGAATACAAAAGATGCGTAGTAGGAAATGCTGTATATAAAAAGAAAGGGCTGATTTTTCAGAGGCACTGAGCACTCTACAACTCTAGCAGAAGACAATGGGAGCTGTGGAGACTCAGCACCTCTGAATTTCAGGCCTGTAAAAGGGTTGGCTGCCACTTGAGTGCCCCCTCATAGCCTGTTGCCTTCGCTGTGTCCTGCCTCTGTTTTCCTCTTTACCAGAGTTCCCTCAGCAAACGCCACAGTCTCACAGCCCTTTTTAGGGTCTAGGTTTTTATTAAATTAACGAAATTCTCAAACACACACAAAAGCAATCTTCCATTCCAGCTGAAGCAGGGCACAGCCCCTCTTCCCCGAGGAACTGTCCCTTCCTCGGGGACCACTGCAGAAAACCCTCTCTCCCAGCTTCACTCTGTAGTTCCCTCCCAAAGGGGAAGATTAGAAATAGAGTGAGATATGGCAAGACTGCCAGTGTCAAGCAATGGCTTCCAATGACCAACTACTGCTCATTTGAAGGAAGATCCTACCTGAGAGTGGGATTGTTTACCTTAAAAGAAGATGGGACATAATGAAAGTGTTCAGAATAATGATTGGCCTAGAGAAGCAGGAGCTTCTATTCATCCTGTCTCACAAGAACAAGAGGTTATTCAATGAAAGGAGGCAAATTTAAAACTGATAATAGCTAGAAGGATAATAGTTGCTAAAAAGAATGACTTTTTCATATGACAGGTAGCGAGTCTGTGGAACTCATTGCCACATGATGGTGTTGCGACCAAGAATTTAGGAAGATTCAAAGAGGGATTGCATATTGTATGCTGGTGGCCCTAATCACCAGTTGGGAATAGACAATCAGCCATTCCCAGGTGAGTTTTCTGTCCCTTTCTTCAGGGATCTGTTTATTATCTTTACAAACAAGAGTGCAAAAAGTAACGAACAGTGTGGTTAGGGATTCAGAATGGGGTCCACTATGCTCCAGTAGCTACTGGGTAGGGCCCTCTCTGACCCTGCATGGAGAGTTCCACAGAGTCTGCCAGCCTGGAGCCTCCTGCTCTAGTTACCAGCTTCTTCTTGCCTGGTTTCCCCCCCCCCCAGTTACATTGTCCACCTGAGAGTGTGAGCCAATCATGCAATGCTGATCAGCTGTGTCAGCTGATTCCCAGCACCTGCCTGCTGGGCTTCTCTCTGGGATGGGGTCAGCTGCTCCTGGTTCCCTGTCCCGTGGGCTATTAAAGGGGCAGATTGCCATGTTGCATATATGTATCTGCATAACAAGAATATTCAGATTTATAATAGTTAATTCTAAAAAGTTTTGGAAGGGACATGAAACCTCATGCTTCAAGGTTTGAGGCAAGCTCTAACTATTAGTGGTTGGGATGGAGAGCAAGCTATCCTACATGTTCATACTGCAGAGTTTTGTACCTTTCCCAGAAGCATTTGGTGCTGGGCGCTGTCTAAGATGGGATAGTGGACTAGATGGACCATGGGTCTGATCCAGTATGGCTGTTCCTATATGCTAGTTGGTGGTTCAGTGGTTTATGTAAAATGAGCTGGTAGTATCAGTCAGTTAACTCGTACCCCTCACCACAGAACTCACTATAGATGGCGCCGATGAATAACCTTTTAGGCAATTTCTACACAGTGCCCAAAGACTTACTGGGCTTAGGGATGGACCTGTGTTCTCCTAGCAGTAGCCCCTTTAAGCAGCTTTCAGACCCGTTCTCTGGCAGCATAGGGAAGCTTGTGAGGAGATAATAGTTAGATGAAAAGACAAGTAATTGGATGTGGATATTTTTTGCTTCTCTGGCTGAAATTTTGTCCAGGTGTGTAGTGACTGAACATAGTTTCCTTCTGATGGCTGTCCAGTGACCTCTGAAATGAGGTGGGGGTGGCAGAACATGCTGTACTGGAGAGAAGTCCGCTGGATAAACATTGGCTCACGGGTTGGCAGTTTGACACAGAGATCATATGGGGGGAGACTTTCAAAATACGTCACAGCGGTGCTAGTAGGGGGCCAGATCCTCAGCTGGTAGACATTGGCATAGCTCCGTTGAAGCTGATTTGTGCTTAGTAATTTGCATCTGACTTGCTATATGTGTCTGATGATTAGGAAGTTTTTGAAAGTCATCCTTCATGTCCCTTAGAAAGTCTAGCACAGACCTGAATCTCTCTTCTGTGAGCATTTATAGCCTCATGCTATGTTCCTTTTTCTCTTAGCTTCCAGTCTTCTGTGCTCCAGATCTAAGAGATCTGAACGATTCATGCCAGGAAGAACAAGAATGATGAGAGGCCCATTTTCCCTATTCTTTGATCTCTGATAAGTCTTAGACAGTAAATTATATCTGCTAGCAATTCTTGAATTTATTGTAAGCCTTAAGGAAACCACATTGAGTCTTTCTTTAATAAAAACTGAAGGAGAAAAGCATGCTTCAATTAGAAAATCTTTCACTGTCTCTGTTCAATCAGGGACAGTATGACCTTAAATTGGTTTATATTCTTAGTGAAAAGTTTTAGTGTATTTTCAGATCTCAGAGACCCCAAAGCAAAACAAAAAGATGTGGTTGGGAATATAAGGAGAAAGCATGTTTTCTTTGTTTCAGCTTGTATAGGGTCAACAAAAATATTTAAAGAAAATACAGTACAATAAAGGGAATTTCATTAATTCCCTGCTGTTTTTACTCTAATTCAGATGTTGTTAGCTTTTGCCAGTCATTTGGAAAAGGTATTTTAAATAGCTATAGACCTACATGGACAGGAACAGAGACCAGAGGAGGTTAGACAGAGCCCAAGTTTGAATGGAACTCCGTTTAGACAGAAATGGAAGGCCTTCCCTTGCAAGAGAAACCAAAAAATCCCAGAAACCCTGAACCCTGGGAGAGGGCTCCACTTGGAATATTTGGTGCTTTTAAAAGAATGAGGTTTGATGATTAGATATTAAAGTGATAGGTTCCCAAGAACTACTGAAAATAAACAAATATTATAGGTTCTTTTTCTGGTCATCTGCACCTGGGTTTCCAAATGGTACATTTATGGGAGAGAAAATCAGGCTCTGTCACAAACCCGGTGGAGACTGCATGAATCATCTGTTTGTATAGACACATGCACATTGCTGGAAGCAGGCATCATCAGAAAGGCAAGCTTTAAGGCTAATTTTTTTTTAAAAGCCTCTAAATGACTTAGGAGCCTCCATCCAGTTGACTTTCAATGGGTATGTCTACACTGCAATTATACACCTTTGGCAGCTGACTCAGGCTCATGGGGCTCATACTAAGGGGCTGTTTAATTGTGGTGCTAAGGGGTTGGGCTGCAGTCCAAATTCTGGGTCCCTCCCAGCTCACAGCACCCCAGAGCCCAAATGTCTACATTGCAATTAAACAGCTCCTTAGCCTAAGCCCCACAAGACTGAGTCAGCTGCCATGGGCGTCTAATTGCAATGTAGATGTACCCTATGAGACTTAAGCTTGCAGGTGTCTTAGGGCCAGATTTTTAAAGGTATTTAATCACCTAAAAATTATCAGGATCTTAGGCACTTTAGAAAATCCCACTAGGTTCTTATCTGCATCATTAGATGCCTAAATATCTTTAAAAATCTGGCCCTTAGTCATTTTTGAAAATGGGACTTGGGCTCCTAAGTCACTCAGGGCACATTATTCAAAAGTGCTTGATAGTTCTGTCTGGATACAATTACATTTAGGCTTTGAGACAGCTTGATCTCCGCTGACCTTAGTTCATCTCCCTGTCTATATACTGGCATGCATGTGCGCACACACACACACCATCTCCGAGGGGTTAAAAGTAGAACGTTTTTTTCGTCCCAGAAATGTGTCATACTGAAACCCTGGTGCGGCGGGCCAGCAAAAGAGCCCCTGCATTGCTTAATGGCCACGCTGGGTCCGGGAGCGTGGCTGGTGGCAGAGCAGCTGAGCAACGACTCCTCCCCTCTTTGAGCTCTGTGGAGGAAGTCGTATGCTGGCCCGGCTTAGGCTGGAGTGAAGAGTAGTGATACCAGTGGGCTAGGAGAAGGGCTGCAGGATCCATGTTTATGAAGCTCTAATGTCCCCACCATGCTGGTGAAATGGGCACTTGATACTCCAGCACACAGGCTGCACTAGCGTCCAAGGAAGAAATTGTCTTGCAGCCATGCATCCTGCCCCCGGCTTTGAGGAGGATGGCTTTCAGCTCCTTAATGTCCTGTGACTTCTTAATGCCCAGTTACTTCCTGTTAGCAGTAACCTTTGTTGTATAGTAGTATTAGGAACAATGTACTTTCTCGGTTGCAGTCTTTAGACAGCAAAATGATCACATGCACAAGCAGGCTTCCTATCCCACTCACCGGAAGTCCATGGTACACATTGTAGAAGGACAGAGAGGCCCAGATGTAACATATTGTAACAAACCCTGGCAACTGAAGGACAACTGGGAAGTCTCATGCTGCAAACCCTTATTGTTCAGAACTTCTTAGTTATAGAGGGGATAGGATTCCAGTCCTCCTGTCATCAGATGTCCTGTTGAAAAATTTTAACTCCACCCAGTAGAGGGCAGTGGAGTACATAAACACTGGCAAGGTCACTGTGGTAGTCTATACATTGATGGTTATTTAAAAGTAATCATTCCCCCCACAATTGTGACATTGTAGCTGCTGAAAGAATTGTGGCATCTCAGATCCCACAAAGTAGACATTATGGGTACGTGCTAACCATTAGTGACGGTGGGAGTTTATAATTGAAACCCCAGCACGCAACCTCAGTTACAACTGCACAAATGTATTTGAACCAAACAGCCACTTCCATCTGAGACCAATTCCTCCATGCTAAAGGCAGAACATTTCATTATCCTCATCTTACAAGGGATAAGTTATTCTAACAAGCCACTTGTACCATCTCATTTCTTTATGCACTATTGATGTCCTTTTTTTTTTTTTTTTTGGTTGAACCCTGTAGTCACTTTGCCCCGAGTTTTAAGAGAAGTCAAAATATATGGACGTTTCTTGGGGTGCTGCATCACTTTAAATAAATTTAGAAATCTTTCACTTTCCAGCAGAATCTCAAGGGGAACATTCACTCGCTTTGCGTTTAAAGTAAGTGGAACACAAAAGGTCAGGTGTGTCTTGGCATTTGGGTATCAGCCAACTTAAAAACCTTTGCTGGTTGAACTTTCAAAACTTATTAAGATTGATACAAAATGATTTAAATAGGTGTTTGAGCTCTGATCCTGTTGTCAATTTCACAAACATGTTCTATTAGGGTGACTATTCTTCTAAGCGTATTTTACTCCTCCCTGGTGATACCCTGCCATCTACCTGTAGCATTTCCCATAGAAAGATGTATGTGATGGATATCCAGCAATTATAGGTGATACACATTAATTTTTTGTTTGAACCTTTTTTGCAGCTTCAGCAAAGTAAAGAAACAGCATTGAATGTTTCAATCTCCTGACCTTCCTCATCAGTTATAGAAGCAAAGCAGTTGCCATAATTAAGCCTAACCACACACATCAGGATTGGTAGGTCAGAAATTCTAGATGTTACAAGTTAACCCCATTCTTCCTTTGTGATTGCATATTGAGGCTCTGATTCAGCAAAGCATTTCATCACATGCCTAACTTTAAACAGGTGCTTAAGTCCCATTAAGGTCAACAGGATTTAGGCACATTTTTAACCACTTTGCTGAACTGGGGCCTTTTGCTCTAGAAAACACATCCAGTTTGTTAGCAGTCATTTTATATTAAAGATCACTCTTAAATTAGGTATTCATTCAAGCTATAAATTCAAATTAATCTGCCAACAAACCTTTTCCAAAGAAACTTGAAAAAATTTGAGGAAGAAAACAGAGTAGGAATATCAAATGCATCCTTTGCCTTTTAGAAGAACATTCCATTTCTGAACTGGTGTATTATGATTCCCCCCAAATGGTTCTTAATTTCACTTATGCAAGCAACTTCCAGTGTTTCAACCTGCAAGCTGTTTCATATGCACACCGACTTTAGGAAGAAAAAGCTATTCCTTGAATCCAGCTTGAAAATTTACTTTCTGTCTTGCAGCTAATCTCCCCATTATTACCTGCCCTTATTACTGGGCCAGTTCCAGAGGTCTTCGCTCAAATTTACCATAGCCCTTACTCCCGTAGCAAGCTCCCATTGCAATCATTTGAGCAATCAATAGAACCTAGCCAGAGGAGGGAAAGAGTTAAACTTGAGTGAGAACCTCAGGATTTGGCCTAGCAATTCATAATTGAAGGCTGGTCTCTTGAGCCCAGTGGTAATTTGAGAAATCTACTGCAATTTCCTGAAGTCAGGAATGAGTTAAAAGAATGTGACACATGATTGTTTGTTAGTCATTTAACATTTGTATATAGCCCCTTTAGGTGTGTATGATGCTTTATAGAAAGAATAAATGCATGGGGCCAAACTCTCCTCTAAGCATCCTGTGAGGTGCTGAACACTTGCATTATATCAGTTTGGGTTTGGAATTACTCTGGGCTTAGGCGGGTGTACAGAACAGCAGAATCTGGCCCTCTGGTTCCTCGTATATATTTGCATTGCTGTTCCACAAATTAATATTTTTAATGCAGCATGTCTTTGAAATGCCATTGTCATTGCACTTCTGTTGTACCCTGTCCCAATTAATAAAATTTGTTATGAAATTTTAAAAAAACATGCCAAATTTTAGCCAACTGTCAGACAACTGTGAAAAACTTTTACTCCATTTTAACATGCATCTAAGCTGCCCAAAGTGTTGGATCAGAGAAGTGTGGTCCCTTTAATTTAAATTCCACCTTGAAAAAACTAGTCCAATGTTGATCCGCTTTCTCTAACTTTCTAATAATAAAAAAGTATGGCTATTGATTTATAACATCCAGAGTGGTTTCAAAATTCATCATGTATGGCAGGTCCGATTTCATCCAAAAGGAAATATTAATTCATAGCCTGCATTTGGTAATGTATCTCTTATGAATGAAATTCAAAGTGTGAAAATTATCATCTAATCTATCTAAATATATATGTAAATGTGTGTAGAAAACAAACTCATTATCTTAGGCTGAACTGATAATTAAAGGAATCACTTTGAGGATGGCAAGAATGACTACAAGGATTTTTCTGCAGTAAGTTTGATGGGAAACTCCATTTTATTCCAAAATATACACGGTACAGTGGAGATCACTATTGAATAAAGAGTTTTTTGTTATTTAGCTCACTCATATGAGCAATATCCCTTGGTACATGCAGTGTATTAAGAAGACACAAATGTATTTTAATTGTATGTCCCCAAAATGCTCACTTTTACAATGGTGTAAATCAATTGTAACTTTGTTGATTTAAATGGAGTTACTTTGGATTTACTTCAATGCAACTGAGAAAAGAATTTGGCTGCATTTTTGTAAATAGTTATTTCTAACTACTCATTTATCCCGCAGTGTTTGCATACTTATGCATTTTTCAGTGTCCATATAGCTCAGTCTTATAGGCTCTAAGACCAGAAGGGACCTTCATGATAATCTGGTCTGACCTCCTGCACACTGCAGGCCACAGAACTTCATCCACCCACTCCTGTAATAGGCCTATTACCTCTGGCTGAGTTACTGAAGTCCTCAGATCTTGATTTAAAAACTTCAAGTGACAGAGAATCTGCCATTTATTCTGGTTAAACCAGCAGGTGACCCATGCTGCAGAGGAAAGCCAACAACCCGTAGGGTCTATGTCAATCTGACCTGGAGGAAAATTCTTTCCTGACCACAAATATGGTGATCATTTAGACCCTGAGCATCTAGATGAGACCCACCAGCCAGACACCTGGGAAAAATTCTCTGTAGTAACTCAGAGCCCTCTCCAATGGCCAGAAATGGAACAATAGATGGAGATATTTGTTAACAGCAGTCATGGATGGGCTATACGCTGTTCTAGGCAATCTCATCATACTGTCCACTCCACAAACTTATCAAGTCTCAGTTAGGTTTTTTGCCCCCACTACTCCTCCTGGAAGGCTGTTCCAGATCTTCACTACTCTGATGATTAGAAACCTTTATCTAATTCCAAGTCTAAACTTATTGATGGCCAGTTTATATCCACTTATTCTTGTGCCAGCATTGGCCCTTATCTTAAATAATTCTTCTCCCTTTGATGTATGTATAGAGAGCAATCATATCTCCCCTCAGCCTTCACTTTGTTAGGCTAAACAAGCTACGCTCCTTCAGTCTCTTCTCATGAGGTAGGTTCTCCATTCTTCTCATCATCCTAGTAGCCTTTCTCTGCACTTGTTCCGGTTTGAATTTATCTTTCTTAAACACGGGAGACCAGAATTGCAGACAGTATTCCAGATGAGGTCTCACCAGTACCTTTTACAATGGTAATAACACTTCCCCGTCTCTACTGGAAATACCTCACATAATGCATCCTAGGACTGCATTAGCCTTTTTCATGGCTGCATCACATTGGTAGCTCATAGTTATCCTGAGATCGACAAATACACCTAAGTATTTCTCCTCGGTCGTTTCCACCTGGTAAGTCCCCATCTTATATCGAAAGCTCTTGTTGTTAGTCCCAAAGTGCATACCCTTGCACTTTCCACTATTAAATTTCATCCCATTTCTATTTTTTCAGTTTTCAAGATTCTTTTTTTCAGTTTTCAAGATTCCAAATCTTCTTGTATAATATTCTGGTCCTCCTCTGTATTGGCAATACCGCCAAACTTTGTGTCATCCTCAAATTTTATTAGCATGCTCCCACTTTTTGTGTCAAGGTCATTAATAAAAAAGTTAAATAAGACTGGTCCCACGACTAATCCCTGTGGAACTCCGCTACTAACCTCCCTCCATCCTGACAGTTCACCTTTCAGTATGACCCATTGCAGTCTCCCCTTTAACCAGTTTCTTACCGACCTTTTTGATTCTCGTATTAATCCCCATCTTCTCCAATTTAACTAATAGTTTCCCTTGTGGAACTGTATCAAATGTTTTACTGATGTCCATTTCCTTTGTCTAGAAAATCGGTTATCTTCTCAGAGACAGGTCTGGCACAAATCTACCTTTTGTAAAACAATGTTGTATTTTATACAAATTACCATTTACCTCTGTCTTTAATTGTACTTTTATTGGACCAACTTCTATTGGTGGAAGACACAAGCCCCAGAGCTACAGAGAGCTCACCCCCAAACCCAGGGAAGGAAGCAAAGTGTCTGGCACTCTGCCCCCTTCCCCAGAACTGAAGAGCCCCATGCAGCCCAAAAGCCTCAACCACCTTGTCTCTCTAATATCCTGGGACCAACCCGGCTACAACACTGCAAACATTTAATTACTCTCTCTTTCGAAATTTGTTTTAAGACCTTGCATACAATTGAGGTCAAACTAATGAGCCTATAATTTCCGGGATCACTTTTTCCCCTTTCTTAAATATAGGTGCTATATTTGCAATTCTCCATTCATAGGGTATGACCTCCCCAGTTTACGGATTCATTAAAAAATCCTTGCTATTGGGCTTGCAGTTTCTGCCAGCTCCTTTAATATTCTTGGATGGAGATTATCTGGGCCCTCAGATTTGGTCCCATTAAGCTGTTGGAGCTGAGCTGTCAGTTGTTGGGAGACCCTTGTCTCACCCCAGGGTGCCTCCCCCACCAGGGGGTCCCCTGTGGGAGGCAGATCAGTATTGTATATTGCTAACGCTGTTGCAAGCATCGCAGGGCAATTTGTGAAGGGTCAAAGGTGTGAGTGGGGAGTAGAAGATTTTTTTGCAGGCTGCGAGAGGCCAAAGGGGGAAGGAGAAAGAGAACAGGTTAACTCAACACTACAGCTAGCAAGCTCAGTCCGACGATAAGACGCTGGCCCCAGTCCAAGGTCACAGTGCTAGACAAAAAATTATCTCATCCAGCCACATCCAGCCATGAGAAAAGAAAAAGTACACTGAATCAGGGCTGCAGAGATGGAAAACACCGGCAAGACAACGAGGGGGGGAGCAGAGCTTCACGTCCCTGGAGCCATTGTGTTTTGGGAAAGCGGAGAAGACCACAGAAAGCTGATTTGGACTGGCACAAAGAGCACCAGGAACAGAAGTCGCGGAATGGAACACCCCGAAAGGAGCCCAGGACTTAAAACCCTCCTGAGAGCTGGAGCAATTCAGAGATTGGCAGCGGACCCTGAACGACCTGTGCGGACAGGACAGACCTCCCGTCCACCCTTTCCCCTCGTCTTCTTAAGTTACACCCAGGCCTGGCCAACCTCGGGTAGTGAGTGTGTGAGTATGAAAGTAGGTTAGGGCTTGGGGCACTAACGCTTCCTTCCTTCCTCTGAGTGACGTGAGGAACCCCCCTCCCCCCTGACCCAGCACTCTCCACTGTTGTTTTATCATTTTATCAATAAAGCTTTAAAACTTAGACACTTGTTCCGTCACCTCCTCCCGTAACGATCCGGTGGCCTCAGTCTGATCACCTGACTCCTCAGGCAGATTGGTAACAGAAATCTGTCACACCCTGACACACAGCAGTGGGACCCTTCCAATACGTTTGCATTCAGGATGTACTGACATGGGCACAGCCAGACCAGGCACCCCCTGAACATCTGGCCCATACCCGAGAGCCGAGCAGCAGGACTGAGCACCGCATATTGAATCTGTGCGTGGGCAGGAGAAGACTGTAGCAGTGGGTACAGTGGGGCACTGGGAGCCCGGACTCCTGGGTTCTGTTCCCAGCTCTGTAGGACCCTGCTTGTCACTTCCACACCGTGACCCGGTTTCCCTTTCTGGGACAGACTTGCTACAGCTCCCAAGGGGTATGGGGCTTCATTCACATGTCAAGGGCTTGGAGGTCCCTGAAGGAAAGGGGCTTAGGAAGAGCCAAGTGTTATTCAGGCCACTGTGGGGTCTGAGCAGAGCCCCAGCTTCCCAGGCTCCTCTCCTCCAAAGGGAGAGAGGGCAGCCAGCGTTTGAGGTGCACAGCAGGGCAGTCAGGGATGACTCCAAGTCAGTTCCTAGGACATCTCACATACTGCTACCCTCGCCCAAACTCTCCCCCTTCTCAGCAGTCCTCTTCTCACCTTAGGTGCCTGGCTGAACAACTGGGAGGTCCCTAAAGGCAGCTCCGCATCCTCCGCTGACATGCCAGCGCCCATCTTGGGACAGGAGTCCTTGCCAGGGACTAGGACCAGGGTAAGTCAGCAGGCTTGGCTCACACCCGTGCAGAGATGCCAGCTCAAGGCCTGTGTGGCATACTGAAGCAGTGCCTGGACCTTGTGCTGACCATGCACAGGGGTGAATTTCATCTTCTGTGCCTCAGTTTCCTCATTTTTAGGATGGGGATACTAATACCTGTCACTTCCTAGAGGTGATAGGCTGTTCAAGTAATGTTTGTGAAGTATGCTGAACTCACCGGGTGGAAGAAGTTATGTAGGTGCAATAAGTTATTAGAGAATTGGGTACTTGTACTCTAGAAAGCTAGATAACACGATTTTTTGTTATTAAAGAATGACTTGCAACTCTGTGCTATCGACTGTTTAGGAATAAAACTACCTTTTCATGGGATATTTATTACTGAAGAAGCTTGTTATTTATTCAGCTACACCTCCTTTTAATATTGTCAATAGCTATGGAGATACTAAATAAATATAATCAAACGTATTAGGAATTCTATACGATATTATTTATCCAAAGTATTTAAATGTGTTTAAATTTATACTCTATAAAAGATAAATTGATTTTGTACATATCTAGGATAAAAACTTATCTGGGGCTTTGTGTGGGGCTGTACTGAGTTTTGGTAGTAGTGGTGGACAGCATTATCAATATCATGTTTCTAGACAGGAAACTTCATTGTTACACAGAATACACAATTATTCTCTGAAATAGAATACATTTGCCACACTTTGTTCTTATATATCACGTTGACTGAAGGCTTTGATGAATGTTAGTTGATTCCCACATGGTAAATTTTTTAAATGGGATTAGAGTTGTAGGAAAACATTTTATTTAAAGGTAATTTCAGAAGGATATATAGATTAATTGACAGGCAGATTAAATTACTTTTCTGTAATCTGGAAAGTGATTTATCACTGTCACAGCCATAGTGGTTTTTAAAAATGCCGAACTAATAGGGAAATGTGTCTTCTGGCTAAATTGTGCTCTCAGATCTGTACTGCAGAATGATGTAGACTCTAGTGTTTTGTTTTCTCCAACCAAAGTGGCAGAGTGCTACACATATAAAAAGAGCAGAATATCTGAGTTGAGATCAACCACACTGATATCCGTAGGTTCACAAAGCAAATATAGGCCCTTATCCTGCAAGCTGTGCTGGGCATTCCACAAATGTACAAGGAAGAGAGGATAAATATTTCCAGTATGAGGCCTGTAAAAATCTTCTGTATCCATATTTCTCTGGGTACAAAAGATTTAGGGACAGATTCTGTCCTCCACTCCAACCTCTTTTATGCTGCTCCAGCCACCTATTAAGGTAACCATACGTTCTGGTTTGGTTGGGACAGTCCCCTTTTTAAGTTCAGTCCCAGCTGTCCTGATGTTTTTGGGAAGAGTGGGGGGAGGGGGGGGCGAGTGGTAATGCTAGCCCCATGCAGGGGGGAGGCAGGCTTAGGCGAGCAGCCATGCCAGCCCCGTGTGGGGCGGGCAGGGCAGGGCTCAGGTGAGCGACTTAGGTCAGCCCCATGTGGAGGGGGATTCAGACAAGCAGCTTGGGCCAGCCCCATGCTGGGCCAGCCCCATGTGTGTTGGGGGGGAGCTCAGGCTAGCCCCACACAGTGTCCCGTTTTCCATTCCAGAGCTGTGATGCAAGGGCCAGTGAAGAATTTCCCAGGTGCAGGCAAAGTATAGGAGTGCTGTAAATGGTTCCATGCAATTCACGTCACTGGAGGGGGGGTCTCTGTAGTGCATGCTGCTCTGGAGATGCAGGTCTTCTCCAGACCATGAGCAACTGATTGGCAGAACTTGGGAGGCAGCCATAAACTAGAGCAGCCTCTGGCTACTCGAATTTTTGCGGGGTGGGGTGGTTTGGGGGATGTTTCAGCCCTCAGAACAGCCTTGCTGTTTATGTTGCACTCTCTGGGCTCTGCTTCCTGGTAGGGTTGCCAACTTTCTAATTACATAAACTGAACACCCTTGCCCACCCACCCCTTCCCTGAGGCCCCACCCCTCCCCATTCCCCACTCACTCCAGCCCCCGACCCGCTGGTTGCTCTCTGTCCCCCACCCTCACTCACTTGCACTGGGCTGGAGCAGGGGGTTGGGATGCTGGAGCGGTGAGGGCTCCAGCTGGTCGGTGCAGGCTCCAGGTGGGGTGTGAAATTAGGGGTTCAGGGTGCAGGAGAGGGCTCAGGGCTGGGGTAGGGTGTTGGGGTGCGGAAGGCGATGTGGGGTGCAGTCTCTGTGAGGGTGTTTGGGTGCAGGAGGGGTTCCGACCTGTTTGGGGTACAGGCTCCAGCCGGGTGGTACTTACCTCCAGCAGCTCCTGGTCAGCGGTGCAGTGGGGCTAAGGCTGGCTCTGCACTGCTCTTGGAAGCAGCCGCCACGTCCGGCTCCTAGGTGGAGGTGCAGTCAGGAAGCTTTGCATGATGCACGCTGCCTGTGCCTGCGGGTGCTGTCCCCGCAGCTCCCTTTGGCCACGGTTCCCAGCCAATGGGAGTTGCGGAGGTGGTGCTTGGGGCGGGGGCAGTGCGAGGCGCTTCCGTGATTCCACCTGCATGTAGGGGCCGCAGGGACATGCCTGTCGTTTCCAGGAGCTGCTCAGAGCCAGGGCAGGCAGGGAGCCTGCCTTAGCCCCACTGCACCACTGACCAGACTTTTAATGGCCCGATCAGTGGTGGTGACCGGAGCCACCAGGGTCCTTTTTCGACTGGGCTTTCCGGTAGAAAACCGGATGCCTGGCAACCCTACTTCCTGGTGGCACAGACCAGGGCCTCAGCCTTATTGCTTGTGTAAGTAAGGAATGGTTTCTTCACCAAATGTCCTGCAAACAATGTCTCCATTCCAAAAAATGACGATTTTCAGCCAGGACATTTTGCTCATTGGTGAAATTTCATGGCAATGTCTATTTTTCACAATGAAAAAAACAGGAGTAGCTACCTTTTCATGCAGTGTGTTCATGCAGGGGGAGGAAAGAAGGTGTAAGAGATAGGATAAGGAAAAAACATTACCTCTGGCACCTCAGATAGGGACAGGGCTGGCAGGAGCACCAGGTGGGCAGGGGAGAGTGTGGGGGGGAACTGCAGGTGGAAGGCGTGGGGAGGGTTCCCCCGCTTGTCCAAGCCCAGGGCCCCACAGTACCATAATCCACCTCTGACAGGAATGATGAGTCAAATACTGTGTTAGATTCCACTGATCTGGAGCTAGAATGGCTCCATGCCAAGCTTGTTTCTCTTAAGGAATGTGCTGTAACACTTGGAATTCCACCTTGGAACATTTTTCTCCTGGGGTGGATTTTTCCCTTCACCTGGATACAGAACAGGCTACTTGCAGACTGGACTAAAATGATTCACAATTTTTCTGGGTTCTGAAACCAAAGTAGGTCATCCATTCCTCCCTGTTGAAGGGAAAGGACTGTCGAATCATGGAAGTAAATGTGTGGTGTCAGAGAGAGGGCTTTGGCTTCTTAGCCCTGGTCTACACTAGGACTTTAGGTCGAATTTAGCAATGTTAAATCGATTTAAACCTGCACCCGTCCACACAGTGAAGCCCTTTATTTCGACTTAAAGGGCTCTTTAAATCGATTTCCTTACTCCACCCCTGACAAGTGGATTAGCGCTTAAATCGACGTTCCCAGCTCGAATTTGGGGTACTGTGGACACAATTCGATGGTATTGGCCTCCGGGAGCTATCCCAGAGTGCTCCATTCTGACCACTCTGGACAGCACTCTCAACTCAGATGCACTGGCCAGGTAGACAGGAAAAGAACCGCGAACTTTTGAATCTCATTTCCTGTTTGGCCAGCGTGGCAAGCTGCAGGTGACCATGCAGAGCTCATCAGCACAGGTGACCATGATGGAGTCCCAGAATCGCAAAAGAGCTCCAGCATGGACCGAACGGGAGGTACGGGATCTGATCGCTGTTTGGGGAGAGGAATCCGTGCTATCAGAACTCCGTTCCAGTTTTCGAAATGCCAAAACCTTTGTGAAAATCTCCCAGGGCATGAAGGACAGAGGCCATAACAGGGACCCGAAGCAGTGCCGCGTGAAACTGAAGGAGCTGAGGCAAGCCTACCAGAAAACCAGAGAGGCGAACAGCCGCTCTGGGTCAGAGCCCCAAACATGCCGCTTCTATGATGAGCTGCATGCCATTTTAGGGGGTTCAGCCACCACTACCCCAGCCGTGTTGTTTGACTCCTTCAATGGAGATGGAGGCAATACGGAAGCAGGTTTTGGGGACGAAGAAGATGATGAGGAGGAGGAGGTTGTAGATAGCTCACAGCAAGCAAGCGGAGAAACCAGTTTTCCCGACAGCCAGGAACTGTTTCTCACCCTAGACCTGGAGCCAGTACCCCCCGAACCCACCCAAGGCTGCCTCCTGGACCCAGCAGGCGGAGAAGGGACCTCTGGTGAGTGTACCTTTTAAAATGCTATACATGGTTTAAAAGCAAGCATGTGAAAGGATTACTTTGCCCTGGCATTTGCGGTTCTCCTAGATGTAGTCCTAAAGCCTTTGCAAAAGGTTTCTGGGGAGGGCAGCCTTATTTCGTCCTTCATGGTAGGACACTTTTATCACTCCAGGCCAGTAACACATACTCGGGAATCACTGTAGAACAAAGCATTGCAGTGTATGTTTGCTGGCATTCAACCAAAATCCGTTCTTTCTCTCTCTGTGTTATCCTCAGGAGAGTGAGATATAATTCATGGTCACCTGGTTGAAATAGGGTGCTTTTCTTCAGGGACACATTCCTGCTGGGCTGTTTGCCTGTGGCTGAGCAGAAATGTTCCCCGCTGTTAGCCACGGGGAGGGGGGAGGGTTGAGGGGGTAGTCACGCGGTGGGAGGAGGCAAAATGCGACCTTGTAACGAAAGCACATGTGCTATGTATGTAATGTTAACAGCAAGGTTTACCCTGAAAGAGTGTAGCGACTGTTTTATAAAATGTGTCTTTTTAAATACAGCTGTCCCTTTTTTTTTCTCCACCAGCTGGATGTGTTTCAATGATCACAGGATCTTCTCCTTCCCAGAGGCTAGTGAAGCTTAGAAAGAAAAAAAAACGCACTCGAGATGAAATGTTCTCCGAGCTAATGCTGTCCTCCCACACTGACAGAGCACAGACGAATGCGTGGAGGCAAATAATGTCAGAGTGCAGGAAAGCACAAAATGACCGGGAGGAGAGGTGGAGGGCTGAAGAGAGTAAGTGGCGGGCTGAAGACAGGGCTGAAGCTCAAATGTGGCGGCAGCGTGATGAGAGGAGGCAGGATTCAATGCTGAGGCTGCTGCAGGACCAAACCAGAATGCTCCAGTGTATGGTTGAGCTGCAGCAAAGGCAGCTGGAGCACAGACTGCCACTGCTGCCCCTCTGTAACCAACCGCCCTCCTCCCCAAGTTCCATAGCCTCCACACCCAGACGCCCAAGAACGCGGTGGGGGAGCCTCCGGCCAACCAGCGACTCCACAACAGAGGATTGCCCAAAAAAAAGAAGGCTGTCATTCAATAAATTTTAAAGTTGTAAACTTTTAAAGTGCTGTGCTTAAAGTGCTGTGTGGCATTTTCCTTCCCTCCTCCACCACCCCTCCTGGGATACCTTGGTAGTCATCCCCCTATTTGTGTGATGAATGAATAACGAATGCATGACTGTGAAGCAGCAATGACTTTATTGCCTCTGCAAGCGGTGATTAAAGGGAGGAGGGGACGGTGGTTAGCTTACAGGGAAGTAGAGTGAACCAAGGGGCGGGGGGTTTCATCAAGGAGAAACAAACAGAACTTTCACACTGTAGCCTGGCCAGTCATGAAACTGGTTTTCAAAGCTTCTCTGATGCGTACCGCGCCCTCCTGAGCTCTTCTAACCGCCCTGGTGTCTGGCTGCGCGTAACCAGCAGCCAGGCGATTTGCCTCAATCTCCCACCCCGCCATAAACGTCTCCCCCTTACTCTCACAGATATTGTGGAGCACACAGCAAGCAGTAATAACAGTGGGAATATTGGTTTCGCTGAGGTCTAAGCGAGTCAGTAAACTGCGCCAGCACGCCTTTAAACGTCCAAATGCACATTCTACCACCATTCTGCACTTGCTCAGCCTGTAGTTGAACAGCTCCTGACTACTGTCCAGGCTGCCTGTGTACGGCTTCATGAGCCATGGCATTAAGGGGTAGGCTGGGTCCCCAAGGATACATATAGGCATTTCAACATCCCCAACAGTTATTTTCTGGTCTGGGAAGAAAGTCCCTTCCTGCAGCTTTTGAAACAGACCAGAGTTCCTGAAGATGCGAGCGTCATGCACCTTTCCCGGCCATCCCACGTTGATGTTGGTGAAACGTCCCTTGTGATCCACCAGAGCTTGCAGCACTATCGAAAAGTACCCCTTGCGGTTTATGTACTCAGCGGCTTGGTGCTCTGGTGCCAAGATAGGGATATGGGTTCCGTCTATAGCCCCACCACAGTTAGGGAATCCCATTGCAGCAAAGCCATCCACTATGACCTGCACATTTCCCAGGGTCACTACCCTTGATATCAGCAGATCTTTGATTGCGTGAGCTACTTGCATCACAGCAGCCCCCACAGTAGATTTGCCCACTCCAAATTGATTCCCAACTGACCGGTAGCTGTCTGGCGTTGCAAGCTTCCACAGGGCTATCGCCACTCGCTTCTCAACTGTGAGGGCTGCTCTCATCCTGGTATTCATGCGCTTCAGGGCAGGGGAAAGCAAGTCACAAAGTTCCATGAAAGTGCCCTTACGCATGCGAAAGTTTCGCAGCCACTGGGAATCGTCCCAGACCTGCAACACTATGCGGTCCCACCAGTCTGTGCTTGTTTCCCGAGCCCAGAATCGGCGTTCCACAGCATGAACCTGCCCCATTAGCACCATGATGCATGCATTGGCAGGGCCCATGCTTTCAGAGAAATCTGTGTCCATGTCCTGATCACTCAAGGGACCGCGCTGACGTCGCCTCCTCGCCCGGTATCGCGTTGCCATGTTCTGGTGCTGCATATACTGCTGGATAATGCGTGTGGTGGTTGATGTGCTCCTAATTGCCAAAATGAGCTCAGTGGCCTCCATGCTTGCCTTGGTATGGCGTCCGCACAGAAAGAAGGCGCGGAACGATTGTCTGCCATTGCTCTGACGGAGGGAGGGGCGACTGACGACACGGCTTACAGGGTTGGCTTCAGGGAGCTAAAATCAACAAAGGGTGTGCCTGTACATCAAGGAGTATTTCAGGCAGGACTGCACGGAGGGTTCCAATAAGAAATGGTGCACCAAAGTTATCGTTGTTATTGGAACAAGGAGGTTAGCCTGGCCTCTGATTGATACATGGCTAGATTAACCTCGCTGCGCCTTCTCTGTGACTGACTGCAGTGTGATCTAGACAGGGGAGGAGGAAAATGAGTCCAAAACAAATCTGGTCTATTTCTTGTTCTGACCCACTCCATCGATCCTTTACATCTTTGGCTGGCAGCAGACAAAAAAGGCGCGAAATGATTGTCTGCCCTTGCTTTCACGGGGGGAGGGAGGGTGGGAACGGGGTCCTGACGATATGTACCCAGAACCACCCGCGACAATGTTTTAGCCCCATCAGGCATTGGGATATCAACCCAGAATTCCAATGGGCAGCGGAGACTGCGGGAACTGTGGGATAGCTACCCACAGTGCAACGCTCCAGAAGTCGACGCTTGCCTCGGTACTGTGGAAGCGCTCCGCCGAGTTAATGCACTTAATGCACTTAGAGCATTTTCTGTGGGGACACACACACTCGAATATATAAAACCGATTTCAAAAAAACCGACTTCTATAAATTCGACCTAATTTCGTAGTGTAGACATACCCTTAGACAATGAGCTGATGTTGCAGGAAAGAGGATTACTATGCTGGGGTGGGCTCCATCACTCAAATACTGGGAAGAGCATCTTTGGACATTGCCTGGCTAGTCTGATAAGGAGAGCTTTAAACTAGGTCCTCTGGGGGTTGGTGACAAAAATCCAGACAATGTGCTGGACAAGAAGGAAGGGGCTAATTTCTGGAAAAGTGTCTAGAAATCACAACTGCATTAAAGAGGCAAAAAGAGAAGCAATAGGGCAGTCTGCAAAATATCTTAGATGCCTATATACAAATGCAAGGAGTATGGGGAACAAGCGGGATGAACTAGAAGCCACGGTATATGAAGAAAATGATGACCTAATTGGGATCACAGAGACTTGGTGGGACAACTATCATGATTGGAGTACCAGCATTGAGGGATATAGCTTGTTCCAAAAAGATAGGTATGGGAGAAAAGGAGGCGGTGTTGCACTGTATGTCAAGAATGTATGCACTTTCTCCGAGGTCCAAGGCGAAGTGAGTGACAGACCCACTGAGAGTCTCTGGGTGAGGATACCAAGGGAAAAGAACAGGAGTGATGTTATGGTAGAGGTCTATTATCAAATCAGGAAGAGGAAGTGGGTGAGTCATTCTACAAACCGGTAACAAGGTTAGCTGACACACAAGAACTAGTATTAATGGGGAATTTTAACTGGAGGATGAAGGGGCAATCACTAGCAGCCAGCACAGATTTACCAAGAACAAATCATGCCAAACCAGCTTGATTTCCTTCTTTGACAGGGTAACTGATTTGGTGGATACAGGGAATGTGGTGGACATAATATTCCTGGTCTTCAGCAAGGCTTTTGACACAGTCCCACGTGAGAGTCTGATAAGTGAGCTGGAGAAATGTGGGCTCGACAGAACTACCAGTAAGTGGATACATAATCGGTTAAACAACCACAAACAACGAATAACTATTAATGGAGTGATGTCAGAGTGGATGGAGATCTCAAGTGGGGTTCCACAGGGATCCGTTCTGGGTCCAGTATTGTTTAACATCTTTATTAATGACCATAGAGAGCACGCTGATCAAGTTTGCAGATGACACAAAGCTGGGGGGCGGGTTGCCAATATTTTAGAGGCTAGAGCTAAAATTCAGAGGGATCTTGATAAATTGGAGAACTGGGCTACAGGCAACAAAATAAAATTCAGCAAAGATAAATGTCAGGTGCTGCACTTAGGGAAGAAATATCGAACGCACAAGTACAGAATGGGGTGGGGGGGGGAGAAACTGGCTTGGCAGCAGCATGGCTGAGAAGGATCTGGGCTTTGTGGTGGATCACAGCCTCAGCATGAGTCAGTGATGTGATGATGTTGCAAAAAACGCAAATGTAATGTCAGGTTGCATTAACCGAGGCATAGCATGCGAGTCATGGGAGGGGATAGTGCTGCTCTGCTGGGCGCTGGTTAGGCCTCAGCTGGAGTCCAGTTTTGATCACCAGTGTATAGAAAGGATGTAGAGAAACGAAAGGATCCAGAGGTGAGCAGCAAAGATGATCAAAGGGATGGAATGCAAGTCTTATGAGCAAAGGCTGAAGGAACTGGGTATGTCTCGTTTAGAAAAGAGGAGTTTAAGGGGGGGCATGAGAGTGGTCTTCAGATATTTGAAAGGCTGCCATTTAAAAAAAAAAAGGGAGAAAGGTTGTTCTCTCTTACCACAGAGGGCAGGACAATAGACCATGGGTTCAAACTACAGCACAGCAGATTTAGATGAAATCTCAGGACAAATTATTTCCTATTGGTAAGAACAGCAGGACAATGGAACAGACGCCTCGGGAGGTTGTGGAAGCGCCTCCCCTGGAGGTGTTCATAAGGAGGCTGGAGAACCACCTGTCTTGGATGATTTAGACACAACAAATCCTGCATCTTGGCAGGGGGTTGGACTAGATGACCCTTGCGGTCCCTTCTAACACTGTATACATATAGATATAGATATACATAAGTACATGATTCTATTATTCTAAAACCACGAACTACAAGACTGGAGCAATATGCCCTATATACCGCATCTCAAAAGCTACATGAATGTTCAGACTATTGTAAAGTGCATTCTGTTCGCAGTCCTTGTGAATAAAGCTATCCTCTTATTTGTGGTTGTTTTTCAGGCTGATCAAAATCCATATATCCCCTGCCAAAGACTTAATGTACAATGTTGTATATTAGCTTGCCTTTTTCCATGTCGAATCTCATTTTATTACTTTCTGCCCATGTTTCTAACTCTCTAGGTGCTTTGTATGGCTGCATTTCTCTCCCTTGTCTGGAGCTTCAGCTTCTTTCCTCTTTAGAATCATCTGCAAATTTTATTATTAACTTACTGTTTACGCCTTATTTCTGATCATTTTGAACAAGACTGGACTTAGCGAAAATTCTCCTTGGCATGCCATTAAAGACCTCTTCCCCACTCTGCAGTTATAATCCTTTGTTTATGGTCTTTCAGCCAGTTTTCAGTCCATGTGACATGGTTTATATCCAAACGGAATACAATTAATAAGAGCAAGATTTCATGGAATACTGAACAAAGTACTTTGCTAAAGCCAAGTGTGTTACATCTAGCACGTTCCCTTCAGACAGTCATTTTATAATTATGTTGGCTCTGGTTTTGTTTTTTAAAGGAATCAAGGGCATCTGTCAAATGCTGGTCCATATACCTGTAAATCCATGTTGAAACTCATATGACAGTATTCAGGGCTCACTTCAGTGAAGCTCTTATAAATGGGCTTAAGTTCCCTATTCAGCAGTATACATAAGTACATGCTTAAGAGTGGGGGCCCCAAAGTAAAATGTTTTTCCCATTTAAAATTAAACTGGGGAGGTACACTCTCCATCCCAATTCACCAAGCTTTCATCCTGTTACCAGGGAAGATGGCAACTTTCATTTGGTAAACTCAGAGCCATTCTTTTTCTCTGAAATATTGACACTTCCATAGATATTTATTTGATATTTGGAGTGTGTGTGTATATATATATATATATATGGGAAGGCAATTTTACCCCTTGTTTAAAAGTGAAACAAAACAAAAAATCCCCTATATAATGCAAGTTATGGGCCCGATCCTGCAAACATTTACTAACAAGTATAGGGCCTGGTCCAGTTCCATTAAAATCAATGGAGTCTTTCCACTGACTTCATGGGGGTTGGCTCAAGGCCAGAGTGATCAGTAAGTAATCCTATCCATTTAACTTAAACTTTCATCATATCAAGTTATTGGGATTTCTACCATGAATTCTCCCTATGCTTGGTAGTGTGTGTCTGAAGATTGCAACCCAGATTCCTTTGCTATAATGGCTGTAAAGGATTTATTGTAAATATGTGGCCATTACAGACACTATTTTGAATTAGCAGGATTTCCACAATTAAATTTAACTTTTTGACTGAAATTTGTTTTTTCCCCCTCACACCCTTCTAGTACAGATGCCTACAAATATTACTGGAGGAACAATCATAAAACCCATTCAATTTTATATATATATTTAAAATATATATATTTTAAATGCTCCTTTTAGAAGGTAGATTAAATTATATAGAAAAATCCTTATCAGGCCATGTTCATGTGGGTGTCTAATGTTAGATAGAGGAGTTTGAAAATGTTGGCCCACACTGAAATGATTATTGAAGTTTTCCAACAATAAATATTTTCCACTAATAAAATATTACAGGGCATATTCAAATCCTTAGCCCTGATCCTCCCAAGTCTTACTCATATACTTAACATTGCACACCATGAGTAATCTTCATTGCCTTTAATAGGACTACTCAGTGCACAGAGTAGAGCATGAGCTTAAGTCTTTGCAGGATCAGAGCCCTTGGCAGTATGGTGCTGGGCAGAACCTACCCTGATAGTAGCCTAGAACAGCATGAATTCACATATGTCCTTCTGGATTCAATAACATTTCTGCACACAGAGTAAAGTACAACAAAAAGGAAATGCATCCAGGTGAGAGAAGAAGTCAGTCCCATCCCACACCTTCCTCGTAAGGAAGAGTATCTCACATTTCCTCCAGGAGCTCTTGTGTTGTTAATGTTTTGAGAATGGGAAAGGCCTGGGTTGTGGACAAAGCAGCCAGTGAGATGCAGGGAGGGAGATCAAGGAAGCCCCTTACTAAAACTCTGAAGGGAGACGATGTTTCCTTTAATGGAGTTCACTCCCTGTAAGAGTTCAGCTCAGCTGACTGTGCCTTCAAGGACACCCTTGTGGCTTGTAAAAATACAGAAGTGCAAATCTTGTGCCTTCGAAATGGAGCAGGTTACACCAGGTGGCCAGTATTTAAAACAAACTCACAAAACTTCCCAGGAGAGGATAAAAATGCTCTCAGTAATAGGCCTTACACATGTGTGTGTGCGTGCATAAGGAGCCCAGTGATGGGAGAACTGAGAGCCTGATCCAAAGAGCATTGCAGTTAATATTGAAAGCCCGCCTCACATTGACACAGGCATAGTGGATTGGCAAAGTCCTCTGAATACGTACATTTTTAGGTGTTATGTTAAGCTGTATCACATGGAGGAAGGCCCGTATCACCTAATGCAGAATTTACCCCAAATATCTCCTCTAGCAAGTGGAGACACGATATAAATCTTAACTAGAATGTGCGGTAGAGCAGAGTGAGGTCAGTTACTCAGGCAGGATGGGCGTTCCGAAATAATCCAAGAAGCTGTTCGTGAGCACCAGTGTTTTTACACCTCTCCCATCTTTTCATTGTTTCTTCCATGAGATCTCCCAGTGTACAACTCCTCTCAGCAGTTTGCACACAAAATGAGTTCATGGCCTCTCCTCAAACGGTACATGTAATGTGTATGCTCATACTAAGATTTCATAATGATCTACTTTAATTTCCCAGGCACACATTCCTGAAGGTCTCTAGGCGCCATGACAGAAAGTACTAAAAACATCGTTAATGTACTGCAAATAGACAGCATGCCTCAGGCTATAAACTACACCAGAAGCAGAGGCAAACAACAACAAATCACACCAGGTACATTGGCCAATAAACAAACAACTCCACAATAAACAGCATAGGAGAAAGGAAATACAGGCAAGCAGCAGCTGTCCTAAAGTGGCCATTTTGAAACTGACTGCTGCTTGCTGCATTCCCCTCTTTGCCAGCTGGTAAATAGTCCTGCCCTTCCCGTTATGTTTTCACATTCTTGCACCAGCCGTTGTAATGGCCTGGTCTCAATAAACAGACCTGCCTAAGACAAAGTCTGGAATGCTGGACAGTTGAAGTGGCTGCCTAATGACCAGAGTGAAGGACACAATGCAAATACAGCAGAGAAGGTCAAAATATGCAGAGATCATTTTTAAACTAAGGTGAAGATCCATCCATGTAAAACCTTCTGCTTTGCTTAAGCCCCATGTCTGACCCCCCCCACAGAGGGTAAGACAGGAACACAGGCAGACTGTAGGCACAGAAGGACATTGTGACTTTATATGCTGCACTCTGTACTAGTCCTCAGCTGGCTCCTGCAAAAGAGGTTGTTGGGGCATACTGGGGAAGGGGCTACAGGATCACAGCTCTGTGGAGCCAGTGGCCTTAAAGCACTGCACAGCTCTGAGTAGCCAGGTCGAACTCTGAGGCGATGTGTGCAGAGAAGGAATCCTTCTCCCCCTCCTTCCCAAATGTGATGATTCGCTACAGAGTTGTTCCCATAGGCTGTTATATGCTGCTCCCCCATGCCATGTACAAGGAGGATCTAATAGGCCTGCTGCCATCTGTTCCCTACTTGCTGCCACTCGGAGAACTTAAAGAAGGGCCTTTGCACCATACTGGGGGCTATGCAACCTTAGCATGGTCCTCTGGAATCCTACACCTGCCCAGCCACTCACTCAGACAGCGGAGAGCTACACCGACTCCACTGTTAAGGGAAGCCTTGAGAAACTGGGCGGTTTGGAGGAACCTTGAATTGTCCGAAGGAGAATGGGGCAAGGGTGGATGCCAGTGACCACTATTTCAATTCATAGGCTAGGATAGTCGCTAGGGAGAGGCCCCACCACCTCTGCACTGCTTGTGGGGTGAATTCGGTCCCCTCCAGCCATTCCTGCAGTTCTCCCTGGGAAGAATGATTTCTTGAGTTTGCACAGGGATAGGTTGAAAGAAGTAGATCGAGTGCTCCTCATTGTGTTTCAATGCACCAGCCAAGGAGGGGGAGCTGAGAGGGGAGCACTGCTCAGCCAGACCAGGGAGCTGAGGGGGATCTGGAGGGTGGGGGAGCTGCGGCTCAGCCAGACCAAGGAGAGGAGGGGGAGCTATGGGGGGAGCTGCTGCTCTGTCACACTAGGGAGAGGAAGGAGAGTAGTGGGGGGAGCTGGACCTCAGCCAGACCAGGGAGAGGAGGGGGAGCTGCCCTCTGAGGGACCTGACCCCTGTGGTTAAGTTTTATTTGAATAACTTCACATTCTTGGTGTTAGTAAATCATAGCAAGAAAATCGAGAGGACACAGATTCCATATGAGATAGAAGAAAATCAGTACCTGAATAGATGGGCTGTTGTACATAATGAACTTGCCTGCCTTACGCACCCCTTCCTCCCTTCCCCCCAGTGCTATCGCATGAGTCAGAGTGGGTGTATCATAGATAATTAGCCCATGTTACCATTCGTGTTGGAACAACTACCTTGCAAAGCTACCTCTTATCATGAAAGAACTGCCAATTGAATGACCTGGACCAGACAGCTACGTGACCTATTCCGTTTGAGAGACTACCCTGCAGTTTGATGCTTGTTGGATTAGGAAGTGTGACCACAGTAATTAGCAGGACGTTTCTGGATCTGGACATGGCACACTAAACGCAGGACAGGCTCTTTGAGAAGGCTGACCTTGGTGAATTAGGAGTGGGGTGCACAGAGCTGGGGGCCCTGGGATGGAGAGAGGAAGAAAGAAAGCTAGAGGGCTGATTCTACATTGCCGACCTCGATGTAGAGTTGATAAGGTGGATCTGATCCTAGAGGCTGATGGCTGAAAAAAGGCTTGCTGATGACCCTGTAAGTGGAGAGTTTATGCATGGAGCAGGACGAGTTAAAACAGACCGATTTCCCTGCTCCTGCACACATATGCTCCTAAATGCCAGGAGAGTCCAAAGGGATCAAGTGTTAGATCGATTTGTTCTATAGGGTACAAAACATGATTTCTAGCAGTTGGACAATTTAGAGGGAAAATGTGCACAAGAGTCTTTTGTGGAGCGTAAATAAAGCAAAGGTACATGGGGGGAAAATTATGCTATCCAAACACCTATCTTCTCTATCAGCAAATGTTGCCTTAAAGGCAAAAGCTTGTTTTTTCAGTGTGCTGTGCTTGTATTAGTCACACCCATTTATTTTTGGCATAATTCACGCACTACTTGAAACTTGGCAAGAGTAGGGATATTATGGCCAAGATTCAGTCTTGCTTCAAGAGTTTCTATGAATATGAATGCCTGAAGTTTACAGAGGCTTACTCTGTCACTATAGCAACACATATTTGTTGTGAAACCCTTGTGTTTTTAAGACAAGAACCTGTACATTAAGTTCACATTCAATAGGATGTGTAATGCTGGTGACTATATATATAATTTTTATTGAGTTTCAAATACCAGGGAAAGGATAAATTTAGGGTATTAGGTAAAATGTGATTTGATCATAAACACACTAATGCTTAGTTAGATGGAAGTAAATTAGTTTTGGGGTCCCTTCTTAGGAGGCACTGAGCACTCTCAGTTCTCACTAAGGTCTAAATGAGTTCAAGGTTCTCAGAAGTGGTACTCAAAACCATGCAGGAGCATGTCCTTTATTTATAATAATGTAGACCTAATGTAGCATCCAGTGTTTAAACGGACATTGTCAGTTTGCCTTTTTAAAAAATGATTTATTAAGGAAATAAACCCCCCAGTTTCTGAGAGACCAGTACCATTTCAGTAATCTGGTTTTGATTTTTAGAAAAACATATTTTTTAAAAAAATGCCTGCTTGCTCATTGATGTTCATACATAGGCCCTACCAAATTAATGGCTGTGAAAGATGCATCGTGGACCGTGGAATCTGGACTCCCCTGTGAAATCTGGGTATTTCAGGAGGGGTTGCAGTATTGTCACTCTTCCTTCTGTGCTGGCTTCAGAGCTGGGCAGCCAGAGAGCGGCCGCTGTTGGCTCGGCGCCCAGCTCTGACAGCAGCGCGGCCACCCGCAGCAGTATGGAAATAAGGGTGTCAATACTGTGACCCCCCCTACAATAGTCTGGCGACCTCCCCGCAACCTCCTTTTGGGTTGGCACCCCAATGGTTACAACACCGTGAAATTTAAGATTTAAATAGCTGAAACTGTGACATTTAAGATTTTAAAAATCCTATGACCGTGAAATTTACCAAAATGGACTGTGACTTTGGTTGGGCCCTATTCATAAGGGAAAATTGACTAGGGGCATGATCCTGTCATGAGCTTTGTACAGGCAGAACCCTGCAGTGAAGTCCATAGCGCTCTGTGTGGGTACAAGGGTCATTGCAGGATTAGGACCTTACTGAATGTGCATGACAGATTGTCAAATACACAGAGAATGTAAACTGGAAAAAAGAGGGTGTGTTTTCCCTGCTGACTTCTTTCATCTGTAATAATCTTAGATGTTTTGGGTAACCAGCATAGGTACAAAATTTTCAGATGTGAATGGGATTTTCCAATTGATCGTGTCCCTTTAAAGTGATATTAAGGGCCATGTTTTCAAACCAGCTTCTAAGTTCTGAGCCTCTAAAGCAGTGGTTTTCAACAGATCCCTGGAGGTCTGCAGACTATGTCTAAGGGGTCCACAAAAGGTTGTCATTACTATAGAACAGTGGTTTCCAGCCTGTGGTCCACAGATTATGTCTAAGCTTTCCAGAGGGCTCCACACCTCCATTCGAATTTTTTTAGGGGTCTGCAAATGAAAAAAGCTTGAAAACAACTGGTCTAAAGACTTACACACATGCTCAGCTTTTGCATTGTGAAGAATTTCATTGAAGACACCGTGTGTAAAATTAAATGTATGTGAGTCTTTAAAGGGTCAGGACCTAAATCAGTGCACACCAATTTTGCATGTTCAAAAACACCAAAGAAATTCAGAATTAATGCTGTTTTTCCACCCACTGACTTGGGTCTGTATTTCAAAAGTCTAATATCACCAGGCAGGAGGTTTATGGGGAATAACTCCCATCAGTACGAACAGCAATTATGTGACCCAAATCCCTGAAGTATCAGGAGGGAATGGACACATATGTCATAAAGCGTAAGGGAATAGTTCACTTTATGGAAGTGACAGACGTGCAAAACTATATTTTTACATGAAGCTGTTTTCAGTTAAACAAGTACATAAAAATGTCTTAAACAGAAAACTTTAATTTTGTGGTTGCAACCTTATGTATTTTAAAATGGCCAAACCCATTTAAAATTTTTTTGGTTAAAAACCACTTGCCCTTCCCTTCCCAATTCCTGTAATTCTTCACTTCTGGGCAGCAGCTTTGCAGTAGTAGATAACTGTAGAGCTGTGAGATATTTGGGAGATTATGCCTGGTAAGCAAGCTCTGAAAACCAATTGTCTTTGTTATTTTTTAAACTTATTTTTATTTGAGGTCTTGCAGTAACAATATAATAAATGATCAATGTATAAATGGCCCCCTCAAGGATTGAACTCACAACCCTGGGGTTAGCAGGCCAATGCTCAAACCACTGAGCTATCCCTCCCCCCCATAACTCGTATTTCATATTTCATAACTCATCTGAGCTATATCGTCTTATAAACAGTTTCTTTGGTCACATTTGCTGCTAATAACTTGGAAAGCTAATACACTGGAAAGCTGGAATGTGTAAATCACAGGATGAAGTCACTGATCATATGCATTCAGATTTTAAACCAATGAAAACATAAAATCAAAGGAGATTGAAATTAAAAGCCTGGATAATTTTACTTGCCATCTCACTGGGCCTTGGGTAAACTGAGTAAGAGTGAATGGATAACATTAAAGGCCATTTTTTAAAAAAGTAGCCTCTAATTATTAAAATTTCATGCACAGCTGAATGCACAAACAAAATCTGCGTGAGCAAAATTAGAGGTTAGGTTATGGCTGACATAAAACGTCCTATGCAAGCATATAAATGTACTCTAGCCTATTTGATGGCTGGTTGTAAGCCTCTCTGGGTTTTGGTAGCAGGAGATAGACACTAAACCTTGGACTGGACTTTTGGGGAGTCATTTTGCTTGGTCAGCTGTGGGAGTGAGCTGGCGGGGAGTAATACCTCATGGTAGTTCAGATGTATGAGCATTTCCTGCTTTTATTCAGCATCCCAGTAGATTAGTGGTTTTGACTTCAGTCCTTCACTAGTACACCCTGTTCTCTATTGCACTGATGTCCATTAGGTTTCCATACACAGAAGCTGTCACTTTTTCCAGGGCAAAGATGTTGGCCTTTCCTTTAGTGCTTTGATAGGCAGCCTGACTGATAGGTAGCCTGACCACATGCAGTCACAAAGAGTTGGAGCTTGAGATTTCTGGCTCCCTTAAACAGAACAAATGCTACTAGGCTGCAGAAAGAGTAATTACAGATTACTTTCAGGATCAGGAGGCAGCAGTCTCGCTCTGAATATTATATTATAATGTCAGTAGCTCAATTGGCTCCCATCATTGGAGCACATTGAAATTTTCTGGCAACACAGTGCTGTGATTTTCCCTTAGTCTCTTCACATGCCTAATTGGCAAATTGGAGTAAGTACACAAGCTTGGAAGAGTTATTTTGCCCAAGTTTGGCTTTCTAGCTAACAGCTGGCTGTAGCTCCAGGTCCAAATAGATTGCTTTGGACATTTAGAAGAAATGCACGCTTTGCAACTGGCCCACTGGATGTCACTGTGATGCTCTGCAGAAATTCAACTCTAACGAGATTTATCTGGCTGCAAACAAAGATTAATAAAAACAAGTTTGGAAATGTCAATTTCAGGTGTTAAGCTTAGTTCTACTTCTAACTTCTTTCTTTCTGAAGCTTAATGATGTTTTGCTTTGGCTCTCGTCCAATAGCCCTTGCTGATGATCCAGAAAGTAATATCAGCATTAGTCTTTGCAAGATATGGCTTACCTGATATCTTTCCTTGAGTGGAGTTAAAGTGATACAAGCACAAGATGGGATGGAGAATAAATTCTGTGAAAATAGCTAAAGCTGGAGAAAACTGAAGGCTAAACTGATTTAGGAGGCAGTTGTTGCTTTCTAATGAATAATATTACACAGCACTTTTCATCCCTAGATTTCAGGGTACTTTACAAAGAAGAGAAAGATCATATCTCCTATTGTACAGATAGGGAGCCCGGCGATAGAAATAGGAAATGACTTGCCCATTGGTACATAGAAAGTTAGTGACAGAACCAGGAGTAGCACCTAGGGCTTCTGATTTCTGACTCTATATCCACTGAACCACACCACATAAGCTGAGGCCGTGCCACAAGGAAAAACATACGGATTAAGAAGTGGTGATCAAGAGCAAAAGGAATTAGAATACAATACCCGTAATTAGTAAGACAAGTATTTTTCATCTCTGATTATTCTCACTAATGAGGAGAAGTTTTCACTCCTTGAATTGTAGGATTTACGAGTGAGTAGAGGCAGCCAGAAAGACATAGTAATCAGCGAACAAAGAGAGAAGGATATTTGTGCTTCGTTCACAAAGTTCAGTCTGCCTGAACCAGATCCTGGGCTGGTGCTGCGTGTACGGACGCTGCACACTAGAAAAATGAGAACCAGCAACTGCAGCAGCACAGGGCATAAGTAGGGTCAGGCTGCTTCATATTCTTTGGTGCAGGGGATGCGGCCTGTGAAGGTTTAGGTCCTTACGGGGGCCCACATGTATCAATGAGCAGCACACCCGGACCCAATGTACTCTTAGTAGAAATAGGTTGTGTCAAGGGGCTGGACTAGGACCAAACAGAGCATTTCTTGTGCACATTTTTGGAGGGGATCATTAGGCCTGTCTCAGGTTGAACCGCTTTAACCAGATGGGTATAGTTAAAGTGGTACAACCCCCCTAGTGCAGACGCAGTTATACCTATATAAAGGTGCTTTACCCCAGTATAGCTATTCCCATATGGGAAGGGGAATCAGCTATACTGGTATAAGGCACCTATGTACTCATATAACTGTACTCACACTAGGGGATGTACTGGAATAACTATTTTGGTAAAAAACACACCCTAACTGAAATAGTTAGAAAAACTGTGTGTGGACAAGGCTTTAGTCTCAAAGTCATCACCTAAATAGGGCTTAATCTACTAAGGTTGTATGATGTTTGGGGCTGGGACTTTTTTCTTCTTCTCTGTTTGGACAGCACCTTGGACAATGGGGCCCTAATCCTGGATCAGGGCCTCTAGATGTCACTGCAATATAAATAACAGTAAGAGCATACCTGTAGGACCTAGTTAGTCCTCTCATAGAAGTACATGGCAAAATTCCCAGTGACTTAATTGGGATAAGGATCTGGACCAGAATGCATTTGCAGGGCAGACTGAATTTCATTTCTGATCTTCTAGGAAATCCAGTGTGCAAGCAGGTAAGAATTGCTGGGATGTAAATAGCTCCAAGATACATTTGTTTATTAAATAAATATGAAAAAATGGTTTTTATTCTGAAAGTACTTCTGGATGTGTTTCAACTTGACTTCTCTGTACAAAGCAGGATCCCAAGCCTTTCCTAGTTATAACATAAATCAGGAACTGGGAATTGCATGACTTGGAGTTTTGACACTTGTCACTCAGAGAAGAGAGTCTCCCCAAAGAGATTTAGTGAAGGTGTAGGGTATGTTCTCATGTTCCAAACACAACAATGGTACTTAGCACTTAAAGCACTTTACAGTGTCAAAGCCCTTTATGAGCATTAACTAAGCCTCATAAAACCACTGCAAGACAGTAAAATAAATGTTGTTATCACCAATTTATAAATAGGAAGATGACAACAGCATGGGTAAATGGCTGGCCCAAGGCCACACAGCCAGGATTACAGACTTTGGAGCCCCTAACTCCAAGCTTCTTGCTTAGACCACACCCCCGGAACTAAAATATCAACCTATAACTCACGACCTGGGATTGCAGCATGAGAGAGGTGAATGACCAAATAGGAATTCCAAACCTGTGAAGGCCAATAGCTAATTTTTCTGCAGTACAGAGCCATATTCCAATTCTATGTGATTGTGTTACAATGAGGTCACCGATGCATGAGAGCTGCCTGGGAAGTTCCATCATTGTACACATAATCCCATGTGTATGGTTAACCACTTTGAACAGGTGATCGGCCATTCTATCTGGCTATGCAATAAGAAGCAGCGACTGCATCCAGCCAGATCCCTATTAGTTACACAAATGTTATTCCACATCAGGGTAGTAACTTGTCCTCAGTATAGACTCAGTCCTGCTCCCATTGAAGCGAAAGGAAGCAAGATCAAGCTCTGTGTTAACACAAGATCCATCTCTTTCAAGGCCTGATCCAAAATTGATTCAAACCAATCAGAAGAGGCCCACTGACTTATGAACTGGACTAAATTTTGGTCAAACCAGGTCCCGTTTTGGAAAGTTGGCATCAAAACCCCATAAGACATCTGAATGTGCTGATAACTTTTTTTCTGGAGAATGGAAGAATCTGAACATGTCAACAGTTTGGCACAGAAGCAGTTGGGAACCCCCCAGCACGCGCCCACACACACACATAATTCCAAACTTCAGAGCACCACAATGCTGTTTTGAAGGCAAAATTGAGTGCCTTAGATTGATATTACTATCAGAAATGCTGCAAGTGTTTCAATATATTTGTCAAATGAAAGAATGACAAAATTATTACTACAGCTTTAGATATTTCCATAATCACACAAGAAGGACCACCTGTAAAGAAAGCTCAAAGTTACGCTGTCATTGTAGGACCAGAGAAAGTGTCAACATTGATTTAAGAACAAAGTCACACAGCTGACTTTATTTGTTCCTGATCTTCCTCTGTGATATTTCAGTGTGTTTATACAGTGTTACCCCAGGCTGACATTTTCTACGTGTCCAAATTAGTTTAATTTAAAATTGCAATGCATTTGAAGACAGTGAATTACAGTTCATATGCAATAATCTTCCAGACATTTTCACTCTTGCCAGTGATTAGCTCTTATTAACACCACTAATGACTGAATTTGAACAGAATGTTATTTCAAATTACATTAAACTGATGATAAGCACAACATTTCAATTGTTTGGAGTTGAGGTGGAAAAATGAGTCCCTGAAAGCTGAATATGGATTTTTCAGCAAATCAGAACACTAACTATGATGTTTGTTTTAGACTTGAGAGTCTAGACTGAGAAAATACTCTGAAATGTGTCACATTGTCATTTAAAAATGTATGCTTCTAAAATTATGAAAAATATTCTGGATAATAAATAAATCCTTTCAGCCTTGAAGGGCTCCGAGTGGTAAGGATGAGTGAAAACAGAGTTTAAGAATATGGGGAAAGTGGTTTAAGTAACAAGACTGAATAGTAAAGCCCATCAAAGCCATTAAAGCATAAACCAACAGATTTCCAAAAGTGAGAGTCGAAGATTATTTAGCAGGGTAGAGAAGCTTTGCAGGACCCATTTCAAATGAGGGATGGAACAAAAGAATGAGCAATTGCAGATTCAGTGGAGATTTATTTCAGTGGAAGGGAAAACACTTGCTGTGATACCAATTAACCAACAAGATGAACTACGTCACAAACCCGCAGTATTAAAAATGTAAATCCCAAGCCCAAGGGTGCCTGAAATGCAGGTCAGACAATTTGAAGAGAGAATGCATAAAGAGATAACAAGAGCAGCATTCAGTCTGCACCGCTTGCCTGATTATCTCTTTGCCTTCATGCCTACCATACCAGCTCACAATAGGACAGTGTCAGTGAAAGGAAGCAAGAGGACTCGCAAATCTGGAGAAGCAGCCCAGGAAGTGTGATAAGTTGCTCAGCTGCAGACCACAGAGACCAAGACAATGAGAGGAAGGAGGAGAAGGGGATATAAAAGACATTCAGGAATCTCAGTGAGAACAGGTGTGGGAAGAACAAACGTGAAGGAATCATTGCTCGGAATTCCAAATCCTAGGCCCCAGTCCTTCAAACACTTACAGACATGCTTCATTTTAAGTATTTAAGTGACCCCACTGACTACAGTGGAACTTCTCACATGCTAAAAATTAAGCACGTGCACAAGTGTTGGCAGGATCAGGGCCCAAAACATCACACTAGGGAGGAGCCTGAATCCAATTGCCAGATCTCCACTCCCCTTGAATTTTGGATTCAGATCTGGAAACCAGTTGGGGAGTCCAGGCCCATCTTGACATCACAGTGTCAATCATATGCCGACCAATAACCATAACAGGAAGTAGTCCAGTTCTCACACAAGACGAATTAGGGGGTATTTATGTTTACTCAGGTTACCCTTAATAGTTCTAAAGGTAAATACAGTTTATACGGATTTTTAATCACAGATTTAATTCTAACTGTTGTGAAGTATTTGTTATACAGCAAGTGGAGGAATACTAAAAGCCCCTGAAAGCACAGGAAACACAGCCTGATACATAGGACTGTATTGCCATAAAGCAAACCTGGAACACTGAAACATTATCTTTAATAATCAGAGGTGTTGCTTCGCTATTTTAAATCTATGTTATCACAAAGACTTACTTCTCTTTGATTTATAGTGGAGAGATTATCATTTGAGTTAAATGAAAGTTCATAGGGAAAGGAATCCTAAATAGGAATAATTGAAGAGATTCAAGGTTCATTTGCGTTTATATTTATCACGCCAATAGTCTGAAGAAATGCACTTATTTAAAGGAAAATGACAGACCATAATTTACAGACTTTGCCTTTATGGCATCACTTTATTATATATCTCATAATCAGAAATGTTAAGCTTAAGCAGTAATTTATACAAACCGTATTGTCAGAGTTATAAATATCACTAAGCACTAGACTTATGTATCAGTGTCATGCAAGTTGAACCTTTGGATGTAAAGAATTACCCATAATGAAAGTATTCTGTAAAGAACATACTTAGTCCCATCTTTTCCAGTGCTGTTTCATATACTGTGATATACAACTTCTATTGCTCCTTCACATTTTTAAAGTCACTTTCTACAATTCTGGTAGCACATAACTCTGAAATGTTAGGGATAGATTTATAATGCTGCTAGATAATTTGGGTCTTATATTGAAGTAAACTAACACACCTTTAGATCTTCTCGATGGATATCTACGTACAGAAAATATGACGAGTTGCAGATTAAAATAACCGTATTTTCCTTTGTGAACAAAGAATTCAATATTTTTGCAAAACCAATGGCCTTTCAAATATTGTCATGGTTGGGATTGTAATTTTTGCATGCTTCTAATGTTTGAACTGATTCTATTTAAAATGCCCCTGCATTGCAAGGAAGGGAAAAAGCTAACCTGAACAGGGGTTCAGTAATACTGCTTGAACCACTATAATATTTAAAAAATGCTTACTGCCCCCTCCACCACCACAGTCTAAAGTCATTTTGTCCATTGGCTGCATGCCAAAAACAAGACTTTGACCTGGTCAGGAATTGCGGCAGGGAGTCCAATTAGCAGATGCGGGAAGGCTGTTGGAGAAAAACCAGACACTCTTGTTTAGGGGTCCCACCCAAACTCTTGCTTGAAAGTAAAGATGGTCAGGCTAGTAGCAGAGGAGCTGCAGCTGTAGATTGTCTGCATTAAAAGTGAAATAGTGGGATGTGAATTTATAGGCTGGTTTCCTTCATTTGCATTGCACTTAAAAAAAATCTAAATGTCTAATGTTGCTTGTGAAGCTCTGGGTTATTCTTCATGCTGACCACTAGAGGGAGAAATTAGTCAAGGTAATATTGCTGTTTTGCTTAAATTACTATATAATATTTCTGGGTGGAAAAAAACCACCTTCAATGAGGCAAGTGCCAATCAATATCCTACCTATTTCTTTGTATCTTCTGTACCTTAACAAAGAGCTATGGCTGGGAGGTTTACCCTCCATTTGTTAACTCTTCGTATTCCACACAACAAAGCTGAATAATAAGCAACAGGTTTTCCTTTATTTTGGTAGCCATTGAATTTTAATGATATTCCTCTGTACACTGCCAATTTTGCCTTAGATATCCAAACCACCCTCCCTCCATATCGGCAGTATTACCTACACACCTTCACGTTTACTGGAAGAATACCTAAAATACCGCCAGTGCTGAGGTAACTGTTTAGTTTTCAAAGGCGAGGTCTGAAGTGTGATTGCTTGTAGTTGCAGTTGCTGAAATTATTACATATGCAATTAGTTTCTCTTGCTGCTTTAAATGTTAGATGAGAAAATCTAAGGGAGCCTTTTTCAGGAAAGATGTAGAGCATTCAGCGTAGGGTGACCAGATAGCAAGGGTGAAAAATCAGGACAGGGGGTTAGAGGGCAATTGGCACCTATATAAGACACAGCCCCAAATATTGGGACTGTCCCTATAAAATTGGAACATCTGGTCATCCTAATTCAGTGTAAGAGCAGGAAGGAGAAACGTTACTGTTTTTAGATGAGAAACAGGCACTTATAAGCAAAAAACTGAAGAAGTGGGATGATACATTTAATGAAAAAGCTGGGATCTCTCGTTACTAAATAAATCAAATTTCACAAATTATTTACAATAATAAATGACCGGTCAGCCACATTGTGAAGCTGCAACCATTCGGAACAGGGTGGGCTGTGAAACGGAGACGCTTTCCAATATCTGAAAACCTCTCTCTCAAAATTGTAATTGCTTAGGGAAAGAGATTCTCTACTTCATAAAATGTTATGTACTGAAAAGTGAGCGACTCATCATTATGGGGAGATTACCTCTTACCGGTAATGCAGCTTTCCCTCCAAGGGGCAGAAAAGTTGGGGCCTGATTCTGCTCCCATTAAATGGGAGGTTTGGGAGGTTTGCCATTGACTTCAATGCAAAAAGGATCAGATCCTGGCCATTTTTATTGGCTAAATGTCTTATGCATTCAGGATATATGCTGTTACTAAGACTTATGCTGGTAATAAGGGACATATTGCTTCATATATAATTACTTCCATGAGTATCGAATACAAAGATATTTAAGTGCAGTGAGCCAAATTCATCCATGCTGCAACTCCACTAACTTAATAGACCCACACCAGGGACACATTTGGCTCAGTGTGTATAGCACAGCTATATAAATAATTGCACAGAATCTAAACAAGCACCCTATATTTACTGACAAACAACAAAAGACTATTTAGATATACATCAGCTGCACATACCAGCGTAAAATAATATAGGAAATATATTGGTTTAATTGTTCTAGTACAATCAACTGATATTAATACATTGTGAAAGGATCCTTACACGTACTGTACATAGGATTTCCTTAAAGTGATACAATCAGCGGTCATTAAATATATATTTTAAGGGGATTTTCATTTCATATACCATGTAGCATACTAATACTCTGCATGGTATCCAAGCAACTGGCAATCTTTAATGTATTTATCATCACAACAACTGTTATTCCCATTATACAGATGGGAGACTGAGATACAGAGACTTATGCAAAATCTCAGGCACAACGGGGAATTGAACCTGTAGCTCAGAAGTGCTCAGCCAGCATGTGAACCACTGAACCAGTCTTCCTCATATGTAGCAGCATACCATGATATGGAACAGATTTTCCTACGATCAGATGGTTGCCTGCCTTACCAATACAATAATTGGTCCCATAAATTCATGCATTCAGGTAAGTCACGGCTTGTTCTTCCTTGTCTGCCTGATCAGCAGAACCCCATTGTTTATATCTGTCTATATTTGGTGTTTTTATATTTACTTCTGGCTTTTTCTAATCTATAGAAAATGCACCGAAGACACCGTGTGCCATGGATTTTAAACAAAATATAGAAACGGAAAATACTGTGCACCGGCCATGGAATTTAAGGCATAGAAGTTTATCCAAAAGTTTAAAAAAGCAAATGCTATTTAATTTTTAGTACTTTGCTGAGGTAGCGTGTGCCATCAGTTTTACAAAGCCACTGTTTGCTTACCCTGGCACAGAATAGCAGAGGTCTAGCCATATACGGGCACCACACTATTTCATGTGCCAGCAGTGTCAAGAGTTACCAAGTTTTAGTCGAGCCTGATGAAACACGACAGGGCATACATTATGGTATCATAATGCATGCCTAAGTGCATTTGTCAGCTGCATTTAGGTGCAATGTATAGCTCAGATATCACTGGAATTCTACAATGTTTTTTTACCTGTGTGCAACAACTATTTTCTCAGTACAATTTACATACCACGTAAATTAAGTGACAAGAAGACAAAAGTAGTAACATTTAAAAAATAAATATCGACCCCCCCAATGAAAATCAATCCATGGCAGAGTTACTGAACTCGCTAGTTTTTTGAGGGGAATCCCTCTTAGCATTTTCCCCTTCTTTTTTAAAGCACTTCTACTATTTTATCTGAATATTTATACAATATAGTCTTTAGGAACCTTCAGGAGACAAACGCCTATAACAGTCCTCATGATGGTGACAATTTAAACCTAAGAGGCTCTGATATTACTGGGAATCCGTTTGAAGTTGCTGCAGCTTGTGAAAATCCAGCGGTTCCAGAAAAAGAGACTTTTCAATTAAACAACATTATTCTTCTCATCAAAGACAGATTTTTGCAGACTTTTAAATTGGCTTTAAACTGCCAGTATTAATCGAGTAGTAGAGTTCACCCTTGGCCTTTCAGCGCTGAAGATCCGAGCCCAAATTTGTCTCCATGCCAAGTGGATAGCACGTAGGAACCGGAAAGATGGCTTATTTCTTTTAAGGAAGAAAATGAATGGACAGCAGGCACAAACTTATTAAATTGTTCCAATCTGCTCTTATTGACACATATGTGATTGCTGCAAATGGACTCAGAACTGAGAGAATTCCAACAGCAAAGCAGCATGATTCTCACCAGGGCTCCCTGGCTGAATCTTAGCGCACCGCTCTTCCACCAAGGTTCAGAGGTCTTTTTTGCTCTGACCCCAAATCTGCTCATCTCTTCCAACTAATTTTCAGCTCTGACTATGTGTCTGTTACCCTGCTCAAAACCATTAACCTGCCTGCCGTGGGCACTTGGACCAGACCTCTAGGTCTTGTCTTTCTTCACGTTGCCCTTCAATTAAAAATCCATTTAAAAACAAACAGCCCGCCTATGTGCTACTCCTTCCTTAGCATATTTTAAAGGCATCTATTTAAATGCCCCAGCGCTAGGGTACGTGATATGTATGTTGCTCTTCTTTTTCCTCATAATCGAAGGGTGAAAGAGTCAATCATGATAGAATTTTCCTCATCCTTCTTCCCCACCCTTACCTGTGTCTGTCTTTCTTTGTCTTTGTCTCTCTTTGTTCTCTTCCTGCCCCTGAGGGAGACAATCACACTATGTCCCTACTCTTCTCTCTGCAAACCTCCTGGTGCATCTAAACCAGAATACTTAACTCATGCATGACTAAGACCCAGAAATAGGAGGAAACATAGGGAACCTGAATTCCCCCTACAGGCACCTGCAATGTGGTTGATATGCAAATTTGGCTCTGCTGCTTTGCCCCAGGAGACAGTTAGAGGATGTTGGACCTACCAGTGGTTACCTTGTCTAGGTACATGGGCTGAAAAATGCCCACAGAAAAATCACTGACTCTGCTACCTGTACTGCGAGTACTCTACAGCCAAATGTCATATTAACTAGCTGTTGATATGACATGCTATCTAGCTGCCATGCTATCTATCTAGCCCAGCTGTCTGCCTTGGAACACCTCCTGATACTTACCACCATGCATAAGGGGCTTTTGTGGAAGGGTTATGTCATGCTTCCTGCTTAGTCACTGCAGGGTTTGCAGTGAAGTGAACCACTGTACCTGGTGGACCCTCTATAGCTGCTTCCAGTCCCTGTGGCCCAGGCCCCTCCTCTTATACCTCACAGCCAGAAGTCCTGGAACTTCATGTAACTCCATTCATTTCAGCCATCTTACAAATACTTCCACAAGCTGGAAGAAGAGGAGGAGGCAGAGGCTAAAAAGGAATCAGCCTCCAGAATTTGGTGAGATGCAGAAGCTTTTTCATAATATCTCTGACTGGTCTCTTGTGCCCTTGTGAGGAAGGGGAACTCCTCCCCTGAGGTCTCTAGCTTTAAAGGGAAGGTTGAGTTTCATGTTTATTGCTGGAGGTTGAACCACAGCCATGAAGCTGCTTTCGTCCATCCTGCAGATCTCCTTGCTGTCAGACTCCAAAACCAACCATGGCAGGAACTGTAATTGTAGAGAAGGACGGGGGTTACAGCATTTTCCCCATTCCTCTGTCAAGGGAATCCTGTGTCCATTTCTGTAGGTGAATCCAGGCTGCTAGTTCTTTCTACCTAGGATTCATAAAAGATGTTCAAACTTCCCGAAGGATTTGCTTAGATACAAGTTTAATCTCATAAATTGAGGACCCCCTCCGCAACACCCTCACTAATTTTGCCTTTCAGGAGACCTTACATTCCACTAGTTGGATGACTTGGAAGAGCCTGGTGGGGGCCTCAGAAAGCATACTGCTTATAATGCCGTGCAGTTAATAGCTTGTGGCAACTCCTGTTCACCAAGGGGTCCAAATGGTTCGAACTTGCCAGTATCCCTAGGCTGAAGCAAGTGAAAGAGATCTTGCACTGCTGCAGCCTGACAACCACCTTTCTATAGGATGTGGCCCATGGTGGCATCAGCATTTCATTCAGGGCAATTCTACCATTTTAAAGCACTTCTAAATTGCCCTGGGCAATTTAACACAGCATTTTTCTAAGGACTTTTTCTTTCCTAGTAATAGCATAAATGGCTGACTTGTTCATTGGCCACTCCAGCAGGTTTCAACTTCTAACTTGGTTCGTGTATTCTAACTAGGTTAGTATATTCTCCTCTGATTCTCATCAGCAATGGCAACACCACTTGGGGCCAACAGGTCACAGCAGAGGTAAGGGAGAGAATGGGAAAAGTTCAGCACCAATGTTGTGTTGCTAATATTTTATCCAAAATGTCTTCCTTACCCAACATCCCAAAGGCTCATATGCACAAAGAGGAGGAGAGGAACTGTGAAATCTATTCATTTGTTTTCTCATTGGAAGAAAAGATAGTGCCCTCATAACAAAGGAGGAAGGTGTCAACTCTTGGCAAACATACATATGGGGCCAGATCCTCAACTGGTGTAAGTGTGAGTAGCACCACTGTTATACATTGAGTGCATCTGCTAGAAATGCTTACAGTTCTGTTCCTACAATTGATACTGGGTAGAGTGATGGTATAGCCCAGGGTTCAATTTGCATAATTAGAAAGTGGGGAAGTGGAGAAAGAGAATATTCTATTGGGGGTACAGAGAATACCTGGGAGAGGGAGGGATAGTCTTAGAGCTGATTGGGAATTGTTTGATGAATCATTTTTTGTAAAAAATAATAATAATTACTTGAAATTGAAACAGTTTGCAAAACAGGATGGGGTTTGACAAAAAAAGTTGAAAAAACAGTTTTGAAATTGTCAAAATGTTTCATTTCAGCATTTTCAAAATGAAAATTTCTAATCTTCCAGCTCAAAATGATGTTTGGCTTAGAAATTAATTAGACTGAAAAATGTAGAAGTGGAAATGAAACATTTTGAAAATACCAAAATAAAATGTTTCCGGTGATCCAAAACAAACAAAATTTCAGTTACTCAGTTTGTAAGTACTTGAGATTTTGTTCTTTTATCCTTATTGGAGACAGGAGAAAATTTTGAATTCTTGAAAATATTCATGAGACAGGAAAACTATATTCTGCCGAACTCTATATAGGCTAGTTCCTGGAAGAGTTGTTTCCTTTGGTTGCAATTCACCCAGGGTAATCAGGTAATACAGAGAACTAAGAGCAGGGAAGATGGATTCACTATCCCCAACCTATGGCCAGGCGATGGGGCTGTGAAGCAATCTCTGTATGACCTTTGGCAGGAATAGGAGCCACACACCACCAAACCTCCACTGGTTGGGTTTTGGGCCACTGGGACCTGAGTAAATGGGTCTCTGTTGACCTCTCCTTGGCGCACCTCTAATGGCTCCATCTGTGCTTGTCTATTTGGAATCATCATTGAGGGCCACTCAGAGGCAGTTGGGCTGCTGAAGATGTGCACCCCCCACTCTACTCTCGCCACTGCCCACAAACACTCTGTGTGCCACCGCTGTGGGGCTTACAGCGTACAAAGGGACTGCCCAGGGCTCTCTGCACCTGGCTGAATATAATCCCTTTTGCTTCCATCTTCTAACATCTGCTTAGCTAAATTGGGCCCTAAACATGTCACCAATGGGAAATCCAGGAAGTAAAAGGCACAGAACTCGCAGACACCCTCCTATGGCAAGAAAAATAATATTAAAGAAAAGAAAGGCAAAATATCGTGGCTTGTATCCTTTTCCTTGTTGTATAATGGTGCTTATGGTTACTTAATCAGCCACCAGTGCAGCTTTGCATGTGGAATGTAATCAGCTACTAATTTTTATTGCCTCATATACTTCTCTGCCAAGAACATTATCCCTTAAATAGAGGCTTTGTAATAATACCTTCTAATTTCCACAACTTCATTGTTAATTTCCACAATTTCTACCTTACAAGTATTAAAATTGCAAGCTCTCTAGCTGCCTCTCTAGATTGTTTCAGTTTAATGATTGTAAATCCAGTCTTTTCTCTTTGGATTTTTTTAGTCCTGGAAAGAGCAGACTTGTTTTTATCTTTCTGCATGAGGACTTTTGAGGAGCAAAGTCAGGAAGGAAACCAGTGTTATTGTCAAGGCATGTTGATGACTATACTGTATACATATTCATGTTCTTAGGGCCAAATTCTCTTCAAGTGCCAAGCCCAAGGTTGAACACAGGGGGCTCTTCATGAGGGCGAGGAATCCTCACACCCTGGGCAGCAGCACAGGTGTGAAGGAAATGAGCATCTGCTAGCCCAGCCTAAGAAATGGAGTATGCTATGCAGCCCCAACACTCCTGCCCCCTCTCTATGGGCATGAGGAAAGGGGAAGGACCAGAAGATCCGTGTAGTGGCCAAACCTCTGGCCTCGCCCCCCCTCTTTCTATTCCCCAGTCCAGTCCTTCCCACGTCTTCTCTATACAATGGTGCACAGGGAGCCCCTGCAGAGCTTGTCACACAGGAAGAGAACACCTCCTATCTGACTGCCTCAAATCCTGTTTCCTCCTTGTGTAACTGACTGATTTATGTGTGCTCCTGATCCAGAGGATATGAATCTGCTACCGCCCTCAGCTACAGAATGTGTCCTTTTTCGCTCAAGCTGTAGAGACTAAAACTGGAGGTTATGGGTTCAATCAGTGTTGGCCAAGATGGCAGCTGCCACACCTACACAACAGACTCACTTGGGTTCCACTGCAGGATGTGTGTGTGTATGTTTGTGGATATAGATATAGATATTGATATATATACACACACACACTCCTCACTGTTGGAGTGTGGAGGCTGGATTTCCTCCTTATAGAAAAAGATAAAGGAAAGGTAGTTGGGTTGATATTGATTTTGCAGGTTGATCAGTAGACCTGGGCAGGAAACAGTTTTCCTGTCCTGCGAACATTTTTGAGAGTTCAGATTCCCCTCTCCCACCTTGAATAAGGATGAAAAGTCAAAGATCTTGAAAATATTCACAAACTAAAGAAACAATTTTGTTCCTGTTTCCTGTCAATCTAAATATTTTGATAATTTTGAGACATTTTGTTTTGAATTTGATCTTTTTTTTTTTAACCTTATTTTCATTCTAATTAATGTACATTTCAAAATGAAAAGTCATTTTAAACTGGAAAACTGGAATTTTTCCTTGCAAAAGTGTTGAAATGAAATGTTTTGACAATTTAGAAAGTGTTTCTTGACTTTTTTCCAAGTTGGGAAATTCATTGAACCTGACCCAGTTTTGTGAACAGTTTAGGTTTTGACATATTGGCGGTTTTTGATGAAAAACAATTCATCCGAGAGTTCCCAGCCAGGTATAATGATTATGGTGGTGACTCTGAAAGAAAAGTGAAGCCATGAGTAAGAACGTACTTTTAATCCTTCCCATCTCCTGTCTCTCTCTCTCCCTATTTGTTAGTTCTCACACTCCTCCACAGACTTAGGTGTGAAATGTCATCTGGCGTTTGAGTCTTTTCGATAGTTCAACCAATTTTCTCAGGCACGCTTAATCCAGGAGCCTACTGTTGCTGGAAGTGCAAGCATAGTCAGTTTGAGTCAAGGGCCAAATGGAATGCTTTAGGGTCACAAAAGCCCCCAATGACTTCCCACATTATATAAGATTTCAAATGTTACTATGTAAATATGCTGTACCACCACCTCATGACTGTGGCATATCACCTAAGCAAATCAGATTGGGATCTAGTCAGTGCTTGCATGGATGAAAAATCCAGATGTTAGAGATTTGGCAGATGTCATTTTCCTGAGTCATCACCTAACAGAATCCCAGGGGACACAGCTGTTTGCACTCACTACCTCTTTGTTAAGATGTAAAAACTGAGGCTCCGTGCTCTCAACTGTACTAAAGATTCCCCTGCTTCAAGACAAGAAGTGATTACAGGCCTTCCAGACAAATTTCAATCTGGATAATTACATTTGCCCTACCTTAAAAAAAAAAACTCCTTGTAAACTGGTGGAATGAATTTGCTGGTGCTGGTGTGATGCCTCGGTGTGAACTTTACTTTCCCATTACTAAGCAGCTGTTCTTCTGACCCCTTCTGATCACCATGGCTGTTTTCATAGGGTTTCCTGCTTTCCCTGTGAGAGTCTGACTGGGAATTGAGTCTCCAGCACTACCTCATTGATCTGCCAGAATGGCTAACCAGGAAACTAACTCTGCACTTGCTGAAAAGGAAGTAGAGCTTCTGGACACCATCACATTTCCCCTATTATTTTAAATAAGACTGGATAGGGCCAGATTCTCTGCTGGTGCAAATTGGCACTGTTCCATTGTAGACAATAGAACAGTGTCAATTTATTTCAGCAGAAAACTTGATCTATATTCTTCACATTTTCTTGGGAAGAATACAGTCTAGTTTCACTGGCACAGTTTGGCTGCCACATTCTGCCAGGAACTGGCCACATTTTAGTGGCGGGGTAGTGATCCCTGTACAGTATATACAACTTGTAAAGCATGTAGGGCTCCTTCTGGGTGAAGGGTGCTATATATTTTATGTGGGTTGCAGGTAGTGTAATCAAATGCAATAAGGAATGTGTAGTAAGCACTGGGAAATATTGAAGACTGGCTATTTTCTTTTTCAGTATACCAGCTGAAATCTGTTTTCTTAACAGTTGGGCAAATATTTGATTATTTTCCATTTTTTTATATTGGTATTTATGGGCCACCTTTTGCCTTTCTTTTATATCTCCGTAATCCATTGACTTCAGTGGGGTGGCATAGATGTAAATGAGGACGGTTTGGCTCATTTTCTCCAACTGCTCTATAATTTGTTTCTCTAAGTCACGAGTTATTAAACTCCCTAAAAGTCATTCCTGGTTCTACTGTGCAAAAGGAAAAATAAAATGGAGCCAAAGTATGTTGGGCATAGTGAAATTCTCTGGAAATAATTCTCTTTTAAATAAGTTGCATATGTGGTTCTTTGTTTGGTATTCACAGTGTACTGTGGAGACACTTTCAGAAATGAACTCATTTTAAAAAGAGATAGATTTACACACACTACAAGAAAGCAGCCACTGGCAGTATTGTATACCATATCAAATCTGGGACTGTTGTTACATATTTGAAGTTAATTTGACACTGAAGTAAACAAATCAAAGTGTGTTTATACAATAATTAGACCATATTCTCAGGATTGTGGCTCAGAAATTTTGTCACAGTTACTGAAATACTGATCCATGGTTTTCTTTGGTTTGTTTACAGAATTCCCTAGCAACACAAAAATAAAACTGTCGGAATTACATAAGTACAAGTGTAATGGTAAAATCTATCTTTGTTTGCAGAGTATCTGTAGCCTAAATATATGCATCAAAATCAGTAGCATTGCTCAGGCTCATATTTAAAGTTCTTAAAGTGTAAACAGGCATATTTGTGAATTTAAAAGAAAGATCAGGGAACTGGACTGTCACCCAGACTGAAAATAAAAATCCAGCAATGAAATCAAAGCACTAATTCTTTTGTTAATATTCTTTGTATTATTTCTACAATGCAGAAAGAAGAGTGAAAAATAGTTTTTTATAAAGATCTATTTGTATGTATATGAATCTTTACATCATAAATTCTCTGATACTTGCCAGTCACAGTAGTATATGTATGCATATGGTAAAAATACAAATGAACACAAAAATAAACAAAAAGAATAAACATGTAAGATACATATTATATTCATTCCATTCTCAAATATACCAAACCTTGTGCACAGATGGCTGCTTGAGTAGGTATAATAGTCTATCCATCCCAGATCTGGGAACATACCTCCTCTTGTGTTGCTGACTTAGGTGAGGGTAATGAACATTCCCTTATGTCCATTTCTTTTATGTTCATAATATCACATATCACTTCTGTTGCCTCTCCTGAATGCAGAGCTAGCTGGTTTCAGTTAACCTGGGCCTAATCCTGCAAAGGGCTAAATGAGTTTCAAGTCTCACAGAAATTAGTGCAAATCGAGGGTGCTCCGCATTTTGGATGAATGGTTCTTATAAGTTTAAAGCTTTCTTCTTCTCAGACAGCCATGATGCAATTAAAATGTGCAGACCTTGATCTAGGAATGGATGATCTTTTCTGTAGTATCTGACTGGTGAATCTTTCCCATATGCTCAGGGTTTAGCTGATCACCGTATTTGGGATCGGGAAGGAATTTTCCTCCAGGGCAAATTGGAAGAGGCCCTGGAGGTTTTTTGCCTTCCTCTGTAGCATGGGGCATGGGTCACTTGCTGGAGGATTCTCTGCTCCTTGAAGTCTTTAAACCACAATTTGAGGACTTCAATAACTCAGACATAGGTGAGAGGTTTTTCGCAGGAGTGGGTGGGTGAAATTCTGTGGCCTGCGTTGTGCAGGAGGTCAGACTAGATGATCATAATGGTCCCTTCTGACTTTAGTATCTATGAATCTATGATAGAGAGACTGCAGTGGTTAAAAAAATAGAGCTGGCAAAAAGGACCGTTCTAACTCATTGGGGTGAAGTTAAGGCTTTATTGAAGTCAATGGGAGTTTTGCCATTGACTTCCACAGAGCCAGGATTTCCCCCTTAGGAGTGTGTACTCCAAGTGGCTGCTGGTCTTTACTGAATACTTCAACGCACCCTAGGATCTGCAGCACATATTCCCTACAGTTTAAAGCATAACGTATGAGCAAGTTGATAATAAATATTTCCTACTGGGAACTGTTTAGCTGAAATTACATCTTTGTCTAGTAAATAACTCTAGAAACATCTACTTGAATTCTACTAACACAAAATGTTCTATCGTTCTTATATATTTGTGGGTGTGTTGTAAGATTAGCAAAGTATCTGATTGTGGATTCTAACTCTTGCTGTGCCTGGTTCAGAAATGGTTGATTCAGATCTGGGTACCAGGGAACCTTAAACCCTTCATTCTGGAAGCCAATACTTCTCAACACCGAATTTTCCTCCTGGGAGGCAGATGTGGCTAGTGATTTGCTGAGTTTTTGTTTAGACTGGGTAGGATGATAAATGGACTGTCTGGGGTCAAAGCCAATGTCCTCTGCTGGATTAGCTTGCTGCAAACAGCCAGCCTCCATCCACTGCTACTTGGAATGTCATCTTCATGATGTACCAGAACTCTACCATTCCCATGTGGATGTTCTGGGCCAGTGGGCACAGTGCTAATGCCAAAACACCATAGGCCTGATTCTCATTTACTCCATGGCTCTTCTGTGTTGCTTTGTCCTTAGTGTAAATGAGAGTCCAGGCCTATACCTGACTAATATTATTGTAAAGAGTTTCCCCCATCCTGATTTCTTGTAAAGTAGGATTTGAAACACATTTGTTTATTAAGAGTTCCCTGTGTTGAAAAGTACAGTTTACATTTCCTTTGAAGAGAGAAGCATCAGGCAGACAGGTTTCTAGGGTTATACAGTGATAGAGGAAGACAGTAATTAACCAGTGACTTAACTGTCTCTTAACCCCTTCCTATTTTGGAAAATAGACATGTTCTAAAAACAGAACTGGAATCCCCGATGTTGTTTACTTTATCAAGATTATATTAAAAAAATCGATATCTAATTTTTCTATTACATTTTAGCGTAGCATCATCCTAGCCCTTCAGGATCATATCCTATTGATCCTGCCTTTAATGACTTTGAAATTTTCAGTGATTTGTTTGTGGAGAATACTGTGCCTTGTATAGATTTCTCCGTGTTAGTTTAAACGCTGAGCGTATACTTGGTGAATTAATGAAATAAAAATAGCTTTGTCAATAAGCAAAAGCGAAGCCACTTCCAACATTGTTCTGTAACCACGGCTTTCTGCAACCACTGCCTACACAAAATTAGTTGGTAGGATTAAAGAACATATTCCTCTTTTATCCCATGTTTGAGTACTTGATCACAGAGGCATAGTTTAATCCAAACATCAATAGCACCTCATCAATTCAGTCAGATGCAGCTGTCAAAGTGGACTTTTGGTTTGTTTAGAGCTTTACGTTTTATCCTTTTTTAAGGTCAGAGAATATTTTCTTTGATTTTTGATGCTGAAATCTTTCTTAATCTTCTAAACTGGAGAAACATCTGTTAAGATTTAATGGGGCGACTTTTGTCTTAAAATTGGAGTTTGTCTTGCAAATCTTCAATATTGAAACATGGAAGAAAAGTACAAACACGTATTCCTTAACCATTATTAGCCCTGCTTGGTCAGTAAGTGATTAAACTAGTTAAAGTGGAGCAGTAGGCAATGTGTTCTCTATCTAAATATTGCCGCTCTGGACTCTGAGTTCAGTTTTATTTTGTTTCACACTGACGTTAGCAATTTCCCTTTACCATATCACTTAACTGAGGATCTGAGAGGCAGATTTATGGAAGCTTTGGACGAATGAGACAAAAGTGATGTAACCAGGTGAAGCCGTCAGAAATAGAAAGGAATTTAACCTGCGTCCCTAAGTCTCTGTGTTGTTGTATCACTTCAACAGAATTTAGTAGTTAATGTGTTTGGATGTAGAGTAAATGGCATCTAAAAATATATGCCCCTAAAAACATACAGACAGCTGTCACGTCTACTGCCTGAATATATTAGTCATTATCCTAATTAACAGATGCAAAATCAGCAGGATTTTCATAATGTAAGCATTTCATATCAGGCAAATTGTAGTCATTCTTAATGGGACCTAGTCTAACCATAGGGTTTGATCCTCCAGCTCCTATGTGAGCAGGGCTTTGAAGCTAGTGGGACTATTCATATGAGTAAAAACAGTCAGATCAGGACCATAGTTCTTTCACTTAACATATTTTCATTTTCTTAATTTGGTTTAATACACTTGGGAACATCCTTTGCTCTTATTGGAAATCATAGACTAGTACATGGGGTTTTAAAGAATAAAGCTGTCACCTTAATATCAGCTTGTCTTAAATATAAATATATATTTTAAGGTAGGCAGCTCACACGTAGTTACGTATTTAGGGCCTAATGCTCTCCACTCAACACCAACGGGAGTTTTACTGGGGTGAGGAGTGCTGGATACGGGCTTTAATAGATAAATATTCACCCTTTCTTACATTTGCAGGGAAGAACATGTTGTTCTGTTATTGCAGAGGCAGTACTGGCATGACTTGTAAACCTCTGTAAAGTGCTGTAGTCCTGCCATTCATAAGTACCAAGAACCAAGTACTGCATGAAAAGAGCAAGGTCCTGCCAAGTTTCTTGCCACTTCCTCCTACATCTGACAAGGTTTTCAATTAGCAGCTTGTAGAGGCCCAGCCTGTGGTCCTATTTTCATGCAATATGCATGAATTAATTCCTCAGAAGGGGATGAAACTGCAAAGGAAAGAAAAATAGCCTTAGATTTGTAATTATATATATTGGAAGAAAAAGAGCAGTTTATTGATGGTATGATTTTCTTTCTGGGTGGGGACTAATATGTTGGTTCTATAGGGTCTTGAAAATGACTGAAATATCACATATCTGTAAAACAAAATAAGGGACTAACAATTTGTTCTCCCCTCAGTACTCATGTATAACTGGTTAACATTAAATATCAGTATCAAGGGGAGAATCGATGTACTTTATTAATGAATCCCCTTCCTTTCCTAAATGTGTTACAAAGAAGATTTTTAAATGAACTCTGCTCAGTTACAAGTGTCAGCATTTTTAAAATGTCATCCTTTAAACACATTAATGTAATAGAAAGATGCATAAATCATTGGGCCAGATTCTTCACTGATGTAATCCAGTGGAGCTTTGCTGATTGATATTGGTTAAGAATCTGGCCTCCAATTTCTAGCTATCTAAGTGGTTTGTCTACACGGCACTTAGTACATGGAGAGCTGGTGTGTGAATCTACCACGGAGTAGCCTGCTGTGCAGTTGCTATCCATGTGGACCCGGCTGCAACGCACTAGAAGTTTCCTTTAATCTACTCCTGTTTCAAAGTGGCGTAGACCAAAGTGCATTGTGGAACTTCTAGTGTGTTGCAGCAGGGTCCGCATGGACACTTACTGCAGGGTAGATTTATACTCCAGCTTGATGCAAATGAAGTGTTCATGAAAACAAGCCTTCAGTGTAAGATGTCAGGTTTCAAATCCATTCATCCACCAATGTCTGGTGCCTCAGAACATGGAAGGACCTTCTCGTGTAGATCATGGAACACGGGTGTTATGTGCACCTGCCAAGAAAAATGCGTAATAAAAGGCTTGTCGTAGTCTGCACCAGCTTCAGTTTCTGGTTTGCTCTACGGTGTGTTCCTATGCAGGAAGGTGATAAAGGCATGAATGATGTTAGGAAGGTCCAAAATAAACAGTAACAATCTCCTGTCCAGATGGAGGGGAAAAAATCCTTCCCTGTCATGCTGCTCTCTGATTGTCTAAAAACAGCTGTGGATTTAACAATCCTCCCCCCGATTGTGATCTCCAGTTGGAAATGAGGGAGGGAGCAAAGTCAAGACATTCTGTGTTTTGGTTTTTCCATGCTGCGGGATGCCAGCAGAAGGCTGGTGCATCTGAGCACAGGTTGCAGCCATGTTGAGGCTACTCTGATTTCATGCTCGGGCTCTGGTTTACGCCTAGGTGCCCAGCCATCTTGAGAATGCAGGGAGACATAATGTCACTTTCACCCCTCTCCCTTCCGCCACCAAACAATGCTCAGGAGGCTCACATAATCTGATTTAGCACTTATCTATATGCAGAAATTGCCCTGGCCGAGCTAAGGGTTGAACTTGTATCTAATTAAAAGTTAAACCAGTGAAACTGGTGTGTAGAACAAGCAGTCTTAATTCAGTCCAGACGGGGTGTTTGAGATGACCTGCATTCCTTGTTGGATGCTAACAATAATGAGATCAAATTACAGAGCAATTTTACATGTAGCCTACATCACTGCAGCCAAGTATTTTGTTGTTAACAAGATAATAAGAGCTCACAAAGAGCCAAGTCCTCAGCTGGTGTAAATCTGCATAGCTCTAATAAAATCAATGGCGTTACACTGATTTCCATTAGCTCAGGATCTGGCACTTAATATTTTAACAAAAATGCCTTTATGATTTGTTCTCATGTTTTCAAAGAATCTGTATTTTCCAGTTACTTCTTCTCCTAAAGGGATTTGTGGCTAAGGCAACACAAACCTGGGCCCAGGAAGAGATATTAGACAGCAACCTCTTCTCACGCACTATGAAGATATCCACCTATTCCATGCAATGAGCAGGAGAGTTCAAGGATACATACTGCTGAATGTGCTCGTATGGTTTGGTAATATGTTTGTCAATGCTTTAAATGTAGTCGACGTGTATATGTACGAGATGTTGTGAATTTCATACATAAAAGGAAAAGTATCACATTTTCCCCCAAATTCTTGAGGAAATTACTCTCATATACAATACCAGAGTTTGGCTGCATTACAGAGAGACAGTGTCATTTGCATGCCATTACCAGGCCATAAAAGTTTCATGGTAGCTGCCTACTATACGTTTTCAATCTTTTGGGATCCTTTGGGGGTCATCCTGGAGGTCGGGTTTGTTTAGTCTGCTCCATACCAGTGTAAAGTGGACTTGAATGCTTAGCCTGCTCAAATAATACACAATCTGATTGTTACTTAAACATAAGTAAGTGCTGTATATATGTTGCAGTTTCTAACATTCTAAGCAGAGTATGATTGCGTATTTGGTGACAAATTGTTTCTCCAAACAACCTAATGTGGTTTTGAGAAGCAAGTCAAAATAAAGGATGAAATGCATTCAGATAAAGTAAAAAAACACTTTTTTGTGTGTGCAATTTCTTTTGAGCCATTTTTAAGGTTCCCTCCTTGTATTTGGAATTCTTTCTTCTGTTTATTTTTAATTCTCTCGCATTCATACTCTGATTGCTTCAAAATTCAAAAGCCACGTTCTTTACATTGCATTGTTGGAAGATGACTTAATTAAAATAGAACCTGTCTTTTGTGTTATGCACACTGTGCTGATTGGCCTTATAGGTTGTTGTTCCAATCCTATGCTGATCTTTCAAAAAGAATAATAAAAAGAAAGAAAAAAAGAATTTGTTGTCCTTTTCATCCTTAATATTGACATGTTTTGGATAGCAAGCCTTCATAGGTCTAAGAGAATGAGGAGAGAAAGCTGGATTATGAGCAACTCATTTTTATTTCTTTGTTTTTAAAATACATTTTAAATAAAATCTGTTTTGAAGTCTTCCAGGAGATCGTCTTTATGCTGTTCTCTTCTGACGCTGCTCATCTTTTAATATAACTTTAATTGTGGCAACATAAATAAAAGGTGACATAAAATTATACAGCCCAGTGTAAAGCCATTTGAGGCAAAAGTCTCTTACTGCCACTTTTATGGCTTCACCAATTAGTGATTACATTTTCTCCTTTTTTTAATTCTGTGTCATGCACACAGGATCAGAAATGTCTCTCCTCTCTCTTTCATCCTGTGCTTGTCCCTAGACCAATATGATGTCCATGTCGCAATTATGTGTTTGGATCCTTGTTACATTAAGGGATTTAATTTTTTCAGTTGATTTTGTAAGGTAAGTGTTATGGGAGAACAAAGAGAAAATGGACCCAAGGTTCCTCTTTGTTACGAGCAAACCCAGGCTCTGGGTAAAGTCCTGGCCTGTGCTGAGTAGGTGCATTGACGGGAAGGAGAAGAGAGTGCATCTTTTACCCCTCTCCCAGAAGCTGTGCAGGATTCCAGTCTACCCCTTTCCAGCACAACATAATAGAACCAGCTCATATGTCTGCCAGTGCATAGTGCCTGAGGAAATGTGGTTTGCTGACTTGGAGGCAGGCACTAGGGGGAAGCACACACCACTGCCCTTGCTCTTTTAAGCTGTGCAAGTGGGGAGGAATGGGACATAAGCAGGTGTACATGGTATCCCAGACCCTTCCTGTCTGTGCAAGACAGTGTGGCTCAGAGTGTCCTAGGACCAATGCTGTCTGAAATGCTTCTTACTAGTGCCCGAGAAAGGAACAACATCTCCTGACCCAAGCATCTGCTGCAAACCACATCATAAGTCTCCTCTGAGCAAGCTGAGCACAATCCCCGAGGCTGTGGTGAGCTGTTGGGGTCTGGCTTCTAGCTCCTAAAGGAGCCCGGATGGATTGTCATGTGGTGCTCTTGTAGGGGGAATGGGAGCAGCTCCCTGTGCTATACCCAATGCACTAGTGCAACTCTGGGCCAATTTTGCCTGAAGGGAAATTTTCTAACCAATTTCAAAGCAATTAGAGGTGTTGTGTAGATTCAGTTTTAGATGGTTAAGGTCGTGGGACCAGTTTTTCACTGAACTGGTATCACCTAATAGTTTTGAAACCAGCTAATTGCAAACAAGCCTCGCTACTTTCAACTGGGTCTACACCACTGCTGTAACCAGTATTAACACGATGGAGAACATTTCCCCAGTGTAGACAGGCTGTAAAGGAGCAGGAAGCATATTCCCCTTCTGGGCCCGTTTGAGCCATCCTGCTCTGGGCATTGAGGATGTTTCTGGACGTGGCCCTGTTTCACTCATTGCTTCCCACAGAGCAGTTAGTTCCACACAGTGAGGGCAATATTTGACCCTCAGCTGACAAGTGCTGAATTTTCAGTAACTTTCAAAACATTCTTGTGGAGTGAGAATAAGAGTGATGTGCCCCTGCCAAAATGTAATCATACCGCAAATGCAAAATTGAGATCAACATATAGATTATTCTATAATGTGTTCACTTGAGAGCAGAGGGCAGGGAGTTGAACAACCATTGCAACAAAGTCTAGACTGTTGCAATTTGATTCATTTAAAGGAATTGTGTTATGTTTTTGGCTGTGGTCGTGATGTTCTGTTTGGAAACCGATGATGTCATTGTACCAAGCCTATCACAGGAAAAGGCATTCTTGTATTTATGTTGGCTAAGGGTTTAACCAAGTGTACTTGGTGGGCTTAATTTATTGCTTCTTTAACTTTGGTTAGTCACTGAGACGCTTTATTTATGTTGGTAAATTCAGATAGTGGCCAAAAGTGACCGTACAACTAAAGGAATGGCAAGATTCATTATCAATAAATCACTTGGTTGCCAAGTTTCTTTAATTAAGAACAAACTAAAAAAATTGAATCCCTGGACATTCAATAGAGAACAGGGTGGTAAAGATGGCTGATTAATTCATATATCAGTTACATTCCTAAGGAAACGAGACCTCTGTTTTTTACTGTAGCAAAGCAAGTACAAAAATAAAACCCAAGCCTTGCCTACATTGCTGGATTAATTGAAAGCATATTAAAAATTTTTATAGCATCCCTATGTAGTAAAATAAAAAGCTCAAAAGTTATATTCTTTCTGCAAACATTTTTCCTTACAGTACATGTCCACCCTTAGTAAGAGCTCATTAACTTTTTAAAAATTACTTTTAATGGGCTACTCATTATCATCACCATCAAATGCTTCACTTGCCCAACATTCTAGAGTTTAGTGTGGATTAAAACAAAAGTATTACTCCCTAGATATAGTAGGTATTAAACTACACAGAAATAAAAAACACTCAGTCGAGTTATTGCTTATACACATGTAGTGAAATTGGTAAGGTTGAAGTAGAGGTTTTAAAGTTAATTAATTTCTCAGTCATGTAGTGACCATGTACCCCCGTGAAAAGGGAATATAAAAAGGTTTCATGGTGGAGCTTGCACTTGACTAGGGCTCTGGAGAGCTATGTTCAATTCCTGGCTCTGTCACGGGTGTGCTGGGTGACATGCGACAAGGTATTTCTCTGCCTCAGTTTCCCCATCTATAAAACAGGGATAATGATACTGACCTGTTTTGTGAAGTGCTTTGATATCTATGGATAAAAAGTGCTATAGAAGACTTAGATATTATATACTTTCTAAATCTGCTTGCATATCAGTATTTGTCTGGCATAACTACATCAAAGTGGTGCAAGTAAAAACAGAAACAGATCCAGAGTCAAAATCTGAGCTCTTGTAAATTAGCACAATTCCATTGACTTCACTGGAACTACACAAATCTATACCAGCAGGGAACATGGCTCCCAGTGTAGTTGTTTTCCAAAAATGGTGGGAGTGGGGTGGGAAGCTGAAAATCAAAGTGTTGATTAAGAATTACAGGCATCCTGGGGCATTGAGTTTTTGGGGATTGCTGTGTTTGAACTCCTTGTCGTAATGAATGTCTGAATTCTTCAGAAAGGCAACCCCAAAACAGTTTCTTGGGCAATTTTACTCAAACCCATGAGACATAAAAAATTAGGCCCAGCTCCTCAGCTGAGTTAAATTGGTGTCTCTTCTTTGATGTCAGTGGAGTGATGCTGATTTGCACCAGCTGAGGATCAGTGCCTCAGTACCTCTCTCCCATTCCAAATGCATCCATTGTCCTCTCCCCATCCCCAAACTAAAAGAAATGTAATCTGTCCTCTAGTGGCCTCTGTGTCGCTGATGCCCAGTTCTGCATGCTCACAGCTCTTGAAAATACTCATAGATGTCCATAGGTCAAGTACTGTGTATATTGAGAGAGAGAGAGAGAGAGAGACCGTCCCATAAGTAAATGAAATGAGGCTTTTGATTGGCTTAGGAGGTACATGGTAGTATGTGATATGCTTTCCAGAACCGAGTTCTGAGGAACGTTCAGGCTCTTGCTTCCTCTGCTGGTAAGGGGCAATTTACTTCTCAACCCTGGCAAACTAAAATCCTTGAACTGCCAAACCAAAACGCATCACAAACGCTTTGGTCTAATTCTTCCAAGAACCTGAGTTTACTGGTTTCGAACTGCAAAAGATGTGATCCTATTCATTACAACTGTGCACAAAAAGACTTTGACAGAACCTAGGGTGAATTCCCACTGCTGTCATTGGGACCAGGATTTCACCCCAGTTTCTACTGTTCTGCAATTGGGATCCAGTTAGTGTGCTCTGTATCTTTGTTCTTAGTCAGACTGAATAAAAGTGGTACTTGTATTTATATAATGTATCTCCAACTGCAAGAAAAAAACACTGGCCCAGGAAGCTGTAGGGCCCCTTTGCACTAGTCTTTTTGCCTCGGGGAACTTCTGGTGGTATAGAGCCACGGTCCTGTTATTTATAGCACCTGACATAAGGGGTGTGCTGGGGAAAGAGGTATGTGACTGGGACACTGCTGCATTGATCTGATTTCCAGCTACTGGAATAGCCCCAAGGAGCTGTGGACAGGCAGGCACAAAATAGAGCACTTTAAAGGCTGCTCTATTTTATGCTGGGGAGGCACTAAGTCAGCACCCAGCAGCTCTCTTATCTCAGTGCAGTGCAAAGCAGGTCCTGCAAGTTCAGCCAGATTGGAGAAACTGCCCAGTGTGTCTGAATATTACCATTGTGTCTGTCGAGGCAGCTCTTTATACCCTACTGTTGGTATTTTGTGCTTCTCTTCTTAAGGGATATGATCAGTGATGGGTGACCTTGTCTCAATATAGCTACCCCCACCAGGGGGTCCCCTGGGTAAACACCAGCCTCATATGTTGATAATGCTTTTGTGTGTATTGGAAAGAACTTCAGGAAGAGTTAAAGGAATGAATACGAAATGAAAGGTTTCTTTACAGGTGGTGAGAGGCCGGAGGGGGAGGAAAGGAGAAGGGAATGGGTTAACTTTATGTTCCAGCTCAACCCGAAGATAAGGAGCTGACTCCAGCGCAAGGCCATTGCACACAGTCTGCTACCTGCCAAGAAAGAAGGGGGGGAGTCCACCCCCCCAACCAGCCGTGAGAAAGGAGAGTTGTTGAACAAAATTGCAAGGGCCACAAAAAGGAGAGCGACAGTGAAGGTCAATGAGGGAAAAATAAGCCAGTGTGTTTTGGAAAAGCTGAGGAAGCCACGGAAGGCCGGTTTGAACTGGAAAACAGAGCATGGGGAACAAAGGTCCCTGAAGGAGATGCCCCCAAGAGACCCCAGGACTTAAAAACCCTCCCAGGAGCTGAGGCAAATCAGCGATCAACAGTGGACCTGGACAACCCGTGCACAGGACAAGAACTCCTGTCCATCCCTCCCCTTCTTCTTCTTATGTTACACCCAGGCTTGGCCAGCCTTGGGTAGTGTGGGTGTGAGTATGAAAGTGGGTTAGCGCTTGGGGCACTAATGCTTTCTTCCTTCCTCTGAGTGACGTGCGGAACCCCCAGTGCTCTCCGCTGTTATTTTATTATTTTATCAATAAAGCTTTAAAACTCAGTTACTTGGTGTGCTCCATCATCTCCTCCCCTAATGGTCCTGTGGCCTCAGACTGATCACCTGATGCCTCAGGCAGATTGGTAACAGAAATCTGCCACAATCTCATACAATTAGGAGGCATATCTAGACATCTGGGGGTGAAAATCTGCTGTCACGTGTTGTGGCTTAAAAACAGCGAGGTCCCAATCTCTTACTACAATCTCTGGTGGTAGGGAATTCCACGGCTGGGTGGCACCCACTGAGAACACTCTGACACCAGTGCTAAATAGTTGCCTTCTGGGGACTATCAGCCATGATGTCTTTGTGGATTGTACCTGTCACAGGTGAAGTGTGTGGAGAGAGCCAGTCTTGTAAGATGGCTAGAATTTGCTTTCATTAACGTCTTTACAGATTAGGACCAGAACTCTGAAGCAGATTCAGAAATGAATGGGCAACCAATTGTGTTCAATGGTAGTTTTGCCTTAGTAAGCACTGAGAACCAGACTGTGAATCCCCTATTCACTCTGAAGAGCACTAAGCTACTCAAGTGAGTAGTCCCATTCACTTTAATGGGGCTCCTACTCATCAGTGTGACTAAAGCATTCACAGTCTGGCCCTAAGTAAGGGGGAGGATTTGGCCCTATGGAAATATTACTTATATACCCAAATCTGATGAGTAATAGCACTTGATGTATGTTCAGTCCAGTTGTGCACCACTGAAGTTCAGGAGTACTTCACCACTGAGTTCAGTGGGAGCAGGATTGGGTCCACATAGCACTTTGCATCCCAGGATTCCAAAGAACTTACAAACAGCCCTGTGACAATGGTGGGATTGTCCCCATTTTACAGAAGGGGAAGCTAAGACATAGAGAGATTTATGGCCTGAATTCTTAATTTAAGTCTGGGACAACAGTCTGTAGGTCCTAGAGTTGATCAAATGTTACTAGGTGGCATTTACAAGAGGAAGGATTGTCCAGTGGTTGGGGTGCTAGCCACAGTCTCAGGAGAGCCAGATTCAGTTCCTTATGCCACCCCAAACTTCCCATGTGACGGTAGACAAGTCACATAGTCTCTTTGTGCCTCATTTTAGAATAGAAGAGAGGTGTTTTGAGGATCAATACATTCAAGATTGTGATGTGCTCATATACCATGGGTACCATCTCAGATATAAAGAAGAAAACCAGTTCCAGTGCTGCATCTATAAGATTATGTTTTCAGCGATCCTGTTCCTAAAAAGACTGTAAATAATGAGGTTTTGGTCTCAGTGTCTGACGTGTCAAGTCTCCTTCCAGAAATAAATATATGACAAGCAGGCCATATTTTATCAAACCGTGTATTTTTACCAGGTTCAAAACTATTTTCCCGTGTGTCAATATTCCCCTGCAAGATCTTGTGTCCTAAACCTTGCAAAGTATCTGAACTGTTGTGGCCTTATAGCAGCTAATAAAAAGGATTACAGGCATTCCTGCAGTTGTTAAAGGAATTTAATTTTCTTAGTTGTAAGTTTCTGTCCCCTAAGGTGGCCTAACCAGAATGGAAATCACACCATTTTCAAAAGGCTTTTGTTAGCACAACCTACTCTCAGAGCCCTTCCCTCTGCCCATCCAGATCTGCAGGATGCTGAGCTACTGTAGTAGCATGATGTAACTTGCACAGATGATATTTTGTCAATGTAAAGGCAAGTGAGACGTCCGTGTAGGTGTGAAGATGGAATGCAGTGCTTTGAATATTTAGCCCTAAACATTGTGTTATGTAGAAATTCTATTGCTATGTTGGAAATGATATAATCTTGCAATGGTTCTCAAATGTTTTCTTATTGCAGACCACTTCTTTAACTGGAAATCCCCTCAAGGGGATCCAGTCCTGATCTCACATCACTCCTTCCAGTCTGTGAAGGGTAACTAAAGTGCTTGACTGCATGGGGAATAATATTAAAACAGTAAATAACTGAGAGGGAGAAAATAAACTCATCTTAATGCAAGGGGTGCTGCTGTTTGGCTGTATCCCCACAATATGTGTCCAGGCTGATTGCTTTTTCTCCCTGGGTGAAGTACTTAACATGTATTAATACTAAATCTTCTCCCATTGCCTACAGGTCATACTTCCCTTGCCTCTCCTGGTTACTTTGCAGCTTGTTTCTCTACAATTTGTGTCCCTTCCATTTTGGTAATAGCCACAAATTTGATCATGGAAGAATTTACATGAAAGAAACACCCACATAGCTCTCATTCAGGATGCAGAGAGGTGCTTGACCTTTTATTATTGAGAGGCATAAAAAGCCTGTGGACACCCTAAGGAAACTAACAAATGTGTTATAGCTGGCAGGAAGTATTAGAGTTGACTGACCAATGATTAGCCATTGTGACAGAAGCAACACTGAAGACTACCTGGAAGTGCTTTATAGACACTGATCGCCAGTTGAGAACTACTGTAATACTGTATTAAATAGTTAATATGTACTTTGGATAGTTACACGAAGCTGATTTGTGAATAGGTTTGTACTGTTCAACTTCTCCAAGAAACACTTTATTCTGACTACTGGGTTTATTAGCGGGGCATGCTAACTATTTGCGGCCATGAATGCATACATCAGTGTTATTACCTATGTATCTTCAACAGCTTTCACCTATCTGGGAATCCTTACAGATAGTAGATTTTAAAGTCAGAAGGGACTATGATAGTTATCTACTCTGACCTCCTGCAGTAAACAGGTTACAGAATTTCACTATGTGATGCCTGCATCAAGCCCATAGCTTCTGGTTGAATTAAAGTGTATCTTCAAGAAATCTTGATCTGAAGACTTCAAATGATGGAGAATCCACCACCTCCCCAGGTAAGTTGTTCAATGGTTAATTACTTTTTCTGTTAAAAATGTGTGCCTTTTTTCTGTCTGATTTTTGTCTATCTTCTTCTTCCAGACACTGGATCTTGTTGTGGCTTTGTTTCCTAAGGCTAAAGAGCTTTGTTGTTATGTCCACGGCCTACACTCAGAGAAATTAGATAAAAACATAAAGTACTTTTGCTGGAAGGTTGCAATGTAACACTATTTTATTTCTTGGAATTCGGAATGGTAATACTCAAGAACCCCAAACCACAGAGACAAAACCATAGCCTGTTCCCGAACACCAGAGAGACATAGCTCAATGTACCTTACTCTAGGGGTATGTCTACACTACGAAATTAGGTCAAATTTATAGAAGTCAGTTTTTTAGAAATCGTTTTTATATAGCCGATTGTGTGTGTCCTCACACAAAATGGTCTAAGTGCATTAAGTGCGTTAACTCGGTGGAGTGCTTCCACAGTAGCGAGGCTAGCGTCGACTTCCGGAGCGTTGCACTTTGGGTAGCTATCCCACAGTTCCCGCAGTCTCCGCCACCCATTGGAATTCTGGGTTGAGATCCCAATGCCTGATGGGGCAAAAAGCATTGTCGCGGGTGGTTCTGAGTACATGTCATCAGGCCCACCCTCCCTCCGTGAAAGCAATGGCAGACAATCGTTTTGCACCTTTTTTCCTGACTTACTGGTGCAGACGCCATACCACGGCAAGCATGGAGCCCGCTCAGCTCACTGTCACCATATGTCTCCTGGGTGCTGGCAGACATGGTACTGCATTGCTACACAGCAGCAGCAACCCATTGCCTTGTGGCAGCAGACAGTGCAATAGGCCTGAAAACCACCATCATCGTGTCCGAGGTGCTCCTGGCCACCTCGGTAAGGTCGGTCAGGAGCGCCTGGGCAGACATGGGTGCAGGGACTAAATTAGAAGTGACTCGACCAGGTCATTCTCTTTAGTCCTGCAGGCAGTCCTATTGTACCATCTTCTGCCGAGCAGCCAGGAGATGTGGATGGCTTGCAGTCCTACTGCACCGTCTGCTGCCAGCCAAAGATGTAAAAGATAGATGGAGTGGATCAAAACAAGAAATAGACCAGATTTGTTTTTTATTCATTTGCTCCCCCCTCTTTCCCTCCATGAAATCAACGGCCAACAATCGTTTTGGTGAGGTCTGTCAAGGGCACCTTGAAAACATTAATGGAGATTCAGTCCTGCCTGAAATACCAGAGGGAGGGATAGCTTAGTGGGTTGAGCATTGGCCTGCTAAACCCAGGGTTTTGAATTCAATCCTTGAGGGGGCCATTCTGTGTGACAGTTGTTTTTGTTTCTCCTTGATGTAAAGCCACCCCCTTTGTTGATTTTAATTCCCTGTAAGCCAACCCTGTATGCCATGTCATCAGTCACCCCTCTGTCCATCAGAGCAATGGCAGACAATTGTTCTGCACCTTTTTTTCTGTGCAGACGCCATACCACAGCAAGCATGGAGCCTGCTCAGATCACTTTGGCAATTAGGAGCACATTAAACACCACACGCATTATCCAGCAGTATATGCAGCACCAGAACCTGGCAAAGCAAAACCGGGCGAACAGGCGACGTCAGTGTGGTGACGAGCGTGATGAGCACATGGACACAGACTTCTCTCAAAGCATGGGCCCTGCCAATGTGGGCATCATGGTGCTAATGGGGCAAGTTCATGCGGTGGAATGCCGATTCTAGGCCTGGGAAACAAGCACAGACTGGTGGGACCGCATAGTGCTGCAGGTCTGGTATGATTCCCAGCGGCTGCGAAACTTTTGCATGCGTAAGGACACTTTCATGGAACTTTGTGACTTGCTTTCCCCTGCCCTGAGGTGCAAGAATACCAAGATGAGAGCAGCCCTCACAGTTGAGAAGCGACAGGTGATAGCCCTGTGGAAGCTTGCAATGCCAGACAGCTACTGGTCAGTCGGAAATCAATTTGGAGAGGTCAAATCTACTGTGGGGGCTGCTGTGATGCAAGTAGCCAACGCAATCAAAGATCTGCTGATAGCAAGGGTAGTGACCCTGGGAAATGTGCAGGTCACAGTGGATGGCTTTGCTGCAATGGGATTCCCTAACTGTGGTGGGGCCATAGACGGAACCCATATCCCTATCTTGGCACCGGAGCACCAAATTGGTGAGTACATAAACCGCAAGGGGTACTTTTCAATAGTGCTGCAAGCACTGGTGGATCGTTTTGCCAACAGTTCCTGGCTGTTGGGAAAACCGGTTTCTCTGCTTGCTTGCTGTGAGCTATCTACAACCTCATCATCATCATCATCCTTGTCCCCAAAACCTGCTTCCGTGTTGCCTCCATCTCCATTGAAGGAGTCAAACAACATGGCTGGGGTAGTGGTGGCTGAACCCCCTAAAATGGCATGCAGCTCGTCATAGAAGCGGCATGTTTGGGGCTCTGACCCGAAGCGGCCATTTGCCTCTCTGGTTTTCTGGTAGGCTTGCCTCAGCTCCTTAAGTTTCATGCGGCACTGCTTCGGGTCCCTGTTATGTCCTCTGTCCTTCATGCCCTGGGAGATTTTGACAAAGGTTTTGGCATTTCAAAAACTGGAACGTAGTTCTGATAGCATGGATTCCTCTCCCCATACAGCGATCAGATCCCATACCTCCCGTTCGGTCCATGCTGGAGCTCTTTTGCGATTCTGGGACTCCATCATGGTCACCTCTTCTGATGAGCTCTGCATGATCACCTCTGTTGATGAGCTCTGCACTCACCTGCAGCTTGCCACGCTGGCCAAACAGGAAATTGAAATTCAAAAGTTCGCTGGCCTTTTCCTGTCTATCTGGCCAGTGCATCTGAGTTGAGAGTGCTGTCCAGAGCAGTCACAATGGAGCACTCTGGGATAGCTCCTGGAGGCCAATACCATCTAATTGCATCCACAGTACCCCAAATTCGACCTGGCAAGGCCAATTTCAGCGCTAATCCCCCTGTTGGGGGTGCAGTAAGGAAATCGATTTTAAGAGCCCTTTAAGTTGGAAAAAAAGGGCTTCGTTGTGTGGACGGGTGCAGGGTAAATCAATTTAACACTGCTAAATTCGACCTCAACTCCTAGTGTAGACCAGGGCTGGGTTGGCTTTCTCCAAACTGATTATGATCATGCATGCTTCCCTACAGAGAAAACCAGGAACTGTGCCCCCCAAACCCCACTCGTAAAGTGAAAGCTTGAAATTGCAACACAGTCCTCAGTACACCACACCTCTACTGTCAGAAATCTTTAGACTGTGATCAAGTCATCTCTTAACCTTCTGTGGGATAAACAAACAGAGTGAGCTTATTTTAGTCTGTCACTGAAAGGCAGGTTTTCCAGCCCTCAGGTCATTCTCATAGCTCTGCTCTGAACCCTTTCTGGTTTTTTAATATCTTTGTAATGTTTATATCTCAAAATAACACCTGTACCCCAGTGAGAAATTTTAAATAGAACTTTTTAGAAATCTTTGATGAATTCCTATTGGACGAAAACTCTTCTCTTCTCTCCTCTCTGTATCCTCCTTCCTTCCTTTTCTTTCCCCCCCACCTTTCATTCCTTTATCTTTTTGTTCTCTAGAGGTTTATTTTCCTGTTCTCAACTGGTTTTTGAAAAAAAAAATTAAATAAAGCTCCAAAATTTGGTTAAAAATAGTTTTGAAAGTCAGTACAGCAAAGGTATATGAAATGTTATTTATAAATAATTATGTACATGTAATATTTTTAGAGCTGTGAAGAAGCAGAACCAATACTATGCCCTCACAAATGGTACATGATGTCAGATGTGTGTTCCTGGTCAAAGCTGTCTATATTTGTACAGTCTTAAAGTCAGTCTGTTGCTATATTCCAATGAAGGGATATGTTGGAACTAACAGACAGAAGTAATTTAGCTGCTGAATTTTGAAAAAAGCTACACAAAATGACTAGGAGTCCTGTAATCAAAGAGCTATATGAAAATCGAATTAGAAATTGTAACAACTGTCCATTAACACAAAATCTGAAACCTGGAGAGGCTCCTCGACTGTTAGGACAACTGTATTATTTGACTTATAGGAGAGCAGAAGGGGAAAAAAAACAGGGTACAAATAACCCTAATATTGGAAATTCAGGCTGTGCGAAGAATGCACCATCATGCTCTACATAGCTAATACAGTGGAGAAAGTGTTCAAGAACAGTACAACATTGGGGAAAAGATTATCCCAACAGTACATACAGAGGCAATGGTGTGGGTGGCACAATGTAAAAGTTCTTTGAGGGATTAAGGTGCTTTAATTCACAACCCTGATTTTTCCAGAATTTGGGAGAATAGAGGTAACTTGATTATTTGAGCCAGTTTCTCCAGCTTTCCACGACTTCTTTGCCTCTTTTCTTTTTCTTTTCTAGAACTGGCTTGGTGGACAGCACCCACTCTACTTCCTTCTGCCTCGTGACATAGTTTCTACATTTACAGAATTGCACAGACAGACCTAGGAAGGAGAATACCAATGTTATGTGCCGGCTGCAGTATGTGACAATCAGTTATGGGGCCAATTCTTCAGCTGTTTGTAAATCAGCATAGCTCCATTGAAGACAGTTTACACCAGCTGAGGATCTGGCCCAAGAAGTTGCTTTAGCAACAACTATAGTAGTTTATAAGATGACGTCAGAAAAGTTTATAAGATGATGTTTGAAAAATTAACACTCTTGTGTTTTATAGTTTTGTATCTGTTGCCAGTGGTTCTCAACCTATTTACCAGTATGTTACCATAATGTGTTATATGGGCCGCATCCAGTACTACCTGAGGATGTCACATGGGCCACAGCTCTGTGTTGATTGGGCCACAAGCGGTCCATGAGCCACAGGTTGAGAACCACTGAGCTGTTCTGTACATCTCAAAAGTATGTATCTCAAAAAACTCCACTATAGTGTAGAAGCTAATGAAACAAGTTGAAATTATTATATTAACAATACCCAAACATATTGCATATTGCAAAAGCATATTGCATAACTAATATATTCTGAATGAGTGGCGTAGAATGGCATGTTTTTCCTGATATATAGTATGCATTCCCAGCTGGTGTGTTGGTTCTTAAGAGAAAAAGAAACAATGGAAGCCCAGAATTATAATATAGCTAAAAATAACATGGCCCAGACCTTGAGGTGGAAGGATAAACTAAAAGCAGGACCTAAATGCATAAATCAGATCCAGTGACATGATGTCCACTTCTAAGGAGATGTTAATTTCCACGTGTTCTGTGCTCGTGTCTGTCCCTTGCAGACTGGTCAGGGAGTGGAGCTGTCTATATCCACAACCATATCCTCTTTAGCCTTCTATAATTTGTCAGCCTAGATCTCCTCATCAGCCTCCTCCTGGCACTGGCCAAGAGAGCTATCTATCAGTTCAAGAGCAAAGAAGCTTGATAGGGGAGTTTTCTGTTACTGTGCAGCCTCTTTCCTTTCCTTAGTCCATTCGGAGGTGGCATGCTCTGAGTGGCATCCACTGAATATTTGGACTCCTTCAGGGAGCAGTGGCATAGTCTGGGGTCCCCTGCTGAATGTGTCCTTCTAGTTCTTTTCTTTTGCACCTGGTCTTCACCCCATCCCTGTTTTTTCATTCATTGTCCCCGGTAATTTGTTGAGGCCTGAGCGGGCCTGAGCCCCCCACCCCTCCCATGTGAAGAGGTGGACCTTTCATTTTGGCAGACTTCTCCCACCCTTTCCCAGGCGTCAAATAGTCTGAAGACACCCTCCTTGTGCTCAGACAGGCCATCTGCTTGCTGTGGGATCCACTTGACATGTGCGAGTTCCTCTACAGGGAGTTGAGACTGGCACAGGTAAGCAGCTACATTTGTAAAATTGGCCCACTGTGGTTTAAGGAAGGATGCATGAGTAATAATAGGAGTGAGTCTCATAGTTCCGTATACACTGGGCCTAAAATGGACCCCCGTGTATCAAGTAATCACATGTTTACAATAAACCTCCCATTATTACATTAAGTTTTATCTGAATATATTCTCCAACATCTGTTAGCCAAAGGCTAGATTATGGGTATAGCATCTGTTAAAAGCTGTAGTTGAAAGACTAGTATTTATATATTGTGTAACAGCAATATACAGGCACAACCCATAGAAAAAAACTATGGATCCTGTTGTTGGACTGGAGTGTTTTTGTTGAATGTCTCAATTAACAAAGGACCCAATACTGAAAGGGGCTGAGAACCATCAGCTCCCAGCAGCTCCAGCAGCCTAAAATCAAACTTAAAGACATATAACTGTAGTAGTGTTTAGTTCTTAATAATACAATCAAATCAGGTATGAGCGGAGAAAAACTTACCATCCAATGCATCAAGGCACAGTGCAACTTTATACTAAACATTCATGACCAAATAAACAAAGTACAATGCACACCAATTAAAATATAAAAGAAGCAAAATACTATTTATTATCGTAAGCTAGTAAAGCGACCACGAAATAGAAATAGGTCTTCAAGTTTCAGTCTGTTCTATGCCTTTTCCGCAGAGGTTGATTACCCACAAAACAATCATAAAAACAGAAAGCAGATCAACAGAAAAGACCAAGTAATAGAGCTGGTTGGGAATGATCTGTCAAAATGTTTTTTGAGGGAAAATGAAGATTCAGCAACATTTTTCAAATTTCCATTGGGAAAATCAAAATGACGTATTTCCTATCGGGTCAGGTTGAGCTGAATTGAAACATTTGAGTTGACTGAAACCAAATCAAAATGTTTTGTTTCAGGTCAGTTTGACACTGATCTGAGTCTGTCTGAGCTTCTGCAGTGCCTCATGCGAGTTGTTATTCCATGCCCTGAGTCTTCCCCGGGCTGGATTACATCTCCAATGATGCACTTTGGTTAAGCTGCCACCGTGCATCATGACAGTCGCATAACCCTGGACCACAGTGAATTGCAAAGTCAGGAAAACGGAGTCTTATCGCCAGCAGGGCATAGAAATACTGAGAACTAGATTCTCACTTCCCCAGGGCTTCTTGTCAGGGGAGTAAGGGTTCATTAGCTGCCCCGCTACTCACCCAGAGGAGGTAGGTGGCAGTAGTGGTGATGATGGAGAAGGTGTGTCTATGTCACCTGCCTGCTCCACTGATCCTAGGCTGGCTGGGGGCCAAAATGCCCCCTGGTGGTAACTTAGAGTAGCTTCAGGGCAACTGCAGTCAGGATATGGTGAACAAGGATCTGGTGGAGCATCATGCAATCCACTATGCCCCCTTTTGCACCGACATACCCCTTACGACAATGGTGGAGGTAGATGTGTACAGCTGGCTACAGCAGCTTTGTGCCACCCAAGCAGAGCGCTGTGATGGGAGAACCTTGGCTGCCCCTCTAGCACAGGTTTCCGACTCCTTTGCACTGCTTCAATCTCTGGAGCCCCAGCACTGAGCCCTTTTTCTCCTGTGCCAGCCACAATTATGCCGTTATTCTCTATTATTCCAATGCCTAATATTAATGACATAAATAAGAAGAGCCAACAAAGATGTGAAGCATTTTCCAGCCATCTTTGACTTTTAGTTGGGTATTTATTTTGTAATATACAGACCAGCCAGATAATTTTTGAAAAGCAGAAAAACATCTAATTCTTATAATACTTATATAGTTTATTATTGCTATGTCCCACTGCACTTGAAATGAAGGCAGTGTAATTACTTAACAATTGTCTTGTCATCCAGTAGCAGAACCTAAAATTCAGACTGATTGTACAGAGATCAAGCAAATTGCATTTAAATGGTGTGCTCTTCATAGATTTGTGTTTGTGTGGACAATGTAAACAAAAGGCCCTTTGTCATTTAAATTGCACCTAACCAGGAGTCCAGGGTGGTGTGAAATCTGTGTGGACAGGAGAGTGGTTTGTACATAACACCAAGCTACACATTCATTACACATTTGGGGCTGCATAATGCATCGGCTTGCATAAATTGGCTATAGTGGGAGGGGGGTGAAAATCTCCCTAACCCAACCTGCAGAGAGGCCAGGCATAGTCTGGGTCCCAGGATTGCCATACAAGATTAGTGTCCCCAAAAGGTGCCTTTCTGGGTGGAGTCAGGTCATGGCCTACCCTTCCTCCAGTGTTCCTGTGGTCCAGTGCCTTCCACCCCTGGTGTACAGATGTAGCATGAGTCATCTCCATACTCTATAGTCCTCTCTAGAAGTCTCATGCCCCTAGGCTCCACTGCTCAGACATGACATCTCCTCCCCATCCTTTGAATCACTCCTGAGTAATCCCATTAGATATAAGGGATACAAACAGACTAAGAAAAGGAGTACTTGTGGCACCTTAGAGACTAACAAATTTATTTGAGCATAAGCTTTCGTGAGCTACAGTAACGAGAGTGATCAGGTAAGGTGAGTTATTACCAGCAGGAGAGCGGGGGCGGGGGGAAACCTTTTGTAGTGATAATCAAGGTGGGCCATTTCCAGCAGTTGACAAGAACATCTGAGGAACAGTCGGGGGGGGGGTGGGGGAGGGTAAATAAACATGGGGAAATAGTTTTACTTTGTGTAATGACCCATCCACTCCCAGTCTTTATTCAAGCCTAAGTTAATTGTATCCAGTTTGCAAATTAATTCCAATTCAGCAGTCTCTCGTTGGAGACTAAGCTAAGCCTCACTCTCCAATCCTAACCCTTTGCGTGGCATAAAGCCAATCACAATTGCCAATATATCAAATTAACCTTGGCTCTTCTTTGACTATTCCATGTAAAAGTCAGCAGGACATGTCTACTGGGAGTTTCACATAACACCATTGCTTCCTTTACCTGCTGCTCTTGCCGGGCTCCCCACAGAGGGTTAATGATCACACAAATGGTTACTGCCTGCTTTTGCCAACACATACGTTATTAATTAAATCTAACACATTTTGAGGGGAAATAATGCACATAGATATCATTTTTCAGAGTAGCAGCCGTGTTAGTCTGTATTTGCAAAAAGAAAAGGAGGACTTGTGGCACCTTACAGACTAACAAATTTATTTGAGCATAAGCTTTCATGAGTTACAGCTCACTGCAGCTGCTGAAGCAGAGTGGTGCTCACTTACACCCATTGCAAACCTAGGTCACTGTTGGTAGGAAAGTTTAGCAAAGTGTTTTCACCAGTGACAGCAATTTCCATTTATACTGTGCGGACCCTTCCCCTACCCCCTCCCATGTTTACTCACTATGTCTAATTTTTGCACATTGTCTCTTTTGCCATATTTGGAAGCTTTGGGAAATCATAGTATCATGCTACAGTTGTAGTATGGAATTATGGGTCATAGAGTCACTTAAAACCAGTGAGAAAAGGAAGGCCTCTGTTATACCTCTCAGCCCTGGTCTACACTAGGACTTTAGGTCGAATTTAGCAGCGTTAAATCGATGTAAACCTGCAACCGTCCACACGATGAAGCCCTTCACTTTGACTTAAAGGCTCTTAAAATTGATTTCCTTACTGCACCCCTGACAAGTGGATTAGCGCTTAAATCGGCCTTGCCGGGTCAAATTTGGGGTACTGTGGACACAATTCGACGGTATTGGCCTCCGGGAGCAATCCCAGAGTGCTCCATTGTGACCGCTCTGGACAGCACTCTCAACTCAGTTGCACTGGCCAGGTAGACAGGAAAAGAACCGCGAACTTTTGAATCTCATTTCCTGTTCGGCCAGCGTGGAAAGCTGCAGGTGACCATGCAGAGCTCATCAGAAGAGGTGACCATGATGGAGTCCCAGAATTGCAAAAGAGCTCCAGCATGGACTGAACGGGAGATACGGGATCTGATCGCTGTATGGGGAGAGGAATCCGTGCTATCAGAACTACGTTCCAGTTTTCAAAATGCCAAAACCTTTGTCAAAATCTCCCAGGGCATGAAGGACAGAGGCCATAACAGGGACCCGAAGCAGTGCCGCGTGAAACTGAAGGAGCTGAGGCAAGCCTACCAGAAAACCAGAGGGGTGAACGGACGCTCTGGGTCAGAGCCCCAAACATGCTGCTTCTATGACGAGCTGCATGCCATTTTAGGGGGTTCAGCCACCACTACCCCAGCCGTGTTGTTTGACTCCTTCAATGGAGATGAAGGCAACACGGAAGCAAGTTTTGGGGACGAAGAAGAAGATGATGATGATGAGGTTGTAGATAGCTCACAGCAAGCAAGCGGAGAAACCGGTTTTCCTGACAGCCAGGAACTGTTTCTCACCCTGGACCTGGAGCCAGTACCCCCCGAACCCACCCAAGGCTGCCTCCTGGACCCGGCAGGCGGAGAAGGGACTTCCAGTAACTGTACATTTTAAAATACTATGCATGGTTTAAAAGCAAGCATGTGAAAAGATTAATTTGCCCTGGCATTCGCAGCTCTCCTGGATGCACTCCCAAAGCCTTTTCAAAAGGTTTCTGGGGAGGGCAGCCTTATTGCATCCCCCACAGTAGGACACTTTACCACTCCAGGCCAGTAACACGTACTCGGGAATCATTGTAGAACAAAGCATTGCAGTGTATGTTTGCTGGCATCCGTTCTTTATCTCTCTGTGTTATCCTCAGGAGAGTGAGATATCATTCATGGTCACCTGGTTGAAATAGGGTGCTTTTCTTAAGGGGACATTCAGAGGTGCCCGTTCCTGCTGGGCTGTTTGCCTGTGGCTGAACAGAAATGTTCCCCGCTGTTAGCCACAGGGAGGGGGGAAGGTTGAGGGGGTAGCCACGCGGTGGGGGGAGGCAAAATGCAACCTTGTAACGAAAGCACATGTGCTATGTATGTAATGTTAACAGCAAGGTTTACCCAGAAAGAGTGTAGCCACTGTTTTATAAAATGTGTCTTTTTAAATACTGCTGTCCCTTTTTTTTCTCCACCAGCTGCATGTGTTTCAATGATCACAGGATCTTCTCCTTCCCAGAGGCTAGTGAAGATTAGAAAGAAAAAAAAATGCACTCGTGATGAAATGTTCTCTGAGCTCATGCTGTCCTCCCACACTGACAGAGCACAGACGAATGCGTGGAGGCAAATAATGTCAGAGTGCAGGAAAGCACAAAATGACCAGGAGGAGAGGTGGCGGGCTGAAGAGAGTAAGTGGTGGGCTGAAGACAGGGCTGAAGCTCAAATGTGGCGGCAGCATGATGAGAGGAGGCAGGATTCAATGCTGAGGCTGCTGGAGGATCAAACCAATATGCTCCAGTGTATGGTTGAGCTGCAGCAAAGGCAGTTGGACCACAGGCTGCCACTATAGCCCCTGTGTAACCAACAGCCCTCCTCCCCAAGTTCCATAGCCTCCACACCCAGACGCCCAAGAACGCGGTGGGGGGGGCCTCCGGCCAACCAGCCACGCCACCACAGAGGATTGCCCAAAAAACAGAAGGCTGGCATTCAATAAATTTGAAAGTTGTAAACTTTTAAAGTGCTGTGTGGCATTTTCCTTTCCTCCTCCACCACCCCTCCTGGGCTACCTTGGTAGTCATCCCCCTATTTGTGTGATGAATGAATAAAGATGCATGAATGTGAAGCAACAATGACTTTATTGCCTCTGCAAGCGGTGATTGAAGGGAGGAGGGGAGGGTGGTTAGCTTACGGGGAAGTAGAGTGAACCGAGGGGAGGGGGGGTTTCATCAAGGAGAAACAAACAGAACTTTCACACCGTAGCCTGGCCAGTCATGAAACTGGTTTTCAAAGCTTCTCGGATGCGCACCGCTCCCTCCTGTGCTCTTCTAACTGCCCTGGTGTCTGGCTGTGCGTAACCAGCAGCCAGGTGATTTGCCTCAACCTCCCACCCCGCCATAAACGTTTCCTCCTTACTCTCACAGATATTGTGGAGCGCACAGCAAGCAGTAATAACAGTGGGAATATTGATTTCGCTGAGGTCTAAGCGAGTCAGTAAACTGCGCCAGCACGCCTTTAAACATCCAAATGCACATTCTACCACCATTCTGCACTTGCTCAGCCTGTAGTTGAACAGCTCCTGACTACTGTCCAGGCTGCCTGTGTACGGCTTCATGAGCCACGGCATGAAGGGGTAGGCTGGGTCCCCAAGGATACATATAGGCATTTCAACAGCCCCAACAGTTATTTTCTGGTCTGCGAATAAAGTCCCTTCCTGCAGCTTTTGAAACAGACCAGAGTTCCTGAAGATGCGAGCGTCATGTACCTTTCCCGGCCATCCCACGTTGATGTTGGTGAAACGTCCCTTGTGATCCACCAGAGCTTGCAGCACTATCGAAAAGTACCCCTTGCGGTTTATGTACTCACCAATTTGGTGCTCCGGTGCCAAGATAGGGATATGGGTTCCGTCTATGGCCCCACCACAGTTAGGGAATCCCATTGCAGCAAAGCCATCCACTATGACCTGCACATTTCCCAGGGTCACTTCCCTTGATATCAGCAGATCTTTGATTGCGTTGGCTACTTGCATCACAGCAGCCCCCACAGTAGATTTGCCCACTCCAAATTGATTCCCGACTGACCGGTAGCTGTCTGGAATTGCAAGCTTCCACAGGGCTATTGCCACGCGCTTCTCAACTGTGAGGGCTGCTCTCATCTTGGTATTCATGCGCTTCAGGGCAGGGGAAAGCAAGTCACAAAGTTCCATGAAAGTGCCCTTACGCATGCGAAAGTTTCGCAGCCACTGGGAATCGTCCCAGACCTGCAGCACTATGCGGTCCCACCAGTCTGTGCTTGTTTCCCGAGCCCAGAATCGGCGTTCTACAGCATGAACCTGCCCCATTAGTACCATGATGCATGCATTGGCAGGGCCCATGCTTTGAGAGAAGTCTGTGTCCATGTGCTCATCACGCTCGTCACCACACTGACGTCGCCTGTTCGCCCGGTTTTGCTTTGCCAGGTTCTGGTGCTGCATATACTGCTGGGTAATGCGTGTCATGTTTAATGTGCTCCTAATTGCCAAAGTGAGCTGAGCGGCCTCCATGCTTGCCTTGGTATGGCGTCTGCACAGAAAAAAGGCGCGGAACGATTGTCTGCCGTTGCTCTGACGGAGGGAGGAGCGACTGATGATATGGCTTACAGGGTTGGCTTACAAGGAATTAAAATCAACAAAGGGGGTGGCTTTACATCAATGAGTATTTCAGGCAGGACTTCATGGAGGGTTCAAATAAGAAATGGTGCACCTCAGTAATTGTTCTTATTGGAACAAGCAGGTTGGTCTGGCCTATGATTGATACATGGCTAGATTTACCTCACTGCACATTTTCTGTGAGTGACTGCAGTGTGACTTAGAGGAATGAGTCCCCTAGACGGGGGAGAGGGGGAAGCAAATGCGTACAAAACAAATCTGGTCTATTTCTTGTTTTGATCCACTCCATCTATCTTTTACATCTTTGGCTGGCAGCAGATGGTGCAGAAGGACTGCAAGCCGTCCACATCTCATGGCTGCCTGGCAGAAGATGGTACAGTAGGACTGGTAGCAATCTGTATCGCCTGCCTGCTCACCATGAGGTGGTTCGATAGGACTGACTGCAGGACTAAAGAGAATGACCTGGTCAAGTCACTTCTAATGTAGTCCCTGCACCCATGTCTGCCCAGGTGCTCCTGGCCGACGTGGCCAGGAGCGCCTCGGACATGACGATGACAGCTACCAGTCCTACTATATTGTCTGCTGCCGCAAGGCAATGGGTTGCTGCTGCTGTGTAGCAATGCAGTACCACGTCTGCCAGCACCCAAGAGACATACGGTGACAGTTACCTGAGTGGGCTCCATGCTTGCTGTGGTAAGGCGTCTGCACAGGTAACTCAAGAAAAGAGGCGCAAAATGATTGTCTGCTGCTGCTTTCATGGAGGGAGGGAGGGAACGGGGGCCTGACGATATGTACCCAGAACCACCCACGACAATGTTTTAGCCCCATCAGGCATTGGGATCTCAACCCAGAATTCCAATGGGCAGCAGAGACTGTGGGAACTGTGGGATAGCTACCCACAGTGCAACACTCCGGAAGTCAACACTTGCCTCGGTACTGTGGAAGTACTCCGCCGAGTTAATGCACTTAATGCACTTAGAGCATTTTCTGTGGGGACACACACACTCGAATATATAAAACCGATTTCTAAAAAACCGACTTCTATAAATTCAACCTAATTTCGTAGTGTAGACATACCCTCAGAATAGAGTATTTTAAATTAAAAGTCCCATCAAATGTAAATTAATTTGATTTACAAGGGTTCAGATTATATCTATGTACACAGTCAACCTACCCAAAGACCTAGTTTCACAGAACTCATGCCTGAAGTAAATTAAATCCAAGCCCCTATACACATAGTTTCCAGAATCTAGTTAAATTATTCCAGGCTAGGAGTCAGTTCTGATTAGGCCTTGGTTCATAATGGAAAAAATAGATCCTGCCCATTCGAAACTAAGGTCTGACCAGAACTGAGTCCAACTTAGGCTATGGCTATACTACAAAGCTTACAGTGACCAACTGCTGTAACGCTGCTAGTGCAGATGCTTTCCTGTTGCTTAATTACGCCAGCCCTTCACCCACCAGTATAGCACTGTGCACACTGGTGCTTTGGTCGGTCGGGGGTGTAATGAGCCAGCCACTCCCAGGCCCTATTCAAGCCCAAATTATTGGTGTTAAATTTGCAAATGAATTTTTCTGCTGTTTCTCTTTGAAGTCTGTTTCTGAAGTTTTTTTGTTCAAGTATAGCTACTTTTAAATCTGTTATAGAATGTCCAGGAAGATTGAACTGTTCTCCTACTGGTTTTTGTACATTACCATTCCTGATGTCCGATTTGTGTCCATTTATTCTTTTACGTAGGGACTGTCCGGTTTGGCCAATGTACATGGCAGAGGGGCATTGCTGGCACATGATGGCATATATAACATTAGTAGACATGCAGTGAATGAGCCTCTGATGGTGTGGCTGATGTCGTTGGGTCCTCTGATGGTGTCGCTAGAATAGATATGGGGACAGAGTAGGCAATGAGATTTGCTACAGGGATTGGTTCCTGGGATAGTGTTTCTTTGGTGTGATGTGTAGTTGCTGGTGAGCATTTGCTTTAGGTTGGGGGGATGTCTGTAAGCAAGGACTGGCCTGCCTCCCAAGGTCTGTGAGAGTGAGGGATTGTTTTCCAGGATAGGTTGTAGATTGTTGATAATGTGCTGGAGAGGTTTTAGCTGGGGGCTGTACGTGATGGTCAGTGGTGTTCTGTTATTTTCCTTCTTGGGCCTGTCCTGTAGTAGGTGATTTCTGGGTACCCATCTCACTCTGTTCATCTGTTTCCTCACTTCCCCAGGTGGGTATTGTAGTTTTAAGAATGCTTGATAAAGATCTTGTAGGAGTTTGTCTCTGTCTGAGGGATTGGAGCAAATTTGGTTGTATCTTAGGGCTTGGCTATATGGATCGTGTGATGTGTCCTGGATGGAAGCTGGAGGCATGTAGGTAAGTATAGCAGTCAGTAGGTTTCCGGTATAGGGTGGTGTTTATGTGACCATCACTTATTTGCACTGTAGTGTCCAGGAAGGGGATCTCTTGTGTGGAACGGTCCAGGCTGAGATTGATGGTGGGGTGGAAATTGTTGAAATCCAGGTGGAATTCCTCAAGGGCCTCCTTCCCGTGGGTCCATATGATGAAGATGTCATCAATGTAGCACAAGTAGAGGAGGGGCGCTAGTGTCCTGATACTAAGCTATAGTGTGTGCATAGCCTTAGACTACATGTTTAAGACCTGGAGACCAGCTTTATAGGCATTTAGCTCTCCCTATGCCTTGGTTTCAGCCAATCCAGCTTCTCTACCTTTCCATGCTGAGGGTTTTATTTTTTGTTTTTTTTCCCCCCACCACCATCTCCCTCCCCATTTTTTTTGTTTGAATGTGGATTTTTGTGTGCATTAACCATTAAACCATTATTTGCCCCCTACACCTACTTTGGAAACACAAAGACTTCAAGGACACAGATAAAAGCAACAAAAGTACTATTGGGCAGGTCCCTATTAGGGTCAATGGGAAGCTGCATGCTGAATTCCTAACACCAGGTGGTGCTGCCCGAGGATATAACTAGCAGCAGGTAGAAGCCTTCTCCCAGCACACAAAATGGTGACTGCTTGCTAGGTTCTGCTGGACCCAGAATCGAGAAGCAAAGAGTACTTGTTTGAACTAAGTGTGGTCAGCTCTAATTCTGCTAGTGTAGGGGTAGAAGAAAGTAGTGCTGTCGATTAATTTCAGTTAACTCACACGATTAACTCAAAAAAAATTAACTAAGATTAAAAAAAATGAATTGCGATTAATTGCACTGTTACACACTAGAATACCAATTGAAATTTATTAAATATTTTTGGATGTTTTTCTACATTTTCAAATACATTGGTTTCAATTACAACACAGAATACAAAGTGCACAGTGCTCACTTTATATTAGTTTTTATTACAAATACTTGCACTGTAAAAATGATAAACAAAAGAAATAGTAATTTTCAATTCACCTTATACACGTACTGTAGTGTAATCTCTTTATCGTGAAAGTGCGACTTACAAATGTAGATTTTTTTTTGTTACATAATTGCACTCAGAAACAAAACAATGTAAAACTTTAGAGCCTACAAATCTACTCAGTCCTCCTTCTTGTTCAGCCAATCACTCAGACAAACAAGTTTGTTTACATTTACGGGAGATACTGCTGCCTGCTTCTTATTTACAGCGTCACCTGAAAGTGAGTACAGGCATCGCATGGCACTTTTGTAGCCAGCACTGCAAGATATTTATGTGCCAGATATGCTAAACATTCGTATGCCCCTACATGCTTCAGCCACCATTCCGGAGGACATGCTTCCATACTAATGATTTTCGTTAAAAAATAGTGCATTAATTAAATTTGTGACTGAACTCCGTTGGAGGAGAATTGTATGTCTCATGTTCTGTTTTACTCACATTCTGCCATATATTTCATGTTATAGCAGTATCGAATGATGACCCAGCACATGTTGTTTGATTTACGAACACTGTTACTGTAGATTTGACAAAACGCAAAGAAGGTACCAATGTGAGATTTCTAAAAATAGCTATAGCACTTGACCCAAGGTTTAAGAATTTGAAGTTCCTTCCAAAATCTGAGAGGGACGAGGTGTGAAACATGCTTTCAGATGTCTTAAAAGAGCAACATTTCAATACGGAAACTACAGAACGCGAAAAATCAAAAAAGAAAATCAACCTTCTGCTGGTGGCATCTGACTCAGATGATGAAAATGAACATGCATTGGTCCGTTCTGCTTTGGATCGTTATCAAGCAGAACCTGTCATCAGCATGGTTGAAGCATGAAGGGACATATGAATCTTGAGTGCATCTGGCATGTAAATATCTTGCGATGTCGATTATAACAGTGCCATGCGAACGCCTGTTCTCACTTTCAGGTGACGTTGTAAACAAGAAGCAGGCAGCATTATCTCCTGCAAATGTAACCAAACTTGTTTGTCAGAACGATTAGCTGAAGTAGGATTGAGTGGACTTGTAGGCTCTAAAGTTTTACATTGTTTTATTTTTGAACGCAGATTTTTTGGTACATAATTCTACATTTGTAAGTTCAACTTTCATGATAAAGAGATTGCACTACAGTACTTATATTAGGTGAATTGAAATATATTATTTCTTTTGTTTTTTACAGTGCAAATATTTGTAATCAAAAATAAATATAAAGTCAGCACTGTACACTTTGTATTCTGTGTTGTCTCTGACATCAATATATCTGAAAATGTAGAAAACATCCAAAAGTATTTAAATAAATGGTATTCTATTATTGTTTAACAGTGTGATTAATCGTGTGATTAACCACGATTAATTTTTTAGAGGAAAGTACCATCTCTGTTGTGTGCAGTCTGGAATTGGTTAATTTTTTAGCTTAACTTTGGGGCTTCCTGTTAGTTAAAATGAAGGATTTTTAATGGAATTAGAATAGCCTTTGTATTAGTCCTTGCCTAACACCCTCCTTGAGGTTCTTGTGCTCTGGGGCAAATGGTCCCATCGCATATAAACCAATTCTTCATTTGTTTTCAAGGTTTTTGTTGGGCCTCCTGAGTTCCCATCCTGTTTCTGGACTGCTAGACAACACTGCCCCTCAGCTAAATTCTTTGCTGTAAAAGCACCTTTCCAGATATGAGATACCTGATTGGGAATAGCTTTGAACATCAATGCTGTCACTTCACCCATTATGGGTTTGGTTGGGGAGTCAGGCAAAAACTGTAAGGCAGTTTATTTGTTCTTAATCCCATGACCTCTGCTAATAATATTAACTGACCGACTACCTTCTTCTCCACGATATATTTGGAAACTTTTACAAATATCTATCGGGTGTTTGGAACAAGAAATGCTATCAGTCATACAAGGTATTTAGCTTTTCATAAACACGTGCCACCTTCAAAATCAAAAGCCACTGATCGGACCCATTCAGTAAGGTATAAAGCATTGGTGTATGGTATCTGGTCTCTCTGGGTATATCTACACTGCCAGAAAAGACCCCACAGCAGCAAGTCTCAGAGCCAGGGTCAACTCACTTGGGTCTGCCAGGCTTGCACTACGGGACTAAAAATAGCAGTGTAGATGTTTGGGTTGGGGCTGGAGCCCAGACTCTGAGGCCCTCCCCCTTTGCTGGGTTTCAGAGCCTGAGCTGTAGCTCCAGCCCGAATATCCCCATTACTATTTTTAGCCACGTAGCTCAAGCTGGGGTCAGCTGACCCATGTTTTGAGACTTGCTGCTAAGGGTCTTCTTTATAGTGTAGAAATAACCTCAGCGCCAGGTGACTCCATATGCTGTTGACATTGGAGAGATGTTAAATGGGAGAGACCAAAGGGATGTTAGATGGGAAAGACCAAAGTGGCTGTATTTAAAATTCCATTGGAAATGAGAAAAGGGAAATAAAGTCACCAATATGCTTGTCATTAACTTGCACTGCTCTATATAACACCTGACCTGTGTAGGCAGTTATGAATTTGGGCTGCGTCATTCCTGTGGCTTTGTTCCTATTGACCTTAGTCATATGCTGCAGAGTTAGGGGTGGGGGCCACCTGGGCTGTGACCCACTCACTTTTTGGCTTGGTCAAACCTGAGTACTGCTGTGAGCCTGTGTGCCTAGTCACAGTTATCAAATATGGAGGTGGTGGGTGCAGAGGCTCATAGGCTAAGGGAGTCAGGCTGCTTATGTGTGGCCATGTCTGACAGGGGCAGAGGAGAGTCAAGCAGGAGGGAATCTAGGCTCCCCATTTTAAATGGCACTCCACAGCCCCTAATCTGAGTCATTCAATTCAGAGAGAAAATCATCCACTATGCTCTGTTGGACTAGGTTTAAAAAAATGAAATCCAGTGCCAGAATGTAGCCATCTTACCACTTGTCTCATATTTATGAAAGTGTTAAGTGTTTCATACCCACAGAGTAACCATGACTTTTATTTTAGAAGAAGGGAAAACATCAACACATTGATGGACATGCTTGGATAATACAGAGTATCATATATCCCATCACCTCAGTGTGGGAGAAATACAAAATAAAGTTGTTCATTCACCTTGGAAGATGCAAAATAGCCAATCTTGTTTAGGGGCTAGATTCTGCTAACTTTCTTTATATTGAATAGTACTTTACTGTGTGAATAATATCACTGAAATCAGTGTGGCTACTTGCATTGTAAGGTACCACACAATTTGAGTAAGGGTGGCAGACCTGAGCCCTGTAGAAAAGGGGTCAACATTTTTGAAAGCAGGCACAAGATTGGCTACTGCAAAAAAGAAAGGACATTGGCATTTTCAAGCTCTATACAGTTGCAAAAGCTTGCTTGGTGGTATTATACATGATTTAAAGTTGGAGGCATAGGGATGCATTTGCACAAACATGTCTTCCCAAGTTTATGGTCCTTGTAGTGAGGCGGTGTGGCTCTCCGCCACCTCGGAGAGGGACGAGCCCATCCAGGTGCCGGAGTGGGTGGAGCCAGGGAGCTCTGAGTCCGCCCCTCAGAGGGTCAGGCAGCGACCTGGAAGTATAAAGGCTCGCCCGCAGAACTCACTGGAGGGCCAGTCACAGGGGAGGCCAGACGCCTCCAGCCTATCCTGTGACTGGGAGGCCCCCGTGGCCCAAGGTGCACGCCAGGACTGGCCTGACCTGCCCTGCGCCCGCTACCCGGAAGAGTTGCCGGGCCTGCCCAGCGCCCGCTACCCGGAGGGGTTGCCGGGCTTGCTGCTCGCCCACTACCCCAAGGAACCCATGGTGCTGGATGCCCCGGAGGACGCCACCTGGACCCAGGTACCACAAGAGGGGGAGTCAGGAAGTCGCCTGGGGGCAGCCGACCCTAGGCTGGCTGTAACTCTGCCAGAGCCCATGTCAGTGTGTTGCGGCCAGGATCCCCGCTGACCCAGCACGTCTTCCAGGTCCTTTGGAGGCCTGGGCTTATTGCTACGGTTTGCTACTGCTCAGCCCCTGCCTGAGGGCCTGAGCACCTGACTCACTGTTGCCCCTCCCTGACCTTGGCCCTGGGCTTACGGTGCTTATTTCAGTTGCCACAAGGGCCGCAGAGGGAGACTCCCATAGCCTGACTAATTTCCCCAAACATCAACTGTGTGTAGTGAGCCAGTGTGGCTCCCTGCTGCCCCGGAAGGGGTCGAGCCTCGGCTAGCCTCTTTACAGTCCTCAGTGAAGCTGTCTGATGTCCCTTTGGAAACAGTTACTCACAACATAACCAAATAGCTCCATTGGTAACTCAAGCTTAGGTATGCTATCGGATTTCATGCTCTGCAGCATAGTGCAAACTTGCAGTATTGATGACAGGGTGGAAAAACTCCTATTCTTCATGAAGGAGATGTGGACTCTATGTACATTGTTACTGCACAGCTTGGCAGCTAACCAAGAAGTTGCATTAGCATCAGCCTCTCATCAGACTGCTAGAGTTGAACTCTCCTCTTGGGCATTGAGTTAATCCCAAGGTAAGTACATGGAAGGAAAAGATATTAGCTAAGGATGAAGGACTTGGAAAGCCCTCTGTTCCTTTGAGGCCAATTGCCTTTTGCTGCCTACTATTAATGTTGCAACGTAGCAACAGGATGAGAAAAGATGTGGAGCCCACACACTCAACTGTCAGGTTTTTCAGGGAGGGTGTGGGAAGAAGGATCAAAGAGGTAAAAGTCTATTATAATTTCAGCTAGTAACATTTTTATTGAGACTGTTACACATTCCAGGGGGTACCACACATTCTAAATTGTGCCGTGTAAAACTGTTACAGTTTGGAGTCAGGACTGCAAGGTTTAGTGTAAGCACCGCTGTGATAGATTACATACTTTTCAGTTAGGGAGCCACAAGATGGCTAAATCAGGTTTAAAGTTCCTTGAGTACCACTGGCAAAAGTTCTAACCTTGTCACCAATTGTTGCAGAGTGTGGAGAACTTGAGGAACTCCCTTTCCTCTGAAAAACATGGAGTGTAAATTAAATAGCTGTAATTTTTAGTAAAGAAAAAAATAGCTTAGTTAACATCTGTGGCATGAAAAAATAAAGACTGAATCTCAGATTGATGGCTTTTTTTCTATGGGATGATAACCTGGATCGATGTGATATTCTCTGGTCTTCTCTTTCTAGCACTTCTCTCTACTCGGCTCAATGCTGCAAACCCTTAGTCCCATTGACTTCAATAGGAGTGCTTATGTGCTGAAGGTTTGTTGGATTAGGCTGCTAAAGTCCAGTGTTTTTCATATTCTCTCCCCAACCCTTTCTTCCATGGTTGCATATCTCTTACTCCCCTGCCAGGACCGCATAAAGCTTTCCCTGCTGCCAAGCACTCCCTATGCGCCCAGACCCCCACTTATTCTCATTTTAATCCTTATTGAAAACTTTAACAACCAGTATGTAAAAAACACATGTTTGTTTATAACAACTAAGAATGGCAATATGCTTGCAATAGTTTAACAAGGAGCTCCCACTAAGTTTTCCCCCTTAGCCTCTGAAATGTTTCACACATACCTCTACCCTGGCTGAGGGACTGGGGATTCTATGATTTTTTTTCTCCCCTGCTTAAATGGAACAGGCGCTTTTTAGACAACATACTTCCCAAGAGACATGTGGCTGGCAATGTTTATATTTTGTTCCTAAAGCTATACTTAGTAGAGAAGAATGGTCACCTTGTGTCACTGACCTTGCGGATGAAGACCTTATGAGGTGAGGAATGGGAGTGGGGGGAGTACCAGCCATGTGGTGCATTCTGGTTCATTCCAGTGGCAACAAAATTGTCCTTCAGTTGAATGAAGTATTTTTTATGAGTGCCAGAAAGAAGTCAGCTATGAAAGGGGGTGGGAGGGGGGAGGGGAGGAGGTACAGCAGTGTCCAGAGGTGGGGTGACTCTACCAGAGGCAAGGAAATCATTCCAACTGCTCTTTCACTTTGCTGGTGGAAACTTAACATTGTGCTCCTGGGAGTCTGCACCAGCCCATCACTAACAAAAAAAATGGAGGTTATGTCTACTCTGTGGCGACATTAACGATGGTGCTTCTCATAAGAACGGAGGGTTGGGGTTGGAGTCCTTGGCCTAAACTGGCGCTCCCTTGCTCTCACGGTATTTATCCACCACTGTAAAAATGCTACTCAAATAAGAGTGGCATAATGATTTTGCTAATGTCCTTTTTTTAAGGATGTTGCCTAGCATGGGTGATGTGTATTGTTTGATTTCAGAGCACCATTGGTATTACTGGCTGCTTGTTAACCCTTCCATACTTTGGCATTGTCTAGACCCTACAGAAAGGCTTAGAGTTTTCCAGGAGAAATAGATCCAAACAACATAATATAAATCAATAAAACTTTTCCTCTCACCTCCCCAGCAGGAAGTATTTTTGCCTGTGTGACTTCCATTGTGGGGTGAGAGTTTCTCATGAGAGTTTTACCGTTCCTTCTCTTGAATAAAATGGTGAGCAGTTCAACCATCTTTCACTGGCTCCATACTTGGCCTGTTGATCTGTCAGCAGTAATAACATCATGCTCACCTTGCTAGCTATACTCCCATACTAGCTAAAATGCCATAGGCTAGGTCCCTGACTATGTCTTTGGAACAACCAGCAAAGAAACAGTCCTCAGAGACACCATCTCAAGTTTTAGACTGAACCCAAGGCTTGCTGAGACAGGACTCTAAGTTCAGTGAGCATGGTGTGGTTATACCTGAAGTGCAGGCGTAATCAGTAACACCCCAGATTTCTGTATCTCAATATGGCCTGGGGTTCAAGGAAGCCTGAGAAAAGTGGGACTCAATATTGGGATCATGCTGGTTGCGCAAACAGTGGGCCACAGCCTCAGCTGCTGTAAACTGGCATAACTCTACTGAAGTCACTACTCTGATTTACACCAGCTGAAGTCTGTGTCTGGATCACTTAATTGACACTTTCTTCAGGGCCATTATTGGCTCATCACCCACTGCAGCCCCTACTCTGCCAGGGCTGCCTCATACCTTCGTTGGGTGGCAGCAGCTCCCAGCCCTGGCAGGGGGTTGGATGGGAGGGGAAAAGCAGTGAGCTCCAGGGGAAGGGGGGAAGAGGAGTGTACAGGGGGCGGCTCCTCAGGGGAAGAGGCGGGGTAGGGGTTCAGGGGAAGAGGTAGGGCAGGGGTGTGGTCTCAGGGGGGAAGAGGTGGGGCAAGGGAGGTTCTGGCATTCCTGCTGGAGTGTCTGGTTTTTAAATATTAACACGTTGGCAACCCTACAAAGAAGAGCACCGTAAAGTCCCCTTTGTGCCTGCGCGAATCCCAGCAGCATGGCAGGTTTGTGACATCATTGGTACTACAGGCCACAAAGGAGACAAGGAGAGGTCAGGGTAAAGTCACTGCAGGAGGAGAATGTGCCCCTTATGAATGAGCGATGGAACTCCTGCTCCAGCATTGACTTCTCCAGTGTCCCATTATTCTTAGTAATCGTAATTGTGTTATAATGCACCAGTGTGTGTGCTTGGTGCTTCATGGAAAACACAGACAGACAATTTTTACTTCAAAGACCTTGACATCTAAATTTTAGACATTATCTGCTGAGTAGGCGAACAGACGGGAGGGGCTGGGGAGAGCAGGTTGAGGGTGTCTGCAATTTGAATTGAAAAGCCTAAGCCTGAGCCTGAGGTCCTCATACAGGCAAAACTCCTTTGGGCTTCAGTCAGAATGACCTGTGCAGGAGGCTCTCAGAATACATGTACAATGCAGCCGTTGTGTTTAAAAACTGCTTAGCTGTGCACCCAGCAAGTATTCTGCATTTCTGTTAGAACAGTACAAAGTCCCTAAAGATTTCCCTGGCATTAATTTTAGTTCATTTTAGATAATCCGTGTATGGATTAAATAATAAATGAGATTTACGCTGTTTAAAATGTGTTCTGCATTTAGCATTACTTGTTAGAAATCCACCTCTTAGACACCAACTAACTAAACTGAGAGACAGGACAGAACTAGTTTTTCAGAGTAGTAGCTCTGCCTGTTTCCTCTCCAGGCTTTCATCTTCTCTTTTTTGTTGTTGTTATTGTTGATTGGTGTCACCTCACATGGTTAGAATGCCTGCCTGTCTGTTCGGAGTGTGAACACATTCCTCAGAATGCTGATTTGCTCGTTTCACACCAGTGTCAAAATGACTTATTAAATTCGGCACCTTCTGATACTGAGTGGCTGATGTGTTGCTGTCCAAACACTAAATGACAATAAGCATATGCAGCTGCTGGGCCTAGCTAACTCATTTAGTTTGATAAAAATGTCACGGCAACATGCTTTAAACCGCTGTCCTTTTCATCATTGTTAATTGCTAGCTATAGACCTTTTTCCTGTGCTTAATACAAGTGTTAAGATGCCGCTCCTTCCAGCCTGATTAAGAATTTTTAAAAAAATGTAGACATCCTTTTCAGTGACAGCATTATTTCATCAAGAGATGGATTTTGCTCTTAATTAGCCAACATGCCACTAGGGATGCTTCAGTCATGGGTGTGAAAGAGCCTCAAGCAGGAGATCAATCTTTGGGAGGGGGAAAAAAATGGTGATTTGGGAATAATTGGCAGCTCCAGTGAATGTGGGTTGGTTATAGCAGTGACAATATGTTCTAGTTCAGTATCGGTACCTGCTTCCCTCTATTGTTTAGTTGGCACATTTCAAACTCAACAAGAGCGATTGAGTGTGCAATATCTGGTGCGTGGTGGTTCCCTCCCCCCGCCCTTTTCTGCTGTCATTGATAGGTGGCATAGCTTTCATAATAAACTGCTAAACGGGTTTCACTTTTTTCTTGGAGTAGAGTTTGCTTCGTTATATCACATTTAATCAATAACCCCCCCCCCGCCATGTTAAAAATGTTAGTGATCTAATGGCTATTTATGAAAGCAAGAAAATTCCGAGTTTGGCTTCTGCTCCAAACTTAGCACATCCTTGTGTCCAGATATCTGTTTCGGTATAGATCTGGCCAGTGTGAGCTTGCGTTACATGTGCTGCAATAAAGTGGGGTCAGCTAAGATGAAATATCCCACTTACTGCTAAATTGCCTTGGTGGTTTCTCTTGGCTGTCAGATCCCACCTAATATTTTAAGATGGCATTTTAAAATTGTGCTCTTTTTTCTGTAACTTTGCATGCTTCAGAAGTAACATCTGAGATATGAGACAAACGTACTGTCAATAATAACGAAAAATAAATTGTTTTGTACGCAAATGATATTAGTAGATGTCGTCATAAAACTGAGAGGAGGGCAAGTAAAATACAAATCCTGAACAAAATAAAACTCTAGAAGGTTGGAGAGTTTGAATACATCAAAATGAAAAATAGGCTATTGTAATATCTACAGGTTGAACCTTGGTAGAAACAGAATTTAAGCAATGATCTAAACCCACTGGAGTCAATGGAAAGATTTTGATTAAGGTTCTAAATCCAAAGAAGAAAATGTGATTATTTTGCAAGCTTCCTATGCAGAGATTGGCAGTTAAAGTTCTTCTCCAAATGAAATAAAACTCAGCATGGCCTTCAAACTGCAGGCCTGTTAAGGTGTAGCAGTCAGATATGCAATTAGCCATGCTTCTTTTGGTAACAGCAGAGCAGAGCCCATTGCATTGGTATCAAATGAAACAAAAAGACCGGCTGGCTTTAGTCTGCTCCGGATAAGTGCCTAGGGAGCTTTTCATATCACACGTGTGGAGAAGGGCCTGGTTGAGGAATAGGCGTATGGTGTAAAAAAAGGTTGACAAGACGACTGGTTTATGAAGGTTGAGCTCCATCCCCAATTTTGGAAGTAATTTAAGACATGCCCATAGCACCAGTGTATCCTTGAAAAACATAGTGTGGAGTGGATTAGTCACTAGAGCCTGAAACTCGTTCAAATCAGGAGCTACCACCAGGTAAATGACCTTCTGGGTAATAAAGGCTTACAGGAGTCTCAAAAGAAATGTTCATTAGCTTTATCAGGGCTTTGTTAATATCCCACAACGCAGGATATTTTAGTTTTAGTAATTGTTTTAGTAATTGTGTTAGCAAGTAAATCAAACCTTGAATAAACCTGATGAGAAGGTATCAGAGAAACTGGCCTACCTTTTGGCTTTTTCATGAAAGGCTGTTGCGTGAACATGTGTGGAGAGTTCCTTAGTCCAGATGAAAAAATGTAATCAGGCAATTTTTGTATGGAGCACTGCCACATTCTCTTCTCCAATCAGGCTTTCCATAGAGGGGCTGTCCATCAGGTAAAATGAATCAGGCCTGTATATCACAAGGGCTAGTAAACTTGACCACTCACAATTTGTTTTGCAACATGAATAAAGCACTAAGTAATTAAATCAAAGGTAATGCTTTTCTATTTCCCCCCCCAAACATTATCAAATTTGGCCTTAGAGATTCCTGAATTTTGCCAGCAGAATGTGTTGAATTTTGTAGCAGTGGAAGAAATTCTAAATTCCAAGAATAGTGTGATAAAATGCATGGATTTGTGTGTTGACTAAATATATGAAGAAAGTATATAGCTATATTTATTAGGGCTGTTGATTAATCGCAGTTAACTCACACGATTAACTCAAGAAAAGAAATCATGATTAAAAAAATTAATTGCGATTAATCGCAGTTTTAATCACACTGTTAAACAATAGAATACCAACTGAAATTTATTAAATATTTTGGATGTTTTTCTACATTTTCAAATATATTGATATCAGTTGCAACACAGAATACAAAGTGTACAGTACTCACTTTATATTATTTTTATTACAATTATTTGCACTGCAAAAATGATAAACAAAGAAATAATATTTTTCAGTTCACCTCATACAAGTACGGTGGTGCAATCTCTTTATCATGTAAGCCCAAATTACAAATGTAGATTTTTGTTATTGCATAACTGTTCTCAAAAACAAAACAATGTAAAACTTTAGAGCCGACAAGTCCACTCAGTCCTACTTTTTGTTTAGCCAATCGCTCAGAGAAAGAAAGTTTGTTTACATTCATGGGAGATAATGCTACCTGCTTCTTATTTACAATGTCACCTGAAAGTGAGAACAGAAGTTTGCATGGCACTTTTGTAACTGGCATTGCAAGGTATTTATGTGCCAGATATGCTAACCTTTCATATGCCCCTTCATGCTTTGGCCACCATTCCAGAGGACATGCTTCCATGCTGATGACTCTTGTTTAAAAAAATAATGTGTTAATTAAATCTGTGACTGAACTCCTTGGGGGAGAATTGTATGTCTCCTGTTCTGTTTTACCCACATTCTGCCATATATTTCATGTTATAGCAGTCTCGGCTGATGACCCAGCACATGTTGTTTGATTTAAGAACACTATCACTGCAGATTTGACAAAACGCAAAGAAGGTACCAGTGTGAGATTTCTAAAAATAGCTGCAGCACTCAACCCAAGGTTTAAGAATCTGAAGTGCCTTCCAAAATCTGAGAGGGACAAGGTATGGAACATGCTTTCAGAAGTCTTAAAAGAGCAACATTTTGATGTGGAAACTACAGAACCCGAACCACCAAAAAAGAAAATCAACCTTCTGCTGGTGGCATCTGACTCAGATGGTGAAAATGAATATACATTGGTCTGTACTGCTTTGGATCATTATCGAGCAGAACCTGTCATCAGCGTGGACGCATGTCCCCTAGAATGGTGGTTGAAGCATGAAGGGAAATATGAATCTTTAGTGCATCTGGCACATAAATATCTTGCAACACCGGCTACAAGAGTGCCATGCCAACGCCTGTTCTCACTTTCAGGTAACATTGTAAACAAGAAGCGGGCACCACTATCTCCTGCAAATGTAACCAAACTTGTTTGTCTGAGCGATTGGCTGAACAAGAAGCAGGACTGAGTGGACTTGTAGGTGCTAAAGTTTTTCATTGTTTTATTTTTGAATGCAGTTATTTTTGTACATAATTCTACATTTGTAAGTTCAACTTTCATGATAAAGAAATTGCACTACAGTACTTGTAATAAGTGAATTGAAAAATACTATTTTATTTTACAGTGAAAATATTTATAATAAAAAATAAATATAAAATGAGCACTGTATACTTTGTATTCTGCATTGTAATTGAAATCAATATATTTGAAAATGTAGAAAACATCCAAAATATTTATATAAATAGTATTCTATTGTTTAACAGCGTGATTAATTGCAATTCATTTTTTTTAATCACTTGACAGCCCTAATATTTATATTTTTTCTGGATTTCAGTGCTCCTTTGTTAATATGATCATTCAGTACTGTGGAGAGCCCTATGGGCAGGGGAAACTTATGAGGGAAACTTTCTGTGGTTCAGGATCCAGAATTTTCTAGCTCTTATTTTAGGATTTGAGGGGAGGGGTTTGAGGGCCCATAGAAGAGTTGGAGAGTTGAAAGTCAATGGGAATCAGGCCCTGAAGTGCATAATTTACTTCTGAAAATGGAACATAGGCTCCTACACCACTGAGGTGCTTTTGAAAATGTTACCTGCAGAGCCTGATGTACCTGTGAGTATGCCTGTCCCTAGACCTACTTGGTTCCCTAAAGTAACTGCAAGGAGCAGTGGGATCTGTGGCTATAAAAGAGCAATCTGAATGTCTATTAAGCCAGTATTCAACAAACAGGTTGGGAAAACGTGAGGTCAGTTGTACTGAATTTTCACTAGTTGTGGTTCAGTGTTAGCCCAATACAAGTCCACATGAATCAGAGTATTATGGCCAAATGTTGCCTTCACTTACTCGAATACTACCCTGTTCACTTCACTGGGACTGCACGGGCATGAGAGGACAACTTGGTAGGAGTTTGCTTTTGAGTACTTGAGAGCAATATTTGTCCCTTAGCTTAGTCTTAAACGGACAGCAAAGAGTTATTGAACATCCATTTATCTTTGGCTGTAGAAACTGGGGAGGCCTTTGAAGATCATATTGCAAAGGTATTGCAATATCTCAGCAGTGATCCAAAACGGCGGCCAGAGGAGGAGGGGAAGAAAAGAAGAACATGAAGGCAGCTGTTTACATAGTTATCTTCTGATTTCAATGATGTGTATTTTCCAGGTAGCATATTAATACATGAAGTAAAATATGATAATTTATTTAGCATTTGTATTGCAGTTGTGCTTAGAGACCAAACAGGTTGGCAACTAAAAACTCTTGTCTGAAAAGATAATAGAAAACTTAAAATTATATATAGTTTTCAGACACAGCTTAATCTGTACTTTCAAACTTTTTAAGATTCAGGATAACATTTTCTAAATTGCATAAGTGACTTATTCGCTGAGGTTTCATTTTCAGAAGTGATTTAAATAGTTAGGAGCCCTTATTCCTTGAGATTTAGGATTTGTCTATGATGCAATTAAACACCTGCATCCAGCCCATGTCAGCTGACTCATGAGGTGGGGAGGGTCCCAGAGCCGGGCTCTAGCCCAAGCCAAAACCTCTACGCTACAATTAAACACTATGGTCGGAGCCCCACGAACCTGAGTCAGCTGACATAGGCAAGCCACAGCTGTTTAATTGTGGTGTAGAAATATCCTTAGGGTCTTAAATGCCTGTCACTTTTGAACATGGGACTTTAGTGGTTTTGAAAATTTTACCTTGATACTTTCTTATAGTAGTGAGAAAAAGGGATGGCCAACAATAAGAAACCCTGAGTCAACCTAATGCCTCCTGCTGACTAAAAGTCTGTACTAGTACAGGGGGAACTTACATGTATCTTGCTCTTGCCTTTTTCATCAGGTATTACTTCAAGGTGGTGATGTTGAGACTACCTTTTGATAAAGTGGACATACACAGGAGACTATCCTGCTTTTTTTCTTTTTTTTTGTTTAAGTTTACCTATGCTTGTCTTATCCATCACGTTGAATTTTTTTAGGGGGAGGGGGAGTGGAAGGAATAGGGGAGGAAATAATGGAAATACTCATATCAAAGAAGACACTGAAAAGTGGTGGAAATTGGGCATTGAGTCAGGTTTCCAGAGTCAGAATAAGAATCCCTCAAGTAAACAAGCAGAAAATTGCTCTCATCTCTGGTGCCTGTGAGTCTGTCAAAGTAAAGTAGAACTGACAGAGCTACTCAAAGATTCCATGTTTGTGTTAACAGTAGTGCCATTCACACAACAGAGAGAATGCCTCCTCCCCTATACCCTTCCCATTGTTACTGGAAGGGATTATGCACCTTTGCAAAACTGTTAGTGATGCTGAACATAAATTAATAAAACTATTTATGTATGCAATTAGTTTTAGTTAAGAATACACTAGAAAGGGCTTCTCAGGAGAACTTTCCCACTGAAAGGCAGTATTACTAGCATTGTCAGTAGCCACTACAAGCAATTTGTGAACTAATTTGTGATGAGTGGTAAACAGTTAAGTGAAACTTGAATACGATTGCACTTGTGCCTCTGGTGCAGTGCACAGAATATCTGGATAAAATCTGTTTTCACACTTTATCACCCAAGTAATCAGGTGTGATATTAGTTTTATGCCATTTTTCTTAGTTTACACTGGGAGGAAGTAGAGTAGTAGAGGGGAAAAACAGAGGAGTTTACTTGGCATGAAGTGCTGTTTAAAGGACATCTATAGGCCTCTTACATTATACGGTTTCATTCTGTAAATGCTACTTGAACTAAAATATTCCCTTTATCTTTGTGACAGAAATATGATACAGTAATTCTTTGAGAAAATGTAGATGATACGCTGCAATAGTTACAGTGAGTTAGGATTAAGTGGCAAATGCCTACTGATAAAGACTTAATTAAGGACACAATAGCTCTAGGAGGTCATTATTGTAATTACAGTGCTGACTATATTGTTGTAGCCAAGTACATGGTTGTAGCATCACATTATCTCTACATAGCATCCTGGTTTGATGAGGCAGCTGTCACATACCATCCATACAGCTTCATTTACTGTGGCAATGTACGCCTTTTGCTAATGCACTACTTTCATTTTTTTATATTTGGGGCTTGATTCTCCTCTAACACTGGTTTGTACACTGAGGTAACTCCACTAACTTCAGTGGAGTTACTTCTGATTTACAGCAGTGTGAGGGAAACTAGACCCTGATGCTTTAGTTAAAAAATATACAGCTAAAAGGGAAATAACTTTTTATAAAGTTAACAGCATTAAAGTAGATGATGATTTGGTTTAATCTCTTTCAGGGAAAACCTTATACTCTGCATGTTTGTAAAGAGATTAGGACATAAAGGTTCTTATTCTAGATTTATTAGCAGCTAATTTATGAGTAGCAGACACAACCTGGATGCATGACTGAAAAAGCCAGAGGATTTGTAGAAAATCCTGTCTGGAAGTTAAATCAGGACAAAGACTTGTAGCTGCCATTTGCAACAGAATTTTGTAAGGATATAACTTTTCTGTCACAATTTTCACTATGCTGTCAAATATCCAACTTCCTAGAAGATGAAGATCCTAATAATTTTCTAGTGTGTTGTCCAGTCTAGTTTTAAAAAACCCAAGCAGTGAGGCTTACATCACTTGCCTCAGGAGACTACTCCACAGTTTATGTCAGGAAGTGTTTCCAGGTATTAAGTCTAAGTTTTTCCTTTCTTACTCTGCTCCTATTTTTCCTAGTTTTCCTCCCCTTGTAGTCGTATTCACTAAACAAGTTATTTGTCGTCTTGATGTTTCTAGCCTTAAAATATGTAGACAGTTATGAGGTTCCCTTCCCCACCCCCCAGTCATTGCTGATCTAAACTATATATATGCCATTTTCAATCTTTCTTCAAGTCAGCCCTCCTCTGCTCCCTGATCATTTTTGTTGCTCTTTTCTGAATTAATATCTATCTTCATATTGTGGTACCCAGAAAGCAACATCATAATCCCTGGGTAGAGCCAAACAGAAAGGGATTTTTACCTTCCTAATCTCTGATGTGATGCCCTTGAGTATGCTACCCAAAATTGCCTTTGCATTTTTTGAGGGTAGTAAATATCATATATCAAATTTATGTCTAATTTGATGTGCTTTATTATCACCCCTACATCTCTTCAGCATTATTGCTTTCCTCTTTCTCCCTCCCATTCTGTAAATGGTTTTGGATTATATTCTCTCCAAAATCATACATCTCAGCCTGCCAATGCCCAAATGAGTGATTCAATGTGTGACAAAGACCCGTAATGAGAGAGGAAAAAATGTATTAATTCAAGAGCTTTAAAATGCTGTGGGATCTTCCTTTAGTGTAAACAACTCTTTCTGTAATCCCAGTTTCATAATGCTTAATTTCTGAGGTAAATAATTTTCAACAATAGAAGTGAGACCACATGAAATTTGTGTAGCAGGCAAGTATCTTTGGGTTCGAAACTGGGAACAGTTGAGAAAGATGCTCCAAATACAGTATTGTGTATTTGTCCTTGTTAAATCCGGTGCTGAATTATGTGGGCATGTTGACTTTTTCTCACAAGTAATTTCTGGCATAGCTGCTCATTTCCATAGTGGCTTGAGTGGGCTGCACTGTACTCAATTAGCACTGCTTGCCAGTCACTGACAGAAAGTGCTGTGTCTGAAATACCTACTCTTTAGAGTAGGAAGATAGCAGTAGTGGTTTGTCACTAGATGCTGAATTTAGATGCTGATGAAGGCTAGAAAAGAGGAGAAATGGGAGTTGAAAGGCAAAGGAGAGTCTTCTTTTCCAACCTTTTATTTCTTTCCATATTCTCTGTTTCTCCATCTCCATATTTGTAGGTGTATTATGAGGAGGAAGTGAAATGACAACTGTTCTGCTAGAATCTCAGTGAAAAATTGAAGATTTCCTTATTTGGTGTATTATACGTTGGCAATTAAGCTATTTCTTTTCTTCAAATAAAGTGAATGTCGTGCCTATGAAAGAAGCCACATTAGCAGTGCTTGAAATACTGTACTTATCCACAGAACAGTCAGAGGAAGGGCAGCAGCAGTGTTGTGGCCACCAGTGTGTCTCAACTCTGATCTGGAGTGACAACTTTCAGATAGCAAAGGATAGTTCAGGCTGATGGTCTTTCAATTTTGTATTGGTCTTTACCAGTATTGTCTGTCAGGATCTCAAATAACTTTTCCTGCAGATCACTCCCTGATAAAACGATCACTTATTTGAAGAAACAACTGCAGGGAGTGCTGTTGTAATTAAATCTTTATCAGCACTGCCCATTACCACCAGTGGAACTTGAGCTGGTTGAAAAATAGTGATTAAGTTCCACCAAAAAAATTTGAATTTTTCCAATTTATAAGTGAATACCCTCCCAAAATGTTTGTTTTTAAAAACTGAACAAAAATTGGGAATTCAATCTTTTTATTTTTTTACCCCTTTCCCTCCCACTTTTCAAAGGCAAAATGAAGGGGAAAAACAGGGGTGGGAGAGGAAGAAAAATGATGAAAAAAAAAAAGAAGGAAGGTGGAAAAACCAAAATTAAAATAATGTCTTTATCAGAAAATGTAAAAACAACACACATTTCCCAGGGGAATTTTCATTTAAGAAAACATTTTTAATTGAAAAAAGTTTTAAATGAAAAATTGTGACTAGCGCTAACAAGTACCTCATGTCATGGCTGCTATATTTGCCAACACCAGAAACTGAACCAGGAGTACAAGTCTCTTCAGCTAAAAAGACAGGCTCATAAGTGGAGAGCTGTAATGGATCTATATCCTCTATGAATTGGGCATGAGGGAGGAAGGGAAAGAGACACACAGTTCACACTGACCAAAGGGGGTCACACATACTTGCTTTACCTCATGTTTTTGACCTGACACTCAGGCTCTTAGGAAAGGACTTGAAAGCTCTGGATTTTTAGTCCTTCCTTAGTCCTGGCCGCAGATCCCACAGCTGTGTGCAGCTCTGAATAGGTTATTATCCAGATGAGCTGCAGAGAAAACAGATGGGTTTTTGAACTTCAGTATTTGCTCATTTCATTTAATGTTAGGAATTGAGCCTGATTTTGAAATAATTGAAATGTATTTATTTATGCTGCAGAGAAGCTGGATCTGGGTTGGGGCAGGTCAGCCAAGAGGAAAAACTCAAGACATTTTAATTACTTTCTATAGACAGCAATGCTTATGCAGCAACAAAGAACAAAGGAAGGATGGAGTGGAGGGGAATGGGAAATAACAGGAGCTGCTACTGAGCATGGCTCCCTCTAGTGTTGTTTCTTTTGATTAGCATGGAGAGCTGATAGCACCATTTATTCATGTACTCAGCTGTGGATGGCAGGAAGAGGACAAAGAGCTCCAGAGGTTAAGAAGGGCAGAAGACAACAAAATAGGTTGAGGAGGATAGCGGAGAGCTTGTGTGCATGTGGGGAGTTGGAGCTGTGTAGAAGTGGCCTTTGGAGGCCTGGGATAGAGAGAGCTCTTGAGGGAAACACTGGTTGTGAGAGAACTTGAGTGGAGGTTAGGGCTGCCAACTTTGTAATATTTAAAAACTGGACACTCCAGTAGGAGTACCAGAGCCTCACCCGCCCTGCTCCTTCCCCGTGAGGACCTGCCCTTGCCACCTTAGGCCTGCCCCTGTTCACTCCTCTTTCCCCCTCCCATTGTTGCTTGCTGCTCTTCCCCTCTTCCTCCCACTTCTGCCTGGGTCAGGAGGGACTTTTTTGCAGAGCCAGGGCTGGGAGCTGCAGCCACCCGACACAGGTAGGAGGTGGCCCCGGCTAAGTAGGGGTTGGCACAAGTGATGACTTGGGCCTCCCCGGCGTACAGTAACTGGACTGTGGGTTACAGTCAGTAGATCTGACCAGACACTGTCAGGTTCCCTTTTTCAAATGGACTTTCTGGTCGAAAACCAGGCACCTGGCTACCCTAGTGGGGATAGACTGGAGGAGAGCTAAGAGGTCTTCAAAATGCCCAAATAGCATATCTTTGTCCTATGAGAAAGCTGATACCAGCTAGCATTTATGATGAGGGCAGGTGTAAGTGTAAGGAAGAAAATTTTCAATGGTATTACCAAGGGTGTATAACTTGCCTAAGATTGGAAGGAGATCATGGAAAGGGGGCAGGGAGATGACAGAGAGCACACTCAACGAAGGAGAAAAAGAGAGATCCACAGATCTTTGCTGAAGTGTCCAAGACCTTGTGAGAACCAGTCAGTGTGAGAAACTGTTCTGAACGGACTTTTTTTTACACTCACTTATTGTTTTAATTTTACAAAATGTAGGAAGATCTAGTTAATTAGAAAATGTCACTCTTATGCCTCTCACTGGAGGAAGTTGGGTGTATTATTCAGTGGTAGACTATCAACTGCAACAGCTTCAAGTTGGCAAAACTGGAGAAATGCCTTAAAGCCTTACAGCAAAAGGAGGTTAATTATTTACCTGACAAAAGATCAGATTTGACAGAATGGGCCAAATCCATCCTTCTGTTGAGTGAAATGGGTTCACTCCAGCAATGAATTTGGCCCAGTATATTTGGGAGAATGACCTATACCGTCATCCTTGGTGAAAACGTAGCACCAGATAGCTCCTCCAGTGCAGGCCAATGTCTCTTCTTAAGTCCTGGTGTATGGCCACTGTTGTGTCTTTTGCTCTTTACACACCAAAAACAAAGTGGAGGAACCCTATGGGTATAGTTGGGTCCCAAATAACCATGTTCACTAAATATATACAAACATGCAAGGCCTAGCTACAGATGTGTCACTCTCTGACTGGCTTCTGGCATCTTCTAAAAATACAGAACACAGTGAGAGCCACCTGAAGGTTCAAAAACTATTTAAAGGAACACTGTTCCATTCCTACACAGTACAGCTACCATGATCCTAACACACAAGAATTTTGGGCCTAATTTTGATCTTGTTTATATCAGAAGGTGTAAGATTGGTGCAGTTGACAGGAGAATCAGGTCCTCTGTGTCCTTATGTTCGGATAATAGGGAAAAGTCAAGTCAGGCCATGGCAGTTTGTGTCCTATGGTGCTTTGTGGATACCGTTGCATTAATCCACTTAGCATAATAGGCTTATCAAAAAAAGGTGAAGACTTGACATGCCAGGTTTCCTTGTTTTCATCTTGAATCTGTAAGAGGTTGACTGATTATAATGCTGTTTAATAGTTGCTGAAATCTCTCTTTCAGAGCTACCTGAACTGATGAGTCTTTTAATTGTTCAGAAAATGAGAGTGAGCATTTAGCTGTTGGTACATCTGTGCTTGAATTCTGTATCATTAAAATGTTGCTCTTAAATGTTATCTGTACATATTGTGTAAGGCTAAATTCTGCTTTTGGACATTCTGACTTTAAAGGGTTGCACAGGTGTAATTGAAAGCAGAATTTGGTCCATTTCCTGACATTACAGGTTAAATTCTACAGGGGAGGTACAAAAAAGTGTGCCAGTTAGTCACATTCAAGTGTGTAAATACTTGACATTTTATTGTGCAGAATGTGAAAAATAACAGAGGAGTAAGTGGGTTGGTCAAAATGAGTAATATGCAAATAGAAGAGGAGAGCATATGGCCTATATGTTTCTACTTGATTCTTTGTCATGTACATCAAACCTGCAAACAAAATGGAAGTGGAAACTGAAAAATGATGAGTTAAACTTTCAGAGATCTAGGTGTGTTGGGACAATGGTACACGTATCTGCATGACATGCCTATTTTCAAAAACCCTGTCAGTGCACCCAGCCAAACTGAAAAGCCGAATGAACTAGAATGCATCCGAGATCTGGCCTTGCATATATTTTGGGGACATGCACATGTATCCAACCTTGCCTGGGCCAACTGTTGGGACTGAACCTGAGACCTTCAGTGCTTAAAAGTGTGTCTCTCTGAACCAAATGAATAAGTCTGCTGGAGGGAAATAATAGTGGACACATCAATTTATGTGGACTAGCCACTGGAGTGGGGATAGAGATCCACATTCTCCTAATTACATGGTGTTACATGGTGATAATGAAAAGGGTGTCAGAGTGCCAGGTTGCTTTGCTGACTGCTATCTCTGTGTCTCCTTGACTTTTGTTGCCCTGAGCTCAGCAGGCCTTAAACTGAGGGAGGCAGCATCCGCTGGGACATTCTGTAAATCCTGGGCAAGATTAAAATTCAATTCAAGAAAATAATTTCACCATAAAACTGTGCTTAAAAAAACATTAGCTCCTGCAAAATAAATAAATAAAACAAGTAGGAGAAAGGTCATTAGACAATGCTATCTTTTTCAGTAGTCAACACTTCCATCAGCTCTAAACCACTGAGCTGTTTTGCTTACTCCTTACCCCAGCTGTGGGACAGAGTGGTTGGGCAGAATGGTTTGGGCTGAGGAAATTGCTCTCCTGGACCTGCTTCCCCCTCACCTTGGTTGTCTTCGTGCCCATCTCAGATCCCGGATGGAACATCTTTCCCAGCTATTTGCACGGTGCTTTGGTTAAACAGAATGTTTTTGGTTAACAGAAACAATAAACAAAACCCAATGTTTTAAACTGTGGGGGAAACCCCCCCCTACTTTTCTACCTTTAGGGCCTGACCCCAAATGCATTATAGTCTATTCATTGAATCCAGTGGGCTCTGGATCAGCCTTTACTTAGTTTTCATTCACATGGTTTCTTCTGGCTGAAAGCTCTATGAAACTATTAGATCATCTCATCTGACCTCTTGTACTTCACAGACTATTACATTTCACCCAGATACCCCTATATCCAGGGCCCTACCAAATTCATGGTCTATTTTGGTCAGTTTGGCAGTCATAGGATTTTAAAAATAGTTAATTTCATGATTTCAGCTATTTAAATTTGAAATTTCATGATGTTGTAATTGTAGGGGTCCTGACCCATAAAGGATTTGTGGGGGGAGGGTCACAAGGCTTATTGTAGGAGTGGTTGTGGTATAGCTACCCTTACTTTTGTACTGCTATTGTCAGATAGCTAACTGCTAACTTCAGAGCAGAGCAGCTGGAGAGCAGCAGGAGCTAGCTGGGAGCCTGGCTCTGAAGGCAGAGCCACCACCAGCAGCAGTGCGGAAGGATGTCATGGCATGATATTGCCACCCTTACTTCTGCGCTGCTGCTGGCAGGGAGTTGCCTTCAGAGCTGGGCACCTCGCCAACAGCTGCCATTCTCCAGCCACTCAGCTCTGGAGGCAGCGCAGAAGTGAGGGTGGCAATACTGTGACCCCCCTAAAATAACCTTGTGATCCCCCTGCAACTCCCTTTTGGGCCAGGACCCCCATTTTGAGAAACGCTGGTCTCCCCCATTAAAAAGCACTCAAAAGACCAAATTTCACAGGGTTATACCAGTTTTCATGGTCCATGACGTGTTTTTCATGGCCGTGAATTTGGTAGGGCCAAATTGAGCCCAAAGACTTTAGGTAGACCAAAGCATTTCAGTCCTCAGGCATAGTACAGGAGAGACCAAGGTGCCTGCCAATGCCTGAGGTCCCTCTAGTGGCAAAGACCTGATTAGTTGAGATATACTGAGATAATGCCAGCAAGTGAACCACACTAACTGCATAGGAATGTGAAAACTTCCCAAAGTCCTTGCAGCTCTGACCTTGAGGGAAAATTCCTTCCCAATCCCATGTGAGTGGAGTGCACTTGCCTCAGGTACACAAGATTGGGCTCCCCTGGCCAGCAATGTCCACCGAGGTCACGCCTGCACCTCTAATGTCCCCTCACTCTCCCACCGAAGGGCACAAAGTGTGTTGTCCTAATCCAGTTGATTCTCTAGCTAGCTATAGTCTTCCAAGAAAAATAGGGTAGAGAAGGCCTACATTTCTCATGTAAAACACATGCAGGGGAAATATTTCTTTAAAAGAACGAAACAAACCCTTTAGGCCAGTGGTGGGCAATCTGTGGCCTCTGGGCCGCACATGGCCCATCAGGATAATCCACTGGCAGTCTGCAGGACAGTGTTTACATTAACCGTCCGCAGGCGTGGCCGCCTGCGGCTCCCAGTAGCCGCGGTTTGCCATTCCCTGCCAATGGGAGCTGCGGGAAGCGGCAGACAGCATGTCCCTATGGCCCAGGCCACTTCCCACAGGCCGCAGGTTGCCCACCACTGCTTTAGGGCTTCTTTATACATAAACAGTCTCAAATCCCTTTTCCCCTTGTGCATGTCACCTTTAAAATAGAACTGGTCATGACATGGTGACAATTTTGGTGTAAATATTTCATCAGGCAATTAGCATAATAAAAATAATAATGTTAATGTTCATTAGCATATATTAGTGTGACATCCCGGATGTGGCCAGACAGCTCCTGAGTATCCTCCTGAGTGGCTTTTCATGGGCAATGAGAGCTGGTGCATATGTTCACCAAGGCAATAGGTGCCATGTAAATAGGTAAATAAATTTTTTTAAAAATCGCTTGATCTAAAACATGACTTTTTTTTCTTCCTCCTTCCTCCCAGAGCAAGCAAATGGAAATCAGAGCCTGTCTGTAACATTAGTATCATCCTTGTCTCAGAGCTCCTGCCTTCTGTTTGTACGTTTTTCCCATTGCATTGTTACAGCATTACCTGTGTTGGACACTGCATCAGTTCCATTTCATTCACACCTATCTCATTCCACTTCACCTTCTTTTACATTGAATACTAGACCTCTCTCCTCAGTGGCTTCCACAGTTCTCAGCTCTCCAGGTTCCAGTCAGAGCACAATGCTGCTTTCTGCTTCCTTATACATAAAAATGAGTGCCTATATCTGCCAGCAACTTCAGTGACTCCCCATCATTTGAGGATCTCATTCAAAACTGCCCTCCTTGCTTTTTAAAATTCTCCAGGGGCTCACTTTTAAGCTTGCTTCTCTCTCCTCCTCTCCCCACTTCCTCTTCTTATCCAGTCCTTTCTCTATCCTTCCATGCCATTCCCACCACATAGAGCGTACCCGTTTGCAGCCACTGTCAGCTTGAACAGTTTCACTTGCAATTCCTACCTCTTCTACTCCATTTCATCCTAAAATCTTAGATGAAAACACATCTTTTTTCCCTAGACTTTTTTGCATATAAATTATACTTTGTTCTTCATATATCATATATTCACTCTGCTTCTGCTATTTAGTATTTAACTGTACTTATCATAAATGATACATTTGCACAGATTCTTGGGGTGCATGTTTGCATGAAGGATGCCAAACAAAATAAAATTGCATTGTATGGAAAAACATTTATAAAATGAGATTTAATAGATTTCACCATGCTGCCTGAGTGCTCATTATCCATGTCTTCCAAATATGCCAGCAATAGCCATGTGCATAGAAAATGATTTGTAAACTCTCTATCACAATTTACCAGCAATGTTAAATTAGGGGGCTTAATGGATTCCAAAACAGAAATTCCTGGTGTGGTTGTAGTAACAGCAAGTTGAATTAAAAGGGCTATTTTCCTCTACTGGGATTTCAGTAAAGAGACAATGTTTATTTTTTCAGTGGAAAATTGATTGTAACTAAGAGGATACTTGGCTTGAAAGTGGGGAATTATCATATCATATGATTAAATGAAAGCTTACCTTGTTATAAGGTAACTAGACATATCCCAATAGAATTGAGACAATGTTTGATTAAGCCAGATTTTCCTACTTTATATTCAAGGAACAAATTAAAGAATAATTGAGATCCTTTTCAGATCTTTTATAAACTGAATATATAAAGCTGCAGCTCCAGGTGGCAAAGCAATTAGCTGATGAATAAAATCAACCATACTGTCATTCGTCAGATGTTTAAATTCTATAAACCAGATAAATTAATGTGTTCCTTAAGCCAAATAAACGGTCATGCTCTTCATGTTACACAGAAATCCCCTGGGGATGAGGTTTGGAGCATGCTGATAAAAGCCTCGGAACTATTTAATCAGAAAGGTCATAATTAAGTTGCCCATTTGATTTTGCTAATACAAATGTTCCCTTTTATTAAAAGATGGCTATAATATTGTTTTGTGCTTTATAAACTCAAGATAGGAATTTAAATCAAAACTGACATGTTGGTTAAACGTTTATTGCTGTATTTCAGGATTTGGGGCCAAATTCTACTTTAGGGGCTGCACTATACCTATGAGGCATAGCTCTGAAATGGGGTGGTATGGAACTGTTTTGCCTCAAGGATTGCTACAGTGCAGGTAGGGTGTGCAGTGAGTCTCATTGCTGACTAGTACACAGGATAGTTTAACATTTTGGGGGTATAGTACCTTTTAAAATTTTTTCTCCACATACCTTGTATATTAGATGTTTTAGGAAACTTGCAAGTCCTTTGCTATGAGACTACAATACACCATGGGCTGGTCTTCACTATGGGGAGATTGAGGCTGCTGCAATCGATGCAGCAGGGGTCAACTTAGCAGGTCTAGTGAAGACCCGCTAAATCAACAGCAGAGCGCTCTCTAGTTGACCCCAGTACTTCACCTCTCAGAGAAGAGGAAGGGAAGTCGACTGGAGAGCGTCTCCTGTTGACACAGCACAGTGAAGACACCAGGGTTAGTCGACCTAAGCTACGTCAACTCCAGCTACATTAGTCACGTAGCTGCAGTAGCATAACTTAGATCGACTTACCTCGGAAGTGAAGACAAGCCCCATATGTAGGCACCAACTGACCTTTACAATGTCTTATAGGCCTGCCCTGTGCACCTGATAAGTTCCACAGTAGTAAGCAAGGAGCGTTACAAATTCCACAGACTAATACCTGCATTCAAGAACTTACAGCGGGCCCTGGAATTTTTTTAATCACTCTGCGATCCAGGTTCTTGCAAGTAACTGCACTAGCTGTTTATTCTTAAGATACTGAGCTACTGCAATCTCTACAGAGTGACAAATGTGGACTAATTTTTTTAAGGTGCATATTTTACAAAGTCTGTAGAGATGCCAGCAAGAGCTTGTAAATTCTGCACACTGAATAGTTTCCATTCAAGGTACTTCCTAGTTCAGAGGTGGGCAAACTATGGCCCGCGGGCCACATCCATCCTGCGGGACCGTCCTGCATGGCCCCTGAGCTCCTGGCAGGGGAGGCTAGTCTCCAGCTCCTCCCCTGCTGTCCTCCATCCCCTGCAGCTACACCGCCGCTCTGAACGGCATGGTAAGGGGGCGGTGGCGGTACGTGCATGCAGTGGTGGGAGGGTTGGGTAGGGGATCCCGGGGGACAATCAGGGGACAGGGAGTAGTTGGATGGGGCAGAGTTTCTGGGGTGGTCAGGGGAACAGGGGGGGTTGGATAGGGGGTGGGAGTCCCAGGGGGGCCTGTTGGGGGTGTGGATAGGGCTGGGGGCAGTCAGGGGACAGGGAGCAGAAAGGGTTGGATGGGGGGTGGGATCCCTGGGGGGGGCGGTTTGGGGCGGGGGTCCTGGGAGGGGGCAGTCAGGGGACAAGGAGCAGGGGAGGTTGGATGGGGCCGGGGTTCTGAGGGGGCAGTCAGGGGATGGGAAGTGGAAGAGGGCGGAGAGGAGACAAGGGGCCAGGCTGTTTGGGGAGGCACAGCCTTCCCTACCCGGCCCTCCATACAGTTTTGCACCCTGATGTGGCCCTCGGGCCAAAAAATTTGCCTGTCCCTGTCCGAGACCCACTGACTGAAATGTCTAAATTCAGTGATAGGATTGACAGGGGTAATTATAATCACTAAGACTGTTGGGGAGCAAGGAGGAGCCCCATTTAAAAGCCCTTCTTGTAGAAAACTTCTTAAGTAGAGGACACTTGAGTAGGCCACTTTCTTCCCTATGGGTGTTTGTGAAAGATTCCCACCAAGACTTTCCATGCAGAACGTTTTCTATGCAGTGGGTTTTTGTGTGGAAAGCTTTGCACAGAGTAGAAGTCTTTCTATAGAACCACCTTCTAGAAATGCAGTAAGTTTTGGACCTGGCCACTTCCTTGGTAGCATCCTCCCCTTCACCTGGGCCCCAGACAGCTAAAAGTTGGAGGCAGTGGGTTGTCTGAGTTGGGGGGTGGCACATATCACCCCACTGCCTCTTCATAGACCAGAGCCGAAAGATGATACAGCCACAGGCTGTTTAGCTGCTTGATGTTTATGGGGAGAGGATGAGAGTTGAGAGGACCCTGACAGCACAGCTCCACTGGAGTGTTCTTTATATCCTCTAATGCAAGAAAAGGAGATTCTGTTACGTAATAAGAAATCTATGCACGGGGCAGCCTTACATTTCTTTGATGTGGGTACAGGTGGGATCTCCCACCGGGAAGTGGAGGGTGGACTGAAATGAAGATGTATAAAACATCAGAACTTGAAATTTCCTCACTGTCCGGCATTTAATTGTTTTTTAACTAGAACCGTCCACTAGCTATTTCAAAGCAAAAGACTATGTCAACTTTAACTGTATCATAATGAAGTCTTTTTTGATTGTGAATGTAAAATACTTTGGGTAGTGGCTCACAGTGACTAAGTGAAAGGTGTCCAAGATGGGGTATAAAGGCTTTATTGCCCATTGGAGGTAATTTATTTTTCTATCCATGGGTCAACAGTTTTACCTATACACTAAAAGTGACATTCTGTGGTCTGTATGGCCCCAGTCCAGCAGTGCACTTAGGCATGTGCATAGTCCTTTTGAAGTCAATGGGTTACACATGTGCTTAAGTCAATGGACTACACATGTGCCAGAGTGTTTTGCTGGAGATATTTGACTAAATAGTTATAGCATTAACATTAATATTATTCTCATAGCACCTACAGGTACCAGCAAAGATCTGGGCCCCCTTGTGCTAGGTACCACACATAGGAAAACAGGACCTGCTCCAAAAACTGGTAGTCCAAATCGATGAGACAGACAAAGGGTTGGGAAGGAAAACCTGTACATGAAGTGACTCACTTAGGGTCACCCAGCAGGCAGAGCTGCGAATATAATGCAGATCTCTTGACTCCCAGCCCAGGTAGGATGGCCACTCAGATATTCCCAGAATACCAGACATTTCAATACCACCATATGACGTCATGCTTCATGGAGAATGCCATTTTGAAGAGCACACAATTTCATCTGTGCTGGCGTGACCTTGCATGCATGGTGCACATGAGGTCATACCAGCAAAGGTGTAGTGGCATGATCTTTAGAATGATGTCCCTCATCTGATACTGGACAAACCACATCTGGTTTTGTCTCAGTTCATGATGAGGGACCAACAAGCCAAAAAGACGACAGTCCAATTTAAAACCGGATGAATGGCCTACCGAAGTCCAGGGCTCAGTGCGCTGGACCACACCTTATCCTTGCCAAAAAGGCTTCAGAGATTTTGGGCCAAATTCTGCTCATTTAAATTTATGAAACTTCATTGCAGTTACTCTGGATTCACACCAGCGTGTAGTTGAGATCAGAATTGTCTCCATTTTGCTGAGCATAATGGCAACCATGTCCCTGTTGCTGATATCTGTAAAAAAAAAAAAAAAAGGGGCCTAGTGACATGAATTGCTGGCTACCTTTAGCCAGACTGTCCAAATTCTGTGATTTCTTGGCCCTGAAGCTAAAATTTTATTAACGAGTAGCTGTTACTTGAGTTTCCAATATTTTTGTTGAAGTTGAATGCGGAAGATGCTATTGATTTAGTTGCAGGTTGAAATTAATTTTTTTTTCAAACTTTGTGATAATTGTACATAACTGCAAGCAGTTCAGGGTGAAGTGGTCATTATCTCGGTGACAGTAGTCAAAATTAACAGCAAATCTGTATTTAAGGTTGATGTGAATGTTAAAACCTTTGGCAGAATGTAAAATAATCATCTCTCACAGGACACTGCTCTAATTGAATTCAAGATAAAAGCACAACAAAAGTTTTCCTTCCATCACAGGAGAAGCTTATAAAAAATTGCCTCTGCTGATTTGATATTTTTAAAAAATAGCAGTGTTTGACAGGCCATAGTGCAGACCCGAGGTGGCTGGGTGTCTATCATATCCCATAAACCGTAGGCCATGGCCCTTGTGGATGTTGTACTCAAACTGATGTTGTTGCTCTTCCCTAGTATTCTCGACATTTTAATAAAAGCGGCCAAGAGTCCTGTGGCACCTTATAGACTAACAGCCGTATTTGAGCATAAGCTTTCGTGGGTGAATATCCACTTCGTCAGATGCATGTAGTAGAAATTCCCAGAGGCAGGTATAAATATGCAAGCAAGAATCAGGCTGGGATAACAAGGTTAGTTCAATCAGGGAGGATGAGGCCCTCTTCTAGCAGTTGAGATGTGAACACCAAGGGAGGAGAAACTGCTTTTGTTGTTGGCTAGCCAGTCACAGTCTTTGTTTAATCCTGAGCTGATGGTGTCAAATTTGCAAATGAACTGAAGCTCAGCAGTTTCTCTTTGAAGCCTGGTCCTGAAGTTTTTTTGCTGCAGGATGGCTACCTTTAAATCTGCTATTGTGTGTCCAGCAAGGTTGAAGTGTTCTCCTACAGGAAAAACAGCATTGCTTGCCTCATAACCTTAGTCGTGCAGAACACAATGCCATCCACAGCCTCAAACTACCCTGACATTATAATCAAAGAGGCTGATAAAGGAAGTGCTGTTGTCATCATGAACAGGTCTGAGTACCAAAAGGAGGCTGCCAGACAACTCTCCAATATCAAATTCTACAGGCCACTTTCCTCAGATCCCACTGAGGAATACACAAAGAAACTGCACTATCTACTCAGGACACTCCCTACACTAACACAGGAACAAATCAACATACCCTTAAAGCCCCGACCGGGGTTATTCTATCTACTACCCAAGATCAACAAACCCAGAAACCCTGAATGCCCCATTATCTCGGGCATTGGCACTCTCACTGAAAGACTGTACAGATATGTGGACCTTCTACTCAGACCCTACTCCATCAGCACTCCCACCTATCTCCATGACACCACTGATTTCCTGAGAAAACTACAATGCATTGGTGATCTTCCAGAAAACACCATCCTAGCTACCATGGATGTAGAGGCTCTCTACACAAACACAGAATCACAGAATATACATCTCACACACATATGTAATACAAGCTGTCAGGAACAGTATCCCTGATGATGCCACAGCACAACTGGTTGCTGAGCTCTGTAACTTTATCCTCATGCACAATTATTTCAAATTTGGGGACAATATATACCTCCAGACCAGTGGCACCGCTCTGGGCACCCGCATGGCCCCACAATACGCCAATATTTTTATGGCTGACCTGGAACAACACTTTCTCAGCTCTCGTCCACTCGCCCCTTCTCTACCTATGTTACGTTGATGTCATCTTCATTATCTGGACCCATGGGAAGGAAACCGTGGAAGAATTCCACCACGATTTCAACAGCTTCCACCCCACCATCAACCTCAGCCTGGACGAATCTACATAAGAGTTCCACTTCCTAGACACCACGGTGCACATAAGTGACGGTCATGTTAACACTACCTTATACGGAAGACCCACCGACCGCTATGCCTACCTTCATGCCTCCAGCTTCCATCCCGGACACACCACATGATCCATTGTCTACGGCCAAGTGCTGAGGTACAACCGCATTTGCTCCAACCCCTCAGTCAGAGACCAGCACCTACAAGATCTTCACCAAGCATTCTCAAAACTACGATACCCACACGAGGAAATAAGGAAACAGATCAACAGAGCCAGACGTGTACCCAGAAGCCTCCAGCTGCAAGACAAGCCCAAGAAAGAAACCAACAGAACTCCACTGGCCATCACATTCAGTCCTCAGCTAAAACCTCTCCAACACATCATCAGTGATCTACAACCCATCCTGGACAACAATCCCTCAATTTCATAGGCCTTGGGAGGCAGGCCAGTCCTCGCCCACAGACAACCTGACAGCCTGAAGCATATTCTCACCAGCAACTACACACCACGCCATAGTAACTCTAACTCAGGAACCAATCCATGCAACAAACCTCGATGCCAACTCTGCCCACATATCTATACCAGTGACACCATCACAGGACGTAAACAGATCAGCCACACCATCACCGGTTCATTCACCTGCACGTCCACCAATGTAATCTACGCCATCATGTGCCAACAATGCCCCTCTGCTATGTACATTGGCCAAACTGGACAGTCCCTACTTAAAAGGATAAATGGACACAAATCATATATTAGGAATGGCAATCTACAAAAACCTGTAGGAGAACTGTTCAACCTCGCTGGACACACAATAGCAGATTTAAAGGTAGCCATCCTGCAGCAAAAAAACTTCAGGACCAGACTTCAAAGAGAAACTGCTGAGCTTCAGTTCATTTGCAAATTTGACACCATCAGCTCAGGATTAAACAAAGACTCTGACTGGCTCACCAACTACAAAAGCAGTTTCTCCTCCCTTGGTGTTCACACCTCAATTGCTAGAAGAGGGCCTCATCCTTTCTGATTGAACTAACCTCATTATCCCTAGCCTGATTCTTGCTTGCATATTTATACCTGCCTCTGGGAATTTCTACTACATGCATCCGACGAAGTGGGTATTCACCCACGAAAGCTTATGCTCCAATACGTCTGTTAGTCTATAGGGTGCCACAGGACTCTTTGCTGCTTTCACAGATCCAGACTAACACGGCTACCCCTCTGATACTTGACATTTTAATAGCAATTTTAACTCATCTGCATTACAGAATGACCCAGATTTTCAAAACAGCATAGATCCTTACATGGGTCCTGATTCAGCAAAGCATTTAAAGACATGCCTAACTTTAAGCTTGTGAGTCATTAATTTAAATCCATTGGGAGGATGCTCATGTTTAAAGATAAGCCCATGATTTGCTTTGATAGGTTATCTAAATGGGAGCTGCACGCTTTTGAAAATCAGGCCCCACTTGTAGTTGCTGGGCCTTTTTGAAAATGTGGTCCTGTATATGTGTGTGTGTGTGAGTGTGTGTGTGTGTGTATATATATATAGATATAGATATATAGTCATTTGTGAGTATAAGGGCCAGATTTTAAAAGGTATTTAGGGTGCCTAACTCCCATTGAAATACCTTTAAAAATGTAGCCGTACCTGTCAGAATTTATAATCAAAATTCTGCACGCTTGCAGCATGAGTTAACTGTGCTATGAAAACCTTAACTTTTATTTCCTGATATGTATGCCTACATTTTTCAGTTCAGCATTGCATTAATGAAGATTTTAATATTTAATATCTTGCTTTTTGAAAAATGGGATAAAAATAGAGACCCCCCCCCATTTCCCCATTTTCCCCCTTCTATGGCATTTGGGAGCTGTGAAGATGTTTTATGTGACTCCATAAAATGTAACCACGCGGGGTGGACAAAATTCTAGTTATGAGGCTACTGTATACTGTTTTATGACTTTTTGCTCAACTCCTTAGTGCTATAGGAAATTATATAGCTTAATGTCTAGTAAAATTTCAGGATATGCATGCTAGAATAATTTCTTTGTAACTTATAATTTAATTCCTTCACACTCATAGTCTTACTTAACTAGAGCTACATGTGAAGTTTCATGTTTTATATGGGCTCACACATTTAGAGTTACCCATATGCCAAAAGTCTCTTATTTTTAAGTGGAAGAGAATTCCCCACACCCCCCCCCCATTGTATAACTAAAAATAGTTGAAGGGATTTTCCTCAAATTTTCCAAAAATGTGTCTTCGGGCTGAGAGCAAGCACGGTCAATTTGAGCCCAACAGGTTAATTTTTTCAGGAAGTCTTGAACTCTGGAAAACCCATTTAATTAACAGAAGTGATACTGCATTCTTACCTATGAAAGATCCTTGCTGCAAATTCTGTGTAAAATAATACTCCAAGAAAAATAGGTCTAATATTATCAAACTAATTTCATGTTAATATATATGTACATCTTACCTAGCATAGTGTAGATAATACATTTGTGTGCATTTACAACAAATGGGAAGGCAAAATAATGTCATGGGGCAACAGCTGCATAACTCATGAGTAGCCGAGCAAAGCAGAACCACATGTGGTCTTCTTTAATGAGAGAACACAGAAAATGGTTTAAGTCATCCTCCCTGAATGTTGTGTGCTATTATTTTATATACCATAGTCTTCTTTTATTATAACCTTATTAAAATGTACTAGAGTATGCCACAGCAATGTCCCAAATGACTGCAGCAATCCTAGAGTGAGCTGCAATGGTTTGGATCAATCTCATGGAGGACTGCTATTGTGATAATAACCTTAACACAACTGCTTTAAATTTTCATATGCTGTATTTTTACTGAGAACAATAGGCTGTGTCCAAAGGTGGGTTAAAACAGTGTAGCTCCATCGGAATCAACAGAGCTATGCCAATTTAAACCAGCTGAGGAGTTGAACCAATGGGCCACATTGTACTATGAGTTTTTAAACGGAAGTTCCCACTGAAATCAATCGTAAATTGTGTCTAAAAATCAATGGTACAGTATGTCCCAATGTTTTTTATTTTTTATTTCACAGCAGATTATTTACCCTGGACATATGAACAGGTAGGTCTCTTCCAACCCTGAGGTCTCTTCCAACCCTAATATTCTATGATTCTATGAACAGGTAGGAATTTTTCTGAAGCATTCCATATAGTATTTTCTGGGGAATTCTATTTATTCTTTCTCTAGACAACTGAATTCTTTCAATTTCAGAGGTTAAATAAATTTGAATTAACAACATATATATCAGTTAAATGTGTATAGGGTGGACAAGTGAAACAATGTCCATTAAGGATAGAAGGGAGACAAGGTGGGTGAAGTAATATCTTTTATTGGACGAAAACTTCTGTCATGGTATTAATATATTATAATATATTTTTATACTAATATATATATATATATATATATATATATATATATATATATATATAAAATTTACGGAAGTTGGTCCAATAAAAGATATTACCACACCCACCTTATCTCTCTAATATCCCGGGATGGACATGGCTACAGCTACATGGTAAACAGATAAGGACAGTGTCAGATATAACTTTGAAATTCCTGATTTTTGTTGGTTTGTGTCATAACCTTTACATTACTGAAAAGGTCCTATTTTATGGACTGGAGAAAGTTTGGGTGAAAGTTTTTGTAATTCTCAGTGGCAGGTTCTGTGCTCAGCAAAGCAGGTACAGATCTGGAGTAAACACGTTACTACAGCACTGTGATGGGAGCAGAATTGGACTCTCTGATTTTGTGCCCATAAAAATGTGTGTGCATGTATTTCCCCAAGTGAAAATGTGAGCAAAACTGTTCTGAGTGGACAAATGAGGGATTTGCACACCCATCACTCACCTACAATATCTGATTTGTATGCACAAATGCCTGTCAGGAAAGACCAACTTCTGTGGGTGCAAATGCTTGTGCTTGCATTTTCATGGTCATACTAGGGAAGGCCATTGTGGATAGCACCTGAAAATGTGACCTTTATTATTTTGTTCACTTGACAGGTATTCAGTTCACTCCTGTTGCAGCGTCTGTTTGAGCTGCTTTATGTACACTTTTGCATACAGGTAGCAGATTCTTAAACATTTAGGGCCTGATTGCAATGGGCTCTTGTATGGAAGAGGACACAAAGAACATCCATGTGCAAGGGCCAGTCGGGTCCCTATGATGAAGAGAGTGCAGTGGTACTCCTCCGTCTGTGTACCCATTAGCAGCAGTACACTGCACCTTGGAGAGGAAAATGTTTCCTGCTCACTCCTATACACTGGGCTGCTGAGGAAGGGATGGTACCTGCCATCCCTCCCTGTGTTTCCCCTGGAGTGGTGCAGTTCTGACCCAACCCCAATGTGGGCCCCTGTGTGTTAACAATAAAATTTGGCACTAGGGAGGAGTATTCTCCTTTTGATGGATATATACAACTTCTTTATAACTGACTGCTTATTCTACCTGCTAAACTGTATAATAGGTAACCTGTGGTGGCGATGGGATTAACACAGTTGATTTTAATGGCTATGAAGGAATAGCTGTGAAGTCTTGGGTCAGTAGTTGCATGAACTAAGGAGGATTTGCCTGATGCACCATAATGTGCTCTTAGAATGCTAAGAACCATTTGCATTTTTAAGTCTGTATTTATTCTGCTCTTATACTCTAAATCTGGGTGGGTAAATGTATATTTTAAGTGTTTTATGAACTGGTACACTTTACAAGTAAGCTATGTGCTGCATTGGCTGATCCCCATAGTTTACTTCTCACTTGGATGCCATTTTTACTTCCATAAGTCCTTCCGATCCCTGAATAGCCTCTTTTAAAATGTAGATATGAGAGCTGCAGCCTGCAAACACTCTCAGATGATCAATTTCCTTCTTGGTGATACTCCAGTAGCAAACCCTGGGATACCTGTTCTCCTTCAGTCAAGGTAGTATTCGTGCACATCTCTTCCCTTCTTCCCACACTGAACCTGCCTGCTTTATTCATAAAAGCTGTCAGTCTGTTAGATTTCCCAAAGAAGCCTTCTTACTGAAGGGGCTATGACCATGTTTCTACATTCCACTTTATTTGCTTATTTAGATGTCTTTTGCAATGTACCTAAAAAGTGACATGTTAAGGACAAATAGCCTCAACATTTCAGGTTAAGAAATAAAGGGTTTTTTTGGGGGGAAAATGAAACACAAGGCATCTGAGCTGTACATAGCAGCTGTTTTTGCCTCCTCCTAAAAACTCATTGAATCGATTTGCAAATTTGCTTTAAAGAGAATGAATCACTCTTTGGAGCATGAGACATCACATTTTAAATGTCAGTCTGAGGTTAATTCAGTGTATTAAAATAATATTTCCTGTATAGAACTCTGAAGACTTATGCGTTGGATATTTACTGGAAATTCTATTAGTCTTATTAGAGATGCAAAGAGCAATTCTATCAAATATACAGATAGTATACAATTTTTTCCAGTCACTTTTCCATTTTACTTTGAACTAAAGCCCATTATTCAATAATAGCTTATAATTTTACAGTGTCTGTCATCTCAGTTGACTCAAAAGTGCATTATAAATTAAGTGAATTACAAATGATGGTCCCAATCCAGTGTACAGTGCATGCTTCTGAATAGTCTCACTGTTTGAATTGGGTCTCCTCACAGCAGCAAGTACTACTCTGAGTAGTGTTTCCAGGATCAGGACCTACATTCATACACAAATCAGGCAGCCATTGCTGGTGTGAAAAGTCAGCAGGCAGGTTGAAAACCAGTGCCCTGCATGCTGCACAAGAGAAAGTTTGGGTAAGTACAGCTGGGTACACCCCCTGCAGTGGAGATCTGCATTGTCCAGGTGAATAAAAATGTCCATATAAAGCAGACAGAACTTTGGTTTTTAAGATGTCTTCGAAAAGACCTACACATAGTAAACTGCACAGAATTTGCTTAACCTACTATAGCAGCAGTTTCACATTTATTAATTGCTAGATGTTTACTGATAGAATGCCTAGACAGTTTAGGAGTTCTACTATGACACATAGATGATGTCAGATACAATCTTTGCCTGAACTTCACCATTATCATTTTAAGTGCCAGGAGGGTGTTCAGTGCCATACAAGAAATAGAGGCACAGTCCCCGATTTATCGAAGTGAGGGAACAGACAAGTACTTCTTCATAGAACACTGTCGTTTCAACCCCATTCTTTTTGTTTCTCCCTAGAAGCCACACGGGAGCAGTGTGGTCTAGCCTTTGAGAAAGGCATTGCTATTTTTTTCCTCTGATGACTGAGCTTATCTGTCAGAGGGTATCTCAGCCTGAGATATAAGAACACAAAACTGATGACAAGTAAAATATCTCTCAGAATATCCATCTTTCACCTTGCAAATGCTCCTTTGTGAGAAATCAGATTGTAAGTAAAGGCTAGTCAGAATACTTACTGTATTGAATGAAATAAAGAATAAAGCCTGTTTATTGTGCTACTGCATTCCATGATTGGATAATATGAAGTAAAAAGAAGGAAAAAAAGATTCTGAGATTATGATGAGTCCATTGCTAATGATCAGCTCATAAATGGAAGATGGTGATATTTCATTTCATATCTCTGACAAGATATACCTACAATAAAATCTACTTGGGAAAAGTCTTCAAAAGCCCGATGGGATGGGACGTCAGTGCGAATGTTTAATGGTTATAAGCTTCACTGACAGAGTCAATGGACAGACTTTTGCAAGTTTATTTAAATATCTTAGACCAAGAATCTCGGTGCAAGCTGTTAAGTATATTTCACTTTGTGAAGGCATGCTCTTGGTCTTTAAATTAGATCTTTTGCAAAAGTTCAGATCTGTACAAGGGTGGAGGAGTTGACCTTGTAAGCATCAGGTACTAACAAAGAAAGTGAAAATGAAACAAACAAATACTGTCTCTTTAGTGCCCCAGCCTTTTGGCATAGAATGCCTCCATTCTGGCCCCTTTGCACAGTTAGGAGGATCAAGGGATTCTTTCAGTATTGTTCAAAGGAAAGAGTCTGCTACTAGATCCAGACAGGCTTTCTTCAGCAAGGAGAAACCAAAATAAAGGGAGAAAATAAACCTAAGAACACAGAACAGCTGCTTGTTGCTGCTGCTATTGGTTCCTCGTTAAGGGTGAGGCCGAGCTTGGGTTTTAAGGGCACTCCCTGGAAGTATCCTGGACCTGATGGAGGGAGAGACATATGATGGGTGTGTGTGGGGAAACAGCAGCTTGATGCCCTGGAGCTACTGGCAGTTGGAGGTTGCTCAATAATGGCAGACCTGCAACTCTGAATACAGTATATGGTATAAGAGTTTGATTTGTGTATTTGCAATCTGACCTGAAATTTAAGAGGAACCTAGTCATGTGAGATATTGTGTCACTGATATGGCAGTGATTATGCTTATACATCCGTTAAGCCTCTGAATCTTCCTTGTATGAACTAGCTGTTTCCAAGTATCAGAGGGTTAGCCGTGTTAGTCTGTATCCACAAAAACAACGAGGAGTCTGGTGGCACCTTAAAGACTAACGGATTTATTTGGGCATAAGCTTTCGTAGGTAAAAAACCCACTTCTTCATGGCCATGCATCTGAAGAACTGGGGGTTTTTACCCATGAAAACTTATGCCCAGATAAATCTGTTAGTCTTTAAGGTGCCACTGGACTCCTCATTTTTTTGTAGATGTTTCCAGAAGCCTGAAATGGCTGAAAGTACGATAAACGCTCATGAAACTAATCAGTGTGCTGTCTTCTCTCCTGACACACCTAACTCCTGAGTGCTTAGCAAACTTTGCAGTCCCCACTGTAATATTTGTTGCATTTCCCTCTTCCCCAGACCAGAGAGCAAGGTCTTTGATTCTATCTTGCAGGCCCGTTGATGGGGCTGGAGGGAGGGGGGAAAGGGGATAATTGTCCAGGGGCCTGGGCAATTTATAAGTGCCCAGGGTACCCCAGCCACCACAGCTGCTGTGTAGCGGTGGTGGCCAGGAGCCCTTTTAAATCACCCGGGCAGGCTGCAGGGCTCTTAGGCACACACAGGGTGGTACCGGTGGCAGTCCAACTCAAGATTTCTGAATGCGAGGTGTTGGCCATTCTGGAGTAAGCCCCCATGTGTTTTGTGGTCTGCCAGATGACTCAGGTTTGTGATTTCCTTTTCCAGAAACCTAGGACAATTTCAGCATGTTAAAATGAACCTACTTATAAAATAATATATTTTTCGTAACTACTATATACGAAAATGATCTGTATTATTGTCTTAGCAATTTTAGGTCCTGATTCTAGAAAGCATCCCTATTGAGGCAGAGTGCTTAAGCAAATGCTTAAATCATCTTTATTTTGGAAATCACTTAAGGAGAAGTTTAACTTAAAGCACATGCTTACTGCTTTTCTGAACTGGGATCTTAATGGGCATATTTTGGACTTCTGATTTCCCACAACCCCCCCACAACCTCCCCCCTCCCCCTCAAAACCAAAGACAACCCCACACTCCTGTAATGTTTTTTTTACAATGGTTCTGTTTGCCCTAACATTGTGTTAAAAAAATCTGTTTGGTTCACAGGAATTTGATTCAGCTAATAGTTTTTTTTTCCCTCCCTGTTTTAATTATTGTTCATTCAGTGACATTTTGCTCTTAAAAGTCTTGCACTAATCTTTGGTTTTGGAAAAAAATCCGGCAAATTGACATTTAAAAAGGGAGCAGTGCAAGTACCATTGTGCCCACTAAATGTTTAATGCTGGATGGTGATTCACCATTGGTAGTTCAGGAAACCTCTGATAGTGTGATTCTGACCCTAATTACTAATTAACCAGACTCTCAAAGCTCCCAACTGAAAGGTCCTTGGTAGACAACAGCAGTTCAAGACAAGAAGCTTCAATCATTTCAAGAGCAGAGCATTCCCTACAAATAATACAATCAATAAGAAAACACATAAGATGTGATGTTTAATTAAATGTAGATTGCAGTGATCTTTACCTCTCCCTGCATTTAGAAAGGAAGACACAAGGAATCAGCACATAGTAATTTAACAGGATCAATGTAAAACCCTTTGTATACAGCCTCTTCGGCTCTCCTTACTTGGGCAAAACTCTCAATGAAGTCAGTAGGGCAAATCTTGATGGCCTCACTCAGGCACTGGTTTCTGTGCGGGGTTTTGCCTGAGGAAGGAGCTCTGAATGAGTAAATAGAAGTTTTAAAGCAATGGTCTGAAAGGAAGTTTAGCAGATTTTCATTTGCAGCCCCCTTTCTTGATTCATCATGAAATGTTTAGCACCAACAATTGAAAAGGGACCGTATTTTTTCTGACCGTATATTGTACCACTGACAAACAGGAGGAGACGTGTCCATCATCCAGGAGCCACAAGACTTTTGTTATTCTTTTCATAAGAACAGCCATACTGGGTCAGACCAGTGGTCCATCTAGCCCACTATCCTGTCTTCCGACAGTGACCAGTGCCAAGTGCTTCAGAGGGAATGAGCAGAACAGGCGATCATCAAGTGATCCATCTCCTGTCTTCCACTCCCAGCGTCTGTCAAAACAGAGGCTATGGACACTTCCATTGATAAATGTCCTTCACGTAGCTTTATTAAAATAAAAAATCATATTAAATGATTTATTGGCAGTTATAAGACATAAAAATAGCGCTTGGTATTTTAAGGGTTGGGCCTTTGTCTCAGGCAAATTGGCATAGCTCCACCAAAGTCAGTGGTGGTAGGTCAGTTTACACCAGCTGAAGAGCTTGTCGTAACTTTGTTCACAGTTTTATATGGCAGTTTTCCAGCATGAAAACATAGTGGAAATAATAAATTGCAGTGCTAGTAGGCTTCATATCACAGGCCAGATGGTCATTAGGAAGATGTATAAATAGCTGCAAACACATGGGTTTTAGAGAGGAAGGATGGTCTGTGCTTAAGGCACTGGACTGGGAGTTGGGAGTTCTGGGTTCAGGCTCTTTGGCAGGTCAGTTAATATCTCTTTGCCTCAGGTCTTCATCTGATAACATGGTGATAACTGTACTCCTTATATGTCTGTAGATTATAAACTCTTTGGGGCAGTAATTGTCTCTTTCTATGAGTTTGTCTCTTTCTGTGAGCTTGTACAGTGCCCCTCTCAATGGGGCCCTGATCTCTAGGTGCTACTGTAATACAAATGGTAAATAATACGAATAACTTGATCTCTGTTATAATGTTAACTAATGTTCTCCCAAAGGGACAGGCCCTGGTCCAAGGTGCATCCACAGCACAGAATCCCCAGGACCTCTGTAGCTCAGCTAGGCTTTGTGGCTGTCTTAAGTAGATCTTGATATGTAACTCTGGATAGTGACTATTCTGCATGCACGATAACTTGCTTTCATGGACTGGATTGTGGCCCATCCAGCACATTGGCCTGAGGGAATAGAGGGGGCTTAAGCCAGTGCACTGCCCACTGCTTCCTGGCTGTGAGATGAAAGAAGTCCACTGCCATACTAGATCCACACCTTGCACAGGTGGGCAGGAAGACATGGGTGGGGGTGAGTAATAGGTGGAACTTTGACTCTGCCTCCCCAACATGCTTGTGGATAATTACACCTGTATGTTCGGAAGAATGCAGTGTGATAGGTAAGGACCTATGAACCCCTTCCCTGAACCCCTTCCCTATGTGACCCCTTCCCTGAAGCACCAGAGAGATCATGCTGGAGATTGACTTCCCAAGTCATACTCTTCCAATCAAACTGCTCCAGGGCCAACACAACAATGCACCACCCCTTACCATAGGGTAGATCACAAGCTGATGGTCTAGCCCTGTAAGTGTACAGTATTAATGAGTTTTAGAAATTGTTTAAACATGGGATAGGCTAATATCAAGCCAGGGCAGCACCTTTTTTGCAGTTACGGAAAGGATTGAGTAATTTGGTAGGATTGGTAATTAAATACAATTGCTAGGAATTAGATTTACAGTCTAATATAGCTGATCATCCTTCATGCATTCTTCTGAATTATAAACATGGTAATGATCTACATAATTTCTTCTAATATATTCAGTACCCCTGCATACAATGGCAATTGTATCAGTGTGGCTACTCTAAAAAGGAGAGAGAGCAAGCAAGCGAGTAACGTTAATGAAACCAGAAAACACATTTACTTAGTTGGATGTAATCTGAAGTAGTCCCATTTCGTGAAGGATTGTAAAAGGAAAAAAAGTGGAGGGCCAAATCACACCTGGAGCTGCAGCTAGCAAGAGATGTTAAGAGTAACGAGAAGGGTTTCTTCAGCTATGTTGGCAACAAGAAGAAAGCCAAGGAAAGTGTGGGCCCCTTACTGAATGAGGGAGGCAACCTAGTGACAGAGGATGTGGAAAAAGCTAATGTACTCAATGCTTTCTTTGCCTCTGTCTTCACTAACAAGGTCAGCTCCCAGACTGCTGCACTGGGCAACACAGCATGGGGAGTAGGTGGCCAGCCCTCTGTGGAAAAAGAGGTGGTTAGGGACTATTTAGAAAAGCTGGATGAGCACAAGTCCATGGAGCCGGATGTGTTGCATCCAAGAGTGCTAAAGGAATTGGCGGCTGTGATTGCAGAGCCATTGGCCATTATCTTTGAAAACTTGTGGCGAACGGGGGAAGTCCCGGATGACTGGAAAAAGGCTAATGTAGTGCCAATCTTTGAAAAAGGGAAGAAGGAGGATCCTGGGAACTACAGGCCAGTCAGCCTCACCTCAGTCCCCGGAAAAATCATGGAGCAGGTCCTCAAGGAATCTATCCTGAAGCACTTACACGAGAGGAAAGTGATCAGGAACAGTCAGCATGGATTCACCAAGAGAAGGTCATGACTGACTAATCTAATAGCCTTCTATGATGAGATTACTGGTTCTGTGGATGAAGGGAAAGCAGTGGATGTATTGTTTCTTGAGTTTAGCAAAGCTTTCGACACGGTCTTCCACAGTATTCTTGCCAGTAAGTTAAAGAAGTATGGGCTGGATGAATGCACTATAAGGTGGGTAGAAAGTTGGCTAGATTGTCGGGCTCAACGGGTAGTGATCAATGGCTTCATGTCTAGTTGGCAGCCAGTATCAAGTGGAGTGCCCCGAGGGTCGGTCCTGGGGCTGGTTTTGTTCAATATCTTCATAAACGATCTGGAGGATGGTGTGGATTGCACTCTCAGCAAATTTGCGGATGATACTAAACTAGGAGGAGTGGTAGATACGGTGGCAGGTAGGGATAGGATACAGAGGGACCTAGACAAATTGGAGGATTGGGCCAAAAGAAATCTGATGAGGTTCAACAAGGATAAGTGCAGGGTCGTGCACTTAGGATGGAAGAATCCAATGCACCGCTACAGACTGGGGACCGCAGTTCTGCAGAAAAGGACCTAGGGTTGACAGTGGACGAGAAGCTGGATATGAGTCAACAGTGTGCCCTTGTTGCCAAGAAGGCCAATGGCATTTTGGGATGTATAAGTAGGGGCATAGCCAGCAGATCGAGGGACGTGATCGTTCCCCTCTATTCGACATTGGTGAGGCCTCATCTGGAGTACTGTGTCCAGTTTTGGGCCCCACACTACAAGAAGGATGTGGATAAATTGGAGAGAGTCCAGTGAAGGGCAACAAAAATGATTAGGGGTCTGGAACACATGAGTTATGAGGAGAGGCTGAGGGAACTGGGATTGTTTAGTCTGCAGAAGAGAAGAATGAGGGGGGATTTGATAGCTGCTTTCAACTACCTGAGAGGTGGTTCCAAAGAGGATGGTTCTAGACTATTCTCAGTGGTAGAAGAGGACAGGACAAGGAGTAATGGTCTCAAGTTGCAGTGGGGGAGGTTTAGGTTGGATATTAGGAAAAACTTTTTCACTAGGAGAGTGGTGAAACACTGGAATGCATTACCGAGGGAGGTGGTAGAATCTCCTTCCTTAGAAGTTTTTAAGGTCAGGCTTGACAAAGCTCTGGCTGGGATGATTTAATTGGGGATTGGTCCTGCTTTGAGCAGGGGTTTGGACTAGATGACCTCCTGAGGTCCCTTCCAACCCTGATATTCTATGATTCTATGATTCTAAGTGCCTGGTAGTTGAGAAGGTTGTGTGTAAGTCAGGATAGGATAACATGGGGGATGGACTAGATGACCTCTCAAGGTCCCTTTCAACCCTTCTATGATTCTTTCCCTTCATGTGAATGGTCCTTTTCATATCATATAGTGATCTTGTCTCTTACAACTTTATACGGCAGTGGATCAGGCTTTGTGGGGTTAAAAATAATAGTAACTTGTCTAAAACACAAAAGCATTTGAAGGACACTGGAATGTTTTTTGGGATAGATGTTAGGATTTCGCCCTTTCCTTTTAAGGGTAAGATTGAGACCACTTTATGTTTTCATATAGTTCCATATCAAGTTCTCAGATTTTAATGCTACCTAGGTCACAAAAGTCAAGCCATGAAACTAGTTAGAAATGTCAGACTGCAGCCTATTCTCTTGGAATGAAATTCCGAGTCTCTTGAAATACGTGGAAATTTTGGCATTCATATCAGTGGGACCAGGATTTCACCTGTTGTCTGTGGCTCAATAGCATTCTCCAATAATGTGCTATTAATTCTAGGATTGATAGTAAAACTGGTTGAAGTTTGTTAACAAAGTATTTTTTTTGTCCAAAAATGGCCTTTTCTGTAACTGGAAATTTTCATAAAACTTTTTTAAACTTTCCATTTGATGGTATTTCCTTTATCTTCTCCCTCCTTCTCTTCTTCTGTCTCTCTAAGTTTAGTGTAAAAATGGAAGGAAAAGGGCAGAAAGGAGGAAAAAATGTGAGGGGGAAGGAAAACTTGAAAAGTTTATAAAAATGAAACAATGAAAGAAAATAATTTAATTTCCAGACAAAATGTTTGACAAAAATATTCACCAAAACAAGCAAAACAAAATAATTCCTTTCTGAAAACGGTGTGAAACGAAACTAATCCTCAAAATACCCTGAGGTAGGTGCTGTTGTTCCTCAGAGCACCATTGGATGATATATTATCCCCATATTACATCTGAGGAGACTGAAGCACATAGAGGTAGAAGAGCCACAGAAGAAGCAGCAGTGTTAGATTACGAAATAGGAGTGTCTACTTCCAAGTCCTGTGCTCAGAATACTAGACCCAGTATCTCACCTCTTTCCATAATTCTGAGAGGACTCTGTGGAATGTTTCCTGACTTTAGCAGGTGATAAGTTTATATTATCTTCTGAAGCATCTGATTTAGTAGCCTTTGTAATGTTACCCTAGTAGTTGCTATTCTTACTCAGATCATTGTGCAGTTCTTTTTTGAAGCCTACTAAGCCACTGGCATCACTGTCCTGCTCCCACTGTAGTCTGTGAAAGTTTGTCACTGACTTTAGTGGGAGCCAGGGCCTAGCCTTGTGTCAGAACCATCTATGCATGCACACAGTGTACTGTGTGACATTATGAAGGAGGGCCAATACCAATAGAATAGGGAAGTATGAGACATGCTCCAGAGTGGCTGTGATGACTGTCTTTCCTGAGGGTGATGTAAAAATTTTGTTTTTCTTCCCATGGAGCTGAGACAGTGTAAAACCCACCACTGAAGATGGGAGAGGAAGAGAGAGTTACAGGGCCAGATTTCGGCTGGTGCAAATTGGTATAGCTCCATTGCAGTCAATGGACTCATTCATATTTAAACTCTGGGAGCCTTCAAACTTTTGCTTGCTTGTGCAAAGGAATATAGTTTATAAGTGGATGGGAGATGCACCTACCAGACTGGTTAATCCTTCCCATCCCACCAACTATAACAAACTATTTATTATACCTGCTGGTTTCCCCCCAAATATGGCCCACAAATAAATGATAATAGTACTAAGTTTTTGATTTAGATAGAAATGCATCGTTGCTGGGTGGGGTATTTGACCAGCTGGTCCTGCAATAGGGCTGAATAGGTTGATGAACTTTTTTTGGAGTAGATGAACAGGGGAACTCACAAGTTGCTTATAGGTCTAAGAGTTTGCAAAGCCTTGGCATAGACTAATTACCAGTTTAATTTAGTGGGGAATAGGAAATATTCACATGAACACAACCCTCATTTTTCTGACATGTGGTGCATTGGTCGCAAAGCTAGTACAGATGTCATATAATGGTGCCTTTGTCTCTTGAAGACCTATTCCCCTTTCTTTTGCCTCTGTCACCACTGGACAACCCCCACTACATTCCCTGTCTTCCTGGCTCATAGTAGTATCCCACTATCCTGTCTTTCACTAAATCCCAGTTTCTTGTGTCTTTCCTCACTATCCCAAGTGCTAAAACTCATGTCAGCACCATGGCTACCTCTTGGTTTTGATTACTGTAACCTCACCTCGCTTTCCCCCTCCAGGCTCTTCAACATGCAGTTGCTAAAATTGCCGCCTTCTACTGCTGCTCTCACTGTGTCACTCCCGCTCCCCCTGGAATCCTTTCGTTGTCTCCAGCTCTTACTGAATGAGATTTCAGCCTGAGGGTTGTCATCCCCCAGGGGACTGCGTGTTCATGAACAGGTTTCAGGGCATCATAACCACCCTCCCTTTCCTTATAGCTAGAAGAGTGGAGAGGGGATTCCAAAACTTTCATGGGTCATAGGATGGAAAAGATTGAGAACCATGGTCTTACCAGCTCTAACTCCTCTCCAATGCCCTATGTAATTTCATAAGTACCTACATCTCTGATCTAATTTCCATTACTTCCCCTCCAAAACCTAGACTTCTATTCTTATCTTTCTCCCCTTCTCCCCTACTAAGCTCCCACCTTACCCATGTTGCTGAAAGTTCAAGCTAATTGGAAAGAAGTTTATTTTTAAAATACAGTCTTTGGAAAAAAAGGATAATGTATCAGTATCTATTTATTGTAGCTGGGGGCTGGCTGAAGTTCTGATCTGTTAATGGTCACCCATCCAGTAATCTGGTTTATTCAGCGAGTCAGAGAACAGTTTTGTGATTAAAACACTGTGAGATTAAAAAATTCCAGTTCCTAGCTCACTTCCTAGTCCTGTCACAGACTGCCTGTGTGACCTTGGGCAAGTCTCGTGATTTCTTTGTGTCTCAGTTCTCCAGCTTTAAAATGGGGATAAGAGTTCCCACTCACAGGAGCATTTGAAGGATATAATCAGTTGGTGATTGTCAGGTGGTCAGAGGCGGCAGGGATGGGAGCTAGATAAGTAGTTCTCAGAGTGGGCTAACTCAGAAACATTCAGTGTCATAAACCACGGTTTCTCCCTTCCCTAGGAAGCATGTGAGTCATAAGCAGTATGTGTTGATGGTACTTGAATTGGCCAAAGCCCTTGGTTTATGCAGGGAGCCAGGAATGCTATTTCCCCAGTAATTGCAGCAGGACTATTTGACTGTAACACCGACATCTCATTTCAGTGGCATGTGAATCAGGTTCAGTGTAGATCTTGCAGTCTTCATTTCACAGCTGATTTGGAACTTCATGGGGCAGTTTCTGTCTCAAGTCAAAGCTATGCTGGCCAGTAGGGAGCTAGTTCCAACTCCCTGAATCTAGGTTTTGGCTGTTTCCAATGATGCTTAGAGCTGCTCTTGGGCATCTGTAAATTCTACCACTGTCACAGGCTCCTAAATGGACCCTATATGATTGCTATGGCAGTAATATTCTCCACCACACCGCTTTCCTCCCTGACACGACCCAACATCGAGGTGGGGATGGGGATGGAGGCACAGGGCCTAGTCACAGCACAGATGTACCAACAAGGAATATTGCTCTGATGGGAATTCCCTGCTGGGCATTTGTGGCTGGGTTATGGACCCTTCATATCACTGCTACCTGCTTTTGTGCTTACAATAGTCATATTTGACTAGCTCTTCTTTTTACTTCAGTGGAGTCCAGAGTCTGGAAGCAGAGTAAATTTTCTGGGAGCCTGACTGTGTTGCATTCCAGCCCAGTTTCCAATCCTAAAGGTTCTGCTAAATTCAGATAATCTTCAGAATAGCATTCAAGCCCCAATGAGTTGCCAAACTTCTTGAGGTTCCCTCATCCCCACAGAGTTAACCCCTGTGCAAGTCCTGCTGACGCACAGCCATGGATGATTTAGCCAATGGAGCACAGTTGTTAAGAAATGGGGCCAGAACAGCAGTACAGGAGAGAATGTTCCTGCATGTACCTCCCCAGCTTCCATTGGGGTTTAGCAATTCCCATTCCCTTCCGATCTGTGGGGCTGACAGTATTACCCTGCCTGTACTGCCCTGAAACTTCTCCTCAAGGGGACTAGCTTGAAAACCTTAGTGTGACCCTGATGGATTTTTCTTTTTTGGCTCCTCTTCCGTTCATTTTCCAAGAGGGGAAATGAAGCTTGGCCCATGAACCTTGTCTTGCTAGTCCTGGCACAGCTCTGATTTTCCATTGGTTGCTTTGCTCCAAAGCATGTGTTTTTTTTCTTTGTGCCATAGTGTAGATTGCCGCAATAAGTACTTTCTCCTATTAAATACATACATTAAACTTCAAGTGTTGCGTAACTATTCTCATTGAGTAGAAATTAGTGTCAGTCCCAGGCAGCAATAGGGGAAGTTTCCCAAAGGTAAAGAGTTTAACTGAATGGCAATAAACAGATTTTTTTTCTTGAGCATTACACATACTTTACATGACTAAAGCCCTCAGTGCGCTTATGTAAGTGTAGCAAAACTGTTTAATGTTTTATTTTCATCTGCAGCTTCATTTGAAACAGATCATCATTAGCTTCATGGTTTTAATTGTATTGAGACTCCTGTTACAACCTATTGCTTTATTGCATTAGTCCATTAACCTTTAGTCCATGGAGCAGGAGTTGAAAGCCTGTTCTTTCTTTTATCTGCAGTGACTGCACTGAGGTATTCATTGTTCAGTTAGGTATTTTCAAACCATCACAGGTTAAATGTGAACTTTTCCACAAACTTCAGTGGTTGGCATAACGGGATACCGTAACTCCCAAATCCCATATTAGCTGAAATCTTGTGTAGCCAAAATATTGCAGAAACTGGACATCTGACATTGTGTATCTGCAGCCATAGGGCTTTGATCTGGAACTATTGTGAGGAATGGTATTCTTTACTATGTTCCCTCAGTCAGAACCAGATGATTAATGGTTATCAGCTGGAAATTCTAAGAGAAGTGCCATTTATACTGTGGCCTGTCAATGCAAGAAAGGCTTATGTTCAAGATGCTCCCCAGCACAGGAAAGGGTGCATAGAAGTCCACTAGAGACTTTTCTGTTGATTTCACATGGAAGGCACTCTGCTACTATGGTGATGGGTAGCAGTATAAAACCCTAACATCGATAAGGCTAGTTGAACAAAGACACAGTGGTCACCATTTAAAATGTGAGCAAGTTGGCAAGCGCAGGACTCTATTATTATTTGATTTTTAATACTATACATATAAAATAAATAAATCACACATAAATAATAATTAGACCCCTGTTCCCAGTTGGGAATAACTAATGGTTGTAAGTGCTGACCATTGCATTTTAGGTAGGCCCGAACCAAACAACTATTTCTACACACCTTCCTGTGATCTCTGGGGAGTGTCGAATTGGAATTTGTACTTGAACATTGTGGTTAATGTCCATTTAGGGCCCACTGAATTATTTGTAAAATTACCATATAGAGTTTTGAAGTTCAGGTAAATCATACATTATTACTATTTTAAGCAAATGATAATATAACCACCAAAAACTATCCAGAGCATGAGGAGGGAAATTAGATTCCCTGGCTGGGAAGCTACTGAATCTTTGGTACCAAGGGACAGATAGTTCAGAGGCAGGATGGAGATCGCATTTTCTTGGCTTTCTTGCTACCCTGTTAACAAGCAACCTATCATCATGGTATCATTCATTGAAGCCTTCCCCAAAGTTAGAGCAACGGGGATTCCAAGAGGACAGCTGAATAGACTTTACAAACACTCATGAGCCAAGAAAATATTTTTTCCTTTTAATTCAAAGCTGTGGTGTTTGATCTCTTCTGGCACTCTCATGCCTCAGCACAACTTCAACATTTAATGTCCAATTCTTCACTCATTAAAGTTGGCAACACTGCAGGCATTGATTTCCATGGGTTCAAAATTAAGTTCTTAATCACCTGCAAAATATATCAATTGCGTTGAATACGTCTTTGCTGTGAACATTATTCCTTAAACATGTAGCCTTTGGACTTAATTTTGCAAGTCTTCCTCACATGAAGTCTCATTGACATTAATCAGTCTGAGCACTTATATGGATCATCATGGTATGTGTGCACCTCACAATCATTAATGGATTTTTATCCTCACAACATCTGTGTCATGAGGGGAAGCTTTATCCCCATTTTACAGATGGGGGAACTGAGACACAGAGATCATGACTTGTCCACGGTTAAACGGGAAGTCTGTGGCTGAGCAAAGAATTGAACCCAGGCTTCCTGACTCCCCGTTCCGTCTTTATCCACCAGACCATTTTTTCTACCCTAGCCTATGGGAGTTGCTTGTGAGAATAAGTGCTGCAGAGTTGGGCCCTTTGATTATAACAGTGTCTTAATAGAAGTAAACAGTTATATAATAAAATATGAGGAAAGCCTCTTTAAATTTATCCATGTGCGATATTAGCATTCTGATATATTTAACAATGTGGATAATTTGCATGAAGTGCCAGCACTGAGGGAAGATAGCTGTTCCACTGTCACTGAGGATATTATAGTTTTACACACATGACAAGAAAGTGAAAGGACTAATGGTAAATAATGAAGCTGGTGCTGCTGGTAGGGAACAAACGAAACAGAATATTCATTTTTCTTCTATGGGAATAACACATGACAAAAGTGAGGCTTTCTTCAGATTGTTTGTTTATAGAAAATTCATCTCCACTGAGGCTTTATGTTAAATTCATTCTCTGATGTTAGTATTTGCAGGTGCATGTGGCCACTAGAGTATGTTCTTATGATCTTACCATTTATTGTCTTGATACAAAACTCCAATTACTGTCAGAGATGCTTCTTGTTAAATATGGTAAGATTTCTAGCTTCTGGGCATGTGAATATGTATTCTTTACTCTGGGGCCAAACTGAGCAGGAAGAGCAGGAAGCTAAGGAATGAGAATGCTGGGGACTTTTGTGCTAATTAATTAAATATCTAAAGATAACAATGTAATGAAAATAGTTTGATGAAGTTTGAGCTTTAGAGTCAGATTAAATTTTGGGGGAGGACATTTTGCAGCTCTAAGTTTGTCTTCCTCAGTAGATTGCTTTTCTAATGCTTTTATTCCCTTCCCCTTTACCTACCCCCTCCCCACCCCCTGCCTTCTAGGGCCCAATCCTTGCCAGAGCTGAGCACCCTCAAATTGCATTACAGTTAACTCCTATTAACAGGACCTGGCCTATCATAGGACAGAGGTCCCACTAGTTAGTAGGTGGGATTTTCTGCAGGCCTAAGCAACATAAGCGCACAAGTCCCATTGAAAGTCAGAAAGACTCAAGATCTCAAGTCAGTTAGGCTTTTTAGAAATCCTATTCAGTATATATTCTGAAAAGAGCCCAGACTGAGTGACAGCTGTCTGCTGTCATCCTTGGTTTCTGATAAGTAATAGCCATACCTGCTGGTGCGCATGTAGCAAGTCATGCTCTGGACCCTATTTTCAGATGTAGATATTGAAAATAAAAGTGTTAGCCAATATGCCAGCCAGAATAACGTCAGGTTAAGAGCAAAACTCTCCCTATGTCCAGACTTATCTTCGTGATCTATCCCTGAAGTTCATGGAGTCAGTTATATTTTGAGACATAAAGTCTGCCCACCAAGAAGCCAAAGCGTAGAACTAGTGAGACATTGCAACTACTATGAACTTATCTAGTTCTTTTTTGAACGCTGTTGTAGTTTTGGCCTTCACAATATCCCCTGGCAAAGAGTTCTACAGGTTGACTGCACTGTGTGAAGAAGTACTTCCTTTTGTTTGTTTTAAACCTGTTGCCTATTAATTTCATTGGGTGACCCCTAGTTCCTGTGTTATGTGAAGGAGTAAATAACATTTCCTTATTCACTTTCTTCACACTAGTCAAGATTTTATAGACCTCTGTCATATTCCCTCTTAGTCATCTCTTTTGAAAGCTGAAAAGTCCCAGTCTTTTTAATCTCTCCTCATACAGAAGCTGTTCTATACCCCTAACATTTTTGTTGCCATTCTCTGCACCTTTTCCAATTCCAATATAATCTTTTTTGAGATGTGGTGACTAGATCTGCACGCAGTATTCAAGATGTAGGCATACCATGGATTTATATAGAGGCATTATGATATTTTTCTGTCTTGTTATCTATCCCTTTTCTAATTGTTCCTCACACTGTTAACTTTTTTTTACTGCCACTGCACATTGAGTGGGTGTTTTCAGAGAACTATTTACTATGATTCTAAGATCTCTTTCTTAAGTGGTAACAGCTAATTGAGACCATCATAGTTCGGATTATATTTTCCAATGTGCATTTTGTATTTATCAACATTGAATTTCATCTGCCATTACGTTGCCCAGTCACCCAGTTTTGTGAGATCCTTTTGTAACTCTTCACAGTCTCCTTTGGGCTTAACTATCTTGAGTAATTTTATATAGTGTGACAAAATTTGCCACCTCACTGTTTGCCCCTTTTTCCAGATCATTTATGAATATGTTGAATAGTACTGGTCCCAGTACAGAGGCACCACTATTAACCTCTCTCCATTCTGAAAAATGACCATTTATTCCTACCCTTTGTTTCCTATCTTTTTAACCAGTTACTGATCCATGAAAGGACCTTCCCGCTTATCTCATGACAGCTTACTTCGCTTAAAAGCCTTTGGTGTGGGACTTTGTCAAAGGCTTTCTGAAAGTCTGAGTACACTGTATCCACTGGAACACCTTTGTCCACAAGTTTGTTGATCCCCTTAAAGAATTCTAATAGAGTGGTGAGGCATGATTTCCCTTTACAAAAGCCATGTTGACTCTTCCCCAACAAATCATGTTCATCTATGTGTCTGATAATTCTGTTCTGTACTGTAGTTTCAAACAATTTGTCTGGTACTGAAATTAGGCTTACCGGTCTGTAATTGCTGGGATTGCATCTGGAGCCTTTTTTAAAAATTGGCATCACATTAGCTATCCTCCAGTCATCTGGTACAGAAGCTAATTTAAATGATAGGTTACATACCACAATTGATAGTTCTGCAATTTCATATTTGATTCCCTGAGCAAGCTGAGAAGCTAGTAAAGACTCATCTCCAACTTCACCTATCTGTTGCTGGTATCCTGGATCCCCACAATGGGACAGAAGAACTGAGATGGTACTTGGTTATGCTGATGGGTGTCCCCTTCTCGTCTGTGACTTGGGCCTTACATTTAAATTCACACTGCTGAATCTGTATGCCATATTTATTACCATTGATTCTGACACACTGTTGCCTCACCACAGAGATGTAGATGTCATCAGTAAGGCTACGTTTATGTCACAGAGGTCATGGAAGTCACAGAATCTGTGACTTCCAGAGACCTCTGTGACATTCTCTCCTTCAGCCCCAGGGGCTGCAGGATTCTGGAGCTGACAGCTAGTGAGGCCCTGGCAGGGTTCCAGCAACCGGTGACAGCAGCGACAAGCGACGGGGCCCCTTGCAAAGTTCCAGCGACAGGTGACAGCCTCACGCGGGAAGCAGGGGGATGGTGCCTTGGGCGAGCAGCTGCTGCAGGTGGAGGAGGATAGTCCTGTTTTCTCTTTGGGAAATATGGTCACCCTGTGACTCCCAGCTGCTGCAGGTGGAGGGGGAACCCCACAGCTCCCAGCCACCACCACGGTGGTGGGGGGAACCATGGAGCCGCAGCAGCAAAAGTCACAAACAGGTCATGGCTTCCGTGAATTTTCGTTTATTGCCCATGACCTGTCCATGACTTTTACTAAAAATAACCATGACAAAACCTGAGCCTTAGTCATCAGTAATTTTCTGAAATAGTGGTGGTCCTTCCTCACTGACCAAACCCAAGAATTTGTAATGTGCTACTGCTGATCCACTTTCTAGAAGTCCCCCTTCAGTCTCCTTCTCTCATCATCTGTGTTAAGCATCTGTGTTAAACTGCTGGGAGTGTCTGTGGAACAACTTGGACTCAAATGCCAATAATACTCCAATGACACTGTACTGCACGTCTCTTTCGTATCATAGGCAACCAACAGTACCCATTTCTAAGTTATCCCAGTTCTTGGGAAAGATCAGCACCTGGAGGAAGGCAATAACTGAACTCCTTCCACAAGAGGTAAGAATGACCAGGAACCTCTCCGCGTACATAACAAAATGCAAGACTCTCTAGCTTTTCCAGAATCAATTGAGCAATCAAATGACCAGATGGGATGGAGCGGGAGTGAGACTCTTACATTGATACAACTTTTAGCATTTGTAAGGCTTTTGGACACTGTGTAGAAAAGCACAGTATAAATACCGAGAGCTGGGATTTTTAAAGCACTCTGTATTGGCTTAGCTTTGCTCCTATTGAAGTCTAGATTTCAGTGGTAACAGAGCTAGGCAAACTTTGAATGCTTTTGAAAAATTCTCCCTGAGGTTAATAGAAAAATTAAGCTTTTTTGTCTGAAGTCCATTGATCTGAACTGAAACATTCAGATTAGAAAATGCTTTGCATTCCATAGCATTCCAAATATTTCCATAAAACTACAGTAAAAAAAAAAAAAAGCTGAATTACTATGGATAGTAATTGCTATGGTTCTTAACTGAACATTTCTGACTGACTTATTTCGATACTCTTGATAGTTATTTACCATGGAGTATTCTAAGATTAATATCAAAAGTAGATATTTTGAGTAGAGTTTGTGTTACTTTGCAATCTTTTTTTCAACAGATCCAATGGGTCACTTGAATTTACTGCAGATGGTGGCAAATATTTGCCATTTTATGGGATTACACTAATAAAGTGTCATGACTGAGTTAATGGTCTAGTTATTACGTAGTCCTGCCTTGAGTGCAGGGGACTGGACTAAATCACCTCTTGAGGTCCTTTCCAATCCTACACTTCAGAGGTGATGCATGGGAGGACATGTTGGGGTCATGTGCCCCCTCAGATTTGCTGCTTGGCTTGTACTGGGCAGGCTCACATGGACTGAGCATGCTCAGTAACACTGCTGAAGCTGGCTTCCCTCACTCTGCCCCCCCCTCCCCCCACTGTCAGCAGGCATGAGTCGTCTCTGACACTTGTTTGATTCTACGACTGTAAATTGGTAAATCTGTGCTTGATTCACGTAATGGTGTCTATTAGCTGTGATGGGCCACGTTGCTCTGATTAAAGAGCCAACCCAAACCTTTAGCCAGCCCTCAGAAGGGCAATGGAGCCTTTCCCCAGAGTGCGATTGGGTGTAGCTTGTAGAGCCTTCTCCTTCAGTAATGCTGTGAGAGAGGGGGTTCAGAGCCCCTTCCCTGAGAGTGCTACATTGGTGAGTTTGAGTCTGAGGGGTAGGATGTGGAATTATCCCCCTACAGATGAGGGAATATGATGATTTTGAATGACAGACTTAGTTGCAGGAGATTTGTCAGTACTTGCTTATGTGAAATTGACGTTTTTTAGTTTTCAAAATTGCCCTATTCATTAAAAAATTATATTGTGTCCTAGACTGTTCCCTAGAGTAAGGAATCCTGTGGAGTGATTTTCACAGAGACCTGAGGGCCTTGTAGAGAGGGAGGAAGTACAAAAAGAAGAAAGGAGGAAATGTGTATATGATAGAGTTCTGTTTGCTTCTCCTTATGACCGAGGTTATAAGATCACTTTCCTTGGCCTTTGATCAGCCACCCACTTGTATAATGATCATGCCAACCATTAGAAACTAAGCAAGTCTTGGTAAACAGGGCCACATCACTCATCTTCTGGACACTGCTTTCAACAAGAACCACTTGGCCCCAAAGCTGTTTATGATGGATCAGATTTTAGAGAAGTCATTCAGGAAATTACCATGATCATGCATGCTACTTGGATGACCATGTACAGATTAGAGACAAGGTCGGTGAGGTAATATCTTTTATTGGACATTAGAGAGACCAGATGGGTGAGAACTTTTATCACCCACCATGTGTCTCTGATATCTTGGGACCAACCTGGCTACAACTACACTGTGTGCAGATTAACTATTTATGCAAGCCATTACCAGATTTGAGTGTGTAGTCATGATACTGTCACTTGCAAAAGCTGTGTGGAATTGTGTGTGCATTTTCTGCATGCCTAACTTGTCTTAAAGACTAGCCTATGGTTTATCTGTTGTTACACTGAAACATACCATAATATCTACCTTGTCCAGCCTTTTGATTGACTAACCGATTTTGAATTTTTTTTTAATTGGAGACAGTTAGATCTGAAAATCCACTTAAAGTTCTTCTTTGAAAATATCTATAGCATACCTGCCATCCTTCCCTGTTGCATATCTTCCCAGACTTGCAGAAATCTTCCCTAGAGTATCTGAATGCCTATTATGCAAGAAAGATGGTCAGTTGGTGGGTTGGTATCATGAAATTTGGGGGACCTGGCTTCAATTTCTAGCTCTGCCTTAGCCTTCCTGTATGATCATGGGCAGGTCAGTCAAGGCCAGATTTTTAAAGGTGTTTAGGCACCTAAGGATGCCTGGCACTTTTGAAAATTCCACTTGGTGCCTAATGGCATCTTTAGGCTTCTAAATATCTTTAAAAATCTGGCCCTTAGTCTCCTGTCCCATAGTTCCTTATCTGTAAAACGGGGATTATTTCACTGCCCTGCTTCAGAGGGGTGTTGTGAAGATAAATACATTAGACTGTGTGGTGCTCAGATACTACAGTATTGGGGGAGAAGTAAGTACCTAAGATAGATACATAGGATCAGGATGGAGGCATACTTTTTTTTTTTTTTTTTTTTGCCAAAAGTCCTGAAGGAAGCCAAATCTAAAGAAAGCCGCATTTATTCCTAGTTAATCAGTGCTGTAGGTACACTTGGTGGCAAACGTAATGTATAACAGGACACTTCAGCATCCTGTCCAAAAGCATGAGACTGTTCATGGGGTAATTTTGGCCTGATCGGAAACAGGAATAACTGGCAATATTGTGAGATTTTCTGCACCCTGTGATTTGGACTGTTCACATAAGCAGCTAAACTCTTTATTCAAACTGAACAAAATTTCCAAATCTCTTGGGATCATAAAAGATGTAGAAGACCTTTATTAGATCATCACATTCCCACAATGTAGTCCCCAGGTAGAACACACATCCAGATAGCGAGCCGATCTTAACCAAAACACCACAAACGATGTTCACTCACCACTAAGTCTGATATAACTATTGAACATCCCCCAAATGGCTTCAGCCAAACAGTATAAGAGCTTGTGCATAGGCGCATGACTGTTTCAAACAGTATTATGTTAAAGCACACTAGGGAACCTGTATTGTGCACCAGGAGGGTGCCAATTAATTCGCGATACATTAGCATGGTTTAGAAATCACACCCTGTGGCACACATTAACCCACTGTGTAGACAAGCCCTTAGAGTAGTAGGGGAAAAAAAGCCTATTTTGCTAGATCTTAAACTCATGCACTCAGATGCTGCTGCTCGGGATGCAGTATTGGAAGCAGGATAGACTGGAATAGGAGTCAGAGAGAGGAGAATCTGAGTGAATCTGTCTTTGGGGCAGGAGCACAGGAAATACTGTAAAGTCTAAATTGAAAAAATATTGTGGGACTTGAGGTGTAAAAACATCCATAAGCATTTGCTGAACTCAGTTGGGGTAGGAGGATGTCTAAGAATTACTGAGTCCCACAAACTAATCTTGTTATGAGTTGAGCTGGCTGTCCTTAAGGAATTGTCCAATACTTATGTTGTCTAATGCATGCGGATATTGTGAGATGAATGGGATTCATGCATACTGTTTAACAAACAAATGCCATTTGTTAAAAAAAAATCTGTACTTTAGAGAGGTTTTAATTATGTTGATTATCACGTATTTGTTAAGAACGCTTTCTTTTGAAGATCTCCATTACAGGTTTTAAAGCATTAATTTATCAGGAAATCTAATGGAATGCTGGTGGAAATTTCCCTTTAACTTTACTTTTTAATTAATGTCCTAATTAGACAGCGATACAGTATTAGTAGAAGTATTACACAAGTGGAAATAAGTGTTTAGATCTTTTCTTAGTGTCAGATGTTAATCTTAAAATAAGATCTCCTTTGTTCAAACTGGTCGATGTATGGCCTTCATTTTTTTAGTGACACATTTTCATCAAATATTTAACTAGGAGGACAGTTATGTGGTTATGAAATAGCTCTATAGTATTCACGTGTGTGTATTTTGTTCTCATGGATTTTTCTTACCGATACAGGAGAAAAAGTGTTTTTGAATTATCTCACCCTATATTAGGTAACACCATGTGATCCAAACTTAAAACACACACACCCTGCAGTGGGAAGATGAAAGCTTACTGCCGAGGATATCCAGCTGCACTTGAGTCTAGGGCTTGTCTACATATAAAAGTTGTATTGCTTTAACTATACCGGTATAGCCAAAGTGGTACAATCCCCCATAGTGTCAGTGCGGTTATACTGCTATAAAGGTGCTTTGTACTGGTATTTCTATACAAGAAGGGGAATAAGCTATATCAGTATAAAGAACCTTTATACCAATATAATTGTGCCCACACTAGTGATTGTGCTGGTATAACTATTTTGGTAAAAATTCATATACCGAACTGAAAGTTACATTTGTACAAAATCTGTGTGTAGACCAGGTTTGAGGGTAAAATCCTAGTGTAATTGAAGTTTAAATGGGAGTTTTGCCATTTACTTGAATGAAGCCAGGATGTCACCCTGTATGTCATAACTCAGCATGCCAAAAGAATCATTGTTAGTTTCATACAACCAATCATAAAATAGAACAGATGAACTCATTGGGCCTCATACAGATTTCATTCACACTGGATTTATACTGGTATAATGAACTTCCGAGTTCATTGGAATTAATTCTGATTAACACCAGTACAACTGAAATCAGAATCTGCTCCAGTGAGTTAAAAATGCCATAACTACACACACACTTAAGGGAGGGATTTTCAAAAATTCTCAATCTTGGCCTAGCTCTGCTCCCACAGAATTCAGTGCCATTGACTTGAATGGGAGTAGAGGTAGGTTAAACCCTTTTGAAAACTCCACCCTACATCTGCCTTGTCAGTGCTCTTCAACAAGCCATTTTCATGAGTGATGGGAGTCTATTGTATCCTAGCTAGAAAAAGACATTTTATTTAACCCATTGATAATCACATCATGTAAGATTCATGATGCTGCACCATGTAGCATCATATGTTAGGCCTAAGTAAAACCAAGCAAAGTAGTATGATGTGCTGCTGATGTTATGAGTGCATCTGTCATAAAAGCAATGCCTGCTGTGTAATCCAAATATCCAATTTGCTCAGAAAGGGTAATTTAAGTTACTTTAAAATACTTAGCTTTTATGGTCAATTGGGTACTGCCACATTACTAGTAATAAGCCATAAATCTCATTGAAATAATATGAGATCATTTCTAAGACTATTATAGACTAAATTTTCAGGTAAAGAAGAGAAATTGAAATTTATAATCCATGCCATTTTTTGTGTAATTGTTATTAATAAATTAGCAAGAAAGGGACAGCAGATGGATGAATTGTTGTAGCTCATTAATCTGATGATGACTTTCTTTGCATGAGCCAATTATGATTGTCATTGCATCTCTAAGCTGCATTGATGCCCAAAGAAAAGGCCATGCAGGCAGGACAAATCATCTGAGTGCTTTCCTGCTTCTTGATTTGCCCAAAGAAACCCACAGTCAGTTCTGGCTGATAGTTTTGCTGGTGGCCAATATTCCCACAAACTGAATTCTTCTATCTTAGGAGCAAAAGGGGTAGGAACATAAAAAATGAAATAGTCAGGCTTGTTCTAGTGTTCACATAACTGAGATTGTCTGTCAGGATTATTTATAAATACCAGTTCCCTTCAGGTACTGTAGCATCTAACTATGCCCTCCACACACCTTCATGTACACTGACCTACTGTACATTCTTTTAAATGTTTTCCGAAGGCAATAATACTGGAAATGGTATAAAAATATGGAAGTGCTTGCTTGTGTAGGTAAAGACAATATGAATGGAAACAGTACTCACGTTGTCTGTGGTTCAGGGAGCGTCTCTTTTATATGACCCTATGACATCGTTAATTATATGCTATTTAACCAGCTCATGAGCCCCTATATGGTAGCATACTGATAAAGTTTAATGTGGAATACAGAGCTGGCCTTCTTTACTTTCAGACCCTGTATTCTCAACTTGGAGATAGTGGTTGCTTTTCTGTCATATGCATGCTTCACTTAATGACTGTAGTTTATTACTCAGTAGGTCATATCCTGTATTTTTTAAGAACACACACCTCTGAGACTGTGACTTGGTGGAAGGAGATGACATGTGTCATTGCTGTTGTTTTCACTACAGCCCTGTGGAAAAACTAATTACCTTTTCATCTTGGTAAATTCAGAGGTCAGTTTACTGCTACTATATCACTACATGACAGGGAACATGGGTAATTAGGTAGGCTGTGTAACCTGGATATTCCATGGATCTCATTACATCTTATTTAGAAAGGCTATAATTTGATTGGTGGAAAATTAAGGCATCTCCTCATGGGTCATTTTATCTTTCTGCAATAATAATTCTTGGCTTGATTAAAAATTGATCCAGTGTCTTAAAGTGAATTTATTATTGCTGCAATCTATCACCCACAGACAGATAATCTGGTTCCCATCTTTATCTGATTTGAAAAATCTGTCACTTATTATGTGTTGTTTTTCCCCCCAATCATTTAAATTGATGGTTTGCTAAGGCAGGCGTGCTAACATAGGCTTCTTGAAGAAACCTTGTATGAGACGCTAAGCCAGTACTTTTTACTGCAAGGAGTCTGATAATATGTCAGTTTTAATATATTGATTTGAATTGTGTTGTGGCATCATTTTTCTGTATGAAAAAGAAAATCAAACCGTTTTGGATACAGAGTGATAAGAAGGGTAGGTAACAGTGTGTATGAGATTGTTGGGAAAATGCACAGGCTGTATCCAGTGGATGAATACACAAGTGTTTGGGATGTGGTTCTTCTGCAGAGCACAATTCTTAGAACACTGAAACTTGCAGAACCAAAACTGGGCAAAATTGGTGTGTGTGTGTGTGACCCATTGATTCCAGTGGGTACTGCACCCTCTTAAACCATTGATCCATCACTCTGTGAATATAAAATAATAATGTTTAGATCAGATAAGAGGGAACATGTACAAATTGCTCTACTTGCAGGTTAGATAGATTAACTCATCTATGCTCTCCATTGTACCTGATCCCACCTACACTGGGCATTCTGGTGCCCAGGACCTTCTTTGATAAATAGGTCTTGTCACCTCCTGTCTGAAATCCATGTCTCACGTATGGATGCAAAAACGTCATTGCACTGAGACACAGTTCAGGATCTATCTAACCTGTGTACTACCCAAATTGTTATATCGGTTAGAAACCTGGATCTTTTTACAGTTAGACTTGGAGCAACTAGAGGCGTTCCATATGCACCGTCAGTGCCAAATCTTGGGCATATAGCAGTTTGATTTTGTGTAAAACGTCATAATTTTGCAGAGATCTGGCCTTCCTCCAATTGCTCATTATATTCAAAAGCAGCATTATATGCTCTTCAGCCATGTCGCCAGGATGGACAAAAACACCCTAGCATACCAAGCTCTCAAACTATCCACTGACACACACACAGGTGCATGCCCTCACCCTACTGCCAATGTCTGTGTGGTTGCCCTAGAGATTCATGGGTTCACAGAATGGAGCCTGGCCTGGTAACTTCACTACAGGGGCTACACCATCAATTGTGATCACTGTGGCTGGCTCAATGATCCTTAATACACCGTGCATATTTGAGACACAAAAGTTAGAGCTGGATGAACAAGTTCAACAGAACTGAGTTAGGAGCTATTTTTATAGCAGTGGTTCCCAAACTTGTTCCGCCGCTTGTGCAGGGAAAGCCCCTGGCGGGCTGGGCTGGTTTATTTACCTGCCGCGTCCGCAGGTTCGGCCAATCGTGGCTCCCAGTGGCCGCGGTTCGCTGCTCCAGGCCAATGCACAAGCGGCGGAACAAGTTTTGGAACCACTGTTCTATAGACTTATTTTCCTGCCTGAATGCCATGAGTTTGCTCACAGTTTTTCATGTGATTTCCAGATGTAGTGTCTTAAAAGCAGGGTCCAAAATGTTGATGACTGGGGCCTGTGCAGGCATTTTGGAATGTGTCTTTCAGGAAGCTTTTGCATTAAAATGGTTTGGCGTACATGTGTATATGTTGGGGTAATTATATCTTTGATTCTAGCCCATCTTTAATAAGCAAGTAATACACACTGGAAAACACGCAGTTGACGGCCACGCACATCGCACTATCGCTATGATTCTGTAACATTTTTACACACACACTTATTTAACCACCTATCCAAAATGAGAAAAGATTACACATACAGCTATAAGCATCCAGCAGAGCCAATGAGATTCAACTTTCACACCCCTATTATTACAGTTACACAGAACAGCGGCAACTTTGGCGCATAGTCTGATTTGTACAGCTATCCTAGAGAGGCAGAATGAAAGAAAATTGTGCAGACAGCCTAATGAGATGTGTGTTTGTGTGTGTTTATATGGCACCAGGCTCTATGAGGTGGAAAAATACATACAGACAGAGTATCGCTGTGATGTTTCCTCAAGAGGAGTGAGCAGAAGAAGCAGGCGTTTCACTCAGGTCAAGCGTACAGCTGAGGGTCTGCCCCCTCATTTCCCTGTCTTGACGCATCTTATATAACAATTACTCACTTATAAAATTTTCCTCTGGCTATCATTAGCTGTTCTGTTACGCAGGCCATACCCCCACCAAGGCAGGATTGTCCCTTACATTACCTTCCAGAGCTGAATGTATAGGTTAGCCTTTATGCCAATTCTCATACAAACTCTGGGTCTGATGGGCAAAGTCAGAGGAGTCACTGTGGAATTACTGTATTAAATTGTACAGACTGCGCCAAAGTTGCCGCTGTTCTGTGTAACTGTAATAATAGGGGTGTGAGAGTTGAATCTCGTTGGCTCTGCTGGATGCTTATAGCTGTATGTGTAATCTTTTCTCATTTTGGATGGGTGGTTAAATAAGTGTGTGTGTAAAAATGTTACAGAATCATAGCGATAGTGCGATGTGCGTGGCCGTCAACTGCGTGTTTTCCAGTGTGTATTACTTGCTTATTAAAGATGGGCTAGAATCAAAGATATAATTACCCCAACATATACACATGTACGCCAAACCATTTTAATGCAAAAGCTGTACAATTTAATTCAATTGTATTAAAATGGAGTTTTGCCATTGACTTCAGTAGGGCCAGGATTTCACCCTTTGTTTGCACAAATTGTAAAACCTATCTCTTATCTTTTATAGCAGTACATGGAAAAAGACATTTGGGGTGAGGGGGAGAGAATCACCCCTTTGGATAAAATTTTCTTGCTTGCTCTTAGTCACTTTGTTGCTGAATATTCAAATCCTCAACAAACTATTTGGCATGGTGAAGGGCTGGACAAAATTGCAGCATCTAGAAAAAGTAATCTGCACAGCTGGGTTTTAGTTCATTCCTCACTGAGGGTGTGGCTTAGCCCATAATCAATCACAAAAAGGGAAAGAAAAGGCTCCCAGAAGTACTGTCATGCATTCATTTGCTTTCCTCAAGCCTCCTGCCTCTGAGTTACTATTTATATGTTCTTGCTGCTATTTATATTCTCCCAGGGGCTCAGGTGTTTGCTGCCTATTGCTTGTCAACATTCCCCCGTAGAGCTTCAGCTGATCAGTTAGGCTTAGCTGTTGACCTGCAGGCACCTAAGAGCATCAGGTGACTGTTTCTTCTACATCTCTTCTGCAATCCAGCTGGCTGCACAGAAGCTCTGTAGGACAGTCTGCTTGCCAGAAGCAGTGTGGGCTTGTCAGAGGTATTTCTTGTTAAAAAGGAAGAAAAGAAGCCAAGCTACTAGAAAACTGACAAGCCTCCTTTGTCCCCCTCCATACAGGATGAGTCAGTATAACTCTTTGTTTCTTAAAAAGAGACCATAAATATTCAGTCTTAATGATCTATTTTTAAACCTAATTAACTAAGAAGTCTTTCTGAAAGATGAGGAAAGGACTGGAGCCATGTTTGCATCTTCAACAGGATTGGAAATTAATTATCCAAAATCTAAATGCTAGAATTCCTGAGCATGTGGAGTAAAGTGAATACTTGCATTTTCCTTTTAGTGAGGGGGCCAGTTTCTCCGGTAGTGTAATTCCACTGAGGTCCTTGGGATTATGCCAACAGAATTGGCCCAATGGCGTGGTCAAAATATAAATTGTATTTAAAGAAATATCACCTTTATAACATTCCAACTGAATTCAGTGGGACTCCATATGGGCCCTGGGGTCTGCTTGCACAGACCTCATTGCAGAATGAGGACCTTGGACTGTTGGAATTTAAAATAAATAACACTTTCCCACATTTCTGTTTACTTTTGCACTTTGCTTCATGTAGTCAGTGAAACTAAAGTGCTCATTTAGGCGCCATTCAACATTTCAAGTGTGTTCAGCAAAGCACGTCACACTTCTTAATTTTAGGCATGTATTTAAGTCACATTGACCTAAGGGATGGATTTGGGCATATGCTGAAATGCTTTGGTGAATTAGGATTTACATTTTAGTCTGTAGACAGTTCACAGATTTTCATGAAAATTAGGGTTTTATAAACCCAGTACTTTCTTCTAGCAAAGATAACTGCAATTCATTTGTTTACATGCAACTTCCCCCACTCCCAATCCCAGTAAATAGTCCCTGGTTGGTTGGTAAAGGAAATGTAATTTGTATCCGTACGTCCACATTTTCAGAAGTGTGCATGCCTAAAGTGTGCATGCCTGAAATGTGTGTATGAGAGAGAGAAGGGCAAAACTCAATTTGACTTCAATTGATCAGTATTATGCTCTTGGAAAATCAGGCCACTCAATTAGATGCCTAAATGTGGATTTAGGAGCCTAACTTTAGGCACCCATTTTGGACAATGTTGGTATTACCTGTCACATGTTTTAGTTGCACTTGGGTAAATTTTCCTGCGTAGCTGGGACACTTGGCCTCACTTCAGAAAAAGGGTATGCAAAAGTTTTTAAGAACTACCATCTCATTTCTTATCCAATGGGCTTACATATGTAATTCATATTAAACCAACTAAGTCCTCTATCTGTTCTTGCAAACAAGTAGCCAGAGAAGATTTCTTTCTATATTCACCATCAGAAATAACAGCAATGAGGTCTTAAAAATTTTAACAAAGGAAACAAATATTGAAGTTAATATGTATTTTTTCACTTCATTCTGTGTTGTATCTGAAATCAGATGGATTCTTTTCTTCTGTTGGATTAACATAGATAACTCCCCTTACAACTGGTCTTACAAAGTATGAGAACTGATTACAAAGTTGTTTGGTTTTCCTTGCTTTTTCACTTAGCAAAAAACATTCTCATTGCTGAGAAAGTAGGCGATTAATTAGAAGTAACTTCCACTGCCTACCAATTGTTAGTGGAATCACAATAAAATCAAACAAACTGAGTAGAAAAGACGTTGAAAAATATTTCCAAGATGTGAGCTACAGTCTGATGTAAATCTGCAGTATATTTTAGAAGCCCACTGATCTGAATAGGAGGGGAGGAATTTAATTGCATAATTGGAGTTTCAGTAAAACGGGGCACTTTTCAATGCAGATGCTGCATGTTCTGGATGTAACATGGCTTTGGATAAAAGAAGTTTTGATAAATCAGGTTATAGATGCTGCTAGTGAACTCAGCCTATCAGATCTAGTAAATCACTTTTTGTTTTAACTTTGGAGAACTTAATTAAGTTAAGAAAATGAAGCATGGGAATTTGTAATCTGTAATTATGTGTGAACACACAGTACTTCCTTCCAATAACACCTGTATAATTCTGGATAATTAACCAATCTGAAATACCAGAGTATGTGTCCTGCAGGATCAACAGATGTTCTGAGTAGTCTGATACACACAAGGTAAAACTTGGTGTCTCCAGCCATCTAAAAAGTGTCTCTCCAGCACAGCCCACCTCCTGATGTGTCTCACTGTGAGCCTTTGAAGCCTTTGTAGGTGTTTTCTGGGATTCTTTTGGGATGCATATAAACTAGTAAGCAGTAGTTTCTTGTAAATTTAATATTTTTCTTGATGTTGCATAGGACAGAAATGATTACCTGGCTGGGCAGATATAAAACCTCAGATTAGTCTTAGTTTTTTTCCTTGATTGGGGTTTTCATGGTGTTTATGGGTCCAATTCATTATGGAAATGCAAGGTGGCATGCAGTGGCAGGCTTCTGGCTTGTGCAGGGGCATGTATGATGGGTGGATTCAAGGATGCAGGGGGAGCTGGACACTCTCACTAACAAAAAGTACCACCTTCAAACCCTACCTTCTCTGTGATATTCAGCTGTATTATTTTCGACACTTGACCCCCTTTTTAAGACTGCAGACTAGGAGTTACTGCAGCTCCACTGTATAATCAGAACACTGCGCATCAGAATAACTCTTAGCTTTCCAAATAAAAATAATACCTAACTCTTATATTGCACAGGACTTTGCACGGCTGTGTTAAAGGACAGGGTATTATTATTAAAAATTTTCATCAATTTTTGTAGAAAACTGTTACAGATAGACTGACTGAATGGGTATGTACAGTCAATCTTTGAGTATGAGAAAATGGTCTTGACCATTCAAAAGTGAGCCTCTTGCCTGTCTTTTGAAATCTCTTAGTTTGGTTTTATCTACTGTACATAGCAAAAAGCATCACCAGTATTTAGATGGAGACACTTTCTCCTATATGTTTCAAGGTTTTAAATTCTCCTATAAGTACCAGGTGGGATACCACCACATATTGAAGATTTTCTGTTTACTACAATGCAGTTTTACTTCGTATAGTTTCTTTCATTGTAATTGTATCTCCACATGTGTATGGCAAGGATACCAGAAGAAACAGTGCAGTTTAACAGTCAAGGAGATACATGAAAGTTGTTTCAGGGACCAGAGGCTGCAGAGTGGCAAACTCTTGCAGCAACCATGATTAGATTTGTCATTGGAGAGAAAATAAGCCAATGCTAGACAAGAAGAGGAAGTGAGGTAGGAAGAAGAAACAGACGAGATCTGATGTAAATGGATTCTTATGCTTCCTAGGGAGAGAAAATCCATGTGATCAACAATAATCTGTGGTTTGATAGATCTGATGTGATATTTCTTAGAAGAAATATCTTGCATACATAGAGATTGTCCTGGAACAGAAGTGATGGGTTGATTTAATCTTTCTTTTTTTCCTGTTTGATCTTTTTAAGTGAATCACTGTAAAACATTTTTTTATAAGCGTTTAAGTCTTTCAACATTTTAATTCCTTAGTTATATTGTACTAGAAAGAATAATGTCTTTTCTTTCTTAAAGTAATGTTAAACATCACCAGTGTATTTCGAAATAGTTCATATGGTTATGTAGTCAGTTTAAAGACTATGATGGATATATCCTCAGTATGTATTTAAAGGAAGCTTTTGCTTTTGAACCTTGTGAATTCTGCTCTCTACTGTAGGCGTGTCAAGAATAGCCAAAAGGAGCTGTTTTTTCATGACACCTGCAGCTGGGGTAATATGCCCTGTGCCATGTGGGGGAGTAGTTTTTGTACCACATGGTTTCTAGTACTCTTTGTAACCTGGATGCACTGCTCAATATTTATGCTATCTTTATGTATTTAATGTGAGAGGCTGTGGAACCTTATCCAAATCTTGTAAATTCTGGTACTTAAAGAAGAGAATGTATTTGCGTGTATGTCTACACTTTGAGCTGGTGTGAGCAGCGGGTGGGCTTAGCTGCCCCAAGTATGTATCCATCCAGGATGCTAGGTAGGTACTCTAGGCAGCTAGCCCCTCTCACCACTGCAACTACACTCTATTTTTTTCAGAGTAGCAGCCATGTTAGTCTGTATTTGCAAAAAGAAAAGGAGTACTAGTGGCACCTTAGAGGCTAACCAATTTATTTGAGCATAAGCTTACGTGAGCTGCTGTAGCTCACGAAAGCTTATGCTCAAATAAATTGGTTAGTCTCTAAGGTGCCACTAGTACTCCTTTTCTTTTTACTCTATTTTTTGAGCACTAACTCAGTCTCCTTGAGCTGGAATTCATACCTACTGCTTGAAGTGTAAAGAGAACCTGGGTCACATGGATGACGATAAAAATCAACTCAACTATGAAAGGGAACAGATGAAGCTCCCAGTCCTCACAAGAAGACAAATTTTAATGAGTATCCTTAAAAACGTATAACACACACGGACATAGTAGCTTAATACTTACATAGGCCCCTATTCAACAAGATACTTAACCTCTTGCATAAATTTCTATATTCTATTCTACATAGATTCTTATACTGAGCTCATCATTGTAGTATCTGAGTTCCTTCCAGTAGTTCATTAAGTTACATGTCTAACATCTGTTGTGTTCTTGTTCTTTCATCCTCCCCCACAGGGGGAGGACTGTAGGCAGTGGAGTGTTTTGTTTTAGAATTTTTAAAATAATATATCTAGACATATATTGTTATAGGTTTGTTAAGAGAAAAAGTCAAATAAATGTGCTTTGAACTCAGAGCAGAAGGTTTGTGATGGTCCTTAGCTCCTGTGGAGTTCATTCCACAGTCTTGGGCTGCCTGCTGAGAAAACTGTCTCCCACACGCAGATGAGCTTTACTCTTAGTGGAGAGTTCCATTGCGTCAGAGGAGCGGAGTTGTCGACCATGGTCTTCATCCTGGAGCTTTAGCTGGTATTCCAGATATCCTGAATCCTGACCACTGAGAGCCTTGAAGTTAAGGGTTGATGCCTTGAACTTGATATGATATTCTGTGGGAAACCACTGTAGGGAGCAGAGGACAGGTCTGTGTTCACAGTAGCCATCATTGCTGAGCAGACATGCTGCATTGTGTATTATTTGGAGTTTCCTAAGCACTGAAGGCATGCCTTGGCAGGGATATGACCTCTGTGTCCGACCATTTTTTCGATATTATACCAAAGGGGATCTTGTGTGGTCTGTGCTGATCTTGTGTGGTCTGTGCTAAAAGAAGGTCCAGCTGATTGTCATGATTATTGTGAGATGTTTGTACGGCAAACAATTTAAAAGTTATGTAATATGTAGGATATCGTGTTCCAAATCTGTTGGGACTGAAACCTATCACCTGAGGATGGGGCGTCTCAGAGCTGACCAAATCAACATGAGAGAAAAGGACATCCGTGGAGACAGCCTATGTTTGCTGTCTGGACTAGATGCAGACTGGAGATTTATAGACAAATGAACTCCAAGAGAGGTCTCAGAAGAGGGGGTGCTCCTGGGGCTGAGAAACAATAGCCCATGACTGTATAAGAACAGAAGAATTGCCCAAGTGGTTATCCATTATCAGTCAGGGATTGCGGGGGAGTCTCATGAATAGTGGATCCCAGCTTGGTGGGATGGACAAGTGCTAGAAGATTAACCATTGGATGAGAAATACCCTATTAGACAGGAAATTTACTTGCTAATAAGCATAGGCTATAGATTGTACATTGTTTTTGTTTTGCCTGTAACCTTATCATATGTTCCTATATCCTTCTGCATGCCTTTATTTTGAATATTTATCTCAAGCTTTGTTAAATAAACTTTAATTTTGTTTTACTATAAACCTATCTTAAGTGCCTGGTGCTAAGAAGAGTGAACTGAGGTAAAACCAGTGAACTGCGGTGCACAGTGTTCATGGAAGCAGCAGATGGGTATCATTGCGGGTGCCTGGAAGATAGGGGACTCGGCATTCAACTGTAACAGTGGAGTGTGTAAATGGCTAGCCTGGAGAGGGAAAGAGCAGGGTTTGCAGAACCCAGATAGGAGCACCTGTGTTGCCAGGACCCAATATCTGGGGAGAGTTACCCCTGGTGGGGCACAGAGAGGGTTCCGTCCTCCTGTAAGAAGGTGGTAGTAATTCATCTCAGACCCCTTAGATAACCCCAAAAAGTGTCACAATATTGCATTGCATTAGTCCAGCAGAGAGGTGATGAAGACGTGAATAACTGGAGCCAAGGCATTGTTCTCTGTGGTGGGACTGAGTCTCCTAGCTGTCTGGAGATGGTAGAAAACATAACTTGTGGATGCTGTTATGTAAGAGCTTAGCATCAGTGAGGAATCCAGAGGGTCTCCTAAGTTATGGACTGAATCGACCAATTGTGGCTCTAAGCTTTACATTTTGAGATGTCATGGGACTATCCATGTGCTTAATGCTAGGCACATGCTTAGAACTGTGCTGCATCAGGGACACACTAAGCCAATCTAGGCCCTTTCTGCTCTGTTACATGCATGCATATTCTGTGAAATTGTTAATTAATTTATGAGCGTTTCCATGGCCCCATCACTGTAGTACCTGAATGTGCCTCAAACATTAATGATTTTATCCCTACAGCACCCCAGCAAGCCAATGAAGCATTATCATTTTGCAGATGGTAATCTGAGGCATAGAGGTTTGTGCAGCTTGCCCATGGTCGCACAGAAATCTGTGACAGAACTGGGAATAGAAAACAGTTCTCCTGTGTCCAGTTCTAAACCACACGGCCATCTTCCCTTTTATGTCAACCAGTTGACTTGAAATTCGGTTGTACCTTCATAACTGAATTTGGCCTTGGTTTCAAAATTTCTGATCAGAAGTGATGATAATGTGGTTAAATCTGACCCTAACTGACAGCAGGGATTGTACCCACAACACAACACCATCATGTGACTTGATCCATTTGGGAGAAGACCAAAACTGGACTAGGAGAGGTGGGCAAGTCAGAGAAATGAAGTGGAAGTTTTATCATCACTTGTTCACATTATGACTAGCTCTAGTCAGTTACGATAACCCCTCACTTTTGTGCCACCTAAATTCACCCAAAATAAAAAAAAATTATATGCTAAATATAAATATTCATTTTATAAATATGCATGTTAATTAAATATACATTTATTTTAAATGCATGTGTTAATTATACATGTTACATCAGATCACAATTAAGTCAATAGAAACTGTCGATTTGCATATAATCATGCTTGTATACTAATCAGTTGTCAATCTAGAAAGCCATTTTTCTTTACATGGATTCACCCATCCAGAAACATAAGTAGGAATATAGACCTGGGACAAGTGATCAGTTTAAAGATTTCAAATGGAGTGGCATTCTTCATTTTTTCCCCTCTTGGGATAGGAAATGTGGCTCTTTTGAGTCCCTTTTTCAGAGCACAAAGGGTTCCCACTATTTTCCCCGTGTTTTATTCCTGCCTCCTCCACAGACCCTGCAAAGTGCAAACCTCTCTTTGGCCAAACAAGGCTGGGTGCTGTTTCCTTCAAACATACGTATTGTCACTAAATAAACCTGTCAAAGGGGTTTCAAGAGAGTGATGTGAAATGTGAAATTCTCCAAGAATGAGTCACAGCATATCCAGTTCTTCTTCCTACCAGAGCTCTGGCCCTGAACTTACATCTCCTTTGAAAATGCCAAACCTGTGAGATGTTGGATCATTTGGATATGATGTCAAATATGGGCTTCATTAGCAGCCTGTTCACATCTGCAGTTTGGGCTGGCCTGGGTTTCAGGGATCCTTTACTTGGGGTTTGTTTTTTCTTGGGTTCACTTTAAATGTAGAAAGAAAAGGAGTACTTGTGGCACCTTAGAGACTAACCAATTTATTTGAGCATAAGCTTTCATGAGCTGTAGCTCACAGAAGCTTATGCTCAAATAAATTGGTTAGTCTCTAAGGTGCCACAAATACTCCTTTTTCTTTTTGCGAATACAGACTAACACGGCTGCTACTCTGAAACCTTTAAATGTAGAGTTTGAACAAACAGAAGACAAACTTGAATGAAACGTCCACTTTTTACATTATTGTTCATTTTGATGTGACCAGGCAAAACTGAATTTTTTGCCTGGCTGTGGTGCTAAAAAGGGTTGTTGTGCATTGACTTCTGCAGAGGTGACATCCTTTCAGTAGTTCAGGTTTGTTTAGATCGTTTTAATCTTTTCATTGGGAGTTTCATGTTTTTAACAAAGAACTAGGTGACTTTCTCATGCCTTTGGGTCTATAACCACAATTTTTCACACATCTTTTCACTTGGGTGTTTTTTGCGGAATAAAGGATGGGATGACTCAGATGCTTAATCATGTGCCTAAGTCCCATGGAAGTCAATGAGTCATCAGCCTCTGCTTAGGTGCTTTAGGGATCTAATCCTCTGAGGTGCTGAGCATCCTCAATTCCAATTAACTTTGGCCAACATTAGCAGGGAGAGTGCCTTGGATCAGTCTGCTAGTCAGGACAAGGGCCCTGATCCAGCAGAGCATTTAAACTTGCTTAATTTTAAGCACCTGAGTAGTTCCATTGAAGAAAATGCTTAAAGATAAACATATGCTCAGGGTCCAGAACTGAAGACATTTAATGGGCTTTCTCATTCTCTTCTATTCACTCCCCATTTATTTCAAAGTATTAAATGAATTTAACCAGAGACAAGTTTCAGGTAATGCTGTTCCCCTCAAGTTGAGCCCTCCTGCTGGCGTTTATCTCCACAAAACCTTTGTTCATTAGTTTGCATCACTTGATTAGTTTAAGTCAGTCAAATTCTGTTTTTCTATAATTCCTTGTTGACTTTTCCCCCATAGTTTTGAATATACTTTCCTCAGAAACATTATTCATTTTAGAGAACTAATTTAGCTGAATAGTTTTCAGGTTAAAATCCACCAAGGTATTAAAACAATCCAGTGAAAAGTACATATTTCATCATTGATTTTAATCTTTAAAATATTTGTTTCAGGTATCTGGGACACAATTGATTCCTTGCTACAATATTTAAGATCTGTAAAAGAAAATAGGTCACATTTCAAATGGTCTCACTCATAAGGATTTCATTTAGCTGCATTAAGACAATTACTGTATTTTAAGTATCCATTGATTACAAAAAATGTAGTTTTAAGTTTGACAGTGCTGTCTTTTCATATCTATGATGTTATAATAAAAACAGTAAATATTTAAGTTGTGTAATTATTAATATGGACTAACTATTGCAAACCTTCAGGAATACAGTTATTATACAGTAAGTATGTTAATAAAAAGAAAAAAGTGTGGATTGTTTAAAATCAAAATTGGGGTGAGAAACAACATCGTGGATCTAGTCACCCGTGGACTTTGCTAGAGTTTAGGTCAATGGCCCTGATCCAGCAAATCACTTAATCATGTACTTAATTTTAATCATGTGAGTGGTCCTACTGATTTCAGTGGGGCTATTCATGTACTTAAAGTTGAGCATGTGCTTTAGTGCTTTGCTGGATTTGGGCCTTAGTCCAGATCCCAACACTGTAACTTGGGTCAGTTACTTGTTAAAAGCATAAAGAAAAGGAGGACTTGTGGCACCTTAGAGACTAACCAATTTATTTGAGCATAAGCTTTCGTGAGCTACAGCTCACATCCGATGAAGTGAGCTGTAGCTCACGAAAGCTTATGCTCAAATAAATTGGTTAGTCTCTAAGGTGCCACAAGTACTCCTTTTCTTTTTGCGAATACAGACTAACACGGCTGTTACTCTGAAACTTGTTAAAAGCATGTCTTTCAAGCTTTAGAAATTATGTAGTAGACATGAAAAGTGAAATCCTGACCTCCTTGGAGTTAGTGGGATGCTTGCAATTTACTGAAATGGGAGCTGCAGTCACCTGAAGATAGTACACGAGATGTGTAGTTATACCGAACACCCTATTCTTCTTGTTCTTGCTGAGCCTCTAGTCATGTACGAAATGTGGCTGTCCAATATAATTGCACTTCTTGCAGTGTGTGGTGATTGCCAAAAAGCACTTTATACAAGCAATGTTTATAGTAATGGGCTAATGAGCTTTTGCCTGAGACTTGCAAAGCTATAGAATCTTAAGCTGGCCCATGAGACTTTTCCGTTCATAGGGCTCTGATAGGCACAATGCTTCCCAAGGTTCCTTAGTGTACCAGAGGAGGTCACCTGCTGCTACATGAAGTAAGCATGCACTCCCCTATGTGCCCATTCTGCTTTGGTGGTGCTGTGGCAGGGCTCTTAGGTGAGTTCAGGAACTGCAATTCTGTCTCCTTGCTGCATTGGGTAAGGTTTTTAAATCCGTTCCTCCATGCCTGAATAATGACCAAGCACAATCTATTGAATATTTTTTTTATCATCATTCATTTGTATTACAGAAGTGCCTAGAAGTCCTAATGGAGGTCTGGATTCCATTGTGCTAGGCATTGTGCAGAGGAAAGAGGCAGTCCCTGCCCTGAAGAAATCAGTCTAAATAGCAAAGGCAAATCATAGGTGGGGAAAAAGGATACATTACATAATTATTACATGCCCGTTACTGGGTTTCAGTAATCAGTCAGTTTTACCCAGGCTCCACTCATGAAGATTTTTTTCTGACACAACAGCTACATGCATTGTTCCAGGCATGCCACGCCATACTGCTTTGAAAGTGTGGCCTCAGAAGTAACTTGCAGCAACATATAGTCAAAAATTCTCTGAAAAACACTTTGTTGTAAATCTTTGGCTTTTAAAATTTCCCTCTGTTGGTAAATGGTACAGTCAGTTGCTTGACCACACCTTGGTTCCCTATGAAATATACTCAAGAAACCAAATAACCAATGTCAGTCAGCTTTAATGCTATAAGCCAATAATAATAGAGCACAGGAAAAAGGTTCTGTGCGATACCAGTCTCTGGGAAACCGTCTCATGTAGCAACACGGTTATTTGGTTTCACCTTATGTGGAAGGTATGCTCCCAAAGGCACACATTTCATCTGGTATTATTTATAAGATGATTTTACAAGTTACATGTCTCTTTACTCATCATCAATATCCAACCCATCAGTTTGTCCCAGTTCTCTAACTTATTGTTCTGTTCCTTCCTTCTCTTTGTTTTGGATTCCAGGTACCGGTCCATGAAGGGACTTCCCTAGCTTGTACTAAGACATAGAATGAACGTATCTTGAGTTTTGACCAGTTTCCTATCTACTTAAGCCAAAGCTTACTTCTGCTAATGCCAGGTGTTATGGGATACTTTAGCATGAATCAACAGGATTATAGTGAAAGGATAGACCAATTTAAGCTGTATAGCTGCTATAATATTTGTACTTAATGCATACTAATATATGTATATGGTGTGGATAATATACATCATTAATCTGATATATCTATATCTGTATGGTAGCCAGCATATATTGGTCAGCACTTCCCTCCAAAGATCTTAACTCCTGCAGCCTTAATTCTGTACACTGCTTGGTGCTTTCAGTACTGTATAATTAATCTAAATTGATTTATTAATGGAAAAGATACATGTCAACAAGATTGCTGGCACAATATAATTAATTAATGCTGCTCTCTTTTTAAATCTGGTTTGCCAAAATGTCACTTTTCGTGCTAAAGTAATGCCAAATCATAGTAACGGGATGAATTATTAACTACCTGTATGAGGATTTGGGTCAGTGTAATTTTTTTCTTCAAGAATTTGGTTTTTAAATTCATGTCCAAATATAGAGTGAAATACTTTAAAAAAAATAATTTTAGGCCTGATTTTTCAGTGGTGAAATAGCTGAAGTCTATGGGAGCTGTTGAGCTCAGCACCAGTGAAAACTGGGCGCTTTGCATTTTGAGAATGCTAATCCATTGTTATACTTTCCTTTAAACCTAAACAAACCACAGTATGTGTGCTGTTAACTTAAACAGGTGCTAGAGCATGCAGCTTGAGGTTTAAGGGCAGAGGTCAAGCAATCAAAAGTGGCGGTCTATGGCATAGATCATCAAACAGGGAGCCCATCAATGGGCTCAGCGGAGAATGTTGGAAATTAATCAGCTCAGCCCTTAGTGTTTAGCCATGCTGATTACATACTGGCAAAGTGAGCATGAGATGACAGGCCACAGAAACTAACATAATAGGAGTTCATTCGCAACAAAGGCAAGGAAGACCGATCAATTTGCAATATTCTTTTCTGCACCCGTGCAACAAAGCAGAAACATGAAAGCAGAACATTAAGGGATGCTCCCTATGAACTAGGCAAATCAATAAACATCAGTGGTAAAGAAAAAAAGTTTCTCATTCTATTGAGTACCCTGAGGCCTTTTCCATCTCTGTGAAATGAGTAGCTGTGGCCTCTGTCATGTTTCCTTTCACCTACACGGTGTCATCTTCTTGAGTCTCAAGGTGAATGCTGCTGTGCACCATCTGAATGAGAATTGTGTGTGTTTAAGGAAATTTAGTGAATCTTGTCAGAAAAGAAAATGGGGAGGATGACAGGGCTGATTTGATGAAGCAATGGCAGCTGAATATAGCTCCCTTTTGGGACCGGAGATGGGGCTGGTGGTAAAGATTTGGTAAATGGTAGGGTATGTCTTAAAGGAATGAGTGCTGATTAAACTTCTCAGAGAGCACCTCTTACTGAGAGAACAGAGCATTACAACACAGCTAGAAAGGAGAAACCAATTTGATGGAAGAGCACTTAGCATCTATTGAAAATAAAAAAAGGAAGTGACAGCCAGTGTAATGTTGTGGCAATGGAGAAATCCAGTGAGGAACTATGTGTAGGCCCAACATACAGAGTTTGTGATTCCTCCAGTTCCATCATTGCTGTTCTTGGTTTCAGGCAAGAGAAGAGACTAGTGTAGTTTCTAGTTTCATAAGGAAACTGAAAGTAAAGAGGAGAGAGATTGCCAGGGTAGCTACTTTCAAAATCTGCTGAGAGTTTTCAGTCCAATTATTTTCATCTTCTAAATCACTTGACTGTTAGATGAAGCAACATATTTTATTTTTATCTTTCAGATTTATTGCAGTGGGAGTTGTAAATTAAAAAAAATATCCCAGGAACCTCCCAGCTTCTTAATGACCGTTTTCAGTTTTATATGGAAGATCTTTAAATATATATTCAGGGACTCTTGTGGGTAAAGAGGGATAATTTTTCTTTGAGATCCTCGTGGAGAGTGGGGCTTGGAGGACAGGTAGTGAAAATAATCTGTGATCATCAAGCAGAGACAATAATGTGGAAATCCAATCTGTTCAACCCCAGTCAGTCACTCTGAAGTCTGGTGCATGCTTTCAGCAGGATAGCAGGTTAAAATGGCTGCCGGTGGAAGGCGAGGACAACACTGTCAGAAAAGTCTTTCACTACTTAGCTGTTTCCTCTCTTTTAGGTCACAGTCTAGCTGTCAAGGTTCCTCCCCCACTCTGAACTCTAGGGTACAATGTGGGCACCTGCATGAAAAACCTCCTAAGCTTCTCTTTACCAGCTTAGGTCAAAACTTCCCCAAGGTACAAAATATTCCACCCTTTGTCCTTGGATTGGCCACTACCACCACCAAACAAATACTGGTTACTGGGGAAGAGCTGTTTGGACACGTCTTTCCCCCCCAAATACTTCCCAAAACCTTGCACCCAACTTTCTGGACAAGGTTTGGTAAAAAGCCTCACCAATTTGCCTAGGTGACTACAGACCCAAACCCTTGGATCTGAGAACAATGAAAAAGCATTCAGTTTTCGTACAAGAAGACTTTTAATAGAAATAGAAGTAAATAGAAATCACCTCTGTAAAATCAGGATGGTTGATACCTTACAGGGTAATTAGATTCAAAACACAGAGAACCCCTCTAGGCAAAACCTTAAGTTACAAAAAAGATACACAGACAGAAATAGTTATTCTATTCAGCACAATTCTTTTCTCAGCCATTTAAAGAGATCATAATCTAGCTAGATTATGCTAGATTATGATTATTCTAGATAATTCTAGATTAATCTAGCTAGATTATGATTATGCTAGATTATGATTATTAGCTAATCATAGCTAGATTACGTACTAAAAGTTCTAAGACTCCATTCCTGGTCTATCCCTGGCAGAAACAGCATATAGACAGACACACAGACCCTTTGTTTCTCTCCCTCTTCCCAGCTTTTGAAAGTATCTTGTCTCCTCATTGGTCATTTTGGTCAGGTGCCAGCGAAGTTACCTTTAGCTTCTTAACCCTTTACAGGTGAGAGGAGCTTTCCCCTGGCCAGGAGGGATTTCGAAGGGGTTTACCCTTCCCTTTATATTTATGACACTAGCAAAACACTTAATCATGTTTAATGTTAAGCATGTGACTGGCTTTATAGTTAAGCACGTGATTTAAATGCCTTGCAAGATCCAGGCCTCATTAAGCCATCCACCTAGGTGTTCAGATGTATAAGATTGGTTATCAGTTCACCCTGTTTTTTTCATAAATTTAAGCTTACTTGTTGAGATTGGCTAAGATTTTTCAAAGATTTAGTCTCTTAAATCCTTATTTAGGTGCCTAAATAAGTGGCTGGATTTTTAGAAGAACTGACAGTGGGGTGGGAGGAGGTATTGGTTCATATTCTCTGTGTATATATAAAGTCTGCTGCAGTTTCCACGATATGCATCTGATGAAGTGAGCTGTAGCTCACGAAAGCTTATGCTCTAATAAATTGGTTAGTCTCTAAGGTGCCACAAGTACTCCTTTTCTTTTTGCGAATACAGACTAACACGGCTGTTACTCTGAAACTTAGAAGAACTGAGTAGCTCCTATAATCAGGCCACTTATTTTGGTGCCTAAACAGGGACTTGGACTCCTAAATGTAGGCTCCCGCTTTGGATGTCTCATCATGCACACAAATAAGCAGCCTTTGTTCAGAATACAGGAGAGTGCTTTTTTAGAAAGATGATAAATATCTTGGCATAACGGCAAAACGCTTCAACAGTTTGCCTCAATAAGCACTAAGGGCAGCAGAATCTGGCCCTAAAAAATAAAAAAGAGATATGAGGTCTAGTTAGCAGTGCAGGAGCCAGAACTTTTAAGTGCTTTGCTTTGTTCTGCCACTGACTCATTGTGTGGAGCTGGGTGGGATGAAATTCTAAAATATGGGTGGCATCCAAACAACCTGTCACTCCCTGTAGGCAGTAAGGGGTGCCAGCCTGCATTCACACCTCACATCCTCCCTGTCTGCATCTTCCAGCAGGGAGCACTCGCAATTTCTTCATGTCTGTCTTTGCCCCAGCAGGTGTCACTGTGAGGCTGCTGCAGTCTCACTGTAGCCACCAGCAGACACCCTCTCTGCCTCTCCCACAGCTGGTTCCCCACCCTGCTTTCACTGAACAAAAGGCAGAGGAGAGCAGGGCCCAGAGAGGCAACCCAGTGATCAGTGCTGGAGAGGGGTGGGAGGTGTTCTGAAGGTGTGGAGCGCTGGAAAGTTACCTGAGAGCAGAGGCCAAGGAGAGGCAGGTGGGCACTTGTTGGGGCATATATTTTTTTCTTTCAAAATGTTTTTAAATACTCCAAAGTGCAGGAAATTGTTCCTGGTTGCTTCAGATTTCCTGCAGTATCCCAAATTTTGATAGTCCCTCACCGTACATTTCTGACTACCTCCTCACTTCCAAGTCTGAAAATCTGAGCCTTAACTGCTGTGCCTCAGTTTACCCTGTGACATTTCAAGGGAGTGGTGAGGCTTCATTATCCTATATTTGCAAAGCACTTTGAGTGCCTCAGAGGAAAATTGCAAAAGAAGAGGAAGTGTTAATAATATTAGCTACTCACATTGGTGAGAGTAATATTTGTAAAGCACTTTTATGGCAAATAAGTGGTAAGTACTAGAGATATTATGATTTAAAAAGAGATTTGCTCTTGGGAGCAATTTTAGTGTGTTCCTTTATTAATTATTATTATTATTAGCTGTTAAGGAGAGTTTCTTACAATCTCTTGAATGTTGCTGGAAGTGAGCATCACAGATACACCCAAGAAGAGCAATAGGCCAGCACAACCCAATCATGTATGTAATGGAGATTCCATGGTTAGGTCCTGGGTGGGAGAGTGATAGCAACTAGCTCTGAGTGTCACCTCCCGGCAGATTCATAGAGTGAATGAATTGATGAAGAGTTTGGAGAGACCATTCTGATCAGCAATTAAGTAATCCAGCTAAAGGGTATAAAAGAAAAAGATGATCCCAGCATGAACATCTGAGGGGAAAAGTTCAGGTCTCTGGGTGCAGCTGGAAATCATGTCTGATGGTGATGGGAGCCCAGTGGGAAAAGTAATTTGACATTGGTTTTATAGAACAGATTCTCTTGATGTAATCTACGGTTCCATGTAATCAACTAACACTGACATTCTTGTCACCATATAATTATTGTAAGTAAACATTAGCTATTAGTGTGGAACTGTACTGCACTACATTCAATTGCTAGCGGGAAGCCATAGGTCACATGAACTACCGGTACTCTCTAAACTGAGGTTTGCATTGAATTTAAAATCAAAAGACCTCATCCTTTGCTTCAGTTAATGTTCTTTAGACAATCAAATTGCACAACAAATGTGAATTGTCACGAATGGAGATGTTATACACAGTGTTATACATGAGTAACCTTTACTGTATGTAATGGAAAATAAATGCCCTTGGGGGTAGGAGCTCTGAAATAGCAACGTTTAGGACTTGATTCTCATTTACATGAAGTCTTCTTCCAGTATTGCCAACTCCAGGTGTTCAAAAAAACATGCCAGGACCTAAAAAGTCATGAGAACTTAAAAAATGATAAAGTGTGTAATCTTCTGGCTTTTGAAAACATGACCCTCCAAAGCTCAGGGTTTTTTTCTGCAGCCAGAAAAAAAAATTTTTTTTTTTAAATGGAAGCTTGGATTTTCACATAATTACGTGACTTCACAAACTGGGGCGTTAACAAAAATGCCAGATATCATGATAAAAAATTTGAAAGTTAGTAACACTGCTCTTGATTCCACATTTATATCCACTTTAAGACCCCTCTGCACTGCCACAGTAGTGTAAAGAATCTGCAGTGTAAGGGAAAATCAGCCCCCTAATATTAGTCCTCTATTAAGGGTAAAAAAATAAAAATTCATTATCCATATATATGTGCCTTTTTTTGAGAGAGTAAAGTATGGTTCCAGCATTATTCCTCTCTCAAAAAGGAAGAAATTGTTAAAACATAACTATCGAACATGCAAGGTCAGTTTCAAAAGTGTGCATATAAATGTGTGCTCATGTTTTGAATGCCCAGTTTAGGTGTGCAGATCCCTCAATTTGCATACATAGCTGTGTATACCTGATTTGCGCCACAAATTTGCACACTTAACACAGGTGCTTGCAAAGGTACACACATGCTTTTGAAAGTCTGGCCCATAACTTTTTCCCTTTATTTTTAATTAAACTTCAGATAGAATATATTTGTATTACATTGTCACTCCTCTGCTGATTTAATAAATCGAGCAGATTTCAGGGGCTTGGAGGGTCAGTTTTCTATTGGAGGAGAAATCAGTATTTTCCTGGTGTAACATGTTTTTTTATGCTTTATATATCAGTTCTTGAACAGAGGTAGTCACAAACAGCATACAGGCAATCGTCTTCTTCAGAAATCTCAGCCCACATACCAACGCTTACTTATTAGGAAGCAAATCTTCTCCAAGAATCAATTCTAGTTAGAAAAATTACATCACTGAGCAAATTATCTTGCTTTTTGCAACAGCTCTTCCCAAAAGAATCTGCCTCTCAGAACTAACAATACAGCATTTTTTCGAAGACTCTGTGCTACTCAGATGCTAAGAAAAGAAATTGTAGAAGTCTCTGTAATAACACTACTTGGTGACTCCTGCTGTAACAGTATGATGGATGTCATATCTATACAGCACTGGTGAAAACAACACTGGAATATTACACCCAGTTCTGGTATCCAAATATTAAAAAGGATCTCAAAAAATTGGAGAGGGTGTAGAGAAGAGCCACGAAAATGATTCAGGGGCTGAAAAAAAAAGTCTTATAATGGTAGACTTAGGGAGGTCAAACTGTTTACTTTATCTAAGAGAAGATCAGGTGGTGATCTGATTATGGTGTCTGACGACCTTCACTGGGAGAAATTACCGAGTACCGAAGGACTTTTTAATCTAGTGGACAAAGCGATACCAAGAACCAATGGCTGGAAGTTAAACCCAGATAAATTCTCCAAGTAGAAATAAGATACCAGTTTTTAACCGTGAGACTGAGTTTTCTATTGGAGCAAAGAACCAAGGGAAGCTGTGGAATTTCCATCTCTTGACATCTTCCAACTGGATGCCTTTCTGGAAGATATGAGGGAGTTCTGTGCCTATGTTATATTGCAGTCGAGACAAGATGATCTAATGATCCCTTCCAGTCTTAAAATCTATTAATCTAAAGCTAAATCAGTTGGATGGAATTGAGTATGCAGCACTGTGTGTCATTTGCTTGCTCTTTCACTCTGTTTGGGTCACGGAAACTGTGGTGAAGATAGTTATGGAAATATGATGCTTTATGTTTTCTGCATAACACACCTGTACATTTCTAAGCACTTTCCCTTTGTGCAGAATTCAGCACCTGTTTATTTCTCTGAATTGCTGCAGCCTGCTGTGGACAGAGAGATGCAAACTGCGCTCTTTCATAGACTCTATACTGCCACACTGGACTGCTGCAGTCAATCTGGGCAACATCAGCCTTTCACTACTACAGCAGGTGCATAGCTCTAAAGCTGCAGCAGAACCTCTGATATGACAGCTGATCGATGTTGTCTATAGTGACAGCTACTGCAAAGGATCAGCAGTACTGCCCACCAGTAAATAAAGTTTAGCACAGTTACGAAAAAGCTAAACAAAAAACTCGGGCCAAAGTCGTCATGAAGGCAAGCTCTGCCAATGGCTGCTTAATGGCGTACTTTCAGTCTCAGATGGAAATCGAGAAAGAACAAATGATACTGAGCAGTGTGAAATATAATCAGATCCCCAGTACTCACTGCACTTCAGTGGCAAGGTGGATTTTGTTTCACTCTAGTGGAGCAGATTGAAGATTCTACGCAGGTTTAGTTAAATGGTGAAGAGGGGGAATAGGTTTAATTAGGAACAGGAAAAATGCAGTGTGTCCCTGTGTTGCTCATTTAATATTAAATTCCGTTTATTTTAAGCTGTTCCATATTTTCAGTGTCCATATACTGCAGATCTTTGTTTGCACAACACACAGCTTTATTTTTGGCAGCTGTTGGAGGAGAATTTGAAGGGTTCAGAATGTGGGTAGGGGGTAGTTGGACTTTTAGTAACTGAAGAAGCATGAGAGGAAGTTTGAGGTTTGTGGGATATGCACATTAGCTGGATATTTCTGCTAAAATAATTAGTAGTGAAATAATTAGTGTTGAGACTTATATTGCCATCTTTAGGTTTCAGAGTCAACACTATTGTGTTGAATAAGGACAAAGTGCACACATCCCAGAGCTTTCTTTGGGCTGTTTCTAGACTCAGAAAGTCAACACTGCATCCATTCATTTACAGTCCATGCTTTCAAGGTATTTTTCACAACCAGAATGCTGGAAACATATTTTGCTTTTTAAAAAATAAGACATCTGAGCTTACAGCCTGATTCTCCGGATGCAGAATACATGGAACTATGACTCCAATGAAAAGAAAACTAGAGAGCAGTTTTGTAAGGCAGAGTGAAAGACAGTGGCTAAAATTTTCAAGATTTTAGTGACTGTGTCCTATTTTCAAAAATGATGCCTCAGTCACTTTTTTGAAAATGGGACTTATGCTCCGATATCACTTATGTGCTCTTGAAAACATTAACCACAATGTATCCCTGAGTAACACTAAGAAAGTGTTTCTGCCCTTTTTGGATCTAGGGAGCTTTTGGGTGTAAACCGATTGTCACCATCACTACACTACAGAAACTCAGTTTGACTGTAAATTCAAAGTTAAGAGATATGAGGTGGATAGAGCAAAGAAATCCCATCTGTATCTACTTTTGATAATTTTCTGCCATGGGAAGTTACTAATAAAGAGAGAGCTAATGTCATAACCTGACAAAACAGAAGATGTTAGTGAACAAGTTGTTAAGATACAGGTAATATCTGTTGCCATTATGAATGGTGCAGCAAATGGAATATCTATTTTTGACCACACAGCTGTACTGCAATTTCAGTATTTAATTGCAATTAAAGGTTGTTATTCGTATGCTCTGTAGATATGTTGGCAATTACATCTGTGCTGAAAGAGAGGATGGGAGTGAGAGTTAGAGGAGAGGGAGTAAGTGACTGGGGAGGAGATGTGAAGGGGAAGGTCTTCCTCTGTTCATCAGATCCTCTCCTTCTTCCCCTTCTCATCATGCCATCCTCCCTTGTTACTTTCCCTTTAATTCAAGCCATAAAATGTAAAATAAATAACTGCAGGAGGAAAGAGCTCAAACTGTATAAGGATTTGCCTCCAAAGCTTTGATACCGTGGTGGATCTCCAACACTCTGCTCTCTGCATGCACAGATGGAATTTGGATCCTGTGCTATTTGGAGATCAACTGTTGCCTTGGATTTTAGCCCAGCAGTAGGGCTCATCTGGGATGATCAGTCTGATAGGCCCTAGATGTGTTGGTCTGCTGCAGGTAAGGCATTTCCTCAAGCCTAGCACTTAAAATATTCCTGCCATCCCTCAGGTCCAATGGAGCCTTGAAACCCACTACAAATCCTATCTATTCACCTGTATTTTCCTAAAGGGTAGGGTGGAATGAGGAGTGTCTTAGTCTCAAGGGTGTTTTAATATTGATGTTGGGTCAGTTAGAATTATTTTGTGTATGTGTTCTTAAAACTAATTGTTCCTGCCCTTATTGCTTAGACCACTGGTATGTGTTGAGATAAAAAACACATTGACGACTTAAGGTTGATGTTTAGTCACCACCTCTTTATGATCCAACTACAATACAGTCCTGCTTTCCCAAACTCTGGGTAGCCAAATACCATATTACTTGTAGATCATTTTAGACTCTCAGGTGCACTGAGTGTAACTCCCCTTCCGCAATGAGTTGATGACTCAGAGTCAATGCTGCTGAGTTTCAAAATTGTTCAGACTGAAGCTATGCCTCTTGTCTCTACAGGAGCAATTCTGCTTAGAATCTTCTCTGAAGCTTAGCTGTTGTTTGATGTAGTTCAAGAGCTTCAGGTTTTGTGATTCCCCTGGTTTCTGAAACTTTTTGGATGAATTTGAGAGCTCTGTAAAATTGGGAATTTTGCCCTGTTATTAATTCCTTCAAGGCAACATTGCGGCAAGTCTATGACATGTTTTGCAGATCGGCTCTCTCCTGGTTTCTCTAGCCATTATGATTACAGGAGTGTGATGACTCCTGATTGAATCCGCTGGTTATATATTGTTTGGTTTCTGATAAGGAATACCTGTGGTTAGAGCTGGTCAGAAAACAGAATTTCTGTTCCACAGGAAATTCTGACATTTCAAAATGTGTTTGTTCTGAATTAAAATTAACTATGGAACAGAAATTCAGAAAAATTTTGATTCCGAAACACTGAAACATTTTGTTTTGATAATGTTGAATCATATTTTGATAATGATATATTAGAATACAAAATAACAAATGTATTATATATTGTTATGGGTTGGGTTGAATCATAGAATCATAGAATATCAGGGTTGGAAGGGACCCCAGAAGGTCATCTAGTCCAACCCCCTGCTCAAAGCAGGACCAATTCCCAGTTAAATCATCCCAGCCAGGGCTTTGTCAAGCCTGACCTTAAAAACCTCTAAGGAAGGAGATTCTACCACCTCCCTAGGTAACGCATTCCAGTGTTTCACCACCCTCTTAGTGAAAAAGTTTTTCCTAATATCCAATCTAAACCTCCCCCACTGCAACTTGAGACCATTACTCCTCGTTCTGTCATCTGCTACCATTGAGAACAGTCTAGAGCCATCCTCTTTGGAACCCCCTTTCAGGTAGTTGAAAGCAGCTATCAAATCCCCCCTCATTCTTCTCTTCTGCAGGCTAAACAATCCCAGCTCCCTCAGCCTCTCCTCATAACTCATGTGTTCCAGTCCCCTAATCATTTTTGTTGCCCTTCGCTGGACTCTCTCCAATTTATCCACATCCTTCTTGAAGTGTGGGGCCCAAAACTGGACACAGTACTCCAGATGAGGCCTCACCAATGTCGAATAGAGGGGAACAATCACGTCCCTCGATCTGCTCGCTATGCCCCTACTTATACATCCCAAAATGCCATTGGCCTTCTTGGCAACAAGGGCACACTGCTGACTCATATCCAGCTTCTCGTCCACTGTCACCCCTAGGTCCTTTTCTGCAGAACTGCTGCCTAGCCATTCGGTCCCTAGTCTGTAGCTGTGCATTGGGTTCTTCCGTCCTAAGTGCAGGACCCTGCACTTATCCTTATTGAACCTCATCAGATTCCTTTTGGCCCAATCTTCCAATTGGTCTAGGTCCTTCTGTATCCTATCCCTCCCCTCCAGCGTATCTACCACTCCTCCCAGTTTAGTATCATCCGCAAATTTGCTGAGAGTGCAATCCACACCATCCTCCAGATCATTTATGAAGATATTGAATAAAACCGGCCCCAGGACCGACCCTTGGGGCACTCCACTTGATACCGGCTGCCAACTAGACATGGAGCCATTGATCACTACCCGTTGAGCCCGACAATTTAGCCAGCTTTCTACCCACCTTATAGTGCATTCATCCAGCCCATACTTCCTTAACTTGCTGACAAGAATACTATGGGAGACCGTGTCAAAAGCTTTGCTAAAGTCAAGAAACAATACATCCACTGCTTTCCCTTCATCCACAGAACCAGTAATCTCATCATAAAAGGCGATTAGATTAGTCAGGCATGACCTTCCCTTGGTGAATCCATGCTGGCTGTTCCTGATCACTTTCCTCTCATGCAAGTGCTTCAGGATTGATTCTTTGAGGACCTGCTCCATGATTTTTCCAGGGACTGAGGTGAGGCTGACTGGCCTGTAGTTCCCAGGATCTTCCTTCTTCCCTTTTTTAAAGATTGGCACTACATTAGCCTTTTTCCAGTCATCCGGGACTTCCCCGGTTCGCCACGAGTTTTCAAAGATAATGGCCAGTGGCTCTGCAATCACAGCCGCCAATTCCTTCAGCACTCTCGGATGCAACTCGTCCGGCCCCATGGACTTGTGCACGTCCAGCTTTTCTAAATAGTCCCTAACCGCCTCTATCTCCACAGAGGGCTGGCCATCTCTTCCGCATTTTGTGATGCCCAGCGCAGCAGTCTGGGAGCTCTTTGAAACGGAAACCTCTTTGAATCTTTGAGTCTGAAACCTCTTTGAAACGGAGAGAGGGACATAACCACTACTCTTCATTTAAGATAGTTGTAAGAAACAGTTACGCTCTGTTATGGAACCAGATAACTGAAATAATAGCAGCTGCCACCCCAAATATAAGCACATGGCACTGCTCAAAACAAAAGCACATGTCGGGTAGCCAGAGAGGTTTTCCTGGCTACTGTTGGATCTGAGAGAGAAGGCAGCAAGGTAGTACGAGACAAAGTCAGGACAAGCATTGAGAACGTGATCCTGAGAAATCCTAGAGAGAGTGCTTTTAGGTTAAGTGATGACTGAAAAGGGGCTTGGAACAGTGAGCAAAGACACTGTGTCTGGTTGGTTTCAGAGTAGCAGCCGTGTTAGTCTGTATCCGCAAAAAGAAAAGGAGGACTTGTGCCACCTTAGAGACTAACCAATTTATTTGAGCATAAACTTTTGTGAGCTACAGCTCACTTCATCGGATGCATGCATCCAATGAAGTGATGATGAAGTGAGCTGTAGCTCATGAAAGCTCATGCTCAAATAAATTGGTTAGTCTCTAAGGTTCCACAAGTCCTCCTTTTCTTTTTTTGTCTCTGGTTGCTGGATTCCTGCGGTGTTCACCTGACTCCATCAATTTCTCCTCCTAACAGAAACAGTTTGGCTAAATGCTCATATCAAATGAAAAAGTGATAAGGAAACATGACCTTATTTAAACAAAATATGTCAACATTATTGAAATGGAACAAGAAAGTTGAATCATTTCAACCTTTTGCCATTATTTTTTTTTGTAAAAATCGACACGTTCTCTGGAAACATTTCAGTTTCAACAAAACTGCATTTTCTGATGGAAAACTTTTCTGATGAAACATTTTTGACCAGCTCTTTCTATAGTGTTGTGTTCCCAAGTCCCACCATCTGTTGCTCTAATGCCTGTCCTTTGTTTAAGGTTGTTTAAGGCAATGGCTACCTTTGGAGCCATTATTACCAGGCATTTTCAACTCTTCAGCTAGGGATAAGGTGCCACCTATTCTTAAATATGTAGAGGTTCACTCTGTCCTCCAGTAGGCACTTCTTAGTTTGTGTTTGCCGGTTACTACTCATTTTTAAACATCCCCCTTTTAAGGAAGACGACTGAAGCTGGGATGTTCCTTTCACATTAAGGCATTACTTATCAAGGACATGATCAATAATCATTTCAAATCAGTTGGTCATTTTGGTTGTATTGATCCTTTTGTGCACTTTAGACATGACTCGCCTCAGGTGCCTCTAAAAAATGTGTTTTAAATGTTCAGAAGTAACTGGTGACTTTGGGAGCCCAACTTGAGATGCTTTAAAGGGGCCTGATTCACAGAAAGTGTGAATCCGCTTCTGAAAATTTGCTATATTAACATGTCTAAGGTTGAGCACCCAATATCACTAGCCACTAATTTATATCTCAACTTAAAATAAAGAATTATCCCAGTGGGCTAAAATTAACCCTGGGCCACATTTTACAAAGTAAGGGGCAGGGTCTACTTTAAAATAGTATGGTAATTGCGATGACAATCGTTGCTTGTAATTCGAAAACTGTCTCTGCAAGTTAGAATGGAGTTTTGTCTATTGTTAACACTCCTGTTGCTGCTACAGTATCATTCTGTCCTGATTCACTGGTACAACCAATATGTGTGAACTCTCTGAGGACGTTCCTGGCAGCTGCAGGACATAATTACCACATTCTAGAATATCTTTTAGGCATTTGGATCTATGTCTGGTTTCTTAGATTGCTCCCCTGCTAACTAATATGTTACTGGTTTGACAAAATTGACAGCTGGCTGTGCTGGTGGCTAAAGTTTTGCCTCTGGGGCTGTCTCAAAATGAGGTTAATGATGGGCTAGATGAGCTCTGTTGGTTTCCTATACATCATTTACCTGCAATTGTGTTGTGTGCAAGGCTCTTTTGTGATGACAAGGAATCTTACCCAACAGCCTCATGTACTAAACGGTGCAATAATTACAGTGGGTCAAATCTGGGTTTATTTTTGAAGTAATGGTTATAAAAAGGAAAACCCTACACTGAAAATGCACAATTTGAATGAAGGGCAGTATTGTGAAACATGAACATTAATAGCCCATGGCATCAATTTTGGGCCAAATTCCCATTTGTTAACTCTGAGTGTCCCTCATCAAACTTATTATTATAAGCAGCAATGAGGCAGTTATACCACTATGGACTGTATGCTATCATTTTTCCTGCTTCCTTTGCCACAGGACTTCTGGACCTTCATAACACGTAAAGGATTACATGAAACCCTGGTCATGTATATCCTTTGTGTAGATCCGTCCCATGTCTGTGAATGCCACCCACATGAACACTTAATAGCTTTTTCTTGGTGAAACTTCTTTTTCTTTTTTCTGTGGAAGTTGTCAGGGATTAACTGCATAAGGTGAGTGTTTTCAGGAACAAAACCAGGGTGAAATTAATAGTTGTATTTGAGTGTATGGCATTTAGGAATACTGCTTCCTAAAGCTTTCTCTTATTTTGGGGGAAGGATGAAATAGTTAAAACAAATTCATGCCCCTCCCCTGTACTTGGGATTTATCTCTACAGTATGTTCAGCATGAGGGAGGAGCTGTAGCATTTTATGAGGAGATAAAATATTGGCTTAATGATCATTTGGCAAAGTTTCAAGATCTCTGAGAAGTCTTCCTGGAAATTAAAAACAACTCAAAAGTTGGAGAAAATTAAGCAAGTGACCTCAAGTACAAAAGGGGAAGATCTCAGACATCCATTTTTTTCCCTTCTCTCTTTATTCTTTTTATCCTTCCTTGCTATTTGTATCCCCTTGGACCTGGTTGTTCTCATTACAAAGCTGAAGGCTGGTGTTGCATGTGTTTATTAATCACAACCCATGTATTATTTCCAAGTTATGATTGTAAAAATGTGAATTCCAAAAGATTCTGTTTTTGCTGTGTGTGGGTGTATATTTACTGTGGCCCAAATCCCCTCCCCACTGCTGAACTTGGGTAACTAGGGTAGCCACAAGGGAACTCTGGGCTGCGGTAATTGCTGGAGCCCTTACACTGATTGTTCACAGGATTATGCATGAATGTCCAGAGGATCAGCACAGAGGCAGAACCTCCAGCCTATTCCCTGCCCTGTGACTGATTCCACCTCTATTAACATATGTAGCAGTGCAAGTCAAACTTCCCCGGGCTGCCCTGACAGTGGGGCTGGTGCTACTATTCTTATTCAGGCAAAGAGTTCTTTGTAGCCAAGGGGAATTTTGCCTGGATAAGGACTACAAGACTGGGTCCAGCATGCCTTAATTCAGCAGAGACTTCTGCACCATGAGGAGTAATTCATTCTTCCTGTCCATTCAGTCCTTGCCCTCTGTACTGAGAATGCCAGAGGGTGCTAGTTAAAGCTAATCTTGCTGTTGGACTTTCTGTGATGTTGACCTCGCACAAGAAGGGGCGAGGCCAGCTACCAGCATGGTTCATGTTTGCCATTGAACATCACTCATACAGTGATATCAGGTGTGCAGTGGCTAGAAGTTACTACCTTAGAACTGGCCATCCAGAGGTGAAAGGTTCCGTATCTCATTATAATCCTCTGCATTATCCAACCTTTCATTATACCTCAGTTTATTTAATCATATATTAAGCAACTCTTTCCGCTTTGTTTTCAGTATTGTTAGGGAACAGCCAGGCCCAGATTAAGGCATACACACTATAGGCCTGTGCCTAGGGTCCCAGCTCTGGGACTCTCAAGATGAGAATCAGAATCTCATTTTCTATTAAAGTAAAAAAAAAAATCTTTCAACCCTCATGGTTGCAAAGAAAAGCTAGAAAACATGACCTAAGTATAAATGTACCTGAGTCTGCAGAGAGCCTGAAACAATAGCTCTAAGAGGTGTGAACTTCCCCATTCATCTTAACTGTGAAACCTGCTGCTAGTCCAAGAAGCAGCAATAGGTGGGGTGGGATGCAGGGGGGATTAGATTGCCTTAATTCAGTCCTGGGAAAGGCCACTGTACACAAGCAAAGACATAGTAATGCTGGGCAATGCAATTCAGAGATTTGTTACTGTAACTCATTAGCATGGGATCTCCTGGAGGGTGCCATTGACTTCAAGTCATACAGATGTCAGCAAATTCTGATGTAGTCCAGCCTTTTCCAGCTTGTCATTTCCATCCTTGACCCATGCTCCGGATAAGTCTGCAATGACTTTCAGGTTTATGTATATATATTTTTTTTACTTCCTCAGTAAACCCTTAAAAGCAGAGGTCCGGCCTTACACTCTGACCTCTTGTTACTCTGTGTTCCCATTCCTAGTCTCATAGATCATGTTCTGCCTGCTATCTGGCATGTCAAGAAGCCTCATTTAGAATCCTCAGTAATTATCTTGCACTTTCTATGGAATCGGTTTCTTGTCAAGACTCAACTAGCTAAACCACTTTCTTTTTTTAGATACAAATTAGAGAACTTTGTGTTCAAAACTATTTTTAGTCCCCCTCACCCCATGAAGTGCTTTTAAAAACCATCACTGTTTAGACTGAACGCTTAGAGCAACTATTATGGCTCTAAGAACTGGCACCATGACAACAAGCTAGGGTAGGAGTGCACTGCCCCGATGCGATGACTCTGTAAGGCAAAATGCCTCTAAATGCACTGTAGTGGGTAGTGGCTGATCTTTAGCAAGGCTTGCCACAGCTTTATAAAACACGTAGTTCATACTCCAATGGGCTTTGGATCATGCACTAGATAACACTGGCAGGGCAGTCCTAGTTGAAATCAGTGGAAAAGACTATTTGCCTTTAATGGGCTTTGGATCAGGCCTTTCATATGTAGAGGCAGGACCATGTTAATAGATGATATGGGATACAGCAAGGTAGGGAAAAGGTGATTTCATGATGCCCACAGAGAAATAGGAGTGACAAATGACTGAAAGTTGCCAACACTTCACAGGTTGTTGGCTGTCTTCTTAAATATGATTTTCCTGGTTTCTGTCCATTTCCCAGTGCATAAATATTGGCATTACTAGAAAATTACTGCATTTAACATTTATCTTCATATTTGTTGGCAATCCTAAAAGAGACGCCAAGGACTGGATAGGCACGGACATCTAATTAATCCTCTCAGTCCTTGACATGGTCCTACCAGGTCAGGGTGGAGATGCATTGGTGGGGCATTGGAGGGAAATTTTATAGTGCTGCCTCTCATGTTGTAATTGTTCTGTAGATAAACAGAGGAGATGCTTAAAGAACTGGACTGAGATTCAGAAAATTTGGATTCAAATCCTTGCTCTTCCTCTGTGACCTTGGGCTAATCATTTAATACCTCTGTTTCCGTCTGTAAAATGAATATACCAACACTCCATTGCGTCTCAGTACCAGAGAGAAAGACCTATCTTTTCCATGTTGTCAACGCTGCACCTTTCAGAAATAGTACATTTATACTTAAGGGGTGGGGTAATACGAAGAAGACATCAGTGCCTCCCCAGGAAAGTCTGATTATGCTTGGAGAACTTGTTTAAGGACCCATATTTAAGGGAGAGAAAACCTTTTGTAGTGGTAAACACCCATTTTTTCATGCTTTGTGTGTATAAAAAGATCCTCTGTACTTTCCACAGTATGCATCCGATGAAGTGAGCTGTAGCTCACGAAAGCTTATGCTCAAATAAATAGGTTAGTCTCTAAGGTGCCACAAGTACTCCTTTTCTTTTTGCGAATACAGACTAACACGGCAGTTACTCTGAAACCATGTCCTTATGACTCTCATTTGGCAAGGTCAATAAAATTTAGGGTAAATAGAGTATCAGTTACATTAACTAACATTCCATAAGCTAGTTTCTTTTAAGTTACATCTTCAATATTGCAAGATTTGTGAAACTCTAAGGAGGTGAGTGTTTGTAACTTGCTAGTTAGGGCTTGCTACTCCTTTATTCTACTCCATCTAGGTCATATATAGCATATGTGTTTAGTTTGTGTGTGAGTGTGTGTGTGGGTGTAAAGAGAGGGGTGTGTGTGTGTGTGCATGTGGCAAGATTTTCAAAAATGAGTAGTAATTAAGAGCGCCTCAATTATTATTGCGAACCCAGTTAAAAACCTAATGCATGCAAAATTACTAGTTACTTTTAAAAATTTTGCCTAACATATTTACTGTGCCCTCTTTAAACACAGTAACTGATCACTTTCCAGAGATGCCATGCAAGGTTCCAGTAGTACCATGTGGGTTGCCATCTGTGAAATCCTGAACACCCTCAATCCTAATAAATTAAGGGGAGTGGAGGACATTCATTATCTTGCAGGACTGGGCCTCAGATGCTGACTTAATTTAATTAAAACAGGAAAGCCACACTGCTGTACTTTGAATTGCAGTTACGTGAAAATCCAAGATAACTGATAGGTGTTTCATTTTGGGGCAAAAGACTGAAAATAAGCTGGAGGAGAGACATACTCTTTCCCTCTTCCCCCAGACTCTATAAATTATAATCTTGAGGGGAATGCATATTACAGATACCAGTATTATAGTTTGCATCCAAAAAATGACACCAGGGATTTAAGATTCCAGAGATTTTGGACTTTTATCTGTTGTAAATGTAATTGTATCCACAAGTGAATAAGACTCTGCAATTTATAAGCACTTTAAACTTCCTTTATTTATGGCTGTAGAATTATTTTGAATAATGCTGCCTTATTTTATACTGCTGGTGTGGTACTTTTACCACTGTAGGAAAGGTTATTTCAGCTGAGAACCTTTGTCATAATCTATTATTTTTAGGGGTTATAAAAACTGGCCTTAAAACCTTGCTCTTAAGCAAGGTAAGGTCTCAATGTTGGAGAAACTCAGCTAAAATAAACCAGTGTGCCAGATATTCATTTTTAAGCTCAAAAGCGGGGTGGGGTAGGTGCAGATAGGTATGCTTGCAATGGTTTCACTTTTTTAGCATTTTGAGAGGGCCTTTTGCAACTTGTCCCACTATTTATTTATTATTAATGATTATTTTATTATCCTATGGGGATAGACTAGGGACCAGATCCTAGCCTTTAAATTGCACTGGTAACTTAAAGCTGTCCCCAAGGTACAGCAGAGAATTCCCTGTTGTGGGAATTATTTGTGTGAAGCCCCTGTCTCAACCTTTTGCTGGTGTAAATGGTATCAGTGACAAGTGAACTTGCCAAATTGTGGGACAAGAACAAGAACCTGGAAGCAAATGTAGATGTAGCTCTTTAATAAAAGATGAGAAATAACATTTTAAAAGGTTTAATTTTGCAGCCCAGTAGAGAACATTTTTAAAGAGAGAGCTTCAAAAAAAAAAAATACATAGGCTCAGAGCCTATGTAACAAAGGACTGTGAGCCTCATCCTTTTAGGCCCAACACTGCAGTCTCTGCTCATGCAAGTAATCCTTAGCACTTGGAGTCTCACTAAGTACAGTTGGGCTCGAGGGTAGTACAATCAGACCCTAAGTTTCTTAGTTATTGTATCATGGGGGTAAATGTGACATGTTCCTTTAAGTAAACAGGTGAAAAACAGAGATGAAACGGAGAAATGCTTTGGTTCTTTATCAACCCACAAAAATCTTCTTCACATTGAGTGAGCATAGGGGATATTTGCACCTAACGTTTGCCTTTTGAGTAAGGGAAGGTCTGATTATAAAACCTGCCTTGCTGGGATGTCTTGATTTGTACAACCCCTTATTTCTTCTTATTGTTTCTGATTCATCACTGCATCTGGACCTCTGAAATGGTGAACTTCTTGAATCGGACACACACCTAGGAACAAATTCTCCATCTTGAAAGGACAAGCCACATTCTGCTCAGCATTTTAAATGTCAATGCAGGGCAATTTATAGTTGTTTTTAAGTGGCACTCCCTCAAACTAGAACCTTATTTACCTGCAGGCGAGAGATTCTCTGAAAACACCAAAGAAAATAAAATTATTTAAATCTGATTCTTACAACAAAAAATGTCCATTAAGCAGTATAAGCACAGGGCAAAAACAGCAGCACCAATGAGGAATGACCTCTGGAAAGTAATTTTTGAACCAAATAGTTGAACAGTCCCCATAAATGGTGATCAGTAAACAACCAAATTCCTCTGTACTTGAATCTCAACAGGGCTACCATCAATTTTCCTGCTATTCATCTTTACCCTTTATATTACATTGTGCTGCCCTTGTCTGGGATGGTAGATGGATGGGTCATAGTGGTGGGTGTGCTTGCTATTCAGTAAAAGTAAATAGATTTTTGATTTAAGATCATTTTGTTTAGTGATGGAAGGGACTGTTTTATTTTCTCCTCCCCATTAGTTACAGTTTGTTAAGATATTTGCATTTGAACAAAAACTTTCACTCCTGCATTCCTCACCACCTCCTCTGTGTTCAGGCAACTAAGTTGCATCCTCCTAATTTGACATAGCTTAAAAAAATAGACTTAAAGGCTAATAATCCCCCAAATTATAATTAACACTATTTATTCAAGTAAAACACTGCGTCATGCTGCATTTGATTCAAAAGCATCCAGCTGAATGTTCTTTTAGGTCCTGCGAAGTTTAAAAAAAGAGGACCAGGTTGAGGTATCTCATCATGGGAGGAAAAAAGCATGCACAATCAGATATTTAACACTCCTTTGCAATTATGGGAATTTTGATTCTCTCCCTAGTAGGGAACATAGCATTTTACTGCAGTGTTTCAAGTTTGCCTCCAATGGTATCTGATAGAAGTGCTTTTATCCCCTGAAGATACAGTACAAAATACAAATCATCATTGGTTTTATCTCAGCTGGAGCTGCCTATTTTCTAAATGAGTTTACTCTGTGCAACTGCCCATCAGGCACATTTTTCATCCTTCATCCCCACGCTTTTACTATAGCTGGGTTTAAGTCCTTTCTTCTGTCCTTTGTTCCTTCAGCTCAGCGAAGTAAACAGCAGGATTGATCTTACACTGCATTTTGGTATTATTCCAACTACTCATCAATAGACATGGGCTGGGAATGCACTGACTGGAAAAGAAGGGCAAGATTGAAATTCGCTTTTTGTTCTTTGTGCCTTTTAGTGTGCAGCGGAATGTCCTTAATCTGAAAGCTGCTACACTGACTGCCTATCGACATGCAAATTAATCATCAAGTGACGAGTCCCGTATTAGCTCTGAGTAAAAGTCTTGAAACGTATCTGAGCCAAAAAAAGAAAAGAAAAAATAGTGGGTTTTTTTTAATGGAGCTTTTATGCTATTAATGGTGACTAGTACAGGGAATGAATGTGTCACCATACTGTTGCATTTATACCCTGATTGCAGTTGTTCATGAGTTCGCCTGGCATTATGGAATCATCTAGTTAGAAAAAATATTTTGCTGTCCTTTTTAGGCAAAACAATTTAAACCAAAGATTAACTGCAGTTGGCGTGAAGGCAAAGCAGGTATTGCAAACAGAAGGAAAATCCGGAGTCCAGTGCATTTGTACCTGCTTTCCTTGGAAAACAATTAGAACTGAACTACAGAAGCTGAAGATGACCATTTATCAATTTTTGAACCCTCAATGTTTTTCACTTATAACTTTTCCCAGGAGTCTTGCAGGATTTAATTGAATTTTTGGACGATAGCAAGAATATACAGTAGTGCTTTGTTTTAAAATTCATTGACTTTTTTTATGGCAGTTTGATAAAATGTCTGAATGCAAAAAATGTGTGTATTCCTTATGGAAGACTAAACAATTGGCATGAGTAACTTAGGGGTGGAGAGGCTTTGACTACTTCTATGGGAATTTTGTTGGAACAATTATTCTGCTATTTCAGAGCATGGTGCATTTTCCTTTATCATGCAACCGGTATGTATCTACACACCTTATCAAAAATGTCACCAGTATAACATCTATATTAAAGAACAGTGTTTCATTTTGTTCATTTGAACAATTATTCAAGCCTCTCATTCCCACTTGATCTAAAGGGCATATTCCTTCAGCAATGCCTGTACACTCTGACATTTCCCAGGCCTTACTATAGTCTGATCTATTCCAGCACCATGAATGCTTTATTTTTTTTCTACCCACGATACTACCTGAATACCTACATCTTAAAAAAGAGGCATCTGTCTGTCACCAGAGACATAAACACATGCAAAGTTGCTGATAATTTTTGTGTTCACTTACATGTCTTTCAGCCTTCTTGTTCTTCACCCAAGGGGAAGTATCCTTTGCTATGTAGATAGGGTTGTAATTTTCATTCTTTCTTGGAGGCAAAGCACTTCCTCTTCTTCTGTCTCTGGAGGAATCTGCAGAAAGACAGAGAAAGAGGAGAAAAACAAACTGTAATATGTTTCAGTTACAGCCAGGCCTGAGCAGTAAAGTTCACATCCAAACTTTCCCCAAATTCAGGGGGAGAGCAGATAGATGTAAGGGGGGTTGGTTCAGCTCGTTCAGAGGCACCACAGAGCAGGGAGGGAATAGCTCTGTGAGGCTCTGGTGTGGCTGTGCTATTTGCATATTTTAACTGCTGGGAGGAAGAGGGGTTTTTAGCGTTCTATCAAGGTATAAATAGGACCAATGAGCGAAAATGAAGAATGAAAAAAATTAATATTAGGAAAACTTTCTGACAGGGAGATATATTGAGGTCTCCTTACAAACTCAGACCAGAACTGAAGTGTGTTACAGGACCACGCTATATTAAATAATTCAGAGATAAGTTGCCAGTAGATGGAGCTCAAGAATATCATGCAGCATAGTTCTTGGGTTTTGTAGGACCAACAAAACATACACTCTGCAAAATGGCTTCATCTTTGCAGTTCTGTACATCAGCTCTTCTCTGGGGCATCTGGCCCCACGCACTTCCCTCATGGGCTAAGTAAACACAAGAGGCCCCAGGGTAGAACCAGCCTTCAGAGCAGTCATGCACTTCCCCAGGTGAGTGGGTTGCTGGAGCTATCCAGTGGTGTATATTCAGTGTAGAACTTACCTGTAAGTGAGTCTGTGGTCAGTTTCAGCTGCAGGATCCCATATAGGCCTCTGGGATCACAGGGGCACTGAGAACAGAACTTGGCCCTGTTTGTGTACGACGTATACCTCTGTAGTTTAGAATGGTGGTACCAGGCAGGACCCTCATGGTCTGTAGTAAGCTCCACCGGGGAGATGAAGCAAAGAGCAGCCCCACTGCTGGCTAAACCAGTGGAATCTGTTTGAAGGTGGAAGTCACTTTTTTTTTTCACCCAGCGCATCACATTTTCCTCCCTTTTGCTGGCTTTTAGACAAGCAATGATCCCAATCTTCTCACCCTGTGCTGTTTTGTCAACTGTGACCAGGCACTATGGGGGGCCCTTATCCAATTATCAGAGTTTCCTGTCTATAGACTTGCTGCTCATGTGACATGCACACACACTGCTGCAGTAGAGTATCAACCCTGGTCCTGTGAGATTCATAGACAACAGTGCTGCTAGGACCAGCTTCCTGCTGCCCATGGTCACAGGAGCTGTGCTAAGCATTTTTCACTTGAAAGTCACATTGCATACAGTACATCAAACTCTTAACTCTCAGTGTGAAAGGGCAAAGGATTTGTTTTTGAGCATCAGCACCAGTTAATACATATGGCTTTTCCTCTCTGGAGACCAGAGGCCAGACGTTGGTCACAGTAATGCATCTGTAAATGTGGACTAACTCCATCCACTTCAGTGGTGTAACTGAGACATGAATTTGACCCTTCTGGAGTCAAATCTGTTTCTATAATAAATCAGTATTGCCATGGGTTTCACCCAAGGCTCTAGGTAGTGTTTGTGATGGGCACTGACATCACAGTTTGAAAAATTGTCTCTCTCTATTCAGGAGAGGTTCAGGATCCCAGTAATAGTTCAGGATCATGGAGCATTGACATATCTGTACATGGAGCAATTGCATGTTTATCAGTGTGTCTGTCATGTTATCCTCTGGCTCGTCCTAGCCACCTCCTTCAGTCTCCAGCCTTCCTGAACACAGAAATTCGATTTTAAATAAGTCACTAGTTATCTTTGTTTAAGAAAACCCAGCCACTGTGTTAACGGGGCTCGCAGAGAGATATACATAGGAAGTATCACTGCCTCTACCACTCTTTCTTTGTTCAACTATGGGACAACTTTGGAAGTGACAATTTTATAATCCCCCACAGCCTCAAAGTACCATACTGAACCTACCTAGATAAAGTTTCAGAGTAGCAGCCGTGTTGGTCTGCAGCCGCAAAAAGAAAAGGAGGACTTGTGGCACCTTAGGGACTAACCAATTTATTTGAGCATAAGCTGTAGCTCACGAAAGCTCATGCTCAAATAAGTTTGTTAGTCTCTAAGGTGCCACAAGTACCCCTTTTCTTTTTACCTAGATAAATAATTTGCTTCTTGAATATAGGCATTTTCGTTTTCCTCCCTGGATGGTCACTGTCCTTGTATCTCTCATGGTTTGTATTGCCAAGTGACACTTAGCACTGTAGATCTTGCCTTCCATCTGAGGCACACTAACTCATGCATATTGCTGAGCCATTAGAAATAAGAATATTGACATAGCTCACTACATGCTAATGTAGGTGAAAACTGTGGTTGAATGGGTGTACATTGAGTTACTAGAGAGAGCAGGTGAAATCCTTGTGCCATGGAAGTCAATGGCAAACCTTCATTGGAGCCAGGATTTCACCCACCTTGGCTTAATGGGTACTCTGAATATTCGGTGTTAGGACTTTGGCATGGCATTTGTTAAAACCCCTATCATTATTCTGTCCGCTCTGTCAGGAGTACACCTGGTCAAAGGACTGTTTGACATCAGCTACTCTGTGAGAGGGAAAACTCCCCACTTCTCATTGTCGTAAGAGAATTAATTAGAAATGGCACGCGATATACTTAGCAGAGTTTCCACCCACCCTGCATGAGGAAATAGTAAATATGTGTCTTACTGTGCATATGCCTAGTTAGCCCTTTAGTTTATCGAATGCCAAAGTACTGCCACTTGCAGATGGTGTATACAGTACAGGGGATTTGCTCTGGCTTGTGTATGAGCTGAGCTAATACACAGTTGTGTACATACAATTCATGGATTTTTTTGGTCAGTGGATGTGTTGGGTCTGATTTTTCAGAGGTGCTGAGCATCCACAATTCCAGCTGTGTCAAGTAGTAGTGGTGGGTGCTCAGCACCTCTGAAAATCAGGCCAATAGAGTAAAACTTATCCTGGTTGCTAGCTGGCTAAGAACTGTCATATGGCTGGTTGTTAAGTTTACCTGTTCACCTTGTTTGACTTCATAGGTCAGTTAGTGGAGCTGTATAATCACCTATGATGTCACACACTTTCCCTCTGGCTCCTGGAAAACTTAATTTGACAGGTGAAGCATTTCACCGATAACAGTACAAGTTTTTTCAGTTAAACAGGCTGCTTTTACAAGAAGAGGGCTTTTAAAGCAATGTAGCAGTTTTCCTTTGATCTCAGAAGTGTTCCTGCCTTGCAGTCCCAATGTTTGCTGAGTCTTTTTTCTTGCTTTTGACTTGTGAGTAAATGTTGTGCTTAAGGAAGCTGGATACTAATAGTGCTGGCTGGAGCCATACCTGTTCGGATGGACTGTGGTATACAACTCCATCCTTGCCTGGGAAGATGCACCAGAAGGACTTGTGCCTCAGGAATGTCCCAGAGACTATAGGTATGCTGCATGGTGTCTCCGGGTAAAGAGGGGGCACTGCCATAGCAGCGCTCGTGAAGAGGGTGCAATATACAGTCATCTGTGCCTGGTTGATGTAGCTAGCTAGTCTGGAGGATGGAGGTCCGTCGTCTGGTCTTCTGTCATGTTGGGACTCGTTAAGAAAGGGGTAGATAATAAGACAGAAAATATTATATTGCCTCTATATAAATCCATGGCACGCCCACATCTTGAATACTGCGTGCAGATGTGGTTGACCCATCTCAAAAAAGGTATATTGGAATTGGAAAAGGTTCAGAAAAGGGCAGCAATATTGATTTGGGGTATGGAACAGCTTCCATCTGAGGAGACATTAATAAGATTGAGACTTTTCAGCTTGGAAAAGAGATGACTCACAGGGGATATGATAGAGATCTATAAAATCGTGACTGGTGTGGAGAAAGTAAATAAGGAAGTGTTGTTTATTCCTCCACATAATACAAGAACTAGGGGTCACCAAATAAAATTAATAGGCAGCAGGTTTAAAACAAACAAAGTCTTCTTCACACAGTCAATCTGTGGAACTCTTTCCTAGAAGATTTTGTGAAGGCCAAGTCTATAACAGGGTTCAAAAAAGAACTAGATAAATTCATGGAGGATAGGTACATCAGTGGCTGTTAGTCAGGATGGGCAGGGTTGGTGGCCCTCGCCTGTTAGCTAGAAGCTGGGAATGGGCGACAGGGGATGGATCACTTGATGATTACCTGTTCAGTTCATTCCCTCTGGGGCACCTGGCACTGGCTACTGTTGGAAGACAGGATACTGGGCTAGATGGACCTTTGGTCTGACCTAGTATGGCCGTTCTTGTGTTCAGTACTGCTCTTACTGTCCCCTTTGGAGAGGGTGGTGTCACCACAGTGGTGGGGCAGTGCACCACGGATGGGATTTTCAAACACAGAGTATGTCTATACTGCATTTGGGAGCATGCCTCCTAGCCCGAGTAAGCAGACCCGCGCTATTTCTGCTCAAGCTAGTGCACTAAAAATAGCAGTGTTGATGTTTCTGTATGGATGGCAGCGCAGGCTGGCTGCCTGAGCTTGGACTCAGGGTGTCAGGAGGGCTTGGACGGGGCTGGTTACCCTGTGCCATTGCCTGTGCTCCTATTTTTAGCATGCTAACTTGAGCAGAGCTAGTGTGAGACTGTTGACCTGGACTGGGAGGCGCTCTTCCAGCTGCAGTGTAGAAATACCCTCAGTGCTGGTCTGACTTTGCCTCAGTTGAAGTAAATCATGACACTCCCATTGACTTCCACGGGAGCAGAGTTAGGCCAACACTGAGTGCTTTTGAAACTCCTAGCCCATTTATGTGAAGACCGATTTGTAAGTGGCTCCTGCTCATGGAGGTTTCTTCCTCGCTCTTCCTCTTTCTTTTTCATGCAAAGGCCATGTAATCCTGGTGCACTATGGGGAAATTGCTACTGAAGCTTGGGCAAGCAACACTGCCAGTTCATCTGCACGCTGGTCTGTAACAGCCTTGCTGTTCCAGCACTCGGTGACCTCCTAGTTGCGCAGGGGTGTTGAAATGCATAAAAATGCGGCTAGGATGAGACCACCAGATTCATTGTCACTTGTGATCAGAAACCTGAGCTGAATGGGTCTCTCAAGGTAAAAGGCTATGCCCTAAGGTGCCAGGCCCCCTACCTAACATCTGTGCAGTTGGCATTAACTTGGCAGGTGATTTTAAAAAAAATCTCCTTTAGCAAAACCTATTTTCTTGTAAATGTGTCCATTAAACTTAACCCCCCCACACCTCATTTCTGTAATGGAAAGCACACAACAGTACACATATTGACTTATGTTTTCAGTCAATATCAAGATTTATTGTCCCTTGAGTTAAATAAATCACGATATTGACTTCATCGTAAGCCAATACTTGGTGAATATATTTTTTTAAGTATTTTGTATTCATTTTTGGTAATGGGGCCCAAACAGCAGTCTGTAATGTTCATTTGTATTCCCCTTCTTGCTCTTTTTCCTCTTTTATTTCCTTGTCTGTCTTTGCTGATGGCTATCATAGCAGTAGACACTGGCTTCATTTAATGAATGAGAAATAAAGATGTCCAATAGCTGGTATCACTCCATTATAGAGACCGAATGAGTCATTTCCACAATCAGCTTGCCTCCTTTATCTTTGAATGGGGAAAATGAGGTGTAGTCCCTCCAGCAGTTACTGCACTAGAAACAATAGCCAGGTATTGCTGCTGTGTTCCTAAGCCAGATTTTCTTTTCTTTTCTTTTCTTTTCTTTTCTTTTCTTTTCTTTTCTTTTCTTTTCTTTTCTTTTCTTTTCTTTTCGTTCTGTATTTAAATTTTCCAGAGGAGAAAAAAGTATTTCTTTAATATTGAATTCCATTTATCTCCATAAATTGGTTAGGGTATATGATCTAAAGGACTCAGCTGTTTTTAAAATAGGTTTATTCCTTTTCCTTTAAGATTATTTCAGATTATTTCCACACAGTATAGGCAAGTTATAAGGAGACTCATTTTGCCGACTTCAGAGAGAGCTGCACATTTGCAGTGCATCATTTCAGATGTGGAGTGTTGAACAAAGAAATTAAATTTATATGTATCACCTAAATTATTTCAGATTCATGGTTCAGCAAAGAGTTCAGATCCTAATCAAATATGTAGTTTGCATGGGCACTACACCTTTTCTCAATAATAATATGGCAGTTCTATTTACAATGCTTGACTAGATTTTGTAATAATGCTTTTACTGAATTTTACCTTTTGGTTTTTTTGCTGCAGTCTTGGTTACCCTTTAAATTCATGCATCCTTACAGTAAAGATTATCATAAGTAACTTCTGGAGAGAAGTGAAGAGATCACTCTAAAATATCCCAACCCCTCAGACATCTGCAATCACTACCAAAGTACCTATTGGTATGTGGGTATGCAGACATTTCTTATACTCTGAAAAGACTGGATATTCAGGGCATAGAATGGGCAGCTTGGATAATGAGAGCATGAGAAATTACCCGAAAATATGTCTCACTAGAATCAGATCATGTATTCTTATCAATATTCACTGACTTTGCTGTGGCATGAAGCAGAAAAACCTCACACAAACAAGCCGTCGAGGAGAAGAAAGGAGAGAGGTGAGGGGAATAACACATGGTTGGAGATGACCTGGGGAGAGGAGGATATAGAGGAGGCGGCTGAAATAGCCTGCACCTATTTGTTTATGAGAACAGTATGCACTCCTGTATATTGTATCACAAATACACTTTGGTTATTCCAGATAGTTCATAAGATGAAACTGCTGAGCACATTTAAGCAGTGTGATTGGCATGGCTGAACCTACATGGATAGGACTCTGGGGAAAGCTGGTAAGGAGCTCCCTGCCCTGTCCTGCCACAGCCCTCCTGCATGCAGCCCCACAGAGGCCTGGCAGACTGCTAGCTGAGTCAGCAAGCATCCTTGTGAAGACTCCCACTTTTTGGGGGCTGTGACATAGCAAATCATATTGTCAACTCACCCAGGGGTTGCAGGCTACACCTAATTTGCATGTAAACTTGTATAGCTGTTTTTTTTTTAAAGGAAAAATAAATGTGCACAATCTTAATATATTTGGCATCACCATCAGTAAAAATCTGTGAGCAGATTTTATCTTTTCCTAAGGCACAGAAAGGGCCATAGCCACATCCTAAGGTTTTGCATTCTGCATTTTTGGCACTGAAACACACACTGGAATTCTTATTGAGAAAGATCCTCTCCTTGCTAACTTGCTATTATTAAAAAATGAGTACCTACTGGAGATGGATCAGGTGTGCCAGATACACTGACCGTATGAGCAGAGCAGACAGATTTTCTTAGGGACATTACTACTGATGATATACAGTCTGATCCAAAATCCATTGAAGCTGGCTGGAATCTTTCCCCAGGCTTTGGAACAGGCCCTGAATCTTCATTCATTCCATACTCATTCCATTAGTCTTTTGAGTAATTGAAATCACTGTCAGTGGCATTATAAATATAACGATCCATTGCCAGAGAAACCAGTGAGAATCTGTGATTTTTGTGCTTGAGCTGCGAAAAACAAAAGGTTTGGTGTTATTGTGAAAAGTTAGGTTTGATATGTGAAATTTGGGTTTTTTTTGGTATCCAGGACTCCCCTTCCATGGGGTAGGCCCAAACTTAGAATAATTTAAACAAACAAAAAATGTTTTGTGGGAACTTTTGTATTTTTGGGTTGGGTCTTATTCAGCCCCTTGACTTAAGAGAACATTAACAGTACATTCCATAGCACAGTGGTTTTCAACCTGTGGTCCATGGACCCCTGGAGGTCTGCAGACTATGTCTAAGATTTCCAAAAGGGGTCTGCATTTACATTTGACATTTTTCAGGGGTCCGCAAATGAAAAAAGTTTGAGAACAACTGCCATAGCATACGGTTCAACAGCATACATCTCCCAGCATCCACCAGTACTATTCAGAACCTCAACAAGCTTTCTTTAAACACTTTAAACTTAGAATAATAGAAATAATATTATAAATAATAGAATAATAGAAATATCAGGTCCCCCCTCAGTCTTCTTTTCTGGAGATTCTGCCTCATAGGTCAGGTTTTCTAAATCCTTTGTCATTTTTGTTCCTCTCCTCTGAACTCTCTCCAGTTTGTCCATATCTTTCCTCAACTTGTTTGCTTTTGGAACATACCATGTGCATGTGTTGGTGGTTCACAAAAAAGACAGGGAAGGATGCAAAAGCATCCCAGAGTAATATTCTGCTCTAACCCTGAATGAAAAAAAATGGCAAAACTTTATGAATTATTAGAACAATCTGGTTTAGCTGAGAAAGGGTTGTATAGAAAAATGGCAATATTACACACTTCAGTTAGACATTTGTTTTCTCTGTGGTAAAGGATCAATTATAAAACTGGAATCATGTTTGTCCAAAATGCTTGATTAGATAGTATGGGTAAAGTGAGACCAATACTCTTGTGTCCTTCTCAGAAGATAACAGTGGGAATTTGACATAGGGCTGCAGTACATTGTGTTGTGCAACCATCATGAATTTTAAACCCACTATGGATTTGGATGCTTAGCTCCCATTAATTAATTAATGGAAGTTGAGTGTTCTAAGCTGCTCATTGGCTTTGACAGTCTCTGCCTCCATGTATAAAGATGAGCCGGGGACAACATTTGTGAACTGATGCAGTGTTTGGATTTTTTTTTCCCAATGAAGCATGTGAATCATGTGTGACTCATGTGTTTTGTAGTAAAAATGGTCAGATTTTGCCTGCCAATTCTCTCCCTCTCATGCCAACAAACCCCAGAAGAAAAAGTGTTCAAAAAGCAGGCTTGGTGGGACTTCTAGACCTGATAAGTCTAGGACTGGAAAACACATATGAAAGTTCTTTCTCTGGGAGGGCTTCTCAGTCCTTCCTTGTGAAAGAGTCCTGCCAACTCTCTCACCTTACCTTTTCCATCTGAAAGCCTCTGAATCCACAGATGGCTAGTCACATGTCTTGTCATGCCCTTTCAACCAGTACCTAGGGGACAGGTGTTAAAATGAGGAGTGAGAAGAAAAGCAGAGAGAGAGAATTTCTCTCCATTTTCCTTTCCCTTTCCTGGATTGTCAAATGTTGGTTCCCTGGGGCTTCCTTCTTCCTTGGCTAAAGAAATGAGGACTTATCAGGCAAGAGAATGAGAAATTGGAGCACTGGGAGAAACTAGTGGGTTGGTGAGTAGTTTCTTGGACCCTCAGCATCTCTCACCAGTAGGTGGAGTAGTAGGAGATGAAAGGAGACGAAAAAATGTCCCGGTTGGGAGTCCCATAGCTACTTCCACTCTTGTGTTATAGAAAGATCTTTCCCCACACGTGGAGAAAATGGAATAAGGAGGCCCCAGGTGAAAGAGGAAGAACTGGGAGCCTCTTGGCGTTAGGGGAAAAGACAAACCTCATGAGATGTCAGTGACAACAAGTTTAGCCCAGTCAGTGTTGCCAACACCAACTGTTCAAAAATCAGGCATCAAGTTCCACAAGATTTTGAGATTTTTAAAAAATAGTAATATATTTGCAGAGGTTTTTGTTTTCCTTCTGAGTTTTGAACCTTCAGGATGCATTTGGGTAATTTTTTTCACGCTTTTTTCTGCAACCAATTGTACTAGAAATTGACTTTAAAGAAAAAGTGAGTCTCATGTATTCACATGATTCCAGGAGGTGGGGCATTAAGAAATATACCAAATATAACAAGACTTGCAATAAAATGGCAACAGTTGGCAACACTGGCCAGTATGATTATTCTAAAAAAAAAAAGTCTTTTCTAGGAAAAATCCCTGAAATAATAAAAACCTCTGGTTGTTTTAGTAATAGTTTACAAATTGAAAATTCCCAAGGATTTTCAGCACACTGACTGCACACTGAATTGAGATAATTCAGTATTTCCTAAACACCTACAGACATGAGATACCTAAAAACTAAAATAAGCTTTGGAGAGTAATATACATGCCAGCCTGTTGTTATTTAAGCCCTTGAGGATGTGAGGGTAGTGGTATGTGGGGAAGAAGGAAGGTTTCTTTTGCCCTCTTAACCCTTTCCTCTTGTGCAGCTGTACAGTGGAACCCTATATAATCTAGCTGACCAGATTATTATGAGGTTTACTGGGAATTAATGCCCATAAAGCATTTTAAAGGTCATATGAAAGTTGATGCAGAAGTATGATGTAGTAATAATAACAAACCAAGGAAAAACTAGAACTTAGAAGTCTTTAGACTGAGATTCAGGGCCACATTCACCATTGACATAAGATGGTGTAACTCTGTCAATATCAATGGAGTGCATTGGCTATGCCACCAACAAATTTGACCTTCTGTCATTGGCTCCCCATGCGTATGTATTGTACCTCACAGAAACTTCAGGCAGTGCTTGGATTTACTTGCATATAGGATATGAACAGCAATACTTATGATAAACACAGTGGAAAGAGTTAAGGATGCAATTTCAGCCTTAAGCCTCGTTTCCTGTCTTACGTTAGCTGTTGCCAAAACCTTAATGTTGTTTAAATGCATTTTTGTGTGCGTGAATCCATTTTCCAGAGCTGCCGATTGCACAAACTAACCCTTTTTATGTGACTAAAAGCCAGCTGTAGTAACCTTGAAGAATCAAACACTCTCATAGTTCTGAAAATTACTTGTGTGTGTGTGCATGTGTATTTATTTGTGCATTAGCTCTTTTAATCTTTCGACTGAAAACCTAATATACTGTAACTAGGATGTTTTCAAAAAGAGAACACTTCAAAACAATTCTAAATATAAATGAAATCCAGTTCCAAATGGCTTGTTAAAAAATGCAGATGGTTTATATTTATTATACCATTTTTGTTTTATCACCTTGCAAAATTTTACAGCATGGAATCTTATTTAATGCAGGGGCATTTTCAACAGCAACGTTAGACAGCTGTATTTGCGCCATGGTAGGAGATTTTACAGGATATTAAAATTGAATTTGATGTAACTGGTGTTTTGAGAAGCATAGATTAGGTGTTCTCCATGTTTGTAATTTTTTGTTTTAAAAAAAAGGTTATTTTTTTTTTGCAAGTAGCATTTTAATGTTTGAATCAAATTTTAAGGTGCAAGGCCAGATAATGGTAAGAAACTGTTACTCTAGATTATATGATTAACAAAGCATGACACAGATAGTATCTCAACTGAATTTAAAATAAATATCAAAGCATGATCTTTATAGTCTGGTATTTATTTTTCCTTTCTCATTTAGTTTGCCTTTACAGGCTTTGTATTGCAATCCTTAATGTGAGAATATGCTGCATTTTAGCAACCGAGAAAGTGCCTGCACAATTCTTTCTCAGACGTCAACAGGCGTGGGCAAGTTTAGCATTAACCTTGCTAAACTACAGATCCTCTGCTGGTTCTCACACCCTCCAGGTCAGAACTAAATCCCCTATTAATTAAACAGAAATTATATCAAAAATAAATCACTTGGTGAAAAAACCCACTGTGGAATTTTTGAAAGATATTTGCAATAATTAAACATTCTGTGAGTGATGACATTTTAGATAAGTCTTAGAATGCCATCCTGTGTTGATATTTAAAGTATATTGTGCAGGAGAAAGGAGGTGATCCCACCGAGCAAATAATATAAACTGTTGTCTTAAAAGCCTTTTCATAGAGTAAGAGTTCTGTTCTTATCAGACGGTTCTTGAAAGATAAGGATTTGTGTGTAATACAGGAGGCATTTATAACATAGAACTAGAGTTCAGTAACTATACTAACCATCCCCTATGTAATCTAAGCTTTTATACCAAAGAAGCATTTCATTATTATAAGAACTTTATTCTGTTTTCTCTCCCATTCTCATTTTAATTGGTTATTAGGTTGTTTAACTTCTCAGGAGGTACCAAGGGATTTGAATGTTGGAGTATCCCCGGGAATCATTCTGCTCAGGCTGGCTGGAAATGATAAGCACTGCTGCCATCTTAGCCAATTGCTCATTTCACCTTGTGACCAGTGGTACTATGGTTTTTGTAGAAAAGTATCTGTTCTCTCCATTGCAGAGCATGTGCTCTGTGTTTAGAGGGGTGGCAAATACCACAAAAAATGGTGATCTGTGAGGAAAGGGAACTAGATGATTTTCTGATGGCTGCCAACAGACTAACCATTTGAATCGTTGTCTTTGGAGGATAAGGTCATGTTGGCTCTCATCTTTGGTTGAGGGTGGAATGAGTGGCAGGAGGGTGAGTTCAGATATCTCTGTGAGCCTCATTAATCCCTGTGCTAGAATTGAGTCCCACACAGACAACAAGGGAGGAAAGGTGTGTTCGCACCTCTCTGTCATGGGCTGAGGGATGCCTTGACTTGTGTCTGACTGTCAGTAGCCCCAAGGGCTTGTTGCAGCAGCAGCCAAGAATAGTCAGAGCACAGGAGCACTTTAACCACATCCCCATGCCCTGAGAAACACCACAGTATGTCCCTGGCAACAGGTGTTCCTGCCGGGAGGTGGGCATAGAGCTATGATAGCTTCTATTAGGGGATTTCCTTGAGGCCAGATTCCCCCAGTATACAGGGATCACAACACTGGAATTTATTGGGCCGAGTGTGTAGATTGTTTTCAGAGCAGGGTGGAAAATCCACCTGTTTAACATACAGCCAGGTATATAATCATAGACTCTTAGGACTGGAAGGAACCTCAAGAGGTCATCTTGTCCCTGCACTCGTGGCAGGACTAAGTATTATCTAGAGGCATGGGGATGAAAGCCAACTGCCTTCAGCACCCAAAAAGCAATCACATTTCTTGTTACGCCACAATTAATAATATAATTTACTATTTAAGTGGGGAAAACATAGGCTATGTAGTTTTGAGCTGTGCAGTTGTCCTATGATCACAGAGGCTGGATCGCTAAATTGTCAAAATACTCCTCCCATCTCAGCTATTTTATGAAAAAAAGACCAAATAAAAGAGCTCAAGTGTGCATTTTTCCTATCAGAGTGGACTGTGTCCCTCGCCTTGCAGTCTCCACTAGTATCAACCTGTTTACTCAACCAAAAGTCAGAAATTCCTGTCTGTCGACCTCAGATTTTTTTTTTTAACATTCCACCTGGCTTTTATAGCAGGCAACCTCAGTGACAGACACCCGGCAACTATGAATCTAACATGTCTTTACTTGGGAAAAACTTGTCTTGTACTTCACTGCAATATGATGCCAGCTCCTATCTTCCATCCCTTGTCTGGAGCGCCTTCTCCTTGAAGCATAGCTTTACTCTTGATTATTAACATTTATGAGTGCAATAAAGAGCTACAGACAGCCAAATAACATAAACAGCTTCACATTCAGTCATAACAGTCATGTGGCAGCTTAGAGAACTGATGCAGGCTGGCTTTATTTGCATTTGGGATGACCACAGCCTTGATGATTCTGCCATGTCCAAGGCTTCTGCATGCTAATCCTCCCAGACTTCTTAATTTGTCTGGTTGCAGTGATCTTAGCTTCTGAGACTTTGGGACAACGTCTTCCCTAGGGTAAGAAAATGCAACTCTGTTGTACAGAACAAAAATTTAAAAAGATACACTGTCAGAAACCAGATTAATCTAGAAATCTGGGAGGATTAGCCTGAAGGATTTGGCAGAAACGTAATGGCTATGCCTTTCCCAAATACAAACCCAGTTTGTACCAATCTGAAGTCAGTGGTGTTTTGGTTTATTTCCACCAGGTTTGAGTTTCTCAGACTTTCAAGGTTTAGGGTGCAACTGTCAAGCAATTGCCAAAAGTGCTAAGGATACAAAGAACATAAATGCAGATACAATTTTTTGTATCTGTGCAGAACTCTGCAGCACACACTCCCCTGAATGGAGCGGCTGTCACCCAGCCTTCAGGCTCCAGCTTGGCTCTCTCAAACATGCAAGCAGCAGGCTGCGATATGTGCCAATAGGCCTGCTGGGCATTTTGGGAGTTGTAGTCCCCAGCTTGCTTGGAAGGAGGAGGTAAATTATAACTCCTAAAAGGGAGTGAGCCATGTGCCATTTTGAAAGAGGTGTCGTTGTACTTTAAACTAACAGGCAGCAATGGCAGGCACTATGAGGAGAGTAGTTGTCGTCACTTTCTGTCCCAGCTGGGTCTGCCACTGTGGCTGCATAGGGGTGTCTGAGTCCCACACTGGGAGGCTGGCGCTGCATACAAGGGCCCAGAATTGTAGCTTCTCTGCCCAGCGAAGGGAAGGAGGTACGATGGGGGCGGAGTGGGTGGTGGGGCACGAAGCCTCTAGGGAGAAGTGGAGGGCGATTGGGGGTCAGGGCCTTCGCAAAACCCTGCGTCACTGGTGCGCGGTGACCTGTGGAGCTGGCAGTAGAGCCCTGCAAATCCATGGATGTTCATGGACAATTTTTGTGGATTGCGGATTGGGTGCAGATACAAATTTTTGCATCCATGAGGGGCTCTAAACATATACTTCTAGGCTTTGCCATATCCATTCAAAGCCACCCAGAATTCTACTTTCTAGTATTCGGGCAATATTTGGGCTCTTGAGAACCCAACATCTAAGACACTGTCTGTTCTAGGCTCCCACTATTTGGCCAAATTCATCTCTGCTGTAACACCATTGACTTCTTGGAATTACAGCAGGGATAAATTTAGCCTGTTGTGCCTCTTTATACTGTAATAGGATGTGATAAAACCACTTTTTTTTAAAATTAGCAGATACCAAACACTAGCTGTTCTCTACTCTATGCAGGGCTGGGGGTGAGGATCTGGATAGCTAGTGATGACAGTCTTGTGTTAACCAGGAATAGCTTGTGCTGGTGTAACATGTCTTGGCGGCATGTTCATAGGCACGCTGGTTTTCCATGAGGATTGGACCAGAACATTCTGCACCAAGAGTACAAGCCCCTACAGTTGTCCTTAAGGAGTGACTTGGGCTTTTATTCTCACTGGAATCAGCCATTGGAGGGAGTCATGACTTCACAGTGCACTACGTTCTCACTCCGTTAGAGGAGGTCATCCTGAGCATCTGAAGCCTCATGAATTCAGTCCCACCTGAGGTGCCATTTTGTAATGAGTTCATGAGCACCAGTACACAAACACCACGGTCATCAGTAGGGATTGAACCCAGAACCTCCAGCTCCAGACCCATCAGCCTCTTCTACTTGAGATAAAGGAGCAGTTTGTTCAGCTATAGGTAGCAGGCTTTTATTCTTGCTAGAACCACTAGAGGGGGATATGATCCCAAGTACTCAGGCAGTGTATTACATTAATGCAGACTATGATGAATGCTTCTAGTGATGCTAAAAAAAGGACAGCTTACCTTAGTGCTTGTTTCCCCTGGGATGCCACCAAATAGGTAACATAAGCTCTTCCTTCCAATTATAATATTGCTAGTGACTGCTACACCCTTGATGGGACAAGATGTGAGGACCTCAGAGAGAGCCTGAATAGCTGCAGCATCAATTTCTGGTTCACACCCTCAAAAGTGCATACTTCTATGAATGATGACCAGCTGAGCCACCCTTCTGTCCCAGTGAAAAGACTGACTACCTGATGGCTGCTAAAGGGGACCCATAGCCACCTCCAGATGGCGAAAAGAGCTGCAGAGCTGCAAGCTTGGTCCAGATCAGTTGCCTCAGCATAACTGAGCAGACCTCCAAACCACCATGAAAAATAAATGAGGAAGAGGTGAATGAGGTGGAAAAATCTGTCCTTAGTCCCCGTTACATCAAAAAGACAACATAGGGGCCAAGGGCTTCCGGCAAATCTAGTGTATCAGCTAGGTTGCCAACAAGACCCTCATTGTGCTGAAAAGGGGATAGGGCAAATGGAGCTCTCTTATGCTTCCTGTCCGTCTCATGAAAAAGATAATTTAGTGGGTGGGGGCACTAAATGTTTAGTGTTTGGTACTGTATCCACTTAAAAATATAAACGATGATTTACTCAAAGCATTTTTCAAATATTTCCTATAGCTGTGTATAGGTTTGAGTACATAATACATACATTGTTTTAATTTAGGTTTAAAAACTATTTTAAAGGTATTAAATATAAGAAAGTGTATCAGGCATTCAGTATTATATTTGGATCAAGGTTTTGGCACATCAGGCTACTTAAAATTTCAATGGATTCATGAACAAATCAGTTTAGCATTGGGAAATCATCACATCCCTTATGTATACATCTCTCATGTGTTACCAGTTTTCCAGCTGGGAAGTCTGGCAGGCAAACGGCTTCAGAGTCAGTTGCCAATGCTGATTCATGAACCAACCCACAAAGCATATTAATGTGGTACCATAAGAACATTTTCCGTCAAAGAGAGTGAATGTCTAATTTCTGTGATTCAAGTGCAGGTCAGTATAATGCAGGTCTTTTGCCAGTTAAGTTATACAATAAGTTTATAAGCATTATTTGTTGGACAGAGACTCAAAACCTCTGAATCCCTTTCAAAACCAGGTTTACCCCATTTGGTTTACTATGAGTCTGTGTGTTTTTGGCCAGCTACAGTCCTGCTATAAATTCATTTTATTTTGCAACTTTAGAAAGTGTTGTACAAATTAAGAATATTTTTCCAGTTGTCGGTTTCTAAATATGTTCTTTTGCTGTGTCCAATGCCAGAAAGCACAGCTTAGTAATGTAGTAGGAACACAGGAATTGCCACAGCAGTCCATCTTGTCAGTATCCTGTCTCTGTCAGTTAGCAGCACCAGATGCAAATTCTTGAAGCAACTACGTAAAAAGAAATGAGGCTAGAAGGAAACATTAAGGCGTGGCAGGATCAAGGAAAATAGTGCTGATTGAAATGAACTCAGGCAGAAACATGGCTAGGTTTTTTTTAAACTCATAAAGGACTTTCTTTGCTGTATTTATTATTTTCTCCTTCTTTACTTCATTATTTGTATTTCAGTATTACTTCAGGGCCCCAAATGAGATGAGGCCCCCATTGTGCCAGGTGCTGTACATATACAGAGTGAAAGATGATCCCCGTCCCAAACTGATTAGTCTAAACAGAGAAGAGAGAAAGCGGGGGAGGGGAAACTTAGCAACTCAGAGGTGAAGTGACTTGACCAAAGTCATATAATAAGATCAGTGGCAGAGCTGGGAAAGAACCCAGGCCTCATGAATCCTAAGCGAGTGCCTTAACTATTGGACCACACTACCTCCCTAAAAGTCATCTAGATTAAGTACAGGGTATTAGATAGTAGTATGTGCTGACCCTTATACCATGTTCATTTGGCCTAATTGTAAGCTAGTTATTGTTTTAAATGCATGTACAGAGGCAGTGAACAATGCAAGTCCTAGAAAATTCAGTGATTCAGGGGAGTGATTTAGCTAATGCCCTTGAGATTGCTCACAGGCTCAGTTACTTTAGGTATTCAGAGGATTCTTTACACTGGAATGTGACTTGTTCAGATATCAGGTAAATATCAACAAACTAGAGAAGCTGCAACAACTCAATTTCAGGTCATTTACAAAACACTGCTTTGCAGGCTGAGGAGCAGCTCCTTGTGTTGATGCTAATTCTGATGCTAATGTGCTGGAGACCTAAGCTAGACAGTATACTTGGTAGCCAGTCCCTGATTCGAGGGAGACTTGATACAGCATAGAAAACAATGGGCCAGATACAGATCCCATAAATAGCAATGTAAATCCTGAGCATCTCCGCTGATGTCAGTGGAATCACGCTCCAGATTTACACCTAGGGTTGCCAACTTTCTACTTGTACAAAACTGAACACCCTTGCCCTGCCCACTGTCCTGCCCATTCTCCAAGGCCCCGCCCCTGCACACTCCATCCCCCTCCCTCTGTTGCTCGCTCTTCCCACCCTCACTCACTAACTCATTTTCACTGGGTTGGCTTAGGGGGTTGGGATGCAGGGCGGGGGGCGGCTCCAGGCTGGGATCAAGGGTTCAGAGGGCGGTAGGGGGAATCAGGGATGGGGCAGGGGGTTGGGGGCGCGGGAGGGGGGCAGGGGTGCAGGCTCCAAGTGGCGCTTACCTCAAGCAGTTCCTGGAAGCAACGGTATTTCCCACCTCTGACTCCTACGCAAAGGCACAGCTCTGCGTGCTGCCCCTACCGCAGGTGCTGTTCCCACAGCTCCCATTGGCTATGGTTGCCAGCCAATGAGAGCTGCGGAGCCAATGTTTGGGGCGGGGGCAGTGTGCGGAGTCTCCTGACTGACCCTATGGATAGGAGCTCTCTTCTGGGAGCTGCACAGAGCCATGGCAGGCAGGGAGCCTGCCTTAGCCCTGCTGCTCTACCAACCGGTCGGTGGTGCTGACTGGAGCCGCCGGGGTCCCTTTTCGACAGGGCGTTCTGGTCAAAACCCAGACAACTGCCAACCCTATTTACACCGGTGTAAATAAGAGCAGAATTGGGCTCAGTGTCCTGTCCTAAGTGGTGGGATCCAATCATCTAGCAGAATTGCTCCATCAGTTGGCCAAAGAAGGCAGTCTCATAAAGGAGGGTTATTGAAGAAGAAAAAGAAGTAAGCTATTTGTGAGAGAATATAGAAAGCAGAGTAGAAGGAGTTTTCGACAAGGAGTTTTCGACAAAGAAGTTACTGACTCAGTCACATTCATGGGGTCAAATATGATCAATCACATTCATAAAGTATCTTAGGAAGCAACATATTCCTCTTTCCAGAACCTTCCCATACTTACTTATAAGTGTATCAGCTGAGGACCATCATTAATTTAAATGACTGGCTCATGCTCATGTCTAAAGCTTATCCAACATGGACCTAGTTCACTGACAACGAAAATAAATGCCTTCATCTGTTCACTGCACCTCTGTGTGGTATTGGCCACCTACACCACAGCCGCCTTTTTCCTACATGTATCTCCCCAAAAATGTCACCATGCCCTAAATGAAAAAGAAAAAGACATTTCACATACATAAAATATGTAATTAAAATGATGAATTATTGTAAGATAGAATATTAGCCTTTTGACATTTTAATCTGAGCAGGAGAGAGTGAGAAAGTGCAATCTGAGCTGCTCAATTAAATTTAGAGGGTTTTTTTTTTCTCCTCCATTGTTATGAATAAATAGAAAGATTCTGTAGCAGTCTGCGGAATTATTAATTGCAACTAGTGTAGAAGGTGCATGCACCATATCATGAAATGGAGTATCATTGTTAGTGACTATATTTCTTGGTAATTAAGGCCTAGACTAATGATGCAAGTTTTCTTCAGCATGATTTTCATCTGATTATGAGGCTGCTTCATTAAGAGCACTCAGACTAACGAGCTGTAGCTGTAATAAAGTAATTTTCTGTCTTGTGCTCTGATTGATAAAGAGTTTCTATAGCTAAAAGGAATTGAAAATATAATTATAATTAGAAATGGTTGAATAAAGTTATTACAGGATTGCTGAAGGGTAGTGCAGTTGACACCATAATGTTTTTTTGGAAGTGTGCATTTTAAAATTAGACTTTAAAAAAAATACTCCAGAAACAAAACCCAAACTCTCTTTTGCTAATAAATGGGCAGAATGTTGCTGTTTCCAGAAAATGAACAGTTAGATTAAAGCAAAATGAAGCTTTCCCACATTGTTCAGAACAAGAAAAACATATGCAAGAAGAATGCTGCTGCCTTTCTTCCCAGCATTCCTCTCATGTGAAGTAAAGCCTATGAAAATACTTTTTACTCCATTTATAATAATTTTCATGCCACCATATGTTGCAAAAAAGCTCCTTTTGATTAAGTTGATGTCTTCTTAAGCACACAGTATAATTTTGGAGTTTCCCATCGCAAATGTGCAAAGAGTTATGCAGCCCTTTTATATATTTACATTTATTGAGCAGTGGGTTTCGAGTAATGTTTCAGAACATGTAGAGGTTTTACTGATTTTTGTCATGCATGCCAATATCAGAATATTACTGGGTCAGATGCAAGGTCTGTCTTTCTCTCGCAGGGAAAGCAAATCAACTTTTTATCCCAGAAACCTTATTCTTTTTTATGATGTTGACATTATAAACAGTTCAAACTCTGTTAGAATAATCCTTTGTGCATATGTCATGGGATATATATGCTGTACTGATATAAAAATCTATACTAGGGGTTTTATTTAGAATTAGCTGATGCATTTTGGTGCTCAGAAGTTGTTTTACTTATTTTATTTAGGCTCTTTTCAATCACTATATCTCCCTGTATGGAAGACATGCTTATGTTTTAAAGCTACAGTTATGTACAGTTGGTTATGTAAATCTGTCCTACATAAACTCAAAGGAACTTTATTGTATTGGATTGAACCTAGCAGTAGATCTAGATGTATATTTATGCTTATTAACTGAAAGCCAGCATTTTGCATTGACTGTGCAGTCATAATGTGTTTTGGAAGATTTTTAGAATTTTTGAAAATCATTCTTAACGCGTTATCTGGTGATAAAAGTGTGTTATTGGAATACCATTAGTAAGATTAGAAAAAAAAGAGCAGAATTTTATTGGTTGTTCATTGAAAATGTGAGCTGTGATTAGTTACATAATCCTACATTAACCTGTAAATTAAAATTCCTTGGTGCAATTTGATGGCTGATTTAATTTTGTCTTTCTTTGTTTGCCGCAGGCTAATTCCATTATGAATTCTTTATACAGCCTTTTCCCTCAATGATTAGCAGCTTCTACTCAAGTTCTGATTACTATTGTACACTTAGCACTACATAAAGCTGGGGATTAATATTCCCCTGAAGAATTGTTGCTATGGATCTGCTCTATTCCTTCTAAGAGATGTTTCTGCAGCTTCAATTGTCCATAAATTATGATCTCTAGTGAATTATCAGTGGGAGTGAACTAAGCTTAACAAGCTGAAGAGAGCACTCTAGTACTGAGAGAGAGAAAGAGATTCTCAATTATTAATTGCAAGGTTTTCATAATACAGAAGTAGTGATATTTTCCCTATCTCCATCCTTGTGGGCATGTAAGAAATCAGGATGTGTCAGAGGCTGGAAACACCAGTTCTAGCCCCTTTCAGTACTGAGAGGTCATAACCCACTGGAGGGGTTCTTGATCGTGTGTAAACAGAGGAGAGAAAAACAGTGGGCTGGTTTTGGAGGATATTTTATGGTGGTGTTTTTTTCTTCATTATCTTGTATGATTTCTCAAAGTGTCAATCGTATAATACTATGCTGAATTAATCTGGTTCAATTGCCTTTAAAATGTAGTTGGGATTAATAGGGGTTTTAATTGGAGATATCTGAGAGTCTTTCATATTCTGAGAGGTTTTACTTTGCAGTGGTTATTCCAGTTTGTTTGCCTATACTTTGCTCTGGCCCCATCTGTTCTTTTTTTGCCAGTGTTTTTAAATCGTATATCTCTTAACGATCCATGAGTGTGCCCCTCCTTGAAGAAGGGTCTTGTATCTGGTTTGGAAGACAAGAGTGTGTTGATGTACCTTCTTTACAGTTATATTAGACATGCTAGAGTTCTGATTCATTCCCTGTTTGAACTAGAGTGCCCTCTGTCTCTTGATTACAGGCCAGATTTGCTGCCCCTATGGGGGAAGAAGGATGGAAAGCTGGTTTGAACAGCAAACTATAAGTCTCCCTTTACACAGGGAATTTTTATGTGGTACAATAGGGTGGTACACGCTGGCTGTACTTCACCTGTACCTGGCTTCCCTGGTATAGGGAGTGGTTGAAAGAGATTTTCACCAGCAATCCCTAGTGGGCGGTTGCAGCTGGTGCAGATTAGTGCAGCCTTGAAGCCGCTCTAAATTATGTCAGGAACTAAATCAGCCTTTGGGTGTTTTCAGGATCAAGGGAGAGCAAATCTGGCTTGAATCCATCTTTACTGCCCTTTCTTCAGGTTCTGCACCATGTATAACTTGGGTAGTGTTTAACACTGTCTGAAGAGCTCATAATGCCCCGGGGCACCTGTTCGTATTTCTTTAATTATTGGCTGAGGAAGTATGACAAGCTATATGACAAACCACCACATGCATCTGCGGTATTGTATGGATAGTAGTAGTAATACTTAATAAATTACAAAGCAAGAAAGGCATAACAACTCTAGCAATATTCACATTCCCTTAAGGCAGTAGTCTTCAGACTTTTCAGGGTTGTGCCCCACCTTACCCCTATCTGTGCCCCCTCCCCCCAGCTGGAGCTGGGAGTGGGGTCACAGCTCTAGGGGGCGGGGAAGGTGGACAAGCATAAGGGGGTAGAGGGTGGGGCCACAGCTGGGGATGGGGGTGCGGGGCTGGGAGAGGAGCCCTGGGCATGGGTGGCAGCCGGGGCTGGGAGTGGAACCCCACGGATGGGGCCGGCAGCTGAAGCTGGGGCCAGGAGCGGAGCTGGGTGTCATTCCCTCCCTGCCCCCCCATGGAGGCTGGCCAGGGCCCAAGCCGTACTCCCCGAATGGTCTTCTGCACCCCCCTAGGGGGGCATGTCCCACAGTTTGGGGACCTCTGCCTTAAGGGTTGGCAAGAACCTTATCTGGGCCACAAGAGTTGTTGAGATGCTGTGGTTTATGTTGTTACAATCCTGTTTCAAGAGAAACAAATAATTTTTCAAGTGAAACCATTGTTTCTTGTCTCCCCTTCAAACCCAAAGTTTGTAATGTTCAGCATAGTCTGTATACTGTTAAGTTAAAGCTAGGGGCTGAGTCTGATTGGTGCTTTTGTGCTTGGAGCCAATGGGAAAGAAAACATGAGTTAGAGAATCCAGCTCTGTTATTTTGATTTGCTAAAGGGCACTTAGTGTGCATTGTTGCCTTTTGTGCCAGCTGGCTTCACCCTGCAGCAAAAGGGGGCAGGCTGGGGGCCTGCCCAGACAATACCATGCTCTGATTATCTCCAACTTGGGGGTGATCTCCTGGGGACAACTGACAGCAGGTACATGTTCAAGAAACTGTGAGGCTTCTTTAATTTGTGCCGGAGCCACAAAACTATAGGGTAACCAGAACTGGCTCCCTGCTGCCCCCTATCTCTGCTCTGCTGACCGGAAACAGAAGAAAATTGATCCTGTGTTGTTTTTCTTCCATATTTTTAATCTGTCTGGAGACTTGCTAATGAATTTTGCTGAGGGCCAATAGACATTAGTTTTAGTATCTAGAGACTTCAGGCCTGGTACAATTTCAGGGTTATGTTAAGAAACATTAAAATGATCATTATTGGCTAATGCGCAAAACTTCCCAATCAACTTAGATTCTGCAGCTAATTTGGTCCTTTAAATTGTCTAGCTAGCAGCATCTGGTACACATGACTCACTCTATCCATCTCCTGTTTATTGTACTACTTGTATTTATTTTATTGGACCAAGGTGTTTCTTTCTGTTCCTTTATGAGCAATTTACTCTCTTTGGTACTCACATGGCCCTCATCGCTGTAGTGTCTTAATGCCTCACCATCCTTTAATGTATTTATCCCTGTGTGATAGGGAAGTACTAACCCCAAAGAGGTGAATCAAGAGACTTGCCTAAGGTCACATGGGAAGAGTGTGGCTTAGCCAGTAATCAAACCTAGATCTGTTGAATTTAGGGTGACCAGATAGTAAGTATAAAAAATCGGGACAGGGGGTGGGGGGTAATAGGTGCCTATATAAGAAAAAGTCCCCCAAATTGGGACTGTCTCTATAAAATCGGGACATGTGGTCACCTTAGTTGAATTCCAGTACTGGGTGCCCTAGCCACTAAACTATCCTTCCACATCTCATTTCTAATCTGTCATGAACACAGTTTATACAGAAAGGTACCTGTTATCCTGATTTAGTATAGAATCATAGAATCAAGGGTAGGAAGTCTAACCCCTGCCAAGATGCAGGATTTGTTGTGTGTAAACCATCCAGGACTGATGGCTATCCAGCCTCCTTTTTGAAAATCTCCCGAGGCAGTCTGTTCCACTACTGTTCTGACAGTTAGGAAATTTTTCCTGAGATTTAATCTAAATCTGCTGTGTTGTAGTTTGAACCCATGGCCTCTTGTCCTGCCCTCTGTGGCAAGAGAGAACAACTTTTCTGCATCTTTTTTATTGCAGCCTGTGATGGGGTGTCTGCCCCACACTGACATGCAAGGGGTTAATAGGGTCCTAGGGAGGCTGCACAGGAAGCAGCCAATAGAGAGGTGCTGTGAGGAACAGCCAATCAGGGCTCATCAGGCCTATATAAGAAGACCCACTGGGCAGAGCAGGATCAGTTACTCCCTGGACCTCAAGGAGAGAGGAGTGGGTGCCTGGCAGGCAGAAGGAAGCTAGCACCCCAGACAGAGTAGTTCTGCTAGCAGGGACCAGGGGACTCACAGAAGACTCTTGGCTGGCTGCTGGGATTTTCAGGGTGGGGCAAGGGCGAAGAGGGTGCTAGGGCCACAGGGAAGTGGTCGGATAATTGGCTGCAGTTGCCACTGTGGAAGTGATAGGGCACTTTGATTGCAACACTCGCCCCCAGAAGGGGGAGCACAGATTATAACATGGCTGAAGGGCTGTATCATGAAGAGAATGCCGTGGTCTTTGGAGTGGGAGCAGAAGTGACGGCGGGCAACTGCACTACTGGGAGTGGGCATACTGACCTGCAGAGCTAATCTCCAAAACAACCAGCAGGAGGCACCAGCTTAGTGAGTGGAGTCCCAACACACAGTCTTTCAAGTATTTGTAGTCCACTATCATGTCCCCCTTCAATCTCCTCTTTTCCAAACTAAACTTATCCAGTTTGATCAGTATGTTCTCTATTCCACATCGAGACCATTAATAAAGATGTTAAACAACATCAGACCGAAAACAAATCCCTGTGGAACACCACTTGAGACCTCCCTCCAATCCGACATCATTGCATTAATAGTTACCCTCTTTGCAGGTGTTTGTCCAATTATGTATCCGTTTAATGGTAGTTCCACCAAGCCCGCATTTCTCCACCTTACTTGTCAGAATGTCATGTGGGAGTATGTCAAAAGCCTTGCTGTAGTCCAGGTATATTATGTCCACCACATTCCCCCTATCCACCAAACCAATTACTCTATCCAAGAAGGAAATTGGTCTGGTTTGGCATGATTTGTTCTTGGTAAATTCATGCTGACTGCTAGTGATTAACCCGTCATCCTCTAGGTATTTATAAATTGAATGTTTTATATATTGCTTTAATAACTTCCCAGGTATTGAAGTTAGGCAGACTGGTAGTTCTGCTAGCAGGGACCAGGGGACTCTCCCCAGCTCCTCCTTTCCCCTGTTTTTAAAGATGGGCACTATGTGAGCCCTTCTCCAGTCCTCTGGGATCTTTCCTGTCCTCCATGAGTTTGCAAATATTATTATTATTATGACTCGCTATTAGCTGTATCATTTTATTTGCCCCCATTTAGGAAGGGCCTTAAGCATGTGGCTAACTGTAAGCATGTGAATCATCTCATTGGGCACAAGCTTAAGCATCTCGCTGAATAGGGCTTATTGTGAGGACTAGTCAAATTTGACCAATGGTTGTATACTAATGTTTTTAAAAATTCTGCCTGAGGCTTTTTTTTAGTGCCTTCCAATAACTGACCAAGCCACTGGAGATACAACGTTATAATGCTTTTTTCTGAATCTGTGCTCTGTGTTAGTGCTGCATTAAAATCCTGCACTGGGTGGTATGAACAGATTTGATGTGCGCCATCGAATTTAGCCACAAAGGTCTCTGAAGTTCCTCAGAGGTAAACTAGGTTCATTATGTGAAACACAAGCTGCAAATAAGTTTTGTAACATTTGTCATTGTGGGTGTTTTTTTATTTGGCATCGGCACCATCTCAGGCCAACAAGAATATATAGGTAGGAGCACTAAAAACTAGTTGTTATCGCTCCCACAAAAGGACATGGCTCTGTTTTTGCTCCAGATGAAACTCATTGTGAGTTTTTGCCATTGACTTCAATGGCAAAGATCAGGATCCTATCTGTTTACAAGGAGAGGCGGCAGTGTTCTGGGTAAAGCAAGGCTATTCCTGCTTTGTGGCAATTATTTGAGCAAGGCAAGTGTTGCTTAGCCCTGATCTACACTGCGGTGGGGGAGGGGGCGCGGAGTCGATGTAAGGTACGCAACTTCAGCTGCGAGAATAGCGTAGCTGAAGTTGACGTACCTAGATCAACTTACCATGGTGTCTTCACGTTGGTGAGTCAACTGCCGCCACTCCCCCATCGACTCTGCTTGTGCTTCTCAAGGCTTTGGAGTTCTGGAGTCGACGGGAGAGCGCTCTTGGATCGATTTATTGTGTCTAGACTAGACGCGATAAATCGACCCCGGATATATCGATTGCTACCCACCGATCCGGCGGGTAGTGTAGACCTATCTTTATTAGTCACGATTTCAGTGTCTGTATCTAAGGCTATTTGTTTAAGCTCTGAGCTAGTGGTGTGATTTCCCCTGCTCGTGTACGTGTACTCACGCTACCTCTCATTGAGCTAGCAGGAGCATAAACAGCAGCGTAGCCATGGTGGAACAAGGCTGTGGAACTAGGCTGTGGAACATGGTGGAACTAGACTGTGCCATGTACATACCCACCAGCTTCAGGCAGGTTTGTACTTGGCGTGGCTCAGCTGTGTCACCACTGCTTTTACCCATGCTACCATGGCTTATTTATACTTGTGCTAGCTCAGTGAGCACTAGCATGAGTAAGTGTACATGAGCAGGTGATTCGCACCCCTAACTCATCATGTGGATGTAGCCTAAGTTCAGCCATTGTAAATAAGCTCAGGTGAGGGTTTTCTCTGGGCCAGATTCTGGTCTTTGTGGCCAGTTCACAGACTGTGAGTTCACAGACTGTGTGCAGGGGAACTTCGTGGGGGTTAACAGGTTGGAATGTACTACCCCAAACTGGAGGCAGGGATTTGGAGCAGTGCAAGTTCCCTAACCCTCAGGATGGCTACTCATGCACAGGTTCTCTGGAGTCTGACAACCAGTCCTCATAGCTGATGTGTCTGGGTTGTATTCGTTGCCTTTCCCAGAGATTTTCCCAAATAATAATAAAAAAGTGAGCCCAATAAAGTGAGCCCCAGTAATTTTGTTAATGTGGCATTAAGCAAGAGAAGGGCATAAGATGGATGTGATGGAATTTAGGCCAGGCAAGAATACTTGTGTGCACGTGCAGACTTCTCTTGGCCACTAGCATGGGGTTGCAACTTCTCCCCATATCATCTGTCTGTACTCCCTTTTATTATCAGTTCAGGGATCCATAGCAGTGTTTCATTTGTTTCCATATGAATCCTCCTTTCTAAATTCAGCATCAGCAGCTCTTGTGTGAACAAACTTATATCTCAACCCTCTAGTTTTCACAAGTTGTTACATAACTCATAGGTCCTCAAGGGGAAATTAAACCTAATGACCAGAACTGCCTAGTTGGGAGTTGACCAGTTGGCCAGTGCTTAGTTAGGAAACAGTGCTGTGGTCCATGAACTTGTCTAATCAACCTCATCCATGTTTACAAATGGGGCCCTTAATAGAAGGGTCTTGTTTGCAGAAATGCCTTTTTCTTTTGTGAATGTAGTTTACCTGCTACTGCCCATGCTTTCATGAAGGAGGAATGCCTCTGATGCTACAATTGAACAAAAAAGAGCTCTGCTCTTTCACAGCGGTGCTGTGTTCCCTTTGTAAGCATGAATGTTAATAATAAATGTGAAGCTTATTTCAAATCTACAGTTCTGGGGAAAATATATCGGCTCCCAAGATATAGGAATAAGGGGATTGAGCAGGGCGGTAGCAGTGAGATAGTTCTCAGCTTCTCTGTTGCATTGTTGCTTTTGACTTTGGCTCATTTTGGATCTCAGATATGTGCCCTGCGTCCTTGTGAATATTGAAAGTTCAGGTGCTGTCTGTGCGTGGGCCTATGGAGTAGTTGGTTTGGCAATAGTCAGTTGTGATGTCCTTCACAGATCTAAGATAGGACTGGCTTCTCTTAATGTATATACAGAGACTTCAATGATTAAGAAGGGTGGTGGTAATATTCTGAGTTAGCTTATTGGGTCCTGATTATGATGTACTGTATTACAGTTGCGCCACAAGGCCCCAACTAAGATCAGAGCTGTGTTATTCTAGGCACTGGGCAAACACCTAGTAAGGGACAGTACCTCAGCTTACCATCTCAGTAGACACATGGGTGGGGAGGGCAGGAGGTAAACAGGCACAGAGAAGTGGAGTGACAGCCCAGTGCCCCATCCATTAGCCCATTGCTCCTTCAGACCCTCTTATCTCTATTTCAGTGTGCGATGCCTTTCAGCATTTATTGCTGCCCCTCTCTCTCTCTTCTCTGGCTCTGTGTGTCTGGCTCTCTCCTCTGTTGCACCAATAGAACATCAGTGGAGAATGGCAGCTGAGACAGCCTTTAATATTAGGTCTATCCTAACTGTAAAAAAGAAAGAACGGTAACTAGTTTAAGGTGGAGGCAATTTCTTAGTTGCTCTCCTGCCTCAGCTCACTAATGGGTTTTTAAGGAAAGGCCCCAAGATGGTGTTGCTAAACTGGAACACAGCAGCTTGAGTGTGCAAAGTATGCAGATTATACAAATACATACAATGAGTGATCGGGAGCATGCTGGCCGTCCCTTCCAACTCAAAAGATTCAGTGAGTTTGCAGCTAAGGATGACAACATAAAGTTAAAAAAGCCTGTCTTTCTCTCGCAGGGAAAGCAAATCCACTTTTTATCCCAGAAACCTTATTCTTTTTTATGATGTTGACATTTAAAAAATACTTTAAAAGAAGATAGGAAATGGGCTCTGTTTGAGAGGACTAGTGGAAACAAGTCTAAAGATAGCCGCTTTCTTTTGTTTATTTCATTCCTTCTTCCTTCAGGCCCCTGCGTCTGCTGGGCAATATTCAGTATCAGTCAAATTCAGTGTGTTTTATGCTTTTTGCTCTCATCCTTTGAATGTGGTCATCAAATCCGATACCACCTACGCAACTGATGTAAATGAACAATGTCAATCAGTGAAAGTGGAAATGCAAACTTGTCCTCACCCTTTTCTTTCCTTTGCCCCATTGAAAATAGAACTTGAATTGTAGCGATAGAAAGGAACTTGTAACACATTAAGCAGCATACAGATTAATTACACTTTTTTATCATTACTGATAGCACACTTTCTCTCTCTGTTATGGCCACGTCTTCCTGTCACGAAGGACAAGGATCCAATCACAGATTCTGGAGTGAGTGGCTCCCTAGAAGGATCTCCCCTTCCCCCAAGCAAGTAGTCTTTTAGCTTATAGAAGCGGTTTACTTCACCTCCGCTCCCCTCCTGTCCTCATTTCTAGCAATGTCAATACTTTATGAGGCAGCTAGACTTACTCCCTGAAAATTCCTAGCTGAGCTCTTAAAAATATTTAAGCAATAAGACACAACAGGCAGTGCATTTCTGAGCAATTATTGCACACCTCACATGGCAGTAAAGGGCATTGGCCAAAGGACAAAGCAACCAAGAAGTGCACTGAATCCCCAAGAAATGCACACACTGAAGACTGCTATTAAGCAATGGAATTATTGAGGGAGGGGGCTGGAGGAGAGGGAAGGGAGCAGGGGTGACACAGACCAGAAGATTTATAGAGTGTTGTAGAAATAAATATATCACTGACAGCCCATCATACGTTCCTTTTGTGCTTTTGCTAAACTTGAAAGCCACTGCAGAAGAATATATGTGATCAAAGGAGCTTTTTAGGATCAGCTAGTTAGAGAACCTCAGCCAGATTTGTTTCCTAACCCTGAAGTTAAACCTAGGAAGGATGAATTTTGCCCCATAAAAAGATTTATGCCATGGCTGAATTCGTCCCATCAAATGAATAATATAATCAAAGTCTTTTGTCCACCTAGCTTTTGTGATTAGCACATGAGCTTCTCAGTAGCAGCAATGCTGACAAAATGCACAAATCCCGATTGTATTGAAGTCAGTGGCAAAGTTCCCACTGATTGCAATGAGAGCAGCACCAGGACTAATTACAAGAGGTTCTAAGTATCTGCAGCTCCCACTGACATCAACAATGGGAGTAAACTCATAGCACCTGTTAGGATGAGGCCTGAAATCCTCACCTGTCTTTTCAGTTGAATTAGCCACTCAGAACAGCTATAAACAAAAGGTTGATTCACATGGCTCTTTTTTAATTGATTATCAGGGAGCATCTAAATCCTTTCTCATCTCTTTTCTTTATTGTTTCATGCTTAAAATCTGAAAAAGTAAGATTAAATTATTTTGTGTAGGAAACTATTATTCCATATATTGGGGACGTACATTTGTAATATTAAATGTAACACACCTACTCCCTCCGGCATATAGAAAGGCATGTACATCTATAGGTGTGTACATAGAGAGCTTTCCTGTTCAGGTAAATGAAGCAGGATCACACCTTTAATGAACATGTGTTCCTGCCTTTGGAAACGGGGCTTGCTGGATTCCCTGAGTTTCTTTGCTTTATTGATTCTCAAGATTCTGCACTGTGGCTGTGTTCCAATTACCAACGTTCAGGGTCCCTCCAGTGCCTTTCCTTAATTGTTCACATGGTTTGCTCTTGAGCAGCTGTCCCACACAGAACACTTTGCCTCCACAGCATTCCCCACCTCTGACAGCGTAAAGAAATGAATCATAGAACAGATCTTCAGCTGGTATAAATTGGCATAGCTCCATTGAGTTCAGTAGAATTTATACTAGCTGAAGACCTCTGTGCTGTGCAGAAGGCTGTGGCCCAGACTTAGCAAAGTGTTTGAGCATGTGCCCAACTTTAAGCATGTAAATTGTCCCCTTGACTTCAATGGGACATAAACGTATGCTTAAGTGCTTTGTTGAACAGGGGCTTACACCACCAGGCCAGAGGAATGCCTCTCTGTCCCTGGTTGTGTGTGAACATTCTGATCACTGCAGAATAGTGAAACACCTGCATTACTGTAGTATCCTATTGAACTCTTACCCCAGCTGGAGCCCTGATACACAAGATGAAGTTAACTAGGCTATGCCAAGTAATAAGCATGTATGTTTCAGTCAGAGAACTGAGACCTGCTTTAGCTTTCTCAGGTGCGGAACATGTTCCAAACTATTATCTTTCACATCACCCTTCAGCAATGTGAAGTAAGATACTGTAAACTGGCAAACATTGTTCTAACACTTGTAACACTTGTATAAACTCCATTGTAGTTCCCTACTTCCCTGCAGCAATGTAAGTTCTTCACTCTAGCCCTGTGTACAAAGGTCTGAGACAGATCACCTGATTTTCCTAACACAATGAACACATTCTTTCTCTCCTGTTGGAACCCGTTGCTTGCCCATGATTTATTGGGTATTCATTGTTGCCAGTGATTTATATTTTCAAACCTATCTTGGATGCATTTATGTTGCTTCAGTGAGATACGGCAAATGTCTTTTGGATAAAACATTCTCTTTACAATTACTTGTCTTCTGAATTAAATATGCCTCTTTAGCACCAAATCTGGTTCACCCTCCTCACATCAGTTCTCCCAAGGACTTCATGCATAGGTGAGACCAGCTGATTTGGCCCCCAGTGATTACTCCAATGGGAAAGTAAAAGTATTTTGTTTTATTTGTAGGTAAGTTACAAGCCTTTTTTCGGATCCACCCCTCTCCTCTTCCTAATCTCTTCTGAGTTCAAAAGTTGAGATGATACCTTATGTCAGGTAAGCCACTCATGTTCTAAATAGCTGATCTTGCCTTTGTGCAAGACTGCATTGCTTGCTGCTATACAGATTAGTCTAAATCAACTAGATGTCCTTTTTTCTGATCACTTACCATCAAAGGGATGACCCTGAATTCCTCCCATTGATTTTAGTTGGAGTTTTGTTTTGTGTTAATGACTGAGGTGCCCTACGGAGACAGGCCAGAGGTCACAGCATGACAGGCATACCTACCTCAGGTTCCCCTTTCAGAGTCCCCAGAAATAGTCCAGTCTTCTTGAGCATAAGTATAGCCCTTGTGGGCTTCACTTATGTAAGTCCCATGCTCAGAACCATAAGAAAACAAGATCCAGCACCAAGTACCACAACCATAGTCCTGACACGACATCAAGGAGAACTCCTGCAAATCTCACCAGGTCCTGGCTCTCTGGTATCCCTCATCACACCTCAGTCGCAGCCTTCACCTCTCTCTGGCTCCCTCTGCTGCTCATGGCCTTCAGCCTTCTGTGGCCATGACACTCTGACTCAAGGAAGACCACTGGCTTCCTAGCCCTTTTCAGGCCCCCAGCCCTGGCTTTGGCTCTTAAAATTTAGCCCTGTGCTGCCTTCCTGATAAAGTCTCCCTCGACCTCCTCCAGTCTCCTTTTCTCAGATTCTCCCTGATCCCTGATAACCCAGGAGCTGCTCCACTCATTTAATTGGCTGAACTGGGAGCACCTATACTGTCAGGGGTGCTGGACTTGGATGCTTAAGGAATTTAGGCTCATGCCCAAGATTAGCTAATTTGCATGTTTTTGGAAATTGATCAAAAAGTAGCCACACTCAGCCTTTGGTGTGGTTCAAACCTGTGCCTCACCTTCTTGAGAGTTTGGATTAAGTTATTAATGAACACTGAGAACCCATTCAAGGCAATAACTTATCCCACAGATAGCACCTTCCTTTTTTTCATGACTCTTTTGGATGCTGGCTGTAATTGCAGAACACTGTATGTCCTCCTGATGGATAACAGAGCTGTGAGCGCTTGGGGAAAACAAACAAGCACTTAAAACAAAACATGCTTGTGAGCCTTAGGAGAGCCTTATTAAAGCAAATGGAAAAGAGGGAAAAATGAAAGCAACCAGAAAAAACTCCTCCAGTTTGAGAAGGAGAAGAACAATACAGGGAGAGGGAAAAAAATGCCACCCATGCTGTGGTGTCCCAATGCCCATAAGGCATTGTGTTTCCATGCTGCCTTTTTACCACTTGCATCCTTGTGTGCACCAGAGATGCTGTTACTAATCTTTATGGGAGACATTACCTATGCAGTCATATCACAGAGCAGGATGGCATCCTTTTTATATAATTTGGATTGAGACAGCTAATTCAGGGTCCTGGGCACTTCACGATGCCAAGTACTCCAGAAGCTGCACCCCTTGGCTGTGGCCGTATGCCCAGCTAGAGTGGCAGACTCCTCCCTGAAGATAGGCAGGGTCAGCATCATGGGACCCCCTGCAATACCACAGTAGCTGAGGTGTATCTATTTGGATGGATGGAATGGGCCCCACTGGACTCTTCACTGACCGTCACTCTCACACTGCTCTGCTGGGTGCCCCTAAATCAGTGGGGTTTGAAGTTAATAAACTACTGAGATTCATGTTCAGATCACTCAGATTTATTGTTTCAGGCTCTCTGCAGACTCAGGCAGTTACACTTGCCTCCCTTTTTCAAACTTTTCTGCTAAAGGGCTAGAACCTAGAAACTTTTTTAAATGAAAGCTGAGATTTTTACCCTCATTAGTTGAGTCCAGGAACAGCAGGGCCATAGGCACGGGCCTATCATACCTGTGACTTAATCCAGCCTTGCACTGAGATATAGATGATTTGCTCTTTAAAGTGTATATATATATTCAACAAGTCAGTTAATGAGGTTTCACTAAATTTGGAATCGGATAAATTTAGGATTAGCATCCAAGTTTGGGATGATTGTTTGAACTTCTGACCCTTTTTAATGTTACTCTTTTATGAGTTGCAGCTCCTTGTGCCATTTATCATCTGAAATTAGGGGAGAAGTTGCAGTATATAGGTACCCTGAGCTTTAGTCTCTGGTTGCTTCAAGGAGATTACTAGGTGCATGGACTAGACCATGGGCTAGTTGCTTGAGAAATGAAGGCGGAGATGTGGCAGCCCAAGGAGCAGGGGAATTAGTTCAGTCAGTGTTCTGATGGGGTTACATTCTGCAGCCCTTACTTATGTAGATATGCCTGTCCCCACAAACACTTCCACTGAAGTGAGCCCTCTTGATCAAGTTCTGCTCACCTTGAGTGGGAGCTGCAGAATTGAGCTCTTGGATGTTTCTATGACACTTATTACCATAGGACTAGATTGTGACTTTGGACAAATGCTGAACAAGGAGGGGTGAAGCTTTGGCTGCACTGCCCCAGTAGTAACCCTGGAAGGAAGTGTGACTCAGACCCTCTTTGACCCATAATTCCTCTTTTGCTCCTTCCTTGCTCCAGGGGTAGAAATATTTGGCCTATACTAGCAGCAGATGACGGTACCTTGCTGACAGAACAGCTGTGCTATCCAGTGGATGGGGGAGAAGTGAAACCAAGACAAGCCATTGCCCATCCACTCCCTGCCAACCGGCTCTGAGGAAGTAAGCAAAGGCACAGCACCCTCTTATTCCTTCGTGCCTGGAGTCAAGGTCCAAGTGGCCAATAGAAGATAAAAGCTGGGGTTCTTACTCCCTTGCACTAGCATAAAGGCTAATTCATAGCTTAGCACATTGTATCTAAGCATTTTCCTGCTGCAGGTCTGAATGGCCAAACCATATGAAATAAAATTAGATCCAGTTGATGTAAATTAGATGTAATTTCTAAAATTCACTTTTCAATGGCAAATAATTATTTTCAAGTTATCATGATCGTCCTAATAATGTCCAGCCAGGAAGGACAGATAAGGTCCATCAGCTCCTCTCACTTGCCCTTTCCTCATCCTAGATAATCCTTGTGGGGTGATAACAAATGCTAATGCCCAGCTTGTTGTGATTTATTACTAAAATAAAACCACATGAGGATATGATTCTTACTTTGTGACTATATCCTGCAATTGTACTTATCGGTAGCTATCATCATCCTGATTGTCTCAAGAAAATGAAAAGATCTCTTAGGTGTAATGTCAGTTTATTTTATTTTGCTCTAACACCCTCTTACCTGAAATGAATCTTAAAAATCCATCAGATGGCAGTCACTTGTAATATTTTTGAATAAAGCCATTGAACTTAAGCTCCTGTAAAACCTACATGGCAGTTTCTTTCTTTTAATATTGTTGTTGCATGTTAGAATATCATATTTAACATTTTTTCTTGCAAGGCTTTCAAGTATTATTTCTCAAAATGTGTTGGAAAGGTGAAAATGATAATTAAATCTTATCTCAAGTGTAATGTTATGATTATATAGTACTATTCCCCAGAACTATGGTTTTGAAATTGTTGTGGGCTGTGAGCAGCTCTCCTGTGTATAGATAGCTCTGGAGAAAGTGCTAAAACATGACTTTGTACTCCAGTTACTTTTATATCAGGATTTGAATGAACTTCCAGTCTGGGAACCCGCCCCCCCCTCTCATTCTCTTCACCAGTGCCACTAAATAATTACAGGTACATTAAAAAAGACACATCCTGATACATAAATACCATTAAGATTTGTCACAAATTTGTCAAAAGCCAGGGAGTTCAAAGTTACCAGCGAAGCCTCTCTTCTAAATTCACTCTGAAGTGAAACAAATGTGTATCCACAACAAAAACCTTCCTCTGACATGAATTCAGTCTGCAGCATCAGCCTCAACTGTGAGCCTCTTGGCTTTTTCTTTGTTGCTGCTACAGCCACAGGGTTAGATTGTGGTTGCAAAGACACAGTCTGGGGTGGATGAGTGTGGGTGGGTGTGTATATAGAGAGGCCCTGGCTCAGCAGGAGCGCCTCACAGCATGGAATCTGCCTCAGATACAGCGCCTCTGGGCAGCATGGAATCTGCCTCACATACAGCACCTCTGGGAATGCTGGAGGAATATGAGCCAGAGCAGGCCCTGCTACCCCCTTTGAAAGTATATGCTTCCCTACCAGTCCACGCTGACCCAATTCCAGAGGCACATGCAAAGTGTGTGGCATGTCTGATGGGATGAGAGGCCCCAAACTTACCTCATCCCTGTACCAGGCCCCACTGCATGTCCGTGTACATATATATAGAATTTCTTTTTTAAAATATATTTTTTCTCCTTTTATTGTAGACGTTTATGAAGGTTGTTTTAACTCAAAGTGCTTTACATTTTGAGAGATTTTAAATTGTAGAACACATATATCTTTTAAGTCTCCCAAGGAAATGCATGTTTAGGCAGGGTTGAGTTTATGTATTGGGTCATATTTTCTCTTTCTTTCTATTACCTTGTGCAACTCTGTAATTGCATAGGTCTTCCCACTGACCCTAATGGAAGAGTTCTCCATTCATAAGGAGAGAAGATCAGATCTCCATTCTTTCCCTAATATTTACCCAGCACATGATACTGGAGCCATTTTAGTTTTCATAGTTTTTAAATGTTGCTCATGGGGGTCCTGATCCAAAGCCCATTGAAGTCGAGAGTTTTGCCATTGACTTAATGGACTTTGGGTCTGCCCCTTGGATAGCTTTGTGAGGCTGTCTTCTAATTTTTGCAGCTGTCCTTGGGGGCATAAAGGAAGAACTGTCTCACAGTGAGTTCAGTACATACATAGTGTGTTATTGATTATTTATGGTAACTTCTGCAAAATTTCAAACAGGAGGGGTTAAAAATCAATGGCACGATGTGACACTATCTCGAGAAATTGGCTTTTAAACAGCTTTAAAGCAACAAAGGACATTTGATATTTTTCATTTGAAGGGCAAACTTCCCTTTTATCCTCAGCATTCCAGGCAGAATAGTGTCTTCGTGCCGTAGCAAAACTGTGCTAAAAATCCCAATGACACTTTTTCTATTCTTCTTGCAGAAGAACATGTAAAGTAATTGCCATTCTAAATGAAATGACTCAGTCATGTTTTTATATCCATCCATCCATCCATCCATCCATCCATCCATCCATCCATCCATCCATCCACATGCCCTGACACACTACTCTATGTTATGAAACAATATCTGGGAGAGGGTGGCAGGGTGGGGGGGACGGGTTTGAAGAGGCAAAACATCTTTTAAAAATATCAAAATATTTTTGAAGTAGGTGAATGAAAAAAACATCTGCCACAACTTTCTTCTGTCCCTCATTTTTAAAACTGTACAATGGCATAAGTATCCTTTGTTACCTGGTAACTTAGTGAAGCCCAGCTAGACGCATGTTTAAACTCTGAGCAATTATTTATTAGTTCTCTTTGAACCCCCTAGGAAGGAAGGTTCATGGTGGAAATATGGACAGGCTGCTCTACACCTGCGCCAGTGGGCTTTGATATAATAATATTAATAGCGTAATGGGCCTAATTTAGCACTGACTTACATCCCATGCAACCCCACAGAAGTCAGCTGGTCAGATCGTGTTCTCAGTTACACCCGTCCAAATTCACAGTAAGCCTAATCTCTTTAATGGCTTCAGTGGAGTTGCTGCCAGTTTTCACCGTGTGTGATCAGATCCCTGTGCCTGCATGCAGCCACACTCCTTTCATATGGATCAGCTTCCAGGACAGAATTTGACCCATTTGACTTAAATGGGATGGCACAGCCCTAGAGTTAAGTTTACCTCTTACTTTACTGTGTCAAGAACATTACCATATTATTGAAGTACAGATTTAGGGATGCTGGGGAGCTGTACGTGTTTTAAAAAGACTGAGATTTTGAAAGCTACATTTATTTTTTACAAGGTATTTCTTTACTGTGATACAAAGTATAACACAGGTATGACTAAAAGAAAAGGAGGAGTTGTGGCACCTTAGAGACTAACCAATTTATTTGAGCATAAGCTTTCGTGAGCTACAGCTCACTTCATCGGATGCATTCACTGAGCTGTAGCTCACGGAAGCTTATGCTCAAATAAATTTGTTAGTCTCTAAGGTGCCACAAGTCCTCCTTTTCTTTTTGCGGATACAGACTAACATGGGTGCTACTCTGAAACAGGTATGACTGATTTCCTTAAATGTACCTGCATGCAGATTTCAGATACTGCTTTGCTTTAGAGTACACACATCCTCCCCCTTTCACTTTCCTCCTTGCCCTGTCTGGAGAGATTTAGAAATAAAGCTTACATAAAAGGCCCCAATCAGAGTGATGCCTGGTCGTTCAATTTCTCAGCATCAAATTATCTCTGTAAATAAGGTTGATGGAGCACAAAATGGAAAGTTCTTAGTCAATGGATTCATTCCATACTGTGACAACAAATGAAAAAAAATGTTCTGTCTCGAAATGAGGCCTTTGGAAGAAGGTGCTGAAATGATGGCCTTCCTAGAGAAGGACAGGTCAGCTGTGACATTGGTTTTGGCCAGAGTCATAGCTGACAAATTGCTGGGCATCACATCTTTCTCACTCTGTGTAGATGTGAGCATTATTCTTTTTCAGCAACACAAATGTATAATACGTAAATCAGGGCACTGTGTGTGTGTGTGTGTGCTTGTGGTCCTATCTTTTTCAAACTATTAAAGAGAGCTAGATAGATTATGGAGGCCTCAATAGTGACTACATAATGGCTGCATTGAACTTTTCACTTAAAGCAGAATTAAAATCCCTCTGCTTCACACTATGGCACTATAATTAAATTGTAATGTAACATGATTATTGTTCAAAGGACAATCGAATTTTCCTTGAGTATTTTTTATAAAGCAGGCCCTGATCCTGCAAGCTGATCCTTGTGAAATCAGTATGACATGGAGGTCTGGCTGCATAGAGTTGGTGTAGGGCAGGGGCAGCAGTTATTCAGAGTTTTCCAGAAAACAATTAAAACTCCCTCAGTTTTGAAATTTAGCCCTGATAGTCTCATTTATTTTTGTTTAATAAACCACAGTCGCTGTAATCTCAACATTGGTTACATGTAAATTTCCATTTTACGAGCCACTTTTATAACAGGATATTCTCCTTATTTGTCAGAGCTTACTTCATGTATGCTAAAACTTTCCAATGCTACCATGTATTTCCAGTCCCTAATGCTGCTCAGCGTTCCATGACGCACACCTCCAGTTCTTCACAATCACCTGGACACACACCCCTTATTCCGACAAAAGAATATTTTCACTAGAAATAATGCATCATAGACTTGAACAGCAAAAGCATGTCTGTCAGTAAACTCTTTGTCTTGTTCAGGGAGGAAGTGGGTAGAACTGATTTAAATATGGTAAAAAATGAAAACTACTCTTAAATTTTATTTCTTTTTCTCAAGAATTGAGAAATGCTGACAAATTTGTCAATATCAAATAGCCAAAAAAAAAAAAAAGCCCACTTTGGAGATGGAAATGTGAGCTGTGGGTGTGGGCTGAAAGCTGTGGGTTTGTGTGGGAACTGAGAAGACTGTACATGTGTATAGGGGGTTTAGATGGTAAGAAGGGGATGTTAGTTTTGGCTTCACCGATGCTTTTCTTTATTTGTAGTCATTGCTGTGAGAGATTCAAATGAGCAACCTGAACCCTAAGTTAACCACCAAGTTCTTTGTGAGGGAATATAGATACACAGATTTTACATTGCATTCAAGAGACTTTTCACCCCAAATTGTAGGCGGCACTTGTGAGGTTTGGTTGTGGATGTCAGCTATGACACAGCTGCAGTCTTGCAGAGAATGACAGCTTTGTGGTGCTGCAGGCTCATTCCTTCAGAGCTCTGGTTCCCAGTGGGGTGGTGCTGCAGTACTGTTGAACTCCTAATCTCCATGTGCACCCCAATTCTGCAGCTCACTATTATTGACTATATTTGTTTATGAGCTGACTTGACATATAAGGGAGTTCTGTGATTTTTTTCACTGGTTCTAACACATACACCCCTCTTACATGGAGATATATTTAAATCTGTTTCAGAAGCACTTTCTCTTTGTTTTCAAGGCATAAATGTTTTTCTCGTTCCTCACGAATAGCTGTACAAAAGAAGGAAATTTATATTTAATGAGGGGCTATCTCCTGTGTTTACAAATCCTTGCATGACGAGTCTACAGCCCCAGCTCATGGAGACTTTCATACTCTAATAGGATTTACCTTTACAAATATCTGAAAACCTTTTAAAGCAGAGATTAAATTGTTTAGCTCAATATTTAATCTGTTACTTCCTCTTTAAAGATACCCAGTGGAATTTGTCATACATTGAGCTGATACACGTGATATTGATCAGTCATAAACATAAAATAGAGAAATCTCAGGAAGTCCTCCACAATCCTTTTCTATTTAATTAAATTTTGATCTGAACTGCTTTTTGATTAATTTTCTTATTTGTAAGTATGTGAATTCTGGGGGCCAGCAAGTTTCTTAAGTTGCCTAGCATTGGTCTCTGGTGAGTGGCTTAGCTCAAGAACGGTATGATTGCATTTTTATGGTTTTCAGATATTTAATAGCTTCTTCCTGTCATTTTCTGAATGAGTGAATAAGGTTTAGCCCTCTGGGAGCTAGCACAGCATCGGAGAGTGGAGAAAATGACTCAGATCTGTGTTCTTGACTGATTGCCTTAGTCTTAATTGTTCTCTTAATTAGCTGCAGTAGCAACTGCATCTGGGGAGAGATCACGGTATTGGTAAACAGCACCACCTTGGAGCTCTGTGTAATGCCTTTTGGAAACGTGACAATGAGCTCTGAACACACTTGTATGTCCACTGAGACAGAAAGCTGCCAAATCTTCAACCCCAAAAGCCTTTGGTCTCATCGTGTGATCTGTCACTCCGGTCCTCAAGACACAGGCCTCCAACTGTTTGTTCTTAAACAAATTAAGCTTTAATATGCCAAAAAGCTAGTTTTATTGAGCAGAATTAAAGAAGACAACAATAAAAAGGGGCAGCGGGCTGGTGAAAACTCAAGGCATTTTCCAGATTAAAAATGGGATTTAGAAGCACCCTGGTGAATAGGATCACAGTTTGAAGTGGCACTTCACACTGTTGTGAAGTCACAACCAAATAAAGAATGGAAATGATACAGCACTACTTAATCCAAGAATCATATAAGACCCAGCCTAATGCAGTGGATAAAATCAGAAATCATCTGTGAGGGGTGTAGATTTAGAGTTTCTGCCTGCTTGATACCACTAGAGATGGAAGGAAACCAAAATCTTTTGCCTAACCCCTTTTGGGGAGGGTTGGAATAAGAAGAACTTGGATCAGAGCCACCTCTGGATTTTGTGTTTCAGGAAAACAACACAGTTGATGAGATTTTGCTGTGAGATGAGACAGTGGCCCTCCACATGCCAGGCTCATTCACTATACAACCATGCCTCATTCACCATCTAGCCTGCACACTGAGTGTCTGATTCATTGCTCATTGAAGCTAATACGGATCTGAAGTGGGTGCTGGATCAAGGTCTGAGTGAGACATTGATTCTGGGGAAGGGGTCAGAGATAGAGAGTATGTGGTCATTTAATTAAATGCTACTGTAGTGCATACTCACGTGGTGGGTGGGTGGGGTAAATTAAAGTTATATGAGCAAACAATTCTGCGATTTCTTAACTTATTTTGCACATTTCATTCTGTTAAGGTAGTTTTTGTATGTGATTTCCTAGGTTATTTATCTATTTGTATTGTGTAAAGGAGAACCATACAGATTCTATCATGTGTGATTGTTTGCTAGATGCCCTTCAGTGTTGGAAGGTATCATTTTGTCTACTCATTCACACATGATTAATGATTAAACTGTTCATACTATACTATATAAACAAAATAAAACCAAAACAGATGAAAAAAAACCCCAGAGTCAGTGGGTCAGATTCTGACTAATACTAATACAGATACTAGCCTAAATCCTGAGTAGCTCCGTTGACTTTAGTGGGGTTATTCCAGATTTACACTAAAGTGAATAAGATCAGAATCTGGTCTAATGTAACTTTTTCTTTAAACTTCATTGATGGAATCATATATTCTAAAGGCAAAATATTCTTAGCTGGAATAGTCTTTCTAGTTTACTACTTTTGTCACCATACTATATTTACAACTGTCCTTTCTTTTATCATACAGTATTGATAAAGTTAATTTAGATATGTATGGATTTAGCTATCATTTGTCTAGCTGGGTCAAGAACACTTTTGTTGGCAATAGGATTGGATAGCAGCATTTAAGGTTCTAAGTTCTTGTACATCAGTAAGCTTGGGTATACATCTTGTGTTTGAACAGAAAAGTTTTATTGGCCTAATTTTTCTTAAATTTAGAGTATGGCAATAATTCATACAGACTGGAATGGGGGGGAGTGGGGGCACTACAGAAAAAGTAATATTGTCAACCCCAAACATTCAAAAATGATGAGATTGGCTTAAAAACATGACACTTTAAAAGATTGCAGTCCTTTTTATTTGCTTTCTGGTTTTGAACCTTTAGGATACACTTGGGTCAGGTTTTCAGGCTTTTCTCTTCAGCCATATGGGCTTAAAGATTGACTTTAAGTTGAGAACACCCAATAGATAAAGTTGTGATAAAGAGTTTGCAACCTCTGCAAAAGGTAGGGAGTTAAATATGAGGACTGGGCTGGGGACATATATGTGCACCTTCTTGCATGTTGCAGAATTCCATTCTGCAGGAGCTCCGGGCCTGGCAGTGAGCAGTAGATGAAGAGGGAGCAAGATGTGGGTGAACCTGTTCTCCACACTTTTTTCAGAACCAGCCATGGAAGAGCCCACAGAGGCTCCTTTAGTCATTGGGCTAATGTAGCCTCTGTTAAGCAGCTGTATGTCACCACTTCCCCGAAGTATTGCTCAGGATTTGCCCCTGTATGAGGTCTAGGCCTGACAGGCTTTGTAGGCCTCATGAGGGAAAAGATCAGTGAAAGGAAGTTCATTCTTGGGTCTCTTTCCATCACCATAAGATCCTATTTTGTCTTTTTATGGGCTCTCAAATGCTTTCTTGGCTGGAGAAGTGGCCTTCTGCTTTGTACTTTGCAAGGAATTACAATATGCATACCTCAACTCTCACCTGCAGTGGCTACTTCACTGTCAGTGAACCTAAAAATCAGAGTAAATTGGAATGGCTGCCCAGAGCTGTGGTACAAATGAGTCATCAGAAGAAAGGATGTTGTGGGTCCCTGTTAGTCTGCTAATGAACCAGAGGCCTCCAGAATAGAAGGTACAGTAGAAGCTAGGGGATAGCATCAGACATTTTTGTAGAAAGGCATTTTCCTTGGCCCCATCTTAAAAATCCTGCTATATCTGATCCCCATATTGTCCTTCTCTTTGAAAGATTAGACACTTTTTGAAGCAAGAAAGCTGTTTTGCCATTGCATGCATGACTGTAGGTGAGCACCAAAAGTCTTTTTGTTATTACCAGAAGTATGGATTTATTTTTATCTAGCTGTGTTCATGTCCACATATAATCTGTTAAAATGTTAATGTATTAAATGTTAATTCTGGCTTAATGTTATTTATGAGTCTAAACTGCATGACTGTCTAATTTACAATGTAAGCTTCTGCTATGTTTTGTACACTGTCAGGCACGTTGTTGTGTTCAATAAATAATGCATTATAATCATCATTAAAATTCTTCTTCCGATTTCTAGCATAGTATTAAAGAAAGATGGAAACTGGTTCTTACACTGGTTTCTACATTTTATGGGTGTCAAAAATGTCACTTTTCAGCATGGTGGCTTTCTTCAGCATTTCCCAAAATGCCAGTTTTCATTAAAAGCTTTGTAGAGTGTACACCTGGTGAGAAGTGCTTCTTGTTATATGAAATGAGCAATGTGGATGTAGTTTGCTTATACTGGAATAACTAGCAATAGATAAATGCCTTTTTGCCAAATTTGTAAACAAGTCAAATACTGCCTGTTGGAAAGTTTGACTCAGACATGAATGTTATTGGGTTCAGACTCTTCTTATAAGAGATTGGGGTGGTGAAAGGGAAGAAGGAAAGAGCAGAGAGGGGGCAGTGGCAAAAAAGCTGAACAAAAATGCTGGTGTAAAATGGAGCAGAGTGTGGGCAGAGTCACTAAATAAAGAAGCAGAGAAGGGAAAGAGAAACTTCTAGTAAAAATATATGCCATTTATAGACCACTCTAGCCTGCATAAAGAAAAGGAGTACTTGTGGCACCTTAGAGACTAACCAATTTATTTGAGCATGAGCTTTCGTGAGCTACAGCTCACTTCATCGGATGCATACCGTGGAAACTGCAGCAGACTTTATATACACACAGAGAATATGAAACAACACCTCCTCCCAGCCCACTGTCCTGCTGGTAATAGCTTATCTAAAGTGATCATCAGGTTGGGCCATTTCCAGCACAAATCCAGGTTTTCTCACCCTCCACCCCCCCACACAAATTCACTCTCCTGCTGGTGATAGCCCATCCAAAGTGACAACTCTTTACACAATGTGCATGATAATCAAGTTGGGCCATTTCCTGCACAAATCCAGGTTCTCTCACCCCCTCACCCCCCTCCCAAAAACCACACACACAAACTCACTCTCCTGCTGGTAATAGCTCATCCAAACTGACCACTCTCCAAGTTTAAATCCAAGTTAAACCAGAACATCTGGGGGGGGGGGTAGGAAAAAACAAGGGGAAATAGGCTACCTTGCATAATGACTTAGCCACTCCCAGTCTATATTTAAGCCTAAATTAATAGCATCCAATTTGCAAATGAATTCCAATTCAGCAGTTTCTCGCTGGAGTCTGGATTTGAAGTTTTTTTGTTTTAAGATAGCGACCTTCATGTCGGTGATTGCGTGACCAGAGAGATTGAAGTGTTCTCCGACTGGTTTATGAAGGTTATAATTCTTGACATCTGATTTGTGTCCATTTATTCTTTTACGTAGAGACTGTCCAGTTTGACCAATGTAAATGGCAGAGGGGCATTGCTGGCACATGATGGCATATATCACATTGGTGGATGTGCAGGTGAACGAGCCTCTGATAGTGTGGCTGATGTTATTAGGCCCTGTGATGGTGTCCCCTGAATAGATATGTGGGCACAGTTGGCAACGGGCTTTGTTGCAAGGATAAGTTCCTGGGTTAGTGGTTCTGTTGTGTGGTATGTGGTTGTTGGTGAGTATTTGCTTCAGGTTGCGGGGCTGTCTGTAGGCAAGGACTGGCCTGTCTCCCAAGATTTGTGAGAGTGTTGGGTCATCCTTTAGGATAGGTTGTAGATCCTTAATAATGCGTTGGAGGGGTTTTAGTTGAGAGTGAGTTTGTGTGTGTGGTTTTTGGGAGGGGGGTGAGGGGGTGAGAGAACCTGGATTTGTGCAGGAAATGGCCCAACTTGATTATCATGCACATTGTGTAAAGAGTTGTCACTTTGGATGGGCTGTCACCAGCAGGAGAGTGAATTTGTGTGGGGGGGTGGAGGGTGAGAAAACCTGGATTTGTGCTGGAAATGGCCCAACCTGATGCTCACTTTAGATAAGCTATTACCAGCAGGACAGTGGGCTGGGAGGAGGTGTTGTTTCATATTCTCTGTGTGTATATAAAGTCTGCTGCAGTTTCCACGGTATGCATCCGATGAAGTGAGCTGTAGCTCACGAAAGCTCATGCTCAAATAAATTGGTTAGTCTCTAAGGTGCCACAAGTACTCCTTTTCTTTTTGCGAATACAGACTAACACGGCTGTTACTCTGAAATCTAGCCTGCATGTCAGCCTAGCTTTTGGATGGTTCTTCTTGCCGTAATATATTGCACAAGCTTCTCTCTAGTTAGATATAATGTTATTCTTCGAAGGGTGGTACAATTTAACAAGTGTATGGGTTTGAATTAGAGGAAAATATTGTCGGCAGATTCAAACTACTTTGAGTAGCCTGTGAATTCAAAAAATAGTTAGAACAGTTTGTATAACCTCAACAATGTCTGCCCATTACTAGATGTAAGATGTTTTAGATAATATGCTACTGCAAAATTGAAGTTTTCCCTCCTAATAATTAAACTCCTCCTCTTTCTCCCTACCTAAATTGAATTTAAAAGAACACCATCAACTTCAATTTTTAAATTTACTTTTTCTTTTGAAAAAACAACAACAACAAAACCTAGTTTCTGAGAGCACACTCTTATAAAAGTATGTATTGAATTTTAAAAAAAATCTTCTATACAAATTTTTACTAGGTGTTTTACTCCGCTATTAATTTTTCTTAATGTTTTTTTTTTTGCTAAGAAACTGCCTGTATAGGGAAACACTAAAACTAAATATCCACACATTGCTGTCAAATGCACAAACTGATAAAATAAAATATAATGGGTTTTTTTTTTTGCTAATTTCTTGCATTTATAGTAATCCTAAGTGTTACCTGGAAGAGTAGGAGGTACAAAACTATTGGAGAAAAATGCTATTTTGCAGTTGATGGAGACCTTTTAGTGACTTGCTCAACACTGGGGATTTGAGCACCTTCCATCAGTACTGAGCTTGCGACTTTGTATGACATAGGATGGTCTATCTAATGTACTGATATGGCCTCTATTACAATAATGTCCAAGTCCCTCAGTCTTTTATGCATTTATCCTTCGAACACCCCATGGAGGTTGGTATTTTTATTTCACAAATGGGGAACTGAGGTAAAGAGACTAAATGACTTGCCCCAGGTCACACATGAAGTCTGTGGCGGAGCAGAGAATTGAACCCAGGTCATAGAATCATAGGGTTAGAAGGGCTTGCAGGGGTCATCTAGTCTAACTCCCCCACCAAAATGCAGGATTTTTTTGTCTAAACCATCCAGGACAGATGGCTATCCAGCCTCCTTTTGAAAACCTCCAGTAAAGAAGCTTCCACGACCTCCTGAGGCAGTCTGTTCCATTGCCCTACTGTTCTTACAGTTAGGGAGTTTTTCCTGATATTTAATCTAAATCTGCTGTGCTGTAGTTTGAACCTATGGCCTCTTGTCCTGCCCTCTTGGCAAGAGTGAACAATTTTTCTCCATCTCTTTTTATGGCAGCCTTTCAAGTACCTGAAGACTACTATCATATCATCCCTTAATCTCCTCTTTCCAAACCAAACATGCCCAGTTCCTTCAGTCTTTGCTCATATGGTTTACATTCCATCCCTTTGATCATCTTTGTTGCTCACTTCTGGATACTTTCCAGTTTCTCTAAATCCTTTCTATAAATTGGTGACGAAAATTGGACACAGTACTCTAGCTGGGGCCTAACCAGCACAGAGTAGAGTGGTACTGTTACCTCCTGTGACTTGCATGCTATGCCTTGGTTAATGCAACCTAAAATTGCATTTGCTTTTTTTGTAACAGCATCACATTACTGACTCATGTTGAGGTTGTGATCCACCACAATGCCCAGATCCTTCTCAGCCCTGCTGCTGCCACACCAGTTATACCACATTCTGTATTTGTGCATTTGTTTTTTCTTCCCTAAGTGTAGCACCTTACATTTGTCTTTGTTGAATTTCATTTTGTTGTCTAGAGCCCAGTTCTCCAATTTATCAAGATCCCCCTAGATTGTAGCTCTAGCCTCCAAAGTATTGGCAACCCCCCCGGTTTTGTGTCATCTGCAAATTTGATCAGTATGCTCTCTATTCCTACATCTAGTCATTAATAAAGATGTGATAAGATAAAGATCCACAGAATAAATCTCTGTGGATTCCCACTTGAGACCTCCTTCTAATCCAACACCTCATTAATAGTTACTCTTTGTTTGCCATTGTTTAACCAATAATATATCCACTTAATGGTAGTTCCACCAAGCCCGCATTTCTCCATCTTACTTGTCAGAATGTCATGTGGGACTGTGTCAAAAGCCTTGCTGAAGTCCAGGAATATTATGTCCACTGCATTCCCCCTATCCATCAAATCAGTTACCCTGTCAAAGAAGGAAATCAAGCTGCTTTGGCATGATTTGTTCTTGGTAAATCTGTGCTGGCTGCTAGTGATCACCCTGTCATCCTCCAGGTATCCACAAATTGAATGTTTTATATATTGCTCTAGTAGCTTCCCAGGCATGGAAGTCACGTTGACTGGTCTATCGTTTCCTGGCTCCTCCTTTTTCCCCTTTTAAAAGATGGCCACTATGTTAGCCCTTCTCCAGTCTTCCAGGATCTCTTCTGTCATCCATGAGTTCGTAAATATTATTGCCAGTGTTTCTGAGATTTCTTTAGCTAATTATTTCAGAATCCTGGGGTGAATAGCATCTGGCCCCACTTATTTGAATTCATTCAGATTGGTCAGAAGATCTCTGACATGTTCTTTACTTATCCCAATCTGTTTCTCTTCCCCTTTATCGTCCATGGTAATTTTGCTAATTGTCCGATCATGTTATTTTTTTGTGAGAAGACTGAATCAAAGTAGGCATTGAGCAGCTTTGCCTTCCTATCATCTTCTGTTAGCAGCTCACCTTCTCCACTGAGCAGCAGACCCACAACATCCTTGATTTTTCTTTTTTTGTCTGACATATTTGAAGTATCCCTTTTTGTTGACTTTAACATTTCTTGCCAGCATGGGTGGCGCGTGAACTGCTGGCTGGGGGAGGTTAGCCCCAGCCCCGCCCCTTCCACCCAAGGCCCCACCCCTTCCACCCGAGGCCCCGCCCCTTCCATGCCCTAGGAACCTACAGCCCTCCCACCGCGTACGCTGGCTCCCGCCCCAGGCTGGCTAGTGCCTGCAGCCCCGCACTAGCCCCATAGTGCCAGGAGGGAGAGCACGAGGTGCCGCCGTAGCCCTGGGAAGGCAAGCAGCATGGTCCCAACCCCAGTAGCCCAGCAGCTCCACCGAAGCGGGGTCCTGGGGGCAGAGTGTGGGTGGGGCCACGCCTGGCTGTTTGGGGAGGCACAGCCTTCCCAGCTGCCAATGCTTGCCAGCTGTAACTCATTGTGTGCCTTGGCTTTCCTGATTTTGTCCCTACACGCTTGCACTATTCCTATGTATACTTCCGTGGTGACATGCCCCTCCTGTATGCATTCCATTTGGTTTTTAGATAGCTAAAAACCTCCTTGTGCAGCCACATTGTCTTCCTGTGGCTCTTATCTTTCCTCTGCATTGGAATAACTTGATGTTGAGCCTCTAGTATTACATCTTTTAAGAACTGCTAACCCCCTTTAATTCCTTTTCTTCCTAATTGGTCTTTCCATGGGACCTTGCCTACTATTTCTCTGAGTTGGTTAAAATCCACCTTTCTGAAGTCCAGTGTCCTTGTTTTGCTGTTCTCATGTCCTCCTTTCCGGAGGATCTTGAATTCTGTCAGCTCATGATCACTTCCTCCCAAGTTCCCGACCACCTTCACGTTTGCAACTAATTCATCCCTGTTGGTCAAAACCAGATCCAAAATGGACCACCCCTTGTTGATTCCTCAACTTTCTGAACCAGAAAGCTGTCTCCTGCAGACACTAAGAATTTGCAGAATGTATTATATTTTGCTGCAATAGTCTTCCAACAGATATCAGGGAAGTTAAAATCCTCCATTAATACTAGCTCATGTGTTAGCGAAACTTGTTACGTGCTTGTTGAATGGCTCATCCACTTCCTCTTCCTGATTTGGTGGTCTATAATAGACCCCCACCATAAGATCACTACTGTTCTTTTCTCTTGTTTTCCTCACCCAGAGATTCTCAGGAGGTCTGTTGCTTACTTCCCCTTGGACCTCGGAGCAAGTGTATACATTCTTGACATACAGTGCAACACCTTTTATCACCATATCTATCCTTTCGGAACAAATTATATCCCTCAATGCTAGTACTCCAATCATGGCAGTTGTCCCATCAAGTCTCTGTGATGCCAGTTAAGTTATAATTTTGTTCATATACCATGACTTCCAGTTCATCCTGCTTGTTCCCCAGATGTGTAAAAAAAGCATCAAAGATGTTTTGCAGACTTCCCTGTTGCTTTTCTTTTTTGCTCTTTTAATACCGTTGTGATTTCTAACCCTTCTCCAGAATTTAGCCCCTTCCCCTTGTCTTCATTAGTTGAGCCTACATGCACATTTGCCGATTTTTGGCACCATCCCCCAATGGACCTAATTTAAAGCTGTCCTTGTCAGGTTAGCCAGACAATGTTCAAAGATGCTCTTCCCAATGTAACCTTCTGCCAGGCCAAGTTGATAGCAGCAAGGGCCGGGTTCAGTACACAGGGGTTCCCTCTCATTGAAGCAAATGCAAAACTGGCTCGAGCCCCCACCCAGTGACCTGGGAAAATCGTACACACCCCCTGGGCGCCTCAAAGAGGCAATACTTCTCCTCTCGCAAGCACAGAGTCTCGGTGTAGCAGAGAATCTTTAATGACATGAGGTAAACGACATCAGTATTAAATTGGGGAAACACCACAACTAGTGTTCATTAACCAAACCATGAGCAAAGACCCACGCCAGCAAAGTGGGCCACATCCTTTCCCTCGGGTTCTTGAGTCCCAGAACCCAAACGTCTCTTGAGTCCAGCAATCCACAAATCACCCAAAGTCCAAAAAGTCCAGCCTCAGAGTTCAAAAGTTCATCTGCATAGTGTTACTCCCCAGTCTGGCTAAAATGTGCCTGTGTGTGGGGAACGAGGTAAGGGGCACCTTACGTGTCCTGAAGCTGACTGCCCCACAGGGCTCTGCTCCGCCGTCTCACGAATGCTCCACTCCACCGTCTCACGAACAGCTCCGCTCTGCTCTGCACAGCTCGCCTTGCCGTCTTACGAACGCTCCGCTGTCTCACAAACAGCTCCGCTCTGCACAGCTCGCCTCGCCGTCTCACGAACGCTTCGCCAGCCTATCCACGAACAACACCACTGCATGCTAGATCTTCCAGCTCCCCACTACTTGACACAGTGCTCAGTGATTTCAGCTCATAGTAGTGGGAGCCTTAGTGCTGGTGCACCATAAGGCCAAAGTGAATTCAGCACAGTACCTGTAGCAAGACTCTTAATAGACCCAAAATGAGCTCTGACATCCCACAGTGGAGAGAGACAGAGGTGCAATTGGTGTTTCAGGCCCTCACAAAGGAGCCCACACCACCAGATACTAATACCTGTCTCAAGCCTCTCTCAATTCACAAAGTTTTGGAACCCATGTCCCTTGCCTAGCGAGTGCTACTTAGTTGATGGTGAGTCCCTCCATCATAACAAAAGGCCAAGTACAGTTCCAAGCACAGTTCCCATAATCAGGGTAAGAACAATTCTTATTCTTCCCGCCCCAATAACAGAGACACTGGGGATCCCACAACAGCCAAAGTGACCATTTGGGCAGTTATGGCCTCATTCTAGACGGGGGTGGGTGTGCCTATGCAAATGAGATCAGCCCGTGAAGTTCTTTTCCACAACTTGCCACACCTCACCACCAGATGTCAGGGTGGAGCTCATCCTGACTCTGCTTACACCAATATTTGAGTGATGGAGCCCATCCCAGCTTAGTAATCCTCTTTCCCGGAACATCAGCTTGCTGTCAAAGAAGCCAAAGCCCTCTTGCCGATACCACCTGTGTAGCTACACAGTTACTTCCATGGTTTGACAGTCCCTTTTCCTTCAACAGGGAGGATGGATGGGAACACAACTTGTGCCCCAAACTCTTTTTTATCCTTTCCAGAGCCATGTAGTCTGTAATGATCTGCTCAAGGTCATTCTTCGCAGTATCGTTGGTCTGTGAGGTCCAGGCTAGGGCTTTACTAATGGACCCTCCTTCCTTCCTTGTCTACTGGATACAGCAGTGAACCTGCATTCATTTCCCAGCTCAGCCAACAACTCCGTGTGTGACTTTGGGAAGTCACCTAATCTACTCTGTGCCTCAGTACCCCAATTGCAAAATGAGGATAGAGCCTCCCTCCTTCACAGGGGAGGGATTGTGAGGATAAAATCTACTAACGATTGTAAGGTGCTTAGATGCTGTTGTGATGAGGGCCATACATACGTGTGGGAGCATGCTGTCAAATTCATTGTGATATGGCCTAGATGTGTTCTGGAGCAGCCTTCAAAAACATTTTCAGGAGAAAGGGATCAGTGTGAAATTCATGAGGACAATAGGAGCTTGGGAGAGTGGTTGTAGACGTATTCTGAGGAGAGAAAAAATAACTGTACCTGGAATGATTTCATGATCCCTGCCTGGAAGAAGAATGAAAAGAAAGACTTTCTTAAACATACAAAGGTATGGTCAAACTTTGAAACAACTGAATATTTATAGTTATTTGAAATCCATTTTCCACATCACTTTGCCTCTGAAATTCCCCAGCTTTCTCTTTATTGTAAAACAATTTAGATTAGATTACAGTTTAAATGACCTCAGTCTCTTTCTGTCCTGTGCTTGACAATGTCTAATAAAATTATACTTACTGACTCATTTTCATTTACACCGTGGCAATAAAATTAGGCATAGTGTAATCTCCATAGTGATTAACCAAAAGAGAAATATGAAGTGCAGGAGACTAGTTTTGAGTGAACAGTTAATTCACAATGAATAATTTATCCAACAAATTGTTTGCAGAGCTTGTGGAATTCTCTCACATTTGTTGATTATATGGTGTTATTTACAAATTTCTTCCATGAATAATTCATGGTTTGCAGGTTCATGAACACGTGGTTGTGAATGTTCACAATTTGAAATCTCTAATTTTTATTGGTCAATTTTGTAAGCGACATAGTACTGTTTTTGTTCCCTAAGTGGATAATTAATGAAACTAACCAACACTGCAATCTGAGAATTTTACAAGCAAATATTAAATTTGAAATGGATATTATGGTGTCCAGGCTTAAAATTTATTTCCATGAACATTTGAGCACATGCATTTTACCATTTTGAATATTTACAGAAATAAAATGTTAAGTTTGAATGCACAAATATCCACAGAAAGCAAATTTCAAATTGTGTATCTGATTGCCAAATATAAAAAAGGTTGGCAGTGCTATTAAATCAAAACTCAAAATGATTGTAGGTAGGGTCAAAACAAAAATTGCTTTTGAATTTAAATGAATTAATAGACAGTGTTTTCCACAGTCTTTTCCGCCCTTTAAGAGTTATATGTTGGTCACCACAAAAGTCAGCATTTGACAGTTGTCTTGGGAATGGTATCAGAGATTATCATCTCTCTCCCTACACTTAGAACAGGAGCTATATATGGTGACTGTGTGGTGACATTTGGCAATGTTGGCTTTACAATGGCTTTTTCTGTACACATGTAGTGAAGGTCTGGCTTCATTAAGTCAATAAGAAAACTCCCATTGCCTGGGGGGCAGGATTTCACCCTGGAGTCAAAGATGGCCTTGGTATGCTCTTTTTTGTAATAATGATGGATGATTTTCTGAGGCAGGCTAACATGGTTTGTTATTTACATCTAAATAGCTCCCAGACTCTCCTAGTCTTAAGAAAAAAACACAGCATTTTACTTAATTTCATGGTAATATTTTCAGTCACTTGCATATTTTAGACAGGGGTAAATGAACCACTGAAGTATCAGGTTCAGTTTGGTTGGATATCCAAAAGTCTGCATGCTTCTTAGAACCTTTCGAGCTCTACCTTCCTGCCCCCAAATGGTATAATTTCTCTCCCAACACTTATCTGCACATTCAGCTCTCCTCAGAACTTCTGTTAGTTTTTGCTAGAAGCTCAGTGATTGATCTTTCATTTCTCATCTCTCAACTGCAGCGTCTCTTAAGGGATTACCAACTATTGTGGTTTTTGGTGCTTTCTTATATTCCATCTCCTGGATTTATGTGATTAGGTGAGAATCTCCAATTTTATTTTTAAAAAAGGTGGCTTGTAGCCCTCATGGTTGTAGATAAATGCTTGAAAATGTGAACCCAAAAGGCCACAATACCAGAAGAGAAATAAGAACCGGGGCTGTCAAGCGATTAAAAAATTAATAACAATTAATTATGCGATTAAAAATTAATTGTGATTAATCACACTGTTAAACCATAATAGAATACCATTTATTTAAATATTTTTGGGTGTTTTCTACATTTTCAAATATATTTATTTTAATTACAACACAGAATACAAAGTGCTCACTTTATATTTATTATTGATTACAAGTATTTGCACTGTAAAAAGAAAAGAAATAGATTAATTGAAAAATACTAATACAAGTACTGTAGTGCAATCTCTTTATCATGAAAGTTGAACCTACAGGTGTAGAATTACGTACAAAAAAACTGCATTCAAAGATAAAACAATTTAAAATTTTAGAGCCTGCAAGTCCACTCAGTCCTACTTCTTGTTCAGCCAATCACTCAGACAAACAAGTTTGTTTCCATTTGCAGAGATAATGCTGCCCGCTGCTTGTTTACAATGTCACCTGAAAGTGAGATCAGGCGTTCTGATAGCACTGTTGTAGCTGGCGTCGCAAGATATTTACATGCCAGATGCGCTAAAGATTCATATGTCCCTTCATGCTTCAACCACCATGCCAGGGGCCATGACGGATTCTGCTCAATAACAATCCAAAGCAGTGCAGACCGACACATGTTCATTTTCATTATCTGAGTCAGATGCTAACTTCATTATCTGAGTCTGATGCCAACTTTTTTGGTGGTTCGGGTTCTGTAGTTTCTGCATCGAAATGTTGCTCTTTTAAGACTTCTGAAAGCATGCTCCACACCTCGTCCCTCTCAGATTTTGGAAGGCACTTCAGATTCTTAAACCTTGCGTTGAGTGCTGTAGCTATCTTTAGACATCTCACATTGGTACCTTCTCTGTATTTTGTCAAATCTGCAGTGAAAGTGTTCTTAAAATGAACATGTGCTGGGTCATCATCCAAGACTACTATAAAATGAAATATATGGTAGAATGCAGGTAAAACAAAGCAAGGGACATACAATTCTCCCCCAAGGGGTTCAGTCACAAATTTAATTAATGCATTATATTTTTAACGAGCATCATCAGAATGGATGCATGTCCTCTGGAATGGTGGCCAAAGCATGAAGGGGCATACAAATGTTTAGCATCTCTGGCATGTAAATATCTTGCAGTGCCAGCTACAAAAGTGCCATGCAAATGCCTGTTCTCACTTTCTGGTGACATTGTAAATAAGAAGAGGGCAGCATTATCTCCTGTAAATGTAAACAAACTTGTTTGTCTTAGTGATTGGCTGAACAAGAAGTAGGACTGAGTGGACTTGTAAGCTCTGAAGTTTTACATTGTTTTGTTTTTGAGTGCAACAAAAAAAAATCTACATTTGTAAGTTGCACTTGCATGACAGACATTGCACTGTAGTACTTGTATGAGATGAATTGAAAAATACTATTTCTTTTATCATTTTAGAAATATTTATAATACAAAATAATATACAGTTTGATTTCAGTTTGCAATGCAGAATATGATATATATGAAAATGTAGAAAAACATCCAAAATATTTAATAAATTTAAATTGGTAATCTATTGTTTAACAGTGCAATTAAAACTGTGATTGATCATGAGTCCCTGAAGGTTTTTCACCTTCCTCTGTAGCATGGGGCATGAGTCACTTGCTGGAGGATTCTCTGCTCCTTGAAGTCTTTAAACCACGATTTGAGGACTTCAATAGCTCAGACATAGGTGAGGTTTTTCGCAGGAGTGGGTGGGTGAAATTCTGTGCCCTGCATTGTGCAGGAGGTCAGACTAGATGATCATAATGGTCCCTTCTGACCTTAGTATCTATGAATCTATGATTAATTTTTTAATCATGATTAATTTTTTTGAGTTAATCGTGATTAATCAACAGCCCTAAAAAGAACCTGAACGTTATTTTTAATATTATCCTGATATTTAAACCTATCTCATGATTTTTTGGGGGCAAAATCGTTATTTTTGAATGCTTGAGGTTTGCAATACTGAAATTAGCCTGTTGCTCCTCTCCTGTTCTTTATGTTGAGACTGGCTGGTTTGCTATCCCTTCTGCTTCCCTAGACATGCCCTGCCCCCTCCAACAACCCTCATGAAGTAGTCATCACGGTGGCAGTTTTCACATGATTGCATTTCCAAGGCCAGGTAATAGAATGTAGCATTCACCAAGGCAGCAAATGGGAGGCATGATAAATACTTCTTCCTATGAAAGGACAAAGTCCACAAACCCAGACAGCACAGTACCTTTCATGAACCTGTGTCCAAAGGTATGTAATCTGTAACCTCCTGTAGGAGCTGTCCTTTTCCTGTTCAGTGCTCCTGGAGTCGCGTAGCAGAACTGGAGCTGCTTGAACTGTATTTTGTGACCAACATTTACAGTGACATCGAGTCTTTTTTCCTCTTTGTGAATTGTCTGCAAGTTAATTGTCTGAGATCTTCAAAGATATTCGTTATTTGTAGCTATTTGCTAGATATTTTGCACAATCTCTGAGTTGTTTGCAGGCGGTTCAGTTGCACTGTTTGCTATTTGTGGTGTGTAATTGAGTATGAGACTCGTTGCTGCTCCCTGATTGGGAGGCATACATTGTAGGACACAGCAGTGTCTTACTGGATCAGTGGCCCATCTAATCCGATATCCAGTGTCCAGAAATGGCTAGTACCAGATGCTGCAAAAGAAGGTGCAAGAAGCCTTGCAGTAGGCAGTTATGAAGTAACTTGCCCATTAAGGAAGTTTCTTCCAAACCCACATCAGTTAGATGTTAGTGTATGTTATTCATATAAGTGTCCAAATATTTTTTGAATCATACTAGTTTCTTGGCCTTAATTATATTTTGTGGCAGCAAGTTCCACTGGCTAAATGTTTGCTGCCAGGAGCAATGTAACAAACGATAAATACTCATATTCATACATGAGTACTCTTGATCTCCTATGTATATCTGTATTTTATGAAGAACTGCCCTGCAAATACTGTTTTGCACTATTTGACCAGCTCTAATTACAAAAAAGGGGATCTGCAGAATAGGATAAATGTATCTGTTCTACTTATTAAGACCCAAACAGAGCTGTCTGGGAAGGACTGCATGGGAATGAGAAGTCAGAAGAGAATACATATAAGAACACATATAAGAACATTCTTTCCCTCAATTTCTTCCCCTTGTCGTTAACCTTCAGGTTTTTATATTGCCATGTGATGTTCTGAAGGCTAAAAGTATAACTAGGTTCAAAATAAGTTCCTGGAGGTTAGGTCCATCAATAGCTATTGGCCAAGATGGTCAGGAAGGCAACCCCTTGCTCTAGGTCCTCCAAGTGCCAGAAGCTGGGACTCGATGACTTGAAACTTCCCAGTTCCGTTGAAGCATCCGGCACTGGCCGCTGTCAGACAGGATACTGGCATAGATGGACCACTGGCCTGATCCAGTATAGCTGTTCTTATGATGGAAGCAGAAGTAATTTATAAAGTTTGTTGCCAAGTCAAGGAAAAGAAACAATGCAAAGTGTCTCAGGTCGGTGGTTCTCAATGTTTTCCATACCAGGGCCTCTCAATCATCTGGCCAGGATTCCCTTCCCTTTTAGCTCTATGGGAAGATCCTTGACGTCTATCTGTGACCTCCCAACAGGTCATGACCACCAACTTAAGAACTTGAGGTGACCAGTCACCATTCTGATTATTATTTTTATTATGGGAGTGCTTAGAGATCAGCACCTTGTGCTAGACACGTACAAACAGAGTGTCCATTCTCCAATGAGTTTACAGTCTAAGTATAACATCAGTGGGAGCAAGTGGATACAGCAGCCAAGAGGGGCACATCAGTTGCTTTACCATTACTGAGCCTTTTGGGGGCATCACAGAAGAGAACAGTTTTAAGGAGGGCAATGAGCTAGCTTTGGGGGCATTAATGGGGAGCTGCTCCCATGTGTGAAGGGCAGTATGGGAGAAAGCACAAAGTTGCATGCTGGAAAAATTTATATATGGGCAAACAAGACTAGCATCAGTTGGGGAACAGTTAACTATATGAATACTTTATGAATATTCAGTATCAGCTATTTGCAAAAAATCTCCAGGCTCAGCTTTTAAGGGATGATGGTGATTGTGGGGTGGTAAAGGTTGCTGGCTGCCCAGATGTGAGAACAGTGTCAGCCCAGGCTTGTTGTCTTTATGTGAACTGAGGATCATGGACCCCTTGAACCTCAAAACCAAGACTCAGTAGAAGTCAGTTTGATCTGAGGTCCACATATTTTGTACAGATTTGCTTTTGAGAAATGGGAGGAAGGAAGGGTGTTAAACATTTTGGTTGGGATGTTTGAAAATGGCTCTGCAGTTGTGTAGGTAGATAGTTGACTCGTCTAGCATGATGACCCTGATAAGCCTTCTCTGAAATTTCAGGGAAAGATTTAACAAATTTTCCACAGTGTCCAAGTTTGAATCCATGATTTAATTCCTTCAATAAAATTTTGGTCTGACTTATGCTGCTAAGGTTTCTCTTGTACTTGATTTTGGAAAGAACAGATGTAGTAAAAGTTGTCTTAAAAAAACACACACTGGACCAAATTCAATTGCAAATGTAATTCCACTCAGTGGAGGCTAGGGATGACTTTGGCCCAGTATCATTTAAATATTTGTGCTGCGACAGCTTTGTGGGTTAGGGGTTATTTTTCTGACTCTATCACTTTAAGGGAAGGGAATTAATAATGTTAAAAGGATTTTTTAAATATATATTATGGAGCTTATGTTTTCAAAAACCCTTCTGGGATATCCTTCCCTCTTTCTTCCTAGCATGCTCTTTTCCCCTCATCCCCCTCCTTCTCTTCTCTCTTGTGTTTTCTCTGTGAGAGCAAAGTAAAAATTAAATAATAGTTGACATCATTTGGTTGGACTTGTGCTTGAGTTCTCTCTATTATTCATGGGATCTTTCTTATTATTTTCCTTTTTCATCTACTGTAATATTTTATTTACTGTAGTGAACTAGATGCCAAGATCCAGCTTGACACTGGTGAGAAACCTGGCATGTTTTCAAGCTATTGTTTTATTGTGGTTGATGTTAACGTCATCAGGGTTTTTCCTCTGTTATTTATTAAATCTTCCCCCACCCCTCATGTTAGGAATACCTTAGAGATGTTAATCCAATGGAAGCTACGTACAGTAACAAATGCACAAAACCATTTTTCACTCGAGGCTTGTCTATGCAGTGCTGCGGTGTGAACTAGAGGTGAAAATTGTAGAGCACTCTCACCTGTTGCCCATGTAGACCGTGGTGGCGTGAACTAAAAGATGCCTAGTACGACTACAGTAATGCGCACCAGATATCTTTTAGTTTGTGTCAGCAGGGTCTACATGGGGCAATTAGAGCGCAACGTGCTAGAGTGCTCTATGTTTCTCACCCCTCTAGTTCACACTGCGGTACAATGCAGACAAGGCTTGTGTTTAAAGAGACGATATCAAGGATAACAGACTCACTTTTTTACTTTTGTCTGTTTTAAAAGTCTCAGAGACTTTAAGGCCAGAAGAGACCATTGTGATCATCTAGTCTGACCTGCAGCACATTGCAGGCCACAGAACCTCACCCACCCACTGCTGTAATAGAATCATAACTTCTGGTTGAGTTATTCAAGTCCTCAGGTCATGATTTAAAGATTTCAAGTTACAGATAATCCATCCTGTACTGTAGTTCAAACCAGCAAATGACCATGTTAGCCTGTATATATGTTTGAACTATAACATGTGTGCATGAATGTGTGTATGTGATCATATCAAATGTGTATAATCCAATTATCTTTGTTTTCTATGAAAGCGCAAGTCAGCAGCCTAATGCTTATGAACAGCCCTAAAATGCAAAAGTAGCATTTACATGCCATGGTTGTAAAATGGTATAGGGGGACAAAGACAGCTAAATTAAATAGACAGCACTGAACTGTTATCCCTCATTTAAGTTGCCTCTGCAGATCCTTACTATCGGTAAAGCGTGTTGTTTTGGGTGCAAAGTCTATTTGTTTAGCCAAATTTTATGCAGTTAGTACCAATTTATTTTAGATATTGTTTACGTATAAAAATCAATGCTCTCAGCTTAGCTTGGGTCTTAAACCAAGGTTTTCAAGTGTCCACTCATTCTGAATGCTTCATTTTCTGCATTAAGTCAATGGGAATTGTGAGTGCTTGGCTCTTCTGAAAATCAAATCCTTTGGTTAGGACCTAGTTTGGGTCTATGCTTAAAAATTAGATTGACCTAGCTACATTTCTGAGGGCTGTGAACAATTTTGCACCCTGTGTGCCACACTTAGGTTGCAGTGTAGCTGTGGCTAGGTTGAGGGAAGAATTTTTCTGTTGACCTAGCTACCATTTCTCAGAGAGGTAGATTAACTACAATGATGGAAAAATCCCTTCTGTCAACGTAGGAAGTGTCTACGCCAGTGTTTCCTCCAAGTTTTTATGTCCATGTGCAGAATGAATTTTGTTATGTGTACCAATATGGAGGTGATGTGTGGCAGGGGTAGGGCCAAGAGGTTTGGAGTGTGGGAGGGGCTCAGGGCTGGGGCAGAGGGTTGGGGTGTGGGGCGGGTGAGGGCTCTGGTTGGGGGTGAGGGCTCTGGGTGCAGTAGCCACAGTAGCTTGGGGCCGGGGGAGGGGTGCCTCTCCAGCTCCAGCTGGGATGGGCCAGGGGAGGGGTGCCTCTTCCCAGGCCGCGGCACCTCTGGGTGGGCTGGGCAGGAGAAGGGGCACCTCCCCCCGCCTGCACAGCCCTTGATAGCCTGCTGTGTGGCTGCGCAGCTTAGAGGGAACTTAGGTCTACATCGGGATAGCTGCAGCACCATAGCTGTGCTGCTGTAGTGTAGATATGGCCCTAGTATGGATGGGTCTGGAGATGTGATTGATATTCAAGAGATGTACTTCATGTCAGAATGAAATGACTTGTGGAGCAGGAGAGTAGGTGCTTAAAATGATTAGGAAAGGGTCTTTTTCTAGATAGTAGTCAGCCTGTGCAGGTTTTACGATCAAAGCAAGAGGTCCTTCTCTGAAAGGAGCCCTGTCTGCACGGCATTCTATATTTATGGGCCTGGCTCAGTTTAATTCAAAGTCTTCAGATCCACTTCTTTAAAAAAATGGAAAATGTTCTGCTTTGGTGCCCCACTCAGAATATCATGAGTCCATTGTACTACTTATCTGCTTCTCTGGAAATGAAGAAGCACTTAAAAGCTTTGAAATGATCTGAGGAAGAAATCTTAAAGAACTGTTCTGTCTCCAGGCTCTAGGGTAGGAAAGGCTCTAGATGTGCTCCAGTGTTGTCAGGCTATTTGCGTGAGGGATATGGTACACTTGACCTGCTTGTTTCCTCAGAACATGGCTCTTTGTCTGTCTAGTCATATCCAGAGCCTCCTTCCTTGGTTACAGTCATAGGTGCTGGAACTAGGGGTGCTGGGGGTGCTGCCGCAGTCCCTGGCTTGAAGTGGTTTACATCATATACAGAGTTTACAGTTTGGTTCAATGGCTCTCAGCACGCCCACTATACAAATTGTTCCAGCACCCCTGGTTACACTGTGGGACCCACTTTACCAACTCGAATTCTAACAAGGGAGGGGAAATATTTCTCAGATAGGTTCACAGGGCCACCTGACACTTGCTGAGCTCAGAAGTTTCTCAACTTGGACTCAAATACATGGATTCCAGGTTGTGAGGGCAGTGGTTCAGATCTGAGAGTGCTCTCAACATCTGATGGATCTGTCTGAAACTCTGTCAGCCTCAAGAAGAGCCGCCTCAGACCTATACATCCCTTCTTCTCCTGATGCAGCTTAATAGGTCTTCCTTCTCCTCAGTTATTGCTTCTCAGCTACTCAGTACAGTCTGCCAAAACTCTGATCCTGGGACAGAGGCTAGTCCTTTCTCTTTAGACTTCCCCAGCCATGTAGAGAACAGGAAATCCCAAATCAGGGCAAATTCAACTCTTATGGCTTTATGTGAGCTCGGTTTCTGCCTCCTCAGGATTCATTGTGAGGGTATCATTCAGAACGGAGGAAGTGTAAGAGATCTGAGTCAATACACTCCCAGTTCACAAGCATCCTATAAAGGCATTTGAGAGGCATCCTGGAAGGTCCAGTATCTTCTGGAGGGTCTCCTGAAACTGTTCTTCTGAGAGATGACATCTCAGAGTTGGAAAAAGATTAGGTAACTGAAGATGTTCCTTCAGTGGCTTTTATCTTCAGTAAATGGTCTCATGTTTTCAGATGCCTTTTGTTGTGCCATACTCTAGAATACTAATACGTTCTTTTGTCTGAACTGTATGGTACTATCCCAAAAATGTACTCGTATGCTTCAGTAGCTGTTTCTTCAGTTTTATCCTCCATCCATGGTCCAGTAATTGAGAAAGCTGGACTCAGTATTCAGGACTGAACTCTAGTGCTGTACTGGCCTAATGAATACAGTTGGCAGATACAGTTGAACCTTAATGAATGGATACAGAATTTACATTTCATGAACATAAAATACATTGGGCTTCAGACAAAGATAATTTTCTGTTCCTGACTATTCTATTCCCATGAAGTCTGTTCAAGTTCTTGGTCACACCAACCCCAACACGTGATATCTGAGCACCTTCCAACAATGCATTGACCAACATGGCTAGTGTCTACCACCTGCACCATGAAAGTAAATACAATGGTGATACAAATTTGGGGTTGGGGGAAGGGGCAAGGAGATGGACATTCATTATCTCAAGCACATCTATTGGTGTGTGACACACAATGGTATATTATTCCTGGCAAATTACTGTAGTTCAGCAAAGTCACAATAAACTTATGTGGTAATTTGGATGATGGCTGCAGATGCAGCAAAAATCCAACAGGTGGCACAAAGAAATGAAACAAAATGCAATTCTACAAGTGCAAAAATTGGGCCTGTAATGAACCTGAGGGAGGGGGAGGGGAGCGAGCAGCAGTTGCTTTAGTATTGTTTCTAATAAATCAAAAGATGCCATATGCAGACTGACTCAATTGTGGATAACAACCTTCAGGAATGGCCCATAGGGTCATGGCTCACCCTTACTGCTTATTTTCTAAATAAGGTTGGGATCTAATGTCTAGTTTTGTCTCTTGCTGCTACAATTTGTCAACACTTCCACTTAAAGGTCCTAGGCACAGAGGGTTTATAATGGTAGTTTAAATAAATCTGTGCTGAAACTTGTTCTATGCATTAACCTTTTATTAAAAAATGTGATGTAATCTTTGTTCTATAAGAGACCAAAAATAGATTTTATAAGTCATATGCCTTTCTGTCCCATCCACCCCCCTTTCCTTTTCTCATTATACATGTTGAGGCTGGTTAATAGTTCAGATTGTGAATTAGCCACAGTTTACTATTTATAAAAAGCAAGCTTCAAATTATATTAATGAAGTACCATGCACCCAAAAGCAAAATTGTTCTAAGATTGTAGGCCCTGATCCTGCAACTTCTTGAAGTCAGAGGGGCTCCACAGGGGCATAGTAGGAGTTGAAGAACTGGGGTCTTACACTACAGAGATAAATGCCTAATACACTTCTATTGAAGTCTGGCCAAAAGTCTGTTGGCTTCAGTGAGAGCAGGGTGTCTTATTGACTGTAAAGCTTGGCTCCATGAGCAAAGTATAAAATGTGGAGACAACCTGTACGGCCACAGAGTCACACAGTAATAGACTTAATTTAATCTGTGGATTCATGAATATTATACTCACTTCACATCCTTTGCACTGACTTCTGGTAAGGCAGTTGATCATCTGGGACACCAGATGCCTCATACTGCTCAAGCTAGGTAGGACTCTCCTCGTCGAGACAGGGGATGTAGACCGGGTGGCAACCGCGTGGGATGGCTCTGCAGGCTGCTTTATAGATAGCACCAGAGAAGCGATGGTAGGTCTCATTTACTGAAATATGCTGGGCTGGTATTGTCACCACTCTTCTCCAGCGCTTCCCTATATTTTTCCCAGTCAGCCTTTCGGAAGTTCCACCGCTTCTTTTTGGAACTCTTTTGACAACTGGGAGCTGTAGCGCGATATGGATCAGCAATGGTCTGTGTTGGCTGTGTGGAAAGTTATTCAAGACTTGGTATGTTGCTGGCTGAGGATGGCCATGGACTGAACTGACCCAGCATAAGTCAGGAGAATAGTCACAATTCCATCTAGAAGAATGGAACGTGCCTCGCTGCTTAGCATCATGGATAAGAGTGAGGTCATTTTGAGATGCCCAGTCTGCAAGTTGTTCACCGTCGGTGTCAACCTCCTTTTACCCCCAGTCTCTGTGATGGCTGTTGAAGCCTCCAACATAGACAGCTGGGTGTGGCAGACTTGGTAGAACCTGGATGGTGTCACAGAATTCAATAGACATCAGCTGAATGGCATCTGCAATATCAGACCAAACATATGTGGCTCGGCTGTGCTTCAGGTGTGCCACATGGCACAACAGGTCGAAGCCATCAGTACTGTAACACCCAGCTTCTGCAGTTGCCACATGTGTCTCTTGCAAGCAAATGATGTTGATAGTGTGTCAATGAGCAAGAACACCAAATAAATCACGCTTGGCAACTGACAAACCCTCCATGTTAAGTTGTAACACACGTAGAGCTGGACCAACAACATAAAAGTTACCGGGCTGCACGTTGGGGTTGTCGGTGACGACAGTGCCAGGATTTGTTGAGCTGGTGCTCGTGGAATTCGGCTTGCTGGTTGAATCATTAGCTTCCCTAACTGCTGTCAGGTACAGGTCACTGACCATCTGATTGTATCATTGGACGCTGCTTGCCGAGCCAGATGGGAGGAGACAACTGAGAGGATGAGCTTTACCCACTCCAGTCTCTGGAAAGGCTTCCAGAAAAACTTGAAAACAGGTGCTCTTTTCATCGACCTAACAGCAGCGTACGATACGGTATGGCACACTGGTCTGCTCGTGAAGGTATCATGGGTCCTGCTACCTTGGGTCACAGGCATCATTGAACTCTTCCTCCCCTGTAGGCAGCTCAGAGTCCATATGAGGAGAAGACGAGTGCTTGGAGATGACAGAGCAATGGGTTGTCCAGGGGCTCTGTGCTTTCTCCAACCCTGTTCAACCTTTACATCAATGACCTGCCAACAACGGAGTCACGAAAGTTCATTTACACCGACGACATCTGTTGCGATACCCAGGTCTGGACGTTTCACGAGCTTGATGCCACCTTAAACCAGGACATGGTAAAGTTAGCTGACTACTGTAAGACTTGGCACCTTCAGCCAAGTGTCATAAAAACAGTCTCCAGTTTGTTCCATCTTCGTCACACTAGCACAACCTGAAAACTGAATGTTTATCTGAATGGTCAGAAGGTGAAGCATGAAGTAGAACCTGTCTATCTAAGTGTGAGCTTAGACCACATATTGAGTTACCATGCCCACCTGAAGAAGTCAGCAGATAAGCTTAAGACGTGTAACAATCTTCTTAGCAAACTGGCAGGTTTGTCATGGGGTGCCCGTGCTCCAACTCTGTGGTCGTCAGCTCTTGTCACCTTGTATTCAGTGGTGGAGTATTGCACACCAGTATGGAGTCCAAACTGGTGGACATGCAGTTACGTGCTGCCGTGCGCATCATCTCCGGCACCTTGTGTCCAACTCCACTCTCATGGCTTTCAGTTCTGAGCAATATTGCTCCTCCTTATATCAGATGAGAGGTTGCCATTAGCAAGTTACTGGAGAAAGTACGTGTCAGCCCAAGCCTGCCGCTGCACAATGACCTTTTTAAACCACCAGCTGCACGTTTGCTGTCACGTCTCCCATTATGGTCTCATCTGCCACACTAAGATGTTAAGGTGGAAACATTCTGGCGAGAGGAATAGATATGTTAAAATTCCCAACCAGTACCTCGTCGCCAGCCCACAATCTGCCTGCTTGGGTTTGACCTGCACCCTTGCCAATCATCCCTGTTGAACAGGTTCTGGACCGGGCAAGGTCTCTGTGCAGCCAACCAGTATTGCTGGGGCCTTCGTGACAGCCCTTTGCGCAGCTGTGGCTCAACACAGACAATGACCCACATTGTCGATGAATGCCTGCTGACTAGCTTCAGCAGTGGCCTAGAAGAACTGCATTACACCACTGAAGATGCCATCACTTGGCTAGATGACTATGCACACGCTAAATAAAAATAATAATTGATCAGCTGCAAATTTCAATGGGAGCTTTGCCTGACTGAGGACTGAAGGGTTTTCTCCTTGCATCATTGACATAGGAAAGCCTTTCATAGTCTGGAACGCACCTGGAATCCCAGAGCTTCTTTCAGGTATCAGGTAGGCTTACTTTTGATTTAGGTCTGAGGGCTGGTCTACAGTGGGAACTTACATCAGCACAGCTATGTCGCTCAGGAGTGTGAAGAAATCCACCCCGAGAGATGCAGCTATACTGACTTACTATACCCCTGGTGTAGATCGTTCTAGGTCAATGGAAGAATTCTTCCATTGGCCTAACTACTGCATCTCAGGAAAGTGGATTAGCTAAAGTGACAAGAGAACCGCTCCCATTACTGTAGGTAGTGTCAGCCTTGAAAAGCTGCAGCAGCACCACTGTAGTGTTTTAAATGTAGACATAGCCTTAATTTGTAAAATGTTCTCTAATTTTGAGTGTTTGCCTTTTTGGGTATCCACTTGAGACACCTGAGATGTAAAATGGAGGCAACTCAGGTGAGTGGACACTTTTGAAAATGTTGGCCTTATTTCTGTTCTTTTTGGGCTCTATGTTCCTCTACAAGCCACCTCTTGGTGGTACTGTGAGTTTACTTTAAGGCTCTGATCCTGCATGGGGGTGTCCCATCTTTCCCCAACAGAGCCCCAATGAAGTTAATGAAGAACCCCACAAGTACAAGAGTTTGCCTGCATGGATGCAGTAGCAGGCTTAGAGTCCTCAGGTCAGTGGGTGGGTATACGTTTGCCACAGGCACCTCAAGAATGCAGAATGGCTCACTGTGGATGTGCAGTCTCCTCCAGTTTTAAAGAAGACCCTGAAAACTGAGCTTTACTCCACAGGTGCTAAGGTGGTATGGGGTTGTGTGTGTTTTGGGATGCAGTTACATTTCAGCTGGTCTGTATTTTTGCATCTTTTAATTGTATTCTACTGTATCTTTTAAATAGTTTTATGGAGCCCTAATCATTTTGACAAAGTGCTTGATGAATACAGATATTCATTGTCACTGTTATTATTGTTACTATTATTCAACTTTAACCTGAAACATTTAAAGCAAAAACAGAGAAAAAATATGGTTCCCAATTCAGCTAACAAAAACTGTTAAAGTATTTGACCTCTAAAACATACCATAATTGTAGGGTGCCATTCTTAACATTGCTAAATAACTCCCTTTTGTGCCTATGTTTGATCTTGATCTGTGAATTCCCTTTCTTTTATGGGTGTAACTGTAAACAAGAGGATTAACATTACTTCAGTGCCTTTTTGGTTAAGTGAATCAAGGTTGAAAGGTTCTCCTCAACATTTGTAGAAGGCTTTATATACTGTACAGTATGGAGTTTTATATTCTGTGCATAGGCACATTCCATTTTTTACTGTAAATGTTACAAAGCCTTTATTTAAAAGGTTTATTGAAAAGTTCACTTAAACCTGCTTAAAGTTTGGATAACTCTATAGAAAGCATTTCAAGCAAATGCAGTGTGTTGGTGCTGAGTTGGGAGAGACTACAGAAAAATGTGTTTGGGGTTCCACTGTATTTTATTTGGCATTTTGGATATTTTTAAAATTAAAGTATTTCCAGTCGATCGCTTTTTATGGTGGAGATCCAATTATTTTGGGCTGGTTTTTGACACTGCAAAGACACCAGACATCCTAAACACCCTTTGTGTCATAGTCCAAAACAGAAGAGAAGTCAGAAAGAACCAGCTTCTTTTGGCTTCTACCAATCTAGATGTGCTGTAGGAAAAAGAGCCTGATGGACGGGAAAGGGGCACACACCATGGCCCTCAGCCATGACCTCCTGTCTTTGCGTTCTCTCTCTTGTGTTTATAAGGCTCCCCCCACCTTGTTATCTCACCTCCCTCAGAGCTAAAGAAAGGTGTACAATTGTCTGCCATTTTCCTTCTTTGAGCACCTGTTCTTTTGAAAGAGGGGAGGAGTTGGGAGAGCCCAAATGCTGCTCGGCACTCATTGGAAGACCTGCAAGGGAGCCACTTCTTGCAGCCATTGCCCAGAACTGAGGAGTTGCTGTGTCATAGAACACAACACCAGGTGGGCAGAGAGAGGGAATGTGGTGCTAATGGGTATTCCCAAAGATATTCCTGCCCTGGGCTCAATCCTACAAGATGCTGATCCAGCAGAGGATTTAGGCTCATGCTTAATTCCTTTGAAGTCAGTGAGACTACTCGTGTTTAAAGTTAGAAATGTGCTTAAAGGTTCTTTTCTGGACTGAACTCAGAATGCTCAGGATCAAGCCCTATCTCCCGTGGCTCCCTATGCGGACTGATTTGTCTACGTATACTCCAGAAGGCAGGCCCTTTTAGACTTTTTAGCATGTACCTGTGAGAACTGAACTCTATATAAATCATCCTGGATAAGCTAGAAAGGAATAATGCTAGTTAATATTGATGTCAATCATGGAGTAAGGACTGGGCATGGCAGTGGGAGGTGATGGGTCTGTTCTCCATTCAAGGGCATACATCCAAAGATGTATGGTATGTGTTTGAGCAATGCTATTTGGTAACGTTGGTACGTGCCAATACCCTTCTACTCTAGGATGTTAATTATGTATATTACCAGTGCTCCTTCCCATCATGTTCCTACCCACCAGTCCAGCCTTCAGCCAAATGAACTTAATGTGGGAGCACCTTCCTTCCTCTGCCCCACATTCACTCTCTCAAGACACTGATAAACAAGGAAACAAACCCCAGCACAAATATTTAGGTGTAAATTAATGCCAGGCTGTGCTTTGCCTTTTCTGTCTTTAACTCAGTCTGGGCTCTTACTGTATGTGCTGCTTTGTGTCCATGGCATGATTGATGTGCAGAGGATTTCACTGTAGCCTCTCACTTTCAATTGATATTACACATGGCACTCGTCAGTGTCAGAAGCTACATCAGCTTCTTTAGCTGTGGCAAGAACAGAAAGCAGTACCTTCTGGATAGGAATTTTCCATGATTCCCTTCAAGGATGTCAATCATGACTTTTGTGTTAGCTACAGCATTCCTGTCTGCTCTGAACCTACATTCTGAACAGACGCTGTCAGGAGAAGGAGGAGGTCAGCAGTAAAGGTGCAGGGTAGGTCACATTTCTACTTCTGAAATTGGTGTGCAAAGATCTTCTCGTGCTGCTTGTTCCTTCTAGTCATTTAAGGAAGCTGCCACTATTATATTAGCTGGGGAGCTTTTCTTCTGGCATCAAAATGGCAGCCCTACATGCCCCAGCTTTGAGCTACAATTTACTTGGGAAAACTCTTAGGAGAAGCTGAGAGGTGTCCCTCTTCTCACACAACTCATGGGGAATTCTATGGGCCTTTCCTGAGCAGCTGCAATGATTTTTGCAAGCCGCATTAAGGATATTATTCCTCATCCTTAAGGAAGCCATATATCAGAAGGTTCAGAACGTTTTTGAAACAGCATGGTGCACAGATGAACTGGCCATCTTGAACTGCTTTTGCAACACTGGATTCTGTGTTACTGATAATGAAACCTTTGGACAAACCAGAGGGAGGTGAGTCATATGTTAATTTGTTCTTGAAGTTTTCCTGGTATGTTGGAAGCTGTGACCTTTTTGGAAAGTTTTTTTTTTTAAAGTAACTTTCAGGGGCCAAGACAGATGCTGTTTTGGAATGTCACCCAGTGAGCTGTTAAATTAATGTAGTCCAGTGCTTGGTCTGCATGTCTGTTGTGAGAATATTTTGGTGCGTGCTCTATTGCAGATATTTTATTAAGCATGGCACATTGTTATACACATGTGGCACGATGGCGCTTCAGTATATGTATGGGAATAATGTTGAACTGCAACAACACAATAGCCATGAGTCATGAGACTCTCTTGTAGATCACAAGAGTTTGAACAACTGCAGTGATAATCTTTTGAGACAATGAACAACTGCAGTGGTATTTTCTGTCTGCTCTGTGGTTTCACTCACAGTTAACTGCTTGTGTTTGATTGGCTTGGTTTTGTGTGGGCATTCTAATCATGTTGGCAGAGTCACTTTGATTAACTGAGACATGTAATTTGCAAGTCTCTAGGCCTATGGGACCATACCGACCTGAATAAAGTTTTGGTTTTAAAATTTCACCAGTTTCATGGGGTGGGGAGTGAGAAATAATCTGCACAGCTCTAACTGGTGAAAGGTGAATGCTAAAAGATTGTTTCAAATGAGCATCCATGCTTATTTGAGTCTCTGAGAAATCAGGCCCAGAGAAATCAGGCCCAGAGAAATCAGGTTGAAAGATCTAACTACTATTGAGGTTCCAATATTTGCTGACTTCAACCTGGTAAAAATGAGTATCTCTAATTTTTTTTAATTATTCCAGCTTCTGCTAATAGCCAAAACTAGAAGTGTGTGTGGGGAGGAAGGAGCTAAAGCAGAAAAGATAAGTCTATCTTTCTGTATTTTTCATGGACATCTCAGGGGTCTTTGTAACAGGGGCTGAGATCTTAGTGAGTTCAGTCCCATATGAGATCAGAGATTCATCTTGTGAGTTTGCCTTTGAGCCTAAAGATGAGTCCAGGCCCAAAAGATCAGAGAGGGTCCCTTCAGCTTCACCTGAGCCTTCAGCGAGTGTGCTCTCTAGGTCAGTCTGGGGACATTGAGAAAGTTCCCCTTCTTACACCTTTTTTTCAGAGCTCCATCTCATGAGAAACTATTAAGAGGTGAGGTTACTTCTGTAATCAAACTAGGAGTGGTAGGACTCCTTTGGTATAATGGATGAAAGATTTATTCCCAGTATCCCCTAATCCTGAAGAAATAAGAGTTCTGTGCTCTATATTAGTCTTCAGGAATCTGAAGAGGTGCATTTGAATATACAAGTTCCATGTGTTGGTGTTAGTGGCTGTTATCCTTCCCTAAATTCACAGCACTTATTCAGGACTCTTGACCTTAATTGCATGTTTCCACATCTTGTGTGTAGGGCTATTCATAGGAAATATTGCATATTTTGCCTGGCATGGACTAGTAACTGACGGTCCCTGGATTCCATCTCCATAAATTCATTAACTACTCAGACAACTTCTCAAAACCTCTCAGTTTACCCAGGGAAGTTAGGCTGCCTAATTAAGATGTTGATAGGACAAACCTCTTAGTAAGTCTCCAAGGTTGGCTGAGGCATTTTGGGGGCAAGTCTAATGGGAATCCATCTCCGTTCAGAGATTTTCTAAACAGATTAGGCTGTGGAACTAATACTGTGACACTTCTTACAGCAGGATCAGGTAGCTGGACGATCCATGCGGCTAGGTCTGAGGTAGCTTCTGTGGCATGCTTCAGAAATGTCGTTGTCTCTGAAAACTGTATAGTTGTGTCTTGGAGCCCTATTCACACCTTAATTTGGCACTGCTCTGGTGAGGGGGAGGGATAGCTCAGTGGTCTGAGCATTGGCCTGCTAAAGCCAGGGTTATGAGTTCAATCCTTGAGGGGGCCATTTAGGGATCTGGGGCAAAAACTGGGGCTTGGCCCTGCTTTCAGCAGGGGGTTGGACTAGATGACCTCCTGAGATTCTATATAGGAGCCAGGATTTTAATAGTGTTTTGAATAGTGGTAAGAAAATGAGGACAATTGGGACCACTGTGCATTATGTAGCCTCATATCTCAAAACACCTGCTGTGTGAAGGTGAGAATTTCAACAAATGTGGATCTACAGAGGCAACATAATTGGAAGAAGGCCAGTTACGGTTGAACAATGTTCCGTTGTTGTGAAGAAGGAGGTTATTTACAAGATCAAAAGAACAATAGCCCTGTTTGTCTTCAAAGATTGGCTTAATCTTTAACAAACTCCTATTTATCAGTCAGGACTTAAAACAGTGACCAGCTCTTGACCAAAACTATGTTCAATCCATTTGTCAGTGATTTTCCTGAACATTGTAAGAATGGTATCTACATATTCATGAAGTCTTTTTAGGACAGGGAGATTAACCAGTTCAACCTCGTTTTACCCCTTCAGCACAAGAACATAGCTCATTTTCTTTTGCCCAGACTTTGCAGTTAAGATTGGTTCTAGTTTTCTTTCACGTGGGCAGGATCTTTGGGTTTGAATTTTCTCAGTATGTTGTTAGATTTCTTCGTCTCCATCAGCAGGTTAGAACCTCTAGGGTCTTGTAGGACATGAGAATTATGTCTTCCTAACCCCACAAACAGAATCATGGTGTCACCTGTTTATACTGAGTGTGGTGTCACTTTAAATTTATTAACATGAACAGTTTGTTAGTTTATTAAATGTACAGTAACTGGCTGATGTGTCATTATGTCAGTTTAGACCATTAAGTACGCACTTATTGCACATAAGAGTTGTGCCAAAGTACTGAAATTAAGTTTAATATTATTCTTGCTGACCTCTAGTCAGCTTGCTGTTTTGCTACCCATTTCTACGCTATAATCAGTGAGATAGAAGTAACCTGATCTTAATGAGAGGAAGGTTGGCCCTGTGGGCACTAGCCTAAAACATGGGCAACCTGGGTTCAAGTCAGTGCTCTGGTCCCTTTTTAAAGTTATTTAGGTGCCTTTTGAAAACCCACTAGGCATCTAACTCCCTTTGATTTAAATTAGGCACCAGGTGCTTTTGAAAATCCCACCCAACACCAATCTACATCCATAGGTGCCTACATACCTTCTAAAATCTGTCCGTTAGCCTCTCTCTGTCTCAGTTTCCCATCTGTAAAATGGGGTTACTCCCTACCTCACAGAATAAAAGATTGTGAGGTGCTCAGATACTATGAAAATAGGGGCCACATAAGTACCTAGGACAGAATGTGTTCATACCTTTAATTAAAGAAGAAGAAATAAGTGTGTGTGTGTGTTTGTGTTTGTTTGTTTTAGAGACGAGGTGGGTGAGGTGATATTTTTTATTGGACCGACTTTTGATCCGATAAAAGCTATTACCTCATCCACCGTATCTCGCTTATCCTGGGACCAACATAGCTGCAACAACATGGGTTTTTTTAAAAGTGAACCTGTAGTGGTCCCTCGCCCACAAGGGAGGAGGAAGGCTACTCCGCATGGCTGTATCAGGCAACAGCACTTGACGTCTCAGTTCGGGCAGACTGCAGGAAAAGGGTAAGCTCCTTAGCCTACAGTGGGGAGGCTGCCACCCTTGGGTGGGATAGTAGGGGGACACAGGGCCCACCCATCTCCACTGCGTTCCAGCCCAGGGCCCTAACAGTGGCAGAGTGGTCCGCCGCTCCGTCAGCGGGGAGGGTCCAACCAAAACACGCTGACTCATGCTCTGGCAACAAAACTAGGCTACAGTCTGGTTTCCCTGGGCTACTTCCTACCACAGTCTGGGTGGGCCGGTCTGTAATCATAGAATCATAGAATATCAGGGTTGGAAGGGACCTCAGGAGGTCATCTAGTCCAAACCCCTGCTCAAAGCAGGACCAATCCCCAATTAAATCATCCCAGCCAGAGCTTTGTCAAGCCTGACCTTAAAAACTTCTAAGGAAGGAGATTCTACCACCTCCCTAGGTAACGCATTCCAGTGTTTCACCACCCTCCTAGTGAAAAAGTTTTTCCTAGTATCCAACCTAAACCTCCCCCACTGCAACTTGAGACCATTACTCCTTGTCCTGTCCTCTTCTACCACTGAGAATAGTCTAGAACCATCCCCCCTGAACCACCTCTCAGGTAGTTGAAAGCAGCTATCAAATCCCCCCTCATTCTTCTCTTCTGCAGACTAAACAATCCCAGTTCCCTCAGCCTCTCCTCAAAAGTCATGTGTTCCAGACCCCTAATCATTTTTGTTGCCCTTCGCTGGACTCTCTCCAATTTATCCACATCCTTCTTGTAGTGTGGGGCCCAAAACTGGACACAGTACTCCAGATGAGGCCTCACCAATGTCGAATAGAGGGGGACGATCATGTCCCTCGATCTGCTTGCTATGCCCCTACTTATATATTCCAAAATGCCATTGGCCTTCTTGGCAACAAGGGCACACTGCTGACTCATATCCAACTTCTCGTCCACTGTCACCCCTAGGTCCTTTTCCGCAGAACTGCTGCCTAGCCATTCGGTCCCTAGTCTGTAGCTGTGCATTGGGTTCTTCCGTCCTAAGTGCAGGACCCTGCACTTATCCTTATTGAACCTCATCAGATTTCTTTAGGCCCAATCGTCCAATCTGTCTAGGTCCCTCTGTATCCTATCCCTGCCCTCCACCGTATCTACCACTCCTCCTAGTTTAGTATCATCTGCAAATTTGCTGAGAGTGCAATCCACACCATCCTCCAGATCATTTATGAAGATATTGAACAAAACCGGCCCCAGGACCGACCCCTGAGGCACTCCACTTGACACCGGCTGCCAACTAGACATGGAGCCATTGATCACTACCCGTTGAGCCCGACAATCTAGCCAACTTTCTACCCACCTTATAGTGCATTCATCCAGCCCATACTTCTTTAACTTGCTGACAAGAATACTGTGGGAGACCGTGTCAAAAGCTTTGCTAAAGTCAAGAAACAATACATCCACTGCTTTCCCTTCATCCACAGAACCAGTAATCTCATCATAGAAGGTGATTAGATTAGTCAGGCATGACCTTCCCTTGGTGAATCCATGCTGACTGTTCCTGATCACTTTCCTCTCATGTAAGTGCTTCAGGATTGATTCTTTGAGGACCTGCTCCATGATTTTTCCGGGGACTGAGGTGAGGCTGACTGGCCTGTAGTTCCCAGGATCCTCCTTCTTCCCTTTTTTAAAGATTGGCACTACATTAGCCTTTTTCCAGTCATCCAGGACTTCTCCCGTTCGCCACAAGTTTTCAAAGATAATGGCCAATGGCTCTGCAATCACAGCCGCCAATTCCTTTAGCACTCTCAGATGCAACTCATCCGGCCCCATGGACTTGTGCATGTCCAGCTTTTCTAAATAGTCCCTAACCACCTCTTTCTCCACAGAGGGCTGGCCATCTATTCCCCATGTTGTGATGCCCAACGCAGCAGTCTGGGAGCTGACCTTGTTAGTGAAGACAGAGGCAAAAAAAGCATTGAGTACATTAGCTTTTTCCACATCCTCTGTCACTAGGTTGCCTCCCTCATTCATTAAGGGGCCCACACTTTCCTTGGCTTTCTTCTTGTTGCCAACATACCTGAAGAAACCCTTCTTGTTACTCTTGACATCTCTCGCTAGCTGCAGCTCCAGGTGCGATTTGGCCCTCCTGATTTCATTCCTACATGCCCGAGCAATATTTTTATACTCTTCCCTGGTCATGTGTCCAAGCTTCCACTTCTTGTAAGCTTCTTTTTTATGTTTAAGATCCGCAAGGATTTCACCGTTAAGCCAAGCCGGTCGCCTGCCATATTTACTATTCTTTCTACACATCGGGATGGTTTGTCCCTGTAACCTCAACAGGGATTCCTTGAAATACATCCAGCTCTCCTGGACTCCTTTCCCGTTCATGTTAGTCCCCCAGAGGATCCTACCCATCCGTTCCCTGAGGGAGTCGAATTCTGCTTTCCTGAAGTCCAGGGTCCGTATCCTGCTGCTTACCTTTCTTCCCTGTGTCAGGATCCTGAACTCAACCAACTCATGGTCACTGCCTCCCAGATTCCCATCCACTTTTGCTTCCCCCACTAATTCTTCCCAGTTTGTGAGAAGCAGGTCAAGAAAAGCTCCCCCACTAGTTGGCTCCTCTAGCACTTGCACCAGGAAATTGTCCCCTACGCTTTCCAGAAACTTCCTGGATTGTCTATGCACTGCTGTATTGCTCTCCCAGCAGATATCAGGAAAATTAAAGTCAACCATGAGAACCAGGGCGTGTGATCTAGTAGCTTCTGCGAGCTACCGGAAGAAAGCCTCATCCACCTCATCCCCCTGGTCCGGTGGTCTATAGCAGACTCCCACCACTACATCACTCTTGTTGCTCACACTTCTAAACTTAATCCAGAGACACTCAGGTTTTTCTGCAGTTTCGTACCGGAGCTCTGAGCAGTCATACTGCTCCCTTACATACAGTGCTACTCCCCCACCTTTTCTGCCCTGCCTGTCCTTCCTGAACAGTTTATAACCATCCATGACAGTACTCCAGTCATGTGAGTTATCCCACCAAGTCTCTGTTATTCCAATCACGTCATAATTCCTTGACATCACCAGGACCTCCAGTTCTCCCTGCTTGTTTCCAAGGCTTTGTGCATTCGTATATAAGCACTTGAGATAACCTGCTGATCGCCCCTCATTCTCAGTATGAGGCAGAAGCCCTCCCCTCACAGACATTCCTGCCTGTGCTTTCTCCCGGTATTCTGCTTTCCCACTTACCTCAGGGCTTTGGTCTCCTTCCCCCGATGAACCTAGTTTAAAGCCCTCCTCACTAGGTTAGCCAGCCTGCTCGCAAAGATGCTCTTTCCTCTCTTCGTAAGGTGGAGCCCGTCTCTGCCCAGCACTCCTCCTTCATGGAAGACCATCCCATGGTCAAAGAATCCAAATCCTTCTCTCCGACACCACCTGCGTAGCCATTCGTTGACTTCCACGATTCGACGGTCCCTACCCAGGCCTTTTCCTTCCATGGGGAGGATGGCCAAGAACACCACTTGCGCCTCAAACTCCTTTATCCTTCTTCCCAGAGCCATGTAGTCCGCAGTGATCCGCTCAAGGTCATTCTTGGCAGTATCATTGGTGCCCATGTGGAGAAGCAGGAAGGGGTAGTGATCCGAGGGCTTGATGGGTCTCGGCAGTCTCTCCGTCACATCGCGAATCTTAGCCCCCGGCAAGCAGCAGACTTCTCGGTTTTCCCGGTCAGGGCAGCAGATAGATGACTCAGTCCCCCAGAGGAGAGAGTCCCCGACCACCACCACCCGCCTCCTTCTCTTGGGAGTGGTGGTCGTGGAACCCCCCATCTCAGGACAGTGCATCTCATGCCTTCCAACCAGCGGAGTCTCCTTCTGCTTTCTCCCCCCAGACATATCATCTGGTCCACTCTCCGCAATGGTACCTGTGGAGAGAACATGAAAGCGGTTAGTAACCTGTGTCTGCGTTGCTGGAACCCGGACATTCCCCCTTCTTCTTCTGGAGGTCACATGTTGCCAAGCTTCTTCACTGGCCTCTTGGCTCCGCTGTGCAACCTGCTCTAAATCTTTAGAGCTTTGTGCCCGTAGAAGCATATCCTGACTTTTGTCCAGAAAATCCTCCGTTTCTCGTATGCAACGCAGGGTCGTTATCTGTTGCTCCAGACCTTCAATCTTCTCTTCCAATATGGAGACCAGCTTGCACTTTGTACAGACAAAGTCGCTTCTGTCCTGTGGAAGAAAGACAAACATGGGAGATACATGGATACTCACCGATCCCAGGCAAACTCCTGCTGTGTGCTGCTCTGCTGTTCCCCGCTGCTCAGCTGGTTTGCCGCCGCTCAGCTGGTTGGCGAAGCTCTGGCTATTTTTAAACAGCCAGGCTTCCGTGAAACAAACACACAGACAATCCACAGGTCCTCTGGCTCCTCTGGGTACACAGCGGCGGGCAGTCCTGGCAACTCCTCTCCGGAGTCACTGTACTCTGGGGGCAGGGCGCTGCACAGCGTAGGTACAGCTCCAGGGTTCTGCAGCAGAGTGGAGATGTCTGTCTCCTTCCCCAGCTCCCGCTCAACTGAGCTGCAGAGCCCTCCCATTATGCTTCCTGTTCCACCCTGGTACTTCTGCCAAGGGGGGCAGGGTGGGTTCGGTTCCACTCACTGGGGGAGTGTAGTGGTCCCTTGCCCTTGAGTGGGGAGGCAGGCCACTCTGCCTCGCTACGGAGCCCAAATACGATACTTCACAGGACTTTTATATTGTGACAGCCTCATATATACACTCTACCCCATCCTCTGTACACCAGAAGAATCGCATAGTCCTTCTGCATCATTGTGGTGAAAATTGTATCCAAGTGTCTTTTCATAATGTTTTGATAATGACGATATCCATATGGCAGTATAACAGCTTTGAAGAAGCACCCAGGGTATATTGTGGCATGCATCCTCATGGTAGTGCCTCAAGGATGTGTCAAGCTGAATAGATGATGCGTTGAAATGTGTCAAAGAGGCATCAGATACATGAGCCATGGCTCACTTTGATGCATCACAAAGCAATCCTTGGAGAACCTTGGCATGGTTTAATATAGAGTTGGCTAAGAGCCATTTGTTTTGATCCCTCTTTTAAAAATATATTTGGTAAAAATAACAAAAAAGGAAGGAAATTCAGTTTGGTTTAAATTGATAAAAGCAGGGAAATTGAGAGTAAAGGCTGTCATTACATCCTTAACTCTATTCTGGATATGGTACGTTCTACGTTCATCTCCTACCCTTGTAAAATTTACAGCTCTGTACTATCCTTTACGCATGCCCATCCCTCAAGATTGATGGCTATGTACAGCCTGACAGAGTGAATTAAATTTGAAGCTTGCTTTTGTCAGAGGAAACTAGGACCTCTGTTACTTTAGTGTACTTTATTTTCATATTTAACTTAACTTGTCTGAAAGTTAAATATACAATTGTATCTCAAGATGATGTTTTCTGAAGTGCTGCATGGGAAATCAGAAATACTAAAATACCAACCACAGTGCTGGACGACACAGACTGCTAAAAACTTTATTGGATGCAATCCTGGCCCCATTAAAATCACTGGCAAAACTTCCATTGATTTTAATGGGGCCTAGATTTCACTCTATTGATTTATTCTAGTTTATGAAACAACCCGTCATGGTATCTAGGCATCAAGATGTGATAGTCAGTTACAAATAATCTTTCAAACTAAAACCTATACATAAATTATACGTAGAGATTAAAGAATTTAGGGCTCTGGTTACATGTCTCACTCTTTTTGCAATTATTCTTCATACCCAAGGCTGTAGACATCTATGCTGTATGGCACAACAGGGCTTCAAGCTGGGATAAATCAGAAAGATTACGCAATTTTGTAATTAATAAATTATTATTTTTGCTGGAATACCAACAACTACTTCAGTTTCCCTCTCTACGCCAAAGGAATTAATTAATTCCTGCACAGGATTCAGGCCCAAGCGAGCCAGAGCAAAAAAGGGTTTAATTCTTCTGCTTCTTTCCTAACTTAGTTACCTTGCTGTGCCTCTTGTAGTGCTGTATATTCTCCATTCCAGTGCAGCATGACAACAATGTGTTACAAAGAGAAAGCTGATGGAGTTCAAGTGAAATCCATCCCAGGAAAAGGGTATTCACAGCAGCTGTTTCCATTTATATTTTTTATTTTTGAAGCTTATGAATGTTCCGGTGAGAGATGGTATAATTGATTTAAATCAAGTTATGAAACACTATACATTGTATTCTAAAACACACTTTCTGGCCCTAAATTCTATAATATCTCCCTAGCAGGTAATGTGGAATGAGGCTGACGAGTCTGAAAAATCTTCCTTTCTGTCATGAGTAGAACATTGCTCCATGTTCCTGCCTTGCCTTGGAGCCAGAGTTTCTGTTTGTAATAGAATCATTGCATCATTAAGTATTCAAGGTTCCATCGCTTTAGGTGAGGGACAAAATCGTGTTCCTTCCATTCCTTGCACAAAGTACTGCCTTTGATTTTCACAGTGAGCCTCTCAGGTTTCATCTCTTTGATCACCCAGCTGAAATTAAGAAATGTCCATCATGTAAATGACAAGGAAAATAGGTGGGTGCTTAGTTAAAAATAGGATTTCACTGTGCCACATGTCAATTTAGCTTTGAAAAGGCAGTTTGCTTTCTATATCTTTTTCAGACCTCTGATTTTCCAAAATATTTATTTATTCTCCTTTGCTGGCTAAGTTAGTTTTAGTTAAGTTAAATAGATGTACATAAAAAATGGGAGACCTCATATGTGCTCTGAACATGGAAGGTGATTTAAAATAAAACAACCACTGGTTGTTAATGGTGCACCAATGGCGCCAGAATAGTAAGTCAAAGGATATAACATCCTAATGTGATTGTTTCTATCTATTTGCTGTTTGTGCAGAATTTTTGGACACTGTGTATTGTTGACCTTACCACACACCCATTTTGTAGCTGCAGTGGCTGCAGGGCTAACCGGCTCCTCCTTATTAGTTGCATTAAGGCTCTGAAACTGCCTGTGACTCATTCCACAGTAAGGTGCAGCACATGAGAACTGGAATGATTTTGCAGCGTTTGTGGGCTACTTAGAACTGATTGTACCTTGAGGGATATTGCTTCATCAGGGAATGAGTATTAGTACTTTGAAAGAGTTAGTCATTGTGAAACACCCTGACAACAGATCTGTATTTATTTACTGGCGGACATTCAACTTGGATGTGAATCTCTGAGCAGTGTCAGGTTTCGGGACTGCTGGTGCTTTTCCATGGAGCCCTTTGTGGCTGCTTCCATATATGCTGCAAGTTACAGTCCCGCAGAAAAGTTTGTCTTGCATCTTCTCCCCCCACCATCTCCCCCACCCAACTACCATGTGTCTTGGAGTCTATGGTGTTATTTTGCAGATGAGTGTGCTGCCTGATGGTACTGGTGAATGAGCAGAACACAAAGGAGTGCTCAGCCTTGACAGATGGAAAGCCCTTAAACAATACACACTGCAGCCTACCCAAGGTGGTGCTTAAGAGATGGGACTTTTTGATGTCTCCTCCCTACATTTTGTTTCAGTTCCAATAATCGCTTTTCTTTGTCATGCCTTAAACTAATTTATAAGTAAAAATAGAGTGAATGTAGTACTCAGGAAAAGTGTCAGGGTGACAGCCCTGGAAATTGGAAACTTGTTTATCTTCAGAATAGATGCAGCAGACACTGGCAGTGTCTATGTGCCCACCTTCCCACTACATGCCTCAGCCTTGAACCTTGAGGAGCCATCTCCCTGGCTGGGAGATCTCACTTCCCAAGTCTAGGTAATGCCAGTTGAGGTGTTTGTGACATGCATACATGTTTAACAGGAGCTGGTTGGAGCGCACCACTTATTTTACTAAGGTCACTGAAAGGATATTAATAATGCTTTTCAGTCACTAGTAATCTGGATTTGAACCTGTTTCCAGTTCAATATCTCATTACCAATACCCTGAGCTATTTCACAAGGTCAGCAAAGTAGTATCATAAATGAGCTATAAAATGTATCAGACCAGGGTTTAAAATATGAGCCCTCAGCAAAGTTTTGGGTAGCTATCAAAAAGTCCTTGATGGGCCATCTCCATTTATTTCAGCTATTAAAAAAACATGCACACAGCCACTCTAAGTACTGATGCCATCAAATGTGGTAAACACAGACAGTTCAGCCTGCAAAAGTGAGCCAGAAAGGACATTAAAATGCTTAGTCTATGACACACTTCCTTATTTTTGTCGTTTTGACATTTATGTGTTGTTTCGTTAAGGATTTTGAAAAAGAAGACCCGATTTCTGAAGCAAATTTAACTGTGATCTCTGGGAGAATGAACAGTTTATAATTGAGCGGCCGTCTGTTTTGCATTTAATTCAGATTGACCACCTGCATGCTGTTAACCTCTGGGAGGTTATTACGATCACAATTGTTGTTGTTTGTTTAAAATTTTTGTAGCTCAAGGAAAATGTTAGTAACTAGTTACTTAACCTACACTGTTTACTGATCTCACTGAGCTTGCAGATGGGGCTTTGCTGGCCAGTGAGAAATGGGAGCCATCTGATGCCAATAATATTTTGCACTCACTTTTTAGACAAAAATAGAAATAGGTTGAGCAATTAAAAGAGGAACTTCCTTTTTTCTAAAGATGCATTCTGTCTGTTTGCTGGTAAAGCTACTTCATGTAAAATAATTTGTTTAAAATATTATTTAGTGGATGGCAAAAGTATTTATTTATAAATTGGGCCAAATTTTCAAGGAGGTCTACCTAATTGTGCTGACAAGCTCTGAATGCTGCTGTTTGCATGTGCAAAACCCCAGTCTTGCATGTGCAAATACATACGCTCATAAGTATTGATGCAATTGAAGAGGAACATGCGAATATGGCAATAACATTCTTTGAACAGGAAAACTAAAATCACTATAATGATATTTTTTCCAACCAGAGTATTCAAAAATCATTAGAATTGACTAAAAATTATGATTTAAAAATACTTTTTTTTCATTTGCTTTCTGGTTTTCTTAAGCCTTTAGGATGCACCGAGCTCACATTTTTCTGCTTTTCTCTGAAATCAGGAAGTCTAGAAAGTTGCTGATTTTTTTAAAATGAAAGCTGAGATTCTCATTTAGTCCACTGACTCCAGGAACTGTGACTTTATGATAAACAGAAAATGTTATGACACTCGCAATAAAATTGCAAGAGGTGGTAACACTGCCTAACTGTTCTCATTAAGCTTTACAGCATCACTATGAGGTAGATAATCTACCCGTTTTACAGGTATTAAACTCATGCACCAGGAAGTTAAGTAGCTTCCTCAAATCCATGTAAGAATTCAGTTTCAGAAGCAGGAATGGAAACCAGGCTCCCAAGTGTGTAACTCCTAGAGAGCTGACCCTCCCTGTCCTCCTGCCATAATTTATTTGAACCTGCAAATAGATACACTGTTCATTCAAGCTGACTCTTTTCTGTAACAGTAAAAATGAGAGGAACCTGTTTTCAGATGTACATTATGGAGGACATATATACTTAGCAGCTCAGCATGCAAATACATGTGAACCTCTCCATCTTATGGTAGGAAGGAGATTGTAATCCTTTCCAAATAAAATGATACATAAACTGTTCCTGGGAGGAGGTGTTACAGTTGGGAAGTTACTCACTGGTGAATTAGCAACATCAGAAAGGTCCCCTGGACGCTGCCAGACATTAGAAAAGTGTGAAGTGACTGGTAGGGTGTACATGTTCATTTAAAAATAGTAACTCTCTACCACTCCTTCTCATAAATGTAGGGCTAGATCCTGTATCTAGAAATACTACTTCTGCTGCTGGAACCTTAAACCTGGCTTAAAAAGCCAGTGAAGGATTCCCGCAGCCACCACAGTGCAGCCCTTCCTGCACCACACTTTTAGCAGCTCCTGGAGCAGGGCGAATGGCTGGGGACAGAGGCATGGTTACAGGCCCTACAAATCGCTAGCTGACGGAATGAGCCCTTGTTGGCTCTTGATTATACTATGAGACTGGTCTTTGGCCCCCAGGATCAATGGGAGAAATAAGGTGTCATAGAGCCACCTTAGCACTACCCCTATGTGAGCTTCACCAGGTGCACAAAGGCCAGATAGCAGGATCTGATCCATAGACTTCAAAATGTAAACCAGTTGCTAGAGTGTGTTGTCACAGTGATGTTGTACCACAGACAAAAAGAAAAATCACAGCCTGTGCTCCCCTTCCCTTCTCCCCAGCAGCATTTCTGGAAATAAAGGAGGCTCCAAGAAATATGCCCTCCCTGCTTCCCAGGCCATATTTTGAAGGAAGAGGAAATGGCTCCCTTATGCCCTGAGTCTGAAGCACAAAGCCTCATTCTCCTCCACCAACAGCTTTGTTTCAATGAGGTCCCCACAGCCAGGGATATCCCTAGACCAAATGATGCACCAGCCGAGGAATGTCTTGGGCACCCTCCCCATTTGTTAAACTTTTGAATACCTTATTTTCTGTTGGCACCTTAGAGACTAACCAATTTATTTGAGCATGAGCTTTCGTGAGCTACAGCTCACTTCGATGAAGTGAGCTGTAGCTCACGAAAGCTCATGCTCAAATAAATTGGTTAGTCTCTAAGGTGTCACAAGTACTCCTTTTCTTTTTGCGAATACAGACTAACACGGCTGTTACTCTGAAACTTATTTTCTATTGCAGTTGTAGCCCATTTCATGACTTGGAGGCATGATTTGCATGCATCATTTATCCCAGTCTCATAAGACAATAAATTTGTACACTAGGATCTGTTAATCTGTATTTATTCAGGCCACATATAAGCAAATAAAAAATGTGTTTCCTGTAAGCTTATAGAAACTTTTTAATTTTAAGAATAGCTGAAATGAACATCAAGCAACTGAACTGTGCACCAACATTGGGTGAACCAGTATTAAATAGTGTTACAGTAGATGACAGCCTTAGAATTTTAACCCCAGTCCTTTAGTTCAAAAATTTGCTTTTCTCGCCTTTGCCCTCATGAATGTGTGGTGGATGTGATATATCTTGACTTTAGCAAAGCTTTTGATACGGTCTCCCACAGTATTCTTGCGAGCAAGTTAAAAAAGTATGGATTAGATGAAGGGACTATAAAATGGACAGAAAGCTGGCTAGATTGTCAGGCTCAATGGGTAGTGATCAATGGCTTGATGTCTAGTTGGCAGTCGGTGTCAAGCGGAGTGCCCCAGGGGTCGGTCCTGGGGCTGGTTTTGTTCAACGTCTTTATTTATGATCAGGATGATGGGATGGATTGCACCCTCAGCAAGTTTGTGGATGACGCTAAGCTGGGGGGAGAGGTAGATATGCTGGCGGGTAGGGACAGGGTCCAGAGTGACCTAGTCAAATTGGAGGATTGGGCCAAAAGAAATCTGATGAGGTTCAACAAGGACAAGTGGAGAGTTCTGCATTTAGGAAGGAAGAATCCCATGCACCGCTACAGGCTGGGGACTGACTGGCTAAGTGGCAGTTCTGCAGAAAAGAACCTGGGGATTACGGTGGATGAGAAGCTGGATATGAGTTAGCAGTGTGCCCTTGTTGCCAAGAAGGGCAATGGCATATTGGGCTGTATTAGTAGGAGCATTGCCAGCAGATCGAGGGAAGTGATTATTCCCCTCTATTTCACACTGGTGAGGCCACATCTGGAGTATTGCATCCAGTTTTTGGCCTTCCACTACAGAAAGGATGTGGACAAATTGGAGAAAGTCCAGTGGAGGACAACGAAAATGATTAAGGGGCTGGGGCACATGATTTACGAGGAGAGGCTGAGGGAACTGGGGTTATTTAGTCTGCAGAAGAGAAGAGTGAGGGGGGATTTGATAGCAGCCTTCAACTACCTGAAGGGGGGTTCCAAGGAGGATGGAGCTAGGCTGTTCTCAGTGGTGGCAGATGACAGAACAAGAAGCAATGGTCTCAAGTTGCAGTGGGGGAGGTTTAGGTTGGATATTAGGAAACACTATTTCACTACGAGGGTGGTGAAGCACTGGAATGGGTTACCTAGGGAGGTAATAGAATCTCCATCCTTACACATTTTTAAGGCCTGGCTTGACAAAGCCTTGGCTGGGCTGATTTAGTTGGTGTTGGTCCTGCTTTGAGCAGGGGATTGGACTAGATGATCTCCTGAGGTCTCTTCCAAACCTAATATTCTCTGATTCTCTGATTCTGTGAACTGAAGCACAGTGTCAGAGAGATCCAAAGACTGGCCAATGGCATTTTCAAATGATAAAATAGCAAGCAATGTCAGTTTCTCATTGACCATCTTCAATTGAAGATATGTTTTAATTAGCCTGAGCTTCGAAAAGCTGCATTCACCACTCGTGACTGTGACTGGCAGCGTGAGCAGAATCCTCAAAGCTATCCACACATTAGGAAAAATCCTTCAGCTCTGCATCATGAATTAATTGGAAAACTTGGAGTGGAGAGTGCTTCCCATGACAAAATGTGATGGATGTTGTCCAATTCATGGTTTTTATCATGGACATTTGAACGTTCCCCATATGGCAGTGTCCAGTGAAGGTCCATACAATTGTTCAGGAATTTTTTCCTGTCTGCCAGCAGCTTACTAAGGTCATACAAAGTCCCCCAGGTTTTTTCATGGTGCTTCATTTGCCTGAACCTTTCTTTGATCGACACTCGAGCAGTGTCAATGAGCAAGCAAAAACACTCCCTCTTGAATTTTTCTTTCAAGCTTCCCATCACTTCATCTCTGCCCTCGTAACCAAACTGTCTCTTCTTCCAATGAATATGAGTTTCCTTGAAGACAGGCTCAACTCTGAAGTTTTCCACCATTTCTTTGGCAGCAGTGACAGCATCTTCAAATCCGTTCTCTCTCTAGGCTATAACGAAATCAAGGCAGCTTCTCATCACAGTAGTAGTGGTCATGATGTTCATCAACTGAGTTTTGTAATGCCTTGCTTACAACATTTACTTGAAACAGGATATCGTGCCAAACCACAATTGAGACCAAAAACTTGAAGTCATCTGGTTTGCCAGGCTTTGTACCTTGTGTCGGATTCTGGGCTCAGCTTTACTCAACTGTGCCAGTTCCATCAGGGTGCTGTAAACCTCAGGCACTTAGTACCTCACTGGCTTTCCGCTGTCAATGTGGCTCTCCCAGTGAGTGTCACTTAGCGGCTTCACAGGCAGATTTGTAACATTGTCTGTGAGGATTTTCCACCTGATAGTTGATGCTGAAAACAGGACATATATATTTTTGCAGTACTCTGAAAAGAGATGCAGCATCTTCTTTAGATTCAGTATCTGACACAACCAGGTTGAGGGAATGGCAGCCACAAGGCAGCAAGGAAGCTCTTCAATTCAGCACAAGGATCATTGGCTGGATGCCACTGTTTCTTCCCTTCATGTTCATGCCATTGTCATAGCCTTGGCTGCAGCAGTCCTGAAGCTTTATTTTATTCTCATTAAAAGCATTGATAAACAGTTCTATTGGGCCTTTTCCAGTAGAGTCGTTCACAGACTGGAAACAGATAAAGTGTTCCTTTACTTGGATACAGCCATCCTCATTGTCAACAAATCTTACTGTAAATGACATCTTTTCCCTGTGACTCATACCGGGAGTGCAGTCCACTATTATGGCGTAGTACTTCACATTGCCAAGCTGCATCGATATGTTATCAAGTACCTTCCTTGCAGAATGGTCAATCAATTCGTTTTGAATTGTTTTTCTGCAGTAATTGTCTGTAGCTTCTTCATGAGCTACTTGACGTAAGTGCTCACGCATGACATCATATTTCCCTGGAGTTCCACCAAACTGAGGAAATTAACATTATGTTCAGTGACCAATTTATCTGACGAGCCCTAGAAAGCCAATTATTCTTTGCATACACTCAAACATGTTCCTCCAGTGCTGGCTTTCTACATTAATAATACACTGGTTTTCTGCGTCTGTGGGTTTATTCAGCTTGAGCCTGGACTCAACCTTCATGCATTTGGAGTAAGCCGTAAAATGGCTGGGTGACTTTTCATGTTGCTTCAGAGCATCAGCTAAGTTATTCCAGTAATTGTACCCGGAAAGTGCAAGCAACGATTTGGTACTCCTGTCAAATATTTTGCAACAAAAACAAAACACTTTGTCAGTTGATTTTGAGATCTACAAAGGTCCAGAACATTCTAGGAGGTTAGTGAAAAATGAACCCACATACGGAATACCTGAAACATGTTACTTCAAACATTCTATGTTCCTTTTTGTCGGTAAAGACAAAAACAGCATCCCAAGCCCAGCACCCCCCAAGCTTGGTACTCCAGGAGGTTACCTGGGTTGCCTGACCCAAAATCCGGTCCTGCCCACAGTAGCATCCAAGTGTGGCTGCTGCTGTATTTCTTTTCCAGTGGTGGAATCTTTATCCCCTTTCCTCTGCAGAGGGAATGTGGCATAGGAACATAAGAATGGTCATACTGAGTCAGACCAAAGGTCCATCTAGCCCAGTATCCTCTCTTCCGACAGTGGCCGATCCAGGTGCCCCAGAGGGAATGAACGGAACAGGTAATCGTCAAGTGATCCATCCCCTGTCACTCATTCCCAGCTTCTGGCAAACAGAGGTTAGGGGCACCATCCCTGACCATCCTAGCTAATAGTCATTGATGGACCAATCCTCCATGAATTTATCTAGTTCTTTTTTGAACCCTGTTATAGTTTTGGCCTTCACATCATCCTCTGGAAAGGAGTTTCACAGGTTAACTGAGTGTTGTGTAAAAAAATGCTTCCTTTTGTTTGTTTTAAACCTGCAACCTATTAATTTCATTTGGTGACCCCTAGTTTTTGTGTTATAAGAAGGAGTAAATAACACTTCCTTATTTACTTTCTCCACACCAGTCATGATTTTATAGACCTCTATTCCCCAGCAAATTATGTTCATCTACGTGTCTGACAATTTTGTTCTTTACAGGCCAAAATTCTCACACGTGGGTGCCTAATTTAGGCACTTAAATAAGTGGCCTAATTTTTAGCAATGCTGAACACCCATACCTGGCTGGGGCGGGGTGTGTGGGGGAGGAGGGTTCCACAGGCAGATATCTCCACATGTAGTTGTTTTCTGGTTTCTCCTGGTCCCATGAAGTTTTGCAGTCCAAGAGTTTCCAAGAGCTTTCCTATAGCCCCCGCGCAGACTAATTGCAGAACTCCACAAGTTTCCTCCTGCTCATGCAGATTCTGTAACTATTCTCACTGAAGTCAATGAGACTGGCCTGAATAAAGCCTTCAGTATTGAGTCTATAAACTCCAAAGCACCTTGGGATCTCAGTCTCCTAGATGAAAGGCAATAGATAAATGCTAGGTGGTATTATTATTTATTATTATTAATGGCTAGTTTACTACATTGCTGACTCTACTGTGTGAGAATACTTTATATTACTAGCTAAAATCTTAGGGACTTATTAAAATGACTGAGTACTCATTGTTAGCTAGAATACCTAACTATATTGGAAACATAAAGTATTCTGCATCAAAGCATATAATCTTCATTTTCCTTTTCATCCTTAATTTGATTATGAACTATTACTGTGCTTTGCCATAAAATATGGAAGTTGTACATTTTGATGGTTTCTCAAATGCTGATTTTACTTTCTGCACAAATACTTCATATCTTTTCAGCATAATTATTTAGCAGCCATTTCGGGTTAATTATTGTCATTAACAATATGAGTCCTGTGAGGGAATATCAATTAAAATATGCACAGCTGAACTTTCAAATGAGTAAATAATTTAGTTTTTGAAAATGACTGGAAACAGCAGGGTAACAGTCAAAAAGGGAACAATTATTTTAATGCCTATTTGACAAATGAGCAATTTTTACAGCAAATTAGTTTCTTATCATAGCACCCCTACTGGTTACAAGAGGAAAGCTGCTAACATGAGTTTTTAAAATAAAAGCTATTAAGTTATGCATGCAAAGTTAAGGAAATCATTTCTATGAAGAAAAGGTGATTATAATACGCATTGTTAGCTGAACGAATGTTGCCACTGGGATCTAATTAGGGATATAAATCACACAAAATTATGTGTGTATATATACGGCTTGATACGTTAAAGTGATATGCACTTTTATGCATGATTTTTTTTAAAGAAAAATTGTATGGAGGTTTCAAATGTAAGTCCTTCACTGACTTTCTTGTGGACCTGAGAGCAAGTTCTCTCTCCATTGAGGTGTTAAGGGGAGCAAAAGTTAATAACTGGGTGGAGGCACTTACTAAAAAAGACAGCAATCAAAGTTAACAAATGAAACAGGGAATGTCAGGTTAAAATATGTGAACTCCATTCCACTGCCTTAGAAAAAAATGTAGAAAAACTCCACAAGGTGGGTGTTTAGGTTATACTTGCTGCGGGGCATGTTTCTACTTGTACTTTGACTATTTACTTAGGTTGTCTTTGGTTACTTACTCAACTATTCCATTTAAAAAAAAAGAAAGAAAACGTGCTTATAGAAACCAGCTATAGGTGATGTTTGTTCCAGTTTTGGGGTATTGAAAAGATTTCCCAAGACCACTCTGCCTCCATTGGATTATGACATAAAAGGGATTTTGTACTTCTTTATAGGGTTTCAGTGGAATTATTCTTTCTTTCTTTCTTTCTTTCTTTCTTTCTTTCTTTCTTTCTTTCTTTCTTTCTTTCTTTCTTTCTTTCTTTCTTTCTTTCTTTCTTTCTTTCTTTCTTCCTTGTAGAATTGCATGTTCTACTCTTGTAGAAAATATTCTCTGTCCTTGAAATGTACCAGTAGTTGTACGACATTTAACGTCAGGCCCTGTCCATGCCATTTGTTGAAACTAAGCTTAAAACCATTTTTAGCTGTGGCTACCCCCAGTCATGTTTTCTCTGTACTCAGCACAATTGCAACATGTAGCCGTGTTTTGAAACATGCACAAATACTGCTAGGAGTTTGTCTCAAGTATGATTTGGACTAACATGGTGGTTTATAGCAAAGTCTTGTCCACATTGAGTGCCTCATCCAAAGACCATGGAAAGGCTTCTGTTGACATCAGTGACTTTGGATTGGTCCCTGGAGCACCCAAACTGTACTAAATACAAATATGTTCAGAAATGTTTCTCAAGCATGATTCTGTCATCAGTGTATCTGACAGTCATTTGCAAACACATTGCTAAGTAACACAGTAAGGTACTCTATTGTGGCTAGGGCTTGAGCAATTGTATTAAGTTTGCTAGGTTCCTATTGACACACAACACTGGAATTGAAAAACAAAATGTATAAAAGAGTAAAGTTAAACTTACATTCATAGCTACAAAAACAATGTTATTCAAAGCTTTGACAAGAAATAGGCTCAAGCCAAAACTCCAGATCTGAATGCTAACAAATATTGGTGCTTCAAATCAGGAACCATATTTTGTGTCTTGGACCTGTAAATAGCTAGGACAAAACTTCTCTTTTCAGTGAATTCCATATACAATCAGGATAGCAGCATATCCTATGTGGAACTTTATGCAGTTTCAGTCTTGTGCGTTTGTGGGTCTGTTTGAGTTGTAGTTACTGCAACACATGTTTTTTCTGACTATGGTATTTGTGTGTTTGTCCATGTGTTTTCTCAGTGGTGTAATAACAGCAGAGGGGGAAAAATGAAATAAGGAAAAAATGGGTAAACTTTAAGACAAAAATCGTCTATTGAGATGTCCTTAGATTGGTGGAAGCTTGGGAAACACTGGAAAACAGTGGTTTTTTGCATTGTCAAAATTTCTGAATGTGTTTTTTGAAGAACCTATAGATTCTTTCCTTAAGAAAAAATGTTTTTAAGGCACACTCCTTTCATCATTTTGGTTTTCCCACTTCTTCCCAGTACTGTCTCCAGGACATCACCCAATTTCTCTCTGACTGCTTGGAGCCAAAATTTTCCATAAGAAAAAGAATGATGTCATTTCAATCATAGCATAATTTTCCAGCTGTTGGAAAAAGGTATGTTGGTGTTTATTTCACTGCTTATAAAGATCTGTAGTGATTGGGGAAATTTTTTACTTCTCAGATCATTGTTAAAGTAATTGAAACTGATCAGCTGGAGCTTATGCCCCATATTTTTTGTATATGTTGTCTTGTAGGTAATGCACAAGCACCTCAGAGAGCCTAATAGAAGTTAAAGGATTTTTTAGCAATTATTTTTGCTGTGAGATAGAAATAGTGATTGAGTTTCAGTTCAGATGTGTTTCTAGAAGCTTGCTCCTTCCTCTGTTTTTGCCGCTCTGGGTTTCGCTGCCTCCTTCCCCACTATCTTTGAAGTTCCACAGAGTTCACCACATCTTTGAGTATCAGGTTGCCTCTCATATTAAGCTTCCTTGTACTCTGAGGCCTGTTCCTTTATTGCACCACAGATTGGCTGGCATCCCCAGAACCCACAGCATAGTAGATTGACATCCTCAGAGCAGGGTTAGGTAATGTGGTTTTAGAAACCTCAGGGCTGAGATTTCCATATCTGTCTATGGGATTTGGATGCCCAATTCCCCTTGAAATCGATGGGAACTGTGCTTTGAAAATCTCAATCTGTGCTGTGGGTTGCTTTGAAAATCTCAGCCCTGGGTCCTGTCTACATTACAACTTCATTGTTACCACCAGGGAAGCTGCACCAGTGGTGAATTATTGGTGCCAATTTTCCTACTGTTTACAAAAGTCTCTGCATGTGCAATGGATTCCAGAAACATCATGCCCTCTGGTGTTCAGCCATGGATGAAGCTTTTCAGGGTTCTTGGAAGTTAGAAGCAATGGCTCTCAGCTCTGCAGAGCCATGTGAATTTTCAAAGTGAGAGCCATGCAAGAGAGGGCTCAGGGTTGGACTGGTGGAGGGAGCCTATAATGGGATGGGGAGGGAGGGACTTGTGAACTGGATTGAATCTGCAGTGATAACAGGGAGAGAGATGGGGTTGATTCAAAGATTGACTTAAAGCTGTAGCTTAAGGAGAAGTGGGAGGATCAGGTTCTGGTGGGAGACTGAGATCAGTTGAGAGAGACTCAAATGGATTCAGCACTGAGGGGGTTTGGAGGTGAGCTTGGGATCAGGTGACCTTAGCAAAGGGAAAAGGGGTAGAAAGGGTGAGTCACTATCCTAAAATACCGCAAATACTGTGAAACTCTCATTAGTCCATCAAGTTTATCCTTTAATATATTGTGGTCTCTTTGGGAGTTCATCTGTAAGAAGAAAACAAGAGAGGAAAAAATCCTGAAACCCTGGCAGCTGCCAGAATTGTGTCAATTTCTAACACTTTAGGCAGATTTCATGTGCATCAGTTGCAAAGCTTCTGCTGTGGCAGGACTTGAGGCCCAGCAGTAGAAGCAGCTAACACCATCAAAAGAAGCAACAACCTATGGGATCATGTATGCTTCTGATGGCGGTGGGTAACATAACTCCCTATCAAGACAAAATGAATGGACATTTTAAGCATGTCAAAGGGCCATGTGGTGAGCCCCATACTCACACCAGTGCTCAGTTACTCGTCTGAGGGGGCCCGATGACAACAATGGGATGCTCAGCTGAGATAAATGATCACCAACCTAAAAGAGCCACAATCTCGGTCATATTTTTCAATCAAAAACTTGCTATTTCCACGTGATCTCAGGTTATTTTTTCCCTTTTTTAATATACCAGCATCATATTTTTTTATGTAAAAATGTCAGTTAAATAGAATGAAAGTAACACACACCAAAAACACACACATTAGAATGAGACATAGCAGTTTCCCCTTCCAGGTTGTGGAAGGAGAGAAGGGGCTGAAGTTCTTCGTCACTGGTAGGATCTAGAAATGTAAACAACCCCTTGAGCTTAACACATAAATAGATAGTCTTTAGATTTCAACCCTGCTCCCAGTTGCTTCATATTTCCCCATGCATGAAATATATACTAGATACATATTCTCTGTCATCCAAGCCCACACCTTTATTTAAACTGCGCTTTCAGCTTTCTTCCCATGCAAACACATCACCCAGTAAACATTCCTCCAACACCCTCAGTAAAACTTTGTCACCTAGCATGACTATTGGATTAACACAATTACTGTAAAAGCACAGAACAAACATATATGTTGAAAAGAACTCTTAGATGGATTCTTCTGTTTCTTGGGTTAGGAGGAGATGATCATTCAAAAGGGGATGCCAGAGTCTTCCTGTTTTTCTTTTTCTTTCTATTTCCTCTGTATTCCTGAGGAGAGGAAAAATATATTTCATGCTAACTGAAGAATGAAAGAACAAACTGTCTAATATTATACAAACTTTTCCTGGGAATCACAGCAAAAGTTAGCAGTGTGAGAAGCAAGAGGAATTTGTGTCCCTGCCAGACTTTTAAAACTTTTTCGTGTCGCCAAATTTACTGAACCTAATGGTAATTTTGGGTTATACTTCAGCGTGTGTTGATGGGGTTTACAGTGAGGTTCCTATAAACCGTCTTTGGGTCCAGCCATCCAGCGCACTTCCAGCAAAAGTCATTCAGCACTCATAAACTGGATCAGATCAAGAAGTCTCATGTCCCCTGGCCCGTTTGTCCTCCTTAGATTAATAGATTCCATGGACAGAAGGGACCATTGTGATTATCTAGTCTGATCTCCTGTATGAGGTCATAAAACTTCCCCAACATAATTCCTAGAGCAGATCTTTTAGAAGAACATGCAATCTTGATTTAAAAACGGTCAGTGATGGAGGATCCTTCTCAACCCTTGGTAAATTGTTCCAATGATTAATTAGTCTCACCATTAAAAAATTTACTGAATATTTCCAGTCTGAATTTGTCTTGCTTCAACTTCTAGCCACTAGATCATGTTACATTTTTCTCTGCTAAATTCAAAAGCCCATTCTCAAATATTCCCCATATAAGTGCTTAGACTATAATCAAATCACCCCTTAACCTTCTCTTTGTTAAGATAAATAGATTGAACTCCTAGAATCTATCACTCTAAGGCATGTTTTCTAATCCTTTAATCATTCTCATGGTTCTTCTGTGAACCCTCTCCAATTTTTCAGCACTCTCCTTGAATTATGGACACCAGAACTGGACATCCTAATCCATCAGTGCTCGCACTATGCCAAATACAGCAGTATAATAACCGCTCTACTCGTATTCGAGATACTCCTGTGTGAGGTTCTGTCCCTTTAAATATTCCAGGGGCTCTGTACTCTCCCCACTCCCCAGGGCAAAGCCTCACTTTCATGTTGCTTTCAGTTTTTCAGCCAGAACAATAAAGCCACCACAGCAGACAGCTATGTTTCCATCAGCTCCCTCTACATCTATTTCCTTCTCTGCTGGAGCCAGAAATAGAACATTTGGTGATGAGGAATTTAAATCCCACCAGTGTCCAGTGCTCCCATCGCCTGACCAAGAAGATGAAAAAGTAAGCAAGTAACACTTATAAAATAAAAAGGGGATTAAGTTCACCTAGAGACACAGGTGGTAGCAGACAGCTTGCTACTCCATTTTGCTGCTGGGACAACGTGAACCAGACAGTTAGAGAGAGGGAAGTAGGCAAATAAAGACGGAACAAAGGATAAGAGTTCTGCAACTACTGTCAGAACTTTTGAAATGGAGGAGTAAAGCGGCAGCAAGCAGCCATCTTGACTGACCTTGTGCATGCAGGCAGGTCTATAGCCAGCAGAGGGAGCCCAAGTTCAGCCAAAGGAATGTGGAAGCACACAGCCAGCAGAGAGTGATCCAGCACAGATAGGGCAGTAACAAAAAAGAATTTCCCTTTGGAAAAGGTGTCCATGGGCTGTGAAGTCGAACTGGAGAGCAGACAAATGTCACCTTTTGTGGGCAGTGTTGGTGAGTTTGTTGAAAATGGCGATTCATGAGTGATGTATCTCAAATGTTTTGAGCAAATGGTAGCTTGCAACTCTATTCCAGATGGACAACGAGTTTCAACCTTGCTGACAGTGATGGGTCTGAAGGCAATATGGACGGCTGCATGTCCCATTGTCTCCAGCTGTGCCTGGAACTGCTTCATATGCCGCAATTACTGCAGCGATGTAGAATTTTTCTCCGACCCCATCCATGATAGCAGACTGTTGGTGCCATCAGCAATATCAGGGAAGTGGATAGTCAATAGCACAGTTTGTTGTTGCTTTAAGGAAGTTGTCAAAGCATTGTCAGTTCGGACAAACATTAAGTGATGCCCCGTGTGACCATTTAGTCTCTGGATTATGTATGGACCAGGTCTGGAAGGAGTTATTGACTGTATCAGCATTTACATTCAGGAAGGCTGTTGAAGTAGCAATTGCAATGGAGACCGCAGAGAAGGATTCTCTGGAATTTATTGTGAACTGAGAAGTTCACCTCTTGAATAGGTCTGACAGAAGACCATGGGAATGTAAGGAATTTCTGTGGGGCCATTATGAAAAAACTACACACTCGGAGAAGGATTGCTGGGAACATCAGATTATTTGCAGGAAGGACACATTGTTGTGACTTATCACACAATTCAGCAACACAGAGTAACTGTATATTCAAGACGACACCTGTGTAAACTGAAGCTAAGAAAGGATGGAAGTTGGGAATTCCTAATGTGCAAAAAGGCAAGAGCTCTTGTAACACTGACAAAGACCTGGCACTACACATGCTATCAGAAGCTGGAGTCAGAGATGGCATCTGGGTTACACCCTGGGCCGAAGAAGTTCCTACAAGAAAAGAGCTTGATACTGGAACTGCTGTTTCACTGATTTCTGCATCTACCTATCACCAGACTTTGTCACAAGTTTCACTGGAAGACAAGAAACAGGGCTTTGAAGACTTATACTGGAGAAAAGTTAGTCCCAAAAGGGATACTCCAGTTGAAAGTTTAAGTACCCCTGATTATTAGGCAGATCTTGGTTTGAAAAGCTCAAGGTGAATTGGACTGAGATCAAGGTGATCATGAAAGCACCTCAAAATCTTAAAGAAATACTGGACAGACATGCCAAAGTGTTTGAAAAAGAACTTGGATAGATAAGCGATGTATCAGTGAAGCTCACTTTTAAGTCTGACAGCCAGTCAAAATATTGCAAGTCCAGAGTTGTGCCTTATACTCTGAAGCCTCAGGGGAAGCAGATTTGGACCGTTCAGTGAACATTGGAGTTTTGTCACTGGTTTCACACACTGAGTGGGCTACATCCATTCTACCAGTGATCAAGAAGGATGTCTCAATCTGAGTTTATGGAGATGTCAAAGTGACACAGAATCCAGTTTTATTGCAGACCAGTATCTGCTATCTCACACTGAAGATTTATTTGCTACTGTTAGTGGTGGGCAGTGTTTTAGTAAATTGGATTTGCTGAATGCATACCTACAAATGGAGATTGATCTGGCATCTCACAGATATTCCATCATCAACATGCAAAATGGCTTGTTTTGTTACAACAGGTTGCCATTCGATGCCTACCCTATTCTAGAAAGCCATGGATGAGATTCTGAAGGGGCTGAACAGAGTTCATTGCCATTTGGATGACATCCTTGATACTGGAAAGGATCAAGACGATCATCTTCAAAATTTGAGTGCTCTCTTGCAATGTTTGAAAGACCATGGACTGAGAGTACATCAAGACAAATGTGAATTTTTCACTCCTTCATTTGAATACCTTGGGCATGTAATTTATGTGACAGGCTTAAGAAAATTGCCAGAGAAAGAGAAAGCAGTTTTTCAAGCTCCACGACCAGAGAATGTGTCACAGTTATGTTCATTCTTAGGATTGCTTAATGACTATGATAAATTTCTGCCTAATCTGCTGGCAGTATTGTCATCTTTACATGAACTGTTACAAGCAAAGAAAAGATGGAGATGGACTGAAGAGCATGCGTGTGCATTTAAGGAAGCAAAGAAACTGTTGACATCAGCCGAAGTTCTTACACATTTTGATGCTTTGCTGCAATTGCAATTTTTTGTGATGTTTCACCATATGGGGTGGGTGCAGTTCTTTCCCTAATGGCATGGAGAAGCCATTTGCCATTGCATCCCAAATACTCCCTACTTCTGAGAAGAACTATGCGCACATAGAGCAAGAAGCTCTCATCATTCTATTTGGAATTTGGAAATTCCATCCCTCTTTTGTACAATAGACATTTTACCTTGCTGGTGGATCATCTCCTGTTTCTTTCAGTGTTTGGACCAAAACATGAAATTCCGTCATTAGCTGATGCTTGTATGCAACAATAGGCATTGCTGTTTCCTGCTCATTCCTATACTATTCAATTCTGTAAAGGGACTTGGCATAGCAATGCTGAAGAACTGTTGCACCTGCCATGCCCAAGTTCTCATCAACCCAAAGAAACTTCAGATGAAGTTCTATCTCAATTTGACAGATACGTTATAATACGTGTCAGCAAATTTAGCATGATCCTGGCCCCACTCATCTACACCTTTGGTTGAGGCCTCAGAATCTTCGGACACATGTTCATATGTATTTTGCTGGACCTTTAGAAGGCTATATGTGTTTGGTTGTTCTTGATGCCTGTTCAAAATGGCTAGAAGTTTTCAGAATTACTTCTACTACAGAAGATCATTGGTCATCTTCATACTTTGTTTAGCCAGTTTGGTTTATTGTTAAAGTTGGTGAGTTACAATGCACCTCATTTCTGTTCTGAAGAATTTCAGAGGTTCCTAGCTTTAAATGAAATTTAGCACATATGCTTAGCTCCTTACCATCCTGCTACAAGTAGACTAGTGGAATGCTTTGTACAAACTTTTAAGCATGCCTTAAAACCTAACATATCTATTCTGAGTCATCAGCAGAAATTGGACAATCTCTTGCCTGTCTAAAGGAATCCTTCATAGGATACTACCCAAGAGTCAGCTGCAACTCTTGAAGCAATCTTTACATACTTTTTGGGTCCTGCTAGATCTTGATATTGCCTTACATGTAGCCAAATCCAAAGCTATGCAAATTGATTGACAAAAGTGAGCTGTAGTTCATGAAAGCTTATGCTCAAAAAAATGTGTTAGTTTCCAAGGTGCCACAAGTACTCCTTTTCTTTTTGCGAATACAGACTAACACGGCTGCTACTCTGAAACATGAGACTTGTTATCATTCTTTTCAAGTTGCAGACTTATTGTGGACTCACAACCACTGTTGTACGGTGAAATGGGTACCTGGTGAACTTCTAAAATGCATGAGACTTGTTTGTTTTGTGGTAAAACTATCCAATGGTATTGTATGGAAGTGATATATGAACCAGTTGCAGCCTCAACTAATACCAGAATCTGGGGATGTTCCAGTAGGACCTTTCTGTTCCTTCAATCAAACCTCCTTCCATTACAATTCTGATAACTTGGTGGAAGAAATTATGGTACCAGATCCAGTTGATTCTGTACCACCAACTGTTCCTGTTGTTTAGGACACTGCCATCACACCATTACCACATTATCCCAAGAGAGTGTGAAAACCGGTTGAGCACCTGAACCTATAAATTGTTTGATTACTGAGTTGCTATTCCAGGGTAGATTAACCCTTGCAATTTAAGAGTCTGCAGTACTCCACCTGCAGCTTTTAGTTAGGTTATAAAGTGTGTCATGTTAGTCATGTAAACAATAATGTATGTGTGTTTGGAAAGTTTTTTAAAGTAGGATGGAGGCATGTGATGTCCTGCCCTTTAAATGTTCAGGGGGCTCTGTGCTCTCCCCCCTTCCCCAGTGCAAAATCTCACTTTTGTGTTACTTTTAGTTTTGCAACAGTAAAGCCACCACAACAGACAGCTGTGTTTCCATCAGGTCCCTCTGTGTCTGTCTGTCTGTCTATCTCCTCCTCTGCTGGCTCCAGAAATATAACACCCTCTTAATGCATCCAAGAATCACATTAGTCCTTTTGGCCACAGTATCACACTGGGAGCTCATGTTCAGTTGATTATCCACCACAATGGCCAAATCTTTTTCAGAGTCACTATTTCCCAGGATAATGCCCCCCGTAGTGTAAGTATGGCCTACATTCTTTGTTCCTAAATATATACATTTACATTTAGCCATATTCAAACGTATGTTGTTTGCTTGCACCCAATTTATCAAGTGATCTTGGTATCAGTGCTCTGTATCAGTGTATTTCATTATCTGCCTCTTCTCCAATTTTTGTGTGTTATCTGCAAACTTTATCAGTAGTGATTTTGTTTTCTTCCAGTCATTAATAAAAATGTTAAATTGCGTAGGGCCAAGAACTGATTCCTGTTGACCCTGTGGGATCTCACTAGAAATACACCTGCCCAATAATGATTCCCAATTTACAATTATATTTTAGTCCATTTCTTGTGTGCCACGTTAATTTTATATTTAAGGGGTTTTTTTAAGTCAGATTGTCATGTGGTACCAAGTCAGATGCCTTACAGAGGTCTATTACATCAGAACTATTATCTATAACAATTAAACTTGTAATCTCATCAAAAATAAATATCAAGAGCTTTGTGTAGTTTGAAAGCTTGTATCTTCCACCAACAGAAGCTGGTCCAGTAAAAGATCTTACTTCACCTTCTTTGTCTCTATCAAGTTAGTTTGACAGGATCTATTTCCCATAAACCCATGTCGATTGACATTAATTATATTATATTATATATGATAACTGTATTACCCTCCTTTAATTATTTATTAATTGAGTCCCTAACAGCCACTCCATTATCTTTCCTGGGATCAAAGTCAGACTGGCAGGCCTGTAATTACTGGGTCATCCCATTTATTCTTTTTAAATATTGTCAAAACATTAGCTTTGTTGCAGTCTTCTGGAACTTCACCAATAATTGTCTGGTAAACTCCTCAGCCAGCTCTTTGAAAACTCTTGTATACAAGAAATCTGGACCTGCTGATTTAAAAATGTCTGTCTTTAGTAACTGCCATTTAACATCATGAGATACCAGAAGAATAGAAAGTGTTATCATTCTCATATGATGAGAGTACATCATCTTTTTCCTCAAATACAGAACAGAAATATTTATTGAACATAATTTTACCATTTCCATCGAGTGATGGACCAATACCGTTGTCAGGATTCTCTTTGTTCCTAATATAATTTACAAAACTCATCCTTAAAAATGCCTACATTTCAATTGCCAAGAAGGCTCTTTTCTTTCATAACTGCAACCATTCATACATGATGTTCTGCTGTTCGTTGCAAGTGTTTTCCTTTTGGACTTGTGTCTATTGAGACCCTAATATAACTTTTTTTCTTGTCTTACCAAAACACCACCAGTATTCTGTCCAGAACTGTTAACTTTTGGGCTCATTTTGGATCCCCCAAAGCTTGAGATGTTTGAGAGAGTTCAGATTTGAATCTGACTCAGTTGATTAATGCTATCACCAACATTTCTTTTAAAAGGCAAGGTTTGAATTTATAGCACTTCATATGTCAGCAAAATGAACATAAAAGTGCAGATGCCTTATAGTCAGGTAAATTGTCCACATGTATGGAAATGAGTGATTAGTTTATGTGAATTGACTTTAAAAAAAGGGGTGGGAGTGAAGATGCTTAAATAATCCTCTTTATTCTTGGGGGGCTTGGGTGTTAGAAGTGGTGGAAATTGTAATTATGATGACCTGGGCAAATAATGTCCCAGGTAAATGTGGTAAATTGTACATAATTAAAGCTATTGCTGGCTTGTGATTTAACTCAGTATTCTCGAGAATATCATTAAAGTGACATAATTCATTCATAGCCCCTATGTTATGGACCATGTTGATCAAACTTCTACTTGCACAACAGTATTTAGATTATTCTGCAAATCATCTTCATGTCTGCCCATGGGCATCATCTGCATAGCAGTGATCTCAGCTAACGATGGAAAGACATGGATGTGTGTGTTTAAATGTACAGGATTTAAGTAAGTACATGTGGTATTTGCTTGTACATTTTAAATATAAGCATAGAGAAGCATGATCTTTTGATACTATGGAGTAAAAATATGCCAATTCCCCATGTCACACATGCTTGCAAATGGAGAATGTTCCTATACCTTCCTCTCTGAATACTATCTAGGAGCAGCTTGTCCTCATGGAACCTTTAACAGTATGCAAGAAAGCTTCCCCAAAGCCTGAAGTACTAAGCGGAAGAGGGTCAGTATAAATCCATCATTGGAGGATTTGCTCACTCACAATCAATCAGTACAAAATCGCACCCTGGTAAGGGAACTGCTCTGATGATACTGCTGGAGTAATACATCTTAATACAATTATTTGCCATCCACTGGTTGCTAATGAAAAGCTTTGATCATTCTAAATTTACATATTGTACATTACTTTGGTCTCTTTATATCCCTTTATGCTATTGGAGTACTAGTCCTAACTTGCCATAAGGTTTAAGAGAACAGGGGTGGCAGTTTTGTATAATTTTTGCTAGTGCCCAGAATGGGTCCAAGACTCCCCCATCTCCCCACCTGCCTTGTAAGCTGATTTTTTAAAAAATAATGTAAAAATGGACTGGAAACAGTAAGCATTTAACAGTTTCCCTATATTGCACAATGTGGAGGGGGGAGGGAGGATGAGGGCTCTGGCTGGGGGTGAGGGCTCTGGGATGGGGCTGGAGATGAGGGGTCATGGTGCAGGAGGGGGCTCAGGGCTGGGGAAGAGGGTTGGGGTGTGGAGGGTGAGGGCTCTGGCTGGGGGTGAGGGCACTGGGGTGGGGCTGGGGATGAGGGGTTTGGGGTGTGTGTGGGGGGGCTCAGGGCTAGGCCAGAGGGTTGCGGTGTAGGGGTAAGGGCTGTGGGGTGGGACCGGGGATGAGGGGTTGAGGAGGGGCTCAGGGCTGGGGCAGAGGGTTGGGATGCAGTGGGGGCGTGAGGACTCTGGCTGGGGGTGTGGGCTCTGGGGTGGGGCTGGGGATGAGGAGTTTGGGGTACAGGCAGGCTGGCCTGGGGCTGGGGGCAGAGACGAGGACTCCTCCCAGCCTTCTCCCCCCCGGCAGCACACTCACCCCACACCACTGTTACTGCATGTGCTCCTAGGGCCCCTCTCAGGTCCAGGGGGTTACAGTTCCCTGGAGCAAGAAATCCTTATTCAAAAACAAGAGCAACAAGAGTTCAGAGAGAAAACTGACAACCACCAAACTTTTCCCCACCCTCAACTCCGGAGAGAGATTATGAGTGGAATGGAGGAGAGAGACCCCACACTGCACCATGGGAGAAGCCCTGAAAGGAGCCACTCAGGTGCAGCGAGAAGTCCTGCTGGCCATGGGGCAGCTGGAGGCTGCATTGCACCAATGGAGACAGAGGGGAAAGAAGCTGGCTCAGTGGGAGGAGGGAGGAGGAGAAGTGGTGAAGTTGTTTGCAGCCTGGAGACAGGAAAGCAGCCTGAGTTTCTCCCCGTAGAGTGGAGATGTGGAGGAGGAAGTGTGGTGGGGGGGGTGTCGGAGTGCCCTGGCTACAGCCAGGAAGAAAGGAAACTAGCAAAAGAAAAGCAGAAGAGAAGAAGGGAAAGAAAGTCCAAAGCAGGCTGAGCAGCCACCTGGGGCTCCCTGAGCTGCTGCATTCACTCATTCGCTCCTCTGAACCTCCACCCAAACGCCTCAGCTGTTCCCTTTTGTAGCCACCAGCGGCCAGTGAGGGAGCACAGCACAGAGCGGCAGGGCGGCCACCCTCTGCCTAGGGCGCAGGCAGGGACACTCTGGGGGAGGTGTGTGGGGCCAGGGGACACTCCAGGAGAGGCGCGCAGGGCAGCCGGCGTGGCTGGGGGAGAAACCCGGCCCCGAAAATTGGTGGAGCTGGGCCCCGGTGCCCTGAATATTGCTGGAGCATGGGCACCACAGGCCCATATAACTTGCCGCCCCTGTAAGAGAATTGATATGGTCCAAACAATCTCTTACTAAATAGCTTGTTTGGACCTGTGTGCAAGGTCTACGTCTCTAAATAACATAAATGACTTTAGATCATTTTAAATGAACTGGTCCCCGTGGATCCCTTTGGTAGCCAATGCACAAGGGATTACCACACACTGTCATTTTCATTAATGTTAATAAGAGTTACTTGGACAAATTATTTGATTAGCAATGAGATAATAAACTCTTTTTACATAAATCTCGTCACAGAATACTGTAACATTGTTAACAAGTTATTAAGGAGATAATAAAAATGTTTGACAAATGTACTTGTATTTCTACACTTGTTAAATAAGGATGTAGAAAAACCACATCATAAACCCCATTAAAAATACAGCAATATATAACCCTAATTTACAAAAGTTAGCTTTTACTAGGGTAGGTAAGGCTGTAAATACAAACCAAGTTATACAACTCACCCCGTAGAAAAAACATCTTACAGGAGTTCACGCTAGCAGTTTACATTTTAGATTGTGTTTAGCAATATTCCACATCTGCAGAAATTATGCATTGGGTTTTGTACTTTTCCCAGACAAAATTCACAATTCAAACATGGCTCTGTGCTAAGCGATTTTTGGCTCTCTAGCTAAGGAAAAGTTTTAGACTCTACAGTTTGTAACGGTCATTGTTTCTGGGGAAGGTTTATGTGTGGACTATGGATTAAAGCATTTTATTACATGCTGGCTGGGTTTTATTATCTGAATAGATGTTATATCCTAAGCAGGTCAATGACCAAAGATTTAACTCCATGAGGAATGGGAAACAGCATTTATTCATGTGGTAGGTTTGTCATATGATATTTCTGCTACGCTTCACTCCCAGCCAAACGCTGAATGAAGAGTAGGGTATATGGTATCCAAAGTCAACAGCTAAACTAATCCCACTCGTTACGTTCTTTGTTTCAGTAGATGCAAGGGTTGGTTTAAAAGACATAAATCTAGTCAGCAGTTGTGATGATGAGAATTCAGTGCATTCTCAGCTGGTCACAAACCTCTGAGACTCTGAACACGTTACAAATAGAAATGGGCTGAACATGTCTGAAATAGCTGGAATAGTGGTGAGTCTTGGGCATTTGCTGGCTTGTAAGCCATGTGGGCACCCATTCTCCTCCATTTATGTCAGTTTTCCAGAAGGTATTTGAACTGAACTGGTTTGGATTGAATCAGTAAATCAAGGGGAAAGCAGAGAATTGACAGATTCAAATTAGCAAGGGCTTAATCTTCCAGTGATTAAGGTTTCTTTCTATATCATAAGCATTTGAATGTAGTCATAATATAGTGTCTATGTGATGAATATAGCATTTAGACTTATCTTTCCTGGGTTCAGTGGCTTATATGTAGAAAAATCTAAAATATGTAAAATGCTGAACCCAGGGAAGGCAAGTCTAAATACTGTTTTCATCCATATACATAAAATATAACATTTTCAGTTGTATTTGTTCTGCCTCTTGGCTTGAGCTCATTTTAATACCCTCCATTAGAATGGGGGTTGACATCTGATTCTCCACTGAGAATGTCTTGTGCCTGGGTCCCAAAAGTTTTATCCTGGACATAAATAACTTCACATCCCTGATTAGCTTAGAAGATACCAAGCCATAGTCCACTGGTGGCCTTAAATATTAGGCCTCTGAACTGGACCTAGTAGCAAATGAGAAGCCAGATGAAGATCCAGAGTGCCAGTCAGATATGTAATCAGTGGGTTTTTCTCCAACATTCTACAAATCTGAACACTTTGGGCCCAATCCTTGGCTGTAATCAACTGACATTGACTTCAATTGAGCTATGATGATTTACACCAGCAGAGAATCTACCCCAATGCACTTTTTAACAGAGGAAATCTCAAAAGTGATATAAACTCAGATAAGAAATAATGTTTTGCATTAATACGAGCATTGTAAAAGAGAAGATTTAGCTGCTGGAGCCCACACTTGAGAAGAAACTTCTTCATGCAAGACAAAATCTTTGAGGACAAAATCTTTGAGGACGACCCAACTCAGCAATAGTAACTTTGGTAAGAATGAATGTAAAATCGCAAACAGAATATACCCAGGATTTTACTAGTGTCTCCAATTTGAACTTATCCTAAAGACTTGGAGGTTTGTATGTGTGGAAGGAGACGGAATTAAACACTTCCAGATGATTAGAACTATTCTACTCTGAAATAGAATGTCTGAAGCCCTCTGTGTGTCTGAGCTGGTGCCTTTTTTGGAGAGAAATGTGTCAATGGGGCTGCTTGGAACAGTTAAGAGCTAGTATGGGATATTAAGATATATGAAATGTGAGCTGATGAGAGAATGAAGGGCAAAGAGACCAATGAGTGGAACTGGAAGTGTGCTAGCAGAGTTTGATTGGGAGAGAGAAAGAGAAAGTTGATATAGTATTACTGTATGTTTGTTGACCCAAATAGCCACTAAACCACTTGTTTTACAATAAAGTTATTGTTTTCACAGGGACCAAGTTTGTGAGATCTATATGGCTGTAGAACAGTTCTCAAAGGAAGTGTGAGGAAAGCTATTATGTTATTGATTTGAAGTTGGATTGGGCAAAGCAGTGGAAAATACCCCATAGGGAATAATCATACACTGGGAGAAGGATGGAATAGATTACAATAACAGCAATCTAATTTCTATGATAGTGAATTGGGTTTTTTTTATTATTATTGTTTATATTACCATAGCACCTACAAACCCTAATTTTATGATTAAGGCCTCTATGATTTACTTATTACGTATAAACCTGGGATGACACCATTGGTAAATTCAGTTTGTTACCATTTTTGCCTAAGTTTTCAGCAAAATAGACGAGCATTTTCTTGCTTAATTTGTCCACATAATTACCATGATTGCATCCATAAATCAGACACACAATTGCTCAAATTTTTTTCAAATTATGAACCTTTATTGTTAGCATTTAACTTTCTACCAGATATATAATGTTCTGCATCATTATATTATAGTACATTTTAGTACCCTTTGCAAAAAAGGCACAGAATTGGCATAATCCAGGTATTACTGCTTTGTGATGAGAAAGGAAAATGTTTATATGACTGTATAAGGATGCATGAAACTACTTGTATAAGTTTTAATATATACAAATGCACATAAGAACTATATTTTAAGTAATGATACTGTGAAGCAAAGCTAGTTAAATTCTTTAACACTAGTTATCAAAAGACATTGATTCGCTGTCTTGTGTAGTGTGTGTGATAAGATAAAAATTTAAATTGCAGCTTTGCACAAAAGCCGATATAGATGCATTTTCACAAGGTGTTCGTCCGCCAAAGGCCTAAATCCTTGTCATAGAAACAGACCTCTTAGCTATGCTATGGCTAGTTCTGTATCAAGTATGCTATATTAGTATCCCAGATAAAAATTCCCTTCAGGCAGCACAAGGGCAGCACTCATCCAAAGGTAAGAGCATTTACACCTTTCCAGGGACAGGCCCATCATAACAGAGCCCTTGATTTAGGGCTTGTATGTATGTTTGTATGTGCTGAGCTAGGGTGTCTCATGTGTTTGATCTGTGCTGAGGTAGTTAATCCTTTTTATTTGATACGGTCAATTTAAATGTAGTGATATTTTTTCTCAGGCTGTAATACACTGCATTAAGCCACAGCCTGTAGTAGGAGTCATTGCAGATCCGTATTGCCCCGGTGTTTAGCACAGCTACACTCAGGGCTGGCCTGCTCTATGAAATCTTACCAACAATTGTGGTAGCTTGGCACAGTGCAAAACGTTTTCCAGCATTGGCAGTGTACACCAGGAGAAGCCACATTCAGCACTGTGGAAACTTAACCCTGATTAAAAAAACATGTTCAGTTACTGGCAACTGTGTAAATCAGATGAGGTAAAAAGTTGGGGTGTCGACTAGTTCCTGGTCAGGTGCAATGTACATTCTTCTGGTGAGGAGCTACCTCTGATGCCTTGTGCAGAGAAAGGGTGGACTGCTCTGCCCCGACCTTTGAGGAGGTTAATACCAGCTACAGCATTAGCCACAAGATATCACTGGACTCAGAAGTGGGAGGACTTAACTTTTACTGGCCCACACAAGAGGACGGAGACTACTGTACGCTCTACCTTCTAGGTGCACAAATGCAAGGTTCGGCACAACTGAGTTCTTAATTAGACAGAGTAATTCTTTTAACTTTTTTTTTTCAGTCAATGTACCTCAAAGTGCCCCAGTTTTAAAAGAGGCATAAAATGTGTCTGACGTGGTTATCGCTGGTGTGCTGTGGCTGCTGCTTATCATTCTCCACACTGTTATGCTCTCCTAGCAGTTGTTTGTATCGACATCTTGCTTCTTGACATATACTTGGATTGCAAGCACTTTGGGGCAGAGACCATCTTTTCGTTATATGCTTAGTACAATGGGGCCCTGATCCATGAATGGGACTTCTAAGTGGTACTAGACTACAAATAATTAATAAATAAGTATAGACATTGTCACGGTTCCTCCCCCACTCTGAACTCTAGGGTACAGATGTGGGGACCTGCATGAAAAACCTCCTAAGCTTATCTTTACCAGCTTAGGTCAAAACTTCCCCAAGGTACAAAATATTACATCCGTTATCCTTGGACTGGCCGCTACCACCACCAAACTAATACTGGTTACTGGGGAAGAGCTGTTTGGACGCGTCCTTCCCCCCAAAATACTTCCCAAAACCTTGCACCCCACTTCCTGGACAAGGTTTGGTAAAAAGCCTCACCAATTTGCCTAGGTGACTACAGACCCAGACCCTTGGATCTTAAGAACAATGAACAATCCTCCCAACACTTGCACCCCCCCCTTTCCTGGGAAATGTTGGATAAAAAGCCTCACCAATTTGCATAGGTGACCACAGACCCAAACCCTTGGATCTGAGAACAATGAAAAAGCATTCAGTGTTTTACAAGAAGACTTTTAATAAAAAATAGAAGTAAATAGAAATAAAGAAATCCCCCCTGTAAAATCAGGATGGTAGATATCTTACAGGGTAATTAGATTCAAAAACATAGAGAACCCCTCTAGGCAAAACCTTAAGTTACAAAAAAGATACACAGACAGAAATAATTATTCTATTCAGCACAATTCTTTTCTCAGCCATTTAAAGAAATCATAATCTAACACATACCTAGCTAGATTACTTACTAAAAGTTCTAAGACTCCATTCCTGTTCTGTCCCCGGCCAAGACGACTACAGACAGACACAGACCCTTTGTTTCTCTCCCTCCTCCCAGCTTTTGAAAGTATCTTGTCTCCTCATTGGTCATTTTGGTCAGGTGCCAGCGAGGTTACCTTTAGCTTCTTAACCCTTTACAGGTGAGAGGAGCTTTCCCCTGGCCAGGAGGGATTTCAAAGGGGTTTACCCTTCCCTTTATATTTATGACACGCCCCCCAAATCTCAGCTAGGGTGAAACACTGGCTGGGATTTCTTCCTGGAGCTCTAGGAAAACAGAGTTAATAAGACACATGCATCTCTAAATATACTACCAAGTACATAAAGACTAACAATATTTTCCACATCTCAAGGACGATTTTAACCAGTTGATTCTGGGAAACTTTCACGGGAGAGTGCATCAGCCACTTTGTTAGAAGCTCCTGAGATGTGTTGGATGTCGAAATCAAAATCTTGGAGAGCTAAACTCCACCGAAGAAGTTTTTTGTTAGTTTCTTTGACGGTGTGAAGCCACTTTAGTGCAGCATGGTCGGTTTGCAGGTGGAAACGCCGTCCCCAATCATATGGGCGTAGCTTTTCCAGAGCGTAGACAATGGCATAACATTCTTTTTCAGTGACTGACCAGTTGCTTTCCCTCTCAGACAGTTTTTTGCTGAGAAACACTACAGGGTGGAATTCTTGATCAGGTCCTTTCTGCATTAAAACTGCTCCCACACCACGCTCGGATGCATCTGTGGTTACTAGGAACGGTTTGTCAAAGTCTGGGGCCCTTAGTACAGGGTCAGACATGAGTGTCGCTTTAAGCTTGTTAAAGGCCTTCTGACACTTTCCGGTCCACTGAACAGCATTTGGCTGTTTCTTTTTGGTTAGGTCTGTCAGTGGGGCAGCGATTTGGCTGTAGTGCGGTACAAATCGTCTGTAATAACCGGCCAAGCCTAAGAAGGATTGAACCTGTTTCTTTGACTTTGGGACAGGCCACTTTTGGATAGCATCCACTTTGGCCTGTAGGGGGCTGATAGTTCCTTGACCCACCTGGTGTCCAAGGTAAGTCACTCTGTTTAGGCCTATTTGACACTTCTTAGCCTTAACAGTTAGTCCTGCCTCCCTTATGCGCTCAAGGACTTTTTGTAGATGTTCCAGGTGGTCTGCCCAGGAATCCGAAAATATGGCCACATCGTCAAGGTAGGCGACTGCATATTCTCCTAATCCTGTTAGGAGACCATCTACAAGTCTTTGGAAAGTGGCGGGTGCATTTCGCAGCCCGAAAGGGAGTACATTAAATTCATACAGCCCGAGATGTGTGATGAAGGCTGACCTTTCCTTGGCAGATTCATCTAGCGGTACCTGCCAGTACCCCTTGGTTAAGTCCAAGGTAGAGATGAACTGGGCCCGTCCCAGTTTCTCTAATAGTTCATCTGTGCGTGGCATGGGATAGTTGTCTGGGCGAGTTACAGCATTTAGCTTACGGTAGTCCACGCAAAAACGTATTTCCCCATCTGGTTTGGGAACTAGAACCACTGGAGATGCCCATGCACTTTCAGAGGGGCGGATTACACCCATCTGTAACATATCCTGGATCTCCCGTTCTATAGCAGTTTTAGCTTGAGGAGTAGGGGCCTACCAAATTCACGGTCCAGTTTGGTCAATTTCATGGTCATGGGATTTTAAAAAATCGTAAATTTCCTGATTGCAGCTATTTAAATCTGAAATTTCATGGTGTTTTAATTGTAGGGGTCTTGATCCAAAAAGGAGTTCTGGGAGGTGGTGGGGGTGGCAAGGTTATTGTAGGGGGGTCGTGGTACAGCTACCCTTACTTTTGCGCTGCTGCTGGCGGCGGCGCTGCCTTCAGAGCAGGGCAGCTGGAAAGTAGCGGCTGATCGCTGGGAGGCCCGCTCTGAAGGCAGAGCTGCCACTAGCAGCAGCACAGAAGTAAGGACGGCCTGGTAGGGTATTGTCACTCTTACTTCTGTGCTGCTGCCTGCAGAGCTGGGCCCTCAGCCATCAGCTGCCGCTCTCCGGCTGCCTAGCTCTGAAGGTAGCAGCCAGAAGTAAGCGTGGCATGGTATTGCCACCTTTACCTGTGCATGCTGGTGGGGTGCTGCCTTCAGAGCTGGGCGCCCAGCCAACAGTCTCTGCTCTCCAGCCACCCAGCTCTGAAGGTATTGCAGAAGTAAGGTGGCGATACCGTGACCCCCCTAAAATAACCTTGTGACCTCCTGCAATTCCCTTTTGGGTCAGGACCCCCAATTTGAGAAATGCTGGTCTCGTCCGTGAAATAGTATAGGGTAAAAGCACATAAAAGACCAGATTTCATGGGAGAAGACCAGATTTCAAGGTCCATGGCATGTTTTTCATGGCCGTGAATCTGGTAGGGCCTTACATATAAGGGAAACAATCTAAAGGGTCACCCTCAAATTGGATACATGAGTTATTCTCACTGAATATAAAGGAAATCTGCAAATGACTTGGTAAGAATTGGGCATGTGCTTGCTTTGAACAAGTGGCTTCTTTCCCCCTCATTTTGTTTGTTTACTTCTGAAATATAATATTCTGGTCTTTCTGTTTGCTGAAGGATTTGTTGGAGATCTCAGAGGATATATATATATACAGTGTGTGTGTGTGTATAGCTCTCACATATTCATTGAAAAAAATGGCATATTGAATCTTTAACAAAGATTTTGTTTCTCCAGAATGTTGATTAGCAATTGAAATTAAATAGATATTAACCAAACTAAAAAGTTTTACAGTGTCTGATCAAAATTCCTTTCCTTTCTAAAATGATCAGGTTTCACTCCTTTGGCCCTTTTGATGTTGTCATTTTAGTAATTCCCCAGTCACCATATACTCTTCTAGGAATATCAGATCTCAATCCTAATGTAAAAAAACAAGCAGAAAAATCCCACTTTCCCAAAAATGTTCAAACCTTCTTTATACATAAAGAAGCAAAAAAGGTCACAAACCCAATTTTATTTTCTTTTGTATGTTACCTTTAAGGGAAATAGTGTGTGAACCTCTGATGATTCTGTCCTGATTTACTGAAATTAAACAAAAGTTATCTATATCTATATCTATATATATATATATATAATCCTTGTGACTGCCGCCAATAATGGTTTTTCACTATGGTTTTAAAAACAAATATGCATATTAGAAATGGGGTTCACAAGAATTCAGAGAAATGGAAAGACTTACTGCCTGTCTTAGGTTAGCAAGGAAACATGAAGCAAGTGCAATGATCTGATTAAAAACCAGATAATTGACATAACTTTTATTATAGTACCAATACTTATGGTAGTCCATACTTATACTCATTCAACTCTGCTGTATTCTGTGTCCTCTATATATTACGCTCTCTATTGCAATTTATGTAAAAATAAAAAATAAAAAAATCTGCTAGCAATTCTGCTTACCTTTAATTAAAAGAATTAGTAACTAAAAAGTAGTAGGTGACCTAACTGTCCAAGAGATTCAACAATATAATGCATTCAACTTCCAGGTCAGAGTCAAATTGGGGAATGGCCCTGTGATTCTAACTGGCCCTCTGAACTGGCTGTCCAGTAGCATAGACAGCATTCTCTGAATGGGCAAACAGGTAAACATAATGGGCAAAATTCTCATCTGGTGAAACACAGAGGAACAACATGTGTACAGATAGTAGGAGGTGCAAAAGTGTCACAGCAACTCGGAAGGCATAATGAGGTAGGAGCAGGTGAAGGAGGAGCTAAGGAAGTCATTGAGTGAAGAGAAGGGAGCAAGGTTGGGGATGGCTAGTTAGGGCACATTCAGGTCTGTTGCAAGAAAATGTTGTATTCTGAAATGTAAAGTTGTATCTGCTTCATAGGAGGTTAAGGAGGTAGATCACTCATTCATGGCATCAGGCATCAAACATGGAAGGGATTGTGTCATGGAATGAGCAGCTACTGCATTGCAACAGATACTTAGTGTTTTTCAAAGACAAGTTGGGAAGTGCTGCTGATCTGGTGTAGCGACATGGATTAAAATGAAAAAAATATTGTCTTTGCTTGGCTATCAATTTACACAGCTATTATCACTTTAGTATCTTTGGGTATATCTATGAAACAGCAGGGAGGGCACTTCTCAGGCCTGGTCTACACTACAGACTTAGGTTGACATAAGCTGCATTAAGTCTATCTAATAATATATGTGTCTATACTACCAAGTCCCTTCCACTGACCTAAGTGGCCTGTAAAGTCGACTTCTGTACTCCACCTCCGTGAGAGGTGCAGCGCTTGATTCGATATCCATGGGTCAACATGGGGAGAGTGTAGACACCGCATTGTGTAATTGGAATGAATTGGCCTCGAGGAGGTGTCCCACAGTGCTCTACTGTGACCGCTCTGGAGAGCACTTTCAACTCCACTGCACGTCAGCCAGTTACACAGGAAACAGCTGCTCCCCTGTTAAAGCCCCAGGAATTTTTGAATGTTCACTTCCTGTATGATCATCATGGAGAGCTCACCAGCCCAGCTGATCATGAAGACTCAAGGCTGCAAACGTGCTCCATCATGGAGTACACAGGAGGTGGTGGATCTTATTGCTGTGTGGGCAGAAGAGTCTGTGCAGGCAGAGCTCTGAACCAGTAGAAGAAACGCTGATATCTATGCTAAGATTGCATGGGGGAGAAGGGTTACACCAGGGACATGCAGCAGTGCCGCGTGAAAATAAAGGAGCTTCGGCAAGCGTACCAGAAGACAAGGGAGGCAAATGGTCATTCTGGTTCCGCCCCACAGACATGCAGCTTTTATGAGGAGCTGCATGCAGTTCTCGGCAGTGACCCCACCACTTCCCTAAAACGCTCCGTGGATACCTCCCAGGAGCCCTGGGCAACCTCAAGCAACAACGAGGAGGATATTGTTGATGAAGAGGAGGAGGAGGAGGTGTGAGGCAGGCAAGTGGAGGATCCATTCTCCCTGACAGCCAAGAACTGTGTTTAACCCTGGAGCCCATCCCTTCACAGGACCAGTTGGCAGCGGAGCGTGATGCTGGGGAAGGCACCTCTGATGAGTACACATTTCCAATCAAACTGCAGGGGTTACATGCTTTTATTTTTTATGATTAATCTGAACAAAAAAGTAGTTGTAGTAGGTATCGATGGCCACTCCAGCTATGCAGAGGGTGCTCTCAGAAAAAGACTGTTTATGTGCACGGGGATGGCCGGGGAATCCTCCATTAAGATCTCTAGGAAGCTTTCATGGAGGTACTGTACTCTGCAATCCTTTGCAGAAAGTTTCTGGGAAGGGCTGCCTTATTTCATCCACCATGGTAGGACACTTTCCGACTCCATTCCAGTATTAACTCTGCTGGCGTCATTGCAACACATAGTATTGCAGCAAAGGATTGGGTCCGTACCCAGACGCTTGCAGCATCTGCTTCCTTGCTGCCTCTGTTACCCTCAGGAGAGTGATATCGCATAGGGTCACCTAGGGGAAACAGGGGAAGTTTTCAGTGCTAGCCCTTAAGCCGCAAACAATTCAACAAGTAACCTGCCCTCTGGTGAAATCTGGGTCACACAACCACGCTTTCCTGAACATGCCATGTTTGCGGTTGGAAGGGATCACTGTGTATTGCAAGCAGCATTAAAAAGGTGGGGAGGGGTGGCGTCTTCCTGTTTGTCTCCCTTTCCCCCCAACCCTGTGCTGCTTTTGTAAAAAACAAATTATTTGGGGGGGGCTTTACACTGGTGCCTGTCCTCAAGCACCATCCAAGTTGCTAGGCTTTTCTCAAGTTCCAACCTGTGATCCCAAGGGTGACTTCACATAAGGAAAGGAGTACTTGTGGCACCTTAGAGACTAACCAATTTATTTGAGCATAAGCTTTCGTGAGCATAAGGAGCAGTACAAGACATCTCGCCCATGCCTCGTGGCCTTACTCACCAAGGCTGGAGCCAGTTTCAGCAATGAACCAGAGTAATGTAACACTTATCTGTGTTGTTCCTTACCAAACTGTCTCCCCCATTGCATTTTCTCCCCTGTAAACTCCACCCCCACCAACCACCATGTGTTAAATGAATAAAGAGCCTTTTCTTCCTAATCCGTTAAGTTTCATTATGTATGCAGACAGGTTTCAGAGTAACAGCCGTGTTAGTCTGTATTCGCAAAAAGAAAAGGAGTACTTGTGGCACCTTAGAGACTAACCAATTTATTAGAGCATAAGCTTTCGTGAGCTACAGCTCACTTCCTCAGATGCATATCGTGGAAACTGACTAACCAATTTATTAGAGCATAAGCTTTCGTGAGCTACAGCTCACTTCCTCAGATGCATATCGTGGAAACTGGCCTACTGCAGTTTCCACGATATGCATCTGAGGAAGTGAGCTGTAGCTCACGAAAGCTTATGCTCTAATAAATTGGTTAGTCTCTAAGGTGCCACAAGTACTCCTTTTCATTATGCATGCAGACACACAGAGACAACAAAGAAAAGTAAGATAACCTGGGGCAAAAGGGCTGATAACAGTGTGGAGGGAGAAACAAGGAAAGCTTGCTTACAGATGCACTGCAATAACAATCAAAGGTGTGGGAATGTCTGTCTATGCTGGGAAGTTGCTGTGTAGACATACATAATAACAAATAGATTCACCTTCACAACACCACTGTAAGGCTGGGAAGTAGCGCTGGTAGCAAAAATAGTTGAAAAATTTCACTGGAATTTTAAAATAAATGTTACACTCTTAAATTGTTTTTCAGAAAATGTCAAAATTTCAACCTTTTGACATTTTTTGATCATCAGAAAATTTCAACCCCTTTAATAGTCAAAAAACCTGAAGGGAAAAAATGACATTTTTAGGGAGGTGAGCAGTATGTATGGAGGTTCTATTTAAAATCAATTTTTCAATGAAAAACTTCATCAAAAACTCAATCTGGAAAAATTCAACCAGCTCTGTGGACCAGATCTCTGTGTAAGAGATTCCACTCTTCAGCTGAATTAGATTGTTTGTTCTTCTGCACTTTCAGGTTGGAGCAATGTTCTGTGGATGAGAGAGAGAGAGAGAGAGATGCTGGATCCCTATACCCTCATCTAGGGGAAAGTGCACTCAGCTGTGAGCCAGGAGTTTTGGGCTCACCTCTGCTGCCAGCTGCTTTCATTTCTGGGTATTTCAGAGTCCTAATTAATAAGCAAGGCCTTTTCTCCCCTAGAAGACTGTCAAGTATCACTTCACAAATAAGATAACAAAGAAGTTGTGCAAGCTTACCCCAAGAAAAGCTGTGAATAGAACCCAGGTCTCTTATATGCCACACCCAGTTCCTATCCACTCAGTAAGAATGTGCCGACTATGTGCGTCTGAATCAGTCTGAATAAGACAACACCCCCATCCCCCATGCAACCCTATTGATTTCAGTGGAGTTACACCAGATATTATTTTTTTGGCCCAATGCTTTTGATACTAACATTGAATATTCCACATCCAGAGCTGGGTGAGGCTGGGGCAGACTCTGACCTACTACACCATGAAAGTAGGTGCCACTACAAAGTTTAGCATGAATTGTGTTTTCATCTGCCTAATGCTTAGCCTCCTTTGCAGCACATGGAATGTTCCTTGTATGGACAGACAAAGAAATATCACAGCAGAAGAACAGTATTTTCAAGATCTTGCTAGCTATTAAAAATGTGATTCAGACTATTTTAAAAATAAAAATAAAAAACTTTTTTTTAATCTTTCAAAAAAGCTGTTGTGAAACCCTGTTTCTGAAAGAGTTAAACATGTAGAGCAAAATTCTGATCTGAGCTGCACTGAAATAACTTACACGGGAGTGAATGAGAATTTGGCTCCCAGAACCTCTTATTTCCTGAGCGGCTGCACTAACAGAAGGGGGAAAAAAGTAACCTATCCCATTTCTGTTTGAAAATATTTAGCTTGAGTGATGTGAAGATTTCACTAGATCTGTGACAAGATCAAAGACTATAAATTATTTAACAGTGGTTCTACTTTTGTGGAATTATTTAAAGTATCATAATTGCAGCTCAGCTTCCGAGCCTTCATTTTCAAGTCTGGAATTCTGTTGGGAGCTATCATCATCACTGAAGAGTATAATATTACAGGCTGGGTATAAAAATATCTTTTTAATGACTAGCAAATTAGTGAAATGTCTTGACCTGAATCTAGACCAAACAGAAGACAGTGTTTTTATGAAGGAAAAAACCCTCCTAAATTGTCACCACATTGTTATTCTTGTTGAATTCTCCACTGCTTAAAATGGCAGTTGATTAGATAAAATTTGTAACACTGTGCATCAGTGCAAGTGATGAAGGGCTATGTGTTATATAGCATCTTGCTATTTCTGCACTTTTGTTTTCCTTTTTATCTTAGTGTGCACATTCTGCAACTGAAACTCAGAAAAATAAAAGGCTATTCATTACTTTTAATACCATGTGAACAAAGGAGATCACGAAAGATGTTGCAGGGACCTCTTCAACGTGCTGGCTCTTAAAAAACAAAAGATTAACCTTTTGCATGGTTTCCACTTGGGCATCAAATAGTTTATTATACATATTTCCCTGCCTGTTGAAACTTCTTTAACATCTGACCTACATAAAATGGAATGGCAGACCAAATTTTCCCAGGCTGTATAACTATAAAATGTAATTCAAAATACTGCTCAGTTTCTGGTATAAAATAAAAGTCAAGATTTATTTTCCAGATTGTGAGCTGGGGTTTTCAAAGGAGCCTAAGGGACTTTGCAAGTGTGCCTTGTTGCCAAGAAGGCCAATGGCATTTTGGGATGTATAAATAGGGGCATTGTCAGCAGATCAAGGGACGTGATCGTTCTCCTCTATTCGACATTGGTGAGGCCTCACCTGGAGTACTGTGTCCAGTTTTGGGCCCCACACTACAAGCAGGATGTGAAAAAATTGGCAAACGCCCAGCGGAGGGCAACAAAAATGATTAGGGGACTGGAACACATGACTTATGAGGAGAGGCTGAGGGAACTGGGATTGTTTAGTCTGCGGAAGAGAAGAATGAGGGGGGATTTGAAGCTCCTTTCAACTACCTGAAAGGGGGTTCCAAAGAGGATGGCTCTAGACTGTTCTCAGTGGTAGCGGATGACAGAACAAGGAGTAATGGTCTCAAGTTGCAGTGGGGGAGGTTTAAGTAGGATATTAGGAAAAACTTTTTCACTAGGAGGGTGGTGAAGCACTGGAATGCGTTAACTAGGGAGGTGGAGGAATCTCATTCCTTAGAAGTTTTTAAGGTCAGGCTTGACAAAGCCCTGCCTGGGATGATTTAGTTGGGGATTATGAGCAGGGAGTTGGACTAGATGACCTCCTGAGGTCCCTTCCAACCCTGATATTCTATGATTCTATGACTTGGTCATCAGATCCTTTCATTCAGTATGATTTGAGTGCTTAGGCAGTAGTCACAAAATTCCCAGTGTATGAGAAGATGGTTTTATAGTTAAAATACAGTATTGGGTCTCTGCAGATGATGGTTTAGTTTCTGGCTCTGCTACCAATTTCCTATGTAACCTTGGGCAAGTCATTTAATCTCTTGGTCCCTGAGTTCCCCAATAGTAAAACAAAGATGATAATCTCTAGCTATTTAGATTATAAGCATTTTGGGATGAGGTCTATTTGTGTACAATGTCTATCACAATGGAGTTCTGACCTCAGAAGGAAACACAATATGCTAAAGGAATACAGTTAATCATAACAATAATAACAGCAGTGTAGGTAAATTTACTCCACCTAGTCTGCATATATTGGCAGAACAGCCCATAAAGGAGATTGTTAGTATTTGGGGGCAGAGTTCATCCTTTTTGTTCTGTGGTTGTACAGCACCTAGCATGGTGAGGTCCTGATGTGTGACTGGGGCTCAAAGGTGCTGCTGCAATATAAATAATAATCGCCCAAAGAGAAACATGTGGTGTGGAGCCAGAGCAAGGTATTAATTCCCTGTTGTTGTTGTCATCATTTTTCTCATTTTCAAAAAGAATAGTTGGAATTGATGGAGAAGTGTATTGGTGCCCTCTTTTGTTTTTAAGGGCCCAGTGAGGTTTTGCATTGCAATGCATCAGAAATCAGAATTGATTGCGGCTTTGATACTCTGTGTTGTGTGACCCGACTTACTAATTTAAAAATCCCCCCACTGTGGGCTAGATGGTGGTGCAATTGGTTAGAGGACTCATCTTTCAGCTCCGGACACCTAACCGTGTAGGTCACAAGTGAAAGCTGCCTTGATTTCTCATTCTTAACACCTTTGCAAATAAAAAAAAAAAAATGACCACATAGTATGGCTCAGTTTGGCAATCGTTGCTCAAGAGTCCCATGACAGGAAGAGCAGGGATTTTGTGAGCCAGAACACAATCAGAAATAGGTAAGAAATTTGTTCAGCAGTTGGCTCAAATGAAACGCTGTTAATCCCTAATTTACATGAGCACTAAACGGATTCATACATTAAGGTGAAAAAACTGTCATACTGGGACCTTGTATCCTGTCAAAATCTTGTGTAGTAGATTTCAGGCAACTTGCAGTATTTTTTTTCCTCTTCAGGCAAATAATTCTGAGTATATGTGGGATTAATGTGCAATATTGATAATGCTGACCTGGGATAATGTGGATAATGTGCATGCAAATTTGCCAATGCATGTCAGGTATGAGGTGCTCAGATATTATGATGATGGGTGTGATTTAAGAACCTAGACGGATAGATCTGTATTCCTTACCTATGTGCATTGTGAGCTATAGAATGTATGTGCTATTCTGTGTGGTAGTTTTCTATTGGTAAAAAAATTATTCACTAGACCATTGAGGCTAGTTTTTGCATGTAACATAAAACTCACTTGAACCTTGATCTGCACTGGCTATTTTATTACCCCATAGAAAACTTAGCCTTGCCATTTTTACTCCTTTGGAGGCTGATGCAAAATCCATTGCAGTGAGTGAGAATCTTTCAATGGACTTTGGGTTCCTAGAATGGTCCAGCCAGTTCACTTTGACCCCCTCCTCCTGCACACTGAGAGCTTGTCTTCACTATGAGGAAATCAATGCTGCTGCAATCATTGCAGCAGGGGAGAGTTAGCGGGTCTAGTGAAGACCCACTATGTCAACCACAGAGCGCACTCTGGTCGACCCGGGTACTTCACCTCTCTGAGAAGAGTAAGGTAAGTCGACTGGAGAGCATCTCCCACCGACACAGCACAGTGAAGATGCTGGGGTAAGTTGACCTAAGCTATGTCGACTCCAGCTACATGAGTTATTCACGTAGCTGAAGTAGCGTAACTTAGGTCGACTTACCCGGGTTGTGAAGACAAGCCCTCAATTTCAACCTCGTCCTCTTCAGAAATACAAAAACATAATTAACTGTATTTACCATTAATTTCTGTGACCTGTTTTGATGCCCACACTTCAGAAGGGACTAATTGGAAAGGGACCAATTGAGCAGAGACCTGGAAAACTTGTCATATAATGAGACTAAAGAAGCTCCATCTAGTTATTTTATCCAGGAAAAGGTTAAGCAGTGACTTGATCATGGTCTACAAGTACCTACACAGGGAAGAGATTTCTGATCAAATAGAGACCAATCTACTATCAGAAAAAGGCCTGACAAGATCCAGCTGTTGGAAGCTGAAGTAAGACAAATTCAGATAGTAAAGAAAGTGCAGATTTTTAACAGGGGGGCAATTAACCATTGGAACAACTTACTTAGGAATGTGGTAGATGCTCCATCACTTGAAGTTTTTAAATCAAGATTGCATATCTTTTTAGAAGATAGTCTGTAGCTCAAACAAAAGTTATAGGCTTGGTGCAGAAATTACTGGGTGAGGTTCTTTGTCCTGTGTTATGCAGGAGGTCAGGCTGATCATATCAGTCCCTTCTGGTCTTAAAGTCTATGAATTGGGCTCAGTAGGAAGTGAAAACTTCAGTTACAGAGTCCTCTTCTAAACCAAAGCTGGTCCGCCGCTTGTTCAGGGAAAGCTCCTGGCGGGTCGGACCGGTTTGTTTACCTGTCGCATCCGCAGGTTCGGCCGATCGCGGCTCCCACTGGCTGTGGTTCGCCACTCCAGGCCAATGGGGGCTGCGCGAAGAGCGGCCAGCACGTCCCCTGGCCCGCACCGCTTCCCGCAGCCCCCATTGGCCTGGAGCGGTGAATCGCGGCCACTAGGACCCGCGATCGGCCAAACCTGCAGACGCGGCAGGTAAACAACCCGGTCCGGCCCGCCAGGGGCTTTCCCTGAACAAGCGGCGGACTGGCTTTGAGAACCACTGTTCTAAACCACTGTTTTATTGTCACCTTAGCATTTATTTTCAGTAAGCCTGTCACAGTATGTAAGTAACCTTAGAAAACTTCCAAAATGATGTATTTATTGCACAGAGTCTAGATGAACAGTGGTGAAAGTTTATGTAATATACATACTGGATTTGGGTACTCAACCCCTTAATCAAAAGTGATAGCCTATCTGGCTAAAATCCTCTGACCCATAATGAACGTGTACTCCATAGTCCTATCCTAAGCAGCTACATTTGAAACATACATTAAGAACCATTAGCAGAATTATTTGTAATCATTCCTTTAGAATCCCAGGATTAAATTCTAAACAGCAAAGCAAAATAGATACACAATATTTTTCCCTAATGCCTTTCTGTTTGTTTATTGTAGATCAATTGAACATTCAAGGATGAAATTGGTTTTCTTAGAGAATTAAAAAAAAAATTTAAAACTATTATAATGGTCTGTGGAAGGCTGATGGGCCAGACTGAGACTCAGCAGGCTCTATCCCTCTCTTTGTTCTTATCATTCCTCCAAGCGAGCTCCTTTGGGGCGGGGTGTGGGAGGAGTAAAGGGTCATTTCAGCATGGTGTTCTCGCCTGTTTACACAGACAAACAGAAACTCTTGTGCGAATAAATGTGCCAATATCCTAATGTCACTGAAAACCTAGGGGCATGAGGTCCAAATACATACATTTGGTTTGGATTGACATGCTGGTTAGTGCCGACACATGGAATTGCAGTAACCACTTGGGGCAATATTGTTTTGTAACAGGTACTGAGTAGAACTCTTCAGTTTCCCCTCTTCTTGAACAAAATCCAGTATAGAAACTGACATATATGTCCAGGTGGAGGAACCCTGTCAGCTGCACAATCCAGATGCCCAGCCGCTGGGCTGTAGCTCCATCGCTAGCTTTTCTGACAGACGCGGGTACAAGTATGAGGCAGGGTTAATTTGCTGCTGGACTGGACTGTTTACACTGATGCTGGTTTTCTTTCTTTTTGTCTCTGACCCCTCCCCTACGTTATGTCTATGGATGCAGTAAAAAACAGTAGATTCTCTACATTCTGTGTTCAGTAAAGGGAAAGAATAGGGCGGGGGAATAGATTACGGCTATTTGCTTAAGTCTATAATCATTCAGAATGTTACAGGCTTGAGACTGGTCAATGCCCACTCCTCCCTCAACAAAAAACACCCCACTTAAAAGTAAATTGACAAAATTCTCTAAATGTCAAGTTTGGGAAAGAAACATAAAACTGGGTCATACCAAAGGGGAAGTGTATTTCCAGCAAGTCTGACATACAGAGAATTATAGTCTAAGCTCTAGGAACCCTGTGTTTGCTCAAAAGGGTTAGGGTTTCTTTTTTCTCTCTTTGCCTGTTTTCCAAGAGAGTGTTTGTGTTCTTGAAAGGTACTAGCCGCATAGTCCTGTCGACCCAAACCTATGATGTATATACAGAACAGCTCCTGGGCAGCAGTAGTGCAAATTTCCCCACCCCACACGGTTGTGGCATCATGCTGGAAGGACCATCTTGATGGCTAAGTCTACCTCGTTCAACCTCTATGCCCATGCAACCCTTCATCTTATTACTGAGTTTGTCAGCGAGGGTGCTAATTAATGCCAGTTGCTGAGGTGTTTTTTTGTCTGGAACAGAAGCCATTGGATAGTAACATTTGGTCGCCGCTAACTTGGGGAGCATGTTTCTCTTTAACTATTTACACACGGTTCTTGTTTTCTGACTTAAAACCTGTGACATGAGAGGAGAGTCTCCTGCGAAGTTGCTGTGTGTGACTGGAGGCTGCACAATAGAAACAGTTAAACACCTCTGGGCAGCTGTACACCGCAAACTGCAACATGGGAAGAAAGATAGCCGGGATAGAAATAACCATGAAAAGGAATAGCAGAGGTGAAGGGCAGAGAGCACAGTGAATAGTGGCCAAAATCCTCTAAAGAGGAGGCAAAGAAACAAATGTAAGTATTTTGCAGTGAATAGAAGTCTGAAAGAACTGGAAAATACATACAGCAGCAAAGAGAATAGACTGCAGAGGCCTGTAAATCATGCAGGAAACTGTGTCAACTGGGACTCAGATGGGAGGCTGAAATATATAGACACTACAGACTGAAAAATCCTTACAGACACCTGAAGAGATTACGTGAAAAAGAAACGTTGTATGATGGAACTAAAAGACATAGCTAATTAATAACTTTGGCTTCTGCTGTTAGAAGGGTGCATGAGTATTTTAAAAGATAGTTCATGAAAAGGTAGAAAGGATCAGCTGCAAACTTCCCAAATGAATGGTGATTAAAAAAGTGAAATGTTTCTGATCACATAAGTCTGGAGTTCTGAGGGTTGTAAGGTGCATTTTAAAGCACACACACACACAAACACACACGTCAATGCCCTTTGTACCATTTGCTGTGTTAGTTTCTCAGTCCTCGCTTTAGGCTTGTGTTAAAAGTTGGCAATCTCCACTGGAGGAAAACTAGGGGATAGGCCAGATGCTAATTAATTTCCTGCTAATTGTGACATAATTTGAAATCCAATGGATTTAATATCTGTGGGAGACATGAAATGTTTGGAAAGGTAGAAAAAGAATAAGGAAGGAGATAATTAATCTCCCTAAAATTGTTTGGGACACTTTAAGAAGAGTTTTTGTTTTAAACAAACATTTTAAAGAAGCATATGTCATCAATTACATGCATGTCTGTTAACTGACACAGGTGTATTCTTCAGTTGTCTTAAGGAAACACAATAGCAGTCTGCTGAATACTAGGTTGGTTCCTTCACTGCAGCGTGACCGGCTGATAGTAGACGGATTCCCCTAGGACGGATGGATATTGCTAGCTACATTGGATGTGAATGGTGCAACATAACACAAAGGACACTTAATAAAATGGAGCTATTAAAACGAGGATTAGAAACAATGAGCCTGTTTGTTGCTTTACACTGGTGTAACTGGTTTGACTACGGTGGAGCCACTCCTGTTTTTACACTGCTCTAAGATCAGAATCAGGCCTTGGTGTGTTTGGGGGAAGTTTCTATTCGTTGTTAGGGTTGCCAGTTCTGGCTGGATGTATTCCTGGAGGTTTCATCACATAACAGTCTTTAACGAAAGATTAATTTTTAATTCCTGAAGGTTCCAGGGCAATCCTGGAGGGTTGACAACCCTGTTAGTTGTAGGTGTCATAGATCTAACAGAGTGCTGTTGCATAATTATGGATTGAATCTCTATGAAGCTGCTATGTTTGCATAATAGAATAGATTATGTAGGCATAGGGAATGCTTAAGAATTTCTGCAATTCTGATACACCAGTTTGGAACCATCAGGGTCATTCGTTGTCATCCTGAGAAGATAGGCATCATGTGACACTGTCAAAGGACACAACAGAATTGGATTGCTGTAATAGAGAGGCAGAGTCATCATCTACAGGTAGAAATGTCATGTTTCCACTTACAGGACTAGATTTAACTTGGACTATACGCTGGCACAAGGGAGTGAGAGCCCCAGTAATGCCCTATATGGGTTACCTGGACCTTGCGTCTGCGGCATAGGAATTAACAAGGCTACTTGTCTGCTTACTGCCTTTGCAGGTGCAGATGGGAGTGGAGTGGGAGGGAGGGGAAAGAAATCGGTGGGAAGTTAGTGGAGCCCCTACAATCACTGGTCAGAGTAGCTGAGCTAGAGCCAGACTGCAGGTAGTAATTTACTGTGGACCTACATTAGCAGTAAATTGCTACCCACCCTGGAGCAAAGAATCAGCACCGGGGGAATTGTGACTCCAGGAGCTTTTCCCTTGGTCAGTGGAGCTCATGCATCCCTTCTACCCCCTCCCCACCACCTGGCTCAGGACTATGCCGAGAGTTATAACATTTATTTTTTCCAACATAATATGTCTCCATATATAGTAACTCTGGCTACTGGTGACTATAAAATTATATATTTTCCTGCATTATCAGAAAAGTCAAACTGAATTACCTAATTTTTAATGGTCAGGAAGCAGTGACTTTACAAGTAATGCTCACTTATTCACGGGTGTAAGGAGCACCAGTGTGACAAGTATGTGAACCTAAGTTGATACTCACAGTTGAACTTATTTTGTTTTGTTTTATACTTGTGAATGCCAAGCAGAAGTTCAGATAACATTGCAAAGCATAAAGCTTTATGATTAATTACTCCTGGTACAGATATAATTTTAAAATATTGACTTGTCTGAAGTAAGTGCCAGACGGTGAAGTAGGGGAGACAGGAAGTGACTGGTGGAGATTGCTGAAACAGGCTGGAATCAAAAGTCAAGGATAGGAAGTGCATCAGCAGTTAACTTTGCTCAGCAGCTAGGCAGAAAACTGATACAATTGCTGATGGGCAGTGAAATCAAAGGGAGAAAATCATGAGAAACTCTTCTGGCCTGTAAAATTAATGTAAAGCTAATCAATAGCTCAGCATGGTGCAATATAAAAATGTAGCTCTGAGACCTCCATTAAAGTGATTTTTTTCCTTTAAACTTATATTCTGGGACTGCTATTAGAAAGGTTCTAGGGATAATAACCGCGGTTAAAAGGCAGCTCTCTAATTCCAGTCAGATTGTTGCATTTCACTTTAACTAGCCCGTTGCAGTTCACCCAGCAGTGGAAATGAAATAGTGCCAGCACTGTATTTTCTTTGGCGTCTTTTTTTTTTCTCAGTGTTTCAGGGGGGCCCCAAGAATATATAAATATGGTTTTTAAATGGACAGGGGGTGGGGAGGAGGAACCACTCAGACTGGACTGCACTTGCTGAGGTGAAAGAATTCATGAACTTTTTTTTTTTTTTTTGGCAGCCAACTGTGACCCTATGGGAGTCTGTGAGGCAAAGTTCAAAAACCAAACAGCTGCCGTAGGTTTCTGATAACAGATCGATTGTGGCAAGGACTTGCCTCTCTTTGATTACCCATGCGTCTAAAATCAGAATATGTGTATTTTTCTCGACTTCGTGGGTGAATTTTTTCACCCTGGGCACTCATTATTCACTCTCCCACTGGAGCTGGCAATAACTGTTTAATGATTACCAGTATGCCATCTGTATAACTGTTACATCATTCACTGGAGTCCCACTCAGAGGCTTCTATTCATCTCAAATTCTGGCTCTGCGGGTGCTGGTCACAGAGGCTCCGCAACTCAGCACCCGTGGAGTTGAACAGTGATTCATGTCTCCAAAGTTTCATGACATTGGCACTGCAGAAGTCGGAATCCAGCCTTTCACTCCACACCCTTCCCCCCACAAATGCTCGCAGGGCAACTTGAGCTTGCAGCTGTGCAAAAATTGTGCACATGAAGCGAATGTAGAGAAATTTGCCTCTTGGCAGGCTTTGCAAATAAACTTGTTTGTTTACTCTGTGCATGGTCCCAGGTATTGCTATTGCAAGTGCAAATTGTTCTCTGCCTGGCAATGTGTATACCCTAGCAGTAATATAGGCCTGTACTTTGCAATGAGGGGGACAGTGGAGGTTGGTTCAGCTTGCTGGCTCCCGGTAGTCTTGATCAGAAACTTAGCTACATGCACACTACTGTTCAAACTCAAAACAGAAGACTATGAAGGTCACAGACATTGCAAGAAAACTCATTACAAGGCTTGATGCTATCCTGACCTCAGCAAGACTTTGGAGTCTTTGTTAGGAGTACAGGGGGGGAGACCTGTAATAGAGAAATCCCCAAACTGAAGCTCAGATCGAACAACCCTACCACGGCCCAGGAACTAGGCTGAAGTTCAGCTCTAGGTGAACTCAAAAAAAAATTCCATTTAAAAATATTGCTAAGAGGTGAGGGAGGGAAGTCAGGTAGAGCTTTGGAATGAGTTGAGGCAGCCCTAGGGTTGCAGAGGGAGCCAGACGGGAAATTATGAGGATTTAAAAGAGTAGTGAGGCAGGTTGAGGAGTGCAGAAGTAGCCGTGGAGGAGGTAGATTGAGAGTTTCCTGGGGTCGGGAGACGCTAAGGAGGAAGGTGAGACACCTGGAAGGATGCAGATGGAGATACAAAGGGAGCCAAGAGGCACCTGGGAGAGCTATGGAGGAGAAGGTAGCAAAGAAGCCCCCCAGGAAGAGGGGGAGACAGAAGTTGCAGGAGGCAAGGAAAGGTAGGGAGGCAATTTTTGGAATGGAATGAAAGTACAAGTGAGAAATGCCCAGCAGAAGGCGGGAGGAAGAGAGAGGGAGAAACACCAAACAAGAAGATGTGGGGGGAGAGAGAGAGAGATGCCAGGCATGGAATGGGGAGAGCGAGAGATGCTGACCTCTGAAGGACACTGCGTCTTCTCAAGTGAGCTGCCACTCTTCTTCTCAAAAAGCTAAATTTCTAAATACTGCCCAGTCTTCAGCCATCCTTCTTTGGCTAAGGCAGCCAGGAAGTGTGTGGTGAAACAGCTCTGGTGCATCTGAATAGTTTGGATTTGCTTGGCCTCTGTTAGCATGGCTTTAGGCTGAATTTGGAACAAAAATGGCCAGCTTCCTCTGCTGACTTTGTCAGATCTATCAGCACCTTTGATACCATTGGTCACTTTGTGTTGTAGATGCTCTTTTGGCTCTTGGCAGTACTGAATCATGGCTCCTTTAGCAGCTCATTGCCTTCATTTCCCATTCCCATCGTGGGTGGTGGTAGGAATGTATCCATGCTCTCTCTAGTGCCACCCTTCCTTTTGACTGTGGCTGTAAGGCCATAAGGCAGGCTGTTGCTAAAAACATGGTGCCGTTTGTAAGCAGGAGGGTCTGTTTTCAGAAGAGATCCTCCTTGCTGCATTGTATGGGCTATGCCTCTAAAACTATATTGGGTTAGAGCTTATGGTATGCCTTTTTAAAATAGGCATGCAGCCTTATAAATGGACTTAATCCCACTCCAACTGTGTGTAGATGGCAGAAAACCAGCATGTGCATTTTGTTATATTGCTAAGAGCTACAGCATCAAACCTACCCTGCCCCTAAATTTATTTTCACTTGGGTGGGTTTTTTTAATCCTTACAGGTTTTCTTTTTTTAATGTAATCAATATTATTGAATTCTCACAATGTTTTAAGTACATACAAAAGTGAACGTCATACATGATGTTGGCAGAATCCTGAGCCTGGTATTAGTTCACTTAAAATGTTCGGACACTGATGTTACTCCACTGACTTCAGTGGAGTTACTCTTTGATTTCCGCCATTGTGATTTGAAGGTGTCTGGATTATTGACCAAAAAAGCATTCTGATATTGAATAAGGTATCTTAAAACAAAACAACAAAAGAACAAAAGAAGGGAAGAGAAGGATTGTTCTTGTCCACCTTGCAAAGTCAACTACACACAGTGCAGAAGAATGGGCATGATTGCCTCGGATGACCTCAGTTTACTTCATAAATCGAAGAGCAGCTTCATGATGATTGTCTGTAATTGTGCAGTTTCTGACTTCGTGCAAAGGACACCTTACATTGGCACATGCCACTACCTACTTAGCCCATTCTGGGTTGCTCCTCTCCGGTCTGCTCTGCATGGAGACAGAAAGATTTTGAAAGGTAACTTACTAGACTAGTAAATTTTTGTTTTGCTTCTGCTGCTGAAGCTATTCACCTGCAAATGAAACCTTATTTCATTGACTTCAACGGCGTTACTCCTTGATATATACTAGTGTGAAATACAACTCAGACAAACTCATCTGCAGGGAGAAAACAGTCATCTAAAGGGGAGATTTTTCAAAAGAGCCTACTATAAAATCTCACTTTGAAGTCTGCTGTGCTATATCTCCAAAATAGGCTGCAACAGAGCAGAGGGAGGGAGTTAGGAACAAAGTGGGAAGGCGGTGGGTGAGAGAGAGAGGCATCAGAGGTGACGGTGAAGGAGAGGGTGACATAAAGGTCCCAGAGAGAGTTGGGGGATGAGATAGAGGAAGAAAGAGCTAACGGATCTTGTGATTGGCAAAGGGGCAGTGAAGAGGCAACTATAGGGCAAAATAAAGGAGACAGGGGTGGATGAAGGAGAAAGTGTGTGAAAAGGGAAGAGAAGAATATGAACATGCTTCTGTGGTTTGTAAAACAAGAAATTGTTTCTGAAAATTGATGTATCCAAAGGGGCAGATTTGCTGAGTAGTGTCTTGGTCTGCAAATAGTTACCTTTCATGTCAATGGGACTACTCCAGGAGTAAGGAGTTACTCAGAGTGAGAGAGGCACAATCTGGCTCTAAATTAGCTGAATTGCTTCTTCTTTATATGTAACGCAACAGAATGAAATCCTGTAACAGGGAAATTGAGAGACCTACTGTGAGAACATAAATCATGTTAAATGGTGTATTACTGCTCTAATCCTCATTTTTTGAAAATCCAAAAATAACTTCCACAGACACTCGAGGCAGGTTCTGGGCTCTGGTGAATCATGTTTAGTGTTCCAAAGGGGAGGAGAGAAGCATTATAATGAAATCTCCACCCCTAAGTGAAACTGCTTTACTTAGGTGACTCCCACAGATCTCATCAGCAATATTTCTGTAGGTCCAGCCAGTTGCCTGTTGAGTAGTGTGGCCAAACACAGGAAGTGAGATCTTTGACCTTCTGCAGTGTAGACGCATGCATATAATTTCCAGCAATTTAACAGGAGCTTTAGTTTGAAAAAGATTTGGGTTTTATTACTTTCATTCATCATCATTAACTCATGCCATGTGGCACAGAGGAGGGAATGACATATTCCTGCAATTAGATTCAGTATTTTGCGTGGAAAAAATGGACTGTTAAAGCAAACGCTGCTTTTGAAATAAGGAACAAGACAAACAGAAACAAAGTTGTGGTGTATTCATGGAAAAGAAGAGTTACGCAAGAACGAAGTCCACTTTAAGTTGTGGTAAGAAATGATTTTGCCTTATAACCTATTCCCACTGTATACTTGGCTTGATTCAAAAAATGATTGCCTCCAAGACCTTGATGCCATTCTAATTCTCATGCTACTAATATGCTCTACTTTCTGCTTAGTCTTAACCAGTACTCTGGGTTAGTCTTCTGGTTGTATCCTTGATTAAAATCATTTCAGTTTGCAAGGGGTTTTGTGAATTTCATTTGATTTCAGTTTGTGTGGGTTCTTCCTGCTTGAGTTTGGTTTAACTGGACCCAACATCTCAAAGCAAAACACAGCAGAGATGATCACATTTCACACGGTGTTGATAGGAAATGATGAACCAGCCTTTATGTTTGGTTGAACCTGGGCCCCAGGCATACTTGAAAGATCTGTGCACCTTTGTGAACCTTTCCACACATAGGCTAATTTGCAAGGGCCTGATCCTGCTTTCATTGAAGTCAATGGGAAGTTAGCCATTGATTTCAATGGGAACAGCGTGGGGTCCTCCGTTTGTAATGAAACCCAAAACCATGCAAACTTTACATGCTTGAGTTTCCCTGCCAACATTCTACATGACTCTATTTATGACAGATGCTCCCTTGATAATCTAATGTAGAATATGCATAGACCCAAACATGTATTTTATGTTACAATTTGCATTTTCCATAATCTGCCTTTTTTCCTTGCATGTTTCTTAGCCTACAAATATTACCATGATTCCATCCTCTTGATAGCATTTCTGTTTCTTTTCTTGGGATGTAGCTTTTCTTTTTGCATGTTCAATTACATGTGTGCATTCATCAATCATTAGTTCCTGTTCAGTGGAGGATATTTTGCAGAGCTCTTTACACAGCATTCATAGTATCCTTATCCATGATCTGGATTTCTTACTGACAACAAAAGTTCAATCCTTTAGCTGCTGTTTTTATTCATTTCATAGCTCTGTCCGCATAAACCACATACAAGCTCGGTAGTGGAAGTTTAACAATTTGGTTGGATTTCGCTCCCCCCACCTTAATTCAATTGTGCATTGAACTCTGTTCAAGTTTAGATTTCTAGGTACCATTTTTATCGTGTTTGAAAATATAAGTTTGCTCATTTATCAGGTTTTTCTACTTTTTTCTTATATTGTTGCTATAATTATCATTTTTTTTTCTTCTCAATATACTTTATAAACAAGATAATCATTTTTATGATCTTCGCCAGCTTATTTCCGTTCTAGATTAAAAAAATCATTGAATTCAGTGTACCCAATTCTGTCTTTTATGCCTGTGTTAATAGTTATAATTATATGTATATACCTATTTTTGCCTTTTGCTGTATTCCTCAATTCCCATCATAGCATTTACAGTCATTCCAGCAAGAGACGGTCATGTCTGTACTGGGGACAAAACCCCATAGCTCCTCACTTACACCTTAGCCAAGTGGTAAAGTTCACACAAGGGGAGATTGGAGGGAGGCAAACTCTGTGAGGTTCCCCTTGCGGAATTTCTTATGCAGGGAAGTCCCCTCATGCTCCGTTGGGTTAGTGTCAAGTCTGACCCAACCCCCAAACCCTCTGAATCTATCTGCACAGAGGTTCTGTGTCTCTCTGCTGCTTTTGGAATCCCAGCATGCCTTCCGTGTTCTCTGGCAGTACAGCTCCAATGGAGACACAGAACCAAGGCTTCCCTGGAAATGCTTCTGCACAAGACCCCCTTTAAAAGGGATTCTGCCCTGGGGAGAGGGGGTGTTATGGGAAAGGTGATATAAACTCAGGTTGCAGTATCTTTTCCTGGGAATCCCCTCAGGGCTGGTTGGGGCTGATACATGCCCAGTCCTGCTGTCCTTGCCTACCTGGATTCTGAGTCTTTGGAAGGAGAGCATGGTGCCATGGAGGCAGCTCAGTCCTCCTTCTGTGAGACGGGTGAAGACCTGCTCCCCACACAGGTTAAGGGGAAACAACTGGGCCTTCAGTTCTTACTCAGGCAACTCACATGGAGTTCAACAGGAGACTGCCTGAGTAAGTACCTTAGTACTTGGCTCTTAGATAAGCTTGCAGTATATTTTGGTGCAATTCAGAGTCCAGTATGTGGTACAGGACCACCAATTACAAAGCAGAAGTTTCAGCAGTAAAGCAGTTTATTCTCCTTACTAATCATCTATCTGGCTACCTGTTGAACTATTTTGTGTGTTTGGCTTACATTGTATCCTTCAACAAATTTCCTAATCAGGTTTTCCTGGTCTACACAAGCTAGGGCTTGACTGCCCCCATCCCTTACTAGGTGCTATAATTTACCCCAAGAGCCCCAGCTCGTAGGGTACTAAAACTTGGGATCTAGGCAGTGGGGGAGAAAGTTGAGCTAAACTAGTGTCATCCAGGAGACCTTGTTTTTTACTCTCTACTTGGCTTCCACTTTGATCCATCTTTCTTCAAAGCTCCCTTCACAGCTCTCCAGATTGCACAGACAAATGTATATTGCATGAGTTAATCATTTGCATAAACTGAAAAAAGTGTTGCTACCATTAACAGTCAAATTCATCTTAATAATTAGTCGTAATAATGTTCAAGAGCAGTGATCTTAACATTGATACTGAAAACATGATGCACGATGCTTGGTGCAGATGAATGATTATCAATAGTGACAAGTTGATGTATTTGGATCGAACAAACCAACCCTGAGTTTTATAACCTGGCATATGATTAGGAGGATACCATGATCTGCACAGTCTAAAGCTGTGCTCATAACAAGATAGGTAAGGGCAGACATGACACATGAAGTAGGGTTTTATAAAAAGTCATTGGCCACTTTAAGGGGCACTCTCTTAGCACTATGCATAGTAAACTAGGCATAACTGCAAACCAGAAGGCCATTTGTCATAAAGATTATTACTAGATGGTTAAGCACTTGAAAGGCTACCACTTGCTTCAAGACCTTCCCCATAAAAGCTTAGCTATAGGTCTGTAATTTGCCAATATTTCTGGGTCAAGAGAAAGCAGCTTAAGATCAGAAATAATAATAGACCATTTTAGAGCTGATGGTACAATGCCAGAAGCGATGGAAGTATTAATAATTTTCATGATAAAAGACTCTAGGAGGTATATTTGTTTTAAAAAGTCACACAGGAATCCAGGTGAAGATTTGAAGAGAAACTACAAAGGACTTCATTAATATATAAGGAAAGATTAGCCAAAGAACAAAAGAATAGGGAAGGAGGTGGCAAGTAGAAAGGTAGGGAAAGAATTCTAATAGTGTCATATATGGGAGACTTGAGAGAAGAGCTAAAGAGAAACTAAAACAAAGCTGTGTAAAAACTTTTTAGACCAATAAGGTCATCAAGGATATTTCCCCAAAAGGTAAGACCAGGGTTGTACTGCATGTGGCAGAGAAATTTAATTTTGTATTTCAATAGCAAATACAGTGTTGGCATGAAAATTGATAAAGAAGGCAATACAAGACAAACTTAAAGGCCATACAGACAATTTACAAATATGTCTTGGTACACAATCTAGGCGTGTTCTTCTATCGAGGAGTTACGGTGGGTTTCTGAGTTTACAGCTGTTGTGATCCTTCCGCACAGGAGTTAGGGTGAATACTGAGTACCTAATACAGGAGTGTAAAGGAACGGGCATTCCCTTCAGTTTTTATCCATGTTTATATTTGAAACTGAAGAGCAAATAGCATCACGAGGCACACACATATTTGTTCACAGAAAGGAGGTGAAATATGTTGTTCAAGCTCACATATTTCCGAGTTGCAAAACATTTGCTTACAAAATACAGCCAGCAGCATGTCTGCAATTTGGATTCACACTGGAAAGAAATGTACAGAGGGTGGTAATTGTTCATACTACAGTCGTGCCCAAAGGCCCCAACCAGCATCGAGGGCCCATTAGTGCCAATCCCTTTACAAACACACACAAAATGACTCTGCCTATGCCCCAAGGAGCTTACAGTGTAATTTCACATAACAAATTATAGTGGCAAACAACAGGAGGGGCAGAGGAAGGTAATACTTATGAGAACATACTTTTACCTAGTAAAAATAATACTTGGTATGTTACAGCCTTTCATATGTTGAAAGCACTCTACCAACATTAACTAACTAAACCTCATGATACCCACTAATAGATTAATAGTATTAAAGGTTATGAATCAATTCATATGGCCAGATTCTCAACTAGTGTGAATTAGTGTACTGATATCAGAGGAGCTATACTGCCAATTTATACCGACTGAGGATGTGGCCGTGTGTGTGTATGTGTAAATATCAGCAATCCTCTATGGCCCTCAACTTAGGTATTATGTTTTAACAACAGAGTAAAGGTAACATTTGTCCCAGTTCAGTAGGTCTCTACACCTGCTGTGTAGAGGTTCTTTGTACCTGCCCCAAAACAGCTGGAAAGGGCAGTTGGAGTTGACTGGTAGAGGGAATTTCTTCTCCAGGCTAAGGTGCTAGATCCCATCTGCCCAGCCCCCACATGGTCCTCTGCAAAAGCTTCATTACTCATACTTTTAGTGGGGAGGCATGAATTGCATCCTATCACAAAATGACATCATTTGAGGTAACAAAATATCTCACTGGAGAAAATGACAGAGGCCTCCATATAGGTGTCTAGTCTTTGCCATCTGCCTTCCTTTTCTCAACGTGGCCACATTGGGAGCTTTGAAGAGATGCATTTACGTGTCATATATGTTTCATTAGCAGTACTTGTACATTTTGAGCCATTCTCCTCCTCCAACATCCAGATTTCTATGTAGGTTCTTGTTATACCTTGATTAGTTTGCCCTATTGTTTGCTGTTTGTGTATGTACTGTATACAGAGTATTTTTAGTTGACTACCTGAATTACTAACACCAATATGGTTATATTATATTCTGTTCTGTTATCAAACAAATTTACTGTCAAACAAAAGATCAATGTCATTGTAAAATGTCCTACTGGATGGATTAGAGTATTAGTCACCTCTTCTAATTAAACTATCAAGAAAAACACACAATAAGGCAATACTTATATTCACAGCTGTTAACATCTGATTTGAGACTAAGATACAAAGCAGGAACAATTATAGTCAGATCAATTGAACAAACAAGTAGAAATTGAGCACCAATGCTAAAGAAAAGCATGGTACTTTTAAACATTTCTGTGAAGACATGTAATGTATTTTTACAATGAGAGTGAACAATTAAGAGCATAAAATCTTCAGTGAAGCAGGTCTGGATTAACTGCACAAAACTATCACAGTCATAAAAAATGGTTCCAATGATAGTCTTTTCTTAGGTCCTTTTTTTGTTCTTGTGAGTAAATACCCAGTGAGGCAGCTTTTCTAAAATTAGAATAAATGTTTATTAATTATTTATATTAAGCACAGAATAATTCTGCTCACCTGTCTCTGAATGAATTGTGTTTATTTCCATTATGAGCAAGATTTTCTTTTGTTGTAGAATGTGCACTTACTGTGTTATTGGAAAACATTTTTTTCCTCTCAAGATGCAGGGAAAAGGAAAATATTGAGTCAGTTTAAGTCAGTTTCTTAGCTCAGCATGCCTTGCTCTACATTATCTTTAGACTTTTTCAGCTTTACATACAGTTGGATAAGTTTTGGCTCCTTCTGTCTGATGCTGTTTCCTCTAATGGCTGAAGAAATGGAACATTACACCATTTAACGTGTGTGGGTCACATTAATCACAGAAAATTCTTTTAATGTCTCAGAAGTAACTGTCAAACTGGACATACTGAATCTATTTAAACTAAAGCATGCCATTTTTTATCTACAGTGATCTTTAATTCACATAAAAGGGTCAAGAAAATGTGATTAAGTGACAGTTTTAAAATGTACTATAATATTAAATAGCTTGATTAAGTGACAACTATAAAATGTAATACAATATTAAGTATCTGGCTATGTCCCAAAAGAACTTTAAAGTATTTTGAATGGTTTGGGAATTCTCTAGCCCATCATGAGTTACGAAAGAACATTTTTATTAAATGAAAACAGGTGAGCTGAAACAAAAACAAAACAGAAGATAGTGTCTTGTCATCATGCAAGTAAGGTCTAAACTGGTTTAAAATTAAAATTAAAATGACTGATTTTCAAACAGGTATTTGAAGGATACAAAAATCCTTTCTAATAGAGAAGACACCTGAGACAGCAAAAACAAACAGCTTTGATTTGAATGTGGATGTGCTTGGAGTCATACAGTTTGTCAGCTAAAGAATTTACACTATATAGCTTAAAAAAAACAGTTCATGTGTTGCCCTACTATCTATTCAAGTATAAAATACAGATACAGTGATCAGTTTGACAGTCTGGTGAATACGTTCCTCAGCGATCTCCAGCTGACTGCTGTTTGTCTGGTATGTCTTGTGTTCACTGAACGTGCCATTATTCTTGAGCTGAAGAATCAGCATGGAAAAAAACCCCTCTAAATTGCACAACTTGACCAGTGAGCTCCTGACCTTTACGACTGTGAGCATCAAAGAGTTTGCAAAAAGGGGTGATCAATGCATCTAGGAAGAGAACATGATTTTTGTGTATGTTTAAGGTGATGTGGAGTAACAGTTGCCATCTCAGAAATGCAGAGATGAAACTATATGTTCAGCAGATTGTTTTTCCAAAGTGTAAGGGGCACTGGTACAGCAAGGTATAGAGCACCAGAAATGCAGATTTAGGGCCAAACTTGAAAAGGGGGGCGGGATTGTCCCCACACAATGTGTGTGCCTGCAAAAATCCAGTTTGTGCATGCAAATAGGAACTAGCATATGCAAACTGGGGTACTCACACATTAACTACATCCTTGCACTGTACTGTATGTGTGTTCTTTGTCATCAGCTGTCAGCCAGAGAGTCAGCATCTAACCCCTGCTTCCATGATGGCTTGATCTGTATTCAAGATTTTAAATTCACCTTGAATTTTAATACAGCAGCTCTCTTATATTTAGAGGTAAAATTGGGTGGAAATGGTAAGGAAGATATGCTATTGTCCTGCCTCTCAGAGTCTGTCTATGGGCTCTTGAAATTCTACTCTGTATTTGCATTTGGTTGTTCCATGAGATGGCTCACTGCTGCTCTTTGGGACACACTGAAAGCCCATCAAACAGCTATTTTTGGGTGGCCTATCAGAAAAAGGGACTCTAGTCTGCAAATTACAATTAGAGGGCTCAATCATACAAGGGACTGAACATTCTGGCCCTGATCCAGCTAAACCCTTACACAAATGCTTAACTTAAGCATGTGCATAGTCCCCTTGAGGTTGAGGTGAAAATAAGGATGTCAAGATTTGGCTTATGAATGATAATAGTATGTAGTATTTCTATTGGTATTTAGTAGGAAGGTTACTGTCCCAGAGTGAGCTGGGCTGTGAAAGGGATCGCATCCCACCGCTGACCTGAGCCTCAGTTTCGCCTCCCTCCCTTGGATAATATGCCTAAGAGTGCAAGAGATGGGGAGCCATGCCTGCTGGGAAATATTAGAGAGAGTCTTTTCTGAATAGGGGAAGAGCTGACAAGAGCAGCATGGTGCTGGGAGGGCTCTCCAGGGACCAGGGTCTGAGGAAGGACCAGCAGTGGCTCCAGGCTGAGAGGAAGCTGATGAAGGAGCCTGTGAAGGTTGTGTGGAAGAAACTAGCAAAGACCCAGAGTGAGAAGAAAGCTTGACTAGCAGCAGACGCCTGGAAGTGGAGCGGGGCAGTTTGCTGCTTACATGCTAGGATCCCTGGATCAAGGCCTCTGTAGTGGGAGGGTATGGAGCCACTTTGGGGTTCACCTAGAGAGGTGGTGTGGCAAACCCAGTGCTGACAGGAACAGGATTATTGAGTGGGGAATGAAGAGCTGTTTGCTTTTGTTGGAACTGTTTTGTTTTCCCCTACAAGGACAGGTCTCTTGTATTGGCCAGAGGGTTTTGGTGAGAGCAGGATTGTCTAGTGGTTAGGGTACTAGCCTGGGACTTGGATTCAATTCCTAGGTCCACCACAGACTTCCTGTGTGACCTTGAGCATGTCACTGAGTCTCTGTGTCTTTGTTCCCCAAGGTAAAATAGGGATAATAGCATTTCTCTACCTCGGAGGGTGTTATGAGGATAGGTACATTAAAGATTGTGAGGCACTCGGATACTACAGTAATAGGGGGCATATAAGTATCTAAAATAGTTAGGTCAAAATCCACAAATCAGATTTCCATCCCAGGAAAGGCTGTCTCTGCCAGGAAGCAGAGGCCACAGCTGCACATCCAGATGTTGGAGAGGTAAGATAAACCCTCATGGTTACCTATGGCAGCATTTGGTTACATGTAGGGCTGTCAGAAGTTGGCACAAATGTTGCCTACACAGCAGTGCTAGTTCTTTCTGTTGTTTCCAACATCCAATATCTGAGGTGCTTCTAAAGATGGAATTACTGATCAACAGAGCAATACAGCAAGTCTGACCTATTTGCCCAGCTGTGTGCCAGCTGCCGTGCAGCATTTTGTGTCACGTTTATCAGTGGAAGAGGGGACATTTCCCACACCTGCTCTTAGGCTCTGGCAAATTGCCTGGCACAGCATGGAGGTTGTAACTGGGGATGAACAAACCTCATGGAATTGAGAGTTTTGAGAACCTTTGAATGGTTCAGGGGTTCACAAAACTAGTTCACCCTTTTTTTTCCCAGCCAAGAAATAGAAGGATGAAAAAGCTAGGCTGATATAAAGGGTGGTTTGTTTATGGGATATTTACATATCTACTGTATTTTTTTTCACTAGAAATTTCCTCTCTTCCCCTTCTCTGGTCCTGTTTTTACAGCCTGTCCTAACCCAAATGTGGAAGTAATAGCATGTTAGTAAGTCACACTTCTGAGCGCCTGAAAATTAGGACTGAGCTACTCAAAATTTGGTAAAAAGAGCTCACCTATCATTACTCATAACACAGCAAAATGGAAATTTGTGACATAGCACATAGAGGCCCAACCAAGGTCAGGGCCTCATCATGCTAAGCACTGTGTAGACACATAATAAGAGCCAGTTACTTCCCCCAAAGATTTACAGTCTAAATAGATGAGACAGCCAAAGGGTGGGAGAAAGGAAGGATTATTATCCACATATTACAGAAGAGCAATTGAAGCACAGGAAGATTACGTGAATTTAAAAAGGGAAGAAGGAGAATCTGGAGAACTACAGACAGGTCAGCCTCACCTCAGTCCCCGGAGAAAATCATGGAATCCATTTTGAAGCACTTGGAGGAGAGGAAGATGATCAGGAACAGTTAACATGGATTCACCAAGGGCAAGTCATGCCTAACCAACCTTATTGCCTTCTGTGATGAGATAACTGGCTCTGTGGATATGGGGAACGTGATATACCTTGACTTTAGCAAAGCTTTTGATACGGTCTCCCATGGTATTCTTGCGAGCAAGTTAAAGAAATATGGATTGGATGAATGGACTACAAGGTGGATAGAAAACCAGCTAGCTCATCGGGCTCAATGGGTAGTGATCAATGACTTGATTTCTAGTTGGCAGCTGGTATCAAGCGGAGTGCTGCAGGGGTCGGTCCTGGGGCCAGTTTTGTTCAACATCTTCATGAATGATCTGGATGATGGGATGGATTGCACCCTCAGCAAGTTTGTGGATGACACTAAGCTGGGGGGAGAGGTAGATATGCTGGCGGGTAGGGACAGGGTCCAGAGTGACCTAGAAAAATTGGAGGATTGGGCCAAAAGAAAACTGATGAGGTTCAACAAGGAAAAGTGCAGAGTCTTGCACTAAGGATGGAAGAATCCCATGCACCGCTACAGACTAGGGACCGAATGGCTAAGTGGCAGTTCTGCAGAAAAGGACCTGGGGATTACAGTGGACAAGAAGCTGGATATGAGTCAACAGTGTGCCCTTGTTGCCAAGAAGGCTCACAGCATATTGGGCTACATGAGCAGGAGCATTGCCAGCAGATCGAGGGAAGTGATTATTCCCCTCTGTTTCACACTGGTGAGGCCACATCTGGAGTATTGCATCCAGTTTTTGGCCTTCCACTACAGAAAGGATGTGGACAAATTGGAGAAAGTCCAGTGGAGGACAGCAAAAATGATTAAGGGGCTGGGGCACATGATTTACGAGGAGAGGATGAGGGAATTGGGGTTACTTAGTCTGCAGAAGAGAAGAGTGAGGGGGGATTTGATAGCAGCCTTCAACTACCTGAAGGGGGGTTCCAAAGAGGATGGAGCTAGGCTGTTCTCAGTGGTGGCAGAAGTGAATGGGAAGTGGTGGAATCTCCATCCTTAGAGGTTTTTAACACCCGTCTTGACAAAGCCCTGGCTGGGATGATTTAGTTGGGATTGGTCCTGCTTTGAGCAGGGTGTTGGACTAGATGATCTCCTGAGGTCTCTTCCAACCCTAATATTCTATGATTGTATGAAGAAAAGGAGTACTTGTGGCACCTTAGAGACTAACCAATTTATCTGAGCATAAGCTTTCGTGAGCTACAGCTCACTTCATCGGATGATTGTATGATAATTACCTAAAATCACACAAGAAGTCTGGGACAAAGCTGGGAATTGAACCCAGTCCCAATCCAGTGCCTTCACCTCAAGACCCTCCTTCCTCTTCTACACTTCTGTGATTCTATGATGGACTGGAAGGGACCTCGGGAGGTCCTCTAGTCCAGTCACATGGTATAACTAGGGCTGTGCAAACATTTCTCACTGAACTCAGAACCCATCCAAAATGCAGCTCACAGCCCTGGGCTGTGGTTCATTGCCTGACACCCACTCCAGGAGCCCTCATGTTACCTCATGGTGTTTTCAGAGGAGGATATTGGTGGCCTTTCCCCTGCTCCATCTTCCTGGGGCTGAGTCGCCCACTCTGCCTCTTCTTAGGAACTTCAGGTAGCTTTAGGGCAACTTGATGGGATAGACTGCCTCCCACCTTAGCCAGAAGGGTCTTCAGGAGGGAGAGGAGGATGTGCCTGTACTATGTTATAATGCAGAGGGAGTGGGGAAGACAACTCCTCACTGCATCATAACTCAGTCTTCCCTGCTTCAGTTCAGAGGGAGACACTCCCTCATAATTCATAGCTTTGTAAAGCATTTGGAGTAAGTATTTGTAAAGCATTTGGAGCAAGTAGAGTGATTGGAGGAGTGGCCTGGACTGATAGGAACACACTTGTGAACAAAACTGCATGGTTCAATTTTCAGTTGATGTGTCTACTGGAGTAGGTGGGCGTCTGATCTTCATCTAGTTTTCCATGTTCCCAAATGAATCTTACATGGCTCAGATAGCTATAACTGCAGCCCTACCTCACATTTTGCACAAGTGATTTGCATTCTGTCATGTGTGTTCTTGTGCAAAACAAATCAAAAGAAAACTTCACTCATCATTCTGATCATTGAAGTCTGGAGTTTCCAAAGCGGATCATCTGATTTTTAGATACATTTCTCAATTTCTTCACGCTGAATGCTGCTTATCTTTTTAAAATTTAACAGGGTGCATCTGTGGGAAATGGGTACTTTTCCTTTAAATATTGTGAGCAACATTGGAGGAAAGTTATATCTATCACAGATGAAAATACTGTAGTAATGTCTCCTTGTAATCCATTCACTGGTTTATGGACCCCCAAAACCTCAGGAGAGTATCACAAATCCACATAATGTTCCTGCATGCTGGGTTTTGCATTTGGATCTCTGATTTAGCTGACAGATGTGCAAAATCCCATCTAGCCAGACAACTCCCTAGTGACTACACAGTCTGAGAAGGATCAAGAACGTAGGTTATTCCTACTACCATCTACATGAATCTAAACTAATAAGTTTCCCTCCTGATCTGCTTCTTTCAGATGGTATCATATGAATTAGTAGGGTTTTAAATTATATTTTTATTATATTCAAAACAGCAGGTACACACTTCCATTGTCAGCAGAGCATTTATATTGAGTTCCTTAACAACACTGCAACTAGGTAGGTTAGACCATGCAGACAAAATATGATATACTGAGCTCTCTGCTCAGAACTTTGAACACAATACTTTGAACACACATTTTTTGTTATATAGAAAACATACGAATTGCCAGACTGGATCAGACTCAAGGCCCATATAGTCCAGTATTCCCTGTCTGACAGTGGCCAGTACCACAGGCTTCAGTGAAAGGTGTTAGGCTCTGCAGCAGCTAAGAGGAATAATCTGCCTCCACACTAGGTCTTATCATGGTCTCTGATAGTTAGAGATTGGCTTAAGACTTGAGCCTGAGGTTAAAGATCACTTCCACATTTTTTGTTTTCATTTATTACGATCTGTCTGGATAGTCTTTATCCATATACATATCCAGTCCAATTTAACTCTTGCTATGTTCTTGGCAACAATGGCTTCCTGTGTCAATGAGTTCCATCATCTAATTATATGAATGTAAAAAGTATTTGCTCATATTGGGTTTGAATTTGCCACCTTTCATACCCTCTCCCATCTTTCAGGTCTCCCACTGTAGGACAGTTTTCCTGTCTTCCACTAGCATACCTCCATTGACTTTAGTGGATTTACTCCTGGTTTACACTATTGTAAGCGAGAGGAGAACCAGGCCCTTGACTTTACATAGTACAAAAAGAAGAGGCTAAATAATGGCATGTTGGTATTTGTCAGATGCAATCCTTATTTGTTGCTAAGGGAGAGAATTAGGGTTAGATTCCCAGCTGATGTACTTTGGCATAACTTCATAAAAGTCATAAGACCTGTTTCAATTTATACCAGCTAAGAATATGACCCTTATTGTTTGCTTATTCTTTCTTTCCACATGTGCTCAAATCAAATCTCTTTTTGTGGACACCATGAAGATCACTGGACCTGGTGAGCCACCCATTTTGGAAGGCAGTGGCATGACCAAGGCTCTTCAGTGTGGACTCTAGGGTGACCAGACATCCCAATATTATTGGGACTATCCCAATATTAGGGGCTTTGTCTTATATAAGACCCTATTACTGACCCTCCATCCCAATTTTTCACACTTATCTGGTCACCCTACCCTCAGCTCTTTTATGGCTTGATTCTCCACCCATTGCAGTCAACAGTAAAGCGCCCATTGACTTCAATGGGCCAGGATCAGAAACCCAATGTGTAAAGTTCAATTAAATAGAGATCTACCGATGGTAGCATCTGAGCCTGGGATACCTGTGTTCAAAACTCAACTTCAGTTACAAGTGAAGGGGAAGGAACAATTAGAACTATGGTCCAAAAGAGGGCTCCTATTGGAGAACCCAGGGAAGGGCCAGGAAATTCAGTGAATTGTAACTCATGGAGTTTCTTCTCAATCATAGATTGGAGTCAGGCCTCACCTAAAGAGATGGGGTTCTGGCCTCCTAACTCATGGGTTCCTGAGAGCCACGAAGACATCCCTTGGATCTCAGAGTATCTGTAGAGGGCTAGATCAGTGTCTCTTTGAACCTCCCTTGCCCCTTCCCTCACAACACTGTGACTCCTTTAGGAGCTATATCTGTGCTAGCTCCTGGCTCACACTCAAACCAACCTCAATTCCCTCAAGAAGGTTTCAATAGCTTAGTGTAGCTGCATCAATACTATGTTCCATGTGGAAATCCAAATGGATGGCTATCATGGGGGCATTTCACTGCCCCCTCCCACACCGGCCATGGACTATAAAACCCCAAATACTCAGAGCTCACACAAGGTCAGAGGGATGGGGAATGATACTTAGGGACAACTGCCCTCTCTTGGCCAAAACTTCGTCCATTTTTTCTCTTTTTTCATTGGTTTTCCAGTGTCTATGTGTAGGAGCAGATTGCATGATCTGCACCCACTGTCCGTTTTCCATGCTATAGAATTGTCCTCAAACTAAACATTTATTTTCAGGACTGTTACATGTGAGCCTACATGGTTAGAAGAAAATGCTGTCTCCCAGTTTGTAAAAGCAGCACTCATCACCCCTAATTCAAAGAATTGGCTACTGCGCTATTGTGTGCTTATGTCTCAGGTCTGTTGTTCCTGAATATCCAATATGTCACCTGGCTGGACTGAGCTCTTGGACTCAAGAGGTTCTGACCTAAAATGCCACTTTCAATCAAATGCTTCAAATGAACTCCAGTATAGACAAAGAATACGTTCAAAGAGTTCTAAGGATTTGTTTTTCCAAGTAGAAATTAAAAATCAATTGGACAAGTTGCCACCACCAATGCTATAGTGTCCAAATACAAATCCATAAATCAGTTCAAAGTGACCAGAGGATGAATTCTAACAATTAGGAGTAGATATATTGTGACTAATAGGAAGTATATGTTAACGTGGTGGGTAAATGGCTGGTTGTCCATGGAATAATGGAAATGTACCAATAGATATTTGGATACTGTTCTTGGGGGATCTGTTCCTTTTTGTGGAGTTTTGTTCATATAAAGGAAAAACAGGACCCATGGCATGCTTCCGCTTTCCCCCCAAGCCCTCTCCACCCATACTCCAGCTTGGAGGGCTGATGAGGGGGCAGGTAGGGGCCTGATCCAAACCCCTTTGAAGTATATTTGGGTCTTTCCACTGGGCTTTGGATCATGTCTAACTGACAGAGGGCAGTGGAAGCATTGCAAATGTGTACTCCCAGTACTGCTGATGTCATTGGAGCTATGCCAATTTTCACCAGCTGGGGATCCGGCTCCCAGAGTTGCCTTCTAATTATTTGATGGCACTGAGGGACGGATGCCCTCTGTGTAGTCATGAGAATTCAGCCAATTCAGGGATCCTATATTGGTGCTTCTACATCCCCCCCCCCAGGTACTTTTCCCACAGGAGCTGAGTTCATGTGTGCTCCCTCCAGGGCCGGCTCCAAGCACCAGCGTTCCAAGCAGGTGCTTGCGGCGGCAATTCAGCTGCAGCTTCTCTGTTCCGCCAGCCGCAGCGGCAAATCGGCGGCAGTTTCTCCCTTTTGCTGTCCACAGCTGCAGTTTTTTTCACTGCTTGGGGCAGCAAAAACTGTAGAGCCGGCCCTGGCTCCCTCTGCCTGCAGGTACATCTCCCCTGTAAACAAACTCTTGAGGGGATGGGTGTGTGGTCTGTGGTGGAAGAAACTCCAAAGGTTCACAGTGATTTGGTTAGCGTTAGCCTGGGCTGCTTGCCTATGTATTGGAGAAAGGGGTGTAGTCACCCTAGCTCTGCCAACTCTTGACCTCAGACAGCCTCCTCTCAGCCCATAGAGCCAGAGAATGGCTATTGGGGGAAAGAGACAGTATGCCTTGGAGGCAGGTTCTTCCATTTTCTGCATTCCCAAGCTTCCAGCCAGGATCCTCGGATTTTAGCTCCATTCACAGAGGCAGAGGAGAGTATTAGCTCTGATGTTATGTTGTAAAATGCCAAGTAGAGGTGCAAAATGTCACCCACTAACATAGCATACTGTCTTATGCTAAACCGGTGATATCAGAGACACTAGAAGAATAATCAGTATGGACTGAGCATAATAAACCTGGACAAGTGTTACATTTACTTTTCATCGATGACTGGATGCCCACCATGACCCACTGTTGTATGGGAGCCAAACTGCCTAGAATTTTCTCAAGAAACTCTTTGGGGGTGGGGTGAGCAGATGCTCTGACGCATGCTACTCCTCCATCTGAGACTATAGAAAGTCTCAAATGAAAATTCAGTATGTTCAAGTCTCCACAGGCTTGGGGCAACAGTGAGATGTCTGGGGACTCTGCTTAGCTCAGCATGCTCCACTTAACTTGCTTGCTTCTGAGAGGAGAACTGACTGGTGGCTAATGCTGGTCAAACCACCATTAACCCTGGGTGGAAGTGTGAGGAATGGAAAAGAATCAAGAGGAACGCAGTTCCCTCCGAGTTGTGTAGCTGCGGGGACAGATGAACAATGTTTAGGGACCCTCTCCCTGCATGACCACCCCCAGTATGGGGACTCGATTTCTGCATGACTCACCAAGCCCCTCCCGTTATGGAGCTTCAGGCCTACTTTGTCTATCCCACAAGCCTTTTCCTGGGAGGGAAATATCCAGCCCTTACCCCCACCTCAACACTGGTATTTTTTGCTGCTACAGATGGATTAGAAGTTGTTGCTAGTGTGCACATAGCATGGATATTTTCTATTATGATGAAAATTCAGGCAGCAAGTGGAGATAAATACCTACCAACTGATAGCAAGCCTCCCTATCTAATAACTAATCATGCGGGTCTTGCATTTTTCCTAGGCTTAACTAAAAATGATATTGCAAAATATGAGCTTCTATCAATGAGTAATTTAGCAGCAAATTAAAATCTATGCTGGGACCCTGATGTGCTTGCTTTAGTTGACATGCTAGCAGCATGTGAGTTATTTTAATTACTACTTGTATTTGACCCTCTATGGGACTGATCCAGCAGTTTTCAAAAAGGCAAAACTCCCAATAAACTCTGAACTTTGCCTGCCCGCAGGATTAAGCCTTAGAATTGTATGGAACATTCAAAATGGAGCTGAGCAAATAGGACCTGATCCGAAGCCCTTTGAGGTGAATGGAAAGATTCCCATTGTATCAGGCCCATAGTGAACAATTTATTTTAACTATTTTAGTTCTTTTTATCCACAAGTAGTTTTCAGTTTCTTCAGATGTATTTGTCATTCAAGTGAATTTGACAAAAGCCTTTTCAAATGTTTTCTGCTATAAATTCACCATGGATATTCTAAATCTGAGCTGTATTACGTAGTAATGACTGGTCCCATAAGTCACCTGCAGTCGTTTCTGGTCCTAGATTGGGTGAGCACAAAAACTCTTCCAAAGTAAACACTGGCAATTGCTTTGAAGGTTGCTTTCTGCAAACACTTGCGTCAGGAAACTGGATGACAAGGCTGACGCAAATTAATATTTGCAGAATATTTTTATCTGCATTAGTCACCCAAGTCTAATTTTAAACTGTCTAACAAAGAGGAAAGGCGGGAGTCTGTTTGATTTTTGTTCATTTTTACTAAAGATGAAATTTTAGGCCCCAAAATATGTTAGTTTGCTATTAACTGCATTTTTTAATGTTAATTGAAAAGGATGCTACATTGCCAAAAATGAATTGCTTTATTTTCTCCTCTTTTTTAACAAAAAGCCAACTATTTGGAGCATATTTGCCAAGGATGTTGAAGTGATACAGGTGTATGGTGTCTTTTGAAAATATATAGCTGGGATTTTGAAAGGGCCCTGATAGGCGTCCAACTCTCACTGAAATTCAAAGGAAGTAGTCCGTGATGATAGAAACTTGTACTGTAACCTGTTTTGTGAATGCATTTTTGTGCCTACAGTGAATTGGAAACATAAATATTTATGGTTAGGGCCCTGATCTGCAAATGCTTATTATGCATGGGCTTAACTTCACAAATGTGAGTTTTTCCTTTGGTTTAAGGGGCTATTCCCCTTAAGCTAAGCAATGAGTCAGGTGTTTTTTCTGTCTGTTTATAATTCCACTCACACTGAACTGTGGGGCAATTTTATGGGTAGCAAAAATGTGCCTGCATACAGGAAGCTGTGTTGATGCCCAAATGAAACTTTGGTGCTGTATCTCTTGTTACCATTATAGTGACCTTCAATTTTGTATACAGTCTATACACATATGAAAGAATACACCGTAGTCTCATTATACTGCAGCAAAATCTTGGACACACTGGCCATCTATTCATTTATTTTTCTATGAATTTTTCAATGAAGTTAACTGTGTAAAATAAAAACAGAGAGACAGATGCAAAGTTGCCCATCAGTTTTCTAATGGAGCGAGCGCATAATTAATCAGAAATAACACCTAAGAATAACTGGTGCAGAAGGGTATTTCCCAGGGAAGCCACACAGTCTCATCAGGACATAGAGTCAACTTGTATTAATCACATAATAAAATTCGTGCCAATTCGCCTTTGCAACTTTTAGATTTGTTAGCCGGCAACTTTTCATTTCATTATTATATTTGCTCTTTTAGATAATGATGAGTGAAATAGTAGGCCAGAGATCAGAAATCACACAGTCAAACAAACACTCTGAAGCAATTCCTCTGGGGATGAAAGACAAATTATTCACATGGAGACTGGGACAAAGTGTCATCCAAATAGCAAGCACAGTGCCCTCTTGACAGGCCTGACAGGATTATTAACGTGATGCAGGCATTCATTAATGTGAAGCTGTGATATGAAAACTGTGTCATGTTCATGTCCTTGGTGTGTGTGATCCTAACTTTTAGTATGGACTGTTAGAAAATACAACTCTAAACACCATATGGCAATTTTCAAAAGCTGGCTGCTAAGCCAGCTAGGAAGTTCAGCAATTTAGATTTGCTATAATTATTTTGGTATCATATTTGTGACTATGTAATAAACAAAGGCAAGAATATTTTCATTTAGTTATTCTGGTAAGTCGGATCTCAAAGACAATGTTTGCACCCATTGTGTACTGGGAATAACCCTATATTATTAATAGTTTCTGAATGTTCCTCGTATACCTACAATATCAATACCTCATACAATCATATCATACAATGTGCTTTTTTAAAGCATACTGTATGATTCAAGCAAATACTGGAGCACCTCCTTTTGATATCGTTAGAACTTTAGCAATGCTTAAAGTGTAATGTGTGTTTCAGTGCTTTTCTGAATAGGGATGGACTTAAGCATGTAATGAAGTGCTTTCCTTATCTGAGCTTTAAACAGATTTATTTTGAAAGAGATGTTACATTGCCAATACATATTTATTGTGTTATTTTCTCCTCTTTAACAACAAGCCAAATATTTGGGTTTAATTGATGCAGATGGTATGAATGTCACCCCATGGGGTACGTTTTTAGATGTTTTCATTTGCAAATTTTGTACCAGCATTTTTCACCTGCAGTTAAATTGTGGATGACAATCTAATTCCTGTCTCTGTCTACCCAATTGTTAGTTTTGAGTTCACTGAAGAGAGGCCTTGTCCATTTTCAGGGATGTTGGGCTGCAGACATGTCTACATGTTTTCCACACTGTGTTGACTGGTCAGTTATGTAACATCTTTGTGTGGGAGCCCTGAGAATGATCTCTGCTAATCTTTGTTGTGTAGGTAGAACTCATGTGGAAGTGTGTAGGGGACATGAGTTGCCTATCAGTGGGTTGGTTATTGTGGATGTTGTCTTACCATGGTTTGCTGCCATCCTTCAGTGGGTTCTACTTATTTCTGCAACACTTGCATCATCTACCTTCTGGCCGTTATATGAGCAATATGGTGTCTCCCTCCCATGATGACTGTGCTGTGGGGTTCCTGTCAAGTCCTGGGGCTCCTATCCAGAGATGCGGCAGCTTGCGCAAGAGCACTGTTCTTCTATGCTGTTTCTCCCTATACCACAAATTTTTGTGCTTGGGCAGAAGAGTGGCCACTTTATTTAGGGATTTGGGCATCCAATGGGAGCATTATACATTGCTCATGCTGGAACGCTGGAATTATATGTATGTAATTGGCGACCTTCCGATCCTTCCTTGAAGTGTTCAGTCCTACTGTTCATACCAGAGCGATGAGTGTGGTATAAACACCCAACAGGCACTTGTAACTACTTAGATTATTTTCTGCAGCATGATGCAAATGGATAAGCTAACCATGAAACACAGAAAACTTCACCACAGTAAAAAGTTGTATCAACTATAAAGTTAAGAAATCCCTCTTGAAACAGAATCACAGTCACAATTGTATAGCATCCCCACATTTCTAACAGGCCTAGTTATGTACAACTTTTCCAATGATCTCCACCTCCAAGTGAGTGAAGGTTCCTTTGGAAATATAAGATGCAGGCAGATTGTTGAAATTAGGAACTAGAGAATGGTAATGTAGAGTTAGTCAAAAATTTATCTATATGTTATGAAACGATAACTAGTGGTAATAAAAGAAGAAATCAAAAGCTTTTCCAAACAACGTGATTCATTGTGGTTACTCTTTTTGTGCTCTCTGGATGTCAGCAGGAATTGAAGTGGCTTGTAACTTATATAAATCACCTGTCTGTCTGCATCCATTCAAGAGATAGTGTATTAACTTTGTATTTGTATTAACTTTAAATTTATATTAACCTTTTCATAGCTCCAAGAGCTTTACTGGTGGTTTAGAGAAAGCAAACCAGTTAGTGTTAATGATTTGAGTTCAAAGGTGACATACAAAGGAAACAAATATGTCAGGCCATTTTTACTTCTTTTAGATGCATAAAGAAGGCCTGGAAGCATTCTCTCTCTCTTTAAAATAAATCATAGAAATGTCTCATCGTTCCCTGGTTTTGTTGGTGGCCATCTTGGAGGGCTCAGATATGGAGTGGGATCTTTTTTACACTTGTTTGAAGGCTAAAGAGTGCTGTGTTCTTCACAAACAGAAGTTGTCCCAAAAGTGTTTGTGCTAAATACATATATACAAAGATAAGCACTTAAATGATCTATCTAAAAACATCACCACTCAGTAAATCTGTATTTCTTCTTTTCATTATACCTATGATATAATAAATCCTACCAGTTCTCCAGGCAACCATAGAGTAGGGCAGTGGTTCTCAACCTTTCCAGACTACTGTACCCCTTGCAGGAGTCTGATTTGTCTTGTGTACCTCCAAGTTTCACCTCACTTAAAAACTACTTGCTTACAAAATCAGACATAAAAATACAGAAGTGTCACATCACACTGTCACTGAAAAATTGCTTACTTTCTCATTATACCATATAATTATAAAATTGGAATATAAATATTGTACTTACATTTCTGTATATAGAGCAATATAAACAATTCATTGTCTGTATGAAATTTTAGTTTGTCCTGACTTCGCTAGTACTTTTTATGTAGCCTGTTGTAAAACTAGGCAAATATCTAGATGAGTCGATGTACCTTCTAGAAGACCTCTGCGTATCCCCAGGGATATACGTTCCCCTGGTAGAGAACCCCTGGAGTAGGGTACTGATGTCAAATAGACTAGTCAAGACCAAATGGAAAACCCTGTTTAAATATGTAGGCTCTCTTAATACATCATAAAGAAACAAAAAGTTATTCAAAAACAATTTTTCCTTTGGAAGCTCACCTTTACTATCTGGAACAGAAAGCCCATCTTTTTAAATTACTAAGCTAACCATACAATGAAGCTTTGGGTTTATAAGTGCCTTTGAAAATATCTAACAGGAATTTAACTTTAGGGCTTGGTCAGAAACATGCTGATATACACTAGCTGAAGATCTGGCCTTCTGTCTAATCCTCAGAATATCTCTTTATTTTTCCTGTGTAGTTGGAGTTTGGTTCTGTTGTTCTGATTCTTTAAAATTTGAAGAAATCAGGTATTCCAGGCTGTTCTGTTTTATTTTCTCACCATCTCTGTCTCTACGTTTTGTAAAGTACTCACTGAAATAAACAGTTGATGAACGGTGGTGCAATAAATGTACAGATGTTCTCTCAGCATGCAAACTAGGTTTATGATCTTTCTCTCCATGATTGTATATCTTGTACCTTTACTATACATAAATGTAATGGTAGCTGTTTAATCTGATTTTATGTGGTAGAACTCTTCATGCATATTAGAGGCTTATAGCTCATCTAAGGACTTTTGTTCTTTACATTGCATGAATAGTCGTGCCTTCCACATTTCTCTCTAAACACATGAAATTGTACCTCAGCATGGATTATTTGAAGCACAATGGACATTAGCAGAGAGGAAAGGCAAAACTTTTTTTTAATCTGCCCCCTGCTTTATTATTCATGAAAACAGACTATTTCTTGACTTTAGTTTTTGAACTTTCTTGAAAGACAGCGAAAAAGTCTCCTGGGTCATCTTATCTTTGTATCCATCATCTCCCTGTCCCTTCTTTAAAATGGAAGGGTATACTTTTATGTCATTCATTTATTGTTTTCCTTCAGTGGCATATGCAAGATTCCCATTTAAGAGTGTCCACGCCAAACTAGATGAAAGTCCAAGGGATGCTTTCATTCAGGAGGCAGTACAGATATGAAAGAATTGTGGTATAAAATATGCTATGTTCGCTGCACTCCTTTTGAACCATTCTTAGAAATAAATAGCACCTACAGCATGTTCTCAAAGGAAATATTTACATCACTTACACCTATCTATACACCTTCTAGGTATGTTATGTGGAAGGAAATATCTATCAATTTCTCCTTTGAAACACTGGTTAGATTCATCAATTGTGCAACTGGATTTTTTTCTTTTGTATTTTTAAACTCTGTTCATTATGTTTTTATACCATAGGAAATAGCCCAAGATCATGTATTAATTTACATGATAGGTATTTGTTACTGTTCATGCCTTCCCAATTATCTAATGGCATCATTCACTGCATCATCTGATTTATGCATTGTGATTAGCAGAATGCTCATGTTTGCACCAGAGCAGACACCAAATTTTACAGGATGATTGCAAATCTGTTTGGGATTAAGATTCATTATTTTCAGTTGTGCCCATTTTTGTTTGGTATACTTGTAGTTCCCTCATCAGGGCTTGATCCTGAATTCCTTCTCCACTCAAAGTCCAATTATCTTTATTATTTTTCTTACCTGTCTCTTCAGTAACTGATTCTGCAATGCGGCTCCCCTTGGAAAAATGGCTATATAAAAATGGGACCACTTCACTCACCAGATATGCTACCTGTGGACTAAATTGATACAACACAACCATACAGCTGCTCTGCCCCAGTGAAGGAACTGTGTCATAGGATAGGTCTACACTGCAATGTAAGCCCAGGGTTAGTGCGACTTGAGTCAGCTGACTCTTGTTAAGGAACCCTGGGCTTGAACATCTACACTGTATTTTAACCCTAGGTTAAGAATTTTCTGACACATGCTTGAACCTAGGGCCCTGGCATAAGGTTACCATCTTTCAAATGCAAAAAAACTCGGCACCTCTTCCCACAAGGCAAGCCCGTCATAACCCCAACCCTCAACCACAAGTCAACTTCTCAACCCTCCCCCCACTCTCACATGGCTCAAACCCTCTCTGACACATGTCGTGCACTTGTGTGTTGGTGGACAGACAGCTGTTGTATTTTCAACAGCTTTGATCTGTTATTGCTTAAACTGCGAAAATGGGAACACTGCAGCATCTTTAGCTGGACACAGAAACTTTTAACATTAGATATCCCAGAGTATTGTGGTAATAATGTAAATCTTTAGACCTACATACAAAAAAGGCAGATTAAATTATTTTCCTGGCAACTGGAAAATACATTAAAAAATGGCCAGGCTGCCCTACTCTGGTGTCCACACTGCAGTGTGCAGACACAAGTCAAAGTAACTGTATCCCACAGTCCCTAGTACCCACCACCCATAAATGTGGCCGCTTTAGCCCTAGGACCATGGTGCACTGTGGGAGAACTTTACTGCCCGTGCTGCTTGTTACTAGGAAGCAGCTCACTTTGCAAAAGGCTTGATCAGTTTGCTCTCCATTGCAAACCCATGAGACTCTGATAGTGTGTTTGCAGATCAGTGATCAGAACAGAATGGGTTAATGCTGACCTGAGCTGCTGCCATTTCCAAAGGGGGAGTGGCTTCTGTTTTCGATAGTGGATTACTGATTGTTGGAATAGAGAGGACCACGGACGTAGTCCCATGGAATTGTGGGATACTTCTGGATGATTCCTGGGACCCAAGTCAAGTGGGGCTATGTCTCTACTGCAAAGAAATAGGGCTCAGACGTTGGGCTCCAGCTTGACTCGAGCTCAGACCCTGGGTCCTGGTTTGACTCGAGCTCGGACCGTCAAAGCCTTGCATTAGCACAATTGCAGTGTAGATGCAAGGAGTGGTCAGGTTTGAGGCTAGGCTTGAGCAAAGGCCTGCATTGTAGTGTAGACATATGTGAGTCACAATACATCCCTTTTTACCCCCTTGCTCTAAGGGGCAGGAGAAGTAAATTACTGTAGCCCTTGCAAGTGTACAGTTGACTCCTCCCCTATCTCCTAGCTAATGTAGGGGGAGAGGACCAGAACTAAAACACCTGCCACATTCTGCCTCCACCATACCACTTGTTTCCAAGGGAGTATCCTGATAGCAGTGGGGGTTTTGCATACCAGACCTATTCCCAAGATCCAAGTGGCCAAGCAAGGGAAAAAAAGAGGAGGGACTGGCTCATCCTTGCCTCCCTGCTCCTCTGAGTAAGACCAAGGGAGCACTCTAGCTCTGTGTGAATTAATAGTCAGAACTGCTGACATTAATTATTTCTGTTTATAAAAGTTAGAAAGGCAGCTTTGTCGTTAGGTGCCCCTGACATGAATTTGAAATCTAACTCAACATCAGTCAGCAATACTCTATCATCCACAAATTTTCCTCAAAACTCACCCATCCCTCCAGAGAATGTAGCAGAAATAAGCTTTTTACTCTGTTAACCCCGCAGGGGCCAGCACAGCTATGGGACAGTGAGCTGGATTCCATTCCACCTTCTGCAGCAGCAGCATCCACAACAGAATTGTTTACTAATGTCCAGTGATTTGCACATATACAAACTTACTGAGAGCAGTGGACTTGTAGAAGCATCACTGAGGATGCTAGAAAAGCTTTGATATGGAAACCGTGGAAAGATAGAAATTATGGACTCCACTATGTTGTTAAAAATTACAATAGAAAAATATTCTGTAGCTCAACCACATATATGGGTATATGCAGGAATCACTGGGTGAAATTCAATGGTTTATGTTATGCAAGAGGTCAGACTAGAAGATTACCATGGTCCCTTCTGACCTTAAAATCTATGATTTATTACAGGGTCATTTTTCAAAGCAGAACCGTATTCTGTGTGTTCACAAGACCCACTGAAGACAATGGGAGTCTTGCCTGCATAAAGATAGCAGGGCAATCTAACTTAAGAAATGTTGATGTTTGATCAGTTTTGTCTTCCTGAACTTCTCTGATCTGACCTACTAGAGATGAACTCAGCTTGTCAACTATATTCAACACTGAGAAATTACCTTTTTGGAATGCTCAAGTTCCATACACTCTCTGTTGTATCTGGATAACGGAGATGCTATGATAACCCCCGGATGGGTCTCTTCTAGAGTTTGATTATTTCTCCAGGACAAGCAACACAGTTTGGGAACGTAAGCATATCTTTGCAAAGTACCCTTTGAAATCCAGTTGGGTAAATGACTGGTGTAAATTGCAAGCCAGGACACATCAGTAACATTTCATTTTGAATTAAGGTTTCCTGAGAAGCACAGTCCTTCAGCTCTTTGCTCCTAATCTTTTGGAAGGAAAACTGCCTCTCAAGCTCTTTTGAGTTCTGTAGCTTGTTTTGTTTAAAGGAGAGTGCAGTGGTGATTAGACAGACGCAAGCTCTTGAGCGCACCTCCTTTTACACTTTCTAAAACTGACACACTTGGGGGCTGCCAGATAGTGCTGTATACTTCCCAGAACTGGCAGTAAAAGACCATGGAGTTTAGAATGGCAATGAACACATGAGCTGCAAATGGAGAGGGTAATGCCCTGGTTAAAAGGGCTGAAAGGATACAAGAGTAAAATGCTAATTTCCTTAGAGAAAGGAGAATAATGAACTAACAAGGAAGTTAAAGTCAGACCGAATAGAGGCTACTCAGCACCTGTCAGTTTCAGGCCACTAGCCTCATCGGGGTCAAGAAAACTTCTTCACTGTTCTTGCTCTTTTCTCTCATTGTTTTATTAAGCTGGAAGGATGATGGAGGTAGAAGGACAGAGAGATTATTCGACTAGTCTTCAAAGAGCTTGTGATGTCAGATCTTTATGAATCTAATGTTGCCAGCCTGCTCTGTGTTAATCCTGAAGATTAACAGGCACGTCATAGCAGACAATCCCGCGGGTGAGGGCACTTTTAACTCTGGAGGAAGGGGAGAGCAGATCGCTCTCAACATTTGCACTGCTTCAAACTGCTAAAGATAGAGTTAGGCAACACCAGTAACAGGAAACTTCTGTCCGCTAAACGTGCACTGTCCATATGGCTTATGTCCTGATGTGTGTCGAGCTACACCAAGTGAATGGAGAAGCAGAGCCTCGATATGGGCATTTTCAGAAGGAAAAGAGCTAAACGGGTATCTTACAGCTGCCCATTGATATGAGCAACCCATAGCCAATTCTATTACGATCCCTGATTAGATACGTGATTAGCTAAATATTTGTGTTTTCCGAGTGAAGTATTCATGACACAGATTTAGAGCAAAAATTGAAATATGGCATTTTTTCTCCTTTTGTTTTGGAAGCTTTGCAATGCTTCATGTTGCGTTAAAGTATGACAAAACATAATGGAGATGTCAATGTGGGCTTCATGGTAGCCGAGTGTCCTAATGGATAATGCACTGGATCGGGACTCAGGAGACAGGGCTCTATTCCCAGCACTGTCATTGGTTAGCTGGGTGACCATGAGCAAGTCACTTCACTGCTGTGCCTCAGTTTCCCAATCTGTAAAATGTGGATAATGATACTGACCTTCATTGAAAAGTGCTTTGAGATCTACTGTTAAAAAACACTATGAAAGAGTTTGGCATTATTATTACTATTGCACAAGAAGAACATAGTAGTGCATTAGAAAGTTTGTTGGAGTGTTCACACTGAAAGTAATGGTTAAGGGGGGCAGCTTGAAAGCAAATATTTAAAAAAATCTGTTATTTATAAAACCTTAAATTAATAAAATGAAAGCAAAATCAAACTCCAATTTACTTTTCACTCTTTGTATCGAGTATTTACTTTTTGTGTTTCTCCCATTTCGGAGAATGTCTTACTTTAGTGTATAATCAGTCCAACTTTCAGGTGCTCTGTGTTGCCAACACTGCAGAGGTCTGTTTATTTTTTAAAAGAAAAAAAACCTGTTTCCACTGTGTTTTTTGTTTTAAAGGCACAGGAACACTTTTCCTAATTCTTTATGTTGTAAAATTTTGTTTTTACAAAAAATCTACATTTTTAGCCAAATTTGAGTTGATAGCATCCAGTGGTAAAGCTGTGATAAAAATGACAGAAACCAGACAATTAAATTAAAGTTGACAGTCTGTCCCAATTTAAAGTGTCATGGGAAAGATTGCACACCTAATGAACCCAGCATAGAATCACTTTTGATGGATCTGCTAAAAACTCAGTATGTGGTGTTTTCACCTAATTTCAGACTTGCCAACTCTTGCAATTTTATTGTGAGCCTTGTGATATATTTCTTAAAGTCCCAGCTCCTGGAGTCATGTGATTACATGAGAATCTCATCTTTTATTTAAAGGGTAAATTACTCTCTCTTTTGGCTGTAGAGAAAAACTTGAAAATGTAAACACTAAAGGCTCAAAAACCAAGTGGCAAATAGAAAGAATATCCCTAAAAAATGAAATTGATGATTTTTGAACACTTAGGGTTGGCAATACTGGATTTCATTTTAAAATATGTTATGCTATACTGAACAGCAGAAAGTAAAGCCTGTCTTTGTCTGTGAACTTTCCTCTATCTTTGGAAAATTCCCTTCCTGTCCCACTGAGAATTAAATATATATTTTAATTGAGCTATATGTATGTGATTGTTAGTTGAATAGGAAGGAATTTTCCTAACAGAGAAATCACTCTCTCTTTCATGTTCATTCACATTTGGGTCTACAAGGTACATACTGCTTCTCCTGTACAAAGTGTAGGTCACTTATAGACACCAGTGTCAAGATCCTGGGCTGTGTTATATCTGTATTTGAACTGTTCCACCAGTGCAAAGTATCCCTACAGACTGCCTAGACCGCCCCTAGAAGATCATCTCTGTGTAGGTGGTGCAAAGCTATCAAAACTGCTCCTACACCAACACTTCATCCAGACACTGAGATTTCTCCTAGCAGCCTTTTGGCTGAATCCTCAGATACACAGGGCTCCACCTTGGACATAATCATGGTGCTAATGCTGTCACGTGATCCTGCTTATGACTCCTGAGAAAACAATCTCTATTTTCCTTATCTGTCAATGCTCAAAAGGTGGTTCTTGGAACAATCCCATCATTCAGCCTAGAACCAACTCCTTATGCTATAAATCACAGGATATAGCACTGTAATCCTCTATTCTAAGCCATTTTGTCCAGTGGGAGAGCTATGATGCAGTGTGGATGTCCTCACAACAGGGAAAATATATCTAGGCAAGGCTAATGCCATGCGCTCTATCAGCTGGCTGAAAGGGACAAAAAGTCTTCAATATCTGGGTGGATCACAAGGCATATATCTGAGGCATACAAGGTAAAGAGCTTGTCCTCTGCACACAAGCCTCACTCCCTGAAAGCAGCAATGATCTTTTGGGTGGTGACATTCCCTTAAGAGGAAAAATGCAAGGTGGCCACCTGGTCCTTTGTGCATTCCTTCATGAAACACTTCAAAGTGGATGGGCAACCCTTATCTGACAGGGTAGTTCAGAGAATGGCTGCACAGTAGAGTGCCTCAGTCAATCAGGAAACTGTGCCTTGTTATTTTTGCTCACCTATTTGTTACACAAATCTATTTTCCCTCCCTCTCTCCACTCAGCTGATAAGATGCCCTTGTAGGATCTATGGAACATACTGTGGTGAAGAATAGAAAAATGTATAAGTGCTTATCCCAACATTTCCTTTCTTCAAGTAGTAATGTCCGCAATTCCAGCCCACCCTGGGTAAGGGAAAGGATCACTATTCGCTAGTCTTGGGCAAGTGCCAGGGAAATCTATTATTCAAAAGAAAAAAACCCCAAAACCAGGAATTCCATGTCTTGGGATTTTGCTGTATTCAGCAGAGCCTAAGCTTTCACATGAAAAATTAAGTTCCTACCACTTCCTATTGCAAACACCCCATTTTCCATGTAAATCAGTGTATGGCTGCTGGACTAAAGCAGACACACACTGACCTGTCTGCAGAAATCATAACAGAAGCACAGAAGTGAAATCTCTCTCTCACACACACACAAAATTAGAATCAACTATAGTTGATATAATATTTAATACTTATCTGATTTTTATCAAATCAATTTACATGTTGATCCTATGGTATCAACTTTTAGGTTTCTCAGGAAAACCCAGTTGTATCTCCCCTTATTGTGTTTTAAATGACAGGTTTGTTTTATGAATTAGTAGCAACTTCTCATTCACCCTTTGACAAAAATGATGGTACAAACATTTCCTTCTAAATGCTTTTCTGTTAATGAAGGATTTACAGTTTGTGGACATAGTCAGAAGGGCTCTCCTTATAATATACTGAGACTTACAACTCATTTCTTTTGCGTCCTGCAGAGGCCCATAAAAAAACCCCCACAGTATCTTGAAATAGCTTGTGATTTCTTTGCAAATTATTGTTAAGGAACATGGCCCATTGCCTTTAAAAGTGTGCAGTTTTAAAAAAATAAACATGTTGCTGATGATCATAGTGGAGAAACAACTGTTTTCTGTTGTGTGGTAAAAATTCTTGGGGCTGGAGAGTTTTAGGTTGATATGGCAGTATTGTTTTGGGTTCCAACTTACTGCCTAGAGTAGTCACACTTGGCTGGGTGCAGAATAAGAACTGCCTGTGGAGTTGGAACATGCCCGAAAGTGAAGCATGCCGATACTAGTATCAATTAGACAGTGACCCAGAAATTCTTGGAAGAATGATTTTTCAGCTATATCCTGTCTCCAGGGTTTATAACCCTACCACTAGCTCCTCACTGGCTCCTACGTTGAAAGCTGGACCAACTAGAGAATGAGTCAGGGGAAGATAGGGGAGAACAAATTTCAACTACTATTCCTAAAAGAAACAAATCATGCAGGGAAATGAATACTCAAAGCTCTTGGACGAACAATGAAGCAGCAATTTCAATGATAACTGTGACCAGGTTTATATTCAGTGCTGGGCCAAAGTGTCACCTACAGAGATGTACTAGCAGTTTGGTTTCCATAATAAAAGTTGCACTTGTCAAAGTATTTTAATGGCATCTAGGCACTTTACTAGGCCTCAAATTCTTGATGACTTTCCAGGTCATGCAAGCACCATTTGCATCAGCTGACCCTACCAACCTCTCTCATTCTTTCTAAGTCTTATGAAGAACATTAAACGTGCAGATGCAATTATTGTATAATAAAGTATTGATTTCCTAAGAAACCCTCTAACGTTTTCTTTCATAACTAGCATTTACAAGGGATTGAGAATTAACCACCTATAAATGGATTACAATTCTGAAATATCAGCTCCCTTTTACTAAAAACTACCAAATAGAGCAACACGGTGTCCTAGAACCTGAACATGCATTGTAGAGTTTCAGTGATGCCTGAAACAAGAAACATAAGTCTAGTATAAAATTGAGGTTATAAAATGCAGCTTTTGTCTCTGAATACTGCACTTTATAATTGACTTTATTTCCCTGTTACTCTCAGCTAGCTGACATTGTCCTAGCATGTGTTTCACAGGTTTTCCCCAGTAATTTCTATTTTCTGCTGCACTGTCTCCCCATGAGGGTAGCTCTGGTCAGTTTCAGGCATCAGAGCAAACAAAGCATTTGTTGCTCCATTCGACTTTTTTGATTTTGGCAGCGTAACTCTCAGGGGGAAGGTAAGGCTTAGTGTTATGCTCCTGGAAGAGACTATTACCACACAGGTACTGTCTGATCATAAACACAATCCAAGTTGCCTGTTGTAAGTTAACTCTATAATAAGCTGCCAGGGAGCATTTTCTAGGGCATCACATAAATGGGATCAATAATACCCAAGTGAGGAACAACAACTATATCCTTATTTCAGTAAAAGCAAATCAATGAACAATGTAACTATGGACTGGTTCCTAACATGTCAGGACCCGATGAGGATGTCGATGTGTATGATGCTGCAAGACAGCTGCCTTAACTTATGCCACTGGTGTAAGAACCCGCAGGGACTTCATGCCAGTGGAGAATGAGTTGTAGTGCAGCCCACCCCACTCTGTTCCGCCCCTCCCTACCCACGCCCCAGCCCCAGAACACCCTGACACACCTTGTCTCGTTTTGTCGAGAGATGGAGTTTAGTCAGCGGAGTCACCTCCACCAGCTTTCCACTGATGGAATCTCCCCTGTCTATCTCAGCCTGCTTGGAGACCACTTGCGCAATTTACACAGTGCAAAGAGTCCTTGTTGCTGTATTTTATTTGCTAGTGATTGTTTTGGTTAGAGCTGTAGTTATTGGGCGTAAATGAATTAAGTCTCACAACTCCCGTGAGAGGCAGGGAAGCGGTATGATGCTCATTTGACAGATGGACAAAATGTCACAACAAGAGGTTTAGTAAATTGCCCAAGTGCTGGGAATAGGTATCCTGGTTCCCAGTCATGTTCTTGAGCCTCTAGATCTTCCTTCCCTTTGTAGAAATGTTGTGTTCTTGTTGGTCCTATGTAGGATTTGAATCCCCAAGGCCAAAATGGGAATTAAATCACATCCAGTGCAGTTATACTTGCTTATTAGCATTGAGGGAGCTAATTATTACAGTCTAAGATAACATGAAAACTTGGACTCCCTGCATCTGCCCTTTTCCAGCTAGCAATTCCAGTTTCCTTTCAGCTGGCAGAGAACTCTGACTTAACTTATAAGCATTATTTTTTCATCATGCTGATTGCAGAAGAAAAATCAGTCCAAGAAAGAGACACAGACATCAAATTTCAACTAACGATATACAAAATTTAGATTGCAAGTATTGATTTCTGACTAATATCATGCAAATTGCTGCTATAAAACTGAAGCCCTGTTGACATTTTAGTCAATGCCCAGCTTGTATCCATCATCCCAGAGTCTCCAGTCTGGATTCAAATACTCATATACTCAGCTGTATTCTTATTCTCATCCTCTACAGTGTTTCCCCTCAGTCTCTCTAGTAATGTCTTGTTGGGAAAAATCACTCAGCTAAATGTGCCTTTTGTATTCTAATAAAATGTTTGCTGGATTGCTACACTAACCCTTCTAGGGAGCATTATTGCCTTCTTTGAGTAGTGTCCCTATGGATGCTCCATGGTAGTGGCGCTTGCTTCACTGTGCTGCTGCTGGGAGAACTTTGGTAGCAGTGTCTGTTCAGCCTGCACATGTGCTGTCCCTTCTCATGCTCTGCCGCAAGGCTAGCCAGCGTTGCCTGCAGGAATCTTCCTCAGTTCCTTCTGAACTGCCCCTGCTTAGAGACGGAGCTATTAGCTGTCCATTTGTTGGATCATTAATTCTATTGTTCAAACTTAAATAGTTACTAATCTTTCTTTATTTGTTAGTTTAGAGTTTCCTTTGATTTTCTTTAAAAACATTTTTTTTTTAAATCTACTTCTTCCTCTTTCTCCGGTGACTACCCTGGTGTGGGGTATGCCTGGTTCACCGAGGTTTAAGAGGTGCCTCTCCTGTAAAGAGGCCATCCCTGTAACAGATGGATATTCTGATTGCGTCCATTGCCTTGGGGAAAAACCACATTCCCCAGAACTTGTGTTTTTTGTCAGCAGCTGAAGCCGTGATCTTGAAAGGATAGAGAGCTTAGACTTAAATTCCATCTAACAGAGGCAGCTCTCCAACCTCCTTCAGACCTGTGCCAAGGTTCACCCAGAGGATGGGAATCTTCACCACAGCCCTCCACACCCAAAGGTGGTGAACATGTAGCATGGCCCACCATGCATCAAGGCACCCTCCATCAGCCTCTGCATCCAGAGCCTCTGAACCTCCCAAAGAGATGAGGGAGGAACAGGAGGCTGACCTCAGTGAAGAGGTCACATAACTAACCAATATCTCCTCCTTCATTAGACAAATCAGTGATGCCTTTTCTGCCATCTCTAGAAGATGACTTTAAACTCTTTAAACTCAAGACCTAGCTAAGGGTATGTCTATACTACCCACCAGATCGGAAGGCAGCGATCGACCCAGTGGGGGTTGATTTATCGCGTCTAGTCTAGACACGATAAATCGACCTCTGAGTGCTCTCTTGTCAACTCCTGTACTCCAGCGCCGCGAGAAGTGCAGGCAGAGTCAATGGGGCAGCAGTTGACTCACTGCAGTGAAGACACCGTGGTGAATAGGTCTAAGTATGTCAACTTCAGCTACGTTATTCACGTAGCTGAAGTTGCGTAACTTAGATCAATCCCTCCCCTCTCCCCAGTGTAGACCAGGCCTTAGAGGGTGGCAGACACTCTGCAATTACCTCCAGAGGAGATAAAAGAATTACACTGTAAACTGATGACATTTTGCACTCTTCTTCATCCAGAGTAGCCCTCCCAATCAACGAGGCTCTCTTGGATCCTACCCTCATGGGGAGACAGTGCAGCAGAAAATAGAAATTACCCCATGAGGGTAGCTCTGGTCAGTTCCAGGCATCAGAGCAAACAAAGCATTTGTTGCTCCATTCGACTTCCTTGCACTGATCAGAGGTATACATGCAAGGGTCATGACCTTGTGCAGTAACCATGGTTCTTCAAGATGTGTGTCCCTATGGGTGCTCCACGGCCTACCCTCCACCCCTGTACTTGTCAGGGACTCCGCAGTGGAGAAGAAACTGAGGAGGTTTCACCTGCAGAATGCTGATTAACCTCATGGCAGAGCATGAGGAGGGACAGTGAATGTGTGGGCCTAACAGACGCTGCTACCAACATTCTCTGATCATCAGGGCAGGGATGCAAGCGCACCTACAGTGGAGTCAATGTTCCCTCTAATTTTTGACAGGCCAGGTGTGCAAAAAAATTCTGTGCAAACTGTTGTGTGCGTGGTGTTTCGCCGTGTGCACGGGGTTTAGGATCTGTGTGCGTGCGCACACGTGCACAGCTTAGAGGGAACCGTGAGTGGAGCATCCAAAGAAAGACACAAATCGAAGAACTATTGTTAATGCATAAGGTGAGTAACTTCCTCTTTTAAATTTGTTTTTTAAATTTGTTTTAGCTACAGTAGAGTAACGGAAGCATTAATATCTGGGATTTAACTCTGCTGGGCGAACGTGTATTTTCAGGAAGTGGGATGTGCTGAATTGTGAATATTATATCCCATGTGTATCATCAGAGGTTTCATAAAGGCTTTTGCTTGTCAAAGATTGGTGAACATCCACTAGTATTCTGGAGACTCATAAGCCTGAAAGGATGAAGATTTGCCCCATGATTTTCCCGCCTGAAAATATAGTTCATCCCATTGGTTTGCCCTAGGTGTAGCACATGTGTTGGATAGATACAGTGCAACAGCCGATTTCCCCTTCAGATCATGGGGTTTTGGACTTTATGTTAATTATGCACTTTGAATAGCTGTGAGGGACTGAAGCATGTTCTGAAGGGTTAGCTCCTAGGTGCTGATCCGTGTGATCCCTGCCAGCCTCTGGAGCTGTTTTGCCAGGACCTCCACACCTAAATCTCATGGTTTCCCAGCATGAAGCAGGAACCCATGGTGGATTCATGATCAGCAGTAGGTATTTCCCTACCAATCTGCTTTGTAGAGTGGCTCTTCCCTGGCCATGGCACCTCAGATAATCGACATGCTCTTGTTTTACTTAAGAACTCTGCAATGAGAGTAGCTCAAAGATACTTTTTGACTTTAATCCCCTCCAAGATGTGATGATCTAGGTAGCTACTGTATCTCACTGTCAGGATTAACCTCATATTCCTGCAACTTCTTCTGACATTAATACAAATTTTAAACTAAACTGTGAAAAAGTGTTGTTTCTTCCCTGGGGTATAAATAAATTCCACAGAGACTGGTACATATTAATTACTGCAGGGAGATCTGAGTCAGGGACTTATCGTTTTTTGTTTTTATTTTAAAATAGATTTTGTGCAGGATTTTGTTTTCTTCTGAATGGGCCCTTTGTCTAACAGTACCAGAAAGGATGAGCTATTGAGTGACTTGCCTTCATGGCCCAATGAACAACAACAACAACAACAAAAAAAACACTGCTCCTATTACCTGGGGACATTCAAGAAGGCAAGTGCAATTAGTCAGCAGATAATTAAGCTGTGCATAATTGGAATACTAGAGACAAATCACCTTCAGTCTACAGCTGCACCAGGGTCATGTGAAGCATTCCTTTGAGAGACCACATTTTGACCAACATTTTACATACCTTTCAGCTGAAAGATGTGTCTTCAGCAAATAGAAGCATTTCTTCTGAAATGCACAAACTTCAGACCCCATCCTGCAGCCCTAACTTATGGGAGTGGTTCCATCAGAGTCAGAGAGTTTAAGGCCAGAAAGGATCACTAGATCAACTAGTCTTACCACTCGTCTAGCACAGACCACCAGCACCTGCACGCTAAACCCAAGAACCAAAATGAGACCAAAGTGTTGCAGCCCACAGGAGACTAGATATTACATGCCACAGGCAGAGAATAGGAGGGACCAAGGTGCTCCAGTGCCCAAGACCCCCACAATGGCAGGGAAATGATTTACCCAGATAATCCTGGCAAGTGACCCACATCTGCTCGCTGCAGAGAAAGACAAAAGAAACCCTAAGGTCACTGCCAATCTGATCTGGGGGAAACTTCTTTCCTGACCCCACATCTGGTGATAAATGAGACCCCGAGCATGTGAGCAAGAACTAGCCAGTCAAGCACCTGAGAGATTGCCACCTGAGAGCTCTGGCCCCTGCCTCAGTGTCCCATCTCCAGCCATGGCCATCCCTGATGCTTCAGAGCAAGGATATTAAAAAACCTTCCAGAATACATTGGGGGTGGCGTGGGGGTGAATCCCTTCCTGACCCCTGAAGGTGGCCAGCTGAAACCTTGAAGCATGAGCTTTAGGAACATAAGAAATAAATTTGAAGTGAGCCCCAGGGCTGCTGGGCCATGCCCCTTACCATCACAAGAAACCATCATGCAATCACACTCATACATTTGCCCTGCCCACTCTGAAAACTAATTAAATTGTTTGCCCCAACAACTCCTGGCTGTCCCAGAACTTTACCCCTCTGATGGTTAGAAGAAGTCTTCTAATTTGAAGCCTGAATTTGATCATGGCCAGTTTAAATCCATTTGTTCTTGTCCAACATTGTCCTCTAGCTTAAACAGCTTTTCACCCTCCCTGGTGTTTACTCCCCTGTGGTATTTATAGAATGTCTTATCCCCTCTCAGCCTTTTTTTTTTTGCTAGACTGAACAAGCCAAGCTCTTCCACTCTTTTCTCATGTTCATATCCTCCAGTCCCCTGATCATCCTAGTAGCTCTTCCCTATGTAAACAGAGTCAGGATGAGCTCTACCCTGACATCTGGTGGCGAGTCATGGTGGGTTGTGGAAAAGAACTTTGGGGGTGATCTCATTTGCACAGGCACACCCACCCTGCCTAAATGGTCACTTTGGCTGCTGTAGGAGCCCCAGTTTCTCCTTTATTGGGGCAGGAATAAGCTGTTATTATCCTGATTATGTGAATCAAGGACAGTGGAACTGTCCTTGGCCTTTTGTTATGATGGAGGGACTCACCATCAACTAAGCAGCACTCGCTAGGCAAGGGTCATGGGTTTCAAAACCCAGTGAAGAGAGAGAGGCTGGGGACAGGTATTAATACTTGGTGGTATGGGCCTCCTGGTGAGGGCCTTACATGCTAGTTGCACTTCCTCCTCTCTCCACTGTGGAATATCAGAGCTAATTTTGATTCTGTTAGGAGTCTAGTTACAGGCTGCTGAGCTGAATTCACTTTGGGCCAATGGTGCACCAGCACTGAGGCTCCCCTACTACAAGCTGAAATCACAAAAGAGCTAAACTTATTAAGAGCCGAAATCACTGGGTGTTGTGTTAAGTAGTGGGGGAGCCTGAAGATATATTACAGAGCAGTTTGTGGGACGGCTGGCAGAGCAGAGTGGCTGGTGGAGCAGAGCAGAGCTGCCTGGAGCAGCTTATAGGGACAGCTGGCAGAGTGGAGTGATTCATGGGATGGTTGGTGAAGCGGAGCGGAGCCACATGGAGAGGTGGGGCAATCAGCTTTGGACCATGTAAGGTGCCCCTTAACCCCCTCCCCCCATCTCAACCCAAGTTGGGAGGTAAAACTCTGCAGATAAACTTTTGAACTCTGGGGCTGTCCTGACCAGGGACAGAGACTTTTGGGTTGTTGGACTTTTGGTGATTTTGAGTTGCTGGACTCAAGAACCAAAGGGAAAGGACAAGCCCCAATTTGCTTGGGGTGGGGTTTTTCCTCACGGGTTGTGTTATGAATCCTGTTGGTGGTGTTTCCCCAGCATAATGCCACATTGTTTCTCTCTGTTATTAAAAGGCTTTTGCTACACTCAGACTCTGTGCTTGCAAGAGGGGAAGTATTGCCTCTTGGAGGAGCCCAGCGATGGTGGTATATATTTGTCCCAGGTCATTGGGTGGGGGCTTGAGCCGGTTTTGCTTTGTGTTATTGGAAATGGAACCCCTAGATACTGAACCTGGCCCTTGTAGCTGCCAACTCTGACAGGCAGAAGGGTTACACCTACACTTGTCCCAGTTTAAATTAGTCTTTCCTGGTAAACCATAATCGTACACAGTAATCCAAATGAGGTCTTACCAGTGCTTTGTATAATGGCATTAATACTTTATCTCTACTGGAAATGCCTTGCTTACTACATCCTAGGATCACATTTGCCTTTTTCATAGCCGCATCACACTGGTGACTCAGTCATCCTGTGACGAACCCACACACCCAGGTCTCTCTAGTCCTGTCATGTTCTACTGACGAACGCCCAGGTTGGTGCAGATATTCTTATTATTGGATGCAAAATGCATGACTTTGTACGACTGAATTTCTTCCCATTTTCTGTCATCCACTCTTCAGAGTACCCCATATCTTTCTGTGTAACATTCTGCTCCTCCTCTGTATTGACTATGCTTCCCAACTTCGTATCATCAGTGGGCCAAATCTTGACAGTCTTACTCAATCCTTGCACAGACAAAAAATCTCATTGATAACAAGGACTTCAGGATCTAGCCCAATAGGACTGTTTACATAAGTAAGGGTTGAAGGATTGGGTCTTTTTTTCTTTCATTAAACATAGTGGGCTCAATCATCAAATATGCCATGAAGCTGAAGGTCGGGTGAGTGGTGGTACCATTTGTTCCCTGCAGTCCAGGCCTGCTCTAACCTACGCTGGCTGGAACAGCTCTGTATGAGCTATCCCCAGGATCTCTGGACTGCTGTGATCCCTTGCTGTCTGTAGCATGTCCCCTCCCTGCCCCAAGTGCCTGAGGGTTGGGAGACCAAGCTGCATTAAGCTGGTGTAACTGAGTATTCCCCTACGCTGAGGGAATCCTTAACTGCCTGCTTCAGGATGCCCAAGACACCCTTTATGCTACTGGATCTGCAGAAAGGAGGCTTATGGCAAGGCACTCTTCACTTACTTACCCTTAAAAGTATTTATAATTAATACCTAATCAATTTTTATGATGTAAGATCAACAGACACATAGGGCTGGATCCTGGACAGTTTTACTTACATAAGCAGTCTTTCATCGCACAAGTAATCCTCCTTGCATGTGAGGTTTAGCCTCTCAGCAAGATTCTCTATGCACCCTCTGTTCATAAAGATGTCAAGAGTTTAAGTGCATATCAAAAGCTGGCCTCAAGTCCTTCCACATTTTTTTTCAGGAAGCATGGCTAATATTTATTGCAATATAAGGAGCCTGTCTCTATTCCAGAACTGTGTTAAGTTCCCTTGTTTATCTTTGCCTCTCCGGGAACACATATGGCACTATATAGCTTGCCAAAGTTTGAAAGGCCACATTGCATTTCACCTGTAGAAGAAGTGATCTTGAACAGGATTTGAATTCAGCACCTCTGCTTGGGTCAAATGCTGCTCTCATTTACACTACTGTAAACCCAGTGTTTGTCTTCAGTTCAGTGGAATGACTTCAGATTCATGCACCCTGTAACTGAGAGAAGAATATTGGCCCATTAGGTTTAGGCTTTGCTTCCTTATCTTCAGCTAGAAAATTCCAACCAATTTCCATCAAAGTCAATGGAAAGGCTCTCATTGATCTCAATGAGAGCTGAATCAAGTGATTAAAGGAGCACATCATTTGAAGCAGCTGTAGCCTTTCTAGTGCCATGCTTCATCTCAGATAGCAAGGCTTCAGTTTAAAAAGGTTGGTGACTTTTGATCATAATCTGCACAAAGTCTGTGCTGTAGTTTTAGCAAACTCTGAATAGGCTGGTTTTGTTTTGGACAATCCCAGGAAGGACTGAGTGATCTTAAGGCCTCGGTCCTGCAAACTGATCTGCATGTCAGACTCCTGCACTTACATTGATTAACTGCAAAGTTTGAGGTCCAAAGCACCATACGCCCAAAGAGCATTGCAGTTCTAGGTCAAGGTTAAAGTGATGGGTTTGAAAAGACGAGAGTTTAATGTGGTGGTATCCCACTTGTGTAGGTGGGAAGTACAAGAGACAGGGAGATTTTGGGATGGGAAGCATGAGAAAACCTGATTTTATGGATGAGGGAGGAGAGTGAGAGAGAGAACTTTTGATGTGAGGAAAGGTAAAGATGTGGGAGTATGGTGGGGGGAAGGAGAACATGAGAGAGGGAAAGAAGTTATTGAAAACTTGGGGGAAAATGAGGAAGAGAACACAGGCTAGGGAAAGAAAGAAAAGAGGTTTGAGGGGACAGAAGGAAAGGAGGAGCAAATATTGCATATATAAAAAAATGGGAGGAATAAACTGAAGACTGAGGAAAGGATAGAGAGAAGTAAAAAGGAGAAAGGAAATGAACAAGTGCTACAGAGACCCAAGCTAATTTTTTAAAAAGCATGCCTCTCAGAGTTCAGCTTTTTTGTTGAATAAAATTCTCCTTCCTGGTCCTCCAACACATTTTTGTAGTTTCACCTATGCAATACTTCCTTTTATACAGGCCAATAACAGCCTATAGCAGCAGTTGCATATACCTGTATGTCCTACGTATTCTACCTCTGAGGTAGGGCAGTTTGTACAGGTGCTGTGTACAGAACTTCATATAGATTTTGGCCAAAATGAACCACATATATGTTTCATTGAATGTAGAATATGCTTATTTTGAGGCGCAAATCCCACCCAGATGGCGTCCCTGTCCCCATACTTCACACCTTCACAGCTAGGCCAGCTGCAGATTTATTGTTCTGTTGGTTTTTTGCTGCTGGCAGAAATTGGGCTGTCAAGTTACTTGGTGTGGAGTGGCTTTACACTATTTTTCCAGGGTATGTCTGTGTGCTTGTCCCCTCAGAATGGGAACATAATATTGTATGACCAATAGAGCAGTAAATCCTATGCAACAATGAAATATTTTTTTTGAATTCAATCTCTTTGATGCAAGTCACATTTCCAAAGTCTGTTAGTCCATAGTTACTGTACTCTCATCCACCACTGCCTGATACAAGCACTCTGATGACAAATAGTGATCGATGCTGCAGCTTTGAGTTGAAGAAAGAGAAGTGACATTGGAGAGTAATGGAGGTTTCTGCTTCTCAAACACTGAGTTGAAGTGAACACGAGGACAGCAAGTACGGCTTACTCTGATTTCAAACAGAAGAACAGCATTTCTGTGCATATTGTATATGGCTTAACGCCAGAAGGGCTTATTTTATTAGTACCTCTTAAGGTTTGTATTAAGAGATTCTCTGTTGTAATAGCCCTGTTAGTCATTATTAGCATCATTCTTATTCATTATTTGTATTGTAGTAGCACCTAGGACTTCCAGTCATGGACCAGGACCCCATTGTGCTTGTTACTGTACAAATGCTGAACAAAAAAAAGATGGTCCCTGCCTGAAAGGGCTCAGTCTTGGTAGAGAAGGAGGGGTAAATTCTTAACAGAGATTAAAAAAAAAAAATCTACAGCACCCAGTTAATTGCAGGAGCTATATGTTAAATTTTTCATTTCAAATTAGTAATATGCATATTGAATTTATTGAAATGAACTCACTAATATGAAAGAAAAACTTGTACATGTGAAATGTCATACCATATTTGAAGAGAAATGGTATTTGAGGCATTAAATAGGTAATGGAATCCCATGGCCATCTGATCTAGTTTATTTTCAACACCTCTCTATCTGTAATCTTGGGCAAAAAGAGAGAGAAAAGCTGTTAGTGTGTATTGTAGGAGATACAGCTCCTCCAATCTGGAAACAGAAGTTGGTAGAAAATATGAAAGGTAAGCAGACAGCGAGTAGTTTTGAAGATTTAGGGTGAAATGCTGGCCCCATGAAATCAATGGGAGTTTTGCCATTGATTTCAGTGGGGCCAGGGCTTTAATGTTTAGGAAGTGATGCCTCTAGTTCATCATCTCTATGGAACATGCACCCAAGAATTGCAGATTCTCCTCATCTATTCCTATGCACGTCCCACTAAAGTCAATGTGAACAAGTCCAAAATTTGGCCCAGGACTTTTATTTGTGTTTTGGATTACCCAGCATGCACTTAGTTGAATCAGGCTTGGCTTTCACAAGTGGCATAAAATCTCTTTATGGAAAAGTCCTATAGAGTTTAATAGAGAACAGTTACCTTCCAGAAGAATTTTTAAACCAACCTATAGCATTCCAGATGCAGGATACGATTTTCTGTTAAAATCTGTAGGTTGACTTGAAAATTCTATAGAAAGGATAACATTCTTTTTAAACCCAATTCTGTAAGTTCATAGAACAATTTCTGTAGAAACCTAGCAGGGAGATATAGATGCCTAAGTTCTATGTAGCTATTGATTTCATTCATAAAAAAATTTGATAGACCTTTTCCATAAGAGTCAAAGTAAAATAAAACATTACTTGGAAGAAGTATAGAGAACTCAGTCAGATACATGTAGTTTAGGGGACAATCCAGACCTGGTATGAACTGATGCCACTTGCACTTGTCCTTGCTGAACCTCATCAGCTTTCTTTTGGCTGAATCCTCCAATTTGTCTAGGTCCCTCTGTAGCCTATGCCTACCCTCCAGCGTATCTACCTCTCCTCCCAGTTTAGTGTCATCTGCAAACTTGCTGAGGGTGCAGTCCACACCATCCTCCAGATAATTTATGAAAATATTGAACAAAACCGGCCCCAGGACCAACCCTTGGGGCACTCCACTTGATACCGGCTGCCAACTAGACATGGAGCCATGGATCACTACCCTTTGAGCCTGACAATCTAGCCAGCTTTCTGTCCACCTTATAGTCCATTCATCCAGCGCATACTTCTTTAACCTGCTGGCAAGAATACTGTGGGAGATAGTGTCAAAAGCTTTGCTAAAGTCAAGGAACATATATTCCTTTATCTCCTGGCTCTGTTATTTATCTCATGAACGTCTCTATTACGTATGCGATATCTAGATGTGTGAGTTGTAATACAGCTGCATTGGGTTGCACTATCATCTCATGATGGTGCAACACTACATGTAATGCAACAGATGACACTTACGGTAGTGGTACAACAATGATTTTTGGATTATAGTGCTTTTTTATTTCAAGTGCAAATCCAAAATAAAATGAAGGAAAGTGGAGCTAACATTTAAATAGAAATGCTAGTACCTGTAATCCTTAGGGCTCACTGACCCACCATCCTAAATGTTAGTACTGTCTTTGGTGCATTTCTCGGTTGGCTTTTAATTCAACAATTAAATACAAATAAAGATGAGCCTTTTCAATTTTTTTGATTAACAGTAAAACTAATAGTTAGACAAATAAAAATTAAGACTCAACCTGGCACAATTTAAAGCGGACGCCAGCAAGATTTAACAAATGGCCACATTCCCAGACTGTTCAGGGCATTATGTCTAGTGGCATATGTAGGTGAAGGACTGGAAACTACTAAAATATCTGACCAAAACCAATTGGTTAGTACAAAAATGGTGCATGAACCTTGTATCCAGGAAAGACTGCCAAGTTCATTCTCTCCTTTTAAAAAAATAGAGAGAATATCTCAAGGACAAAAAGTTAACTTTCAATAGAGCTGCTTAAGAATTTTTCTTCTCTCATTACAGTAAAGGATCGTGATCCTTTGGTCACAGAAAACTACAGTCACACCCCCTGACATAGTGGAAGATCACCATTTGGCACACTGAACATAAAGCTAAAAAATATATGTGCATGTATGCATATATTGTGGCAAGATGGCCAATGTTAGTATGGTGGGTCCTGCACTTTTCTTGACAGGGGGGCTAAGATACCACCCCTTGCCCCTGCTCTTGGGCCACTGAGGTCCCTGCTAGTAGCCCGGGAAGGTGGTAGAGGAGGGAAGCAGGAGAGGGGTCTGGGTTTGCTCCTCACTCTGAGCCCGAGCCCCAGCCCCTCTCAACCCCTGCAGGTTCTTACCGCCTTCCCCCTTGGGTGGGGAACCTTCAGTCTTTAGGCACTGGGGGAGGGTCTCCCTTACCTCAGTTCTCTGGTCTTTCAGCTCCCACCTCACCTCTGACTGCCTGAAGCAGGGGGGTTTATTAGGTTCCTGACAGGGCCTTAATTGACTACAGGTACTTCAATTAACTGATAGCAACCCTCCCTAATCTACAGGGAACCATACCTTAATTAGCCTAGGGCTTATATATTTCCCCTCGACCACTCTAGCACTGCTCCCTGGCCCTTCTGTATCACAATATATATATAAATAAAATTATTTAATAAAATAATAAAAGAATACAGAAAGTCAGCTAATTTTGCATTACATTTAAGTCACCCTAAGTGCACTCTTCTAGTGTAAGAATGTAGGTGGGGAAATTCAAGCCAGCTACCTTATTATACTCCACTGGTCTTCATTCCTTTGGCCACAAGAGAATGAAGGCTAAGTGTGAAATCCTGTCCCCACTGATGCTAATTGCAAAACTCTCATTGATTTTAGTGGAATTAAGATTTCACCCCAAGTAACTGAGCAGATCATGTACATTTAAAAAAAATTCTTATCCTGATAAACTTCTGAAACTTGATCAGTGAGGGGATAGTAAAGAAGATGAGTGTCAAAGTGGCAGACTCGATGGTCTTTCTCTGAAATTTATTCAGATAAATAATCTGTAATATTTAAGAGCTCTTCAGCCTTTGAAACGAGACACAGGATTTTGTGAGACTTTAGCTATAAAGGGAGGCATGGGAACTGTAATGATAGTGACTGGCTCATTCTTCAGCTGGAAAGTGTATTAATGCACTCCCCTCTTTAAATTATATACACATGAACTCTTTGTAGCACTTAGGCAAGCCATACTTTATTTTGGTTATCTAAATAAAAACTGAGATGTGAAGGGTTGCTCTAGGTAATATGTGACTGAAGAAAGATTTAATAGGAAAAAATATATTGAAGTTGAAGAATTTATTTTAAATGAAAAAGCTCCTTTTTGAGACAGTTACAGAAACAAGACTATAACATGGTTAAAAAAAGAACTAGATAAGTTCATGGAGGATAGGTCCATCAATGGCTATTAGCCAGGATGGGCAGGAATGGTGTCTGTAGCCTCTGTTTGCCAGAAGCTGGGAATGGGCGACAGGGGATGGATCACTTGATGACTACCCGTTCTGTTCATTCCCTCTGGGGCACCTGGCACTGGCCACTGTCGGAAGACAGGATACTGAGCTAGATGGTCCTTTAGTCTGACCCAGTAAGTCCATTCTTATGTTCTTAACAAATTTAATTGTATAGTGTATGGGTAAAATCCTGAAGTCCTGGTGTTGCCAACGCCAGGTATTCAAAATTCATAAGTCGCATCAAAATCATGAGACTCTGTTTTATTTTCATCTTAGATTTTTAAGTCATTTTCGTTTCTTTAATGACCTTCTGGTTATTAAACCTTTAGATGCACTTGGGTCACATTTTCAATGTTTTATTTACAACCATGTGGGCTAGAAACTTTCTTTTTTAAATGAAAGCTGAGCTTCTCAAGTAACCACATGACTCCAGGAGCTCATACTTTAAGTAGAACACCAAATACTGTGAGACTTGCAAAAAATTTACATTAGTTGGCACCTCTGAAGTTCTTATTCAAGCAAAACTCCTTTGAAAAGGCCTTGCCTGAGTAAGAATAAAGACTGAGTAAGGACGTTAAGATTTGGTGATATGTTATTATGTGGAGAAGAGCCACTTGATGGGAAAAGATTTAGATTTATTTAGTGTGTAGTAAACTCCAAAGACTCAGCACATTTGTTTCACAGCGTAGTAAATACACAGTGCAATGAACAGGGATTTTACTTAATGGAACGTGCATAGTTAAAACCTGCTGTGAAGAAATTCATACATGTGGCTTTGTAGTGAATATCTCTTCTAACTCCATGTTCTCTTTTAAAATTTTCTCTCTTTGGATAGTGAATGGTCCATCACTGAATCATGTTAAATGCCCATGTATAAAACAAACTTGACTTGAAAGAAAGCTTTCCCCATCCTGCTCATGGCACCATTCTGAAAGTCTGTGTGGTGATGAGAAGCGCTACCATCTGTTTCAGTCAGTTTGAAAAGAAATTCTGGGGCCCAAGGCTGCCCTTTTGAGAATCCAGGAGTTTAACACAAAAATCTCAACAGATCCCTGAATTTGACTAAGCAGGGGAAGTCATTCTTTTTATGTCTCCCAGTCATGCCTTTTAATTTAACTACATAGACTTTAATTGGCTCAAAATAACAACGACAAGAAAATGAAGTAATAACCAAATAATGCAGAGGTTAATGTGACAGACTCATGGATACTGAACAGCGCCTTACGTTACACAAGCTGTCTTGTTGATTTCTTCCATCAACCTAGCTACCACCTAGCAGGGCGGTGGATTAACTATAGCAACAGGAGAACACCTCCCATCACTGTCATGAGTGACTATGCCGAAGCACTACAGTGGTGCAGCTGTACTGCCCTAGCATTTCAAGTGTAGACCAGTGATAAGTCTTATTGAAAGTCAATGGGATGGGCTTCAAAATGCCTCGGTCACTTTTGAAAATGGGACCTATGCTCCTAAGTCACTTAGGCACCTTTGAAAATTGTATGCTAGTCAAGATTAGGGATCTAGATCCTTAGTTTATTCAAACATTCCATTGGCTGGGAACTGCGGCCAATTGGAGCTGCGAGGGCAGTGCCTGAAGGCAGAGGCAGCGTGCAGAGCTGCCTGGCCATGCCTCCATCTAGCAGCTGAGAGAGGGGGATGTTGCTGCTTCCAGGGAGCCACCCCAGAGAAGCGCCACCCAGAGCTCGCCTCACCCCATCCTGTGCCCCAACCCTCTGCTCCCTCCCACACTCAAACTCTGCTGCTGGGGGATGGGGGAGGTGCGGAGCCAGGTAGGGAGCCTGCTGGCCCTGCCAACCTGCCCCCCGCACCAGCAGGAGTCCTGGGCCACGGGCCGCCGCCTGCCCCTCCCCAGCACCCAGGCCACCCTCCCCCAGCACCCACTGGGGCCCCGGGCAGCCCCCTCCCCTCCCAAGTTTTATTTATGGGTATTTTTTGTAAAAGTCATGGACAGGTCACGGGCCATGAATTTTTGTTTACTGCCCGTGACCTGTCTGTGACTTTTACTAGAAATATCTGTGACTAAAATGAAGCCTTACTCATGAATGATAGATTTCAAGATTCTAAGGAAAGGAAGGAGTGAGAGCTACAGAATAAGGACAAGGGACTTCAAAAAAGTAGACTTTAATAAACTCAGAACTGGCAGGTAAGGACCCCTGGGAAGAAAATCTAAGGGAAAAAAGGAGTTCAGGAGAGCTGGCAGTTTCTCAAAGAGACAATATTAAAGTCACAACAGCAAACTATCCAAATGTCAAGGAAAGATAGGAAAAGAGCTCCATCAGGAGCTCTGTAATGACCTGAAAATCAAAAAGGAAACCTACAAAAAGTGAAAACACGGACAAATTGCTAAGGAGGAGTACAAAAGAATAGCATAACAGTGAAAGGAGAAAATCAGAAAAGTTAAGGTACAAAATGAGTTACACCTAGCAAGGAACATAAAAGACAATAAGAAGAGGTTCTATAAATAGAAGCACAGGAAAGATAAAGGAAAGTGTATGTCCACTACTTAATGGGAAAAAGAGAGCTAATAATGGATGACATCAAGATGGCTGAGGTGTTAACGCCTGTTTTGCCTCAGTCTTCACTAACCAGGTCAATTGTAACCAGATCTTAACACAACTAATTTTAGCAACAAGGGGAAAGGCACGCAAGCCAGAATAGGGAAAGAACAGGTTAAAGAATATTTAGATAAGTTAGATATATTAAAGTCTGCAGGGCCTGATGAAATTCACTCTAGGGTATTTAAGGAACTAGCTGAAGCAACCTCTGAACTTTTAGCGATTATCTTTAAGAACTCATGGAGGATCGGTGAGGTCCCAGAGGACAGGAGAAGGCAAAACATAGTACCTATCTTTACAAAAAGGAGCAAAGAGGATTTGGGGAATTATAGTCCAGTCAGCCTAACTTTGATACCTGGAAAGATATTGGAACAATTATTAAACAATCAATTTGCAGGCATTTAGAGGATAATAGCCAACATTGATTTCTCAAGAACAAATCATGCCAAACCAACCTAACTTCCTTCTTTGACAGGGTCACTGGCCTAGTATATAGGGTTGGGTGACCAGGTGCCAGGTGTTCTGGTTGAAAACCCAGGTTGAAAAGTGACTCTGGCGGCTCCAGTCAGCACCAGCGACCGGGCTGTTAAAGGGCTGGTCAGCGGTGCTGTGGCGCTAAGGCAGGCTAGTCCCTACCTGTCTTGGTACCGTTCTGTGCCCTGGAAGTGACCAGCAGGTCCAGGTCCTAGGCAGGGGTGGGGGTCAGGGGAGGCCACAGGGCTCCGTGCACTGCTCCTGCCCCGAGCACCAGCTCTGCACTCCCATTGGCCGGTTCCCAGCAAATGGGAGCTGGGGGTGGTGGTGCCTGTGGGCGAGAGCAGCACATGGAACCTCCTGCCCCTCTCCATCTCCCCCTGCCTAGGACCCGGACCTGCTGGCTGCTTCCAGGGCATCCGCAGTGCAGTGCCAGGGCAGACAGGCAGCCTGCCTTAGTTCCCCCACTTCGCCACTGACTGGGAGCCACCTGAGGAAAGCCCGTGCCCCAACCCCAAGCCCCAACCCCCTGCCACATTCCTGAGCTCCCCCCAAACCTGGAGCACCCTCCTGTACCCCAAACCCCTCATCCCTGGCTCCAACCCAGAGCTTGCACCCCAACCCCCTGCCTCAACCTGCAGCCTCCTCCCACTCTCCGAAACTCTCGGCCCCATCCCCCAGCCTGTAGACCCCTCCTGCACTCCAGACCCTTCAGCCCCACCCCAGAGCCCACACCCCCAGCCTGAGCCCTTACCCTCTCCCACACCCCAACTCCCTGCCCCAGTCCAGAGCCCCTCCCTCACCCTGAACCCCTCATTTCTGGCCCCACCCTGGAGCCCGCACCCCAAGGCAGAGCCCTCACCCCCTCCTGTACTCCAACCCCCTGCCCCAGCCCAGTGAAAGTGAGTGAGGGTTGAGGAGAGCGAGCCACCAAGGGAGGGGGAATGTAGTGTGTGGGGGCAGGGCCTCAGGAAGGGCCGGAGCAGGGGTAGGACCTCGGGAAGGGGTGGGGCTAGGGTGTTCGGTTTTGTGCGACTAGAAAGTTGGCAACCCTAATGTAGGGAGGAAGATGTAGATGTGATATAACTTGATTTTAGTTAGGCTTTTGACACAGTCCCACATTACATTCTCATAGAGAAATGTGGTCTAGATTAAATTACTATAAGGTGGGTGCATAACTGGCTGAAAGACTTTATTCAAAGAGTAATTATCACTCTCAACTTGGGATGTAGTGGGGTACCACAGGGGTCTGTCCTGGGTCTGGTACTAGTCAATATTTTCATTAATGACTTTGTTAATGGAATGGAGAGTATACTTATAAAATTTGCGGATGACACAAAGCTGGAAGACATGGCAAGCACTCTGGAGGCCAGGATTAGAATTCAAAACAACCTTGAGAATTTGGAGAATTGATCTGAAATCAGCAAGATGAAATTCTATAAAGACAAGTGCAATGTATTACACTTAGGAAGGAAAAATCAAATGAAGAAATACCAAATGGGGGACAATTGGCAAGGCAGTAGAACTGCTGAAAAGGAGCTGGTGGTTATAGTGGATTACAAACTGAATATAAGCCAACAATGTGATGCAGCTGCAGAAAAGGCAAATATCATTCTTGGATGTATTAATAAGGAGTGTCCTATGTAAGCCATGGGAGGTAATTGCCTCACCGTGCTCTACACTGGTGAGTCATCAGTTGGAATACTGTGTCCAGTTCTGGGGATCACACTTTAAGAGGTGGACAAATATGAGAGGGTCTAGAGGACAGCTTCAAAGATGATAAAAGGTTTAGAAAACCTGATCTATGAGGAACAGTTTAAAAAAGTGGGCATATTTAGTCTTGAGAAAAGAAGACAGAGGGGGGATGTAATAACCGCCTGCAAATATGTTTTAGGGCTCTGATTAAGAGGATGTGATCAGTTGTTCTGTATATCCACTGAAGCCAGGACAAAAAGTGATTGGCTTAATCTGCAGCAAGGGAGATTTAGGTTAGATGTTAGGAAAAACTTTCTACCTGCAAGGGTAGTTAAATACTGGAATACATATCAAAGAGAAATTGTGGTATGGAATCCCTATCATCGGAGGTATTTAAGAACAGGTTAGACAAAAGCCTGTCAGGGATGTCTAGGTATACTTGGTACTGCCTCAGCACGGGGGGATGGACTTGATGACCTCTCAAGGTCCCTTGTAGCCGTACATTTCTATGATTCTATGAAGTACAATGCAACAATAAATAAAATCATCTGTACCTTTCATTGCTTCCGGTCTCCGCATTTATTTACATTAGAAATACAATGTCCTGACTTAAAGAAAAAGAGTACTTTGTGGCACCTTAGAGACTAACAAATTTATTTGAACATAAGCTTTCATGAGCTACAGCTCATGCTCAGATAAATTTGTTAGTCTCTAAGGTGCCACAAGTCCTCCTTTTCTTTTTGCAGATACAAACTTACACGGCTGCTACTCTGAAACATGTCCTGACTTGCCCCTTTTTCCTCCTGGGTTTTGACACCTAGGGAGGTTTTGAAGGCTGACATCATGGAACGTTCATCACTGGAGTTTGAAACCTGAGCTGCAGCTGTCTGACCTATAAATTTAGCGGCACTTGAATTCAGTGGTGCTACTGCAGGTTTACACCAATGTAACTGAGATCAGAATATGGTGTCTCATAGACCCAGAGAACATTTCGTGCACATTATAGAGCCAAATATAGTACTGCTTAGGGCTTCCCATCTTCAAGAGGCTTGTCAGGGTCTATAAGAACCAGAGGAAAATAATGACTTTTAAAATGTGTTGGCTTTAGTTAAACTTGCCTGGATTTGTGAGAGTATTGAATGTGGAGAACGTGGTTTCAAAGCTTACGTCTACTCCCTGGTGGGTTCTCACAGGCTCATTCAGTTTTAGGGTTCATCTCCTTCAACTGTCTCTCATTTTAGATCTACGTTTACCTCTCCCTGCCCCCGCCATAAATGTAGGGCCCAGCCTGCAAAGTCCAGTCTCTCTTCTGCAAGGTATTGAACACATCCTCTGAATTGCCCAATGCCCTCAATGCCTTTGCAGGATTAGGCCTTTACTATTATCTCACTTTTTTATTTTTATAAATAAGTCACATGAGGAAGGTGCAATTATGAAATTAAGATTACAGAAAATATTACTTATGTTTAAATCCCAATCCCAACCAAATCCTACATAATTTTAAACTTCCACTGCTAATAGTTTTCTGATATCCCCTCTTTGAAACAAAGTTCTGCTATCTGATTAACTGGCATAAATGTAAGGTGAATTAATGTTCTTGGGTGGAGATACTTTGGATTTACACTGAGAGTAGAATTTGGCCCTTAATATTTTTTCACACAGTTAGTACTAAAACTATGGGATGATATGAAATTCTGACCTCATGACCTCCAATTTTGCACTGCTGTAAATTAAATCCACATCTTTCCTTCTGTTTTTAATTCACCCTGCTATGCTGGTATTGTAGCTGATATTGTCTTTAATTAGTAGATCACCAAACACTGGGTTGAGGATGGAGTTACAGATCTCTTCTGAATTCCCTAGCTTAAAAATCAAAACCTTATTTTGGTTTAATGGCATTTTTGTGTACAGATATTTAAGGAAAATGATTAGAAATGAAGAATAAATATTTGTGACACAGCTGGCACCACATGAACAAATTATTAGAAAAAATAACATTTATTAATAGCCATTGAGACCTAAAGTCAGTGTAACTGTCATGGTTAAAAAACATTGTAAATCCTGATGTGGTTGCATAAATAATTGGCTCACAACAAACCAGACATTATCTATTCTGTCGGTGGGGTGCAATTCACAGAAAACCCTATTTACTTCATTTTGTTGAGCACATGCAGGAATACTCCACTTCAGTCCAATTTGGAATTTAGATGCACTGAATCCTTGATCAGTTCTTTCCACTAACAGGAAGCTGCATCAGCTTGCACTTATTGCCAAGTTTAGTTCCCACTTCACTCCCATGGGTCACCATGGAGACATTTCTCACTGGAACAGCTCATTTTAAATATTAGATTTCAGCCTTCGAGCATATATTGCACGTTTACAGTTGCTGTAGCTTTAGAACATCTGCTTTTTCATAGCAAAAAAAAAAATTGCTTCACGAAAGTTTAAAAAGTCCAAATAATAGATTTGGCATTGCTTGTTTGTTCCACTAGTAACAAGCTACATTGTAGAGAGGGGTCCATCTATAAATACTTTAATGTTATTTAATAAATTATGGTGCACTTTATAGCATACTTCATAATAAAATTAAACATATTTGCATTTAACAGGCGCACACGTTGTTTTAACAATATCTCCATATTACATGCTTTGTAACAGCTTGTTATAGCATCATCTGTTAGGAATTTACTATGTATGGTTTTTTTTTACAAAAAAATAAAAAGAAATGCTTTCTAATAAGATACAAAGGAATGTAGCTGCATCTAATGACCATTTCACAAATATGAATAAAGCATTTATAAAGGGAACCTTAATTTAAAGTGCCATTTAAATATTGACCTTACTCACCAGGAACTGGGCTTGTCTTTTGTTGTCAGCTGCAAAGCCATCCTAAAAAGGACCCTTAATAAAGTAGCTTTCCCCCTTCAGTCATTATTGGCCATGTTATGAGTGTGAATGCAATTAAATTTGCTGTTGGGCTGGGCTCTTGTGAATGTAGAGTAATCAGTTAATTTTAATGAAGAAGTATCCCCAGCATTCGGTACAAAGGGTGTTTTGGAAATGCCATGCAGCGAATTGTGATGAAGATGTGCTGTATCAGGGCTTTGCCTGCTTTGATAAATAGCAGCTTTTCAAAATCTTGTTTAACAAATAGCTACCTTCTCCTCGACTTTTTTTCCCCACTCTGATCATCAAAGTACAAAATAATTAGTTTAAACCACTGCTCAGAAAGCAGCCAGATCCATGGAGGATGCTGGAAAAGCTAACCAAATGCTGCATTCTGGGCCCAATACTGAGCATTTTTGTGCATCCCCCCTGTGAGGTGCTGAGTACCCTCAACTTCCATTTATGTCAGGGGGAGTGAGGGCGTCAAGCAGCTTGCAGGATTGGGCCCTCTGTTACAAAGAGGTAAACCTGCTCTGTTTAACAGTGTATCAAAAGGGTCTGTGCATGCTTATAAATATATGATGCTGTAAGGATTATCTTATTTTTTCTAAAAAAGACCGAGATTCAAGCAAGATGGTTTACATCTGTTGTTATTTAATCCAAGTAAAAATACTAATGTTTTAAGGAAAGAAAAATATTAATGATTTTTTTTAGGATTAAAGTAACGTTATTGTGGGTTATTTTTAAAGGTCTTGTTCCTTTATGAACCAGGTATGTTAGAGCCCCAGTTACAAAACCTAATGGTTTATGCACTGAGAGTGTGAGAATGGCCTGAGAGCCTGGTGGGTAAGCCACTCTCCTGGAAGGGGAAAAGCCCAAGTACGGATCCCTTTCCCCACATCAGGCAGAGAGGGGAATTAAACTGGCATCTCCCACATCTGTGATGAGTGTCCCACCCATGTCCTCCCCTGTCCCTGGCTCTTGCCCCTCTCCCTCACCACTTGTTGCTAACTTCCCTGTCTTCTGCACCACTCTTCGCTTGTCCCCCCTTCCTGCTTCTAAGTTCACTTCCTCTCAAACTCTTCCCCTTTCCCCTATCCCCCCTTCTCTTCCCCCTTTCTCGTTCTGTTCCTCACTCCTTCGCATTCCACTCAGGCTGCATTGGCCTTCTCCTCTGTGCTGCCTGGGCACCAGAAAGTGGAGGACTGAGAGCACAGGAGAAACCGTTTCCCTATTCCCAACTCTGGTGCCCAGCACAGCAGTGGCTTCCAGCAGCCACACAGAGAAACTGCAAGGAAAATCCTACTCAGCCGCTGCATCCCAGGGATGGAGCATGCTCAATCCGTCTGTGGAGATGGCACAGGCTCCACTTGGTCATTTCATAGGAGTTTTGTGGGGGTGCAGACAAAATCTGGAGAATTTAGCTGCCAAAGTCTAACAGGTCTCTACTGAGTATGTGTGAACTGAGATTTTTCAGAGGTTATAACTTGGAAAGATTTGGGTGCATTTTCACAGGGCCAACAAAAGGCACATCCCTAACACTAGGGCAACTTCCCTACCATATTTCAGGTTTCTCCTCTAAAGCATGGAAGTGCTTTTCAATTTTTTAACTGGGCAAACAGTATTATTTCCCCTATCTTAATTCTGGGAAATGGTGGAACCATATTAGCTGAAACTTTCTCAAAAAATGTAGCTTGAGGCAAACACCCACTATGGAAAATTTAAGCCCAAACATTTAAAGTTTGGCAAAGTTATAAGCAACTGAAATCATGGTTTCATAATAGGAAGTGTCAGGCAACTTTAGCTATAAGCAATGATATCAGCCCTCCCTCACCCCCCAGTAATTATGCAAATGAAATGAGAACACTGCTGCCAAGTGGGCCCATTTCACAAGCGTGACATTTATTTTAAAAATCCTGAAAAGTTGAATTACAAACCTGACAAGATGTTTATAAAATCAGATTGTGAACTTGACTAATCTGCTGTCTTTTCAGCAACTTTTTGGACATGAGCAAATTCAGGCAATTCCTCATTTAAAGATAATGGGTCAAAGTCATTCTTACTGAGTTCAGTGGAATTGCAACATGAGTGAATTTGGCCTACCATAGCTTAGATTTCTGATCTTATCGCTCATGGTCTTTCTAGATGAGATCAGTATTTCTTGTGTTCGGTAGTTTTCATAGGAGACTGATGACAGTATTAACCCAATCTACAAAACTCACTTAAACATGGGCATTACGGACTTAAAACATTTTAAATCTCCCTTGTATCTTACATGCTGCTGCTGTTAGTGTCGTTGCCTTGGTGCTCCACTTCCTCTCTGTGCTAACTCATTATTTAGTTGGGGATCGTTCCTGCTTTGAGCAGGGGGTTGGACAAGATGACCTCCTGAGGTCCCTTCCAACCCTGATATTCTATGATTCTCCTCTCTTTTATTGGCTTGTAGGGAGATGAAGCAATGACCTTTACATTATGCAGTCACCATGGTAGAAGTGGAGGATCACAGGGGCAGAAAGAAATGTTTGTTTGAAGTGCAGTTCTATTACATATATAGATATATAGATTTTTTTTCCTGTGGCTGTAGAGTAAAATCAACATAGTTTTGCACTAGAAAAGCTTTGTCTGTGTCAGACATTCCATGTGCCATATACACCAGTTGTCTGGGAGTTCTTACAAGGTTAAGATCAGACATGCGCACAATAATGTCTCATCTTTAGCTCATGCTTGCATGTCCCTCTTTTTCCATAACTGAGTAAAAATGTCCTCCCCCTTTGAAGTGTTTTCCTCGGTTATTTATTTATTTTTGTTGAAAAAGAAAGATTTTGAATAAATTATTTCCAGACACCAGGGCTAAATTTGGCCCAATGTATGAGTCCATTGGCTCCCTGCTGTGATCCCGGGGAAGAATTTGTCAGCCCTTGGATGCAATCCTGTAATTAAGCTGGGATTTTCAGTTTTGCCAAAGGATAGAGTTGCTCTTGGAAGTCCATCCCAAAGAGGTCTGTGAGATAGCCAGCACTGGGGATCATGGTAAATGGGACACTCCTTGCACTATATGCTTCTGAGAAGCTGTTAGGGGGTCCCCTTTCTTCTAGATGCAATAGAGAAGTCAGAGGGGCCATTGCAAATACTACTTCCTGGAGGGTGTCCAAAGGATGAGTTAGTGCATAGCAAACTGGGGTGGGGGTGGGGGGAAATCTACAGTGCAGGGCATGCACTAAATGTCCATATGGACCCTGCTGCTGCACACTAAAAATTCCCTAGTGTGCTTTGTGTACTGCTCTTTCAGACAACAGTAGGTCAGCGGATTGTTTTGGTGCTGGCATACCCAAGAGCAATGTAGCAGCCATATTACTCTGAAGGTTACTTACGCTATCCCTGTAATGGAGCTGATTTACATTGGCCCAGGGAAGGAGGTGAATTGGAATTCTGAGGTGGCTTTTGTACTGAACTAAATCTCCTCTAAGATAGAGCAAAATACTGGTATTGCGTGTGTGACTGAGGTCGTTCAGCTCCTTTTTTTAAAAAAAACAAAAAACAATACATTGCATATTTACATAGAATCCCCTTAAGAGCATCTGTCATGCTGGAGATTAAACTGAATGTCTCTCCCGCCGTTTAATTTTATGCCTTCAGGCAATCTCAGCCCAATAGATTTGGTTACTCTGCTCCAGATCCTAGATTACTAACACAGGCAGTTTTTTTCACTCTTGCCCTTATATTCCAGAAGCACAGAACTCTTGCTTGTAAATTACTGTCTTTGTGCGGGTTTTCTATGTCACTTCTATGTTCTTTTTTGGGCCCAGCTCTGTGCTGAATTTGTGGTTCATGTTATTTACATTAAACCGTAGCAGCCGCATAGTGCTCAGTTGTATCCACATGCAGTGCACTAGGCTAGCCATTTAACTCATTTTCTTCCCTTCTTTATGAAACATACTACAGAAGCCATGTTTGCATCCATCCCCTCTTACATTGTAGAAGCAGTAGGATTTCCTCTAGTTGCTATTAGAAGGATTGGATGAATAGTGGAAAGAACAATTTTTGTCAACATTTTGTTGACTTCTAAATACGATTTTGCATCAGTCTTGCTTACACTCTATTCTCGTCAGATTTCACAAACCTTTGTGGAAGGGATGTATTATTCAAATGTTTGTGGAAAACAACTTTGGGTTTTAATCAAGCTAGAGACAGTGAGATCTAAATCCTAGATTGTGAGCTTCTTGTGGGCAGGAACTCTCTTTGTGTTGTTTGCGTGCGCAGGGTTGTTTTCATCCTGGATTGGGATCTGTAAACAGTACAGCAAGAACAGTACTAATAAATAGTGCAAAATGAAATTCATTTCAGAAGAAAGGCAGAGTAGTTCATCATCAAGCCAGGCAGCAGAAACATCACTTGGGATTTTTCAACCAGTCACACAGCTCCATTATAGAGTCACAGGAATGACAGCAGGGAGCCCTTTCTGAGCCCTCCATAGGATGAAATACTTTCATACCATATTTTCATTGATCGTTTTAGAACAGTGAACAAATTAGTAAGATTCATAGGATGAAATCCTGGCCCCACAGATGTCAACAGCCAAACTCCCACTGACTTCAATGGGACCAGGCTTTCACCAGTAGTCTGTTTGCGTGTAACTCACAGACAGGGCAAAGGACTAAATCTGCTCAATGAATTGGTTACTGAGAGTATGTCTACACTTAAAACATTACAGTGGTACAGCTGCATTGCTTCCGCGTAGACACTCAGTACAATGATGGGAGGGATTCTCCCATTGCTGTAGTTAATCTGCCTCCCCAACAGAAGGTAGCTAGGTGAACGGAAGAATTCTTCCATCAAGCTAGCACTGTCTACACAGCAGGCTAGGTCGGCATAGCTGCATCTCTCAGGAGTGTGGATTTTTCACACCCCTGAGAGACGTCGCTATGCCAACATGAGTTTCAGGACAACCCCGAGTCAGCTGTACTCACTAGATATAAGAGGCAGTATTCTTAATCTTAATTTTTAATTTGTGAACGGAATGTCCCATCTTGTGGCACATGTTGCATTCTACAATGCTAAATTTGCCCACATATCCCTTCTGCAGCCGCTGCAACTAAAGCAATCGCTACAAGCACAGCATCCCTGTTCTCTGTTGATCCTTGATGGTTTTAAGAGTCTGTTTGCCCCACCGATCATTTGTGGTTTCTGTTCATGTTGCAAGCACCACACGTCTTAGATCAGGCTCACCCTGTCCAGCTTTTGATTTCAGTCATTAATAATGACAGAAGAACGTGCTTCATAGCATATCTTCTAAGACATTTCCAAATGAGCAGCCTGTGGTCAGTGTTACCAGCTCCGCGGCATACATGGTTATACTTTCCCCTTGCTGTCTGGTTACGCTGTGAAACTTGAACCCCTTCAGGCAAATGTAGTGTTAAAGCACCTCATAGCTATATAAGGGCTTTCAGGGGTCTTAACAGATTTCTCCATTAAACTCGTAAATTTCTCCATAAATTCCATTTTATATTGAATCCCAGTCAGCACCACTGACTGTGGCATCATTAGAATGATTTTAAGCAGTTAGCAGACACTTCTTGTTAGCCCTTACTATTAAAGGCCTGTCAAGCCAGCTTGTACTAATTTAGGCACCTCTATACTTGGGAGTGTCCATATAGCACCTACTGAAAGTGTATCTTGCATTCTGGCCATGTTCCACTGAGAGCCATGCCATTCTGCTCCCTGACTTTCCTCGGCACTTTCAGTTTGATAAGATTTGTTTCTTCACTTCCTTTTGTGAACTGCAGTGCCCCATTGCTGGGCTGGATAATGTCCATACATTAGGGATGGTGATCACAAAAAAGGGTTAAACTAGCTGTTTTAAAAAATAAAAGCAATAGCAAAGGTTTGCACAGATGGCTCTCAGTCTGCAAGATGCTCAGAACAGGGAGCTCCTTTTTATCCCACTCTTTCATTCACCCCCTGCCCAGAGATTTTCCATACAAAGTTCACCTGACCTACCAGGCCTGTTTACTTTTGGCTAGGTTCTGACTTGGGCTGAGCCTGCAAAAGGGAGTAAAGGCAAGTGAGTAAACTCTCCCCTTATACACTCTTATCTGGACTTTGAGCCTGGGGCTCAAGTGGTAAACAGGTGCTGCATTCACACATACTCTCTCCCAATAGCAGGTGAGCAGGGAGAAGAAGTGGGCCTCGGTAGATCCCTTGATTCCACTGGCCAGAACAGCTGAGTTGTTGCAGAGGGTGCCTCCTTCTCTCCCTGGAGCAAGGAAGCAGCAGGGCAACAATTCCAGGGTACAATTTTGCGGATAGAGACTAACACGGCAGCTCCTCTGAAACCTGAATTCCAGGGTGTGTATCTTCCAAGATTACTGTAGGATTGGTTCAGTCCGTCTTCAGGACTCTGCTTAAAGTCACAGCCTAGTCCTTTATTTGAGATCTTGTGATGTATTTTTGGGCTGTAATTCATTTCTTTTACATTCATTTTTCTACACAGTGCAAAGCAATCTTATGCCGTCAGCTTGTGGGGAGAGTCAGTACAACCTCTGGAGGGATGGAAATGCTTTTTCATGTATTGCTTTATGATTTTTTAGAAAAATAATCATCCCTTCTGTTGCCTGTTTTAAGGTTTTTGATGCTTGATGCCATAAAATGTAACTTAGGCATTATGGGAGGAAATACTCCAATGCCTGGAACAAATGTGTGTTGTTTTGCTGAATAACAAGTAAAACAAAATATTTTAAAAAACCACTAATTAAAATTCACCCTATTTTTGTATGATAACAAAGAGTCTGATCCAAAGCTCACTGAAGTCAATGGGAAGCCCAAGAAGCATGTTAAAGGATATCATATCTCATGAAAGGATGTCCCCTTATATTGACCTACAGTAGTACAATATGCTGTGCATCGATAGAGAATTCTACATTATCTAATGTTTATAAACGTAAGTTATCTAGGATTTACTTACAGCATATCTACATTACCACATGATTTATGAACTCACAGGAGAGGAGGACAGCGCTACCTACAAGAGGCACTCTATAAACTGTACAGTGTCTATGAATTCTTCAAGAAAGACAGCCATAACATGTTAATCCTTTACACACCTCAGTGCTATTAGGACAATAATACTTCGCTCTTACGTAGTGCTTTTCCTTCATAGATCTCAAAGTGTGTTACAAAGAAAGTATGCATTTTACACGTGGGAAACTGAGACCTGGAGAAGTGAAGTGACTTGTTTGAGGTCACCCAGCAAATCAGCATCAGAGCTGAGAACAGAACCCAGATCTCCTGAGTCATAGTCCAATGTTCGCTCTATCAATCTCTAGGGCATTGGCCCCCGAACTGTAGGGTGCGCCCTGTTAGGGGCTTATTCCTTTACCTGCTCACTTCCCTGGTTCTTCTCACATGAACAGAGAGCAACAATACCCGAAGTCCAAAGGTGCAAACAATTTGATGTTTATTGAGGTGAACTTCCAGCAAGCAATGATTCCAGTTTCCTTCCTTAGTGTCCCCCTTCCCAGCTCTGACACCACAGAGCCTTGCCTGTGTCCCTGTTCCCATTCCCTGTTCCCATTCCCCCCCCTTAGCAAAACATGATTCCAATTTCCGCACCCCCATTCCCTGTTCCCATTCCCCACGCCTTACTTCCTGACTGACTGCAGACTATATAGTAAAACTCGAGTTCTGCTTAGCCATACCTTAACCAATCATTTTACTGAAATTTAACTAACCAATCCTAACATATTGTAACATGATTATTTAACCAATTATATCCCATCACCTTAATTAATTTGTACCCAGCAAAATTAATTATACAGCAGACAGAAACAATCACAGAACCAGACAGAGACCATGCAAATAAACAATAGCAAAGTGGGAACTATAATGACAAAACAATACAGAAGTGAGGATTTCACAACTACATGTATAAAGACATAAGGGTTTCTCAGCTCTGTCTATTGATAAGTGAGTTCTTACCAAACAGAAAACTATCAAACTAAACTTCCACATCCTCTAGGCTCTTCCCTTTCTCTGGAGGTGACAGATCAGATCACCTTTCTAACAGCCCCAGATTGCCTTCTTTCAGTGTGACTACTTTGGAATGTGAGGATGTGACCGTTCACTTCCTAGCTTATGGCTGCCTCTGCTGCTTAGCCAAAGGCCTTAGCCTAAGAACAGGGCCTCAGACTGTCACAGTAAGAGAAGGGCTTTACACTGGCAGACAGTGATTTTGATTCTTTCTTTTATACCTCTATAACTAGCTAAGTGATAAGAATACACCTAAATTCTTAGAGTATAGGCTTTGCAGACAGGCCTGACTATCTATATCCTAACACGCCCCCCTAATGGGGGCATGGAGGAATGTTTGAGGGCGTGCAGTGTGCCCTGGGCCAGCTCCTAGAAGGGGCGGTGAGGGAGCGCCACTGAGCCCTGCTTTGTCCCCAGCTCCGCTTTGGCTCCAGCCCCAGTCGAAGCCCCAGATTCAGCTCCCAACCCCGACCGTGGCTTGGCCCTGTCCTCAGTCCCTGACTGTGGCCCAGCTCCCAGACCCACTCCTGGCCGTGGCTCCTGGCTTCTGACCCCAGTCCCACTCCTGGCTATGGCTCCTGGCCTCAGCTGTGGCTCCACTCCCAGCCCAGGCCACGGCCTGGGCCAGCTCCCATGGGGGGAGAGCAGAGAGCATAGGGTTGCCAACCCTCCAGAATTGTCCTGGAGACTCCAGGAATTAAAGATTAATCTTTAATTAAATATTTTGTCATGTGATGAAACCTCCAGGAATCCATCCAAACAAAACTGGCGACCCTAAGGGAGCACTACCCAGCCCTGCTCTGCCCACAGCTCCACTCTGGCCCCAGCCCCGCCGCTAGCCAAGGTCCTGGCTTTGGCTCTCAGCCCTGACCGCGGCTCTGCTTCCAGCCTTGCCCCTGATTGTGGCCAGCTCCCAACTCCAGCTCTGTTCCCAGCCATGGCTTTTGGCTTCCGGCCCCACTCCCAGCTGCAGTCCCAACCCCAGCTGTGTCTCCACTCCTGGCCCCGGCCATGGCCACAGCCCGGGCCAGCTGCCACGGGGGACGGGGAGGAGCGCCACACCACACTACGCATTTTGAACCTTTGACCCTCACTCCGGTCCCTGTTTTTCATTAGTTGTCCCCCGTAATCAGTTGGTCCCTGAGTCTAGTGGTCCCTCCTGCTAGGCTGGGGGAAGGGTCTATAGCAGTGGGTGGGCTTGTGCCCACCCACTTCCCGGGTTTTCCAATACGACTCCACTCCGGCTCTGGCCCCAGCCCTGCCCCCAGCTAAGACCCCAGTTTTGACTCCTGGACCTGACCATGGCCCAGCTGCAGCCTCAGCTCCCAACTGTGGCCCAGTTCCCGGCCCCGGCTCCGGCCCGGCCCTTGCTCTGCTCCCAGCTCTGGCCCCAGCCGCAACTCCAGCCTCAGGTCCCAGGCCCCAGGCCTGCTCCCAGCCCCTGGAGGGGGCAGGGGTGCAGACAGATTACATTACCGGTAAGGGAGGGCACAACATAAAAAGTTTGGGGCACCGCCCTAGGGTCAGATTCACTGTGGTTGTAAATTGGTGCAGAGCCAAAGAAGTCAATGAAGCCATGCAGATTTACACCAGCTGAGACTCTGGCCCAGAGATTGATTCTCATGGATTGGTATGATGAGCAGATTTTCAAAAGTGGCGCGGTCAGGCCTTCCTTTTTGCAGGTTCCTGCATAGTTTTCATTTATATTTTTGAGCCCACAAAATGAATTGCAGAGACAGATCAGAGTAACTCGAACTATTTGATGTGAATGTGGAATTAAATTATGTATCTTTTACACAAGAAACCTCCATTCTGGCATTTCCTAACTTTTGAGTGGTTGACTTTACCACCTTAAGATTCCTTTAGTGTATTTGTATGTGTGTAATGTATGTGTGTGCGTATGTATATAATATAGTGTGTGCATGTTTATATATATACACATACTCAAAATTAATTCTTTATCATTTTCAAAAGAATCACATTTTAAAAATCATTAAAAAGAAACTTACTATCATGAAAATAAGTTCCCAAATGTGAAGAAAAAATATTTCTCAAAATTATGCCAAAATGCTTGTAATACAGTATAATGTATTTGGGACTTGTCCATTTAAACTTTTGATCCACCATAAAATGTTTCATTGCAACATGAAGCCAATATATTAACCTAACATGAGAAATTTTAAACACATTTAATTTATTTATATAAAAGATTCTTACAAGAGAATTATTTACTTATTCCGTTGGCCCAGGGCTTTAGGTCTAAATGTTCAGACATGATTAATATTATTCGATACTTCCCATTGCTGGGTGCCCAATTCGAAGCATCTTAAGGGTGTCTGATTTTGCATTTTAGAAGTGCTGCACACCCACCTTCTGAAAAGTGTGCCCCTTTAAGATGTTCCATGTCGAGCTTCTAAAAACAGAGGCACCCAAAATCACTTGTCACTTTTGAAACTGTAGGCCTCAGGCTGCTGACCTCTTCAGAAAGATCCCCTTTCTGATGTTAATTATAAAATGCTTCCTGGAAGAAGCTATGCCCATGAAATATTTTGCAAATACGAAGTCTACACATGGTACAGTGTTTATTTGTCTTGGTTTTAGCCCAGTTTCCATTATTGTTATGTTGCAATGTTGAGCTGGTACATCAAAATGTTGAAATATTTAATATTGAAAATGGACTCATTGGACGTGTCAAATTACTATGGAATTGCTAATCACAGTCACTGAGGCATGCTAGGTCATCTGTCATTTTGTAATGTGATTAACCTTTTCTACATCCTAATTGTTAATGTAAAGGTGACATTTAATGTAAAGCTACAACTAGAACTACACAAAGGGCTGACATCCTTTACATTCACACTACATTGACCTTGGAACTGGCAGGGGATCATCCTGGAGTGAGTTAGAGCAGCCATGCCTAGCCCCAAGGGGCTATTTCAGCAGGTAGGCATCAGTGGGGAGTAGGGATGCCAGGCTACACCCCTGTAATTGTACCCGTCTCTTGGGAATGCTTCCTATGTCTAATACATACACCAGTGTAAATCAGGAGTAACTCCAATTAAGTACAGTAGAAGGATTATACTGGTGTGAAAGTGGTTTGAAGTCAGACTCAGGCCTATCATATGCATTAGTGTGGTGTTGACAATTATTTCTACAAAAGCTCAGTACATTTTATTCTGTAAGAAACCGGCTTGCACACAAAACATGTCAAAAGGAAAAAAATAAAAAACTTAGATTCTGCAAATTCTACATCAGGGAATGGATTCTGTAACTATATTTGGGACCATTATTTTTTTTTAAAAAGGGACTCTTACTGAACTAATCCAGTTAAAATTGCAAAACTATAATACATTTCATGGAAATGTCCTATAGACAATATAGAAACTGGTAGTCATTCTAAAAGGCTTGTTTTGTCCATTCTGTGGGATTTAATGGGCAATTACGTCACTATTCAGGAATTCTAAAAGATGGCCAATAAAACTTATAGAAATTTGAAATTCTATAGCGTTTTAGAGCAAACTCTACTGAAGTCAATTGGTTTCATCCCTCTTAAATTCTATAGGACTTTCCCCTAAGGGATAGAAACTCAATATATAATAAAAGCTCTGTTTTAAAATGTAATTAGATACTTTTATAGCCAAGAAAGTTACAAATATATCTCTAATCCAGTGGTTCTCAACCAGGGGTACACATACTCCTGGGGGTACACAGAGGTCTTCCAGATATTTGCCTAGTTTTACAATAGGCTGCATAAAAAGCACAAGTGAGGTCAGTACTGTACACACTAAAATTTTATACAGTGACTTGTTTATACTGCTCTATATACTATACACTAAAATGTAAATACAATATTTATATTCCAATTGATATTGTATAATTTATAAGATAAAAATGGAAAAGTAAGCAATTTTTCAGTAATAGTGTACTGTGACACTCTGGTATTTTTATGTCTGATTTTGTAAGCAAGTAGTTTTTTAATGAGGTGAAACTTGGGGATAGGCAATACAAATCAGATTCCTGAAAGGGTGCTGTAGTCTGGAAAGGTTCAGATCCACTGTTCTAATCCAATGGACTCTCAGTAAAATCCCCGGGGCCAAATCGTCCGCTGCTGTAAATTGACATAACTTCATTGACTTCAAGGGACCTATGCAGATTTACACTAGCTGATATGGCTCTGCACTTCTACCAGAACATATGTTATCCCTGGCAAAGAATTTAGCGGCAGATTGTGAACTACTTACTCACACTGATGAACAATTACTCACAAGAGTAGTTGCATTGGTTTCATTGGGCCTACTTGGGCAAGTAACTGCTCAACATAGTGAGGTAGCAGTACACAGTTTGGCTGTTGATTTTTATCATCTAAATAGCTGCTGTTGTTGGATTTTCTCAGTGTTGCTGAACGCCAGTAATCATCTGACAATAGATAATCAGAACAGACTGATTAGGCTTTGCAATCCAAGACTGAAGGGAGCAAACATACTAAAGCAATAAAAGAAAATCCCTTATATCTCTAATGCATTACACTTCCCTGAACAGATATTCCTTTAACTCCTCAGCGGTACAAAGCAGCAGAATCAGAGACATGATTTCAGTTTCAACAAATCATCAAACATTATAAAAGTCAATTATATAAACATTTGAATTTTGTGACATATGATTCCAGTGCTATTCAGGCAGCGTGGGTTCACAATGGAGGTTTCCAAACAGGCAATTCTGTTTTCCACGTAATTAAAAATGTTTGTATAGGCTAGTAGATTTATCTTCTGAAACCATTTTAGCACTAGTGCTCTCCAGAGTGGTATCAGTTGACACAGTGCATAATCTAGAACAGACTAATTGCTGCATGATTTCTAATTTTTTTGCAGCCATGTAAATGAGCTGAAGTCTGCACAGGTGGAGCCTATTAGAGTGAATGATTTTGCCCTCATGTTGTTATCTTCATTTGCCGTTGTCTTATCAACTCAAAGTAGGAAATATGCTGTCATGAAAAGCAGGCAAGGGAACAATGTCTGACTGAAAAATCTTGTTTCATTATTTTTTAATTCATACAGTACTACCTGCCTAATGCAGTTTTCTGATTATCATGCTAGGCAGCCAGTAATGCAGTTTTATTCAAATAAGGAAGCAGTGCTTTAATTTAAGCTAAGAAATCATCCACATTTCTTACCAGGCAACAAGGATTGTGATTCAATAATACATGAATTTAATAATGCATAATGGTAGACTTTGCAGGTACTAAATAGCAATATCAGAATGAATTAGTATGCTGTGTTGTTCTATGGAAGTCCATCTCGTGTGTGCGTGCTCTCTTGATCTCTCTCTCTCTCTCTCTCTCTGCTTCACTTTTCCTTCATCCATTATACTCCTCCAGAAGTGGTATAAACAAATTACATTTTGGTTCCAAAAACAACCTATTACAAATTTCTTAAGAACCTTTTTGGCTGCACAGGAAGGCCCAGTAATGGTCTTGCAGCTGCTGCTCAGCATTTAATAACAGTGGGTTGTAGGGGTTAGAGGAAGAGAAGAAGCAACATTCTCTGTCACTGAATTTATTCTTTTCAGATAGGATCCTTCCACGTATCAGTGGCATACCAACAACCCTTCACTCTCACTCTTGCCCACCTCAGATTGCCTTGTCTCTTCCCTTTACATCTCAAAGTGCCTACATATCATACTCGCCTACTATTGGAAGGACTGAATGTTTATTGTTTATAATCTCTTGCATTTTTATTTGATTTGATGAGTTTTATATTCCAGTGAGTTGTTTGGGATGAAAGTTGTCAGTCTATTTGCTTTAGTTTAAAGGGACATTGACAAGATAGGCGTGACAGCCAGACTTGAACATAGAGAGGAAAAACGGCTGCTAAAGAGGAGAGAACATTAAATAAAAGCATTTAAATAACCTCCAGCAAATTGAAAGGAGAACAGATCAGGGTGGAAAATAAAATAAAATAAAATAGAAATTATAGGCATGATTTTGCTCTGACTGAGTGTATGTCTACACTCGCTCCCCTTACCCCCTAAAATTTTCCACCCATGTATTCCCATTGATTTCAACAGTTATCCTTCATTCACGTGTCCCCATATGTTTATAATAAAAATCCTTACCCGAGTCAGTAATAGCCCTACAGACTATTCAAATGGATTTCTGAATAGATTATTGAAAGAATTTTAAAAATCGAATTAACTTTTCATCATGTTTGTTCTTTGTTCACTTGCATTTAAGTCATCGTGACTGAGCAATACAAAAATGACTGGTCAGTTTCACTGTTGTTTGTAATCTTATTATCTTCCTGACACAATCACAATATGTTTAGGTTCAAACACTGGAGAGGAATTTATTTTTAAAACAACTTATTTTCATTGCATTTTTTTAAAAAAATGAATTGTGTCCCTTCATGGCAGTTTAGGAAATACGGTAAAAAACTTTTGTATTAATAGTGTTCCTCCTCATTCTAAAATACCATTAAGAAAGCTCTGTTTTAACTATACTACATTCAAAAGTAAAGTTATCTAATTATTGTATCTGTACCAAGAATTTTTAGGAGACAGGATTCTGTGATTTCTCTGTTGGCTTATTTATATTTTATGTTGTGTTCATATGTAATATACGTGGGTATGCATATTATACACACACGATGTACTTACAAATGCACACATACATATTAATATACATACAAATACAAAAGTAATTTCTCATTTCTGAAAGAATAATGCCTTGAAGTTTTGTTCCTTTTATTTTTAGGCTTTTTGCCTAATTTAGTTCTCTAAAATGCTCAACAAAAATGATGTGCATCTCATTGTCTTCCATGGGCAGAAGCTCACTTAAGGTTGTAGAACAGATTTCCTCCCATTTTGTCTTATTCAATAAACCTCTGTTTTGCTATAGAATCAAACTTTCGCCCTGTCTGTGGGAGTCTTCTTGAGGGGCCCAAAATAAGATATGGAATTATTCTGAGCACCTCTTGTGGAACACTAATCTGGATTCCTTAAACACAAAAACATGCTTCATGCCATTGCAGGAGGTTTTTTTTTAATTTCTGAAGTAAATCCAGCTCTGAGCTGATGTATCAATGGCAAATCCTCTTAACCATGATTACAAGGAGGTCAGGACAATGTTTCAACATTCATATTTGGGAACTGTGCCATTAAGATCTACAATTAATACACATATTTAGCTATTTGGCCACTGATGAAGAAGATCTGTTTTATAGCTTATCCTGTAGACAGTGTGCCAAATTCTTCTTTTATTTACACATATGCATCTTCATGGATTACAATGGCTCAATATGTCTAGCAGCAGAGTCACTCTGGTGCCAAACTAGGGCACTAACTTCAAAGGGAAGCATTTCACCTATTAAACCATCATTACTGCATCCTATTCAGGACCATATTTAGGGGCAGGCGACCCAGGTGACTGCCTGGGGTGCTGGGCTTGGGGGGCACTGGGCTCAGGGTGCTTGTTTTGTTATTAGCGACAAAAGGGAAAATAGAATGTTTGAAGTAAAATGTTTCAGGTATTCCATATTCTGGTCCTTTGTAGAATCTTGTGGAACCTTCCAGACTTTCTGAGAATGACATTTTCCTCGAACCTCCTAGAATGTTGTCAGCCATGTCCTTGTGGGTATACAAGGAGCAGAGCATCGCCAGTCAGTCAGTGAGATACAAGAACGAACTGAGGTGAAGTGAGAGGTCGTGTGGCAGAGGAGCAGTGGGGACCTGGGAATGTTGCATCATGTGCTGAACAGCACTTAGAGTTAATACTGTAGGTCTCACTTTACTCAGAAGTAGGGACGAACGCCAAGCACATTTCCTCATGAACGATAGAAGGTGAGTCAGATGGCCATGAGGCCTAGCTCCAGTTCAGGAGAACATATAGGATACAGAGGAGAAATCGTTTGATGTACATTTCACTGCAAAAACTGAGCAACTCTCCTGCACAGAAAAGGGAGAACATAAGGATGCAAATTTTGGTGTAATAAGGTTCAACCAAAAAGCCTAAAAAGAAACACAAGAAGACACCCTGAGACAACAGGGACAGGAAACAAAGAAAACTGTGGAAAAGGTGAAGTAACACGTCTGGAAACTGTCACCAGCCTGAGAAGCTGAGTGCCTTAAATGTCATAAAAACGAGATGTTACTCGGCATTAGGTAGCTCTTCAAAGTGCATAGTAGTGAAAGATGGACAAAAGGAATCAGAGAGGTTGTTTTCTCTGGAAGAAGGCCCACTGTTAGAGTTGTCCGTGGCTGATCATGGCAGTGCTGAGAATGATGTTCTGCTGTTCCTCTTAGCACATCCGCACGTGCAGCAGGTTTTGGAAGATTGTGATTATAGTTCGAGAGTGGATTCAATAACATAGTCAACAGATTAGCACATACAAACTTAACACCAGTGAAGCAGCCTGCATCAATTAATATAAAAGCCTCAAAGAGCATGGAATTTGTGGCAGATGGAAGCGATGTTAGTTCGTTGGCTTGATGCAAATTCGTCTTTCCCATCATGCCTTTTGGACCTACTTCGGGATTTAAAAAGTCCAGCTTGCTGAAGAATATGCAGACTGCTGTTGGAGAAATCAGGAACCTTTCCACAGACCCAAGCCTCACAATACACAGCAAAAGCTGTAATGACAGTTAGAGATTGGGTTTCATGAGTGGTTACAACAGGGGTAAAATGCCTTACCAGTAAAAAGCCAGGTGTGATAGAGGCAAGTTGGTAGTACTTCTGGGTGTAGAGAAACCTGCATTATTAACTCTGTGTGTTTTCCAGCACATTTTTCAGCTTTAGAAACCCCTCCACTAAACAGACCATTTACAACTTATTAAAATCTCAACTTTCAACAAATATGAATATTGAAAAGTCCAAAAAGTTAAATATTACTTTTAACAGGGGAGACTACCTGACCTTCCAAGCCTACTAATAAGATTGTTCTGCCTTGTAGCCAGCAGGCTCTCTAAGGTGCTGTGCTTCTTTCACTGCCGATAACTCTTGCGAGTTCATTGCACATCTCATGATATTTGCTTTTCTCCTTAATGCTCAATCTCCTGGAACCCTGGGGTTATGTGAGAACCTCAGCTTTCATTTAAAAGAAAAAGTAAGTTTCTAGCCCTTATAATTGTGGAGAAAAGCTTGAAAATGTGACCTCTAAAGCCTCAGACACCAGAAGGCCAATAAAAAGAATCCAGAATTTATTATTTTTAAAATCTCATGCTTTTTAAAATAATCTCATGATTTCTGGGCTACTGATTTGTGATTTTGGAATATTTGTGGTTGGCAATATTTTCTCTCTGGATCTTTATTTTCTTTCATTCTGGGCTTGACTGCTTCCTTTTATTACTCTTTGACTCTGCACTGGCCCTTTCCCTTTTCTTGTTTTTCTTTCTGTGCCTAGCAGTCTGCACCTTCTAGCTCAGTGGTTTGCAAACTTTTTTTCTGGGGACCAAGCTGAAGAAAATTGTTAATGCCCGTGATCGATCGGAGCTGGGGATGAGGGGTTTGGAGTGTGGGAGGGGGCTGTGGGCTGCAGCAGGGGGTTGGGTGTGGGAGGGGATCAGAGCTCTGGGCTGGGGTGCAGGCTCTGGGGTGGGGCAGGGGATGAGGGGTTTGGGGTGCAGGAGTGGATCTGAGTTTGGGGAGGGCTCAGGGCTGGGGCAGAGGGTTGGGGTTAGGGTTGTGGGGTGGGGCCAGGAATGAGGGGCTTGGGGTGCAGGAAGGGGCTCTGGGTTGTGGGGGTGCTCAGGGCTGAGGCAGGGGATTGGGGCACGGGGTTGGGGTGCGAGCTTACCTCTGGCGGTTCCTGGTCAGCGGTGCAGCGGGGGTGCTAAGGCAGGCTTCCCGCCTGTCCTGGCACCGCAGACCACGCTGCACCCTGGAAGCGGCCAGGTGGAAGTGAGCAAGCGGCTCGGCACAGCTCTCACCCACAGGCACTGCCAGCTCCTCCTGGAGCCAGTGCTCAGGATGGGGGCAGCGCACGGAGCCATGTGGCCCCCCGCCTGGAAGCCAGACATGCTGCTGGCCACTTCCAGGGCACAGCGTGGTGTTGGAACAGGTAGGCACTAGCCTACCTTAGCTGGGCAGCACCTCCAATGGGACTTTTAACATCCCGGTCGGCGGTGCTGACCAGAACCGCTAGGGTGCCTGGGAGCTGAGCAAGGTGACCCCGTACTGGGTCATGACCCAAACTTTGAAAAACACTGCTCTAGCTCATGGCACTCTTGAAGGGCTTGCTCACAGTTTAGAGTTTCTTTAGTGGCAAAGCAGACCAGTCTCCTCTGTGTCATCAGATTTGTCAATGGCATCTGTAGCATCTCGATCCTTCATCATAACACAATGTGAGAAACCTGGTCTGGCTTGCTACCTTCCTCCCACTTACACTATTTGTAGGCATGACCCTAAGTAAAGCAGCAGGCAGTCCTTGAAAGTCATCGGTCCTTCATTCCTGTGCCTGTGGTGCCCCAGTGCACCCCGTAATGTGGCTCCATTGATTTCAGTGAAGCTACTCCTTATTTATGTCAGCGTCAGTGGAAGCAGAATGATGCCCAGCAGATTTGCTGAAAGAACCCTGATAACTAGAATATCTCTGCCTGTATTCTCTGAATAGCTGACTAACCCACCTCCTCCTCCCCCTCCCCCGCCACACACACACATCCTTCACCTCCCTGGTCAGCCCTGCTCAGACTGTGAATCTAGCCACTGGGAGCAGAGCAATGGTGGGTCACCACATAGGAGACAGAGACAGGGAGGAGCTGTGACCACATCCCTCCACTCGCTGATGGGCATATGGTGGGCAGAAGGGGCCAGGTGTAAATTACTCTATTAAAAGGGGTGAAATAACTTACTACCTCCCTCCACTCAAGAGCAGGAGGGAAGCAGGGCAGGCATTGTCACACTCTGAATGGCAATCCATCTCTTGTCTGCTCCAGCAGCACTGGCCCTTACAATGTAGCCATTTATGATTTAGTTTTGTCTTCTGCACTTCCCCCTTCCCAGTGACATTTCTGGAGGAGGGGGTTGCATGTAGATATAATGTACTGTGCTTACGGATGGTTTTTGTCCTTAGCGACATAACATAGAATGCAATATAGCCCAGTTGTGATGTTGATCATCTTGAACAGCATTAAATAGAAAGCTTCAATGGTATCCATTTTGAGTTCTGGCGACAATTCACTGATGGCATTAAAAATGCACAGGAGTGCTTCTTTAAGCTGTGTTAGCATAGTTCTTTACCTTATCTCCAATATTGCCTTGGCAGCAACTGGAGGACTTGAAATAAGATGATCAGAAGCTGTCATTGTCTGTGTTGTTCCATGGAACAGGTAGGAATGTGTTCTGGGACATAACTTGTAATTAAATATAACGCTTATGGAAGAACAATGAAGCAGAATAATGTATAACCGCGTGAGCAAATTTTTTAAAAAGAAATAAATTGTACAATGTTTTAATGATGGGATTCCTTTTTCCTACACAACCTCCCATCATCAGATTGAATCCCACAGGGTAGTGGTTCTTCCTTGTTTGGGATAAATAAATTAATTAGCTCCCCAACAGTGGGTGGATTTCTCAAAGCTGCATGAACTTGTGATGTGAATGTAGACTTCTTGTAAATGATGTACATTTTGCTGGAGGCGTAGTAGATTGTCCTTAGTCCCATTCAAAGAGGGGCTGTAATCCGCAAGCCAGCCTATTCCTACCAGGCAGAGTTGTTGCCATCTTTTTAGCTTGTCAGTTGTGTACTTTTGAAACTTGAGATCACTTGGAACTATAAACAACCATGTTGACCAGTGAAAGAATTACTGACGTTATATAGAAGAACTTGAGAAAGCCACCCCCTGTGCCACATGCAGAGGGTCTATCCTGGTGAGCGTTACAGGTCCCGTGAGAGGTGATGCTCCACAGCACTGTATAATTGATGGTAGTATTGTGCAACAGCACAAAGGGAAAACAAGAGGAAAACCATAAATACTGCTGCTTTCGGACACACATGCCCGTCTGCACCACGCATCTCTGCTCTGACCAACAGAGACTTTCTCCAGTCTGGTCCCAAGGGAGAGGCAACTGCCAAATGAAGGTGGGTTTTCTTCAGCCTAGGGTGGGGAGGGGAGGGAGTAAGAGAGATATAAATAATCTTCCATCGCCAGCTCTTGTATAAATAAAGTAACTAGTTTCCAGGCTGTCTGTGTTCTTTGGTTGGGTCTTGGTCTGGGTCTCTCCTGGGCCTGTTGCCTTTGTGGGGTGGGGGCAAAGAAAGAGAGAGAGCATTTCCTCTCTGAGGTACCAGTATCACTCTGCGTTGTTTCTAACCCGGCCCTAGTGACCCCTTGTGGAGACCCTCCTTTTCTAGTCAAGAGACTGAGCAGCTTTTCCGGGGTGGGGCAGGCCCACTGCTTGGTTCTCTTTGCAGTCAATGATTCCCTTTCTGTCTGCTTTGGGTGGTTTATATGAACCCCCTTGCTCATTTACACCCTCAAAAGAGATCCTTGGATCTGCTGAGCCCTTGCTGGGACAAAAAAATCCGTATTGCAGAGCCCAATCCTGGAAGGAGCATAAGAGGGTATTGGCATCTTTCATTACATTTGGCCTTTTTGAGTGGAGAGAAGGAAGGGGCATAATCCATGACTATTATGAATTTGTTCCCTATGTGGTAATAGCAGAGGGTCCAGAGCTCTATATGACAGCTAGACACTCCTCTCAGTTAAGGCTTTCTCTTGAGGGAACAGCTTTCTGATTAGATTGAACACCAGTCTTCCTCTCAGTCTGTTCCTTGGGACAGTACTGCCCAAGGCCAGCTTCAAGAGCATTGGGCTGCGAGATAATCTCTTTATCATGTCAGGGCTGCATAATACCAGCTGCCTGTCTTTTTAAGCCTGGAATGGTATTTCACAGGCTTCTGACCAATAAATGTACCCAGGGCTTTATTCTGGGTGAGGCTGGTCAAGGGAGCTGCTATGGTGACAAATCCTGGCACGGGATAATAGCCTGTAAGTCCTAAAAATGACTGGAGTTTTTGTTCGCTTGTTTGTTTTATGTGGTGCTGGCCTATGAGTATTCACAGAGGGTTGAATTTTTGCTCACCTCTGACCGATGTGGCTTTTTTACAGGGAGTGTGTCCTAGACAATGAGATTAAACTTAGATGGTGTCAGATTTAGTAATATTTGCTGTTACAATGCCTAAAGGAGACAGGGATAACATGGTTTCTACTCAATCCTATAGATGACTTGGTCATCAAGAATTGTGTCACCAGACTGCTGATAGGATTGAAAGATTTGGTCCATCAACACTGAAACAACATGGGTGCTCCATGATACCCAAATAGGTTTGTCCAGAAGTAAAACAAATCCTAGGACATGTAACCTAAATGGTACTGCCCAGGAGTGGAACCACTGAGCTAGTCTACAGAACATCTCAGGCTGCAGCTACTCAGGCTGGGTGCTTAGAGAGGTGACCTCAGTTTCAGAATCAAGTTCCTCAGTGACTCTGTCCAAATTCACTGGGTTTTTGGTCTCTTCTCGTGCCCTCACACCCTCTTTTTTTCCCACCAACTGCCTCTTCATTCTAGAATCTGCACCCAGACCCAAGAACTGAGCAACTCCTGGTCTTTCTGTGGAAGACTATCTAGCAGTACTGACTCCACTCTTACCCTGCTCCCTGGACCCAATGGATCAGCAAATTTGCTCTGGGACACCGGACCCCAGCGTGCTACCTCCAGGCTGTTGGAGAAAGAAGAGAGGTGTAGGACTTGGCATCGTTTCTTGGTGATCTTTGCTCAGCGATAGTTGTCACCGGATTCCTTGGCACATTCACAATTGTACCATCCTTCCTCTGCCCCACATGACATCTCCTCACCTATCTTCCATTTTTATCCCTCTGCCCCTCAACAATTCCTCTCCAACCTATCCCACTCTTGCACACCCTCCTCCACCCCTGTCATCACAGTCTCCCCCCATCTAACTGAATCCCACCCTGTAAGCTTTTCCATGACTCGCAACCATCCGGTTGTTCACATAACTAGCCTATGTACCCATCTGCCTGACTGCCTTTGCAGCCAATTAACCCTTTCCCTGCCTGCCTTAATGTGGGATGTGTACACATGTACACCTTCCAAATGGGGCTGTGGGTCCACATGAAGGGCTAGATCTTCCCCATTTCAGGACAAATGCATCACAGCGGCCAGCCTACCTAGTGGAGTCCACGCAACACATCATGTGGCCACATGGATGCTGGCAAACAAAGATGACCTGTGAAAATGCTCTAATACAGAACTAGACACTATTCGATCAAGTTGTTTCCAAGGATAGAGCTACATTTCATTGCTTTTCTGAGTATGATTCTTATGCTTAATTGCCAAGTTTTTGTTTTAAGTTTCAGATGCTTCTGAGAAAAGGAATGCATCAAAAGAAGATGAAGGATGAGCAGACATAGAACCATAGAGATTAAAGGGACCAAATTTTACCAGCAATCACAGCAAATATCTAACTTGCTTAAGTGAAGCCAATTACTGTATTATTGCCTCCTTTTGCACTATGCACAGTAGGGATGTCACTGGATAATGGTTTGCATGTAGAGTTAATCACTTTGATGCATTTCTGACTGATCCCAGCAAATTATGTTTTGGTTCCACTATATTAAACACAAGAGCAGGGGATTATCATTAATAAATCTAAAGCACAGCATGCATAAATCTTGAATAAATCAAATATCAATTACATAGGCGGTATCTGCTGACATCTGCTTTCATCAAATAATATATTTGAAATAGGTTTTATTCCACTTTGTAGGAGTCAAAGGAGTGTTAGACTAATGTGTGAAGACCCCTACTCCAAAGAGTTAGGTTATGTAGGCATGCCATTGCTTGCAGAGCAACATTACACAGCCTTTTTATTGCCTTTCATTTTTATATGTAAATAGTACATTGGCTTCAGATGGCATCTCACATTACAAGAGGAGGAAGTATGTCCTGTGGGAAAAGCTCCTGTGTGCCATCTCTCTGTATCTATGTCTCTTGCTAAATTCCATTTTTAAATAATTTATTAGGGGGTGTTTTTAATTAGATGGCTGAACATTGTTAGGTGCCTTTTCATGTTTTAGGGCTGCTGGGTGGGATGAATCCGGACTGGGATTTACCAATGATTGTGACAGGTAGAAAGAGGGTTAGCTAATGACTGATTCCAAGGGAATTACGGAATGGGAGGATTAGCCTTGGGCAAAGCCTGTGAACCTGAGGATGTTTGGAGGCCTGTGGGCAGGAGGAGTATTTATCTCTCTACATATGACCTGCCTGCCAGAGATAGGTTGGGTATTTCACTGACTTATATGAACATGCTGAGGAGGAGTCAAGCATAACAGGGGAGACCTGATTTCTAACCAGGCAATGGTTCCCTTTGCCTCAGAGGCCACTCCCTCTATTGTACGCTCTCTCCCCATTGCTTCTGAACACACAGACTATTCATGCAGCCATATCTATTCATATGCTGTCTCAGTGTAGGGAAGGGCTCCTGCTAGCTTTCTGCTGGGGTTAAGAGACCCATTCAGTAAGGATTAACAATGGAAACAACTACAGTGGAGTCGCATCTTATGCAGGGGTTAGGTTCTAAAGTCAGCGCGTAAGGCAAAAATCACGTATAGTCAAAATTATCCTTGAAAATCCCTTAAATCACCCATAAAGTACAGTATACTGTACATGGTTTTGTGTATACAACCCTGTACAGTAATATGTATAAATGTATAATGTATATAGTAATGTACAGTATATAATAAAGAGTACATTTGCAAAATATAATTGTACAGTACTTTATTTTTAATTATAGGGGGTAATTATGGAGGGTAATTAGAGGTGGTCATCAGGGCTTGATGTCGATCCAGGAGACGGAGGTGACGGAGAGCTTGAGTGATGGAGAGTGAGTTGGAGATGAAGTGGTTGGCTCTGGTTCAGCTCGAGAAGTTCTTTGCATAGGCTCATCTGCTGCTGGTTGTTTTTCCTTGAAAAACATGGTGATCGGCAACTGTAGCTGTTGTCTCTTGAGCTGCTCAAACATTTCTTGATATGGTCTCAAATTGTCTGTAATACTATGTGTGATTTTGAGGCTTCGTTCCATAGAGGGATAATATTTAGAAATTAAATCATTCAAGTGTTTCGCTGCTTGGAACACTTCAGCAAATTTATGAAGATTCCAACTTGCTGGCTCTTCCTATTCATCCTCATCATCTTCGTCTTCTGTAGATGATTTTATCAGTTCCTCTAACTCTTCGTTAGTCAATGTTTCTCTATGACTCTCAATTAATTCTTCAATTTCTTACTCAAGGATGATGACGAAGCCATCACCACCCCCTTGTCTGGCCACCTGCACAATGCGTTTCACTTCTTTCTCAATGGTCGGGAAACTCTTAAAATCATTCACACATTCTTTCCATAGGTTTCGCCAACATGTATTGACTGTTGCAGGCTTGATTGCATCCATTGCCTGTTTACTATAAGAGATGCAATCGGCAATGTTGAAGGACTTCCAACACTCCATCACATTAAGATTGGGATCAGCATCCATAGCGCTATGTATCTGTGAGAACGAAAGTCTAATGAACGTGGCCTTGAAACAGCAAATCACACCTTGGCCAAGAGGTTGGAGGATGGAGGTGGTATTGGGATGGAGAAAGACGACTCCAACATTGTTATGTGCAAACCGGAGTGTCGCAGGGTGGCCAGGAGCATTGTCTACGATCAGCAACACTTTAAAGTCAAGTCCTTTCTCTCCGAGGTACCGCTTGACCTCCAGAATGAAACACTTGTGGAACCAATCCAGAAATAATGCTGCCGTCACCCAAGCCTTTTTATTTGATTGCCAGAACACGGGCAGGAGATTTTTGTTCTTACCTTTTAGGGCACGGGGATTTGCAGCCCTGTAGAGCAAGCCCAGCTTTATTAAATGCCCAGCCGCATTGCCACAAAACAACACAGTCACACGGTCTTTAGCTACTTTGAAGCCAGGGGCTTGTCTTTCTCATTTTGAAATGTAAGTGCGGTTGGGCATTTTTTTCCAGAAGAGCCCAGTCTCATCAGCATTAAAAACTTGTTCCGGAAGATAGCCCTTTTCTTCTATGATTTTCTTTTATTGTTCGGGGTAGGCTTTTGCTGCCTCTTCATTGGCAGATGCATCTTCACCAGTAGTCTCCACGTTTTTGAGGTTGAAGCAGTTCCTAAAACTGTTAAGCCAACCTTGGTTGGCTTTAAATTCCTTCTCATCAGAGGGCTGTCCCTCTTTGGTGGGAGGTTTGAACAGCGTGTATTGGCTAAAAGCCTTTTCTCGCAATGTGTTGCCAACAATAGGCACACATTTATGGTTCATGTCTTCCAGCCATAAGTTTAATGCCTTTTCAGTCTTCACTAAAGTTTTATCATGCACCTGGCTCATCACCTTAGCAGTTATTGGAGCACTTGATGCCATGGCTTGACAAATTTCTCTCTCTCTAATTTTAATGGCACGGCTGCTAGATTCATTGCGGCCATATTTATGCGCCACGTTGGAGACCGACATACTGTCTCTCAATAAGTCCAACACAGCCAGTTTTTCCTCCAGCATTGGAACAGATCGCTGCTTCTTTGGTTGAGCACCAGATGAAGTAGTTGGCTTGCAATTAGGGGCCATGTTGTACGAAAAATACATATCTTTAAACACTAGAATCACACTAGCACGGTGAGATGCTCACACTATGAGAGGCACGCGGAAACTGAGACCAACTGAGGGAACAGCAGATTCACGTCTCCCATCTCACCCTCACTCCTGGGCATACACTCATTGAGTGGAACGGTGGGTGGAATTGCCCACGCTGTTTACAGGTATCTTGTTATTTTTCTTTTTTTTTGCCGAGTGCATATAGTTGAATTCATGTAAGTTAAATGCGCGTATGATGTGACTCACCTGTATAAGACTTCCTTGGTGCTGGTACATCAGTTATACACTAGAATCTAATGAAACAGCACTTGAACTGCTTCTCCCCTTTACCACTCTACCCACATCTTTCCCTCTCTGCTACATCTTCTTCAGCTCAGTCTGATTAACAATTTTACATGTGAAGGTATACACACACACACAAACACACAGAACTCGTGTGAAAATGATGGCAGGAGGTCTGCCTTTTCATTAAATTTCTAGAGGAAAACTAAGAAAAAAACTTGAAAAATAAATTTTTAACTCTTTACTTTTTGATTTTATTTGGGATATTGGGATCTGGTTCCCTGTGGTTTTAACTTAACAATGACTTTTGTAGCTTCCAAGATAGTATACATCTCCTCTGTAGTTTTGTATAATATATTTATAGTGCATGCCACAGGTTTTTGTAAATGTGTGTATGTCTGGCTGTATTGTGTCATTATGTAGTATTTGTGTGAACTGTGGTTTTGTACCTGAGATCTCCATGAAAGGAGAATGTGTGCATGTTTGTGTTCTGTGTATTCATGTGAGGTGTGCATTTAATTCTTACAGAAGCCATAAGGTCACCAAAATTACATTCTTTTGATACAAAGCAAAGAGAAAAGAAAATAATATTTCTTTTTCTTTTTGTTTTTGGAATGATCTGAAGTGGACATGATTTCATCTTGTACTGTCAACTTCTAAATAAAGGGCTTCCACAAAAAATAAATACATTTAAAAATTATGTATTAGCCTGTGTGTTTCGCAGAGCTGAAGGACTGGGTATTATATTGATTTGTTTTTTTTTTAATTAAAAACTGCTTTCTCATAACTATAGTCTTGGAAGAAGGTGACACCACTGGTCAAACTACTATTAAATGCATTTCACTGAAAATCTTTATATTTATTCCTGAAATAACATGCTGAGTATATGGATAGCACAGCACAGTGTTCAACTTGTGTAATGTGGAGGAATAGTGTGTGTGAAGAACTTGTAGTGGTATCATCCCCTGGGAAATATTTTGAAAATACCTGACACTTGGTGTAATCTGATGCATTCCAAATGTAAAAAAATGTGCTCTTCAGAAGTGTTTATGTGAGCCCCAGGGATGTCCTCTGGCAGAGATGGTTCAGCTGTTTCCAAAGAAGGGGTGACTCCATCATATGTAAGGAAATCACTCCAACCCTCCTTTCAGTTTGGTAATGGAATATTTAACAAGGGTCTTAGGCAAGGATATCTCAATCATGTAGTAAATTCTGATTCCTCTCTTAAAATGAAGTGAATTAACATATAGAGGGTCAAATTCTGTTCTCGGATACGCAGGTGCAATTGCTATTAACTTCAGTGGATGTTACCCCAGTGTAACTGAAAGCAGATTTTGTCCCACTGTGGTTTTACAGTTAATGAAACCCATTCTGCTGTCATTTACACTGAGGCAAATCTGGAGTAACTGTATGGACTTCTGTGGAATTACTCAAGATTTGTACAGGTGTGTAACTAAGACCATAATTTATCCCATTCTGGGGGAGATGGAATTTTGTTTTAGAACCACCGTATGCTGGGTTTTTTTGGCTGTTTACTTTTCTGTGCTTCACAAGGATACCTTCTTACAGAGCCCTACCCCTATCTGTATTGGTAATACACACTGGGAATGCTTTCCAAAAGAGGCTTATCATTTTTTGTATAGTATTGAATGGAATCTGGGGGGTGGGAGATGGATTGGCAGCTCTGGAGGAGGAAGTCTGCTCTCCACAGGACAGATAGATGTCATGGACATAGTTGCTGTGATGCTTCTTGGGAGGCCCGAGTTACCTTGGCGATAGGCACCTAAATGAGTACCTAAAAGGGTAGATGGGTCACTGCTACCCTCACTTGCTCTATCAGTGTGTCTCAATCCTGACCTGGAGAGACCAGCTATTGAGTGGGAGACTAATTTGGTCTTCCTGCCCATTCGGTCCTTAGCCTTCCTTTGATGTGGGCATCAGCCAATGTAGCAATGAGTGCCAGTTGTTAGTGTGTGTTTGGAGTGGTAGTGGGGGGGGTTGTGATGGAGGCTGGATTTAATTTCAGTGCAACCGGCTGTACTCACAGCCCAGTCACAGTTCCCTGGCACCAACGTAAAAGCAGCAAAGTATTTTTTAATTTGGTTTTTATAGAGAGGGGGTTTTCTTTTTTCCCTAGGCAGGCATGCGAAGCATGAATTTCATTTCACTGTATCACAACCACCTCACCAACAACGAGCTGGCAACCCAGCCTTTCATTTACATTTCATACATTTTCATTTTGATGTTGTTGTTGTATGTCCTTTGTCTCGGTGGAGGCTCATCTCCCCAGTCCACTGCCACAGACTGTTAGTCTGGAACAAATCTGACGCTCAATCTCAGACATAATGAAAAAAAGGGGAAATCACAAAAAAGAATCATTGCCCGCTACCAAGGGTTTAGATGCTCACAGGCTCTGCGGGGCTTGTTGAGGGGCAGGGGTTGAGTGGGGGCATTTTTTGGTTTAACAACTGAACCTGAGTCAAAGGAGAATGTCCTGCTTAATGTTACTGGGCTATGCTGTAACTATCAAAGTAATAGCACCTGAATAAATAATTAACAATACAGAATACACTGAACATATATAGTGCATAGTTCTTATCAAGAGCGGTGTTGTATCTTTACGGCCTGATCCAAAGCCCTCTTGAAGGACAAGGAGAATCTTTCAATCAGTGACTTCAGTGGGCTTTGGATCTGACCCCCGGCGCAGAGCCCTACCAGTGGGAGTGTATTGGGGAGCCTCTGTAGCAGGAGTCCTGGAGGGAATTCTAGTGGACATGGCTTCAATTCTTCTTGTGGTTTCCCTGGTGCATGTGCTTACATGGCAGCTCAGCCATACTCTGTGAGGAGCATAGGCTGGTTGCTTTCCATGATCAGCCGCTGGCATTTGTCAGAGGAGGCGGGGCCATGGTTCCACCTCTTCCTGCCCCTCTCGAGAAGGCTCATCACTGTACCCTCCCGCAGCCTGTCACGTGGCCCTTCCTTGCCCCTTTGCGGGAGTGGTGCCAGCATGTAGTGGGCATCACTCCTCAGTCTGCTGAGGCTAGCCTCTTGTGTAGAAGCACCAGGGAAAGCGGCTCCTCGGGCTCTGTTACTCCCCTTGTTGAGCTGCAAAGAGCCAGCCACAGTCCAGCTCATAATATCAACACACCCTGGGTGAGAAAGATGCTGCAATACTTACCTAGAATGGTTTGCTCACTGACTACATCTGCTCATCCACTGCCTTCCAGGCTGACTACTGTGCTATTAGGAGGAGGCAAATCTGGAGTAACTGTGTGGACTTCTACCTCTTCTATCAAGCCCAGAAAAATCTTGATCCAGCTTCAGAAAGGAAACAATTTTCAGAAGCATCAGCCTAAGAAGCAGTTGCAATTCATTGTATAGGATACAGGTGCAAAAGGCTACATGTGGTCTGTGTGCTGGATGGCAGAAGACTCAAAAGGCTGCTGTTTTCCTTACCTCCCTCCACTTGTGTCTTTTGCCAGGTTAATTGGTATCTGCCAATTATTAAAGAGACTAGCAATGACAATACAGGTATTTACAAGCATTAGCAACTACACCTTGTGTTGGAAAATAAGCTCCGTGAATATTAAATTAAGTAAGATGCTGCTTAATTTATGTCTCCAGGACAGAACTGATATGAGATTCCACTCTGTGCAGATCTAGATGGATGGCAGGGTGTCCTTATAAACTAAGCTGGGGACTTGGGACCCTTGGAGCATTGTTATCTTACTCCTTCACAGTTGCCTGCAAACAGTGCTGCAGGTGATATTGTTAACGCTAGAAAGATTCCACGTAGTGCAGGCAGTTTTCAGGGCCTCACTTCTTAAAGAATGAATGTGGCAGACTTCCCAGATTATATATATCTGCCTCTTAGTTAATTAGTTAATGTTTGTAAAGTGCTTTGAACATTAAGTGCTATATAAGTGCTAATTATTATTATTGTTATTATTATTGTTAGCTCTCACTGCCTCTTAGTTGACAAGGTCAACCAAGAAGGCAGTGAAGTACATTTGTTAACTAAGTGTGAGTGGACTGTTTGCTCTCCCTTTCTCCTTAGGAGCCAACTCTGGCCTGATCTTAGAAATCCATGTTTTCTGCCTTTCTAAGTACATGCAAGTCAAAACCTTTGTGGGCAAGATATGCTTGGCAATACAATGTGTGAGTGGTGGCTGCCGCAGTTCCTCTGCTGAGCCCTGCACAATTGCTTCATTTAAAGTTGGTTGGGGAGAGTGGGGAAAGCATGTTTTCCTTTCTCTTCTCTCCCATGTTTTCCTCACCATAACAGTACTACATTTTGCACACAGAGCACCTGATACACCTGGAGCTTACAGACATGACATAACTAACCCTCACATAATCCCCCAGAGACAGGTAGATATTTGTGTTATTTATGCCCATTTAAAAGATGGGGGAAATGAAGCAAAAATAGGAAAAATAGAACTCAGGAATCCTGACTTGCAATTCCCTAGCCATTAGAGAAAGCAATGGAGGAAACAGTACGTAAAAAGTAGTACATAAAAATCTAAAGAGCCAAACCCAACCCAATTAGTTTGGGGCATTGGACTCACACTTCATCAATCTTAGTTGTGTCTCTTTATGCAGTTGCACATGGGTACATCCTTGCACCGCAGGTACCAGCCAGTAACAGGATGGTTTAGATAGTTACATTTGTCATGACATTTCATTGCCTGTTAAATTATGGTAAATGATTTATATCTTATGCAAACTTTTTACTGGTCAAAGGCCACGTTAGATTTATTAGAATAATTCATATTAAAAGCAAATAATAAAACCTCCCATCCTCCCATACGAAACTGTATTAATTTTTAGTGCTTTTTAAATTTTAGACCCGGGAATAGATTATTGACTCCACAGCTCGCCCTTATTTATCTCATTTTGCAAAATTAAGGTCCAAACCTCTAAGCTGTCATGTGCCGTATATAAATATCCCCAGCAAATTCCACAGAAATGTAGGAAAAGCAAAGGAGGATGCATTTCAGTGGATACAATTTTCTGTACAAAAACTTCCTTCTTGCTCACCCTGAATTCTGGCATGAAACTCCTATTGACTTTAATGAGAGCAGGATTGTACCCTCCTAAAGCATGGGGATAGTGAATGAAATGTTCTTGCTGATGGAATCAGCAGATTGTTTAATATTCCTTTTGCAGACATGTGTGTATTAAAAATGTCACTGCCCAACATACAACACTGCGTGTTTCGTTGGTCCTGGATTCAGCCCAGTTTCAGCCTACTGTACCTTCTGCACTGTGCAAACTCATTCTGGGGACTTCCATAGCCAAAGATTGAAGCTACAGACATTTTATTTGCTATGTCTGGTGCCTAATTTATTTGGGCTCAATCTTGCAAGGTGATGTTTGTCTTCAGCTACATGCAACTCCTCTTCAATAGGAGCTGAGGGTGCTTAATGCCTTAGAATAAGCACTCAGCCCTTCACTTGCTCCAGCAAAACTCGCATTGGAGTCAGTGGAAGTTTTGCCTGATTAAAGCATGAGTAAGAACCTCAGGATTTGGCCCACTGTTGTTATATATAAAAGGAACATGCATATTTCAGGTGAGGAGGGAGGATTAACAAAAAAGCAGCTGTACTTAGGTTAGAAATTACTTAGAACCTCTGAAGATTCCATCAGAGAAGCACTGGTGAAGAGATAAAAGAAAGAGAGAATAAGTGACAGTCACACTCAAACCGGGTTAAAGCAGCCACAACTCATTTGAAGTAAATGGAGCTAGCAAAGTGCAAAACAACCGTTCCTCCCCCGCCCCCACTCCCCGCTCATAACCAGTGTCTGAATTCTTAATACACTATTTGGTTTATAAACCTTTGCTCTGGCTTGGAATAATTCACTGCCCTAAAAATTCACACAACAGATACCTCCTTCTCCTTCTCCCCCCAAAAAAGGGTATAACTGAAATTCACCAGTGCCAAAGAAATTCAGATTTAAGAGCTTGAAGACTTCTCAGTCTGCCTTGAACTTACTCCATGGAACCAGTACATAAATAGTTTAGCACTTTAAGAACCACATTTTCCATATTGGCTTTTGCAATTGCACATGTAAACAGGCAATTGAGCATACAGATGATAGTCCCTTGCAAGTGACAATTCCCATTTGTGTGTGTGAGTATAAGTTTGCACATATGCAAATTTGAATGCCCTTCTGAAAATTTGACCTATGACATGTAAGACCATGTATCTTTCTCAGATCTCAAAACAGTGATAGGTTTCAGAGTAGCAGCCGTGTTAGTCTGTAGCCGTAAAAAGAAAAGGAGTACTTGTGGCACCTTAGAGACTAACAAATTTATTAGAGCATAAGCTTTCATGAGCTACAGCTCACTTCATCGGATGCATACAGAGGAAAATATAGTGGGGAGATTTTATATACACAGAAAACATGAAAAAATGGGTGTTACCATACAGACTGTAACAAGAGTGACCAGGAAAGCTGAGCTATTACCAGCAGGAGAGCGGGGCAGGGACCTTTTGTAGTGATAATCAAGGCCTGTACCAAACAAGAGATCCACTTCCTGGACACTACGGTGCTAATAAGCGATGGTCACATAAACACCACCCTATACCAGAAACCTACTGACCGCTATTCCTACCTACAGGCCTCCAGCTTTCATCCAGACCACACCACACGATCCATTGTCTACAGCCAAGCTCTATGATACAACCGCATTTGCTCCAACCCCTCAGACAGAGACAAACACCTACAAGATATCTATCAAGCATTCTTACAACTACAATACCCACCTGCTGAAGCGAAGAAACAAATTGACAGAGCCAGAAGAGTACCCAGAAGTCACCTAATACAGGACAGGCCCAACAAAGAAAATAACAGAATGCCACTAGCCATCACCTTCAGCCCCCAACTAAAACCTCTCCAACGCATCATCAAAGATCTACAACCTATCCTGAAGGACGACCCATCACTCTCACAAATCTTGGGAGACACGCCAGTCCTTGCCTACAGACAGCCCCCCAACTTGAAGCAAATACTCACCAGCAACCACACACCACACAACAGAACCACTAACCCAGGAACCTATCCTTGTAACAAAGCCCGTTGCCAACTGTGTCCACATATATATTCAGGAGACACCATCATAGGGCCTAATCACATCAGCCACATGATCAGAGGCTCGTTCACCTGCACATCTATCAATGTGATATATGCCATCATGTGCCAGCAATGCCCCTCTGCCATGTACATTGGCCAAACTGGACAGTCTCTACCTAAAAGAATAAATGGACACAAATCAGATGTCAAGAATTATAACATTCATAAACCAGTAGGAGAACACTTCAATCTCTCTGGTCACTCGATTTCAGATCTAAAGGTCACAATATTACAACAAAAAGACTTCAAAAACAGACTCCAATGAGAGACTGCTGAATTGGAATTAATTTGCAAACTGGATACAATTAACTTAGGCTTGAATAAAGACTGGGAGTGGATGGGTCATTACACAAAGTAAAACTATTTCCCCATGTTTATTCCCCCCCCCTTGCCCCTCGGACGTTCTTGTTAACTGCTGGAAATGGCCCCCCTTGATTATCACTACAAAAGGTTTTCTCCCCCCCACTCTCCTGCTGGTAATAGCTCATCTTAAGTGATCACTCTCCGTACAGTGTGTATGATAACACCCATTTTTTCATGTTCTGTGTGTATATAAATCTCCTCACTGTATTTTCCACTGAATGTATCCGATGAAGTGAGCTGTAGTTCACGAAAGCTTATGCTCAAATAAATTTGTTAGTCTCTAAGGTGCCACAAGTACTCCTTTTCTTTTTGCAACTACAGACTAACACGGCTGCTACTCTGAAACCTGTCATTAGATATCCCAGAGTATTGTGATAATAAAGTTAAAAGTTTCTGTGTCCAGCTAAAATGTTCCCGCTTCCGCAGTTGAGGCAATAACAGATCAAAACTGTTGAAAATATGGAGCTGTCTGCCCACCAACACGCAAGTGCACCACGTGTGTGTGTTAGAGAGGGTTTGAGTCATGCCAGAGTGAGGTGAAGAGTGGGGGTTACAGAGTTGTCTTGTGGTTGGGGTTGCAGCAGTCTTGCCTTATGGGAAGGGGTGCAAGTTTTTGCCTTTCAAAGGTGGTAACCCTAAGCCTAATGTGGCATGTGGCCACATAGCCGGGGTCAAGATTTTGCTCTTATATGAAGGTCAGTTTGTTTTGCATGCATTCTCTTCCCCTCAGTGCATCTTCTCAGTGAAGGCACTCTGTGTAGATTATTGCTATTGTCTGAATTTTCATGTTGCCTTTGGACAGAATCTCTAAAACAGAATATTGAAAAATTAGTTTCTCCTTTTCTTTGCTGCCAAACTGGAATTTGAGTTTCTCTCTTGCCACTGCAAAATTTGACAGCCTAAAGCAAAGAAGGACAATGCCTTTATTGGAATAATCCTTTACTCTTGCCAGAGGAAACCCAGACCCTGGATTCAGATCTAAATGTAAATGTTTAAGCCTGTATATATACCCACCCTGCCCCTGATTTGGGACCTTAAGCATCAGTTAATATTTTTCAAAAGACAAATGTCCAATTTCTCTTAATAAATTGAGGGTGAAATGCCATCCCCACTGAAGAAATGGGAATTTTGCCACTCACTTGAATGGAATCTGGATTTCACACCTGTGTGTGTCCTGGCAGATGAGCCTCACATGCCTTCATCGCTTTTTCTTTGTGACAAGGAATACCTTCCCTATTTAAGAAAATTTTTGTTCTTTCTCTGCCTCTTGTGCCTCTAAGGACATAAGCAAGGACATTGCCATCAGGGAGGGGGGAGGGAGAGGATGAGTTTATTGGATATGAAACATGGAGAATCTATGTGATTTGGATACTTTGTGCCCTTTTTCTAGACAATTCCGTGGATTTTGAAAGCAAATGGTGGCTATAATATAGTGAATTGGGCACTAAATTTCTATTAATTCATAAAAACTAAAATAGAATCCATTAGGAGTAGTTTGGTATTGGTGTGAAAGGAGATGTAAATTATCTACTATCATGCTTGAAATGCAGAACCTAATCATGTTTGGCATCAGGCCAGCTACCATTAAAGTAATTATTTTTAATCATCAGCACTTGGTGACATGAATACTCATATTTGTTGATTTACTGAGAGGAGCACTTTAAGTTGTAAATAAAAAGCAGAGAAAATATACATTTCATTTTAGTGAGAATAATAATAATTATTACAATAAAATACATTTGCTTTTGTGAAACCAGAAAAAAGAACTGAGTCTTGTATCTGTCCTCAGAGCATGTCAAAATAAGCCTGATTCAAAGCCCAGTGAAGTCAATGGAAAGACTCCCCTATGTATGCTAAGTGTCTGGTTTCTTTAACTTGTTTTTATTCAGCTTCCCGGGACTGCTGCCATTGAGTGTCTTCTCTTTTTATTTGGTCTTATTTTAAGTTGTAGTAAAATCTGGTTGAGGGGTATGAGGACAACCTTTATTTCAAAAATAAAGACTATTGTAAAATTTTCAAAAGCACTAAGCTGCATTTTCAGACGTGAGTTCCCATTAACTTTCAATGAGAATTAGGTCCCTAAGTGCCTATATGACTTTTGAAAATGGGACTTAGCCTCTTAAGTGCTTTCGCAATGTTACCTTCCAACATTCTACAATAGTGACCCCAGACACTACAGATTACCATAGTGTGTTAGACCATTATTGCAGGATCTGAAGTATTTCTTTTAATTAGGGAAGTAATGTTACTCTCAATAAAGATTTTAGGAGTTTGATTTAAAGTTTTGTGTTTACCCCGCTCTCTCGCATGCATGCACACCCATACCCACACAAATATGTTTAGTGGTTTGAGAAAATAATATGACTTGGTTTCACCAACATTCTTCTGTAGAAAATGTATTTATGGAAGTAACTTAGTAATACAAGCAGGAAGTTCAACTTCTACATGTAATAGTTTGAGAGGAAAGAGTATTTGCAACACATGTATGTGAAAGCAGATCGTGGATGGTTTTTCAGCAGCAAGTAAAATAGAGGTAAAAATAAAATATTGTTCCCCTAATTATACTAATTAAATAACTTTAGGGCTGTCTTTGAAAACTTTTTACATTTTGATTGATTCCTGAGCATTAACCTTGGTGGTGCAAAAGCTTAGTGGTACATTTCATTGGCAGGGTGGGAGAATGACATCTCTTCAGACTTGCACCATTCTGTTCTCTTCTTGCCTGGCAGAAAGCTAGAGTATTTTATGAAAGGCTAGTTTTAAAAAAAAAAAACAAGCCTATGACTCTTACCCTAATGTAGGCAAATATCAGTCAAGTATATTGTCTTTATGATCATACTCTTATATGATCATTATAAGGATGGATATCAAGTTACTAGTATGGAAGTGACTATGCTCTTCAATTTCTATGTTCACAAAGCCCCATGGAAGCTACAGTAGCAACTTCCTTTGCCATTGAGTATCTCAGAAACATTGGTCTGCCAGACCTGCGTAATTTCCTTTTCCTGTTTGTAACCCCATTACATGGTGTGGCACTGGGTATAACTCAGTATGGTAGGAACTGGATTTACGTGATTTTGTTGTGTCCGCTCTTTTTATTATCTGAACCCTTTGTATTTTAGGCTCAAAATGTTCAGCAACTGAGTAATAACTGAGGCCAAAAGGTTAATACTTTAAATAAAGATATCTGTTATGTTTGGTGGGGAAAATAAAATGCAATTGATGAGTTTTCTGGTTTGACTATGATCTAATAAAAAACATTCCCATTCTTGTTTGTTTGTTCCCTTTTTCTCTGATAAAACTATGGATGGCTCTGTACCATTCACAGACCATGAGTCTGTCATATTTCAGGCAATAATTTCTGTAAGTGAAGATTTTCTTGTTTCTTAGTCATTCTGCAGAATCAGTGAGTCTTTTGAGCCAATCAATTGGCTAATAGTTTGTGCATTCTCATTCATTCAAACCTAAAATCAATTTAGTTGGGTTCTGACCATTAGAACTTGCCAAAAAAATGAAATTTTAATTTAAAAAAAGTTCATGAAATTTTGCTGATTTTTTTTAATTTTTTTTTTTTTTTTGCTGTTTTCCAACCATCTACACTAACTATAACAAACTTCTTGGGCCTGGATCTGCAGAGTTTCCTCATGTAGAGCTCCCATTGAAGTCAGTCAGAGTGTTGCATCAGTAAGGCCTGCAGGTTTTGATATTTCTTTTCTCAGACTATTTCTCTTCCTCTACCTTGAAAATGATATTTTGATTACGTGACCCAATCACAATTAGAGCTTGAATTCAGAAAACTCAGCTCTGAGCCCTTAGCAAATCTTAACCCTTGCTTTTCCATCTTAGGATGGAGGCCCAGTATCCCTCATTAGGGGACAAGAATGCCCCTCTTTTCTGTGGAAAACCAATAGGAGGGAGCTGATAGGGCAAAAATTCTGCAAGGTGACCTCAGAGAGTTATCTAAGAATAATACTCTCAAGGGTATGAAAGGTTTATGTAATGATCTTGGGGTTCATTAAACAACAAATCAAATGAATGAGAAAGGAATGAAACTTTTAATAAAACAAACTGGAGAGCTTCTGTGTTGAGCTGGTGCACACAGCCAGGTGGTGTTTCCAACCCCCACCTCCAGGGCACATCTCCACATTCCTACCTTCATAATACTGTCCCTTATGAGGGAGTGTCTCTAAATTATAATCTTCTACAAACATATCTGTACAGTTTAGGTACTCTACAGAAGGGAGAGAGTGACTGTCAAAGAAGGGACCCTTCAGCTGTGCAGATTCAGGAATCATCTTGCATGGAGAGCTGTCCTGCTTGCCCTGGCAGCGTAGTTCCAAAATGGTGCCCCTTATATTCTTATCTTCTTACTTTTTCCCTCCATCCATCTGTTAGCGTTAAATATGTCAATTCTCCCTTCACAATAACAGCTCTAACCCCATCAAACCAGTCTAAGTAATACAGAATTCAGTTACAGCGTTAACTAGGGTTGGTAGGTGAACGTTCCATTTTCAGAAGGATACTGAGATTTTGAAACTTGGCTTCATTCCAAACTGGAAAAAAACCCCAGACCCTGAAGATTTCAAAAGTCTCCCCCAAAGCACATTCGGGGGGGGGGGGAATTGAAAGATTTTGTCTGGATTTTGGCTTTTTAGTTTATATTATCTAGTACAGAATAAAAACATTCTAAACAAAAAAAGCCATTTCAAAGTGAAATATAAGACATTTCATTAAAAAAAAAAAACCATCAGAAAGGGACATTTCAGTATTGTTGGAAGTTTTTTTTTTCTCCATAATGAAATTTTGTCAAAATCAGTAAGATTTCACAAAATGTTTCCATTTGGATGAAAATGCATTCTCCAATGGGAAACAGTTCTGTCAAAGTTTTTCTGGCCAGTCTAACACTTACAAATATTCAGCTTTACTAAGTCGTTTTGCTATAAGTCTCTGCTTCTTCAATTTTCTCAGGCATTCTGCAGTCTCTGACATAACAGGGAAAGCAGCATTTTTGTCACCTAGCCTTTCCTGTTGTCAGTTTCCCAGGTTGTTAACTAAGGTACTATGTAAATTGCATTTGGGAATTTACACTCATACCTCAGATGCTCAATAAAAGGGATCCCATCTGTCCCTCTGTGAAATGAACACTCTGCTTCTGCATTTTGTGCTAACCCCACCCTCTCCCCCATATCAGTTTGCAGCTACTATCTCTTAGACTTTTGAAGTCTGAATGCTAAACCAAATAAGTGTCAATGGTATGGAAGACCTGTAGGAAGAAGATTGCATTGCAGCTGTGTAGGTTACCTTACACGTTAGCTAGATGGTGCTAAAGAACACTCATAGGTGTTGCTATGATAATGTGACAGAATTTCAATCCTCCTGTTGGTTAGAAGGCTTTGGAATTAAAGCAGACTATTCATCTATATGGTGGTGGTATCATTGCATTGTCCTAATTGCAGTATATGCTGCAATAGATGTGTACATGGAACTAAAAAGGAGACTCAAGCCTAATCCAAAGTGCTTTGTAACGAATGGCAAGACTCCCAATGACTTTAGTAAGCTATTGATCAGACCCTGGGGCCTTATATGTAACTGACTTTGATGTAAAACTAGCATTGGGTTTCTTTTTTAAGAGATTTATTTTCTACAGCCTAGAATCCTGGACCCTCAGCTAGTTTTGCTTGTAGAGAACTTCCTTTTCTGTATGTATTTCACACCTGCTCGTGCAGTTGTGGATTTCAAATGAACAGTGGGGCAGGTCATGTCCCATTTTCACAGTGTCTTCTTGAAAGGGTGAAAGCAACTTTCTGCATTTGCAACTGTATTATTTATCATTGTTTTCAGAATTTTCAGAAGAGAATAGTTTTTAAAAAAACAGATTGCAGTGACTGCATTTGGAGACTAGATTTCCTTGCTTGGTAACAGCTGCTGTTTCAGATTAGTGGAGTCCTGGCTCTGATAAACACTAACAAAGTGTAACGAATGATCAAAGCTGCATTTATAACCCAACGAGCTTCAAATGATTGATCTGGATGACATAATAATGATAACATAGTGAGGTGAGGCATGTGCTGCTGCCCCTCCAGGTAAGTACTAGGAAAAGGGGGCCGGTATTAAAATGACTCTCCTTCTTAGGTCAGCAGGTTACTACTCCCCTTCTGATATAAGCAGGGGAAATAGGCAGGACTCACAGTTTCCATGAGAAGAGCCCTGCAGCTGCTTTGGACTACTGACCATATTCCTTTGATACTAATTCATTGTTTCTCTAAAGATTATGAACATTAGCCTTGTGTATTATATGTGCCAGCCATTGCTGACTCATTTGTTCTATTCAGGGTACTGTTGGCCCATTGCATTAAACTGCCTGCTTGCAGTATAAAGGTTAAGGAAGACGACAATGCTTTATGCTAGTCCTGGGTATCTTGCATCAGAATTTAGATGCTCCTGTTGGTGAGTGGTTAGAGAGTGGTTAGAGAGGTGAGTGGTCTGTTGCAGTTCACCAGCTGATCATTTGAAAAATACCTGCTTCTTGAGCATAATGAGATTTGTTAACTGCTGGTTCTTAGCTATTGAGCACAGAATGTGGCAAGTTAATTTTAATATATTTTTCTTGACACTGAAAAAACAACAGAAAATTCTGAGAAAAAGAAAAGGATTGCACTAAAAAAGTTACATCATATGCTAGATACACTGTGGTGTCTCTGCATTTCTGATCATTTTGGTAGAAGTTATAGGGTGAAATCCTGGCACCATTGATATTGATGGGAGTTGTGACTGCAAATGGGGCCAAGATTTCACCTTATGACTTTTCACCTATGGACTTTCAATTAGGCCTTTTGATTTTGTTTTGTTTTTTTTTTAATTGCAAGATTTGCAGAGCAAGACTGAACAATGTTTAAAAACCACGCAGTATTTTGTCCAAAAACTATATTTCTCCCACGTCTTCTCCAAATAAATCAACAAACCACTTATGTGTAAAAAAAAAAAAAAGTTTTGACACAGAGGCTTAATACCTGAAAATATGAATAGTGAAGTATGAGTGCAGATTCTTAAAAGCCTACTCATTCTTCATTGTCAGACTATTTTTTCAAGACCCAGGAGGCCCTGCATTATTGTACTGGCTTCTGAGCTCTGTAAGTGGCTCTCAACTGCAGTCACGTCTGAACCACATTCCCAGCAGTGAATGAATACAGGGGTTTCTGTGCCATGTATGTTTAAAGCAGGAGGTGGACTTTGCCACCCTTCCTAGTAAAAGTTACCTACCACCACCCACAAGATGGACTGAGGAGGTGGTAGCCTGTGCCCTAATTTCCCACTGGAATCTGGCTGCATTAAATCCCATTATAGCAACCTCTCTTTATAACATTCTAGACATATGGTTCCCAGAGAAGTGGTGCAAAGTAGGTGGCATGTCTCCTTACTTCTGCAGAAATAGTGTTCAGTTTGTGTCACTGATGGTTAGTTACACAAATTTTAGAAACAAATATCATGCCTTTGTCAGAGTACTTTATTATCCTTTGTCCACTGAACTTCCTGGTTAGATGTCTACGACATTCACATTCTTCAGTAAACCTAAATAAACACAACTTTCTGTAAAGTAAACAAAATCCTCCATGTATTTCTACTGTGCTGGCTGTCCCATCTCACAACAAAAGTTCCTGGATCTCCAGAGCCCAATTGAGTATCTGTGCCTCAACAAATGTTCCATTAATGCAGCTGTCAATTAAAATGTCCCCACAGCATAGGAAAACGCCCTTGTTATGTGGGCCAGATCCTCATCTGGTGGAAATCAGTTTAGCTCTTTTGCCGTCAATGGAATCTTGCACTGCTCTAATGCTCACCTTTCCTTGCTTTTCTCTTTCTTCTCCCTGCATACATTGCAGTCAAGGCAAATTCCTTCTCTCACACCCTTTTTAAAAAGGCACAGACATTTTAAGCACTCTGGGTCAGATTCTCAGCTGGTGTAAATCAGCATTGATTTCAATGAAGCTGGGCCAATTTACATCAGCTGAGGTTCTGACCCACTGATACTCCGAAAGCACCTACAGCATTATATGATGACAGACATGGGTTCACTCATTCCTGCGACTAGTCCTCATTGCTGCTCTGTCTGTTTGACCAAACTAAGCAAATCATTAGCAATGACAAGCATGACTGAAAAATATGGATAGGCATTAGTGCTTTTCTAAACTCGTCTGTGGTCTTTCCCCAAACAGTGTCACCTATATGACAATCTATCCCAGATTTAGTTCTCTGAGCGTTGAGTTCAATTGCCTTTCATACTTACAACATTTAAATAGTTAACAGTCAGCAAAGTTCTTCAGGGAAAAAAATTACATATGCATCTGCTGAAGTTGTCAGGCAACAATGGAAAAAATATGTCTAATTGATTCCAGACAATTCATGCTGGATAGAACTGTGTGAGAGTAAGGTTAGTTTGCATTCACATGGAGGTACTGCTCTGAGTTTGTCATCTGTGGAGGAGTTCTTCATTGTGACCATCTCTTCCTGATGAAAAAGAACATCCATTGCCCAGTACATTCTGGAGGCATGCAGTTCTTCCCATGCTTCATAATATCAGTTCACAAATAAGAAGTGGTTTGTGAGAGGATGGATGGCCTTATGGATAAAGCCCAGGCCCAAGAGTAAAACTCAGATAGCATTTACTTTCCTCATTGAAGTGTTGGGGGGCTTAGTTCATTCATTAATCAGCTTGGCTACTATAGTAATGAGTGCCATAGATATGTTTATAAATAGACATATTTCTTTAACTCTGAATATCTCTCCAGGTTAGAAATATAACCCTTGCAATAATCTTCTCATTTACCAATTTTCTGTCCCCAACTAGCATCATGTAATAATTCCTGGAGTCTGTGGGTAAGCACTTTACCACTGAAAACTGGGGGAAATCGGCTGAGATAGTGACAACAACAAAGGGAGATGGGAACAGCCAGGCATAGCACTATGAAAACTTCAGAAAAGTTAGCAACAAGTGCCAGAACTAGAGAAGGAGTTAGAAGGTCAGCCCTTCTGCTATAACAGGGAGAGACGCTCCTTCTTGAACTACTGGGCCTTAGCTCAGGCAAGCCCCAGCATAACTCCATCCTTGATTATGACAGAGCAACATAAAAGGTTATTTTCAAAAGGGCCAAATTTCAAAACTAATTTAAGTCAGATCAAATCAAAGGCTAAATCAAATTATTTAGCCACAATTAAAGTAAATGGGCCAAATTCACTGCTGTTGTGTATCCCATGAGTTCCCACAGGGTTTATTAGACCTGCAAAGGGTGTAAGACAATGCTGAGTTTTGTCTCAATTTTAGTCTGAGACTAAAGCAAGAGAATGAATATGACTTCAGTCTGGTTTTGGAGTCCATGTATCATAGAATCATAGGACGGGAAGGGACCTGGAAAGATCATCTAGTCCAGTCCCCTGCACTCATCAATGCTGCATGAAACAGTATTATTGATGTTGCATTATTTCTAGAAGCCATTCTACATAACATTACATTACTAGCTTATGATGATGATACTTTTCTCTAAACTAGTCCAATGACCAATTAATTCAGATCAATACTATCCTACACTAAATGTTTTACTCCATCTTTTAGATATTAAAAAAAACCTTCACACTATGGAGTTGAAACCACTTAATTGTTTTATAAGGGAATAAGCAAGCAGTGCAAGTAAAGTTAGTAAGAACTATATCTCTATATAAAATGCTTGTATATTAACTAAATGGAGCTTATAGCCGTAGAATTATTAATATATGTGCACTCTATTACATAAAGGTTTTAACAAGCTTACAGATGAACAGATTCATCATTTCTTTCAATTGGAAAGAAACTAGAGACCTAATAAGGGGAATCAAGGAGAGTGGGAGGCTAACCTAAAGGGGAAAGACTTGGGTGGCCTAGTGCTCTCTGCCCATCAAAGGGAATGAACACCCTGGATGGGCTCAACCTCATGTCTTGACATATTGGAAGAAGTCTCCTTCAGAAGTATTTTTGCATTGTCCACACAAAGCACTCAGGCATGGACCTCAGAAGGATACAGAGGATAGCACCTGGGTCAAGCAAAGAACTGGTCTTTCTGATGAGGTTGTTAAAAGCTTAGGCCCAGATCCACACATGGATTTAGGCACCTAAACACCAGGTTTAGGCACCATGGTGATCTATAAAGCCACCACTCAGCTGCTGCCGAACTCTGTAGGCATCTAAACTCACTTGGTGCCGAAATCTCTACTGTAAAATTTCCCAAGCCCCCCAGGTTTCTGTCTCTGAGCATGTGCAGTGGAATCCACAAAGCAAGAGTTAGGCTTCCCAATGCCTGAAGTTCCTCTGTGGATCTGTGTCTTAGCCCAATCAGAGGTGACTCTAGAAGGAGCCAAAATATGTGTAACTTACATCTTCATTTTGCCCTGCCAATGTGTATGTCTGACCCCCCCTCCCACCCACACCCTTATTTACTTATTATTGACCTCCTTAAATTTGAGTGAAAGGTTCTGTAGAAATGCAAAATGTTATGATTATTATATTCATGCTTGAACATCTATTAGACCTTTTTTTTACGTTGCTTGTTCAAGGGACTAACCTTTTAAAGTTATTCTCTATTTTTGCCAGTAGGTATGGATATAGATCATGCACTGGTAAAAATCAGCTTTGACCAACATTATATGAAAAACAGTTTAGTGGTGACAAATTTGCAGTACACCTGGAGCTGAGCCACATGTGTCTAGTTCTGAAGGATTGAGTTTACTTAGTTCCAGCAGATGAGGTTGGGGGCAGGCTGTAACACAGTGCAAACATTGGCAATGTGTAGAAACTGACATCTTCCTCCCTTCCAGTTAATCACTCTAGGAGGGGATAAAGCCTCTGACATTGTTTCTGAAATTGTTATCAGTCACTGTTTCCAGAAGAAAGCATTCTAGCTCCCCTAATGAGAGGCATTCCTGCTTTTTAAAAACCAATTTTATCTCCCATTAATTTTGTAGGTTCTCTTTTCATCCATTGAAATGAAGTTTGACCTCAATGTTCCACTGACAAAAATGTCATGGGGCTTTATAGGCTTTCCAGTTACAAATGGTACATTTCTAGCACATGTCATAAGCAAATGAGTAGTACATTTTGGTTTATGATCTGATAAAAGTAAACCTGAGGGAGCTATTCCTAAAAGTGCCACACAAGGTCAAGAATGAGATCACATTTGAGAATGCAGCAGTGGTATCAAATACCTTTTGCAAAATGATGACATAAAGGGCTTTAGAATGCTGAGGAGAATTTGAGCTTTCTGACTGGCTCTTGGTAATGTCAACCCTGTGCCTATAATGCCCCATAAATGAGTCTCACTTGCCTTTATTTTAGGAATAAATTCCATTTAATAATAGCAAAAAGCACTCCAAGTGGTGCACTTCAGGGTGATTATTGAACATTTCAAATAGTCCAAGTGCCGTGGGTTCAGGAGCAGAATTGGGAATTTTTTATCCGTCATGTCCTGTGCTCTTGACACCCTTCTTTAGTGGTACATGCCATAAAAATAACCTCATCTTGGATTTAGATTCTTTACTCTCCCTTCTTGGAGCTTCCAGAAATTTCTCTCCAGCATATCCTTTGATGTTGCTGTGGGTAAAGAAATATTATTTCAACAACTGACTGATTCTGACTCCCAAAGGATGTAGCACCCTTTTTCTTGAGTATGTCTGATTTCTTTCCTGGTATCTCCTGGCATTATATATAACAAGGTATTCTTTAAGTACATAAAGTAAGTAAAATCCATTTATTCAATACATTTATTCCATACACTCCTTTCTGTCATCCCGTATTGTGAATAATTCTGATGAGACATACAGTTTAGCACAATAAACTCTCCATCAGTGTTTGATATCATCACCTTCAGTGCGGATTCTGCCCTCATGTTCTTTCATTATGTTTGATCACAAGGGAAACTCTTTGGTATGAGGTCTGACCACTGTGAACATACCTTTTGTATTATTACTCTCTTTGCGATTCTCATTTTGCCTTTATGTATTCACTCTTGTCTCATTTAGTCTGCTTTTGCATCTGTCAGTCAGTTCTTGGAACTCTTTCCTATGTTCTTCAGTCTTCAAGACATTCTCTGTTATTCTGTGTCATTCTTCTGCCAGCTCAAACACCTTTTCAGTTAACCATGGTGCAGTCCAATCCTGACATTTTGGAATATGCGATTTGGCGGCTTTGAGTATGATAGTTTTTATTTTATTCCAGAGTTCATTTGGGTTGTTCTTCTCTTTCTCCTGTGACAATTCCTCAAGCCCATTCTGGAAAGAAGTCATAAAGTTTTTGTTGATTTTGGACAAGTCCAGAGGCAGTGGACCTGCCAAACAACTTCTCTATTCAGGTTTTAATTCTGTATTTGAGGCTAACAGTTGATGGTCTGACCCTCAGTCTGTACTCAAGAAAGTATTTGTCCATTGGACGCTTGATCTCCAGTGTTGTTGTATCATTACACAGTTGATTTGGTTCTTTGTCATGCCATCAGATGACCTCCAGGTGTGTAAATGTCTAGTATGTTGGGGGAAGAGGATGTTTATAGTGACCGGATGATAAGAGCAGCAGAATTCAGCTAAATGGCTTCCTCTCTCATTTTGTAAACCCAGACCATTGTTTCCCATTACTTCTTTAAGGGAGCTTACATGTCCAGCTTTCACATTCAGATCCCAATTGCAAGGGTGATATCTTTGCTTGGAGTTTTAATGAGTGTCTTGTCAAGCCGATTGTACAACTCATCAATTGCAGCGGTATCAGCTGCTGTTGTAAGAGCACAAACCTGTATGATCAACAGATTGACTGGCTTTGCTTAAAGGCGAATTGTAATGATTCTATCACTGGGACGAGTGCCAAACAAATTTAATTTGAGGAGCCCCATCAGGGGTATTCTGTGGCTTGGGCTATTTGCAGTATTGCCTCTGACCAGCGTATAATCAGGAAAATGGGATAGAGATGTCTGAAAAGAAGTGTCCTTGATTTGAAGTCAGTGTTCTGGATAGTGGAATGTGCAAACAACATATTCATTACACTAACATGAGATGGTTACTTTAACGGGTGAATGCTCAGAAACGCATGTGAGAAAGAAAAATTTCCCAATTGCCCTTCTTTATGGATATTTTCATCATCATTCTAGTTAGATGTTGGGTTTGCAGAAAAAGTTTGTCCTTTGAATAAACGTACCAACACACTCTTGAAATAAACTGCTAATTTTCAGAAGAGTTCATTAGAAAGAACTGCAGTGTAATTGGGGCTAGATTCGCAAAGGGACTTAGTCAGTGGAACACCTAACTTTTAGGTGCCCTTCTGCCCAATGGAATCCTCACCCCTGAGTTAGGCATCCTACACAATGGATATGGAAAGCTAGGCAACTAAGGGCTTGTCTCCACTTACTGGGGGATCGACGCACGGTGATAGATCCACCGGGAGTTGATTTAGCAAGTCTACCTGCTAAATCGACTACCGATTGCTCTCTCATCAACTCCAGTACTGCACTGGAACAAGAAGCATAAGGTAAGTGGACAGAAAAGTTTCTCCCATCGACCCAAAACAGTGTAGACCCCGCAAAAAGTCGACCTAAGGTACGTTGACTCCAGCTATGTGAATAACATAGCTGGAGTTGCGTAACTAAAGTTGACTTAGCTCCGTAGTTGTAGACCTGTCCTAAGAGTGGAATTCACAGAAGCTAGCAAGTTGAGTGGGGAGCCACCTATGATAGCCAATAGGAAATGCTGGGGGGGGGGGCTGCACCACTTTGCAAAAGGGAGTTAGATGTCTTACTTTGCGCTGGAGGGAGGCAAGTATCTCCAGTTGGTATTCTCAGCTGTGAACCCTCTCCTGGAGTTAGGCACCAAAGCCAGATCAGCCCTTTCATGAAAAATAAGAGAGACCCCACCCTATGATAGCCAGCAGCCCAGTGGGTAAGGCATTGCCCTGGGATGTGGCAAGCCAGTTTTCAAATCTCTGCTCTGTCTGATTTGGATCAAGAACTTGAACCCACATCTCCTATATCCCAGGTAGTGCCCTTACCACCAGCCTACTGGGTATTCTAACATGGGGCGCTCTCAGTCTTGCCTGTTGAAGCTGTTCCACTTTGTATAAATACTTGCTTGTTAGTTGGAGCTTGGACCGGAACCCAGTTCTCCCACATCCCCGGTGATTGCCCTAACCACTGGACTGTTGGGTATAATGGAAACCACCACCAATTTGCTCACTTACAACTGCCTTTTGTGTGGTTTAGGTGTGCTCTGAGCATGCTTACTGGGTTGGGCCCCGTAGGCGAGATAAGCAGGGAAACGCCTAGTTTGTGAATACTGCTGGAACTTAGATGGGAGGTGCTCAGCATTGTCAGGACAGGGGCAGCTTTTTGCATGCCCAGCGACAGAAATTTAGGCGCTTGGGGAATTTAGGCATCCAAAGGTTAAGGCTGCAGCTGAGTGAGGGTGCTGAGCATCTCAGTAGTGTCTAAAGGTTCAACTTGGGGACCTAACGTGGCAGTTAGACACCTTAGTCCCTTTGTGGCTCCAGCCCTTAATGTGTGGGCTTTGATCTAAGACAGGACTGAAAGTGAGACAAAGGTGAGACGACGTGATTCTGAGTAAATCGAGAGGGATCTAAGTGAGGCACCAAGGACAACGTAATTTATACAGACTTGGGCTGTGATTGTGCAATGAGTTCTGCATGGATGGACCCACTGATGTCAAGGAGTCTCCTTGCCTGTGGAGCCCTCGTTCCACACAGAAACCCATTAATTTGCTGGGGCCCAGTGAAGGTTCAGGGGTTTGCCAATGTGAAGCCCATTGCAGCATCAGGGCTTTTGGATTCCCCCTAGACTAGTACCCAGTTACTAACATATAACTTGTAGCACTCTCCGTACACCTTACCTTGGAATTGGTCACTGATCTTAAGGGAGTCTGAGGTGATGAAATTCACATACTGAAGGGCCAGAGGAGAAGAGTAAGAAAAGCAACTGGCAAGATGGTATAAAAAGGGTGTAAATTAAAGTAGCCCTCATTCTAATTTAATGTGCACATCCTTACACATTCCTTCTGCTCCTCAGTATGGAAGTTACACCCGTTCAGACTCTTTCTCCACCTCCCATAATACATCTGAATTTGACCTAGTGCCCACATGCATTTGCTGATATAGTATCGAGAGAACTGCCTCCTAGCAATTCTGCTACTTGTTTTAATTTAGTGAGGGGTGAACATTAACAGATGGTGTCATTACCAAAAGCTGTTCAAGTGTTAAAACAACATAAATCCCACAAATATCGAAAAACAAATACAAACTGTGGTAATTTTTGCAATATCTGCTGAATAATAAAAATACTTTGCATTTATATAGCACTTTTAATCCAAGGATCTCAGAGTATTTTAAGATCATAACTAAAGCTCACCACATTGCTGTGAGGTAGTTAATTATTTTGATACTGGCTTAACAGAAATACAAACTGTTGCACAGTGAGAATAAGGCCTACATTAAAGGAGACAGGATGGGCCTAGTGATTAGAGCACTAGACCGGGACTCAGAAGACCTGGCTTCTATTTCTGTCTCTGCCACCGGTCTGCTGAGTGACCTTGGGCAAATTACTTCACATCCCTGTGTCTCAGTTTCCCCATCATTACAATAGGGATAATGATACTGACCTCCTTTGTAAAGTGCTTTGAGATCTCTGGATAAAAAGTATTATTGTTTTTATAAAGAAAGAAACCTAATCAAACTCCTGTTTCTCAGGCTGCGTCTACACTGCATAGTTAACCCAGGTGATCGGAACCGGCGTTAGTTTAGCCAGGGTGTGAACTTCCCCACAGCAAAGCCTACCTGAGTCACTATGTTTGAGGCCCATACATTGTGGAATGACCTTAAACTCCCCAATGCATTTTTTTTTTCTATTTACTCCATACAGGTCAGATGAAAAGAAAATGAAAACTCTCCTTGAGGCTTTTTAGTCTTCAAAACATTTGAGGTTTTATAAATGTGGGATTAAAGCTGTACTTGGTATAAATCATTGAAAACTGGCAAACCAGTTCATAAGCCAGCAAAACACAACCACAAGTTTGGCAGTAAATTAATGTTGCCAGATGCCTTTATTGTTCCTTTAGCTTTCTACGAATTTGAGGCACGCCGCTCTTTTTTGTTGTTGGAAATACTTTCTGAATAGAACACAATGTTTTGGGTTGTCTAGCCAAAGTTTAGCTATCCTTTTGCATTTTTGCCAAACTTCCTGTTTTCAGTAAAAAATTATCATCTTGCTGGTTCCTTAGACCTGAAAGGATTTGCAGGCGCAAATAAACTACTTGGTTTTTTCAGGACTTTTCAAAGAGTAAACTCACTTGCTTTCCTCTTAATTATACTATCTATAGTAGCACAGAAAAAATATTTAACTTTGGGAACACTAGCAAGGTGTAGAAAATGTTTTAATTATTCAGAACTTCTACAGTCTGAACTTTATGGAATATAATTATTTTTATATGCTGGGGAAATAATTTTATTCTGGTGGTTTGGCAGTACCACCCTCTGCCACATATATATATTTTAAGCAAGTTTGAGAGAGCTAGAGTTATACTAAAGGTTTGATTAATCAAGAGCACATAAAGGGAGCTATTCAACTGAGTACTTTGGAACATTTTGTTTCTGATTGCCTGGCATTGTTTTCCTTTTGACACATAAAGATTATCACAAAATAAACTGAAAACTCATAACAAGTATAAGAAAGCTTTTCATTTAACAGCCGCAGGTTAATCTCAAATCAGATTTATAACTAAGAAATAGGTTGTGAAGAGACGTCAGTTGTCTGCCAAAAGCAAGATTTTAGCAATTGTTGGTATAAACCAAAACCCAGATACAAAAGGGATTCCGTTCTCTCAGTTCCACTGTAGAAGAATCCTCCTGTAAAACTGGAACATGTGTAAGTTATAAAAAAAAAAAACCCTGTCATTCATATCCAAAGCTATGTAATGTTATGGAGCTTAACAAAAGAACATTTGTAACAGTGACTTCAGCAGAGTACATTTTCAGTCTAGGAGGTAGTGGCTAAGCTTGGGATCATGGTCATAGATAGCTATTTCTCCTTGTGCTTTCAAAAATTATGCACATTACCTGTAACTGTTAAGTATTGTTCCATACTTCAGAAGACTTGGAAATTCTTTGAAGGTGACTTAACACCCATAAAATGACAGGTTCTGAAAAAATAAAAGAAAACGAGCAAAAAAGAAAAAGTTAAAAGGTTATATTTAATATTCATGTTGAAAAGACAATTTAAACCTTCAGAGTGTATGTGCATCAACATCGCTGAGGTGGCATTCATCGTACCAATGATAGGAGGACCAATATACAGTAAAACAGAATCTTGTGGAGAGCTTTAGACATTCATTTCGGAGACAAAGAAAATACATTTCAGACACAAGACAGTTATTTACAACTACATATTAAGAAATAGTGGCTTAATGACAATCTCTGTGTTTGCAGAAGATTGGTAAATTTTTCTTAAGGGAGGATGTGCTTTTATTTTTTTAGCCTTTTTAGGACTTAGCATCTTTAGAAAGATACTTATAACATTAAACAGAAGGAATCCACAGGGCTTTAGAAGGAGATCTAAAAAATGTGATTTCATAATGAAATAACCAAAGTCTGAATACTGACACTAAACATGCTGCTGTTTTGAACAGGATACTGTTATTAATGTTGCTTATATTAAGGGTCTATCAATTAACAGCTGTAGTGAGTTCTAAATGTGTCAGAAAGATAAATGGTAATTGCAATTTTCCAGTGAGAAAAATGTTTCTCTTGTCAGTTTTAGCTTCTTACTACTCAAAAACGCAAACCAGGAGTCTTGTCAAGAGCTCCGCATTTGTGCTTTTCAAAATACAAGTATTTAAAGGGATATTGGAAATAAATGTTGATGCCACTGGTTTCAGACAAGGGGACTATATTTAATATCTTTGGCTCTCAGTTTAATTTGCTAAATCATGCTGGTTTTGAAATGTAATGCAAAATTATTGTTCTCTAGGGGAAATAATTACCATTCCTTTTACTGCCCTCTTTTTCTTTTCTTTTTTTTTCTTTTTGTTGTTGCCTGCATAGGAATTCACGTAGAGAAGCTTAACACAACTCTCTCTTCCATTGAGACAGTATCTTAAAAAGAAAGGGCTCTCCATGTTGGAGTTAAAAGTAGAATAATCTGAAAAGTTTTGCCTGTAAAATGAGACTGATGAATCTGGGCTTCTTGTTGTTTTCTCAGCATAGCACCCAATCCTGCAAAGTACTGAGCAAACTTTGGCTCCCACTGATTTCAGCTGAGGGCATTCAGCACCGCTCAGGAAGCCTTTAGTACCTGGCAGGATTGGGCCCAAGGTGAAAGATTTCATTTTTGGATGGCATAGCCAAAAATGTCTCTTCAGAGAAAGAACCTAATTATTGTGTGCCTTGCAAGGGCCTGTGGCAGGGTTGAGGGAGAAGTGGGGAAGCTTTACTGTACACAGAGAGGGGGGTGCAGAAAAGGTAACATCGCCTGTGACTGTATTTCCTCTTTAGGGGAGTTCTTGCTGGGTGTTGGAAGCAGATGGCGTGCATCCCAATCCCAGCTCTTCTCCCTCCCTACGTCCTGTGTACACATAGAGGGTCTGGATCTGAACTTTCCCAGAGCTCTATAGGAGTTCCTGTTTCATTTCAGATCCATATCATAGAGCTTGGCCTGAACCATGGCATTTAGATCTGGAACCAGACTTCCCCAAAGCTTGAGCCAAGTGTTTGGATCTAGTGTGTAAATCCAAGGCTGTCTCTGCTAGTCACGTGCACATATTTTCCTCCAGCTAGTACTTAAGGACAGAAAGCTGCTAACTTGACCTTGCTGCCATATGCAAAGCTTTCTGCCAGGCACAATAAGTAATCATTTGTCTAATTTCCCTTCTGTTGATGTACTTTGCTGAATAATGTAATTCTGTTTGAGATTCTCCTGTACTGAACAACACAATATAGTGGTGGCTGAATCACAGACTACCTGGAATGGTTCAGAATGTCAATTCAGAAGTGAAAATCCAATTTGGGGTATTTCCTGCATCTCCTTGGGGCACAATCAGCTGAGTGAATGGGATCCCATCAGGCTTTAACAATCGAGTGCAGAACAAATCTAGCTACACTTCATCTTCTAATACAGAGAAAAATGGGAGACAAAAGGGTGGTCCTGGTACAGCAGTTCTCTGGTTCATTGTCAGCGGCAACTGCCAGAGGAGCTAAGTTCTGTGAAACCAACTAACAAGTGAAGCTGACAGAAGTTGGTACTTCCAGTGGTAATGAGAAATTGATGAGATGTGCAGACTGTGATGTGGGACATAGCAGAACCCTTGGACAGGTGCAGGCAGACCTGGGGGGCCCCTAGAGAAGACGAGGACTGGGATGAAACCTCTGATATCTCTAGTTGGTTGGCTCGAAATTAGAGTTATTTTCTCACTGGAATATTTCTCTCTCTCTCTCTCACTCTCACACACAGACACACACACACTCGTTCCTACAAACAAGAAGTTTATTTATCTTGAGAGTGTATTTTTTAAGCACTTGACTAATCTTCCTGGTGAATCTAAATGAATCCCTGTAAAAGTTCCTACATCTGTTTTCTTCCTTAAATCCTTCAGAGAGTCTGTCTTTCTTTGCTTATATCCTCAATGGACAAAAAAAAAAGTACTATATTTTATTTACTTCTGTATTCAATGTTTCTGGCACCCATCCAGGGCTCCCAATTTTTGAAACAAGCCATTATCAAATGCTGAATGTATCAGTCCCACATTTCTAGCGACTAATTTCTAATTAAAAGTCTCTCCCACAAAAAAACTAAGCACCCCACCCAGCCATATGAACCCTTGGAGTCAACGAGAGTCTTTCCATTGACTTTCATGGGTTTTGAATTAGGCTGTAAATGCCCGAGAGCAAAGATGGGCTTTGGAGTGTACCTTGTAGATTAAAAATCCAGACCATGAGGGCCTAAGGATGGAGAAGTCTTTGCAAAGAGCATCTCCCTTTCTTTGTACTGAGCAGAATTATAAGTGGGCCAGCAGCACCACCAATTACTAAGGTTCCCCACCACTTCCTATTTTAAGAATCTGTTTTCAGTTATTAATAACTTTCCCAAACTTGATCAGTTTGGATAGAAATTTTTCATGCTGGGTGGCTGCACTGGGATTCATTTTACTGGAGAATTTCAGTCAACATTGTTCAGCCATTTCAGAGAAGGAGGCCAGGGAAAAAATTGTTTTTCTTTGAAAATCTCTAGCAACCCATGCTTTGGAGCAGAGACATGAAATTTGGTGTATGTATGTATGGGGGGTGCCATTTGTGTCAGAGATGTGCCTGAAGCTTGGGGGGTGGGGTGGGAGGAGATGGCCAGCAGAGTCTTTGCCAACTAGAAAACACTCTCCTTCAGAGACTGGAATGGAAACCAAGATCCCTGAGCTTCACCATTCCTCTGCTGTCTGCAAATATCTGTGAAACCCACTCATAAAATGTCCCACTAGTGCTGGACCACATAAAGGATACAACCTACTACTGCTATCACTTACTACACACACACACACACACACACACACACACGTTAAAAGACCACTACTAAGGTTGCAAAGTCAAGCACTCAAAAATTAAGAAATGTCAGAAGTAAGGTTACCAGGATGGACCTATTCAGGGCTGTGTAGAGAATGAGGCTGTTGTCTATAAGACTTGGCTTCATTTGTTGCAGAAGTTGGAAGGTGTTTTGTGAATGGGGCAGGGGATGGCAGGAAGACGAAGGATGGTCTCATGTTTAAGGCAGTTGAATGGTGTCCTGGAAAATTGGATTCTATCCCTGACTGTGCCACAGAGTTTCTATGTGATGCCTGGCAAGTCACTTGAGCCCAGCTTTTCACATGTGGTCACTAATTGTGTGTTCCTCACATTCTGGGTACCCAACTTGAGACTGTGGGATCTGCTTTGCTGAGTGCTCACCTCTGCAGCTGAAGTCATCAGGAGCTGTGTTTTGAATACAGAAAGTGCTTTAGAATGCTGAGTATTCCGAACAATCAAATCCTACATGTCTCAAATTGGGCACCCCAAATTAGTGGATTCTTTTGACCTTAATCTCTCTGTGCCTCTTGTGTAAAATGGTGATAAGAGCATCCCCTCATGCCATAGGGATGTTGTGAAAATAAATGAATTCATGTTTGCGATGAACCCCAGAGAAAACCGCACAAGGAAATGAATAATTCTGCCATCAGAGCGGAGTTTGAACAGTGGCAGTAAATAAGACAAGGACACACGTTGAACAAGAAGGAGAAAACAAAATATTCAATAGTTTCATATTAAATAAGCACTGTCCACCTTGTGCACTAAATGAGGCAGAGACGCTGTGGAAAAAATAGTATATGGTCATATAATTAATGACGGTATTGTAATGCATACACGCAAGGGGGCTGCATTAAGGTTGCACAGACAAACCAAATTCTGGCCTATCCTGACTTCTGAGTGCTTAACTTTGCAACCTTAATGTTCTTTTAATGTTGTGTGTGTGCGCGTGTGTCCATGCGTGTGTGTGTGTGTGTGTAATACGACTTTAGATGCAAAAAACGATGCTAATTTGATGTTAAGGCTGTCCAGTTAAAATACAAATAAAATTCACAAAAAGCAAAAATGAGGGGTCCCTCAGCAACTTTGACTCAGCCACTTTATATCGTATTACTGTTTTCCTATATTTCCTATTAAATCTGTATATCATAGGGACACATGTTAAAAATCATGGGCCAGATCCTCAGATGGCAAAAATGGGTGTAGCTCCATCTGTGGACCTGCACTAATTAACACAAGCTGAGGATCTGGCCCCATACAGATATTTTTTCCTAACTGTGTTGTTTTCTTACTTGACCCATGGACTGAGCCAAGATCTGGCCCAGGATCCTCAAATCAGTGAAGTCAGTGGGGTTGCATGTTAGTAACTGAGCATACAATCTTTCTCTGCCTCTCAGAAATACCTTCACAGTATTATGTTATGCTTTGTAAAATACATTACTTAAAAGAGTAAAATATTTGACAGTTATGTAAATGTATTCAACATATTGCAGCATTAGCAATGGTCAAATATTTAGCAATATATTGTATATAGTCACATGTTTAATATATGTGCAAAAATGTCTTCAGACATAACAGTTATGTGGAAAATATTTTAATAAATGTAGAAATTATCACCATCTGTTGGTGAAATTTATCCTAATTTACCCATATTTTCTCCCATCATGCCCTCATATCCCCATATAAGGATGGTGATGGAAGAAAATAATTAATATTGATTGTTCTAGCATTGCATTTTAATTGTTTGAGCTAGCCTAACATCACATATCTATAAACATCTATGTTTGGACTTTCTATTTATGCTTGTATATTGAATAAATGAATGAGCTTTACCATTAGTCACCATAATATGCAAACAGTTGGGAAAAGATGGGACTTTAAATACAACAGAAATTGAATGAAATTATTGGGTATTTTTTGATTTCCAAAGGGCAGTAAAAGAGTAAAGTTGGCATTAGGTTTAGCACTCTTGAGGGATATGTAGGAGTGCTGTGGGGCTTGTTTGTACTTGTGCCTCTCCCTGCTAGTTTGTTTGAGTTTCTGTGTTTGTCAAATTTTTTTTTATATAAACCTCGAGGAGAAGGGTTGACTGCTTTTCTGTGGAATCCCAGAAAAGATACACAAGGTCTACCTGGCTTTTTTTGTGATACTATCTTGGGGTTTGTTCTCCATTCCATTACACCTGTTTTGAAGTCAACAGAGTTATATTAGCATAAGCCCAATATACCACAGTGGAGAGTATGCCAGACAGGGACTGATCCCACTCACATTGGATAAATGGAAGATTTTTTTCATTGACATCACTAGAAGCAGGTTTGAGTCCAGAATGGTTTGATGTTTTCTAGAGACTCAATCCTGTAATCTACAGAGTGTCCTCAACTCCCTTTGACTTTGCAAGGAAGCTGAGGGGAATCAGCTGCTTGCAGGCACAAGTACTGAGTTGTATGGTATCAGTGAATCTTACTGAACTAATGCGAGACGCATGTTTTTAATACTAGGACAAATACAGATACAGTGTTATTTCCCTGTGGTAAGTTTTGTTTCCTGATAATTTCTTGGTAATTTATATGTAACCCTCTTTGTAAAATGCTTTGAGATGCTCAGTGCAAAGTATCAGCATTATTATTGTGTGAGTGTTTCTCCAAAGATGGCAGATATATTGCTTTTCATTATCTAAATCCAGTTCCCATTCCTTCTCTGCTTCCCAGTTTAATTAAACCAGCATCACACTGACATTGGCAAGAAACTTAGAACTAATGGCATAATATTTTAATACATCAGAAATAAATATAGCTGACAATGTTACAAGTAGTGACACAAACTAAACAAGAAAAAAATTCAGGAAACTCCTTGGTAAAGGTTATACTCTGCCCTTAATGCCTTTTTACTGCTACAAAAACTGATAACCGTGAATTAAGTGTATAGCACATTAGCCTTAACTTTGAAATTGTGTCTCAGCTTTACTAACACTTAAACAGTGCCTTGTTTGTATACATATGCCGGTGTCTCCCAGAGGCACAAAACCATCTTTCCTTAGACAGAAGCATGAATCAGAAGAATTAGGGCACGTCTACACTTGCAAAGTTACAGCACTGGCAGTTCCAGCACCGCTCAGAGAGCACAGAAGGGAAACTGCTGTTGTGTGTTCACACTGTCAGCTGCCTGCACAATAGCGTGTTCACACTTGCGGCACTTGCAGCGCTATACAGAGCAGCGCACTCTGGGCAGCTATGCCACAGAGCACCTCTTTCTCTTTTGCTGCTAAGATTTGTGGGAAGGCAGAAGGGGTCGTGGGGCATCCTGGGTCCTGTCCCAATGCACCGTGATGCATTGCTTTGCATCCCATCAATCCCTGTGCTTCCGTCTGCATTTGGCGCCATCTTTCAATGGTTTGTGTACTGCAGGTTGCCTCTTTGGGGCTGCAGGAATGGATCCCGAGCTGCTGACCAGTATGCTGCTCGCTCTGACCAACACATCACGAGTGGCAGTGGAGTTATTCTTGAAACTACAAAGCAAGAGGAGTGCAACATTGATCTTGCCATGCATAGTAGCTATGACACAAGATTGCTTGTGGCATTCATGGAGGTGCTGACCACAGTGGAACACCGCTTTTGGGCTCGGGAAACAAGCACTGAGTGGTGGGATCGAATCGTGATGCATGTCTGGGATGACGAGCAGTGGCTGCAGAACTTTCCCATGAGGAAAGGCACATTCATGGGACTGTCTGATGAGCTTGCCCCAGCCCTGCGATGCAAGGATACAAGAATGAGAGCTGCCCTGTCACTGGAGAAGCACGTAGTGATAGCACTGTGGAATCTGGCTATTCCAGACTGCTACCGATCGGTCACTAAACAGTTCGGAGTGGGAAAGTCGACCGTTGGAGTTGTGTTGATGGAAGTGTGCAGGGCCATTACTCGCATCCTGCTCCAAAAGACCGTGACTCTGAGCAACGTGCGTGACATTGTGGATGGCTTCACACAAATGGGCTTCCCTAACTGCAGAGGGGCAATAGATGGCACGCACATTCCATTTCTGGCACCAGACCACCTAGCCACCAAGCACATTAATCGCAAGAAGCATTTCTCAATGGTTCTCCAGGCGCTTGTGGATCCACTGTGGGCGTTTTACAGACTTTAATGCAGGCTGGTCTGGAAAGGTGCATGACACACGCATCTTTCAGAACACTGGCCTGTTCAGGAAGCTGCAAGCAGGGACCTTCTTCCTGGACCAGAAGATTACCATAGGGAAGTCGAAATGCCCCTTGTGATCCTGAGAGACCCCGCCTACCCCTTAATGCTGTGGCTCATGAAGCCACACACGGGGCAACTTGACAGCAGCAAGGAGTGGTTCAACAACAGGCTGAGCAAGTGCAGAATGATTGTGGAGTGAGCATTTGGCTATTTAAAAGCCCGCTGGCGATGCCTCTATGGGAATCTGGACATGGCCAATGACAATATTCCTATGCTTATAGCCGCGTGCTTATAGCCGCTCCATAATATTTGTGAAAGGAAGGGTGAAAGCTTCACTTAGGGCTGGACTGCAGAGGCTCAGCACCTGGAGGCTGAGTTTGAACAGCCAGAGACCAGGGCTATTAGAGGGGCACAGCACGGGGCCATAAGGATCAGGGATGACTTGAGGCAGCAATTTGAAGCTGAAAGCCACTAATATTTGTTGCTATGCTCAGGATTGCAGGGCTTGTAATGCTAGAGGTGATTGGTGCAGATGATGCAAGAAGGGGCCTTAACATTATTGTATGTTGCTTTGCAGTGCTATTTTTGCTTTCACTTAATAGAGTAAAGATTGCTTCCAAACAAACATGATTCTTTTATTAAAAAGACACCAACTGGAGGAGAGAATCAAATGAAAAAATTCATCAGCTGGGAGGGGGGAGGAGGTATGGGGGAAGAGAAGTTCTCAAGCGGAGGAGGGACAGCTACAGATTTGTGTATGTCCAGGGATCATACCCAACCTTCTGCTTTGGCATACGATGCACCCGGTGCTGTACTTCAGCGGGGTGAAACTGCTGAGGGATGGGTGTTGAGTGCAGAGGGTAGGGGGATTCCATAGTGCTCGACTGTGAGGAGGGAGGAGTGGAATGCTCTGGGAAGAGAGTGGAGCCAGGAGGTTGATAAGAGTGTGCTGGCAGTGTGTGTGGGGTGCATGGGAAAGAGTTTTGCGACAGCGGCTGCAGGGGAGGGCGGGCACAGAGCTGCTCGATTTGAAGAGCTAGTATTGCCTGGAGCATGTCCACTTGGTACTCCATAACTGTTAGGAGCCGCTCCGTGACTTCTTTCTGGTGTGCCGCGTTCTCCTTTCGGTCCTTTTTCTCGCTGTCCTGCAACTCCTCCAATTCCTTTTTCTCGGCGGTGGAGTGCATCAGAACCTCACACAGAAAGTCCTCCTTAGTTCTTCTTGGACGCTTTCAAATTCTGCACAGCCATTCTGCCACTGATAAGGGAGGCTGGCCTTCCAAGGTCATCTCTGTGAAGTTTAAATGCAACATTTTACAGAAGCAGTATTATTTGCAACACAGACAACAGTGATTCAATGCTTTAAAGCACAGTCAGTATTCACACACCTGTCACTAACTGGCTGACCCCAGGCAAGCACACATGAGCCACAAGACCCCAAAATGGTGAGTAGCCACAGGGGCAGGGTAAATCACTCTTCCTGGACCCAGTTGTACACTTGGCATGTGGCACTTGGGGAGAGCCAGGACTGTAGGGGGGTCCTGATAATCATTCCTGTCCCCACACTTTCCACGGGAGGTGATCATTATGGAAGATATCTCGCTGCTGAGGGTGAGCAGGGAACCAAGGGAGGGTCTTTTCCAAGCCTGCGGCTTCCTTCCTGGTGCCTATATGGCTAGCCTGTGTGCAGCAATGGTCCCGTCCCCCCAGCTCCATCAAGGCAAAGTGGTGTGGGAAAGTTACCGTTAATGGGGCAAGAAACAAAGCAGCTCTGCTGAGGAATCTGTGGCAGCAGATTGCCCAGTATCTCCACAAGAGTTTCCTGGAGATCTCTGAAGGAGATTCCCGTGAAGTGAGGGAGTCTATCTACAGTCTGTTCCACTGCTCAGACTAGGTATGTGGTGGGAGACAAGCCTGCTTCCTGCAACCCCCAACAACTCACTTCATCAATTCCCAAAATCAGATCCACTTGCCGGGGCCTCCTCTCCTGTTTGCACTTCGCCAAGATCCAACAGCTGTGACTGACAAGGCTCCTCTGGGGTAGAAAAGAGCTCCTGACTGCATGCATCTCTGGCTTCCGAGTCATCCACTCTTGACTGGCATGTGAGCCAACTAAGTATCCACAGGGGCCTTCGCAGTGGAGGTGCAGTCATCACCGAGTATCACATCCAGCTCTTTATAGAACTGGAAGCTCATGGGTGCAGCACCAGAGCGGCGGTTTGCCTCCCGCGCCTTGTGGTAGGCGTTCCGCAGCTCCTTCACTTTGACCCTACACTGCAATGTGTCCCGGTCATGGACCCTTTCTATCATGCATCTTGAAATGTGTCCGTAGGTATCATAATTCCGATGGCTGGAGCGCATCTGTGACGGCACTGCCTCCTCTCCCCAAATGCCGATGAGGTCCAGCAGCTCGGCATTGCTCCAAGCAAGGGATCGCCTGGTGCGTGGTGCAGGCATGGCCACCCGGAAGGATGCGCTGAGATCACTGCATGCATCACCGAGCAACCGGGAAGGGGACTTTCAAATTTGCAAAGGAATGTACGGGGTGGGGCTGACGGTTGGTCACCTGAGGGCAGGGCAGTAGAGTTCAAACCGATGGCCAGAGAGGTGAGAACGGGCATTGTGGGACACCCCCCGGAGGCCAATCACAGCGCTGTAATCGCCACGGTGCCTACACTGTTACCGCAGCACTGTAGCCCCAGCTCAGGAAGCTCTATGCCTCTCGTCGGGGTGGTTTTTTTATAGCGCCGCAACTGCGCAGTTTCTTGCTTGGCAGTGTGTAGACCTCGGGAGTTACAGTGCTCAAAGCTGCTTTAGTGCTCAGAAACTTGCCCCTGTAGACAGGGCCTTAGATACTAGGATCTACTCTTATTGCTAGAGGAAGAATTTCTACTGGACTTCAGCCAGATGGGTGGTCACCATTAAAAAGACATCATTTACCAAACAGCTCCTGATACACTGGCAGCAGAGATATCTCAGTACCTCCCTGTACAAGCTTCTCGTAGCTCTTAACCAAATCTAGCAATGCAGCCTCTGAGTTACAGAAATCTGTCTCCAAATCTAACAGTGACCACAGGGAAATATCAGGGGCTAAGCTTGATTATATCAGAATGGGCAAACATAGCATATGACAAAATATGTTGGAAGCATCTGTGGGACATGCATGCATACCAGAGCAATACCAATTAAACAGGAGCTGTGACCTCACAGGGTAGGGGCAGTTTGACCTGGTCAGTGCCGGGATGGGAAATGCCCAAGAAAAAAAAACACAGGATGCTTCAGGAAGTGTTAATGAACCAGTATTTGGCACTCGTCCTGCTGAATCAGTGTGTAACCAATTCTTTATCCAGGGCTTGGGGGCACATAGGTGCAAAACCTGCAGTGGCAGAGGGAAGAAGATTGGGAAGGATGCCCACAAGAATGCAGAGTTATGCCCTTTCTGGATGGGAAAGGGAGGCAGGAAGCACATGGTGGGATGGGAAGGGGTGGGCCAGGCACTGCTGGCTGGTTTTCAGGAGGGGAAGGGAAGGGCGTAGAGTATCTGGAATCACTGCTTTTTTTGCAGGAAGAGAGGAGCAGAGTGGCTGCTGAGCTACTGCTCCTTTAAGAGTAGGGGAGAAGGAGCAAAGCCCACGTACTGGAGGAAGAACTGCTCTATGTATAATATAAATAGGGCCCTACCAAATTCACGGCCATGAAAAATGTGTCACGAACCAGGAGATCTGCTCTCCCCTGTGAAATCTGGTCTTTTTTGTACTTTTACCCTCTACTATACAATTTCACAGGGGAGACCAGCGTTTCTCAAACTGAGGTTCCCGACCCAAAAGGGGGTTGCAGGGGAGTCACAAGGTTATTGTAGGGGGCCGTGGTATTGCCAACCTTACTTCTGCACTGCCTTCAGAGCTGGGTGGCCGGAGAGCGGCGGCTGCTGGACGGGCACCCAGCTCTGAAGGCAGCACCCTGCCAGCAGCAGCACAGAAGTAAGGGTGGCAATACCATCCCATGCCAGTCTTACTTCTGCGCTGCTGCTGGGGGCGGCTCTGCCTTCAGAGCTGGGCTCCCGGCCAGCAGCCACCGCTCTTCAGCCACCCACCTCTGAAGGCAGTGCAGAAGTAAGGTTGGCAATACCACGGCCCCCCTACAATAACCTTGTGACTCCCCTGCAACCCCCTTTTGGGTTGGGAACCTCAGTTTGAGAAACGCTGGTCTCCCTGTGAAATCTGTACAGTAGAGGGTAAAAGTACAAAAAAGACCAGATTTCACAGGGGAGAGCAGATCTCCTGGTTCATGACACAGCAGCACAGAAGTAAAGGTGACAATACCACGACCCCACTACAATAAACTTGTGACCCCACCCCCCACAACCGCATTTTGGGTCAGGATCCCTACAGTTACAACACCATGAAATTTCAGATTTATATGTTTGAAATCATGAAATTTACTATTTTTAAAATCCTAGGACCATGAAATTGACCAAAATGGACCGTGAATTTGGTAGGGCCCTAAATATAAATAATGATAATGGACCACGGTTCATCCTAGTGTTACTCAATGGCCGTCAATGGGACTACAGCAGGACAACTTCTGGCCCAGTATGCCTGATGTATTGCACTGATCAATGCATATGTTTAACTGAAACAAGTTATTGACCTGATAGACATGATTATGTATGCAAAAGAAAACAAAGTATATAGATATATGCATACTTAATATAAATACCTGTTTAAAAAGTCCCACACCAGCCACTTTTCAGTGTGTAATATCTCAGCTTTTTCACCTTTGAAAATTTTCCTTCACATTAGTAAGTCAGAAAACCAGATGATAGACTAAGTGGTTTCAAAATATTTTGACTGAACTCAAAGCCATTTGGGAGGACAGCAAATAACATCAAGTGTCTTTGACCAGCACATTTCAATTTGTATTTAATACTCACGTAACTTAAAAATTTGCCTGCACACCTTTTTTAGCCATTTTGGGTTAAAAAAAAATTACTCCTGGATTAAGATCTTGTATATCAAGTTTCAAACCAAAGTAAACTTTTACAGCTGAGTTGTAAAATAGCAGCTTATAATGCAAACTCTGCCAAAACTTTAACTATAACCATGCCAATGCACTATTATAATAATCCAAGAATAATCATGGTCCATTATAACAAATCACACACACAGACAAAGACTGCTAACCTTTCCAAGTCAGGAAAATGTTCCACTCAAACCAAGGATAAATTCCAGCTGAGAAGACCAAATGCTCCAGCCTTTAAGTGGCTAATGCGTTTACCTCTCCCCAGGGTTTGAATAGGCCAAACACTTGGTAAACATTTAACAAGGAGGAGTTCTCCTTCCCATTTGTCCTTTTCTCATATGTAATAGATTAACAAATTTAGTTTAACAAGGAGAGCTGTGTTATCCCCTGTTATCCCTCAGTTAGATGCCAGCCTTCTTTTCCCAGCTTATCTTCCCATTGCATTTGTGTGGTAATAAGATCGCCAAGTGTAATTAGCCATGCGGCATTAGTGCTATCAGCTTCCATCATCCCTGCCTATTGAGCAGAAAATCTTCCCCCTATGTAAGAAGGTGTAAAAGGAGGAGTGCATGTGAAATGCCCTAAAAAGGAGATAAAACAAGCATGACGTGACCAGTAATTCTTCACTTAGTTATGCTTCCCTGCAGCATGTCAAGAACTAAATCAAAGCCCCTGCAGAAATTCACAAATCTACGTTAAAAATGTCATATTTAGTCTTGGATAAGTGGACATTGTCAAGGTAGGATAACCTCAGGCACTCTGTCACATCAGTATCCTGGTGGGTGAGTACATCCATGTTAATTCCATGCAGTTACTGATTTCTACCTTAACCTTTGTTTGTCTCCTCTTGGTTGCATTCCCACACCACATGTGTCCACACACATCTCCTGAAGTCGGATGTTAGACACACGTCAGTGAGCATATCCCAGAGGTTTGTGAAACCATTTTTGTTTGTTTCAGTTTGTGAAGACAACAGAGCTATACCCTAACAGAAAGGTGGGGCTCTTCAGCTAGAGCCCACAATGTCTTGGATGCTCCGGATTTACCCATTACTTCCCAAAAGGTCTGCAGCAAATATATGAGAAGTCAGCATTTGCCAGGGCCATGTACAGGAAATTGTCAGAATAACATAGTGCTGAAGCCTTTATAATGATCTAAATTTGAGCACACAAACCTGCTGTGTTTAATCCTGGTACACTTGGTTTTGCCTATAACTCTCAAAAGGCCAGGCTGATGGCGGACAAAGGTCCCAGTCTGTGCTGCAAGCTGTTAAATGCAACATCAGTGTATAGTAAGGTGTCAGCTGTCCACAATTTAATTAGGGATGAGGCCCCCAGTCGTGTATGTGTTACTGAAACCTGGCTGGAAGATGCTCCTGGGTTGGTTTTGGTGTAGTTATGCCTCAGTGTTATGTACTCAGTGCTGCGCAAGGCTAAGGGAGAGGTGTTATGGGCAAAACTGGAACCAATACAGACTGTTCAACTTGTATGCAAGTCCCAGACAGGAGCTAAACTGGGAAGCTAGAGTGCAGATCACCCTGCTGCGTTGCAACATCCCTGTGGGAGCTGATGAAGTTCCTCACCACAGTGGCATTGAGGGCTCCATGACTGATAGCGCTCAGTGATGTTAATATCATGATGGAAGATACATCCTCAGAAGCAGCTAAGGATTTCAGATATGGCAAGGAATATGTCTGTCCCTCTTACTGAGTGTGTGTGGCTGCCATTTACAATCAGGGATGGTGTTGGGTCCCCAGCTGCTGTTAAAGGATCACAGAGCCACAATAACTCAGATGGCTTTATTCCATCTTCACCTGGCCAAGTGAATGGGAATGTTTCTTTTGGACCTTTTCTACTGTCCTCTGCATCTCTGTCACCTCAAGATTATGTAACTGCAAAGCGCTCTGCATAGGGCTACACTTAAATTGGGCTAGAAAATGAAGCTCGTACAGAATACAACATCTCATTTATTGAGCCATGTATCTCACCAAGGGCTTGGGCCTGCTCCATTGAAGTCAGTAGGAGTTTTGCTGTTGAGTCCCAAGAGCATATGACATCATTGCACCATGATCTCCACTGGCTGCCTGTTGGTTTCCAAAAAAAAAAATAAATAAATCCCAAGTGGCTTGGAACCCACCTTCCTGAAAAACCCCACCTGTCCTGCCCCATCTCAACCCATGCCATATTGCCCCAGCTATAATCACCAGAGATGGTATAGCCAGAGCCCCTACAGCATAAAAGAGAGTGATCTACCAGCTGGTATTCTCCATTATAAGCATAAAGAGTATCTCTGAAACTGGTAGGATCTTTCAGAATGAAGATATTTTTAATTGCCATTGTAGCCTTAATTTTTGGCAAAGATGTCTAAACCTTAGGATTGGATGGGCACTTTTTGGTGTATATTTATTATAAATAGGCACTAAAGAACTCATTCAGATAAACAACACTTTCTATTCTAGAGCTATTTACAATATCATTCTGTAGCACTGAGACCCAGGGAGGCAAAACCATCCAAATGCCTCAGTAACACACTAAGCACAGATTCAATCAAAAGATAATATTAATAGAACAGTGTCACAGGGTAATCGAGTCTAGCTGCTACATAAATACGAAAGCTAATATGTGCTTTTGCCATAAATGTACAATTACCAGCATCTCGTGTGATCAAAAGATACGCAGCTGAGCATAACAGAGGATCCTGTTCCCATTAGTGAACTATCTTATTGAATAGAATTGTGCAACATTTCTGGGTTTTGCTTCACATTTTTTCTCAGCAAAAATTTGTAGGATTTTGGAAATGTCCTGAAAAATGTACATGTGCAAAAAAAAAAAATTGCACTCCTTTTGAGAAATTTTGCAATTACAAAAATTGTGACATTTTTGCCCTCTTGGCAGAGACATTGCTGCCTTCTCTGATTAATAAAGAGAAATGAAAGCAGAAAAGCCTCATGATGACCAGGCCATGTAGGGGTCATACACACAGATTTTAGTTTTCTAAAGACCGCCTATTTAATCCCGTTTTGAGTCCCACTTAGCCAGTTTTGGAAATTTCTCATATTCCCTGAGGCATAAGCACCATCTCCATAGATGCTCCAGGGCTGAAGCACCCATGGGAAAAAAATGGTGGGTGCTGAGCACCCACCAGCAGCCCCTTCGATCGGTGCCCCCCAGCACCTCCCACACGCCATGATCAGCTGTTGCGTGGTGTGCAGGAAGCACTCATGGGGAGGGGGAAGGAGGTGAAGCGGTGGCGGGAAGAACCAGGACAGGGGTGGGGCCTTGGGGAAGGGGTGGAGTGGGGGGTGGGGCCAGGAGGAGAGCTGGGGGAGAATCCCCCCGGCATATTAGAAAGTCGGGGCCTCTGCCCTGAGGTATCCCACAGCAGCCTTTGCTTAGGATGTACTTTTAGTAATCGATCCTGCAAAGTGCTACAATTCTCCTGGGAGGTGCTGAGTTGTCAGCGGGAGATGAGGATGCTCAGCACTTCACAGGGTGACACCCAGAGTGCCTTTCATCTGAGCGGCTCATATTCCTGGACAAACTGAAAGATCCCTGTGAGGTAGGCAAATTATTATGCCAATTTTCCACATTGAAACACAAAGAATTAAATGACCTGCCCAAGGTCACACAGCAAATTGGCATCAAAACAAGGAAGTTGTGGTACTTCACTCAGAAACCACCAATGCTGCCTGCAGCCTCAGTGAGATATAACCAGTAGTGACTTTGACTTGTTTATGCAATGCAAGAATGGAGAGACGCTGATGGAATCCCCTCTAGTCCCCAGGGCTCCTCCCTCCTCTCCTAGTACCCCAAGGGTGCAAATCACTCAAAGGAGGTTGTGGGAAGTCTGGGGAGGAAGCAAGGCCATGGACCCAACCTACTGCCCCTGCACTAGGTAGTAGAACTGGTTAGGGGTGCAGGGTAGGTGTGTGGGGAGGAAAGGGCGGGGGGAAATTAGGCTGCACCAACCCAGGGATAGTGCAGAGTACACACTATCCCTGCAGACTGGGGAGCATTAAGGGAATGTGCCCCCCGAGACACAATGCCTCCCAGATTCCCCCAGGGTAGCAGCTCTGCACCTCCTTCAGTCCTGTAGCAGCACACTCTAACCCTAAGTGTTTCTCTGTTGCTTTTGCTTATTTTCAGGATATTGATATCAGGCCATGCGAGAGGGCTGTTATAATGAGGAGGTTTCTGCAATGAAGCAGGCTTTACATTGTCCTGGAAGGTGCTGAGATCTATGGTCTGTTGGTGGACTATTGGTGGAAGGTAGAATCATAGAATATCAGGGTTGGAAGGGACCTCAGGAGGTCATCTAGTCCAACCCCCTGCTCAAAGCAGGACCAATCCCCAATTAAATCATCCCAGCCAGGGCTTTGTCAAGCCTGACCTTAAAAACTTCTAAGGAAGGAAATTCTACCACCTCCCTAGGTAACGCATTCCAGTGTTTCACCACCCTCCTAGTGAAAAAGTTTTTCCTAATATCCAACCTAAACATCCCCCACTGCAACTTGAGACCATTACTCCTGTCCTGTCCTCTTCTACCACTGAGAATAGTCTAGAACCATCCTCTCTGGAACCTTTTGTGAGGTAGTTGAAAGCAGCTATCAAATCCCCCCTCATTCTTCTCTTCTGCAGACTAAACAATCCCAGTTCCCTCAGCCTCTCCTCATAAGTCATGTGTTTCAGACCCCTAATCATTTTTGTTGCCCTTCGCTGGACTCTCTCCAATTTATCCACATCCTTCTTGTAGTGTGGGGCCCAAAACTGGTCACAGTACTCCAGATGAGGCCTCACCAATGCCGAATAGAGGGGGACGATCATGTCCCTCGATCTGCTCGCTATGCCCCTACTTATACATCCCAAAATGCCATTGGCCTTCTTGGCAACAAGGGCACACTGCTGACTCATATCCAGCTTCTCGTCCACTGTCACCCCTAGGTCCTTTTCTGCAGAACTGCTGCCGAGCCGTTCGGTCCCTAGTCTGTAGCGGTGCATTGGGTTCTTCCGTCCTAAGTGCAGGACCCTGCACTTATCCTTATTGAACCTCATCAGATTTCTTTAGGCCCAATCCTCCAATTTGTCTAGGTCCCTCTGTATCCTACCCCTGCCCTCCACCGTATCTACCACTCCTCCTAGTTTAGTATCATCCGCAAATTTGCTGAGAGTGCAATCCACACCATCCTCCAGATCATTTATGAAGATATTGAACAAAACCGGCCCCAGGGCCGACCCCTGAGGCACTCCATTTGACACCGGCTGCCAACTAGACATGGAGCCATTGATCACTACCCGTTGAGCCCGACAATCTAGCCAACTTTCTACCCACCTTATAGTGCATTCATCCAGCCCATACTTCTTTAACTTGCTGACAAGAATACTGTGGGAGACCGTGTCAAAAGCTTTGCTAAAGTCAAGAAACAATACATCCACTGCTTTCCCTTCATCCACAGAACCAGTAATCTCATCATAGAAGGTGATTAGATTAGTCAGGCATGACCTTCCTTGGTGAATCCATGCTGACTGTTCCTGATCACTTTCCTCTCATGTAAGTGCTTCAGGATTGATTCTTTGAGGACCTGCTCCATGATTTTTCCGGGGACTGAGGTGAGGCTGATTGGCCTGTAGTTCCCAGGATCCTCCTTCTTCCCTTTTTTAAAGATTGGCACTACATTAGCCTTTTTCCAGTCATCTGGGACTTCCCCCGTTCGCCACGAGTTTTCAAAGATAATGGCCAATGGCTCTGCAATCACAGCCGCCAATTCCTTTAGCACTCTCGGATGCAACTCGTCCATGGACTTGTGCACGTCCAGCTTTTCTAAATAGTCCCTAACCACCTCTTTCTCCACAGAGGGCTGGCCACCTACTCCCCATGCTGTGATGCCCAGCGCAGCAGTCTGGGAGCTGACCTTGTTAGTGAAGACAGAGGCAAAAAAAGCATTGAGTACATTAGCTTTTTCCACATCCTCTGTCACTAGGTTGCCTCCCTCATTCATTAAGGGGCCAACACTTTCCTTGGCTTTCTTCTTGTTGCCAACATACCTGAAGAAACCCTTCTTGTTACTCTTGACATCTCTTGCTAACTGCAGCTCCAGGTGCGATTTGGCCCTCCTGATTTCATTCCTACATGCCCGAGCAATATTTTTATACTCTTCCCTGGTCATATGTCCAACCTTCCACTTCTTGTACGCAGGTCTTGCGTAGTGTCATCTGCATTTAGGAGGTCTGGTGCAGGGTTTCTGTTGGGAGGCTAAGGCTAATAAAGATGGTTTTCTCCTGCAAAAACTTGTTTATGCTACAGTGCAAAGTGGGGAAATGCAGAATTTTTACTTTCCTTAAGACTTCTATGAAATAGAATTTATTCTGATTTGACTGGTGGTATAATGCTCTTTTTCCTTCATATATAGCTTTACTTCAGGGTACGATGAATCAGCTGGAACTTGCCACAAGCTTTTGTGTAACCATTCATGAAGGCAAAAGTAACACAAAGATATCTTTTTTGGTATACGATCAAACTAACTGGCTGGTCTCCATCCTTGCTAGGTGAAGTCTGTACCCTCTTTACCTGCTCTTACTCTGTTTTAGGCATGGCTGCAAAAACATCTTCCTCTGACAACATCCAAAAGATCGGCAGAAACTTTTGTTTCCTCATCAGTCATTTGAAAAGCTTTGGGGGAACTAGAATTGCACCCCCCCCCCCAAGTTTTACTTTGAGTTTCAGATTTGAACAAAAATCAAAATCTCAACAGGAAACTTAGTAAAAAACCTACCAGATTTCACTTGATCTTTTGTCAAAACCACAGGAAAGTAGAGTTTTTTTGCATGATTTCGAAAACAAAACCTTATATCAGACCAGGTTTGTGAAAAGCCAGCACCACGTTCACTTGAAAGTTTTATGAGTCTTAGCAAGTTTTATGAATCTTAGCAAGTCTTTCCATAAACCTATGCTAAATTGTGAGGTTACAAGAAAAGCCCAAATCAGGTATATGTTGTTTGATTTTTGTATTTCAGTCATTTTGCACATCTCTGCCTTCAGTCCTTTGCTGGCCCAAAAAAACCTGTCTGATTACCTGATACATAGGAAATAAACTCTGCTTTGGTAGATTGTTGTTCCGAATCATCTAGCATGAAGCTGATTCCTGTCTGACAATGTTATCTTTGTAGTTCTTATGGTAACATCAGCAAATCCTGGGAGGACACCTACTTGCAGAACAGTAGTTGTAAAACTTTTCTTTGTTCCCCACTCCCATAGCCTGTGTACTAGTGGATGGAAAACAAAGACCCATTATGCGATATCTGATGCAGGCTCATCTCCTCAATCTTGACACCGCCCGCTACTGAAGCCATCCCCAGGGGCAGGACCTGCATTACATACATTGCACCTGCAGTACAGGTGTTGAAGACAGTGTTGAAGGGTAGGCAAAGCTCCATGCTACTCAGGAGACACTAGACTTGTTAAATTCTGGACCTAAATTCTGCAGTAAGTCTCTCTCTCTCTCGCTCTCTCTCTCGCTCTCTTTCCTCCACCCCAAATTCCTGAATTCTGTGGCACACTGAAAATTCAAGCTCAAAACCACAGTATTTTAAGGAATCAAATATAAAAATAAATATTACAATTAGTCCAATATTCCTTCTGGCCAGTGGGCAGATTGCTGAAGGAAGGAGATGATGGTATTTTACTCAAGCTCCAAAGAGACGCCCAGGCTCCACCCGCACTCAAAAAGTGGCTGATGCATCTACTAAAATGGTGTTCAGGGAAATAGCTGCCAATGTTGATCATTTAAATGGTTATTCTAGGCTTTGCAGGTCAGAACCCACATAGATAAGTGGGCAGGTCTCACTCCGAGCTGTTGTTTCAGGCTATCTGTTAGCAGAGAGCACAGCATCAGGACACCCGTAGAAGGTTATCTTAGTCATTGTAAATGCTAGACATGCTTTTTTAAAAAGTATGCTGCCAAATTATTCAACAGCCAATGGATTCTACCGCCAGTCACAGAAAACATAGAGCTCTGGGTATAGCAGAGAGACTTTCTTGGTGATTACAATGTGTGTTATACTTTTAGAAGCTAGGCTGAATTGAGTACGTCTGGGTGTTGGTGCCTCCCCCAAGAACAGCAGAGCTGCAAAGTGACACAACAAATCCTGCATCGTGGCAGGGGGTTAGACTAGATAACCCTTCTTGCCCTATGATTCTAAGTCTTTTCAGTAGAGCAAGTGGTGGGTTACACTTATGATAAATAAGGGTACTTTGGACAGTCAGGCCAAACAGACGAAAGGTGTTTTCTAAAAGCATCACCATCTTCTGTATGGCTTGTGCTGTCACTTATTCCAGAAAGTTGTTTTGTGCAGACAATTTCTGGCTCCGCTTGCTCTCTCTGTGGCCTCCCTTCCACGACTGCTCCCTCAGAAGAAAATCTTACATCTGGGTAGAACGGGTGGGATGGAAGGGCCACACATCTAGACTTTTACTCCCAGACAGCTAGGATCTGCCCCATAGACTTGAGGCGCAGGAAATGCCACTCCATATTTTGCACAAGAAAGCAGGGGAGCTGTCACAGCTGCTGTAGGGTAAATACTTTTTTGTTTTCTTTAGAAACCCATTAACACATTAAAAAAAAATAGCCCAAACCTTCATCAGTTTTGAAAGTCTTCTGCCTTCCTCATAAGTTGAGATGTGGAGCTGTGTTTCCCACATCACAAACCTGCTAACAGGTAAGGACTGCTGCCTGGCAGCCTCAGAAAAATGGCAGTTCTCACAGAGATAAGAGGGCTCTTCAGAATTTTGAAACAAATGAAAAAACCAGCTTTCTAAAACCTGTTTGGAATGTTCATTTTTAACAGCCTTAGTAAATTACATATATATTAATTATTATAAACATGAAATTCTGAGAGAAAGGTAGTATCCTTTTTCCTCATTTTTACAGATGGGGAACTGAGGCACAGAGAGATTAAGAGACTTGCCCAACATGATACAAGAAAATCTGTGGCAGAGCTGAGAATCAATCCCAGCCCTCCTGAGGCCTAGTACAGTATCTTAGTCAAGACTGTCTATTTAGCTTTCCAAGTTAGTATTTTATTGCCAATCGGGGCACATGTACTTTTATGTATCTTGATATTAAATTAACAGACTTTGAAACATGATGATTTGTCAACTCCTGTTATGGTAAAAGAGCTGACCAAATGGATATGTGGCAGTCTAACATCAACCTGAACTATTAGGCGTTGTGTCAACAAGTGCATCTGTGGTCCGTTCCCTCACCCTCGTGGTATATCCAACACTTACTGCTGTAACTCTTGGTGTGACTGCAGCTTTGGTTATCACTTAGGATCCTGTGCCTGAGATACCAGGCCAGCTGTGCTGTTAGACAAGTGACATCGTGGGAAGCTGTAGCTGACATGACTGTGATATCAATGGTGCTTTACACGTTGCTAGGTATCTCCTATGAGGTTCTCTTCTTTTTCCCACAGCAGCTTCCATAGTCTATCAGACCACACAGCTCAGGTGAAAATGCTGTTTGGCTTTTTTTTCCCCCCTCCCCTCTAACAATACAAACTTGGTCAAATAAAAGTATGTACTATCTCAAAGACTTACAGGGGTGTGAAAGACACTAAGCACTCAGGAAGGGCTTTCTTCAGGTTAAAAAAACAACAAACTCATTATGTGACATTCTCTGACTCTCCAGTGACCTTTTTGCACAAGAGGTGTGGAGTGTTATACACCTGATACAGAAACAAAGCAAAAAATAAATCCATGTAAAGCATTCCCATAGCAGCAGCTGGGTGGGGTCTGCGTGAATGAGCAGGTGCATACCAAAGGCAGCTATAGGCAAAAGAAACACCTTGGGCTGTGATCTTGTCATATTTCGTAAGCTAGGCAGGTTTGGGCCTGGGTCAGTATTTAGGTGGGAGACTTCCAAGAAAAACCAAGGTGGGGCAGGAAATGGTGACTGTGTCGGTGGTGTGCTTCCCCAAAGCAGTACAATAGTCATGCCACAGTATGGGGCTAACAGGCATCGTATTGCTGGAGCACCCATCTTTTGGGATGAGGTTTAAACCTGCACTAATTGCAAATCCGATCTCACTGTTCTCATGACCGAGGGTGTTCACCCCAGTGATCTGGCCAAAAGCCAACTGGATAACCTACATACCTAAAAATGTCACTACTGCTTCAATTGGTCTAGACATTCTTCTCTTTGTGTTCAGTCCTGAACTATTGATTTCTGCTATGTAAAGCTGAAATGGTTCTGTACACCTACAAACTTTGGGGAAGTTCTGATCTAGATCTAGACCAGGATTTCAGGGCTAGGCCCTGTGTCAGTAATAGGCCAGACCAGAACCCTACATCTGAAAACCTCAGAACTAAGGAGGGAGAGGGGCTTTGAATCAAAATTTGCTTCTTGAGACCCATTTATATTATCTCCAGAAGAGGATTCATGCCAAAATGGCTGAAGTATACATATTTGACCAAGTTTGTGGAGTAATTTGGATCTTTGATTGAAATATTATGGCCTTGATCCAAAGCTCACTGGAGTCCCATTGACTGACTTTAAATCAGGACTTATGTAAGTACCAAATATTTGGAAGTGTACACAGACTAAGCCCATGTTTGCAGATGCCATTCCCATGTATTACTAGTGGCCACGCTCTCTGTGGTCCCAATCCTGCAACTCTTCTGAGACAAATGGTTCTTATTCACAGGATCAGTCCTATTTGGGGGACTATTCATGTGTTGGCTGAGTAAGGATTTCAGGATTGAATCCTATATTACTTCAACATTGTCAAAAACCAACCTAGTTGAATGGAAGTGCTACCCAAAAAGAACTCTCCACTGAAATTCCACAGCTTTTCCTTCCAAAGTAGACCCTTCCCATGTTCTCTTGATTGACAGCATTTCTAAAAGAGACAAAGGAAGGGATTCAGGGTAATTCTTATGATATGCCTTGAAATCTGAGAAAATTATATGCTTATTATAAGGCTATTTCTGTCCCGCTTTCAATCAGAAAGCTCTAAGTTCACTGGAGGATTTCACATAATAGCCTTAGGTGCCATGCCTATGTTTTGAAAGGGGTGCTCAGTGTCATAGAGATAGAAAATATGTAAGTAATCTTTGTACTGGGGGTTGTGCAGGACAGTAACAATCATGTCTGGAATTCCATAGAGCCTTTATCCAGCCATGCATGGAAGTAAAGCTCTTAATTCCTCTGCTCAGATTGCAGCTTCAACCATCCAGGGAAAGAGCAGAAGCTGCTCACCTGATACTCACCCCATTAATCAAGGAGGTGGATAGTGGGAGGAGCCCTAGCTCCACCTCCTTCACCTTGCCAGCCAGAGTAGTTGGCCAACAAAAAAAGGGACGAATACACTGCTCCATGAATGGGGTGAAGTAATTATTCTTTCCCCTGAAGAATTGAATATGCCCTTTACTTGGGGCAGATTGTAGGGGTACAGTCTAGCCCACAGTAACCAATGTTTTAATTAGAGCTGGATGGAAAATGATTTTCTGATCCCACGAGAGTTTTTGAGATATTTGAAAAAAAAAATCCATCCCAAAATGGGACAAAGCATTAAAATCTTGAAAATTTCTGCAAACTAATAATCTGAACAAAATCAGATCTGGCCAATCAAAAGGTTTCTTTTTGATCATTTAAAAATGTTTTATTTTGATTTCAAACTTTTTTAAAAAAAAAACCCTTTGTAGTATAAATTAACTAAAAGTCATTTTGAATCGGACAAGAAAGCTTTTTATTTGAAATGTCAGAATAGAATGTTCATCAACCCTCTCCTGTGAACAGTATTGGTTTTGACAAAACAACACTTTCCAATGAAAAAAAAGACTGAAAATTCCCAACCATCTCTCATTTTAATCTTCCTTAGACTGTACAACAAATGGCCAAATTCACTTTGAACTATTCCTGAGTGAAATCATACTCCTGGCCCAGCATTATCAAAAATGATTCCCCCGCTCCCACGCCACCCCCTTGTCAATAGGCTCTCCTGGCTTGTTTGCATGGAGACAAGCATGCCTCATTCTCTATGGTGTATCCTTTTTTTTTTCAAAATAGATTCTGGCTTTGCTGATGCTTCCCCTCCCCATTATTTACCAGACATCGGCATGTAGGCAAGGCCCAACTGTGTCATTCTGAGAGGTTGTAACTTCTGTGCCCTATGCTCCTCCTGGCCATCTCTAGCAGCAATCACCATCACAACACTTGCTCATTGGTCAGAGGGATAAAAATATATGGTTCTTTTGTTGAGCTCACTGTTAATGCTATTCTAATAATCAGTGGCTAGCAGGTACTTATAAAGATGAAAGCATTAGTGCAGTTACCCCACTAACCTTCTCTAAAAGTACACATTTCCTCTGGCCTCTGCCCCCATTAAAAGTAGTACTGTAACTGCCCCAGACACTGCAGGATCATTGTTGGGAGTGGACTGTTCCTGTAGAATACTGTAGCACTGTCTTTGTGAGGGTAATTCTGCTGGTATCCCCATAGTGCATTGAGTTAGCTCTCAAACACTGATGGCAAACTTGGAGTCCAATCCTACTCCCGTTGAAGTCAATGAGATTTTTGCTGTTGATTTCAACAGGAGCTGACTTGAGTCCTTGGTATCTAGCCAGTTTCCCTTATTAGACCTTGGGCATTTCTCTGGATAAAAGGTGACAATTTTCAAAAGTGACTAGTGATTTTGGTTGCCCAGGTTGGGATGCCTGAAAATGAGCTTTTTTTCTTTCTGGAGGGCAGAAGCTTAGGCTCTTTGAAGGTGTTTCAGTTTGAGCACCCAAAAATGGGGACACCTAAAATCAGTAGCTACTCTTGAGAATCTTGGCTTTTAAAGTAACTTGCTACAATAGGTAATCCCACCAGCTAGTTGTGTAGAAGCTGCTGTCCCACCATGCTATTTCCCTTCATTAAAAAAAAAGAGGACCATGCAGTTATTTATTTACTTTGTCCTATATTGGGGAATATGAATGACAATGTTCAACACCCACAACAGTATCAAAGTCAAGTAAAGGCATTTGAATACTCACCATTGAGTTGAATAAAAATAATGAAAAACACTCTCTTCCACCAAATAGTTTTGGTCTTCATTATAGATTAGTAATTTTGTGAGATGCTGTAGAAATGTTCCTTATTATCACAGCTTTATTGCCTACCTCTGTACATCTGTTCCAAAATTCATAGCAAAATGGCCAGACATTTCAATAATCCAGTGTGGCTTGGAATTTTCATATTGTTTCTGGTGCATTAAAATCTGGATGGAAAGCTGGTACTTTTAAATTTACAATTGCACAGACTGTACAACATCTGGGTAGCTTTGCTCTATTGCTTTCCCTGTTCCTTTAAATTTAGACTGAAGTTATGATGTGCATGAAAGGCTAAAGACCTTGTGTGTGGCAGGTGTTAGTTCAAGCTGACAAAAATTCAGTAATATGTTCATTTTACTTTGATATGAGTCTCTTACAAAATATATAAAGCTCTACTGAAAGCCTTTTCAAAATAGTTTTATTTAACACAGGAAAACACAAGGGAGAATCTTCTGAACTGGGAGAAATTCTTAACATACGTATATACCCATGAAACTATTCTCTAAGAGATTCATTCACTTATTGTTCTTACCAGATTACTACTAGCTTTCCCCTCGACTTCCCCCATCTGTTAATGTGCATTGAGACCTGAAGAAGACCTCTGTGTAAGCTCGAAAGCTTGTCTCTCACACCAAGCAGAAGCTGGTCCAATAAAAGATCTTACCTCACCAGGGGTGCTGGAAAAGTGTTTATAGTGGGGGTGCTGAGAGCCACTGAACCAGACTGTAAACCCTGTATATAATGGAAACCACTTCAAGCCAGGGGGTGCTGCAGTACCCCTTGTGCCCCTGGTTTCAGCACCTGTGTACCTCACCCACCTTGTCTCTCTAATACGTATTGAGGCACTTGTTGTAAGATGGGCTGAAAATAAGTTCTTTTTAATGATATTATTACTAGGCCGGAGAGTGAATCCTTTACTCACATTGATTCAACAGGGCTGCCTCTGTGAGTAATTACTTACTGTTGTGAGTTAAGTGTTCACAGTCTGGCTCACAGTCTGGCTCACTCATATGTGTTATAGGGTCAGAGCTTCCACTGGTGTAAATCAACATAGTTGCATTCAGCTCAATAGAGCTTTGCTGATTTACACCAGCTGAGAATGGGGCTCATAATGTAGGCCAATTTCTGTCCTGACACACCATCCAGTGGAACCGCATTACATTCTATATTTAATGAGAACTGTATACTCTAATCCGTTTGTCTGGTATTGGCAGTTCTATAAAATTTTCTATCTCTTTTATGAATATGAGAGAGAATAAAAATGTTGATTGTATACGTGGGGGACAGGACAGCAACAGGGAGTGGGGGATATAAATGTTCAAACCTTTTGAAATATGTGGTCTCTCCCTTCTTCTATGACACACCTATGTCTGCTTGGTGATTCTGTGAAGTTTTCTCTTTGGTCGTCCATGTTTACCGAGAGAAAAAAAAGTACTAGAAAATGTCACATGTGTGCACAGGTATGTGTGTGTAGCTAAATCCTCCCTACTGGCAATTTCTTAATTCTTGTGAGTTGCCATAACCTCCATTCTAAAATCTGTTGGAGGTACTTTCTGAATAAAGCACTGATTAAAAGTCAAACCAAATTAGCACTGATGTTTTGTATGGTTTTAGATTTTAAAGTGGGCAAAGTGCTATTTTGCTAGGATAGGTTTGATCAAACTGAATTTTTGACCTGACCTTCTGCTCATCCCTAATAACTTCCTGGTTCCTTGGTCAGAGAGAGATTTATGAGCAAGAACAATGAATGATGTGTCTATCCCAGCAGCAAGGGAAACCAGAAAACTTATTAAGAAAGAAAGAGAGGGGAAGAAGAGAAAATGACAGAGAGAATGAGAAGGGAGAGCAGGAGGCTGAAAGAAAGTCTGAGTTTCAGAATGAAGTACCTCGTTTGCTGATCTGCTGTAATTACCTAGTCACTGAAGAAATAAAACGTTGAAAAATCAATTTTATAAAAAATCAATGTTTTAAACAATTTGAAGGGCTCTCATAATTTTAAATCTCTCTACAATGTACATGTTCAGAGCTTTGAGCACCTTCAAAGTGAAGTGCTCCAATAATTTTAAATTGTTCGGCACTGAGGAAGCTCAAACCCCCCATTCACTTCCAAATGGAAGCAATCTTGAAAATGTGAAGCACACCAATAATTTTAAATAGCTCTCTCCCTCTGTCTACCTCCCTCCTTTCCTTTCACGACTCCCCTCCAACTCATGGTATGAGTGTTTCTTTACATTAAAAGTATTTTTGATTGATAACCTTTAAAATATTCTTTATTAATCCGTGTGGTTGGGTTTGTTCTTTTTTAAAGAACAAATGATGAACAGAACATATTTAAAAATGAGCAGTGTTTTCTCAATTCTCAGTTTTTTGCTATTAAAATGACAAAACTTCCCTCATCAAAATGTCTCCATTTTTTCCTGTATTTAGTCCATCCCCAAAAGTACAAATTACTGAATACAGATGTTATCATTTCCTAACTTACAGCTCTGTGAAGAATGTGATTTTACATCGAATTCTAATTTCATCCACAAGGGCTTTAGACCTTATATAATTAAAATACCTCAATCCTCTTCAAATTAGAAAAGCAAATTGTTACATATCATAAGTAGGTGCTTTTCACTCTAATGACAGTCACTTAGATGATTTATGACATACATTATTTTATATCAAAGTACAATGAAATAGGCATTACCAAAGGTAATCTCAGTAATGTCTGAAAAGGGATCTGAAACCTCAGTGCAACAATGAATGCAGTATTTAAAATGCAAAACCCAAAGACATTATTATGGTTTTGATTTCTTATGCCACAGCTTCTCCTGATCTGTTATATTACTGCAGCAGCACAAAGGGTGTTTTTGGATGTATTCTGTTAAGATAACAGACTGGGAAAATGAAATATAAAGTCACTTTTTATGCAGAAATTGTTATCAAAGGGATGATAAAGTAAAAATGTATAATCGCAAGGAAAAACAATTGATGGTGTGCAAACTGAAAGATACTGAGCTCATGGAATATGCTCATTTCCAGCTTTTACAATATGCATTATTAAAATGTGTAATAAAATAAAATGCTGAGACAATGTGTAAACAAATCAGGCTAAAGTAGCGTTCTGAATAAGATTATTCCTGCATTTCTGTGTTCTAATTGAAAATCAGATTCTACCCTCTCTCAAACCTTAAGACCTGATGCAGAGCCCACTGAAGCCAATGGAAAGAATCCCAGGGGCTCCAATGGGCTTTGCATCAGGCCATAAATAAGCAAATACTTCCATACCACACTGCATAGGAAAGTCTTCACTAAGTCAAAATTCCATGTTTATGCACATATAAGATTTCCTGTTTCTACATAGAGCTCTCTCATCTCAATGCAAAAAATAGGGATCTGTAAGGAACATGTCATCCAGTGGAAAAAGGGATACCAACAGGAAATGGCTAAGAACCAAATTTTGCCATGCTGACACTTCCGTTCTGCCATTGATTGGGACCACACTCCTTGGGTAGTCCCATTGAAAGCAGAAGAACTGCTCAAGGAATAAGTGCTACTCAGCACAAGTAAGGGTGGCTCTAAAGCAATCGGTTTGGTGTCTGCTATCTGCAAGACATAGGAATGAGCACAGCAGACTTTAGAAATAAACTGCTTACGGCAGGAAAAGCTCCTTGCTGTATGTCTGTAAAGTGCCATGGACTTTCTTGGTGCTATATAAAGTGATTTTTATTAATAACAGCGATAATAAACTACTTTAAATTTTCCAGTGTTCGTGGTGCAGGAGAAGGAGGCGTACAATGTGATGCTTTTGGTTATATTTATACTATCAACAGTAAGATAGAAATTCCTACAAAGCCCAAATTCAGATATAAATCCTGAAAGACTTAGTATTTCACTAGCCAGGAAATAGGTACCTATCTGACATAGGTGTTACATCAGTGAGAAGTATGAATATGATTTGGTCCTCAGAGGTCCTGAGCACACGTTGACTGTCATTGGCTATGGAGTGACTGTCTAAATAAAGGTGCCGTTCTTTCTTTGTGAACAATTAATTTTGTACCAGGAAAAGGAAGTTGGGGGAAAGTTTAAAGAATAACAATATAATATTAATTAATTAATATAAATATAATATAATATCAATTTTTAAAATGCTTAACAACCATAGTTGGGGTCAGAATTTCAGAAGCGCTCAACTCCCATTTAGGAGCCTCAGTGAAGCAGTCCTATTTTAAAAAATGCTATGCAACCAGAATCTCCAATTGCTGCGACACTCTGGCCATTGATTTAGATACCTAAGTGAGAGCTCGTGGGTGCTGATCTTTTTTGAGAATCTGGCCCTTAATTTCTAAATTGACCCTCTCCACACCAAGACCCTATACAACATAATGAGAGTGATTTCTAAACCTGAACTCTAACACTGGGCTAGACTGTGATGTTATGTTGTCATGTGGCCCCATGTACACACTGAACCTGGAAGATAGGATGGATCTTTGAATGATGCCAGATTTCAAATCCCTTGGTAGAGACACATAACTGTCCATCATTCCCAGCGGACTCCCTGTATTCTAGATTTGTCTGGACCAGGAAAGTTTCAAGCACATCAAAAAGATCCTTTAGTTGCGAAAGCAACATCCCCTGTCACAAGCTGCTGAGAGGTCCAGCACAACCGAACTGGCAAGATCAATCAGATCTACAACCAGCAGTAAATCATTTGCTACCAGGATGTTGGAACAATTTGTACAGTGGGGGTGCCGAGAGCCATTAAAACAAACTATAAACCCTGTATATGATGGAAACCATTTCAAACCAGGGGTGCGGCAGCATCCTCAGGACCCCTAGTTCCAGCACCTATGTTTGCTACCCTGACTAGTTCAGTCTCCATTCCAGAGGAAGACTAGAATGCAGATAGGAACCTACCCAGAATGTAATTCATGTCCAAGACCAGCTGGTATTGAATAGCTACATCCTTTCCAATTGTCTTCATATGTCTATATATATATATATATCTATCTAAAGGAGGTAGGAGACTGAGAAGTACTTGCCAAACATTCTAACATCACGAGATAGTTTCAGGAGGAGGCTTTACACTTCTGCATCTCTGAGATTACTCACCGCCCTCCCTTCACGAATAGTGCAGCAAATTAAACTTAAGCTGGCACAGTATCACAGCATCGATGGACTTTATCGTATGTGATTTCTGGGATTAACAAAAGCAGAAACAGATTAATTAAAGAGGCATAGCAGCAAATTAATGTCACTCCACTTAGTAGTTTTATTTTGAGAAAGTGAGTTGAGAGGGAGCATTGGGGTGAAAATTAAGAAACTCTTACATGAAAAATAGAAAGCATTCTCTAAAGGCACAGTTAAATTATATGAAAATCTACCTGTAAAGAATCTATTATAATTGACTTGTACAGACTATCTATTGTAAGCTTAATTTGATACACACTTTAAAAATTGTTTCATTTCCACTACTAACTGTTTCTGGCTTGCTCTTACCTCTGTAGCGCATTTGGTGATGTTAGAGAATATTCTTCTGTCATTCTTTCTGCTGTCCACTAGATGGTGTCACTATTGCCATTTCATGCATACTGTCTTCACAGTCATGGCCTTGGCATCATGGCATGGTGATATTGTGTTCCCTTGAACCAGGCATCCAAGCCTTATTTAGCCACAGATTAAAGGGCTTTCTTTCAATCATTTGAGGGAACACAGCACTGACTTGAAATCATTTGAGAAGAGAAGAGACATGCAGGCTGGCTTAGCCACAGCAAATTCTTTAAGTATCAGCTTCAAATCCTTTGTGGGGGGCACTGCGGCCCGCTTGGCCACATCTACATTAGGAAGGGCTGTTTTTAAGGGCCAGCTCCAAAGCTTAATGAAGTCAGTGGAAAGACTCCCCGTAAGAGGGCACACTGGCCAGGGAGCATCTGGTCCCCTTTAGACAGAAGCCCAGCAGGCAGGTGCTGGAAATCAGCTAACTGAACTGGACAGCACCAGCTGGAGTATATAAAGGAGGGTCCCCAGCTCCATGCGAGGATGGGGAAATGGGAGAGAGCTGAGACATACTCTCCTATGGCTGTAGCTTGGTGGACCCCCTCTACGTGGGGGAGGTGTAGACCCTTAAGTTACTGGTGGCCGGAGGCCTCACAATTTCTGCTAAGAATAGGGCTATTGCTCTTGTTTATTGTTCAGCACTTCCTATTGTTCTGTGTTGGAAAATAAACAGGGACCTGGGATTAGGGGCTCTAAATGGAACTGGGCATGGCTGATTGTTTGTCCCAGGCTGGGGATCCTATCCACTCGCTTACACTCCCATTTACCTCGATGGGCTTCTCAATAATTAACGAGCTGATGGGTCCCAGGACAGCATCCTGGTTTTCACATACATTTCCCGCTACCCCTGCGGCATTGAGTTCTCTGTCCTGGGCACTCGGGTGCTCCCCTCCCAAGCCACATTCAGTTCTTTCCATTTCCTCTCCCTGTCTTTTGAATGGAGATTGGCTACCTGAGCCACATCCCCCCATAAACGAAGGCATAAATCTCCTGGACAGCTAATATATTTCATGAGCTGCACCTACCAAGCAGTGGGAGCATGTTCACTGCCTACTGTTCGCTGAAAAATTAGCAGGAAACTGTATTGTACTGATCAGATGAGGGAGTGTGCAGGGGCACTGAGAGCAGTATGTGCCGTTTCCACAGGAATTGATTTGCCAGTGGACAAAGGTAACGAGCAACGGGGCTTTTTCATGGCAAATGGAGAACTGGTTTGAAATTGTGTCATATGAGCAGGGACGTTTGGTTTTGGTTTTGGTTTTTCGTTTTTCCTTTGATGTGAAGGTGAACCACAAAGAAAAAACAAAGCAAAAACTATCATGTGTGCTCTTGACTGCTCCTTCTTGTACACGGATAATCTCACATTTACTTTTAATCTTTATCTGGCCTTTTAAAATCAGAAATATTAAGATGCTCTCACCTGAGGCTAGGAAAGCTGTATCAGAGATTCCAGTTCCATGTGTCATCCTATTCTAATCCTCCAAAGATTGCTTCCCAGGGAAAGAAGGGAGTTGAGACCTGGTATTCTTAATAAAAATACAGGCAGAAGCACAATGTTGTGTGTAACGATAACTCTCTGAGGGTATCTCTGCATCTTAACAGTGCTGGTAAAGGCACAGCCATGTTTTGTCTTTGCAGCACAGCTTTAGGATAACTAGTGCGGTTTGAAGCCTGAGGGCAGATTAACTGTGGTTGTTCCAGCTGTACCAGGAGGTTTATAGGGTCAGCACCTATCTCAAGCCGTAGTATTTTGGTTTTACGTTAGCCATCTGTCAGTGGGTCTGTGCTTTTGGAAGAATTGTTGGGTCCGGTGCTGCAAGACCACACTCCTGCAGATAGTTCCATTGACTTAAGAGGACTAATTCCATGTGTAATTGTTTGAATTTGGCATATATTTTCTGACGTATGGAATTACACACATGCCACTAGAGAGATAAGCTGGGTGAGGTGATATCTTTTATTGGACTAACTTCTATTGGTGAGAGAGACAAGCTTTCGAGCTTCTGCGGAGCTCTTCGTCAGGTTTGGGAAACTGAGGGCAAGTCTAGACTACAAAATTAAGTCGATTTACAGGCACTGCTGTAATTGAATCAGTTTTGCATACCCACACTAGCGCCTTCGATCGGTGGTCCATGTTCTCACCAGGAGTGCTTGTACTGATCGAACTGTCACTGTGGGGCATTGTGGGGCACTGACAGCCGTTGCCCCACCACCCAGGGCTGGCAGCTGGAGCCCTACTGCCCAGGGCTGATACCTGGAGGCCTACTGCCTGGGGCCGATACCTGGAGCCCAATCTGGCTGGGGCTGACAGTCGGAGGCCCTGCTACCCGGGGCTGACAGCTGAAGTCCTTCCATCCGTGGCTCATACCTGGAGCCCTGCTGCTTGGGGCTGACAGCCAGAGCTGGGTGGTGGGGCTCCAGCTGTCAACCCCAGGCAGCAGGGCTCCAGGTATCAGCCCAGCAGGGCTACAGCTATAAGCCCCACACAGCAGAGCTCCGGCTGTCAGGCCCAGGTGGCGGGGCTCAGGCTGTCAACTCTGGGCAATGTGACTCCGGCTGTCAGCCTGGCAGGGCTCAGGCTGTGAGCCCCACATGGCAAGGCTCCAGGTATCAGCCCGGCTGGGCACCAGCTGACAGAGGAACAGTCTGATGTGAGAAATGACGTGTCTACACTGACACAGCATTAATCTAATTTCATCAACTTAAGCACTACACCTCTCACAGAAGTGGAGTTATTAAATTGGTGTATTGGGCGACTGTAGTAATCCCTTTGTCTCCGGCTCAGAGGGAGGCCACTCTGAGGGCTTGTCTACACTGGCAATTTACAGTGTTTCAACTTTCTCCCTCAGGGGAGTGAAAAAACACCCCCCTGAGTGCAGCAAGTTTCAGCGCTGTAAGGTGCCAGCATACACAGTGCCCCAGCACTGGGAGCTGTGCCCTCACGGAGGTGGTTTTTTCCCAGGGCTCTGCCGTGCTCTGCACCCACAGGTGACAGGGTGTTTCTGTCTTTGATCATTTTCCAATGTGAGATCATCTGAGAGTATAGTGACGGTCTCCCAGCGCTCTGCCCTGGCTACACAAGCCACGTTAAACCACTGCCGCTTTAGCATTGCCAGTGTCGATTAGCCCTGACTGGCTGCATCAGGCAATAAACAAAAGCTAACTAGCAGTCCCTAGCTAACTAGCCGACCCTCCTCCACTGGGTCCCAGGCCAGGGCCCTAACAATGGCCAGGGATCCTGCCACTGAGTCAGTGGGGATCCTGCCGAAATACGCTGACTCGTATTGCGACAGCACAACCTAACTAATGTCTGGTTCCCCTGGGCTACTTCCTACCACAGTCCATTGGAGTGGCTCCAAAGTCTCTGGGTCCTTAGTCTCCTCGGAGTAAGTGGTGGACAGCAGTCCCAGTAACTCTTCCCCACTCTTGGTCTCCTCTGGGAGCAGGGAGCCGCACAGCTTGGGGTCTGGTCCTCAGTCCTGCAGCAGGCTAGAGACATCTGCCTCCTTCGCTGGTTCTGGCCCAACTGAGCTAAAGGGCCGGCCTCTTATACTTCCTGTCCCTCCCTCTGCTTCTGGCACGGGGAGTGGGGCTGGCATGGCTCCACCCAGCAGGGAGAGTATAGTGGTCCCTCCAGCTCACATTGGAGGGAAGCAATTCTGCCTCACTACAGCGACTTACATCGGCAGGAGCAACATTGTAATATAGACACTTACAGAGTGCCCCAGCTAAATACAAGGTGGAACAGATTGTTTAGCATAAGTAGTTAACACATATTTCAAGGCCATTCAAGGTGAAGTGGCCCATTAACAACCCTCTAGTCACAGGGAGGAAAGGAGGAGGGAAGCAGCTGGAGGGGTTGTTAGTAGGTTACAGATTGCTGTAATAAGCCAGAAATCCAGTCTCTCTATTTAGTATATGATTTTTAGTGCCTAGCAAAATTATGAATTTAAGCTCCCAAGCTTATCTTTTGACAGTGTTGTGCAGGTTTCCTTTGAAGATGAGCACTCATGGGTCAGACAGAGTGATCGTTTTGTGAAAAGCGTTCACCCACAGGTGACAGGTGTGTTTGTCTTTTATCGTTTTCCAGTGTGAGATCATTTGAGGGTATAGTGATTGTCTGGTTTCACCCATATAGTTGCTACTGCGGCATCTAGTGCACTGAATGAGGTATACCTCACCTAGTGATAGGACCCAGGGATCTTGGAAGGTGTTGTGGGGGGTGTTGATCATTGTTGCAATGGAGATGTGTCTGTAGGTTTTGCATCTGTTGTTCTGGCAGGGTCTGGTGCTGCTTTGAGTTGGTGTTTCCTGGTCTGTTTCCTGGACCTTGCTTCTGATGAACTTGGAGAGGTTGGGGGTTGTTTGAAGGCCAGAAGAGGGGGTTCAGGAAGAATTTTTTCAGGATGGGCTCCCCACTGAGTATGGGTTTTAGATGTTTGATGATGCCCTGTATGGGTGTGGGGTTGTAGGTGACAACTAGGGGTGCACAGTGGTAGGCGTTTTTTATTTCGGTAGAGAAGCAAGATTTTCTCAGAGTATTTGAGTGTTCCCTTCCAAAATCATGGACTTAATAGACACTGGATTTATAGCTTATTACAAACAGTCTATAACTCACGAACAACCCCCGCCCCCAGCTGCTTCCCCCTGCGCCCTCTCTTCCCCTCCCCCCCCCACCCCCAACTGCAGCTGTTCTTGCCTCCCTGTGACCAGAGGGATGTTAAATGGGCCACTTTACCTTGAATGGTCCCTTGAAATATGTGTTGACTATGTCTGCTAAACAATCTGGTCCTCCTTGTATTTACAGTGATACCCTGAGTTACTTTCCCAGATCTGAAGAAGAACTCTGTGGCTGCTCGAAAGCTTGTCTCTCTATTATAAAGATAATATAAGGTAAAATAATAAAGCTATGACCTCACCCACCTTGTCTCTCTAATATCCCGTGACCAACGTGGCTACAGCAACACTGCATACATGCCACTGTAAGTTTTACACCAGGTTTCCCGGTCATCTTTTTTTTACCTTTGCTGTAATCTAACAGGCCTTCAGTTTGGCCCGGAGTTGACTGGGAAGTCAGGTACGCAGACTTGACTCTCCAGGCAGTCAGTGTATGTTCAGAGGAAAATGGTTTGGACTTGAAAAATAGCTATGTGGTGTCAGGCTTTCATACCACTGCTTATGGTCTGTAGTGTGTTAACATGTAATGTCACCCTTGCCTTATCCAGAAATGTAACAAAGTTAAAAGGAATTTGTTGAATGGCAGGTTTTCCCATTGATGATATGAGACGTGCTAGTGCAGTAAACTGCTTAACAATAACCGGGAGTCATGGGGCCAGATTCCCCCTTATGTCTAGCTTCTGCTGGATGCAGTAGTGCAGGGAAGCTGCCAAGGAGCTGGTTATGGCTCCCTAATTTATTTCCTGACCCTACCCTGGCACAGACTAGAGCAATGCGGTGACTGTTGTAACATACACCAGCTGGCAATATCCCCTGTGCCCTGGGACCATCTGCCAGCTGGGTTCTGTTGATGTTCATTGCGCTCAGACCATTTCTCTTCTTCACGCTGGACACAGATTCATAGATACTAAGGTCAGAAGGGACCATTATGATCATCTGGTCCGACCTCCTGCACAACGCAGGCCACAGATTCTCACCCACCCATTCCTGCGAAAAGCCTCACCTATGTCTGAGCTATTGAAGTCCTCAGATCATGGTTTAAAGACGTCAGGGAGCAGAGAATCCTCCAGCAAGTATTAATACAGTTCTTGTACAGGTACCAGAACCATTCATGTTGACAGCACAGTGGTGGTTAACTGTTGCTGCAAAGCCAGCAAGGGGAACACACCACACTGCTCTTTTCGGTAGGGCCTATTTAAAAAAAAAAAAAAAAAAGAAGAAGGAACTTTGTTGCTCAGCAACTAATAGATTAAAAAAAAAGATATATTTAGAATCTGAAGGACATTCTTCCCTCTGATTGCCAGAGTTTTAAGAAAGGTCACATCTGGAATCTAAACTACTGGGACAGTTAAAAAGATTTTGGTTTAGTATTTATAAATGGAAACGTTTGCACTCCCAATGACTAAGCATTTCATACCCCTGCCTGCCCCTGACTTACCCCCTATACCAGGGGACCCAGCACGGTAGGGAACAGAATGGGCTCTACCAGTTCTATGCCTGCGGGCTACTCCCCCGCATCGGGCCAATTACCAGCAGGAGACTTACAGCAGTCTCCACTCCTCTTGTATCACCTGCGGGCAGGTCTACACTTAAAACCCATGCAGCTGTGCCACTGTAGCGCTTACGTGAAGACACTCCTATGCTGACGGGAGAGCTTCTCCCGTCAGCGTTGTTAATCCATCTCCCCAAGAGGTAGTAGCTATGTCGACGGGAGACGCTCTCCTGTAGACATAGCTCTTTCTACATGGTGGGTTAGGTTGATATACCTACGTCGCTCAGGGGTGTGGATTTTTTACTGAAAATCTGAGCGACTTAGTTATTACCGATATCGGTCTGTCGTGTAGACCTGGCCTGAGTCTCTAGTCTCTAACTGGCAGTCTAAGTGAGCAGTAGCCACATCACACAGAGGATGGTGAGGATTAGAGGGTCTCCTCCTAATCCGTCCTTCCAGCCCAGTCCCCCTGCCAAATGGGAGCAGGTTGCTAGCGCCACAGAGGCTATTCCAGCCATTTAATGGTCCCATTCCTCCTCTGAAGCCTGGGGAGCATGTCTCTTCACTTCTCCCTCTGGAGTTCTCCACCACCCATCTAGGCTATTGAGGATGGTTCTCCGGGCTTTGAGCAAAGCTCCCATTAACTTCAGTGGTGCAGAATCAGGCATAGGTTAGGGCACATCTCCACTTAAAATGCTGCCCTGGCACAGCTGCAGGGCTTTAATGAAGATGCTCTAAGCCGACAAGAGAGAGCTCTCCCATCGGCGCAGGTAATTCCAAGAAGTGGTCGCAGGTAGCATTGTCGGCGGGAGAGGCTCTCCTGCCAACATAGCGCTCTCTGCACAGGGGGTAGGTCAGTATAACTACATCTAGGGTTACCGCATGTCTGGCTTTTCCCAGACATTGTCTCTTTTTTGATTCTCTGTCCTCTGTCGGGCAGGAATTTTCAAATAACAGGCAATGTCCAGGATTTTCGCAGAGCAGGTGCTGCAGCTCAGAAAGAGCCCTGATTGGTCCACTTCCCAATTGGTCCCACCCTGCGTCTGTAATTGATTGGTCCATTCCTTGGAGCCACAGCAGCCAGATCCCACCCACCTAGACCCTGGCTCCCAGCCCTGGGGAAGGGGTCCCGCAGGGAGGCGTTGACTGACCAACTGCTGCTGTGTCCTGGGTTTGTGCCAGCCACCCTGCCACTGTGACAGGGAGTGAAACTGCCCTGCATTCTCCGTGAGTATCCCCACTGCAGGTACCCCTCTCCAGCACCCCAAATACCCCTCCCAGTACACACACACCCTCCAGCACCCCCAGCTGTACCCCCCTCCAGCTCCCCTTCCCCACCTCCCTGTCCTCCCTCCTTCAGCTCCCCCGCCTCCTGTCCGTGTCCTCTTTTGGGGAACCTGAAATATGGTAACCCTAACTACATAACTCAGGGATGTGGATTTTTCACACCCCCGAGCAACACAGTTATACCAATATAGGTTTGGAGTATAGACCAAAGCTTAGTACAGTATAGTAGAGGGACATAGGAGGAAGTAACACCATTTTAATTTCTCAGAGACCAACTGTGAATTCCTTAGTGGAAGGTACAACACAGTACCAGTGTGTGAGGAACAGTGAATTTAATGTACAGCACACAGTAGACTATTCTCTTTTTGGCTCATATGTATTGAGGCAAATGATCCCGAGAAGGAATAAGATGCATTCTTGTGCCAACATGATATAAAAATGTCTTTATATTAGAAAGTATATATTTTATTGCGGTTGCATCGTATTAGTGTCATAGAAGAACTTGAGTTCAATATAACAATATGAAAGTGCACATGTAATTTCACTTCTGTATCACATTAATACTAAACTACTGTACATGGTAGTAATATTAAACTAATGTGACAGAATAATACAAGTATAAGATGATGTAAAACTGTTAATATTGTAGAAAGTTATTCATACCATACAGAGGAGTCTAAAGAACAGTTAGACTAAGCTTCCTTCTTCCTTCCTCTGATCTAGTTCGAATACTCTGATTGTAGACTGCTGAGTCTGATGAGCAGGTTTACATTGGTTAATTTCCATTCCTGAGCCCAGGGGTAGGCAACCTATGGCACGCGTTCCAAAGGCAGCACGCGAGCTGATTTTCAGTGGCACTCACACTGCCCGGGTCCTGGCCACCGGTCCGGGGGGCTCTGCATTTTAAATTTTAAATGAAGCTTCTTAAACATTTTAAAAACTTTGTTTACTTTACAGACAATGATAGTTTAGTTATATATTATAGACTTATAGAAAGAGACCATCTAAAAACGTTAAAATGTATTAGTGGGAGGGATAGCTCAGTGGTTGTGGGGAGGGATAGCTCAGTGGTTTGAGCATTGGCCTCCTAAACCCAGGGTTGTGATTTCAATCCTTGAGGGGGCCATTTAGGGATCTGGGGCAAAAACTGGGGATTGGTCCTCCTTTGAGCAGGGGGTTGGACTAGATGACCTCCTGAGGTCCCTTCCAACCCTGATAGTCTATGATTCTATGATTACTGGCACGCGAAAGCTTAAATTAGAGTGAATAAACGAAGACTTGGCACACCACTTCTGAAAGGTTGCCGACCCCTGCCATAGCCTGTTGTCATTGCTACTGCTCATGCAATGATTCCAGCTGAGTTTACTGGTGTCAGGAACTCGGCTCTGTGCAATGTCCAATCATGAAGAAAGAAGCTGAGGTAAGGAAAGAGATGTGAAATCAAACACGAAACAATTTGCTCAGATTTGGTATGCAAGTCTTTTTTTGCATGCACATTCTCTGTTACGACGCTTAAAAGGTATGCAAAACTTTAGCAAATCAGGCCGTAAATGTTTAATGATATGAGTTGCTCCTTAAATACAATAACATGGCAAGTTGCAACCACTAGCAAAAATGACAGTGTATTGAGTGTAAAAGTAACCCTCTTCAGTTTGACTCAGAGAGCCCGGTAGCATCTATTTTAACTCTCTGCAAACTTCAGTATTCTGATTAGGCAAAATAGGGACTATATTATATCAAGACATGCATATCCCCAGTTTAAGCAGATCACCCAAGACTGGCAATAACAATATATTATGTATGGAGGACTTTGCATTCATTGAAATGAAAATTTATAAGGCAGTAGTCTTAAAAATGCCCTTTCTTTTGTGGCTTTTGGTTTAGTAGATTATTTGTCAGATTTTTATAAGAACATTATTGCTTTAAGAAAAAAATTTAAACCCTGAGAAATTACTCTCAGTCTAACGAGTTCTTTCCCACTGACTACAGACATCATTAGGGGATGGCTATAGCCCGAGGCTGTGCATGAACTTTTTCGTCTAACTGTACACTTTATGTATAATTTAGCTTTCTTGCCTAAATTATTCAAGCAAATAGTGAGTGAAAATAATGGAGTTCACTGAAACCTTCCAGAGTATTAAAATAAAACAGTTTTTTACGTTGATTTGAATTTTTAAGCTTTTTAATCATGTATTTCAAATGGAATACGCATGTCTGCAGCTCTTTTTAGCTTGTCCCCCTGTGCCTTTTTCACTAAAAGAAAAAAAGAAAGGAAACCAACTTCAGTAAATATCCCATTAATTAATAAGTGTTACTTATGACTACTTGAGGTAGAAATAATGGTAGTCAAGTAAAATCTATAGACATGGAAAATACATCCAGCAACTATGGACTGCATTTCTCTTCTTTAATGTGGCCAATACATGTTGCATTGACGTATTCTTGGGAAACAAATATTGCTTCGTTGCTTTAACCTGAGAAGTACTAATTGGGTTTTATTGAATATGAATCCTAACCCTAAAATTTAATTTAGAAGCATATTCCTTTTTCTGATAAAGTTTACAAAAAAATCTTAATCACCACATTAAGGGCCATGTTACCAGGTGGCATAAATTGGTGGTGTTCCATTGATATCAATGTGAAGTCCATGGAATTATGTGGATTTACACCAGCTGAAGATCTAGTCTTAATATTTACTTCTCAAGCTAATCTTTCACATTCTTCTTGATGTGAAAGCCTGTTACAGGTCCATGCATTATTATTGTTGATGCTATTATTAATATGGTCAAGGCCCTATCAGACCTCTGGATATGTTCATGAAGCATATGCTTTATCGAAGAATCATCATCTACAACTTAATGAATCCTGAGGACATTTACAACTTAAATCTGTACAGTTTACCAGCTTGGGCAACTTGTGGTATTTGCTGAAGTCCTTTTAGAGAGAAGCTATGGTGATAATTGTGTGTAAGATGGGAAAAGAGCAGTCCTGCTATATGAGCAAGGGGTGGATCAAGACAGGATCCCCCAAATATGACCAATCTGAAATTCCACTAAAGGCTAAAAAAAAGTAATACAATAGTTTTATATCAGAAATTTATAAAGAGAAGATTGTACGCAATGTTGTTGTAGCCATGTCAGTCCTGAAGAAGAGCTCTGTGTAAGTGCAGAAGCTTGTCTCTCTCTCTCGCCAGTAGAAGTGAGTCCAATAAAAGATAGTACCTCACCCCCTAGTCTCTCTAAAGAGAAAATTCTATCTTTGAGATCCATCATGTAGGGATTGTAGGGATTTCAGAGACCCAGAACACTGTGGTTGGGACTACAAGGATTATAAACGTACATAGCCGTGCATGACTCCAGTCGCGTACTTAGGGCCTGATCCAAAGCCCATTGAAATCTATAGAAGTGTTTCCATTGATTTCAATGAGCTTTTGCTCATGCCCTTAATTACTTATGCAACCCAGACTTTCGTACTGAAATGGGCCTGGCAACAAGGTACCTTCTAGCTCTGCCGAGTGGATTATTACATTATCTTTTTACTTACATTGTAAGCTCCTCAGGGCAGGGACTGTCTTTTTGTTCTATGTTTGTACAGCTCCTAGCTTAATGGGGCCCTCATCTATAATAGGACTCTATGATTGGGGTCCCACAATGTAAATTATAAATAATAAAAGCAATAATCTATGCAAACCTCAAAAACATTGGCATTTCCATTCCAATAACCGTTCCCAAGTTTGAGTATTTACCTGAAGCCTGGCCATCCAAACATACCCATACCTCTTGGTCTGGAAATTGCATTGGAAATGCTGTGAAATAAGAATGTGTTTTGTGAGATTTCCCCTGTTTCATAGCTTGACATGATGAGAAATACCACAAGAACAGGCTCTTTCAGCACTCTCAGTCAAAACCCAGAAGTGCAAAGCTTCACAAAAAATTTAAAAGAAACAATCAAACATAGAAATTCAGCAAACTATTTTTGGAATGTCTGAAATGGTTTGGTTAGATTTAGATGAAGATGTAGGTTGTATTTTTGTTGTATCAGAACTGGTTCACTGGTCCATTCTTTAGGCTATAACAACTCAAGAAGTTAGATGTATGCTAGTTTTTTTTACTTTTAAAGTGGATCACTATAACTATTTAGTTGGGGATTGGTCCTGCTTTGAGCAGGGGTTCAACTAGATGATCTCCTGACATCCCTTCCAACCCTGTGATACTATGATTCTATGCTTTCCCATCACACTAGATTACTGTCACTCCTGAACTGGCTGACCAGACTACCTCAGTACAGTCATGGTCCTCAGATTCAAGCTGTAGGTTGTCCTCCTCAGATTCAAGTTTTACATCTTTTGTGCATTTTATTACATGACTCCTGACACATTCAAGGGACAGTGTGCAAATACCAAAGGATTCCAGGCAACTGATAATAATGAGATATGTATTTCTTTGTTTAACATCAAGAATGAAGCTCGCCATAAATTCTTTAAATTAGTGGCAAACTTTTATATTTACTATTTTTTCAAATCACCTTTGTCTTTCTCTTGTCAGCACATGGTCATTTTCTCTCCCACCACATATAACATTTATTTTTCAGCTAAAAGCTGCTTTACTGTCAGTTGTTTCATTTTCAGATTTAGATCGCACATCTCGCAGCTGCCTCCAGTCACTTGTGCAAAATGTATGTATCAGGGACAGTTGCACAAGCATAACAAAATTCACTTGCTATTGTGCACACTTTGTCCATCTTTTTCCCTCCAGTTAACCCAAAAGATCATATGCAACCTAGTGTACTGATTCCATGGTAACAGTTGAAGTGTATTTGACTGCTCCAAGTCTTCAGGACTGTAAAATAAATCTATGTTAAGATGAAGCCAAAAGGAAGTCAAAAACAACAGAGCACGTTCAAGTGAAGGCATGCAAACCTCATTAGCTCTATTAATTAGGCAGAAAGATCTAGATTGTGAAATCCTTTGACAGCATATCATTCTTTTTCACTAAATTCATGTTCATAAAAGCCCAATCCTACATCACCTGTGAGAATTCCCTTTTCAGTGTCTATCATACATCCATAGACAGGCACAACATTTCTCCTCAATTTCTTTTTTGCGTTAGGAAATTAAAATGTTCATTTAAGCCAAAGTGATTTTTCCTTACATCTCACAAGTTGCCTGTCTTTTCTTTACTTCTCACTCACTTCTCAGTAGGCATATTTTTCTCTTTGCTTTGTTAACTGCTCTGTTTTAAGTTATCCCAATGTCCCATGGTAATTTGGCTTCCTTTATCTGGTTTTATGCACTGTACCTCTCCTTCAGTTAAAATTCTTGACACTTAGATTGTCCCTAGGTTTTGCATGCTGTTACAAGGCAGAAAAATCTATTGCTTTCTCATCTGGGTTCTTTGAACTGAATTTTCATCCCAGCCTTACCCAGTCTTCTTGTCTTGCATGCAGTTTGTTCCCGCAGTAATGAAACTTTGGCTCTTAATGCACAGGAATGCATCTGTGTGCCTATTAGATCACCAGTCTGCTCATGTAAAACTTAAAGGGATTTAGTTCCCTGTTTCAAACCATAACTTTCAAATTGATATTTAAAGGCATCTCCAGACTTTAGGCAGAACCTTACACCGGGAGAGGTAAAGGAAGATCGTGTAGCTCTGACCAAGTATCATATGGGCATGATGAAATATACTTATTTTTACATCCAGCCAGTGGAATTTTTATGTCATGCTCAGCCTCTGTCACTTTCACTCAGAGACGGATTAATGATAGCGCTGATGGGGCCATGGCCCAAGCTGCCCAAATGGTCTGGGACCCTGGCCTCTTATAAATCGTAGGAGCTAGAGTGTGGCATTCAGCCAGATGCTGATGCTGAGGCTAAGGCGAAGCCACATTACTCCAGGGAAATCTCTGAAAGAGAGAATTTCCCCTGGTACACAATACGAGTAAATAAACTGCACCGTCTTTTGGGGCTGGTGCAACGACTGCCCTCTCTGTGCCCAGCCAAACCTAGGAGCTGGTGTGTATGGAGGATCCATGGCCTTTCCTCTTCCTTGGAGGAGCTCTGATTGGCCCTGGCTGCAGAGCAGGGTACATAAGAACAGAAGGCTCCTTGGTCCCTGTGCCTCTGTTCTGGCCATTAAATGTCAACATTTCCATCAAATACTGTGATGTTCAGAGGCTCCTCTATGACTATGGCTCTCATACAAACTTAGTCTCATCCTCTTGCTCTAGCTTCTCATTCATCTTTGTACCCAGTTCAAAATGGCCCTCCTAGTTTCCAGAACTTGCTCTTCCCTGCCCCTCTAACCTCATGGCCACCTGCTCTTCAGCTCAGTCACGCTTCTCCTACAGTGTTTCCCTCTTTGTGGGCTCCCTCATTGCTCCACAGTTTGGGCTGGGGTTGTGGAAAGTCCTTGTTCACTTGTTGTACCTCATCTATTTCACCAGACCAGAACTTCCCTCCACTACTGAGTCACTTACCTTCGTTAAACTTTGCCCTCCAACCTTTTTGTTTTTAATTTCTGGTTGAAGTTAAAGCATTTTATGATATTATGTTTGAAGGATGCTATATAAAAATAAATTGTTTTGCACTGTATTTGCTTCTGGATAACTTCCATTTTACACTAGTTCCTAGCTTCTTTTGCAGACGTCTATACCTATAAAAATCCAAAGCAGCCCATTCAATTTAGCATCGCAAAATATTTTTAACTTTGGTGTATTTGGTTTGTGAAACTTCTTTTGGTCTGTTGTAAGCGATGCTCTAGAACAGGGGGAGTGTAGGGCGTGTCTTCCCGCACACGAAAGCTGTTCTGATTTAACTAAAATAGTTTTTTAATCAATTTTGTTAAACTAGTGAAAACTCATGTGGAACTGATTATCTTGATTTAACCCTGGTTTATATCAATTTAACTTAGGTCAGCAAGGAATCAACTTAAACTAAATTGATATAAACCAGGTTTAAATCATATTAAGAATATTCCCATTGGGGTTTGAATTGGTTTAACTAAATTGATTAAAAAAACCCCACTTTAAATCAGTGCAACTTTCTGTGTAGACACTTGAACATCTTCATAATTGCCTGATCATTCGTCACTGTTGACTTAATATAGCTGAGCGAAAAATCAAGAAAAGAAAACATGAAGCTAAAGAAACTAGAAGACAATTCTGCTCAGTTGTGCTGTAGGTTTTCATTTTCTTCCCAAAGGTTCTCCCTTCCATTGCACAATTGCTGGATCTTCAGTGTCGTTGACATAGTAGCCAGTTACCACTCAGATTTTGGGGATGGACCAAGAGGACCACTGAATGTTTGTTCAGCCTGACTATCTGAACGTAAATTTAGACATGAAGATACATAAGCCTGAAGTATTGTTAAGATGCTTTTAAATGTTTTTCAGATATTTTTTAATCTTAAAAAATAGTTTTTGTGGATTTAATATTAATGGAATTTGCTGCATGGATCCTTGGGAGACTTGAGTCCACTGTTCACCCAGAGAACTGGCATAGCATAGGCAGGGACCATGCAGGCTTCCCAAACTTCTCCATCAGAGTGTATCTACCTTGAACTAGAAGGAGCAGTCACTTCTAGGCCTGAGATGGTAGTTCAGTTTCCATGCCCATTCATTCCTTTGCCTCTTTGCTGAGACTGCCAGGGTGCCAATTAGTGTCAGTCATGGTAAGGGTTTTGTTTCTGATGTAGACAACTGGGAACTGGACTCAGACTCATTTCAAATAGGTCTATGCAGAGCCATCAGATGGCAAAAATTTTGGCAGAATCATGGGGTGGGGGGGGGATTAAACACTCATCAGTATTAGGTGAACTAACAGAGCCTTATGCCCTGTCACAATGTTACTAAACAGCAGTGAAGATACTAATAATACTTAGCACTTACACAGAGTGCTTTTAATTTTCAAAACACTTTACAAAGTATGTGCAAGAAGTAATGCAGGAATGAAAGTATTGAATGACTGGCTGCTGCCATCAGTTTTATGACATCAGATTTGCATACTCTATCAGCTTGCCAGAGTTGCTCTTTCTAGCCTGTACAGATGAATGAATCATGTGCACTTGTTTGCCATGCCTGCATTTCCATACAGAGTTGCTGGTCTTGGACTCGCTACTCATGCAGCTGAAGATTGTGGTGCTGCTCGTTGATGTTTCACAATCTTGCTTGAACTTCCAGGACAGGTGCTGCAGGTGAGAAAGGAGTATTACTGGAGGGTGCACCAATGATCTGCCAAGTCATAGAAATGGTATTAGTTGCCCCTTTTCCTCTTTCTCACCGGTGCTTTTGGCTGCTTTGATGCCCAGGTTCCTTTGTTTTCATCCAGTTTCTTACTGGGACTGTTTCTAAATACCACACCGTTCAACAGCAGCCATCTTCCTTCCTACTGACACATACAGCAGATGGTGCAAATGGCATGACAAATGTATTTTCTGGAAAAACATAATCTGCCATATTGCTAACTTTGTGTTGTGTTAACTAAATGGGTGTAAAATGCTCCCAAATCAGTATTTCAACTATTTTGCATTGATTTTGCAGGTGTAAATGACTAACCAACGTGCAAAGCAGTGAAGAATCAAGTGCAGTGTCTAATCAGGGAAAGTGATGTTAGCTGAAAAATAATAGTGATTGAAATTCACTCAACTTTTGAGGGGTGTCTCTTTCCCTTAATCTGGTGGTATGTTTTGTGCTATGCTCTACACCTTCTGGCTCTTTGAAGAGACATATTTAGGATCAGATATCAACCTTCTTTGCTTTCTTTCAGATCTCTCTATCTATGATCATCATCATCTTTTAAAGTTCTCACTTTCCTAGCCTGATAGTGGCATCTTGACTAGGCAACGTACCTCTGTCTTGCAGGTGGTATGCAGCTTGTTGTTATTGCTTATTTATTTATTTTATTGCAGTAGTCCTAATAGCCCCAGTCATGGATCAGGACCCCATTGTGGTAGGCACTGTACAAATACAAAACAAAAAAGATGGTCCCTTCCCCAAAGAGCTTACAATCTTTTCCAACGGGGCTTGATCTTTTCCCAGTCTGTTTAACAGAGGATGGAGCAGTGAAAATTAAAAGTGGGGCCTTAGAATTGTTCACTAGTCTACATATTTTCAGGCTGGCATCCGGTATCAACACTGTGCTATTCTTCAAGAGGTACCCTTTCAACAGACAATATCTCAGGAACACAGGGAAGGATTGCCACAGAGTTGGTGCCTGCCGTGCAGACTCATGATTGGATGCTTGAACCAGCAGAGCCCTCAGAGCCATAAGCATGGCTATAGCCAGCTGTTTCTTTTGTGATTCCTTACCCCCTCCTCCTGTGTCACTATGTTTTAAATATGAAACTAAGCTTTGTTTCAGACTGGTAGCCCGTGTCAAAGGATTGGTGAGAGGAGACTTTACTGTGCTATAGAACACATTCTACATACAGAAGTAAAATGTGTGAAAAATTGAAATGATATGGTTGCATTGGAAGCATGTGGGTGGTGGTAGCATTGGCTCATGTCTTGTGGCAGTTAATGTAGCACGTTGTGATGCAGTGAAGTGGAATTAGCCCAGTGTGTCTGGGCATGACATTTAAAAAAGAATAATAGCATAGTATTTCTCCTTTTTCTTTGTGTGAAGGGAATGCTTCTTTGCTCTCCCTACATAATGTGAGGCTGTAGCGAATACCAGTCTATATGTCTCGCCTTCAAAACAACAACCACGATGGCTGTTTCTCATTCTTCTTTTCTTTGTGTGAAGGGCATAGATTGCATTACCTTTGTGAGGTCGCTGGAACAGGTTCTGATCTCATTTACGCTACTGTTAGTGTGGAGTAATTCCATTGCCTTCAGTTTTGCACATGCATGTAATGCAGCATCTATAATGCCCAGAGATAAATGGAAATGATATCTAGAAAGACAGAGATGGGCTATTTCAGAGAGGAAGTGACTTTTGAGCAGGAGGCACACTTCAGTTAAACTAAATTCTAGGACTGGTTGGCACAAGTTTTCAAAGTTAACCATTTCATCTGTAGGATGGGATGAAGCAGGTGGAAATTGGATGATGCATGAGTAGCAAAGTACCCCCAGGTACAGAGGTGCCCTAAATTTTCAACCATCTATAATACTAACTAGAACAAAGTAAAATCGATAGAATTCTATTGATTACATACTGTTCTTTGAGTTTGAGCCATTTGCTATTCAAGATATATTGGTTAGATATCATTGGTGAGATATGTCACATGATATTTTTATATGATCCTTAATTAGCTGTCATGCAAGTGCTTCCAGCATAAATATGTGTGAGTTGGAATTTAACATTTATTTTACTTTAAATGCAATTTTGAAATACACTTTCTATGAAGATTCAGGCCAGCAAAACTTGATCAGATAAATATTGAATTATAGGAAAAAGAAAATGGATGTAAACATGGCTGGAACAAACTCATTAAGAAATTAGAGTGAACATTCCTACAAGCATTCTGTCAATAGTCACCCATTTCTAAGAATCATCATTATCTTTACATGAGGCATTCTAAGCCCTATACTCTTTAAATTGAACAAGGAGGTAATTAAGGATGTGGATGTATCCTTAATTTCCCTGCATGTAAATTAAAGCTAGATGCCAGTTTAATTTATGCACTGTCATTCTCTAAATACTTTTATAGATTATTATTTTTTTAAGATCAGGAATAATAGCAGCCAATGAATATGATAAGAACAAGAATGCTGGGTTTTTTTGGCTGGTTGCACTTTTTTGTGTATAATGAACAGGTTGCTACTTGTGAGCAGGGGAAAAGGTTTAATGAATCACAAAAGTACATAATTTATTGAAGACCATATTACACACATATTTCAGAGCAAATTCCATGGAAAATGCATGTGAGAAGCATTTCTATGAATCAGACTCTCAGAATATTTCCTTAGAAACAGCTTATTCTACATTTTTATAAAGGAGCTGCAGCATTTATAGTACACCATTGAATTAAGATTTTGTGGTTAAAAAATGCAGCCCTAGAAATTAAAATGATATTTGAAACATAAATCCTGCGTGCTAACAACTATCGTTATAGAAGCCAGCCAGAATCAACAGACGTAGCTTGTTTTCTACAAGGCTTTTTCTGGAGACCAGTTCTCAAAAAACATCTGTGCAAATGCAGGAGAGAAAAAAAGCCCCAACAGGAATAGAAGCCATCAGTGGTTAGGTGTGTTATAAATACATTATTACTTCATTGTAATGGCATACAGGCCTTGGCTAGACTGCTAAATGACCTCACTAGCTGTCAGCCTTGAGTTACTCCCAATGAACAAGCATTCAAGATGCAGTTGGCACTAGTTCAGTAAGTCACGAGTAAACACAGAGGGAATCCACCAATTATTTGTCAATACTGTAATGTCTTGTGAAGAAGTAGGAAACCTTTGGATCTGATTCACATCATGGTTACCAATGGAGCATTCAACTTCAGAAAACTAAACCTGCAGAAAGCCTACAACCTTCATTTTCACTGACTTGGGTTTTTATTTTGATTATGCTACTACATAGAAAGAACAGGCATAGCCACCAAAAAAAAACAAAAACAATCAATTTAAACTTCAAAAACCACATGCCATTAGTTATTAATTATTATTCGTAATACTAATTTCTGTTTTTATTTATATAGTCCTAAATTGTCATCAGTTTAGTGATTTTAACTTGAGATACATGAAAGGACCCTGATGATCAGAAAGTGTTGGGCACCAAATTTTGCGAAAATCAAGACCCTCTATGGTATCTCAAGCTGAGCGCCCAAAATCCCTAGTCACCTTTGAAAATTTAGGCCTTAGTGCTAAAAGTGAAGTTCTGAGATACAAAAATGGGTTGGTCCCTATCTCAAAGAATTTACAGAGAGGAAGATGGAACGTGAGAGATGATAAAACCAACTGCAATTAGTGGGAGTTTTGTATGAATATGGATTACATTGAACGTGTTTACTACAGTAGTGCCTAGGGGCCAGCTGACACCAGGGCCCTGAAGTAGACATTGCCTGACCTAAAGAGATTGCAGTCCAAACAGACAAACTACACAAAGGACAGGGGAAAGGGTTGAACATACAAACAGAGTGAGTAATGTAATGGCTGCAACATTGTGTTATTTCTGTGATTTTCTTTTGCTTGTATTTTGTTATTTAAGCAGGGGTTCTAGAGCAATTTTTATAATGGGGGTCCTGAGAGCCATTGAACCAAATTGTAAACCCTGTATATAATGGAAACCACTTCAAGCCAGGGGTACTGCAGCCCCTCCTCCCCACCCCCCTAGTTGAGTGCTGAGCACTTTTCAAACAGTGTATATAGTCCATTAAAAGAATCATCTTCCATGAGGCCTCACTGGTTTAGCCCACCAAACAAAGTCCTAGTTTACAGATTTAAAATTCATATACTACCCTGTGGCAATCCCATCCTCAGCTCATTCAGGACATTATCCAGGCCAAATTCACTCATACGCTCCAACTCTTTTGCATCAGTCAGAACATGCCAGTGAACCTGGCCTTCTGTTTGTATTGCTTTGGTTGTCTAACTAGACGATCTTTGAGGCAAAGCCTAATTTCCCTTGTTCTGAGTGGCACTGTTCACTCTCAAGCCTAAATAAGAATTGATGATAAAGTGTCCTCTACTACCCATTTGCCCAGAGTAGCGTAGACACAAAATGAGAACATCACAGAGCTTGAATGTTGACTGACGTGACCACATGGCTAAATTGTGGTAGCATATAGTTACACTGGCTCAGGTGGAGCCTGGGAACCAGACAGTGACTCTCTGAGATATAACCTACCTCTTGGTTTTTCCCTGCTCCGATACGGATTGGAAGGAAAAACATACCTACCTGTACCCAGCCTTACCTGGCAAAATGTATATCTCCCAGTTCAGCTGCACAGGTCAGCCCATGTTGTCAGGGTGAAGCCCAGGCTCCTCCCACGCTTGCCCCTGCTACCTCACTCCATGTCCACTTGTATGGGATGGGGAATAATGGCTCTGTAGAGGTTGCTCCTCACCGTACGATGTAGATGGCTTGGGCAGGGGAATGAATGGGTGCTCAGAACAGCCCACAATTTAGTCCATAGTTTGTTTCGCTGAACAAGCTCTTAGAACAACACCTATCCAGAACAGGAGTATGGCCCCAATCCTGCAGATGCTTACCCACATGTTTTCTTTATGATATATTTTCTCCTGGAGCTGTTTCTCACAACTTTGTGAAACCATTACAGTGGAGTTTGAAAAAATCACAAAAGGATTGTCAAACTTTCATTGCCTTTTTGTGTGGACCTCTGTTCATTTGCAACACATTAGAACATTTTGCTGTTGGATACGAATTGCCATACTGGGTCAGACCAATGGCCCATCTAGCCCAATATCCTGTCTCTGACAGTGCTCCATGCCAGATACTTCTGGAAGTTGAAGGTTTAGGGACACCCAGAGAGTGGGGTTGTATCCCTGATTATCTTGATTAAGAGACATTGACCTTCAGAATATACCCTGGCAATGAGATCTGGAGGTTGACTGTGCAGGATGTGAAGAAGTACTGTTTTTTGTCTGTTTTAAACCTGCTGCCTATTAATTTCTTTGGATGAGTCCTAGTTCTTGTGTTATGTGAAGGGGTAAACAGCACTTCCTTATTCACTTTCTCCAAGACATTAATAATTTTATAGACCTCTAACATATCCTCCCTTAGCTGTCTCTTTTCTAAGCTGAACGATCCCAGTCTTTTTAATCTCTCCTCGTATGGAAGGTGTTCCATACCTCTAATAATTTTTGTTGCTATTTTCTACACCTTTTCCAAATCTAATATAACTTTTTTGAGATGGGGTGACCAGAACTGAATGCTCTTTTCAAGGTATGGATTTATATAGCAGCATTATATTTTCTGTTTTATTTATTCCTTTCCTAATGGTTCCTAACATTGTTTTTTTGACTGCCACTGCACATTGAGCCGATGTTTACAGAGAACTGTCCATGATTACTCTAAGAGCTCTTTCTTGAGTGGCAATAGCTAACTTAGAACCCATCATTGTGTATGTGTAGTTGGGATCATTTTTTCCAGTGTGCATTACTTTGCATTTATCAGAATTGAATTTCATCTGCCATTTTGTCACCCAGTCTAGTGAGATCCCTTTAACTCTTCAGTCAGCTTTGAACTTAATGATCTTAAATAATTTTATATTATCTGCAAATTTTGCCGCCTGACTTTTCGCCCCCACCCCCCCTTTCCAATGGCCAGAGTCAATGCAGCTGCCCTTAAGTGCAGGACAGCATAGCCCAATGGTCAGATAAGAAAGGAATAGAACTTTAATAAAACAAACTGGAGAGCTTCTGTGGTGAACTGCTGCACACAGCCATGCAGTGTTCCAAGCCCCACCTGTAGGGCACATCTCCACATTCCTATGTTCATAATACGGTCCCTTATGAGGTCTTTAGATTATAATTCTTAAATTATCATCTTCTACAAACGTCTCTCTACAGTGGCCTCCACTGTCTCTCCTCTGTTGCTGGCGGCAGTCAGTTGGGGGTCCGTTGGAGCCTCAACCCAGATGGCTTCTGCGTCTTGGAGCTCCGGCAGTCACCCTGCAGGAGCCTGCAACACATCTCTGCTCTCATCAGTGGCTAGCCCAGACTGAGCTGCGCTATTCCCTTTATACTCTGGTTCCAGCTGGAGTGTACCCAGTAGGGGTGAGGGGGCATGGTTTCCTCAGCCCCCAGAGAGTGGTTAACCCCTGATGAACCAGTGTGGGGTAGGTACACCCTGTCACACACATATAGGACCATTCCCCACCAATGCAACCTACTCTATCATTCCTATATATTTTGTACCCTGTTATGGTTTCTAACCATCAGAGAAGAGAAGTTCTGGAACAGCCTTCCAAGGGAAGCAGTGGGGGCAAAAGATATATCTGGCTTCAAGACAAGGCTTGATAAGTTTATGGAGGAGATGATATGATGGGATAGCCTAATTTTGGCAAGTAATTGATCTTCGACTACTAGCGGTAGATATGCCCAATGGCCTATGATGGGATGTTAGATGGGGTGGGATCTGAGTTACTACAGAAAATTCTTTCCTGGGTGTCTTGCTGGTTAGTCTTGCCCACATGCTCAGGGTTTAGCTAATCACCATATTTGAGGTCGGGAAGGAATTTTCCCCAGGGCAGATTTGGAAGCCCTGGGTTTTTTTCCCCTTCCTCTGCAGCATGGGGCACGGGTCACTTGCTGGAGGATTCTCTGCACCTTGAAGTCTTTAAACCACGATTTGAGGACTTCAGTAGCTTAGACATAAATTAGGGGTTTGTTACAGGAGTTGGTGGGTGAGATTCCCTGGCCTGCGTTGTGCAGGAGATAAGACTAGACTATCATAATGGTACCTTCTGACCGTAAAGTCTATGATTCTATGATTACCATGTCCCACTGATTATCCTAATTCCACCAAGTTTCCACAATGGCTATTATATCAATATCCTCATTCAATGCCAGGTACTCTAGTTCACTCATCTTAGTATTTAAGCTTCTGGCATTTGTATACAAGCACTTGTACATTTTGCCAATATTCAGTTGCTTGCTTTCATGTGTTAAATTTAAATGGGACTCTTACGTTTGACTGTTCCTCACTAGCTCCTACCTGTACTTCAACAACTTCTTCTCTATCCTCTCAGATATAGAGCTCCCCCTTTAATAACTTCATCTCTAAGTGATGTCTCCACCTGAACCATGTGCTCCTCTGCATCTGTCACCTTTCCCCCAGCCCTTTTGTTTAAAATATACTCTACAAACTTTTTAATTGTACATGCCAGCAATCTGGCTCCATTTTGATTTAGGTGAAGCCCATCCTTCTTGTATAGGCTCCTCCTTTTCCAAAGGTTTCCCAGTTTCTAATAAACCTAAAACCTTCCCCCATTACCATCATCTGATCCACACATTGAGACCCCACTGTTGTGCCTGGCCCTGTGCATGGAACAGGAAGCATTTCACAGAATGCTACCATGGAGGTTCTGAACATTTTAATCTCTTACCTAGCAGCCTAAATTTGCCCTCCAGGACCTCTCTCCTACCTTTCCCTAAATCACTGGGGTAACTCAATTGTGGCCAAAATCCACAGTACAAAAAAAATTAGCACTCTGGATTAGCAATTTTTGGAGAGGATTACTCTGCAATAAACAGGCTCCGCAGGAGTTCCAACAATGGTTTGATGCTCAGCATGTGCCTGAAATGTCCCACTTGTGGTTTTCTTACATCAGAGAATGGTGTTAGCTTGTGTGGATGTGACGGACGGGCTGATAGCTACACACATACCAGGCTTTATCTTCCATTTTTTAAGTGTGCTCATCATCACTGACTTCATGTATGATACCGTAACTCTGGAAATCAGTCAAATAATCAGTCAGATATGGCAGGTAACATCTGTGAACTGTTGTAAAAATCCTTACTGAAACATCTGCCAACATATTTGGAAGTAAATTAATTTTATTATTACTGAATATTGTATATGTTTAAGAGGACACTATCCTGTAAACATTATATATAAACAAATATCCTGTCTTGTGTTATTCATAGTACATAACATTATTAACCCTAAAAGAGTTTTTAAAATCTTATTACCGCTCATCATTTATGCTGTTTATGTTCCTGTTGCATTTCACCTCAGCTGAAAAATGAAAATAAATAATCAGCTTCACTTCATTTCTACTTAGTTTCACTTACAAAACCTTATGAAAAGGCTGCAGTGTTTGGGTTTCAAGTACTGCTGAGAAATAGTTACATACAAACAAAATCTATCTATCTGTCTATCTATCTTTAGGCATTTTGATGGGATTTTCAAAGCCACCTAAAAGATTTGGATGCCCAATTCCCATTCATTTTAAGGGGCATTGGGTGTCCAAATTCCCCACGTGACTTTGAAAATCTTATTCTGAGTGTGGGATTTTCAAAAGTGCTCTGTGTTGGTCTAAGGTTTCTCCCACTGAAGTCAAAGGTGAAACTCCCATTGACTTCAGCTGGAGAAGTGTTAGACCAATGCTGCATGCTTTTGAAAAATCCCACCTAGATTCATTTCTGTTAATATTCCTGGCCCATTGACATGAGTGGGAGTTTTGCCATTGATTTCAATGGAGGTCAGGATTTTACCCGGGGTGTTTCACAATTAAAAAAAAAATAAAATAAAAAAAATAAACTCTAAATTTGAAGACTAAACAACTTCTAAAATTTTATACAGTAGAAGTTATATGACTATGAACTCAAGTCAGACAAGAGAGATTTCACAAAGACCTCTAATTCAGGAGTTTACATGGCATTAGCAATCTATACCAGTGATATACATATTTAAACCATGTTGGGTGATAAAACATATCCAGTATTTAGTAACACATACAGCAGTCATACTCTGAAAACAGGGGAGACATTACTCTTCAGGAATACAGTCTACAAAAGTTACATGGAAAATGTGTTGGTGTTATTTGGCTGGTCTACATTTCAAAGGAAAAATTGAAACCATACTTGGCACGACTGTAGACAGCAGCCACTAAAAAGAGGTTATTGTAAACAAAGTAATGCAGGCCAGGTCATTCTTCTCCACTGTTTCTCTGTGCAGACTTCTTATTAATGTATCTCAGGAAATGAAGTTTTTTTTTGTCTTTCAAGATAAGCAAGTTTCTAAAAAAACACAGAGCCAAATCCTCAGCTGGTAGAAACTGGTGTAGCTCAATTGGCTTCAGTGGATCTAAATTAATTTGCCCCAGCTGAGGGTCTCACCCATATTCTACAAAAATGAACTGTGGTGTATAGAAGGCAAAAAGAGATGGTACCTCGCATTTCCCGCTGCTTAAACTGATATCTACTTTGTTTACTCATAAGTCCCAATATCCCTTTTCAAAGTACAGTAGTAAGACTTGGAGAGATGGCCTTGGGCACACACACACAAAATCCTTGCAGCCACAAGTAAACCATAGTCAGCAGCAGGCTGTGCAGCATTGTGATGAAGGATCAGAATATGCACTTTCCCCTGGAATGCAACTGAGTTGGCATCATCAGAGGGAAAAATTTTGTGCCTCCCCCACCCACTCCATTCTGTCACAGCGGAGATGAAGCAAGTGATTTAATACATACAAGTCACTGTGTGTGCCAGCCCTTTTGAGGAATGGTTGTTTTTTTTTCAAAGTAGGAATTTTTTGAAGTGACACAATGTTGTTTTCATTTTTAACAATATTGAAACTTTCAAAGCCAAATCCTAATCTGGTGTAAACTAGCATATCTCTGTTGATTGCTATGGAACAATGCTGACAAAGCCCAGTTGAGGATGCGTCCAGCCTGTTAAAAATTTTCTTATTTAAACATAGACTTTTCACATGTCTTTTTTTTTTTTCATTCACTTTATAAAAAAAAACAACCTTAATTCTAGGTAATGATTTAAAATGCTGGATTTGACATTAATGTTGACCCACTGATTTGTATCACTACTGTAGAATGGTATTTTGTTCTTTAATTAAGGGTTGCCTGTGTCTCGGCAAACAAAAAGAGCTGAATTAAACCCAGTAGTTTTTATTTATTTATCACCAGGAGCATATTCCATGAACTCCTTGTTGAGGTTATGTACTCTAAGCTTATTTGCATACTTGGAAAAGGCACCCATACAAAGAAGTACAGTGAACACCTCTGGCATTTCAGTTCTAAATATAAGCTTGGTCTTGATAGAAAAAGGATTTTGCCTATGAAACCATTCTAATTTCTCCCATTGTTTTACACTTCCTAATTACGTGTGATTTTCTAAACCAGAAAGTGGTGATTATAATATTACATATAAATATATATACTACGGTACGCAACTGTTAACTTGAAAGTCTTAAGACTTAATGCGTTGATTGTGCTCGACTGTTTGCTAAGTGCATGAGGAATCCTGAAGACCACAGCACAAATAGTTCATAGACCAGCCCCTACAGTATTTGGGTTAATTGGGTAAAGACAAGAAATTCTGGCCTACTAGGACATTTTGGCGTATTTGCCTGGCATACAGTGACGTGTGATTACAAAACAATTCAACAGTCTGGATACATTTGAATACTAAGTTATTTTATAAAGCCTGCACTGTGTGTTTTGAATGCACATTCGCTGTTATGAATAACAGTAATTGTTGGCCTTGGCTTGTCTTTGTGTGGGTGCCAGCTGGCAGCAAGTAGAGCTGCGACACATGACACTACAGCTGTGTCCACATGTTTCTGGGTTGCAGTATCCACTTATATAATTTACTTTTTTGATCAACAGTTGAACTATTCAAGTGCGTATAATTTACTTTTTTGATTAACAGTCAAACTATTTAAGTGAGTTCATCAAGTTACACATGCCAACTACTTCTGCAAGAATACTTATTTTACCATTTCAAAAATATATAACTATTCAATATTCTTTACTTGTGGCGATGCTGCAGCTTCATTACACCCAGTGCAGTAAAAGATGCATTCCTAGTTGAACCTATGTATTTTTTCGACTGAATATACACGCTAACAAGACAATAGCTCAGTATTTAGTTAAATTAACCATTAAAATAATAACTAACGATGACCTTACTGTAACTGACCGAATAAATGGTGTATCTTTTCAACTTGTCCTCCATGTGGCTGGGATGTTCATATTTATCATTGTAACTAGATTTCTGATCGGGTAATGCAAACTAACTGCGTCAGCCTGAATATGAGTTCTCAGCAGTGACGCTTCTCATACTAAACCATATTTAATATTGGTAAACTTGGGGAAATCTAGCACATGTTGAGCCTAGCCCAAACTAAATGTAGTCTTTTGTGACCCTTTTTAAAAGAAAACGCACCAGTTTAATTCCAGCTTCTCAAGACCAAAGCAGGAAATACACAGATAATATTCGAGAACTTTTTCAGCTCGCTGGTAAAGCAGAAGTAGTGCAGCATTAACAAAAACAATATTTCCCCCCAAACCTGTATTCATTTATTTACCTCTTCAGTCACAGTGAAATAGGAGAGGGCACGGATTTAGCTTTGTCTTAAAATATGGGGAACATTACCCTACCGTTTTATTCCCACTGCACACTGAAGTCAAGTGTGGCATGTACTGTATTGTATTAATTCAGTGCAGCTTTTAGAATGTCAGTACTAGTACAAGCCAAAGTAGCTGAACATTATCTACCTTATGGTACTAGTACAGTACTGTGATGCATTACAGGGCTAAGGGTCATAAGTTCATGGCAGAAATGATTCATGTAATCTGGAGGAGGAAGCATAAATTGAATAAGTGAGACTTGATTTTTAGGGGGAAGAGACTGAAGTCAGCCATCAAGTGTAAGAGCTCACCCTGCTGGTGACTCCAAAAGGGGCATTAACTGCATTTATGGTGGCAAGCAGGTGCTTGACATTCCATTTAAATTAAGTGACGGTAGTAATGAAATATATGTGAGAGAAAACAAGACCTGGATTAGAACATATTTCACAGAAACCTGTGGTGAAAGCTGAGACGGGCATGACAACTGAATATTAAATTCTGTTAGCACTTGGAGTTATTGAGCAGCAAAGAGCTTTAAAAAAACAAAGCAATTTTGGTTTGAACTATTAAAAAGAGAGAGTAGAACTTTCCAAATCCTAGTGTTTTCTCAAGACACTGTGTAAGTATTATGTTCTTGGTCAGTAGTGCAGCCTTTATGATCCTATTGAGAAGGTGTGTAGCAATGTATGTGGCATGGCAAATTGCACTTTCATGTCAAATGATAATAAAGCAGTCAGATTATTCAACTGAAATAAAATATCACTGTAATTTAGCATTCCATAGGATGGCTACAATAAATGTATTATTAACACATAAAGCACTACATCGCCAGTATGGCTTGTGATACAACCAAGTAAATACAAAGCCGAGGCAGCCACTTTGTGTTTCACTCATCCCATTGTGCCTGGATACTGCAGCACATATAATCTGATCCAGCACCCTTTCCTTTCTAATGATCCATAAGATAGCGCACCTACCTAATTCGAGGCACCTTTGGAACCTGGAACGACAGCCCGAGTTAAAGGTAGAATGTCAGCCTTAGTTCTGAACTTCCTAGTTGATCTGTGTCCCCGTTAATGATGGACCAGTCTCAAAAGGTTCAATAGTTCAGTTCAGAAGCTTCTCTGAAGTATCTGAACTTCTAGCATGTGCAAAACTGGGATGGAAATCTTGCACGGACAGGCTTTCCCATGTGGTTTTCAGTGCTTCCTGCTTCCGGTCAGACTAGGGAACAGAATGCAAGACCAGCCTGGCTTGTGACTTAGATACCATTGTGGTAGGTGTTATAGAAAGACTTAAGAAGGAAAGAGAGAGTGAATCAGGAAGGGTGGAGCTGTATGAAAATGAAAAATAATGGAAATCGGTTAACTGAATTTCTCCAAGCTCCTAAAAGTTTCAGTCTAAGGAACATTCTTGGTCAGTTTTTATTTATCCTAACAGGCTATTAGAGCCCAGATCTCAACTCAGACACAATAGGGGAAATCTTGGCCCTCCTGAAGTCAGTGGGTGTTTTGCCATTGAGTTCAATGGGGCCAAGATTTTACCCATAATTAAGATTATTTTTCAGGTTGTTTATTTCAATGCTGTATTAAAAAGAAAAGCAATCCCTTCACTGTGGTATATGAGAAGTAACAGATACAAAGACATCTTCGAAATATGAAGAACAACACAAGGAATGCCTCATGATCTGTTATGTAAGATTTTTCAAAGTTTTTCAAAAGTGGATTTCTCAATATTTAAAACTAGGAAAGGGGAAGCCCTGTGGGGTGCAATTTGAGTGGGCTACGTTAATTGGACTGTGAAGAATTCAGTTTGCATAGCACGGTATTGGACCAACTGCCAAAGATGACCTGTACCTGCGGATAGTGGGTGGGCAGACGGAGGGCAGCATCTGCAACAGATGTACTGAGCATGCTTAGGCCATGTGAGCATACTCAATAAAAGTCAAGAAGCAGCTCTGGGAGGGCACATGACCCCACGTGACCCCCTGCCCACATGTCACCTCTGCCAGCTGCTATAGGTTTGCTCAGATACAGGAAGGTTTTGAAATGCAGGTTCGTGTCTGCATATGAACTATGGAGAGTTAAGGTAGCCAAACTACTCTAACTCCACCCCCTTAAAGCTGCCTGTCTGCCATGTTCCCTTCTTTTCATGTAGAATTTCAAAAATGGGCAATTCAGAGCAATGATTTTACATGATTCCTATATACGTGTTTCATATGCCAAGGGCCTGATCCAGAGCTCATTGAAATAAATAGGAGTTTTTCCTTTGGCTTCAGAGGGCTTTGGACCAGGTTTTCAGTGTGCTACTTTGTCACCACACTAAACTTTGTTCTTTTCACATGAATACTCTAATGATCTGTGAAGATGAGCTTAATATATGGAGACTCACTAGCTCCGTCCAATAATAATTGAATAATTTGCTGGAATCATAGGGCCAAATCGTGTGAGGTGCCTGCAGTGCTTTGCAACATTGAGCCCTCAAGGAAAGTGGGATTGATTGCTTTGAGTATGCCACTTGTCTCATCAGAAATGTGCAACTTTTTTATGTGCATTGTGTGTGACTGTATAGAAGAGTTTAATGTGGCACAACCATTAAATGGCTGAGATTAAGCCATTCTGAATTCTGTGGTCTGAAAAAACGAATCTGTTTATTATGGATGGTTGAGGTTGTATGAGCTTCTTATTTTTCCAGGTTGCCACTGTGGCTCAGAGTTCGAGTAATTTGGCTGTATTTCCATTCTTTCAAAGGCTTGGGTTTCTTTGTACATTTCAACTGAATTCTGAATTTCTTGGGTTTCTAATCTTTGGGTTTAGAGTTTTTTAAAATATTCTTAAAATAAGTATATGCTCAAAGCACTGGTCTGTATCTGATAACATCACATAATGAAGACTGGTTTTGTGAGGGAATTTCCGTAGTTTTTGTTAAATAGCCCTATATGGGGCTAGGGAGTAAAAGGGATTGAGAGAACATTTCCCTTTTTCCCTCTGAGTCCCAGATATCTGCAGGAGGAGAGCATCTCTAATGTACACCTTCTAAGATCCTTGGAGTGGAGCCTCTGGACCTTCAGTGCATCAACACCGTGGTGATCCTTTGGAGTTTTATCAGGGGGCCTCCAATGCCTACAAGATTTTGGCAGCTTGCTGGGGTCCCCAACTCTCCCCTTCAGAGGTCCAAAGCGACTTACAGATCCTTATACCCTTGCAAATCTTAGACGGCCCATTAGGGGCCTCCCCAGACGCCTATGAGATTTCTGAGGCTTGGCAGGGCCCATGCCTCCCAACGAGTATGAGAAGGTTCTATGTGGACCTACAGAACCTTGAAGCTTAGAAGTGAGTTGTCTCACCAGGGCCTACCCCCTCATACTTTAGGAGGCTACAGGGGTTTCCTCCCCCATCCCCCTCCCCCACAGCCATAGAAGGTTCCTTGGCCTTCAGTTACCTCCAAATAGGCACCTCGGGGCTCTGACAAGACAAAAGAGGCTTGTCTAGGGGTGAATTAATAATTCTTCTAAGTTGGGCTGGTCAAAAAAATTTCCTTCAAAACTGGTTTTTGATGGACAGTTAGGTACTTGACTCAATGACGTTGCAAAAAGTGACTGCTTTCTGCTGAAATGTGTGAGTTTCTGTGGAAATGAACACCATTTTCTGGTGGGTGGTATTCCTGGATCTGAGGGAGTGGAGGATAGGTGGGGAAAAGTGTAGTCTGAGATTTCTGTATATACATGAATAGATAAACTGCCAGCAGATGGTGCTCAAAAATAGGTAGCATAGTTCCTGGGTTTTGTAGGACCAGTAAAACTTGTTGTGTCCTGCAAACAGAGAGGTCACTGATAGGCCACCTAAGGCTCAGCGGGACAAACTGGACTACCAATGAGCCTAAGGCTTGTTGAGAGGTGGGGCTGTTGAACCTCCAAAAGCTCACTCAAGATTCAATTCATCTGTGAATTTAAGGAGGCCCCACCCATATGATATGGAAGAAGGCCCTTCACATCTCTTCTGCCATAAGCCCCCTGTTTTTCCAATCTCCACATGCATGGATCCTTTGGTAGCAGGGGCAGCCCTTGAGTTGTGCCAAAATGCTCTGGAATGCTGATCTGCCCCCCCCTCCTTTTTTTTTTTTTTGGAGCCACAATGGTGTTCTTATAGTTCTGCAGGTCCTGGGCCAGGTGGCTCCTTTCCCTCCCTGGCTTTAGGGCATCCTCTAAGCTGGCAGGTGCCTGGACAGTGGACACTCAGCAGTGGGTCAGTACAGAGGGAGCTGGGGATGCTGCAACCAGGACCGGACAGGACAGCGTGGGGCCGGAGCAGCTTGGAGTAGGGTGCTCACTGGCACATCCCCAAAATACATCCCCCTCAGGTGCTGTGAGATCATGCCACATGGAGGACACCATTATGCAGCGTGCACCACACACGATGCATACCAGGTTACACCAGGGGGTGTGGAGCGGTGCATTCTGTAAAATGGTGTCCTCTATACATGATAAACCATGTCCAGTTTTATATCAGTACCAAACAGGGGACAACCCGTACAAAAAGAAGACTGTTTGCGTTAAAGCGGATGAATGGCTTGCCTAGCTGAGAGCCCAGGGTGGAGTCAGAGTCGGACGATGTTGAGAGCTGGGTAGCGGGGCCACCAATACCCCAGGAGGGAGAGGGTCCTGGGCACAGATAGAGGGAGAGGTGGAATTGGACAGACTCTTTGGGGAGTCACCACCTGCTTCCCTTGGCCTCCCACAGGTGCCCCACTGCCCCTGTCTTACTCCCAGCTCTCCCCACTACCCCCTGCTCCCCTTTGCTCCTTTCCCTAACCTCCCACTGCCCTGCATTCTGGCACTTTTTTCAGGATTCCAGCACTGAACAGGGGTCCCTTTCTGTGGACCTGAGGAGGAGGAGTAGGAATGTGTGTGTGTGTCTGTGCACAAAGGGTCAAAGGACTGGGGAGAGCTTTGAGAGGGGTGCAGTACAGTAGGCAGGCATCTCAACTTCTCCATCCTGGCGAATAGAACCATTCAGTTAACCTATCATTCATTGTTTCCTGCTTCCCATTCTCATGCTAGTATCTGATAAACAAAAGTGTTAGGCATCTCTAACTATGGTGACCAGCAGGTTTTTGTCTTGTTTTTGTTTTTTAGTGTGTCGTAATTTACAGGTAGCTTGTTTGATGAACTTCGGTTCTGGTAGGAAATATATCCTCTTCCCAAGACCTTGGCTTATATCTTCAGGTCTGTTTCTGCACAGAAGAGGGCTATAGACCTATATTTTCTTTAATGAAAGCTTAAGTCTCCAGTAGCCATTTAACAGCCTATATAAAGCTTGGTTGATCTGAGCATCCCTAGTTAATTTACTATTTAAAAGGTTCATAACTTTTCCCTTCGTGATCACGTAGTCTTGTGGTTCTGAACTAGATCTGAACTTTTCTTATTTCTGTTCTGTTTTGTTTGCTATAAAGCATGTGGGGGAAGTTCAAAGATGTTTAGAGCTCTGGTAAACATCTGAATATTTAGAGAACCATAACTCTCTTATCTAATTCACTTAATATTTGGTCTAAAATTCTATATCTACCTGTGATGGGGTGGACTGGGCCCAAAGGCCCCCTGCTGGAGGCATCAGGGTTCTGCCACACCTATCCCAGGAAAGGAGCAATGGAGAGGTCCTCCAAGCAGCCTAGACTGGTATTGTGGAAGCAACCAATCAGAGGGGCTGCTGTAACAGCCAATCAGGGGCTGGGAGGGCCCTATAAAAAGGAGCTGCAGAGCAGAGCAATAGTTTGTTGCTGCTTAGAGCTGGAGGAGAAAGGACTGCATGCCTGGGGGGAAGAGAAGCAGGACTACAGACAGCTAAGTCTGCTGGTGGGGACTGGAAGAGTGAGAGACTCCTGCCTGGCTGCTAGGACTGAGCCAAAGACAGTTTGTTAGCAGGGGCTGTGGGAGCATTGAGGGAGCTCCTGGCTGGCTGGCTGTAGGAACTGAGCCTTGGGGATATGACCCCATACTAGGGCTGGGACTACTTACTGAAGGAACCAGAGGGGGTGCTTGTGAGAGGTGGGTGCTCACCCCATTACATATGGTACCAGAAGTGGGATTCTTCAGATGGACCCCTGATTAACAAGGGGCACAACTATGGAGGAGGTGATCTGCCTGTTGGTGGCAGGCCAACAACAGTAGGTAGCAGCTATGCAGCAGCACTGCACCCAGACCCTGCTGATGCAGCTGATAGACAGCCAGCAGAAACAACAGGAGGTCCAGTTTGTGACACAACAGTGGTGGCATGAAATCCACTCCAAGAAGCAGGAGCAGATAGAGAGATGTTTGAGCCACATCACACCTGGTAACATAGCCTGAAGCCCAGGCACGGAGATGTTATGGGTGTGGACAGTTGGGGCATTTAAGAAGGGTTTGCCCTGGCAGGAACCAGGGAGGAAGGGCAAGGTTTAACTGCTTTTATTGTGGAGAGGCAGGCTACATAAAAAGATTTTGCCCTTTAAAGAGCTGGGCTCACTGAAAGGGGAAAGGCAAGGGCCCCAAGGATAGGCCAGATGAAAAGGGGATTCTGGGAGCAAATTCCTATAAGTTAGAGGTAATTCCTCCAGAGCTGATAGGGGAGCCTGGCAAGGGTGACTCTGGGCTGCAGGACAGTAGGGCTATTGCAAGGAACCCAAGAGATATGCAACCCATGGCCAAAGTAAGGGAAGAAGTGGCATGTTTTGCTGCAGGGGGCAGGGCATTTAAAGATTTTGCCCTCTCAGAGAAAGGAGGGGCAACAAAGGAAAAGGATACCCCAGGCGGAGGCAAGACTGGGATAGTCAAGAGAGACTGAGTGAGTTTCTCAGTCCTCATGCAGAAGAAACCAAGATGGTGACCTAGGACAGAGGGGGGGTCTGGGACCAACTAGGTAAGGAGGCAAAGGGGCTGGGAACCAGAGGAAGGATAGCAAAATGGGTTCAGATGGAGCCCCAAGCATAGAAGGATAGTATGGGAACCTAGACAGAATCCCAGGAGCAGTGGGATCCAGACCGATTTTCAAGGTCAACCGGTTACAGTGGGAACCCAGGCTGGACCTCACAATGAAGAGGTTAGCGTAGGGTCTCAGACAGGGTCTTCCCAAGGGAAAAAGTTAGAGCAGGCCAGTTCTACAAGTTCCCTCCCAAGTGTTGACAAGCTAACCAAGCGCTGGAGTCCATGGAGCATAAAGTGGAGGATCTCAAGGGGCAGAGAGCAGCTGGCCACGGATCTCCAGTTCGCTAAGAAGGAGAAAATGAGCCTGCTTCACTTAGTATATGACCTTGAGATGGAAGTGGAGGCTTGACGTACAGGGATGGACAAGCTGTGGTGTGCAGAGACCCCGAAGACCAGGAGGCAAAGGTGAACTGAAAGGGCTCTTAAATGCTCTCCAGGCCTAGGAGAGTAGACCCTAATAAAGGGGGCAAAAGGACAGAGAAACACTCTCTCAAGACAGAGGGCAGGGAAAGAAGACCCTGCTAAAGCGGGACAAGAGACAGTAGTAGAACTATCACCTCAATCCTATTGGGGAGCGGAGGTGTGTGATGGGGTGGACTAAGCCCAAAGGCCCCCTGCTGGAGGCATCAGGGTTCTGCCACACCCATCCCAGGAAAGGAGCAATGGAGAGGTCCTCCAAGCAGCCTAGACTGGTTGCTTCCTCAATACCAATCAGAGGGGCTGCTGGAATGGCCAGTCAAGGGCCAGGAGGCCCTATAAAAAGGAGCTGCAGAACAGAGCAGCAGTTTGTTGCTGTTTGGAGCTGGAAGAGAAAGGACTGCATGGCTGGGTGGAAGAGCAGCAGGGCTACAGACAGCTAAGTCTGCTGACAGGGACTGGAAGAGTGAGAGACTCCTGGCTGGCTGCGGGGACTGAGCAGGGACTGAGCCCTGGGGATACGGCCACATACCAAGGACAGGACTACTTACTGAAGGAACGCAGACACACCCAACCAAAGGGGGCGCTTGTGAGAGGTGGGTACTGACCCTGTTACGCTACCCCAGACCTAACCTACTAATTTTAAGGGTGATTTTTATTTTATTTTAGTGAATTATCTATTTAGGACTAAAAACAGGCTTATAATGGAAATTCAGTTGTAACCTTAACTACAGAGTAGCTACTGCCCCTGCTGTAATCTTTCTGACTGTCTTATTCATATCATCCAGGCATCTGAGCCCAGCAATGCTTTTTTTCTCCCTTCTTCAGGGACCTTATTGTGCAGAAAGTCCAATCAGTTGCACTAGCAAGTTTTACCCTATGCACAGTCCACTTCCGCATAGCTGGGGAGCACTGCAGTAATGAAAGGTCTTTTGCCATCACCTGGGTGGAGACTGAAGTCTCTGGCCATGATCTTAGTTAGAAAGGACTCCTCTTCCAACATCCAGACCCAGGGCTCAGAAGAGGGGCATAAATAATTCAGACTTAAGAACCTTCCCCCGATCAATAAGGTGAAGCCTTATAATTGGGCCTATGTTTAAAGCGCATCCCTATGGGACAGCATTCAGATTCCTCATGTCAGGAGAGGGAGATGGGCAAATTGTAGTTCTGTTATCCTGAGCACAGTGAAGTGCTCTATAGCCTTTGTGTCTTGGGACCAGATTGTGACTAGGCCTTTCATGGCCAATGCAGGGAACCACACAAGGAGGGACCCTCACCCACCTTGCATGTTAACTGAAGGGCTTTGAACAATTGCACTCCCTGTGCTATGGGGAGTGCAGAGATTGCTCCCTCAGTGGGCCTCTGGGGGAAGATATCACCCCAAAGGGGATGAACAGGAAGTGGGACCTTGCCAGAGCAAGCTGGGTGCAATGATGGAGAAGCTTCAGCCTCTTCACAGCCTGCACTATCCTCCTGTTCATTGAGCTGCTTGGGGAAGGATTGTGTTTCCTGAGATAGAATTCCTCACAGAGCTCCACCTGAGGCAATGCGACTCTGCTTGGCTCCCAATGCTGGCCAGTAGCTAAATGCGACGCTTTCGGCACTTGGTGTTTTAGAATCACTGGAGTTATCTGCGAGAGCCCAGTTTTGCAACATTATTAAAATTGCAGCCTAATTGTTAAAGCACAAAGACACTAGAGATGCTTTGGAAATTATTTATTTTCATGTGAATAATTTCAACAAAAACCTTTTTCTGTGTTTGGTAGATTTTTTTTTTCTTTGCAATGTTGGGGGGTTTGTTGCAAAACTGAAAACCAAAAAATGTTCAGTTTTTGGCATCTGCCATAAATATAAAGGGAAGGGTAAACCCCTTTGAAATCCCTCCTGGCCAGGGGAAAGCTCCTCTCACCTGTAAAGGGTTAAGAAGCTAAAGGTAACCTCACTGGCACCTGACCAAAATGACCAATGAGGAGACAAGATACTTTCAAAAGCTGGGAGGAGGGAGAGAAACAAAGGGTCTGTGTCTGTCTGTATGCTGGTTTTCTGCCAGGGATAGACCAGGAATGGAGCCTTAGAACTTTTAGTAAGTAATCTAGCTAGGTATGTGTTAGATTATGATTTCTTTAAATGGCTGAGAAAAGAATTGTGCTGAATAGAATAACTATTTCTGTCTGTGTATCTTTTTTGTAACTTAAGGTTTTGCCTAGAGGGGTTCTCTATGTTTTTGAATCTAATTACCCTGTAAGATATCTACCATCCTGATTTTACGGGGGGGATTTCTTTATTTCTATTTACTTCTATTTTTTATTAAAAGTCTTCTTGTAAAACACTGAATGCTTTTTCATTGTTCTCAGATCCAAGGGTTTGGGTCTGTGGTCACCTATGCAAATTGGTGAGGCTTTTTATCCAACATTTCCCAGGAAAGGGGGGGTGCAAGTGTTGGGAGGATTGTTCATTGTTCTTAAGATCCAAGGGTCTGGGTCTGTAGTCACCTAGGCAAATTGGTGAGGCTTTTTACCAAACCTTGTCCAGGAAGTGGGGTGCAAGGTTTTGGGAAGTATTTTGGGGGGAAGGACGCGTCCAAACAGCTCTTCCCCAGTAACCAGTATTAGTTTGGTGGTGGTAGCGGCCAGTCCAAGGATAACGGGTGTAATATTTTGTACCTTGGGGAAGTTTTGACCTAAGCTGGTAAAGATAAGCTTAGGAGGTTTTTCATGCAGGTCCCCACATCTGTACCCTAGAGTTCAGAGTGGGGGAGGAACCTTGACAGCATCTGACAACAAAAAATGTTGGTTATAAACAGGAATTTTTTGGTCTTCAGTTGTTGAAACCCCCCAAAATTTGTTGTTGAAACCCCCAAAATTGTAATGTCCAAGTTTTTGGTTTTTTACAACAATGGAAATTTGTGGTTAAAAAAAACCATTTTCAATCAAAATATTTGACACAAATTTTCCAACCAGTTCTACAAGGAAGTTTCTGGACATATTTTCTTGCCTGTCTGATCAGCAATGCTGCTTTGAAGCTATTGTGGTCAATATTTTAGGTATTAGTTCAGAAAACTGCAAAGCTGCTGTTTTTTAACAAATATGTCATGGTGCTCCCATCAATTTCATGTTTAGTTACAGTGGTTATCACTTAACAAGTAACATTTGCCAATAGTTGCCACCCAGGGATATCTGCAGAACAATACTGGTTTCCTACTCTGAGCATGGCGCAGACTGTTCTCTCATATATAACTGAGGCAAGGGTTGACTTTTTAATATCAAATGTGTGCTTTTTATTCCTACAGTTCATTGTATTATCTTTTTAATAACATTAAACTATTTCTATGTTTTACAAAAACAATGTAGCCCAGTGGCTAGAGCACTGGATTGGGTCTCAGGGGGCCTGGATTATATTCTTGACTCTGCCACTGGTGTGCTGAGTGACACTGGGCAAGTCATTTCATCTTTCTGTGCCTCTGTTTTCCCGTCTGTAAAATAGGAATAATTATATTTAGCTCCTTGGAAATTGCTTTAACATCTATATATTAGGTTTCAGAGTAACAGCCGTGTTAGTCTGTATTTGCCACAAGTACTCCTTTTCTTTTCTCTATATATTAGTGCTAGGTGTTAATATTTCATATTTTACAGCATTTTGACCATACAGACTTATATATAAGTTCTAAGTATTTTATTACAGCTCTGCAAACTGTTCCAAGTTCTGTTCTAAGGGAGTTTACAAGTTTATGTATGAGAGCTGATTTGCTTACCCTGGAGTTCAAAACAGTCCCGGTTCAGAATTGTGAAAGAAGGTTAAAAAATTGTTTTCCCATGGTCAGATCTTAGTGTGAACCCTTAAATACGGTTTGGATTTGATGGGTTTGTGCCCATGTGCATGAGTTCACACCTGTTTGATGGAACTAAAAGTGGGACTAAGCTGTGGCTCTGGTACGGTAATAGAACTCTGATCTCAAGGAGTCCAGTTGCCCTTTCTTATAGTCAGCTGCTTTTATATTAGCAAACAGGCAGCTGTCAGAAAGATCTACACATAAGGCCTCCCTTCTCCCTTATTAAACAACTCTGTTCTCAGGGAAATTTTCTTCTCTAAAGCTGGGATATAATTAGATGACTCAAAATATAAAATAAGAATTAGACTGTTTCCTATGCCTGGGAGGTATTACATTAGAGAGGCATGTCTTCCAGAGTAAGACACAAACAGGTTAGAAGAAGAAGATGGTGTTGGTTTGGCTTATCCAGGTAGTGTAGGGTGTTCAACTAAAATTCACCTTTCCTCTCTGAGTGAGATTTTCAAAACCACCTAAGTGCCTTAGAAGTAAAAGTCCCATTGACTCTCAAACAAGTACAAATCGCTGCTAAGCTGGGTTGACCCCTGCCTCCTTGATCATAGGAGACAAGTTCAGCCAATCAGGACCACAGGAGAAATATGTAACATGTGACTTCCTCTGTGCAACTTATCCCAATGAGCCAGGTTAAAACTCTGACAACATCATGAAGAGCAGTTCAGATTCTGAATACATCCTGCACCGCAACCAAATCCAGGGAGAGCAAAAAAGTCTGCCATTTGTTGACATGAACCAAATTCATTAGAACCACTGCTGCTTTGTGGCTGCATTTTGTACTCAGTGCTGCATTTTGAACTGAGTGCGCCTATTTTGACTATTATTGAAGACAGAACAATTATTTTCTTTAAAAAACAAAAGACAAAGAAAAGAGAAAGTACTTCTGTGCTGAGTCTTTGGAAGCCAAGTTTCAGCATTAAGGATTTTTCCCTGCTTTGGACAAATTGCAGTCGTCATGAAAGCCAATACAGCTTCAGCTGTAGTAGTGCTTTTGAACACTGCTGGAATAATGCATTAGAGAAAGGAATACCAAATCCACATGGATCTTTATTCCCTGGAGTGTGCAGTCTTTTTTTATCTTTCATTAGCAGATATTATGCATTATTGGACAGTGCCCTAGGCAGTTACTTAGGGAAACATTTAACCAAAGAATCTACTCCTCATCCAGGCAGCTTAAACTGCTGCAGTTTTACAGTACTTACTTTAACTGGAACTGTTCCTTTCAGCTGTAAAAGCAAATAAGCAACATGGAAAAAAGTATCATTTTATCAAAACAGACAGACCTATTCCAGTTGCTGATATTAAGGTAAAAATAGCAAGGTTAAATGTTAAAGAAACTCCAACTGTACATTTATAACTACGAAGAAGGAATTAGACCAATCACATTGGAAAACAATTCTTAGAAAAAGATCCTTATTTTACTGCGAAGTAGAAAATTTATTTTTCCCTCTTGCTGATGATTGAATACAGTGGAAACCGTTTCCCTTGATAACAAATACATAAGTAATGTGTGGCACTTCCTGCCTCATCTTGTAGCTCACAAAAGTTTCCATGGCCAGATTTTAATGCTCAGAGTGCTAATAATGTCTGCTAGTCAGCCTTCCTACTGTTCAGAAAATTTCACTCCTGTGGCTTCTTGGCTTGTTTTGAGAAATCACTGTAGAGGTTAGTGAACTTTTCAATGTGTTGGTATTTAAACTGTGGTTAAACAGTTAGAAAGAAATAAAGTTCATAAAAAGATATTCCCAATTAAAGCCACCATTTGCATGACCATTCGAACTGGAATTGAACTGGTTTTGAAATATCCATGCTAAAATGGAATTCCTTTTATTTTTAACATATCTTGAAAATCATAGTACATTAAATGAAAAGATGCTTAAAACAATGCTGGGGTTTTGTTCCAGAGAAACATTTGGGCACTTTCACTGGGAAAGGAGGTTAAAAGGTTGTCAATGCTTTCTCCAGGGGCTCCGTCTGACAGTGAACATGTGTTTCCTCCCTTTAATCGGCTCGCCAGTAGCCAGAAAGCTGCTTGTTTTCTGCAGAGGTTGTCAAAAATGATTTCAGTCTGGAGACGATGAATGATAAAAGAGGTTTTCAAACACAGTTTTGCACTGTAGCATTTCCAGTCCCAGAGAGGATGGATTGTATTACAATCTCAGTGCAAAGGGCCATGTTCCTGCAGCAAGAAAACAGTGCCTCGTTCAACCTGTTTGATGCTTCCAGTTATCTTTCACAGCTGAAAAATATAAGCTGAGCCACAATACAAATAACAAATAAACTTATCCCAGAAGTTTGTCCTTCCTCACTGGCAAATTAAGTGCTTTTATCGCTTAGTAAGACTGTTTTCTTCATACAGTCTCCGGGAGTCCCATTTCCTTCAAGAGTTTATAGAATATTTGTTCTTCCTCTGGATATTTGATATGGGGTCCAAACTGCCTCCTGTTGGAGTTAACGATAAAACTCTCTCAAGGAAGATTGGGACTACAGTCAAAGGGCTTGATCCTGTGAAGCCGACCTCTCAGGTGGTGCTCAGCATCTTACAGGACAGGGGAACTGTGTGCATTCAGAAGAACAATTATTTTCAGACAAGGAGTTAGAAAACCAGGAAGGGCTACCTTCTAGAAATACTTTTCCTCATGCAGAGTAGTGCCAAATCCAGAAGTCAATAGTTTTCCCTAAGGACAGTAGACCAGAGTATGTTGTCACTTACACCAGTGTGAACTAATTCCAGACTTACACCAGTATTACTGAGATCAGTATATGCCTCTGAGTAAGGGCTGCAGAATGTGGGCTATAGGAATTAAAGAAGAATGAGGTTTGGAGGTGCTGAATACATTACGTTATTTAATGTCTTCTTTCTTAAAAAGAATGCCACAAGCCGTTCCTGATCTGCAGCTCTCTTTCGGATATTTGTCTTTTTAGTTACATTATGGTGCTGCTAACAGGAACTTCCTGTTTAGTTGCTACATTAAAAGGAAATTCATAAACAAGAGATTCCTAGCAATGAGCAAATGTTAAGCACAGAAGGTTTTTATTATCTTTTGAATCTTATACATGGAGATTTAATCCCCCCCCCCCTTTTTTTCCCCCCTGCTGGTCATGACCAAATTCCACAGCATTTCATGAGCGCTGATTTGTATTCCATTCTCTATTTCTGACAATATTTTAAATACTTTGACTTCAGTTTTCTGCCGATAAAGACAGGCTGTCAGGCAGCAACTGTATCCTGTAGAACCAAAAATTGAATATACACTCAAAGCAAATTTAAGAAACTTGAATACACAACTGGACAACCTTTTTTCATCTGATTCTAATTACCATTTAAGCTGCATAATGATGTCACTGTAAGCCCAGTCTACATGTGCAATCAGCATAGAAATCTCTTTCAAGTGCCAGAAAGCTTTATAACAGGTGCACAGAGAATTTGATAACATGCTTCGAGCAGTCTTTCCAAACCAAATAGATAATGTGCATGTACAAAAAGTCCCCATCTGCCCCAATAATTCCTTTTAATTATATTTGTACTGTACCTTAGAAATGTAAAGCACCATATCAGCACAAAGTGTTGTCATGACCTTCACTTTTTTAAATTTGACACTTCCAAACTTTTTTAAAGGAAGACACACAACTATGAAACGGTTTAACTCCTACTCTTCCTTATACTGAAATATTTGGATAATGTCATAGAGATTTGGCTAAGTGGGTTCAATCAACTGTTTTCAGTCTATTATAGTTCATAATCCCTATTCAAGATGAAGTGCACTGCAGCCTAATGAATGTGGTAATGGAATCCTTGTGTATGTTTTTCCACAGCAGGGTGCAGATTAGCATAAGTGTCATATTCTGTTGGCATGCCTGCTATTATATCTGAGGCGTTGCACACACTGGGAATTTTTCAGCTGGATAATAAGATGAATATGGTATACACATGCGCATAGAACACACTGACTAGAAAGTGATCTATAATAAACCTCACCTGGAAAAGCCTTATGATTAGCTTTGCAGTTTGGCTTAAAAATGCAATGTTTAAACCAATGGTATGGTAACATGAGTACAAAAGAATTAGATTACATTTCATGCACAGTTTTAAAGAATGTTGTCATTTAGGGCTGCAGAGTGCTGAGGAATACTCTGTAGATCTTATATTTTCATGTATTCATTGCAAGTTCAAAGCCCAGCTCAGACATCACTTGCTCAGAGCTGATTGTTCTAGTTCTGAAAGATGCCAGATAGATAAAGGAAATCTTCTTGATTGTATAACATCAGTGTACTCTCCTCCTTAGACAATCCCAGTCTGGCTGCCAAATGAAGAAAAATACTATCCTCATTTCCATGGTACTTTATTTTTACCTGTTGAACATTCCTTATTTGAAAGAGGAGCACAGTTTAATGAAAATTGAATCATGCATAAGTTCATTTTGTACAGAAATCAGTAACAATACAGCATACAATGTGATGTGTCTCCAAGTAAAGTACTAAATAGATTTCAATCTCCATTATGACTCTATGAATTGAACTTTTATTTGAGTTGAAATATGCATCTTTAATTACTTAGGTGTTTTATTTTTAATAGGGTTAGCAAAACTCCTGATGAATCCCTTTGCACATCACATAGGAAAGACAGTGCCGCTTATGATTAATCCTAGAATTTATTGCTTGATTATGAAAAGTGCAGTCCTGAGAAATTCATACCACTTAAGCAATGGTTTAGTGTGAATAATCAAAGAGGTTTTGCTGGCACACATGAGGTATCAATATATATAGACTGGTGTAGAAAAGCGTATCTTCATGCTTTTAAGAATGGTGGCATGGTAACAGCTTAAGCATATTAATCAGTCTGAGGTAAGTGCTGCTTCTGTATTATATTTTAATCTGGTTCTTTCTGTTGCGTTAAAGAAATTATCTTTGGCTGAAATAACGTTTAGAAAAGAAATTATTTGCCAAGTGAATAAGACAATCAAGTCAGTCATTTAGACTTGTGGATTAACTATGAATCTCACTTATCTTTATTATTAGTATATTTCTATCTAATCATCATAACTCAAAGTATTTAAACTTCACTGAAAAGAGAAGTGAATAGACCACCCTTACTATTTGTTCTGTATTTAGTCTAGAGTTACTTTCCTTTAAAAAGGCCTGTCTACTATAGTGGATTTCTATTCTGAACTATTTTTCCTGAGGACAAAACCAGGACTTCTGAGCACTGTGCTAATATCTCTGGTACAATGTAGTTACAGGTATTATACCCCATGCTTTCTAATGTCATGAAAGCAGAATGACCTTTTCAAAACTCAAAGAAATCTGCATCCTGATCATGGTCTACATATTAAAAGAATCAGTTTTCTAACAATTCAGCAAAGCTTGTTTAAAAAAAAAATCCCACCGACTGCTAAAAGAATGTAAATTGGAGTTTCCACTGAAGTTCAAGCACCCTTTACAATCCCATCGCCCATTTCCTTGAATATGGTATAAAGAGACTGGGTGGCAAATGTATTTAAGACTTTGAGGAAAAGGGCTGCTAAGTCGACCTTGGTAACTTAACTGAAACAGTATACGTGTAAATCCATTGCAAATCCCTGGCCTTTTACAACTTCTGTCCCAATGGAAATCAGATCACAGAACTGTTTACAAGAGACTACGATTCATTTGGATAAAGAGCCGTGACAGCAGCCCCCAGTATTTGGAATTTTAGTAACCTAAGCTTAAACAAATATTCTAAAAGCAAAAAAAAAAATAAGGATTAGGTAATTAAGAGCTAATTACTTACAGTATTTCATACTTAGACTAGGTGAACAATTTCAGTGTAAATGTCAGCTTTTGGCACTTTTGCAATCAGTTGTAATTTTTTTATTGTTTAAAGGTACATCAGCATTTCCATTTTATTTTATTTTTTTATTCTCCGCTTTAGATATCCTGAATTGTAGTCTTTTAAACTGCTGGAAGTAGTGCCATAAAAATACTTTACTACATTGTTTAATGTATGAGCTAATCCTTAGTTAATGGTCAATTTTTTGCAATTTTGAGAGAGAGAGAGCAAGGGAGAGTGGAGTTTAAAAAAAAAAAAAGTCCTGATCACATTTAGGTGAAATCCCCTTCACTGAAACAATCTATCTGAATTAGACAGAAAGGGAAAAGTTTTAGTATTTTGAGTAACATCCTTGGCATTGTGAACAAATATTACATTTTAATCAGTACTTCAATTAATCTTCCCCAAATAATATTTTATGAACATATGCTTGGGAATAGTTGTATTGAACTCATGTAAGGCTTTTTTCCCTCACCCACATCATTTTGAAATATTTACTGTAAACAGATGTAACTGTACTGTTAACTTGAAGAATTAAAGCTCTTTCTTGAGGAAATAATTATTTTACAATTAATAACTGAGCTAGAAGATATATATAACTCCTCAGTTTTTAGTTGTAAGCAAATGAATTCACTCAGAGCAGACCTTGGACTCTACATCACACACTCTCTCTCTTTGTCTATAGTGTGTGTGTGTTATGCAGCATCCAAGATCTGCTCTGAGTGAAATTTGGCTTTGGCACTGCTTTTTGTACTCCTAACTGCCTTCTCCTTCCTTTTTTGGCAATATGGCCTGGTTGGTTCCTAAGCAACCAACCTGGTCTCAACCCTAAGTGACACCCGCCAAACTGCAGCAGTGCTAGGAGCAATTTGTCCTCATAGTCCTTCTAGTGCCAGTCCTGAATGAAGAGTATAAAAAAATGCCTATTCCTCTTATTTCCCTCTTTCTGGCTCTTCAGGATGAACTCTTTGCCTAGTATGGTAAGATATGGAAATTTATTGCTAAATAATGCAATTGCTATTTGTGACTCACATAATGCTGTGTTACTTAGCAGCAGTTTATGGAAAGAATGGCTGTCCTGTAGCTTGGTTGGGCTGCACCTAGGTTTTGCTGCCACCCCCAAGCTCCCCCATCTCAGCTATAACTGGGCCTATGGTGCATTGACTGGCAGGTCAGGAGCATGCTTGTTGAACCCCTGGCGAATGGGAACCTTTGCCTCTCCTTTAGACTGGAGGAGGGGCAGTGTTACTTAGTGGAGCAAGCACTGGAGTCAGACTTGGGAGATCTGGGTTCTGTTCCTGACTCTGCCGCTAGCCTGCTGGGTGGCTTTTAGTGGCTAGACTATACCCTAATGCAGAGAGTGGATGCTAATATTTTCAGTCGCCTGTACTAATCTACCTGACCAAGGACTGAATTCTCTGCTCACTTCCAGTGGCTTTACAGCATTGAAACTTCATTGATTTGAATGGAGTTATCCCTGATTTACATTAGTGAAGATGAGGGGGGAATCAGGCCTGAGGGGTCAATCCTGCAAGATGCCTTAATTCTCCCATCAGGGGAGTTTCCACCTTAAAATTAAGCACTTACTAAAGTGATTTGCAGGATCAGGGCCACAATGCTTAGTGCCTATCAGGATTGAGCCCAAAAGCCTTAACTAAACCATTCCATGCTTTTCAGCTCCTGTTTATTGTGCATGCCCTATCCTGCAGTGGAACTCAACCTGCTCCAAGGCCCAGACCTAACAGCTGGGCTACATGGTGTTCCTTGGAGCTGGGGGGGGTTTGCGTGTGCGAAGAATTTAAAGCAACTCCATAGACACTACTCAAGGCTAAAACTGGAGTAACCTCTGAGATGTATGGCTTGGAATGAGTAATAGATCTGCCCAGTGGCTTACCATGCCCCCAAGTCCTGACTATGTGGCAACGGCCACGGCTCTGTCTGCAGGGGTACACATACTCCTATGCAGCACCCTCCCCAAATCTTTTCCTCCCTGAGCTGCAGCACCTAAGGGAATACATCATTCCCCTCTTCCCTCAATAATGTGGGTATAAATCCCTAGCAGTGACCATTTAGCATTTTCCTCTGGTATCAGATAAATAATAGAGACGCTATCTCTGCTGTCATTATGCTTTACTAATTGTAGCTCAGATGTACTTTTTATTTCTTCAGGAGAGCCATAAAACCTTCTCCCAGCGTCGCATTTTATTCCTCTTTTGAAGCCGAAACAAATTAGCAAAGTTGAGAACTTTATTTTCAGAGTTTATTAAGCCCTTAACAGTAAATCCTTTTCTCACGTTCCAGATGTTGTGGTTTTCTTGACCTCAGTTTATATTTCCCTGTGATGTGAACAAGCCAACATCTTATTCTGACCCAACCAATTTCTTTTGAGAGCCAGACAAGGTCAGACATAACTAGACTACTAGAACACTTGGGGATAGTCAGAAACAGAAGGCTAACATCATTATATTGGTATGATACTTAATTTCCAGTCATTATCCAGGGCTTCAGCTTCCTAGAGCACTGATCTCTGATGTGCTACTTTTGCAAGTTAAATGCATTTTAGTAATATATTTTTCATCCACTTCCTTTTCTCCTGAGTACTTTAAGTTTTTCAGGTAGCAGTCACCTCCACTTGAGCATGTATAAAATGCAGCCCTTGAATAAATAAAGCATGTTATATAGGGAACATTGCTAAGTCTGTACAAGCCTATTTCTTTTAGGCTTTGCATATGCTTAAACATTCCACATTTGAGCAGCCCTATTCACTTCTGTGGTGTTAACCACCTGCGTAAAGTTAAGCACATTTATAACTCTTTGCGGGTTCAGAGCCTGACCTTCTGTTGGAAGTTCCTTGCTTCTCATCTCCTGCTTGGATCCACTGAATGTATCCATTCTTTCATTCTGTGGTGAATCATTTGAAATGTAAGTTATGGGTTTTATCCTCTGAGTGTTGTGGGTTTTTTAAGACAAGCACCTGCAGGCCTTTAGGAGGTGTTACTCCTGCTGTTACTGACATTTTAATAAATATAGAAATAAATACTCCCCACCAAATTGTCTAATGTCAACACTTACCTCATCATAAAGGAGTGAGTCTGTTTCCATAGAATTTATAGCATGTGCTATACCTGTGCCCTCCTATCCTGAAGCGCATCCAGTTTGGTATCAATTTTTATTGTTTTCTCTGAAACCATAGCGACTGTCAGAATCTACTCATAAATATTACAATAAGTATTTGTCTCCATGTACTTGCACAGGGAAATTCAAATAAAAAATGGATCAAAGATACCAATTCATAAAAATCCCATTCAGTAAATCAGACTGCCTCCCACATACACATTCACATGCGTTCTCTCCCACATACATACATACATATATTTAACGGTGGGGTCAGATTAAATAAATATATAGTAATATGCAGGAATGCCTGGACAAGTGATCATCATTATTTGGCAACTTTCGGTCTTACAAGACCACCTCAAAGTGTTGCCAAATGTACCACATACAATTCTGCTCCACTTTTTGCAGACAGCCACCTCCATTAAACAACTGACTTTTGCTGGTCCCTTGATTGCTTGCCTAAGACAAGTTTCACTATATATTGTTTGGGGGAATGGGACTATGGCCCCAGTTTTTAAAGACCGCTTAAGCAGGCCTCCAATTTTGCACAGTCACAGTGAAATTTGCCTATGGGCAGCAGGCTAGTACAAAGCTTATGCACTTCCTTAGTTAGTCCTAGTTGAAGGCTTATGTGGGACTTATTTGGTACATTGGCTCTCGTGCTGACCCTCAGTATCAGAATGAATTTCACCCATGTAAAATTACAGGAGCATATGATGGCACATTAAACAGCTAATTACCTGATTTTTTTCAGGTGAAACTAGGGATCTAGTCATCTACATGCCAACATCTGCCCCTGCACCTATGCACAATCACACAGTTGGTCACTTCTAAAGATCAGGCCCTGTATGCACTTTTAACTGATCTAATTTCTTGGGTGTTGTGTAAATAGAGCAGTATTAATTTGGAGTCCTATGTATGATTCTGGCCATCCATGTTCAAGAAAGATCATTGAAACTGGAACAGATGCAGAGAAGAGCTACTAGGCTGATCAGAGGAATGGAGGGCCTATCTTATGAGACGGAAAGAGCTTGGATTGTTTTATAGAACTAATTATTCTAGCAAAACAGAAGGCTGAGAGGGGATATGATTGCTTTGTATAAATACATTAGGGAGCTGTGGGGGCAAAACAACTTAATTAGTTTTAAGAGAGAACAGGACATACTTATTAAAGCGATTCTATGACGGGATTGCTTGTGATGGTAGAGGGAAGGGCTCAGCAGCACCAAGGCTCACCTCTGGTTTATGTCTTATGTTCTAAAAGCTCATGCTTCAGGGTTTCAGCTGGCTATCTGCAGAGGTCAGGAAGGGATACTTTCCCCCAACCACCACCCCATATATTCTGCCTTTGTTGTTTTTTAATCTCCTTCCTTTGGTGCATCAGGGATGGCCACGGCTGGGGATGGAACCTTCTGTATGGACAGAGAGGGCCAAAGCGCTGAGTGGCACCAAGTGTTGTCTCTCAAGTGCTCGGCTGGCTGGTTTGGCTCACATAGTCAGGGTCTAAGTGATCGCCATGTGTGGGATTGTGAAGGAATTTTCCCCAAGGTCAGACTGGCAGAGCCCTTGGAGGGGTTTGGCTGTCCTTTGCAGCAGATGTGGGTCACTTGCCAGAATTATCTCGGTACCTCTCATTTAATCATTTCCTTGCCATTGCGGGGGTCTCAAGCCTGGGTGCACCTTCTATTCCCTCCTATTCTCTGCCTGGGGCACCTAATAGAGAGAGAAGGTTGGTGAGGTAACATCCTTTATTGGACCAACTTCTGATGGTGAAAAAGACATGCTTTCAAGTTTACCCAGAGCTCTTCTTCACGTCTCATCCACCTTGTCTCATATCCTGGGACCAGCACAGCTACAACAACACTGCCCGTGGCACATAATAGTCTTAGTCCCCTGTGGGCTGTAACCATTTGGTCTGAATTCAGTTGTTGGGGTTTGTGTGTGGGGAATATACCGAAGGTCAGACTAAATGATCTGGTGATCCCTTCTGGCCTTCAGCTCTATGATGAATGGCTCTAAATGCTGACAGAGCCCTAAACAAATGTCTCATCTGAGATGTACCTGAAGCCAGGATTTGAGTGGCATTTCCCTTTGGTAAATTGAAATAATCAGTATCACAAAGAGGCCATGAACAGAAGTGAAGTCCTATTTCCTAGTGATGAGCAAACTTCAACAGTTTTGGAGTTTGGGATTTTGTTTGGATAAGCTCTCGATAGTTCAGCCGCAGAGCTAAAACATCCACACTACTCACGACAGCAAAATTAGGTTGGAAATATCCTGAGATCAGGCTGTCCTCCTGTGAGAGTTTTGGTACTTCTTGATTATGGCTGAGATGAAATAACAACAGACCACTCTTTCTTGGTGTATTTTTGACCCTTCCATTTCCATCCCCAGACAGAATCTGCAAGTGCAGAAGAACCCAAAAATGAAAAGTGATGGGGAAAAGTTAACTGATCCTTGTCAGACTTAATGTAGAGCCATTCTGCTCTTGGTTACATCAAAGTGAATCCAGAGTAATTCCACATACTACAGCATGGGGTTTTTTTTCCGTGTATTGGACCTAATTCTATTCTACTTTATACCAGGGGAAGTAAGGAATAATTCCACTGACATCATTGTACTTACACCAGTATAAAAAAGTTGGTCTCTCTAAAATCAAGAGATTGGCTTTAAAGTCATGTGATTTTAAAAAAATATATATGTATATATATTTTTAATTTGCCTTCTGGTTTCTGAGCCTTTAGGCCCCACTGGGTCACATTTTCCGGCTTTTCAGCACAACCGTAAGAGCTAGAAACTTAGTTTAAAAAATGAAACTGAGATTATCAATATATGACATGACTCCAGGAGATGGGGGTTTAATAAAAACATAAAATATTGCAAGATTTGTGATAAAATTACAAGAGTTGGCAATGCTATGTAAATAGGAGGCCCTCTGCACTTGATTCTGATCTCACACCAGTTTTGCACCAGTGTAAGGCAAAGCTGGATCAGGCCCGTTGATTTCAGTGTGTAACTGAGAGCAGAACTGAGAGCAGAGATCAGTTTAAGCACTGATGAACAAGAAGGAGTTCACAGCAGCCCTTGGTTAAAAGAGCCCATATCTGGGCCACCTGAAAGAAAAGAGCAGGTTTCACTGTTCTAAAAGGTAAGTTTTGTTGCAAGGAAAGCCTTGAAAATGTCAAGAGACAAAAAGCAATCTCTAGGCTTGAAAGCAAATTAAGCAGGTGAGCTCTATGTCTGCAGAAGGAAAGAAGGAGACTGGAGCTAGGGATGGGGAAATCTTCTCTCTCTCTCTCTCTCTCTCTCCATGTGAAATGAATCAGTTAAGTGTAGGGTTTTTCCAAGGAACCTTCAGGCTGAGGATGTGCAAGGTGGTGTGATAAGTGACAAGGAAGTGGTGTGTGGCAAAACAAACAAAAGTTTCTGAAGCCCTACCCAGAAGGTGCTGAGGTTAAGAGGGGGAAGGCAAAGGTGGCAAAACTAGAGAATCCCAAGGGCTCATTCTGACAGCCACTTACTATTACCTGGGCACCCTAACCATTCTCTCAGGAATTCCCCCCACCCTGGAAGCTGGAAAGAAGGGTGGCATAGGAACTGTTGCAGAGCAGAACCCCAAGATTCCCTGTACACAAGGGGAATTCCCAGTCAGTCAAAATCTGCTGCAGAAATCCATTTTTTTGTTGTTTTTTTCAACAAGTATTCAGACATAAGAGAATAACATGGCAAGGGATGGAGCTGATAGAACAATGCCAGTTATTTTTGTGGGAATTTTTATTTTAAAAAATACGGTTTTTTTCCCCCATGAACATTTTTTGAGTTTTGGTAAAATGTTTTGATTTTTCTAAAATAGAAACTGATTTTTTAACTAAAACTTGAACTGCAAACCAAAAAATTTACTGAAAACTAAAAAATTTTAGTGACTAGTTTTGGGTTTCAAGGGGGTTTTTTTGATAAAAGAAAATGGAAAAATTTTGACCACAAAAATGTTTTTGGTCTAAAAGCCTCTTTTTTAATAAAGAGGTGAAAAGTTTTGATTGAAAAATGCCAACCAGCTCTATATGTAGGGCCTGATTCTGAGAGATGCTGAACCTCTGTAGCTCATATTGAAATTACTGGGAGCTGCAAGTGCTCAGCACCTCAGAAAAATCGGGCCCATAGGACCCAGCTACCCAAAAATATCCCTTCCCATGTAGTACGTTCCCCTGCTTTTCCCAGATGGTGTAAAGAATGCATCGGCTTAAAGATTCTCCTCCTCCCTAATGCAGTAAAGGAACAAAAGGCCAGAGTATCCCCCTTCCTCCCCACTATGCTGACCTGTTTTCCTGGCTCTTCTTAAACAACTGTGCTCCTGTGTGCTGCCCATGGGCCTCAGAGTGAAGCTGATTAGGGTCACCCTTGGCCATTCTGCCACTTGTTGTGCTGTCTGAGCATGGCACCGATAGCACAGTAGACGTTAGATGGGGGCCTGTTGTTCCTTCTGCATTCTTCCAAAAAGTCATCTTTGAGACTGCTGAGCACTTGACGCCTGCATGGCTGAGAAGGTGCGGGAGCCTGGAGAACCCTGCCTCACTGTGAAATAGTCCCCATAGTCTTGCACTCTATGATTTCCTCCCTCTGGAGAGAGGGAAGGAAGGAGAGCGAAAGACTATCTCATTTTGTCTAGACACAGAACTTCTCCGTGTTGCAGGTGGTGCTGTCTAGGTGAACCACTGTAAGGGGCCATACAGAGCTTGCTGCATTATGCCAGTGACAGGGAGCATATCACAAGTGGAGGAGCAGCAGCTAGGATTCAGAGAGGTGAGAAGAGCATTTGCTGAAAGGGAGAGAGTGACTGGGGTTTTTGCCTCAAGGCCTCCAGCAGAGGGGAGGGAATCTGAGCCCTAGCTTGTCAGATGGGTGGGAAGGGATAAGAGAGTCAGAAAGGAATGCAGAAGAGAGGGAAATTCAGTGACAGGTAAGGGGGTTGGTGGGGGAAGGAGTTCTCCTCCTCCCTTACCCCCTAAATTCCCATGGTTGCCATTTGTCCCAGAAGAGCTCTTTCCAAACTTGTGATGTGCAGACAGAATAAAGAAAACAAGACAATCTGTCCTGCCAGAAACAGCACCCCTTGTCACTTACTGACCAGAAGTTGTTTCTTCAAAAGGACTGATTTAGGCATCAGGAAATGACAGGAACCGTAGGGAAGGGCCCTATATAAATTAGGAAAACTGAGGGGGCAGGGAGGGAAAGAAGGAGATCAAATTAAAGGCAAAGAGTAGAAGAAAGGGTTCCATATTTCTATTGGAATTAAAATATTGCTGGATTGTCAGGTTTTCAAGTATTCTACGGGAAGAACTCCTAGCTCCCTTTCCCCATCCCCACCTAGATCTGGGATTCAAACCCTCCAGTGAATTCAGTTCTTCCACTGGCATCTCTTCATCCTTTCTCTGTCCACCTCCCCTGTTTTATTCTGAATCAGCTGCCGTGCTTCACTGACCCCATTTGAGTATGAATGATTTCCCACACACTCACCCCCACGCTCCTACTTCAAGCTGCTCTTTCGGTGAGGCCTAGAACTCCACATCACACCACTGGATAAATGGTTTCTAGGATCTAGCCGTATTTTCAAGAGTTGTGTATTGAATGGAAACTTGTCATAGCAGCTGCTTTTGAGAACATATTTCTGATAAAGGGTTATACATTGAGATGCAGAGCATAGTTTTGCTTACAGGCTGCAAAAAACACAATACAACCACTGTGAACACAGAACCCACTTCAGGGCGGTTACAGCGTCCGGTGGCGTGCCTGAGAACAAGTTTTGTAGCCACAACTGGAGGAAGCCGTCAATGTTCATGGAGTGTCAGATAATCCACTGTGACATATGATCCAAAAACATAAGGTTGACGAATATTCCTGGCACTGTATTCCAGTGCTGAGACCAGTTTTTATGTATTTTAGAATGTTTGATGTCCTTTCAACAGTTAGAAATCCATTTTGGATAACGGATAGCTCTGAAGATATTTTTAATAATCGTTTTTACCACTGGGTTGTACCGGTGTAGTGCTACACTTTAAAAAGAAACACAGAAGACTTGAGATTCTCTAAGGACCAAGTTCTGAGCTTACACCTGTTCATATCCAGAGTAACTTCACTGAAGCGAATGGAATTTATTCCTGATTTAAGCCAGTGTAACAAAGAGCAGGATTTAACTCTGTTTAGCTCGTCTTTTTTTCACCTCTTCTACAAGTTGAACTCTTTTCACAGCTCAGCTGTTTGTGTAGCAGAGGGAGTTCTACACATTTGGGGCCAGATCCTCAGCTGATGTAAATCAGTGCTACTTTATTGAAGTCAGTAGAGCTATGCTGGTATAGGGCAATCTACTACAGTATGGGCCTGATCCTGAAAATTCTTTCTGATGAGTAACCCTTGTTCACACAAGCAGTCTCACTGAAATCAGTGGGACTAGTCACATGGGTAGCTGTTTGCAGGATCAGGCCCAGTGTGAATAAGTAAAACACTATTATTTTTAAATCTGTAATAAGTGGAAACCACATGCCCTGCACTGGGAAACACTGATTCCATGAACAAAAATCCAGTCAGGAAAGTGGAAGTCAACGAGGGGCAGCTCCTGGATTGTATTTACTGTGTTTCCCATACTACATAGGCTCTTGAAGTGTCTGTGCCTCTGAAGAGCTAAGATCATGTGAACATTTTTCCTTTCAGCCAATTGCATTTCTAACTGAAGGCTGCTCTATGGTTTTCCTGCCCTGCTGGCAGTGCAAATGTGCCAATCTCCTTCTCAAGGCATGGTTCCTGTCGTGGGATCAAATGTTAGGATTTTAAAAGCTAAAGTTTGATATGGATGAACAACTGCTTATAAAACACATTAAGCTCTTACCCTGTAATGTATTTAATTTCACACTGACTGATGGTATTGCCCCTGAATGGATTACGGCGGGGGGCTGCCATTGTCCCACTAAACCACACTGGTTAAATAATACTTTGGAGTCTAAAGCTGCTCTAGGAGCATTTCATATTGGCTAGCACGTGAAATGAATACCTAGCGGTTCTGCAAGTGCTTTGGTTTGCTTAAAAATAAATACATGCTGAATTGGTTTACAGTGCAGCGGAATTTGCACAGCTCTTTGGATTGTGCTTTTTCCTCTATGAAAATTTCCACTGGCACCTCCTCATTCTCTACAGAACATAATGGCCCTCATTCTGCGAGGTGCTGAGTGCCTCTGACTTAAATGCTATTGAAAAGCTCTTTGAACATTATAAAAGGTGCTTGCCCCCCAATCCCCGCCACCCCTGCAAGAAATGGGCCTATTATGCTTACTCCTTGCAGTCTTTGGGGGTTAGCATATATGTGCTTAATATCAAGGAGATGTATACAACATCCAAAGGGTCAGGCCCTTGCGTGTTGCTTGGTGTTTAGCTATGATAACATTTCCTTGTCACATTCGTTGGGCTTTTTTTAAAACTTTCAGCTTGAAGACATTTTATACACAGAGAAAATAATTGCACACCCAGAATATGCTTCTTCTGTCTCATACGCTGGGGTAAGTCAGGAGCTACTTTACTCCAGCGGAGTTAGATCCATGTAAGAAGAATCAGGCTTACATGCTCTGACTCTGTGATCAGTGTAACAATCACTCCTGAGCTAGCAGTTATCACTCTTTCAACCCGAGAACCATGTAATTCTGGGACAGTTTGCCACTAACCATACAAGTGTATGGATTCTACCCAGGACGCAAGATAACTCAAAGCCAAGAATGATTTCGTAAGTCCTTCCAATTGCACACAGAATGCCACTCCCCTTTGAAGAAGTCATTTTAAAGTATCTGCTTTATATAGTAACATTAGTCATTATCACCCTTGAATGTTTGGCTAGAAATTTTGGTCACCTGTTAAGTGCTGAAACACATGCCCACCTTAGTCTCTAAAAGCTTTAGATCCTTTTTTTTTTTTTTTTTTTGGGGGGGGGGGCACGTATCAATGAATTTTTCATTCTTTTCTTCTTTTTTCTTTTCTTTTAATTTACTTATGATAAGAAAAGGTTAAGGAGGTATTAAAGCTTTACCAGTCTTTTTTTTTTTTTAAACTTCAGCTTCAGAGCCAGTAAAGAATGTTGGAAGTCATCAGAGGCATGGTTGGAATAGAGAGTGTTAATTCTTCCATATCTAAGCCTCTTTGTTGAAATTCCCTTTGTCTCTTGCCCCAAGTCATTAAACACTAATCCCATCACTCTGCCTAATCCGCTGCAGTGGAGACAGAGTTCAGTTTCCGAAACTGTCTTTGTTGCTTTCCTAATAGACAGCTTGCTCTGGATTTCAGTTGGTTCAGTCACATTTAGAGCTTCCCATTGCAGTTATTTAATGAAGTGCCATTAATGAATCTTTTCCTCCTTCATGCAGTGTGCATGGGCATCAATTGGTTTAGTGTTAAGTAGGGTAAGGTGCCTAGTCATCTTAGCAGCCTTTGCAAAATATGACTGTCAAAGGCAAAACCTAGGAAACAAGGCCATTGAAGACCATAACCACTGAAGTACTCATTTAATTACTAAGGATTTACAAAAGAAAATCTGCCCTTTGTGACTGACAAAAGACAACAAACTAAGAAGAGATAGTTTCCCCCCCCCGCACACACACACAAATCCCAAAGAGGAAACATGGCTGAGCAAGGCCATCAGAGCGTGGTGAAAACGCTTTCCAACTTGCTACACAAGTGCTACTTTTCTAAATATTAGGTACTCCACTTGTTGAAACAGACTTTTAGGCCTGCCAAAAGATGTAGACAAGTTAGTTTAATAAATTATTCACTGGTAAAAGTGAGTAAAATGTCAATCCATTTCCCCTGTGCTTGAAACAAAGGATCCGTCAAAATGTAAACCAGCATCATTTGGTTATTTTTTTATATAAATGTGTTTTGTATGCTGTAGCTGACATTTTGAACAGAGTATTTTCTGTCAAAGAGTATAAATTAGAAAAGGTGGGCTTAACTGTCATTTCCTACTGATGACAGTGATATTGAATACCTTCAGCATTTAATTCATTTGAATATGTTTAAAAAAGGCAGGTAATGTCTATTTCATGTATATTCCTATAGCTGGAAAATGTCTTGTTCAGAGAGTGTACTTACTAAAATAGATCATTTTAAAGTATTTTTAAAATGAAAGCTGTTCTAAGTAAATTAAATATAACCAGGATATTTAAAGTTTGGAAAGCTCTTCTCTAAGGGCCTGATCCAAAGCCCACTGAAGTCAATAAGAGGGTCTTTCCATTGACTTCAGTGGGCTTTGAATTGGGCTCCATCTCCCACCTTCTTAGTGGATCACTAAGGGTATGTCTTCACTATCCGCTGGATCGGTGGGCAGCGATCGATCCAGCAGGGATTGATTTATCACATCTAGTCTAGGTGCAATAAATTGACCCCCGAGCACTCTCCTGTCGACTCCTGTACTCCAGCGCCGCGAGAGGCGCAGGCAGAGTCAATGGGAGAGCCGCAGCAGTTGTCTCACCACGGTGAAGACGCCACGGTAAGTCAATCTAAGTACATCGACTTCAGCTACATTATTCATGTAGCTGAAGTTGTGTAACTTAGATTGTTTTCCCCCACCCCCTGCCCCAGTGTAGACAGCAAAACTGCTTTCTGTGTGTATTATATATGATGTGCATTAACATTTTTATTGTGTTGAATCATCCAGCAAACTCATTACATGAAATACACCACATCATATTGTACAGTGACTTTCTGAAAGCTTTATTTTACTATGTTCATATAGCACATAGAATCAAAGAATCGTAGGACTGGAAGCGTCCTGGAGACGTCATCTAGTCCAATCCTCTGCACTCATGGCAGGACTAAATATTCAATGAATGAGATCCAGGTTTTATTAGTAAACAATTTAATTACTCTGGCAAAGTTAGTATCACAGTGCCTTAGAATGGGGCCACTGAAAACTAAGATGCTCCTTTGAAGGCACTGTCTATGGGGTACTGACAGGTCTGCAGTTGATCTGCAAAATCCATAGTTTTCACTGTTTCCCCCCCCCCAAAAAATGTTCTTTATTGCACATGGCAGGTGACATCTCGGCTTCATCCTTATCAAATGTTTCAATATGGTTTTGTTTCCTTTTCGTTTTAACTAGCTCATATAGCTTGCTTTAGTGAAAATCTTTCAACTCCCCAGTGAAAACAAATCAGATACATTTATAAACTGAATAAATCAGAACAAAGTGACTCGTCTCCAAATGAAACCACAGAGTTCTTTGTAGATTAAAAAAAACAACTGCATTTTGGCACTTAGGAGTTCTTTCAAATTCCAGTGCATATCTACAGTTGGCAATAGAAGTTACACTTGCACGTTGTTAAAATTTCTTCATGTGCTTCAGAGCTTCTACTTTTCTTGTAATTGACTTGCCAAATCTTTTTCTTTAGGGAATTGATCAGCTTTTAAATGAATGTGGAAAAACTTCCTGTGCAAGTCACTTAAAAAAAACAACCCTCACATTGGTTTAGTTTATAGGATAAGCTGGAACAGCACTAAACCAGCAGTCTCACCAGCTGAGTGCCAGCTGTCTTCAGGAGATCCAATCCTTTAAACTCTGTACTCCCTGAAGTTGCTCTGTCCATGGTTAATTGAATCACTATGACTACATCCTGGCAGATCTTTTCATTTAATTCTTCCCTTCCTTTCTATTTCCAACTTAGACCTTGTCTACACTACAGGGGAAATTCAATCTAAGCTATGCAATTTGAGTTACATGAATAGCGTAGCTCAAATCGACATAGCTTAGATCTACCGCGGGGTCCACACTATGCAATGTCAATGGGAGACACTCTCCCGTCAACTTCCCCTACTCTTCTCGATCCGGTGGAGTACAGGAGTCAACAGGAGAGTGATCTGCGGTCAATTTAGTGGGTCTTCACTAGACCCACTAAATCAACCGCCGATGCATCAATCGCCGCTCGTCAATCCCCCAGTAAAAGTGTAGACAAGCCCTAACACTTTTGGATTTTTTTTCAATCCTCTTCTTGTTTTTGCACAAGCTCAAGCTCAAAAATAACAGAATTTGAAAGTGGTCCACCTAACCTTGAGAGTCTGTTCATCTTCAGCGACATTTTACTCCTAGTGGTTGAATAAGCATTAAAGAGGCCTGTTGGTGACCAGTGTGGAAACAAGAAGTACTAGGTAGCAGTGGCATAGCCTTCTCTAAACCAGTCATTACACTAAGGGCAATCAAAAGATCTTTTCTAGGGATATACATGGAGCTCAGGCTTGCTGCCAGTCCTCTGCACAGTTGTCAAAATAGGGAACACACATGGCTTGGTAGCCTGCCATTTTGAGGCTGCATTCCTCTCCCGTTGAAATGAATGGCAAAATTCCCATGGATTTCAATAGGACCAGGCATTTACTTCAGAAAGGGAATGGTTAGATCACTCTGTGTTTTACTATTGATTCACTCTATTGCCATGAGACAAACATCTATGTGTGTGTGTCGGCGGGGGGGGGGGGGGGGGGGGCAGGGGCCTCCCTATAAAACATCAAGGCTCAGTACACACTTCATTTTCTCAATTCAAGGGCTTCTTACACCCTTATATTAAAAAAATGACAAAACAAAACAAAAAACAGTAGCTTGCATTCAATGAAGAAAGGGACAAAGCCCTGCAAAATCAAACAGCTGTGGGGTAAATAAATGAGAAAATCATTTAAATTTTGAAAGAAATAAAATGTCACCTATAAAACACTGAATGATTGGAGTTATGGGTGCCTATGTGGGGGCAGAGTTAAGGTTGTTTTTTTTAATGGGCAATGTAATATTTTACATGCGTGAACATCTATTTAAGATGAATTGTGAGGGTGTTTGAGTATTTATCTACCTTCCCGGTAGCTGTTTTCATATTTTAAAATGTTTAGGTTTTTTTTAATCTTTAACTCTCTTTGGTATGCATAGATTTTCACTTTAATATTAGTAATAATTTTTAGTGAAAGTTTTTGATGGTGAATTTCCATGATGTTGTTGATTTTTAAAATAATAGTATGTAAGGACCCAATCCTGCACCCACTTGAGTCAATGGAAAAACTCGCTAGATGAGGCCCTAGTTCTGTATATGTTTCCTAAGCATCGTGTTACAAAGTGTCAAGAGTGACTGGATCTTGGAGGGTCCACATGGCTAATGGCCTTAATGAGAACTTCATAACAGCTGCACAGTCCAAGTGTTCCCGTTGTAAAGGGTGTGTAGGGAGCTCAGTTGCAGCAGTAGCTCCTGAGAATTTTAGAAGGTTATTCGGCAGGGATGCTGGTTTTTTAGGAGGAGGAAGAATGAAACTGGAAATGGAGCAGTGAAAGGGTGGAGGGCTGAGGAGCTGAGATGAGAGAGATCATGTAGGTGCTGGGAATCAAGGGACTGCATAGGGCTGAGGAGTTCTGCAGGGTGCCCTGCTCTCTGCCCCTCCCATGACTCCAACAGTTGCCACCTTTGGTTCCCCAGCTTCCCTCTGTTCCTCTGAGCTCCCTAATTAACCTCTGCTTCCCCTGAGCAGTTAGCATCCCTGCAACCTTAGGAGGCATCCAGAACAATGCTTTTGGAGAGGACCTTTTTAAAATGCACCTTCAGCCTATAGCTACTTTCTAAAGAGCCCATTGGGGATGTTAGACCTGTAGATTTCTTAAGGACTGCAGTCGCTTCTGCAGGCTTTTAGAAGAGAATACTTATTTATTAGGGGAAGGAGGAATAACACAGGGGACAAAATTACAGAGCAAAGAGGAGCAAAGCTGGTGAAGGCTATTCAGGCACTGAAGACACTAGGTCACGTGAAGTCTCCACAGGGTCTCCGGTTCTCTGCTGACCCACAGCTCCTTCTCCCAGGCTTTCTGGTCATGGCATGTAGTGTTGTCTTTCCCTGGCTTGGTTTTCATTAAGTGAAACCAAGGTATTTAATTCTTCACTCAGTAGTGATGAGCAAACTGTCATAGATATGTTTGTCCAATGGCACGTCAATTTCTCCACAGCCTCTTCCATTCAGCGCATGATGGTGACTGTCATTAAAAAAGCTGTCCAGCTCCATATTCTTCACATGAGGATTTACACACTGAAGGCTCACTAGAGAATCTCTTATTTGAAATTCCTCCAAGCAGACCCAGGCTATGCATAGTGCTTCTCAATTGCCTAGGCCCTAGGACAGACCTTTGAAGCAATCAGCTGGAGAAGTAAGTGGCAACAAAACAGGAGTGAGGGCTGGACACTGTGCAGCTTATTCAATCCATTTTTAAGGTATTCTTAACAGATATCTGTATGCATGGGAGTCTTTTGCTTGTATGCATTATGTGCATAAAACCATCTGTGCTGATTTTCAGAATGTAGAGAATTATGCATAGCACTGTTCAATGAAAAGCCTTCAATGCATAAGTCTATACAATGCATAAGTGCACCTGGAGATCTGAGAAACATTGCCTGTACTGGTGGTTCTTGGAGGGCATCAGAACTAGGGTTTACAGGCTTGGTTTTGTCTAGGGAGGGAGAGGTGGCAGTATGGAGTGAGGGAGCAACGAGGACTTTTCAAAGCATACTTGTTCAGTGTTGAGGTTCAAGGAGTTAGCGTGCCTGAAAAAATGTTCCCAGCTCAACCCACTTGTGTGCAAAGTGTTTCCTGCTCCAGCCCATTGGCATGCAGTTTTCACTGCTCAAACCCCCATGGGCACATAGTCTTTTCCCTGGGAGAATACCTGGGTTCAATGCAAGTGTAAGTGGGTAAAATCCTTTGGGTCTTTGTTATATTGGAGGTCAGACTAGGTGATTTTAATGCTCCCTTCCAACCTTACAAATCTATGAATAATCCATGGAAATGGCTCAGGTCTAAAATGAACCCTAAGAAAAGTTCATAAGCCTAATGTTTTCCTTGTGAAAAAGGGTCGTACAAAGATTTCTCTTTCAACAGAGCTAACATATCAAGTTTCCTCTGCTCAGAGGGCTCACAAAGGCAATGTTAGATGTCAGCATGGAGGATGAAAGTATTATCCACTTCCCTGTTGTTATATTTTGTTTTTGCTTTTACTTCTGGTAGCTTTAAGCACAGCTGATGAATAGCCTTTGGAAAATGTTAGTTTATTGAATATATTTGAAATTTTTGCCCCGCCACCTGTGCCCAAGCAGGATTCACCCCCAGTGGATCATCACTCTGCCACGCAGGGCAGCTTTAAATTGTGGCCAAGCCTCACCAGCAAAACCTGCCCATGAGAAACACTCAGAGAACACATCCTTTGGTGGCTATGCCAGTTTCCGTCAGACAGTCCACAGCATGCCCAAATTGCCTCTTGATTCTCTGAGTGCTGGGAGATGGAGAAGGGGTGACTCATTCTCTTTGGGGGAGACAATGTAAGTCCCCAAAATATCTAGGTGACATGACAGAAAAATGGTGCTACATCAATTTACCCCAGCTGAGGATCTGACTCTTAGGCTACGTCTACACTAGGAGCTAGGGGCATGAGTCCCCTGCTTTGAGTACACATATGCTAACTCCATAGCCGTGTAGCCAGGTTCGTGTCAGCCAAGGCACAGCTGAACCATGCTGAGCATAAATCTGCCTGAAACTGGTGGGTATGCAGTCAGCATGCCTCCGGCATGCTTCCACTGCCACTACCTGGTTACCCTTCCATTTATACTTGTACTAGCTCGAGGCGACCTAATATGAGTACATGAGCAGGGAAATCACACCCTTAGATCATAGTGTACACGTATCCGTAGTTTTGATCTTTCTAAGGAACTGCATTGTTTTGTAGCTGTGACTTTAAGATTTGCTATTGTTTGTTTTTTAAGGGGGCATCTGAAGATGGAGTAGGGAGTAAAATGGAGAAGCAAGATGGTGGAGAGAGAGAGAGAGAGAATAAAAGGGGGAAAGGGGGAGAGACCAGGGAAGAGAATGGAAGCCACACATGAGAGGACCAGGGTGTATGGATGCTGAGCTTGGGTGTGAAGAAGGGCAGCAGAGGAAGGGGTTGACAACACATCATGATGAACATGGATGTTAAAGTCCAAAATAAGAAGTGAAATATCATTAACTTTTGCTGGAGGCTGAGATAATACGGGCAGTTGGTAATGGAGTGTGCATGTGTGTGTTTTCCAAATTTTTTGGACACTCTCTTTTGGTAAAACCAATGAAAACCACTCAACACTAACCAGTTTGCTGATTCCTGCTAAAATGAACTGAGGAGCCTCACAGGCTAGCCAATGGCTGATACCATTTGTGGGATCCAGTGCTGTCATTACCTTGGCGAGTCAGCTCCTTTCTGGCACCTAATTTGCCAGCGTGGGGGACTAAAGGCTTTCATAGAGCTATGGGGTGGAGCAATAGCCTCTTTGGCTCAGGATGATCGCTTTGGTCAAGTCCTCTGTCCGGTCATAGAATGTGATGCGTCTACATTTTGCCTGGCTTTCAGTTCACTTGTGCAACAGTGCAAACTGTGGACTGAAGAGTACAGAACCAAGCCCATGCTAGCTACTGGGGTGAATACAGTTCGACTTTCCCCTCATAGGGGAACATCACAGGGGTCCATTAAAGCCACCTCGTCTTCCCCTGCTAATAGAGATATTTGATTTGCACACACAGCCTGGGTCTGGCCCCAGTGGCCCTTAGTAACTCCTGAGATGTGGGTGAAAATCATTGCCGCTGAATGGGAAACCACCGAGAGAAGGCTGATCCTGCTAAATGGAGAGAGAGCACCTCTAAGTGACCATGTTAAGAGTCCTGGCACCTGGAGAACCTGAGTGGGGGTGAAGTGATGAGGCCTGTGTCAGTCCATATAATCTCTCATCACCCATCTTGAGAGGAACAAATAAGCTAGTGGTGTCTTATTAACTTCTCTGTTCAGGCATTGGTTCTTAAGTGAGAATATTTGCCTCCTTGGGAGATGGGACATCAGACGCCCTGCCTGCAGGTATCTTGGTGGAGAAAGGTTCTGTTTCCAGTGGGAAGCAGGGAATGGATAACTGCCCTGACACAGATCACACATGATGAAGGCTTAGGCTGTGGGGCCTGAGCTATGGTTGTTGACCAAGGATGGGGTTAGAGGCCAAAGAGGAGATTTTCAAAGGTACAAGGGACAGTTAGGCACCCTAATTACCCTTTGTACCTCTGAAAAATCTTCCCCCACTTAATAGACCTGAGGCAGGATTACCGGCTGGGTGGTGGTAGGAGGTTTCAGTATACATAGTGGTCCAGATTCAGGCCTTGTGATGAACTGGTTCAATTTCCATTGAAGTCCATGGGACCCATGCCCGTCTACATAGAGCTGAATGTTACATACATGCATAGAGGCCCAATGGTACAGTCATTACAGCTGTCCAATTTTTAATTGAAGCATGTTTTGTCGTCTTTGCAGCATGTCCTGAGCAGGCTACAGTTTGGGCTGAACAAAGCTTTAAAATCTCATTACAAGTTTGATTTCAAACTGGTAAACGTAACTTGACGTAGCTGGGAATCTTTCCTAAGCAGAGATCTGTAACTGAGCTAGCACCTTTCACTTCTCCTGAAAGTAAATAATCCCGCAGGACAGAATGCAGACACTGAGACAACAGATAATCTCCACCAACTACGTTAACAGAATAGGAGGACTTGTGGCACCTTAGAGACTAACAAATTTATTTGAGCGTAAGCTTTCGTGAGCTACAGCTCACTTCCGTACTTCCATTTTCACATATTTCTCTGATTTTTGTGAGTGTCACATGTATAACAGAATGATGTGGTTACTCATTATGATGACCAAAGTGTGATCTGTAATAAGGCCTGCAGATGTCTGCAGCACTAAAGACAAAACACAAGTCAGACCAAACAAAGAGTTTTTATGTCCTGTGCAGAATCTTTTCTTTTTTTTTTAAATCTTACTCTCTATACATCTACAGTCCCACTCTCTCGCACAGTCTTGCTACTCTCACCTCTTCATCCCCCTATTTGTGAAATCATCCATTGCATTAACTTAAGGAAAAGGATGCTATTTAATTTGCACTCATGTAGGGCCTGATTTTGTTCCCAGTTAAGTTACTATGACTTTTGCCGTTGCTTTACTGAGAATTTTTAAGGGTTATGTGAACATGAGAAAAGTTTGTTTTGACCCAAATGCCTGTGATGAATGAAAAGACAGTCATTCGCACTTGTATGAGAAGAGATCTATTTAGAACTCTCAATCCTTCTCATGACAGCTTATCGCCACTTGCAAGTCTTTAGGGTCCTTTCTTAAAATGCTCATGCAGACAAGTTCCCGTCTGTTGGGTGGTGGGGGGGGAGGAATTGGTGGGCCTTTGCTAGAGGAAACTCTCTCTAGTGCAAATAAATGTTTCCTGCAAGAAAACATTTGGTTGGGATTCTTTTTTTTTTATCTCCTAATGGTTCCCCCCCACCCCGTACTTGCTGCCGCCCATAAAAAATGAACATCTTCAAAATAAAAGCCAACTGTGCACACATGCCAGAGATACTTGTAGATTTACAGTATACACTGGCTTTGTGAACACTGAACTATATACATTAGTGAGGCTCAGCTACGTTACAGCATGAAGGATGCCCCTCTGAGTAGTTTACAACTTGAGGTTAGGGTCTTAAAATCTGAGGTCCTGCCTTCAGTGCATGCGTATTAAAAACAGCATGGCACTTTTCATCAGAGTTTGGGTTTGCCCCCCTGCATTCCTGGCCAAACTTTTCCCTCTTCCCCCACTCTTGTCGAGTGTGTTGTGCTCTGATTGACCATATGGTTACCACTCTGTACCCTAGAGATGGCTGCATGTCAGTGGTGAAATGATTCCTTTGTGTACACAGTTTGCAACGCTTTGGAAACTGTATCAATTCAAGGTATTACCTATGTATGATTACAGGGAAGAAAAATACCCTTAAAAATCTACAGCAATTGTCCAAAACATTCTAGCGACACCCTTGCAAGATGTGGGGTTTTAAACCACTGTTGTAGAATACTCCAGTGTTTTAATTCATATTTCAAATTTTATAAGTTATTATTTGTATTGCAGTAGCATATAGTCACCCCAACCAAGATCAAGGACCCATTGTGTTAGGTGCTGTACAACCACATCTATGTAGACAAAGAGTGGGAGGAGGCACAGAGAGATTAATTGAACTTCACAATATGTCAGTGGCAGAGCTGAGATTAGAGCTCAGGGCTCCTGATTTCTAGACTATTACCATACCCACTAAACCATGCTCACTCAGAAGCAATTAGAGCACTTTGAAGATATCCAAATGCAGTAAGAAATACAGCTGAGTAGTAACATGAATCTACAATAAGTGGGAGAGATAGCACATCCCGTGTTACTAGTATACGTAGTACCATTCCTGGTCTTCTCGCTGTTCACATCAGACCTACACTTCTCTAACTGCCAATGATTTGACTGGAGTGCAACATGCAAATGAGGGTGTTGGTACAAACGCATTTCAGTGAAGAGTATTCAGCAGTAGTTCTAAAGCTTTTATAGTGGCTTTACGACAGTCTATGCAAAATTTTATCAGCCTTAGATTTGGCCATTAAAAAAACAAGAGATTAAATACAATGGCAGAGGTGCTGTGTGCAGACTGGTTTTCACTGACCTTACGCATACTTGCTGCCCTGAAAACTGAGTCTTGAGCATGATTTGCCATAGAAGTGCAGAAGAATTCAGGTCCTGGCCCTCCAAACACTTATGCATGTGATTGACTTTAAGCATGTGAGTAATGTCATTTAATTCATTGAGACTACTCGTGCCTCCAATTTAGGAATGCATCCCTATTTAGGACAACACTTAAGCATAAGGCCCATTGAAGTCATGGAACTTAAGCACATGCTTAAAGTTAAGCCATAAGTAAGTGCTGGTCTGAATAAGGACGTACATAAGACTGTGTTTAAGTGCATTCCTGTATCAGGGCTCCTGTGAGTAAGAGTAACCATTTGCAGAATTGGAGCAATACAGACAGCTCAGTGATGATGGAAACATTCATTTTGTTAAATGGTGCAAACTTGTTGTAAAAGCCTTGCCTAACGGTTAGTGCCATTTACAGAGTCACATTCCAAGCAAGCCTGCAATATGTTAGCTTCTGTAATGATGGTTCCTGTACCTCCCGCCAACATTCAGGCATCACTGACAGTTCTGCCTGAGTAAAGACTGGAGGACTGGACCTAAGCTCTTTGAACCCCTGGACCTTCCTCACTTAATTTAGGCTCTGAGACAGTGACGCACCTAAGCATGTGCTTAAAGTTAAGCATGTGATTAAATGATTGATTGAATCGGTGTCCAATTCTCTTTAAAAATCCTAACAAGCAACATTATTTACCCTGGCCCCAATTCTGCAACCACACATGCCCTTTCTCGCATGGGTAAATTTCATCCACCCAGAAGTATTTGCAGGATTGGGGACCATGTATAATTTTAATCTAAAATTAATAATGTTGCATTATATTATTAAATATAAGTTCAACGGTGCTTTCTGTGCAATGCTTAGAAAAGAGGTGATATCTTATATTTTCAGCAAGCCGATGAAGCTAGCACTTATTACTGACAAATACAATTACAGTAGATCAAAAATACTATGGGCCAAATTTTTAGGTGGTGTAAATCAGAGTAGCTCAGTTGACTTCAGTGCAGCTACAGCAATTTACAGCAGCTGAGTTTGTGGTGCTGTATGTATGAAGAGATTTGTATGCACATTTGGCTGACTATGGTAATTAAAAAACAGGATTAAAACAATAAAAAGACCTTTGATTCAACTTTTAGAAAATCATTGTAAGATTAATTGAATTGCAGGAGTTACTGTCAGGGGGAGCACTTTAAGGGCGGGAAACTTAAACCAAATCACCAGCAAGAGACTGAGGGGACACACCATACCATCTCTTTTTAAGCAGAAGTCCCTATAGAAATCAACAAGGAGTTCTCACCTAAAAAAAATCAATGGCACAATATGGCCCTGAATCCTTTGCTCTGTTGCGGAAAGTCACAGAGAAAAATCCTAAAATTATACAATTATAATAATAAATCAATTCAGCGTGTCATTTCTGCTTTTCTACATTAATAAATTAACCATGTAACATTGTTCAAAATTATGTCAGTTACGCATATAATAATCTTTTAAATTAATGAAGTGATGAAGCAGTTTGATGACACCCATGATTTACAGGGCTGCTTTTAGCTAATGTTAAAAGCCTTTCATTTAATAAATTGCCCCCAGGAGAAATTACCAAAAATGAATATTTTCTATGCTAAATGTTCCAAGGTTTACACTTTTTCAATATATTAACAAATGGCAAGGGAGAAGCATTTTTCAAAATATATCTTCCTTTACATATATTTAATTGAAATTAATTAGTATATTACTTTAGAAGGAAATGATCACAGAGAAAGGTGCAAGATCATTTATGAGAGTTTCTTACAGCAATAAAACAGAATTTAAACAATGGGATTAATCATGTCTTTAAAATTTTTTATGATAGATTAGGAATCATTCCAAGCTTTCTGATTAAATAGAAGGACCTTCCATACAGACTAGAACAAAAAAAATCTAACTATTCCACTGCAATTAATATTTCTCTACTTTAATTATGTTGGAAAGTGTGCATGCTGAATATTTACAAAGCTTAAAACAAAATTCCTAGTAAAATTCGTAAGATCTGTTTTGCATCTCTTCTAACTTATGTTCTGTATGCTGATGTATTATATGCATGATGTTATGAATATTTAACGTTTCCTATATTTATGTGTGCTTTATAATAAGCAAGCTTTAAAGATAAGGTAAAGTATACTTTCTCATATGCTAGGTTGGGATTCAGAACTCTTAATATGAATCAGTATAGTATGTCTTATAAAAGAGGTTAAAGTAGGGGTTATAATTATGAAAGCTCAATAGATTTGAAAGCCAGCACAGTGCACCTTTGCATGTGATACAGTCACTAGACAGGAAAGGAGATATATAGGACTATAAAGGAAAGCCTGTAATTGATGCTCTCTGTACTTATTAGGATTTGTTTTAGTAACATCAGGGACTCATTTTTGTACTACCTCTGAATAAATAATGTGCACAGTAGGTTGGGTCAATTCCTTTTCACTTTGAAATATTTGTAGTTATTGCCCTAAAATCAAGAATAATTCATTGGTTTTCATGAGCTGGCTGGATATATTATGAAGAATAGGTGCGGGCACTAAGTTATTTGGGGATTCTGTAATGGCTGGCAGTGTTATAGAAAAATGGCCACTAACCTTTCAAATGGTCGCAGGGCATTTTCAATCTCAATCAGTGGCATTTTTCAAAAATAAACATGTTCACACACAAAAAGATTGCAGTCAGATGTTTGTATTTGAATCCACCCTGGGCTGAATTCTGCCCTTGGATGCACATGTAACTTTGATTCCCATGAAAGCCCCACATAATTATCTGAGGACAGAGGGTGGCCCCCTGTAAATAAATCAACATAATTAGCACAAATTCTCAAGTACATGTTTATTAAAAGAAAGCAAAATAGATGCACTGAGGAAGACTGACAAATGTTCCAAAGTGTAAGGTTTGTTTGCCATTTGCAGCCTGTCAGGAGACCTGGTTTCTGGCTCTGCCCTTGACTTACTGAAACACCTTACGCAAGTCACTTAACTTCCCTTGATGTCAATTTGCCAGTCTCTAAAACTGGTATAGTAATACTACTTACCTATTGCACAGGGGTGCTGTGATGCTTGGTTAATGTTTGTAAATTTCTTTGATATCCTGGGGTGAAAAGAGTTAGATGTACAAAAGAGTTATTTTTATTGTTGATGATAATAATATACTTATTATACTTGGCCCTATTTAAGATATTTCTAGGGTACCCACTTCAGCAGTATCTAAGCAAAGACAAGTTAGGAATATTTTAAAATAAATAAATAGAGGAAGATTAATTATTGTTAGTTGATTACAATACAGAACTTTTCACCTGAGGCTCTTACAAGCATTTCCCACTGTACACCTGGGAGGCATACTACTTAAATATTATAGATATTTTACACTGCAGCACAAAGAGATTAAGGGCTACATTTTTCATATCCTTTCACCCATGAAAATATCCATATAAGCTCCGGCTCTGAACTGCCAGGGGAGATTAGTACAGATGGGGTTTCGAAATGAGGAGGCAGGGCACGTGCAACATTTGTGCATGTGAAGGATGGACCCATGCAAGTAACTGGGTTTGGGGGATAGGTCCTTACAACCTAGTTTCAGAGTTGTGGGAGGGGGTGCACAGACTGATTTTTTTGGCAGTCACTAGGGCTATTCGTGGCTTAAGCAGGTGTAAGCGGAGATGCGCAGGTGGGGATGATGCACCTCACTCCTCCTCTGGCTGCTGGGCCATCAAATGCAGCTTGAAAGGGGCGCTAGCTGAGGCATATTGATGTAGCAGTTGATTGCTTGCTCTGGCTCTGGTTGCTTGTCTGGATAAATTTCCAGACCACCAACTGCATGGCTAGTTTCGAGCAGGATGTTCTGAGCTACCTGGGCCTCCTCTAGTTCCCTTTGGCTATGTTTGTCTTTTGCATGTGTATGAAAGTCCTCCAACTTCTTCACAGTCCTTCTGCAACCATTCACCATGCCAATTCTATCAGCTATTGCCTCCTTTTCTGCAGAGCGGCTTACACCTCATGGGATATCCCTACATGAGCCTTGGCTCGTGCATCAACATTTCCTCATTGAAAAGGTTTGTCTTTTCATTGAGAGGTTGGACTTTCTTTTGGGACTGCTTCATTCAGGCTGCTCTGCTCCATACTACCACCATTACCATATAAGGCCATCCTGACCGTTCAGGCAAGTTGTGCGGTGGGCACTATTTCTTACCGAGTAAGTTCTCAGAGCAGAGTCACACCTTATAGGGACTAGGATCAGGCTCAGTGTCAACAGAAATGTATACCTGTATGTGTTTAGCATTGCTAAACAACATCCATAATACTTTCTTAACATTGTCCAACACAAAAAATGTGGCAGTTACACTTTCTCCAGATTTGAGGAGACTAGCAGGGCCAGCCTATAAGCTTAGATGGGGCAAATAATTACCTACTAATCTTCTACAGTTTTGGGGAAATATGTCAGACGCTGTGGGGCATTCTGATCCACTGAGGAGTCAAATGAGGGATTACACATAGCACTAATTTAAAATAATATAGCAAGACAGAAACAATTGTTTTGAGGGAAGGTGTGGACAGTGAAACGTACCTTTTAATTCCATATGTAGACCATATACATTGACTGGAACTGAGATTCAATGTAGAAAATTCTTGACCCCCAAGTTACATAACTATAAGCAAAGGTTGATTTCAGTCTTCAAGCCATTTGGCAAACTTTTTACATCTGATTGCAAAGTAACACCGAGTCTAACCTTAGCTGTGAAATTGCCAAATTGGCCTGCAGATGATTAGTTTGAGTAGCTTTGCTAAAGGAAAACCTCTGATGTGGTTACTGCAATAATGTGACACTGTGGGGTTCCCAAACTGAGGGACCCCGAAGGAAAATTAGTCAGATGGATAAGGAGAGAGATTTGCTAGATAAATTTTTTTTAATTGTTATTCCATCCTTCTACTTTATTTTTTTCCCCACTTAGATAATATAAGTAATAATAATCCTGGATCCTAAACAGTGTCTCCTTGGCACTTGCAGAGTGGTGTCACGGTATCTTAGCAAAGTGTGTCCATCAGAAAGTGCTGAGGATACACAGCTTCTTTGGGATGTGCAGGGAATGCGTCACACTGTACAACAGTTTGTTTGAATGTTCAGAGAGAGCAGGAAATGCCACAAGCTCCAGCATGTGGAATTTCCACCTGAACATTCTGTTGAGAGAAAGGGGTGATGTTCACTCCTCATTGGAACAAGCAGGAGGGGGGGCCAACAACAATTATTCTAGAGACTGGAGAATTGAAGACTAAGCCACGAAGCTGGGGGAGAAGCATAGGGAGAATACAGGAAAGGGAAGAGGTCTTCCCAGCTATGCTGTCATTCGCACACCTCCAGTACCCAACGCCAAAACTCTTCATCGGGACTTTTGTTTGTTTGTTTCAAAGCGTGAAGAAGGTTTCAATGAAACAAATGGTTTAGCATTATCTCACAGTGGAAATTTCCTGCCGATTTTTTTTTTTTTTTAGGAGCTGCAACTGCTGGGAGTGGGCATAGCTCAGTGGTTTGAGCATTGGCCTGCTAAACCCAGGGTTGTGAGTTCAATCCTTGAGGGGGCCATTTAGGGATCTGGGGCAAAAATTGGGGATTGGTCCTGCTTTGAGCAGGGGGTTGGACTAGATGACCTCCTGAGGTCCCTTCCAACCCCGATATTCTATGATTCTATGACCCTATTATGACTTCCCCACACCCCAAAACCACCCCAGACCTTGAAACCCATAGGGGAGGAAGGGTAATTCTTGGGCTCTTAGGGGGAGAAAGCATGATACTGTTTTCATGCATCTCCCCTTCTGCATGGAGCATTTGGCTGGTATTTAGTTTGTTCTTTCTCTGGAGAGAGACTGGATGATCTCAGCCTTGCTGCAGACAATGAGAGTTTTGCCTCCCTACGGACTGTGCAGTTGGACTCTCATTTAAATATAAAACATGTCTACATAGGCTTCAATACAAAGAAAAATCTTAAAATGATGTTAAGGACCTGACTTAAATGCATAAAGGTTTAAGGCTGCCTCAGTTCTTAATAACCCCAGAGTGCTTGGTATTGCCTCTCATGTACAATCTGACTCCCACTGAGTTCAGCAGGCTTTGGATCAGGTCCTTTAGTCCTCAAAATGGTGAGTGCTCTTGCGTATTGTATTAACTGTGGCGTATTGTATTCACTGCACAGAGATGGCACTGGTGCCTTAACACTGAATTGGTTAGCTGAAGGCCCCAAATATACCAGGAAACTGACCCATTGCCAACAGCTGGTCCTGCGGAACCAGCACTGAAACCAGTTCGACCACTAGTGTAGATGGGGCAAAACTGTTTCCAGCACCATTGCTATAAGGGGTCACTGAGTGTCAGTAACAAGGTATTTCATCTGTGGAACCCAGCAGTTGTCAGCCATGAATCCGTTTGCTAGGTGTGATGTCATCTACATGCCCATGTCCTTTTAACCCATACCCCACCCCCAGAATGGCTTCATTACCTTCATTATGAAATATAAGTGCTGCATGTAGTGTGGTTTAACATGGATTCCCTGTTTTGTATCTCCTTTCATAATAGTCTTAAAGACCAAGGAAAGAGCTATAGAACCTGGTGGTTTCTGAATGGTTGTCAGTAATGTCATCTACATGCCTATGTCCTTTCAACGTACAGTTCCCCCTGCCCCAGGAATGGAATGCCAGCTGAGTTTCATGAACTAAACGGACTAATCATACGGTCATACCTCACACGCCTTTCATATAAAGCCTTCAGAGCAGCTTGATAAAAAATTAAGCCTCACAAAACCCAATTTTCAGAGGGATAAACTGACACATATAGACGTTAAGGGCCAAACTCTGAGCCAGATCCTCAGCTGGTGTAAATCACTGTAGCGTCACTGACGTCAATGGAAGTGTGCAGATTTACACCAGATGAGGATCTGATCCTCCACGTCTAAAGTTTGGCACCTAAATCCATATTGAGGCCAGTGCTGAGATACCTCTGGAAATATTCACCTAAATGACTTACCCACAGTTATACAGTGAGTCAGTGACATGGCTGGGAAACCTGGGAACCTACACCAGATTCCTCAGTCTCCTGCTCTAACTACTAGACAACTAGATTTCTAGGTCACCTTGCTATTACTCCTGTAGCAGCCATATTGGGTTGCTCTACAGAGTGGCACTGCATATCGTTATCACTATGCATAATTCAGCTGAAATAGGTATTTGTCACCGTATGCTATATAGCGGCATATTATCCTCCCTAAGCAAAGTCCCATCAGAGTCAATGGTGCCCATAGGCAGTCGTACTCATGATCTGTTAAAGAACATTATGAAATTGCATGTAGTGTGGTTTAGCATAGTAAAGTTTCCGTGTAATCTGTTAAAAGGGCAGCCAGGCTCACCGCTTGAATACCAAGAAGATTCACTTTGAATTAGTTAAGAAATTAACTGAGGGAAAATGAAAACAAATATTCTGTTTGTTAATGTGAATTATTCAATTGTGATATTTCAATATGACAACGACAGAGAGAAATGTGCTCTAAGAAAAACTGAGTAGATGTTGCTCAGGCTTATTCACTGTGGAGAATATGTACACCTCTGTGCCTTTCATGGCCAAAGTGCCGGCGCTCAGCTCCAAGGGAGGAGGAGAAAGGGTATGTGAGGGATGGTTACCCTGCAGGAGGCAGAGCCTGGGAGCAGTCACTCAGTGTGACATGTTGGCCTTGGTACAAGGAAATTTACATTGTAAGTTACTGCTCCTCAGAGCTGCAGTATCTCCTTCCCTTGGGTCCTAATGTCCACCGCTACACTCAGTTGGACAGTAGCTATCAGTTGTGATTGATGCACGCCAACCAGTGCTGTTGTCTCACTCTGCTCTGTCCCACTGCCCAGACATAGAACCTCCTCTGAACATGGCCCATAACCAATGATCAATTCTTAATCCCCCTCTGTACACAAGCAGACTCCACTTGTCTTCAGTACAGATTGAGTGCTAGATGACTGCAAGACTTGGTCCCATTTTGAGCCAATATCTTCCTTTCCCACACAGGAGGGGAAATCTTGGGTGAAAACCTCCATGGCTTTGGCTGTCAGCTCCCTTATGGAGAAGACCTGGAGAATTCTGTACAGAACAATAACATTTCTATAGAATTTTTAAAGATGCCTCTGGATTCTCTATTCAATTCTATAGATTGGTTTTAAAAATCGGCGGAAAAGATATCATTATACATTAAATTCTTGGTTTCATCCCTGTTAAATTATATATGGCATTTCCACAAAGGATAACTTCTCTGTGTCGTCCCTTCTGAGAGGAGGAGCTGGTGGCACTGCAGAGTGAGCACTGGGTTTGGCTTCTGAGGGGGGCTGAAATTTATACACATAGATTGCACGGAACTAAGGCACATTATGGAGATCCACTCTGCTTCCATAGCATCCTCTCTCTGACTGGCCCTGCAGCAATGAAAGCCCAACTTGTATGGCTGACGTGTTGCCAATGGCTGCTTCCTATCCATATTCCCTTAGCTGCTTGGAAGAAGCTACAGAGGGGGATGGGATCAGAAGAGGAATATTGTTCCGGAACCCAAGACACCCTGACATCCCCCCTGCAACTCTTCAGCAAAAGTCATTGTGTCATGTCAAAGCCAGTGAGTGACGACAGGGGCAAAATGGAACAGGACACAAGAGGATCTGGGCAGCCTCTTGTGTCTTGGATACTACCTCCAGACTGATTCATTGCACAGACTGCACTACCAGATTGCCATGCTGGGGACTGAAGGAGTGTGGATCAGCCAACAAGTGAATGTGCAGCATGCATGAGGGCACCGTGGCTATCACAGAGAGAGAAAGAGATCTGTTGCAAAAAGGAAGGCTAAAACATATTGGTCAGTTGGCAGAGAGAATGAAATGAGGCCAGGCCTTCTTGGCTCCTAGGGAGGACTGTAGAGCAAGGACTGTCCCTGGTGGGCTGAGCTGGACAAGACTTAGGGTATGTTTACACTGAGAAAAAACATAAAAACCCTGTGGCAGCAAGTCTCAGACCTCACGTAACTGACTCGGGCTCAGGGGGCTTGCACTACAGGGCTAAAAATAGCAGTGTAGACGTTCCTGCTTGGGCTGGAGCCTGGCCTCACTGCGTCCCAGAGCCCAAGCTCTAGCCCCAGTAAGAACATCTGCACTACTATTTTTAGCCCCCTAATGCAAGCCCAAGTCAGCTGACCCAGGCTCTGAGAGTCCCTGCTGTGGGGGTTGGGGGAAGGGAGGTGTTGCAGAGTAGATGTGCCCTAGACTGCTTGGGAAGAACTGAAGCCAATTCTGCCTTGCACCTTGTGCAGTCATTTAGATGGCTGCAAAGTGGATGTAAAATGCTAACAAATCAGTATGGAAGCCCTTTGCACCCACTTTGCACAGATCTAAATAACTCCACAGGGTGCAAGGCAGTGGAGTCAGGCTTGGCGAGTGTCTTCGCTAGAAGTCGGAATTTGTCTGAAACAGTATTCCTGAGGAAGAAATGCTGGTGGATGTTGGCGCTGATAGACCTTAATTCAGCCTGCCTATGCAAGGACTGCAGGAATGTGCTGAAATGGTTAAATTAAATAATGGTGGACCGACAGAAGCATTAATCTCCCTCCCACCCCTCTGAAAAAGATGGCAAGAGCAATTAAGTGCACTTTAATTAGGGACAATGATTATTATTACTTGCAGTGGCTTTTTGCCCCAAACCATAAAACCCTTTGCACCAGTAGCTGCAACGCATCCAAGAAAGGAATCATTATCAAGAAATCTATATTTTTTCATATCCACAGCTGATGAAGATTTTGCATCAGAAACCAAGAGAAAAGAAGAAGATGATTAAGGCTATCTAAAATTTTAAAAAAATGCTTAACTGCTATAAATTTATAGGGGTGAAAAATCGCATCTGGGCTGATGACCTGTATGCCAAGCTTCAATCCAATGCAGTTTAACATAGGAGAGATATTAAAAGCTGAAGAACCGTTTATATATTTGGAAATGTCAACAGACTCTGGCAGGCTGGGGTGCTAGCAGGCTGTCATTAAGAGGTCAGTAAGATATAATAAAACATCCAAGAAGGAAGAAGCCTAGTAGTGTTATATAGACATTTGCTCAGGTTTGCAGGACAGCCAAGTACTCCATATCTTATGTTACTTTAGATGTTTATAAATTATTTCCTACATTTTATCACACGCTCATATTCATTTTTAATGCTTAAATATACATTAAGAGTAATATTCAATAAAGAATTATACCTAATTCCATCAGGAGCAAAGCTGAGTAAATGATACATGCAAATCTGAGCAGGGATTGGCATCATTAATCCACAGGCTGTCTCTCCTCAGAGGACTTGCCAGTCACAGATCTGTCTGAGCTCGCCATTTGGATTCAAGCCTAAAGGCCTTGGAAAAAAAAACCCTCTCTCTGTCAAGGGTCCTCAACTCTCTAAACTCACCACCCCCACACCCAAAGGAAGGAAAAGAGCCTGCTGCTTGCACATAAAAGCGAAATCTTTCTGCTACCTCCTGTGCAAGCCAAGGGGAGTGGGTGGAAGAAAATGCATTTTAATGATGATCATTTGAAGAAGAATACATTTCACCGACATAGCACCTTGTGTCAGAGCAATTGACAAAACATCCACTAAAGCCTCACAACAGCCCCAAAAGGTAATGATTATTCTCGTTTTGAGACGAGGAAACGGAGGTACAGAGAAGTTGTGACTTGCCCCTGGTCACACAGCAATTCACTGGCAGAGCAGGAACTGAATCCAGAGCTCCTGACTCACAGTCACATCCCCCAGCTGTTTGACACAAGTCACTCCCAATTTGGTAGCTTTTAACTGAGATCTTGATGAGTAGAGATGTTCATAAGTGATGGAGCTCTGATGGCATAGCATTGCTTCAGGTCTTTGATTTATACATTACCAGAGTTCAAAGGCCAAAACCTATTCCAAAGGAAGCCATGGGCAAAGCGCCCCTTAACTTCAATGGCAGAAGGATCAGGCTCCAATGGATTACAAGTCAGAGACCATGTATGATGATAAACTCTTGCAGCCAAGCACATGTACAAAATGCAGTGTAGTTTAGAGGTATTTCCTCACTCTGACTTCAAAGCTTTACAAGCCCCAAGTCTTTAAATTAATTTTTTTTCTCTTGCATCAAATCTCTCTTTTCAAAGCACAATGAAGACATTTTATTACAATGTACTATATGTATTTCAGTGGGGGCAGCTACAGTATTTCTTCTCTATCATCACTAGTAAAAGGATTTATTTTTAGTAAAATGTAATACTTTTGATATGTAATGTGCCAAAAAAGAACTATATAATTAAAAGTGGGATTAGACAGAAAGACGAGATGTAAGGCAGATAATTAGTGAACTGTTTTAATTAGAATGTGCCTTTAAATCCCATAATAACTTCTATTATGAAAGGGACATCTTTTGGTTAACTAATATTTCCTTTAATTAGATATTTTTCCTCTTCCATTTGCTATGGAAAGTTTGAGTTGAGTGATTTCACCTTAAAATCACAATGTTGCAAAACTGACTGCGGGTCTGAGCATTTTCTACTCCAAATCACCTTTGTTTAGGAATAAAATCCAGGTTCATTTTTTAAATTTACAGAGAAGCTGTTACCACTAAGTTTATCAAGACCCTTTTCTCCCACCCTTTGTTCCAATTAACCCTGACAGTGAAGTTAAGAAAGATTTTCACTGTTGTAATAATAGCATTTAGATGAGATTTTATTCATTTGAAATGCATGCAAACCAAACTGATGCAGAAATCCTATCTATGAAATAAAAATACACTGCAAGATGATTGAAAGGATGTAGAGCTGTAGCAGGGGACTATTCTGACAGCTGTTGTAGATAAACAGAAACCAGCAAGCCTCTCTAAAATGATAGCCTTACTGCCATTTCTCTGCTCTCTCAGCCTCTCCAGTGGGGACTAGACAGGGACAGACACTGGTCCTGATCCTTCTCTCATTTACAGTGATGTAAACTAGCAACAACTCCACTGAAATCAATCGTGGTACATTGGTATAAAATGTGTGAGAGGGAAAGGATAATCAGGTCCATTAACTTCACCTGAGCAGCAGTGATATGGTGGAGAGCTCTGAAATCTGAGCCTTGGAGTTAGGGCAACGTTTCAGTGTTTTGCAAGCACTGGGTCTAACATAACTGCTGTTAGAAAACATTAGCAAGAAGAGGGGTCAATGCATTTTGGGAAAGGGGCTTGCAGTAATACCAGCAAGAGAGCGGCAGCCATATAAACAGAATCAAGGGAGAGAGGGCAGTTTATGAAAATAGGAGCCGCTCTGTTTTTAATCCTGAAATCTTAGAGGTTGAGAAAGATGGGAGGAAACTGGAAGATCTTAGCTGGAATATAACACCCAGGGGCGGCTTTGTGATATTTCAAAGAGTAAGAGAGAAAGGCAGGGGGGGGAACTCACTAGATGAAGCACAAATTTTATTTCATATAGCTGCTGTTTTTTTGTGGATCCCCTTCTGAGGAGCCTAGCTCTCCCCAGTCATTGTATAAGGGGTCTAGGTACCTAGCCCAGGCTTTGGGAATCCAAGTGATTTTCTAGGTACCTAAAAATTAATGGTGGCGCTCTCAGTTTCTTTGTTAAACTAGCCCCCAGTCTTCAGGTACCTCAGCCTGTAAAACAGCACTTCCCTACCTCACAGGGGTATTGTGAGGATAAGTGCATTACAATTTGTGAGATACCACAGTGCTGTGGGCTGTATAAGTATTTAAAATAAATAACCCAATAGCATTTTTAATCTCTAATGTGTGACTCTCTGAAAAAAATAAAAATTTGTGGTGAACAAACAAAACAGATGCTGCTGTAGTATAACTAGGTATTTTAACCATTTGTGTCAGCGGAACTAAATTACAGGCTCAACAGAAAAGGATAAAGCAAACAAAAAGAAAATATTTAAACAAATGTAAGCTAGTCCCTCCTGGGGGTAAGAAGCTGAAAGCAATTGAGGAAGGATCCTTGGTAAAAGGCCAGAAAACGAAGGCCTATGAATGCAACTGGAAAACAACAGAAAAATGTGTAGCTCCCATCCATATGAATTGGAGAGGACGGGGGGGAAAAAAAGAAACTAACTGCTGGCTAACTGTGATAAAAAGCCAAAAGGTGTCAAAAGTCAAAATAACTGACCATAGAAAAGAGAAACAATAACAATCTAGTGATCACACAATCAGATAACAAATATAAAGGACGTTCATGAGGACAGCTAGCAGGCCAGGAACAAGGAGCTTCCAGACCGGTTAATGCAGATGTAGCTTTAATGTGTGAGTGAGTGTGCATGTGTGATGTATATGTGAGTGAGCGTGTGTGATGCATGTGTGTATGTGGGATACTGGACCTTCAAACTTTTTTTTAAAAATGATGGAACATTATGTACTTAGTACATAAGCTACACCATTTTCTAATCTCTCTCATTTTGTTTTTTCTAAAACAGAAATTCTTCAAACCTGTCAAAGACAGGACTTGTCCTCATTGAAGACAAGTTTAAGACAAGCTTGAAGTTTACACAAAATATACATTTGTGACTGATCCAAACACCTCCTCAAATAAAATTGTGAAAAAGCCCCCCTCATTCCATCCCTTACTCAAAAGAGAATTTGATCAAACTTATTCCTGTATAGCTGTAAGCGCCTAAAATGTTAAAGGTCAAGGTGTTGCGGGGGGGAGTACATTTGGGGTTCAAACTTCTCGGGTTTATCTTTAGCAATTTTTATTGACCTTATGAAAGCAATTTCTCAAATATAAATATAGTATAGTATCCCAATACTGTCATATAGACAAATTCTCTCCAATCCAAAGACTGTCCACTTTGGAGTTTAACACAGCCATCTGAACCAGTTTTCCACAGGATTTAAAACAAGTTCAAACTAAATTAGTTTAAACACAATTACTGAACCTGATTGTCAGAGCACCAACAACTCCTATGGACTTCAGCTGGAATTTTTGGAGCTTAAAGCCTCTGGAGCAGCTTGGCTAGTCTGGCTGGCACAGTTTCTACATATGGGTCTTGTCTAAAAAGAAACGTGCAAACACAATGTGGACACTCCTTTTGTGTGTGTGTGTAAACCAGATTTATTTAAGTGTAGCTTAAATTGATTACAATATTTTGGCACCATTCATGCTGGCCAACCCAACCACATGTAAACTGGTTGAAATTTAATTGCTTTAAAACCATGTTTAAAACTAATTGAGGCAACATGATTCCCAGCCCAGTGTAGAGAGATGCTAAATGTATCTTATCAACATAGAGGAAGAGTCACCAAGTACCTCCAACATGATGCAGAGGAACTTCAAAGTAAAATTAGTAGGCAACAGATCCAAGGGAAAATATGAGTGAGGAAGACTTTCTAAACAAAATCTAAATTAAGAAAAGAGACAGGCAGGTAAGAAGTGCTTTAGAACAAGGGTTCCCAAACTGTGGGCCGCGGCCCACAGTCCCAGATGGTCTGCTGACGCAACTGCATTCTCCAGACAAGCTTTTAGTAAATCTTTAACTCCACGTGACTCGTGTGATGTAAGTAAAAGCTATATAAATATAATGTCCTGAGCTGCATATGTTGGACAGAGTATAGAAGAAACTTCATTTTATTTATTTATTAAAAAGCAAGTGCAATATATCAAGATTAATTCTCGCAAGTACAACAGTGCGTTTCACTGCAAGGTAACCTAGCAACATACACACAGTCAGCCATTTACAACTGTAAAAAACAGCAAGCAGTATTTCAGTCTGACATGGATGGATTTATTTTTCGAAAACGAGAAGGGTGCACTGGTGGAGAAGATAATGAAAGTCCTGGCCCATCTACAGCTACATGAAATGAGGAGCCAAAAAAATAAAGTGGTAAGAAAATATGATGACACATACTTGAAGTTTGGATTCTCCTTTACCAGATCAGATGAGTACCCGTTGCCTCAATGTGTGATAATATAACTGTTTGTTTTATATTATTAGTGACAATATTTCATTCTTTTCTAACTAGTAGAGAGTAGGTTTGGGTCTTTAGTTACACAGCACAGAAATTCAGATTGTTACACTAAAATAATGGAAAACACAACGTAGTGTTCAAAGCTGGACAACTATTTTGTTTCAAAATGAACAAACAACGCAATGTGTTTTTTAACAATTTTGTTAACATTGTTGTGTCACTTATTGTTCAGTTTTACGTATTGTGTTTTCCCTGTTTGAATGCCACATTTTGCTCTCAACATTATTTTAAAGTGTAGTTTTATTAAAATTGTCTGGTTTCAAAGATCTTGAAGCATTTCTTTGAGTGCATATTGCTAGGGTTTTCCATCATTACAGTTGTTTACATTAAAAGGAAAAGGAAACATGTACATTGTTTGTTTATAGTTTATATGTATATAATAATTTTTCCTCAAGAAGTGTTAATAGTGGGCCACAGTGCCTATTGCAGCTGCACAGATGGGCCTCAGGGAAAAAACTTTGGGAACCCCTGCCTTAGAAAACAAACTGGAGAAAGGACAGAGGGAAAGGAATAAAAGAGCAGCAATTAACAACGTTTAAAAAAAGATTTCTCTGTAAACTGTAAATAAATATAAAGTACACTAAATAAGAAAAGCTGCTTTAAGAATTAGAGGCTGTTATTCAGTACGTCACGTCCACATGCCATAGCATGTCCACTGTGAATAAAATGTGAAGCAACTCGAATGTCAGTTAAATCCACTGAGCAAAGACAATAGGGGATAGGTATGTAGATAGAGACCAAACAAGGCTATCCTATGCAGGAGGTTAACACCCAGAGTGGGATGGAGATGGAAAAGTAAGTTGTCATCTAGGTAGACTCGAACCTCGGGAAAGAGGTGGACCATTTAGTCTCAATAGCTGCATTAGATATGCCATCGTCAACCAAAAAGAGAAGGATGAGACTTAGGAGAGCCAAAGAGAGATCTGTAGCCCCTACAGTCAAGAGGCAAGTACTGAAAGGGACCCACCAGAAAGAAATAGGCAAGTAATCTGCACTGCTGACTCCTCAGTTAGGAGCCTGGCCCAAGACACCTTTGGGCAGATAAAGAACACAAGATGGTAATCTGCTTCCCAACCCAAGTACCTGGGCAAAGGAGGCCACAACAAGGCTATCCTGTTGACTGTTAGGGAATTTCCACTGACTATAGCCCCAATATGATCAAAGCCCCAGTGACGTGCAAGTACTTAGACATATACTTGGCTTAATGCACATGAGAAGCCCCTTTGCTTTCATTAGGATTCAGGGTATTTCTATCCAGCAACTAGATGCCCGTGGTTGGCAAGTGCCAGCCAACTCAGGCACGTGGGACTCAGGTTGCAGGGCTGTTTCATTGCTGTGTAGATTGCTGTGCAGGGCTGTTTTTCATTTCATTGCTGTGCAGGGCTGTTTCATTGCTGGGCTCGGGCTGGAGCCCGGGCTCTAGGAGCCTGTGGGATGGGAGGGTCCCAGAGCTCAAGCTTCAGCCCGAGCCTGGAAGTCTACCTGGCAATGAAACAGCCCCACAGCCAGGAGTGCTGGAATGGGGGGGCCTGGATGCCTTGCCCCCATCACTTTTAAACATGGGAAGGCTATGGCCTCCCACTTTTTACCAACCGTAAGGGTCAGCGATGGGGGAGAGGAGCAAGCATCAGGGCGGAGTCTTGGGGGGGAAAGGCGGCATGAGGGCAGGACCTCAGGGAACTGGGGGAGTGGGGAGGGCTCAGAGGGAAGAGACATTGCACGGCGTGGGGCCACGGTTCAGGCACCCCCCCACACACACACTTTTCGGGAGCTTCTGACACTTCTGCCCACAGCCCAAGCCCAAGTCAGCTGGCACAGGCCAGCTGCAGGTTTTCCTTTGCTGTGTAGACATATTCTGACTTAAATTTCAGCATCTGTGTAAGTCGTTGCAGAACTGTGGCTGTGATGAGCATAATAGAAACTCTTAAAAATAATGTGACATAGCAACTGAAAAGCCTAATTCAGCTGCATAGCAAAGCAGCATCTAATGGAACAGTGCCTCTCTATTTGACTGTGGTGTAATTGCCCCTGGAATATTTCATTTAGTTCTGGTACAGTTACATTTGTAATACAGAGAGACCCTGTCAAGGTTCCTTCCCCACTCTGAACGCTAGGGTACAGATGTGGGGACCTGCATGAAAACCTCCTAAACTTACTTTTACCAGCTTAGGCTAAAACTTCCCCAAGGTACAAACTATTTTACCCTTTGCCCTTGGACTTTCGCTGCCACCACCAAATGTCTAACCGGTATTATTATTATTATTATTATTAGGAAAGAGCCTGTTTGGAAACATCTTTCCCCCAAAAATCCTCCCTTACCTTTACCTTCCTGGGGAAGGCTTGATAAAAATCCTCACCAATTTGCATAAGTGACCACAGACCCAAACCCTTGGATCTTAAGAACAATGGAAAAGCATTCCATTTCTTAAAAGAAGAATTTTAATAGAAGAAAAAGTAAAAAGAATCACCTCTGTAAAATCAGGATGGTAAATACCTTACAGGGTAATTAAATTCAAAACAGAGAGAATCCCTCTAGGCAAAACCTGAAGTTACAAAAAGACACAAAAACAGGAATATCCATTCCATTCAGCACAGTTTATTTTCTCAGCCATTTAAAGAAATCATAAATCTAACACATATCTAGCTAGATTACTTACTAAGTTCTAAGACTCCATTTCTGTTCTGTCCCCGACAAAAGCATCACACAGACAGACAGAGAGGCTTTGTTTTTCCTTCCCCCCAGCTTTTGAAAGTATCTTGTCTCCTCATTGGTCATTTTGGTCAGGTGCCAGCGAGGTTATCCTAGCTTCTTAACCCTTTACAGGTGAAAGGGTTTTTCCTCTGCCCACAGGAGGGATTTTAAAGGTTTTTACCCTTCCCTTTATATTTATGACAGACCCTAAAACACATTTTCATTAAAAACTGATTAACACAGGTTGACCCCATTGATGATAGCTGGGCAGTTATAGTTCAGGCCCATCTGTAGCTATAAGATTAGGCCACCATTGAATTTGACAGACATTGTCAAACTTGGTAGTTTTCTAACAGAAACAGGGCCAAAAATAATTAGGAAGCTGGAGGAGGAAACCTAATTTGGTCCTAAAAACCAGCCAAAGTGGGGACTGGAAACCATCTATAAATATTGGAAGGGTGTGAGGAGGTGTATGCCTAGGGTGGTAAAAGGGAGAGTAGTTAGAAGTAAAGTCTTCCTGACAGTCTGGCCCAGATTTGTAAAGGTATTTAGGCGTAAGAGCCTAAATATCATGTTCAAAAGGTATTTAGGTACTTAGGAGTCTAAATGCCATTGTAGATGGCATTTAGACTCCTAAGCACCTAAATCCCTTTTGAACATGATATTTAGGCTTCTCACTCAGTTTGATGTTGTGGTGCTGAGCACAGCAGTGCCTAAATAGCTTTTAATAATCTGAGTCTAAAACAGATTGGGGAATAATCTCCCTCAGGAAGTGATGAAAACCTCATCAGCAGAATATTTAATAAATGACTGGACAAAGCACTAGTAAATGCTGGGGAACAATCCTGCATTAGCAGGGAGTTGAGCTGGTTGCTCTACTAGGTATTTCTATGATTCCAAGTAGATCTGTCCACTTCCAGATTTTGGGAAGTTTGAATACAGCTCTGATCTGAGATCTATGCTTCCTGGCTTGGCTTCGTTTCTAAGTCTATGGTTAGAAACAGATAGTGAATGTTTTCTGTAAAATGCAATTATAATACTTTTTGAATGAAGCCAGCATAACCAGAGTTAAATATTATAGGTAAACTGAATAGTCTACAATAGAGTAAACTGAAAGCGAACACACTTCCGAGGTGTTTCTTTGTAGAATCTTCCCATTCTGTTACCCTTTCTCACTCGCTGAATGACAGGGCTTTTTGTGATTTTTAAATGAAACAATCATCACTGTTATCTTGTGGTGTTCTCTTAATCACAAACTAAATCAGGCCTTTGAAATCTCTTGCTGTAAGCCTCTGTGCTTGGTGCTAACAGTTGATTCCTACACATGGATCTGGCCCCTTGAACTATAACAAGGACAATGTGGTTTAATAGCCAGAGTTAAAACTGCAAACCTTGCCTGCCCGGATGGCTTAGTGGCTATGGAGGAGGCAACATTGCTTCCATGCGGGAGGCCCAGGGCTTGGGAGCCGGCTCCTGGGGCTGGGGGCCCCTCAGAGGGAACACTACTCTGCTCAGAGGAAAGTGCAGCTTTCACCGCCTGCCCCCCTCCCTCTCGCAGCTGCTGCCTTGGGGAACTGGCCTTGCAGCCTTGGTGCAGGAGGCCGCCTTTCCTTCCAAGCCACAAGGGTGACTGCAGCTGCCTGTGCTCAAGTAAGTGGGGAGGAATGAAAGGGGGTGGGGTTCTGTACAATTAGTCCGCCCCGTAGGGAAAAATGCTGCTGAAATCCTTGTGTCCCCAGGCTAGGACTGGCCCTGTGTTCTGGGACGATGAGGCGCGCATGGTGTACACTCTGCTCTCTTGCAGGGAAGGATGAGGGAGAAACCTCAGCTTGGACAACTCTCCTGCAAAGAAAAGAAAATAATTAACAAGCAGGCTTTTAACTGATCTTTAGAATAGCATACGCTTTTTTTTAGCAGCCACAATTTCTTGAAAAATTCTCCTAAGGGGACTCAGATGTAGATAGGCACACACACATACACCCTGATACATAGGCATACGCACGCTCACAAGTACACAGACTGAGACACACACAGGTACAGAAGTTGGCCAAATCAAGGCTCTTACCTCGGCTACTTTGTCTCTCTCATTTCCTGGGACCAACAGAGCTACACTGCCAACACACCTCCAGAAACATATACACACTGTCACCCTCAGGACACACCCCCTCAGACACTGGCTCTCACATACACACAATTCCAGGATTGGGTTGAAAGGAGCTACTCAGAGATCAGTCATTTGTGCACCACCCATAATGCAGCGCACTGGGGGAAAAGCGAGTGAAAAAAAACATTTTTTTTTTTTTGCAGCCCTTTTCCTTCCAGGAGGATAGTTTGCAGATGGGAAAGATAGAGGTTGAAATAGCTTCGCAGCGCCATTTAATAAAGTCAGTAGGCAAGGATGCAAACGTCTGTGATCATGTACCCACAGATGCTGGAGAAAGCGACACACTGGACTGAAATTGCGCCTTCTCGTCAAGGCGCGGGGCGGGCTGGGGAGACATTGGTGAGCGCTTCCTCCGGGCGGGTGCTCCTGGCGCAGACCCCTGGCAGGGTTGCCTGGAGCCCCGCTCCTTTGGTAGCGCGTCTCCTCTTGCACACGCGGACACATGCCCTTTCTCCCTCCCCTGGCTCTGCTCTCCAGGTGGCGACCAATTCCCAGCCCGCCCGCCGCGGGGTGAGACGTGTCCCCGGCGCTGGCTACACGTGACGCTCGCCGCTGGCTTCAGCCCCGGTGCCGCTGCCTGACTCGCCTTCACTTTTCACCTCGGGGCTGCGTGCCGGGGCGGCAGACAGCACGGGCGGCCGGTACCTGCCGGAGGGACTCGCGCTCATTCGCCCGTTTTCCACGCGGCCCTAGTCCCATGAGCACACCTGACACAACAGCGCCGGCGACGCGGGGCCTCGGGCTGCGGCCGCTGAGAGCGGGCTGCGGGCTGGTTCTCATGGCGAGGAGGAGGAGGCAGCCGGGGCAGAGGCGGGCCAGGGGCCCACACGTGCCTGGCCCCGAGCTCTAGGTGCCGTTCGGACACGCTGGGCCGGGGAAGCGGTCGCAAAGCGGGGCCGTTTCGCGCCGGGCGGACGGTGTCAGGAGCGTCTCTGTTGGCTTGTTGTGCGAACGGGAACAAAGCCCAGCGAGTGACCAGTGAGAGGGCATAGAAACACACTGCCCGCCCCCGCGGCGTCCCGCCGGCCCCGCCGCCAGCCTGCGGGCTCTGGAGCAATCCGGAGTCAGGATGGAAGTTCTCCTCCTTTGGCGGCTGGAGTGACCCCGCGTGCTGCCTGCAAGCGATCAGGAGTAAGGGCGGAGTAAAGCTGTCTGGGGTAGCTCTTCATAAAACCTGGAGGGGGGAAGGGGGTTGTATCCACCCAGCAGCGATAGGTCTCACTCATACCCCCCCCCCACACACACACATCACAGGACAGAGAGGACCCGAGCTGGGGTGTGCTATGGAAAGCGAGGGTCTGTGTAACACACAAACACGCTCACACACATCGGCCGTTGAAGGCAAGAGCCCCGTTAGCCTGCTCAGCGGCGTCAGGCCTCTGAGCTAGGGAGAGGGGAGCCCGAAAGAGACACCCCTCTCCCTCCTCCAATTCACCCTGCTGGAGAGAGACAAACCGGGAAGCTCGAACCAGAAGAGGATGGTTTAAAAACAAACAAACAGCCAAGGGCGGAGCGGGAAGGCTTCTCCTTGGGGCAGCAGGGTTTGCCTGCGTTTAGCCAGGCGTCAGACGGTGCAGCGCCGTAGCGAAACCTAGCAGGAGAGAGGGGTGGGGGAGATTTGCCTCTGAATTGGTCACCAGGAAAGCCATCCTGCGTGAAGTTCGAGCTGCTCTGTAATGTTGGTCCATGTCCGGAGTCATTCGTTTTAGATGGGCACAATAGCTAGCGTCTGTATGTACTTATTTGGTACGTTGTAACCCCCTTAAGGTCGCATTTATCCAAACCAACCACTGTAGAAAGTGATCTCTCAGATCATTCTCCTAGGTCCCCGCAGGTAAAGCTAGTTGTTTGGAGTAGTTTGGGGTTGTTGGTGTTTAGTTTTAAACAAGACCAAGTATTCACAAAACATTGCTTGATTCGTACAATATGTTCATACATAGCTGAACATCTTAACGATTTTTTTGTTATTTATGCTTGAGTTTACCTATATGTATGATTTGCAGAATCCCTATGCACTAATGAAAACTAAACATGCAACATCCAAAAAGCCTACATTTCATATTTCTTCCTAAAGTTTAACGGCTCGCAATTCCTGATTTAGTTATTTAATTGCATTTTTCATCAGTATTATAGGTAATCTGAAATATGTCTGTACTGTATTCGCTAGACAAGCTGAATACCATGAGTTAATATGAAAGAAATTATATGTTAAATTGGTCTCTAAGCAAACACAGCATTTTAGGGTCTAACAAAATACACTGATTTTACTATAGTACAACTGAGATTATGAAATACCAGTTTTCCATGGCTGGTGGCTTCAAAATTGTGTTTATTTGTTAATGGATAATTTGAATGAGGCTTGTAGTAGTTCACAAATACTTTCATATTGATGTACAAGGATGGACATACTGTGCTAAGCGTTCAATATGCGCACAGGGTAATTGCATTTCTATTTTGTCTAGTGTAAAAAAAACTTGCATCGCTAATAAAGTTCAAATCTGTATGAAAAGCTTTTCTTTGAGTGACAGCACTATGTGAGCAGACGAATTCAGAATAACAACTTTTCACAGTGATAGTGGGAAACGATTACCTTCCACTTCTGCAAGTGACTGCAAAGCAAGATACCTATAGTTCTTGGTCTAATGCAAGGGGTTAAAGGTTTCCTTACAGCTCTGTTTAGCATATTTTAAGGTCTCTACAGTGTGTGTGTGTGTGTATATATACAAACACACACATATACATGCATAAATAAAAATAGCTTATTTAACCAGATTTATGGTCATAATGTTCTAAAACTCACTTTGACTCCGAATTTTTATCTAAACGTACACTATTTTATTAAATGCAATAAGGATTTTAATTTCAATAAATCTTTGTACTAAGCATTTCCAAATCCATCTGCAAAAGTCTGTGTAGCTTTTGCAACATCTCCTTTGCTTGACTTTTTAAAACAGCTTCCTATATAGGCTAAAGAACAGAGAACCAAAAGTGTATACTGCAAGTTTAAGAGGAAATTATCCAACTTCTGCTGCATGTATCTCAGAGCATCCGACAGGGAGTCCCGCAGCACTTTTACAGGCAGCTGATTACGAAATGAAAGCAGTAACGCGCATGGTTTTTATCCCTTGCAATCACATAAGAAATAATGCACTACTCACCTAAACGTCCATATCTCCCTCCCCCCACAAACAATTTTAATTATTTTTAAATGTAATTTGCTCTCCGTTGGTACTAATCTGTGGCGCTCAGTGTTGCTTAGAAGTGAAAGAATTTCTTTTACATTGGGATAAGCTACAGCACTTTAATTCATAATAATTCTAAAACTGAAGGATTTACCAATATTTATCCTCATTTTTTCTATCACTCACCTTTATCTAAATGTTTAAGACCGTCTCACACATATAAACTCAAACCGTCTTTCTGGGGTCACCCTTAATGCAATTGATTGAGTGTAGTTCATGAAACAATAAAATCTTCAGCCGTTAAACCTGGAGTATACAAGTTTTTTATATAGAAATATGTAACTTAATCTATAGATCTCGCATTCGGGTCCACTTTTCTTTCCTTCATCTTCAATTTTGACGCCACGCCCCTCCAAACAGGCACACCATCCTCTCCGAAAATGTACTTTTATCCAAAAGAAAGTTTAAGTAAATTATGGCTGTAGTTTTTTCATTGTCCAGTAGACGGCACAAAAGCTCAAGTCTTCAAATGCAAAACAATCGACCAGATTATTTTTAATTAAGCAACCAGAGTTTTTTTTACCCAGCGATTTTTGTATTAAGCGAAAAGTATAGCAACATAAACGACAAAGCAACGAGTCTTTGAAATTGAGTTATAGTAAAAAAAAGTTAGGCAGCTAAACAAAATACTACTACTAATAACTCAAATAAGAAATAACTGATCATCCAAAACATAATTGTGGACTTCTTACAGGTTGCAATTTAAAATACACCAGATTGATTTGTAGCTACTTAACATTAACTATCGTTTGATCCTGTGCAAATATAATATTGTGAAGTGGATCTTTTTACTTTTCACAAATGCAAATTTTGTGACTTCAGTCTTTCATTCTATCACGTTGAATTGTCATGTGAATGTTAAAATACTAACGTACGGTATAGCATAGGCTAAAACAGATCAGACCTTACTCCTAATGCTCTTTGGAATCCGTCACTACAGACGAGTTTTATAAAAAAGGCATGCTTACCTCTAGATCTGAGGGCGACTTTTCCGAGATCTAAAACCCTTTGTAATTGGACACATTTTTGGTTCTGAAAGGTTCCCACGTTGCTGTCACTCTACATTCACTACTTATTCAGAAGTTTAAGTGACAAAAGCCAAGGCTAGTAACTCATTTCTCAGTTAATTTATTAAAAATTTACAACAGTGTTTAGAAAGTTTTACGTCAACCGTAAATTTTATTATGAATATTTTATTAAGCCCGCCATTTAATTAATAAAAGACCTCTATAATTTCTGAAAGTGTCAGAACTGGTAATTATGTTAAATAGTGTAGTGCCCCCCTCCTTCATTTTACTCCTCCCCTCAAGTTCCATGCTACTCTAAAGAGCTGAAATAGAAAAGTCTAATGAAATCAGTTCTTTCCTTCGCAAAGTGCATTTCTACCATTATTCATTCAGACTGTTTACTGAATACAGTGACTTGACTATTTTGTCTCTGACTGTTGGATAGCACAAGCTGACCTCTGGTTGACTCCTAACTGGACCAGGCGTTCTTTGTTTTCTGAAGCAGAATCCAGTAAACAAACCTCCATGAACCACAGTTTTACTTGCACATGGGCACTTGATTCACATCTTCACTTAATCCCCTCCAGTTAACCTCCTTTTATTATCACCTTTTCAGATTTTGCCCTTTAATAGATCTTTAAATAGTTCTTCACCTTTCTCACAGCCATTCATTAGGCTTTGACTTTTTGGTATCTTGACTCATATCACTTGAAACTCTTATCTGCCACATTCCTTTATTATCTCTCTACTGCATTTAAAATCTGTTTTCTTCGGGGATTTTGACCTTATTTGAATTTTTAAATGTAAATATTAATGGAGAAGGAGTATGTATTGTTGTTGATTTTTTCCCAACTGCAAGCCCCTTCCCGTCAAACTATAAAAAGTCATCAGAAAACTAGTACTCATTTTAATGCTATTAGGTAAAATTAATTATGTACTTAAGCTAGGAAATGCAGACTGATTTAAAGTCTTATTTATTATATGATAAGCAAATATATACAAATTCCACTTAATGGAGGACTTTCTTCATCATTTTGCTCTAAATCATCATCTGAACTTTGAGACCTCTCCTTCTACCTCATGTGAAAGGCCTTCGCTTATACAAGTTCAAATTGCAAATGCTGAGGTGAAGAATAAGTAAAATGATTATCGCCGTGGCATCACAGAAGTAGTGAAGACAAGGCTCCAAAGCAAAACACGTCTTCTTAAATGCTAAATCTGTTAAACACAGTTACAAGGAAAAAGCGAAAGTCAGATCTACATCCAGGACGCAATTCTGCCTGTTTTCTGTCTAATTGCACATTTCGCTGTAAAATTCGAGGGACGCCCACAGCTTCTTTTCCATAGTACAATGGCAAGTGTAAATGGGTTCCCGCAACAAATAGCAATCAGACCCCTAGTTTTGGCAAAAAATAGCTACATTTCCTAAAAAGGCAGTAGTTGGGAATGTGTGCGTCGCTGTAGTCACAGAACACATAAATGTCGTTGGTAGTTTACTAAGATAGTGTGGAACTGTCCGTTTACTTTTCCCTTTTAATAGATGATTAATTGCTGCCTGGTTAGTCTTTTTATGGCCAGTAGATTGCAACTCGAGACGTCCTCAGTGCAATTTCTCGCAGCAAGCCCCAACAGTAATAACTGTTTGCTAATTGTAAAATCCTTATCCAGAATGAGGTTTGGGCAAACAATTTGTACTACTGTAATTACATTGTAAAAGTGTTCTAGCCCCGATTGTTCTGAATTATTCTCATAAAGGCCTGGTAGTGACGCTGGATTTAAGATTTAAAGCTTTTTTATTTTTAAGAGGCATTGCATTTCTGGAATTTAAACTGTATCCTCCTTTGGAAGGAACCTGTAAGACAGGGAATCGCTTCTGAATTCAGTCTCTGAGTTAAATAAATATAGAAATCAAACATAGGTCTGTTAAGAGCACAACAAATACTTCCCAATACTGAGAAGAGGAAGGGTTAGGGTATTAAAATAGTCTTACCTGAAAAGTCTTTATATTCATCGCTGGCATAGAAGGTTTGTCCTACAGCAAAGGGGGGGAAATCGAAACTGGTTTTCTTGAGGTTTGAAATGTCACGGCAAGAGATGGACTAAAGAGTATCTGCACGCTTCAAATTGTTCTGATCTGTCTCCTCCATGGTCCCTCAAAGCTGTTAAAAAGCAGCTTTACCCAAGTGCATTTCACAGTAATTTCTATTTTGTAGATTTTACTCGGATAACCCGCCCCATGCAGCTCATTTAAGGATCGTTGAGCCCTATGTGTGAATATTTTAATGTTTGATTTGGCACTTTTTTCCCACCCTACTGAACTGATCTGATCGATGACAGATCTTTCCTTTCTGAGACAAATTTGAAACACCTAGCCGGCGGATCATTTGAATAATCACACAGGTAGAATATGAAACAACTGCACTGTCCTGCAGAGAAAAGAAACGGTTTAGGGAATACTAGAGCTCTCTCAATAGCAATCCCTATAAAAATATTGTTTTATTTTGCGTCGTCGCTGCAATTACAGCTTCAGAAAAGTTCTTGGTTTTGGTTTGTTTTTTAAAGTGAGTTTAAATCTGTTTTGCCCCCTAAAATATACTTTAAGAGAAGATTTAGATCGCAGGCAGGGATTATGTTGATGCTGGGAATTCCGTCTGTTAACATTACATTTCAGACTTTGGCCTGGCAGAAATCGTATGTGATTTATCTCTGTTTAAGACTTACTGCCTGAGCATCCCAAAAGCAAACATAAAATTGCCATAATAATAAATCATAAGCATAGAGTTCTTTTTTTAATCGAGAAATTGAAAGAAATCAGACTATTTCCTGGTAAACACTAACGAGAAGACCACTTCTTAGTGATCGTTCTTACTATTTCAGGTTCTGCTGTTAAGTCAAAAGTTGCAGCTGGAATGCCGCAGGAAAAAGTGATCGTCCTTACCCCAAACAATCAAAAGTACGGTCATTACATGACGTGTATGGACCACTGCATGCAAGGAACACTGCTGAAGATGCCTCGGGTTCACAAACGTGTGTGTTGTAAACAGTAAACGCTGGCACTGAATGCTTTGCTGTGTCAGTATAAGCTGTCAGCCTGCTGAGTTCACATATCAAGCTCCGTAACATCGTGTTGACATAAATATGTCGTACCTTAACTTTTTAAAAGTACTTTTCTTTGCCTCTCTCTCTCTCTCTCTCTCCCTGTATATATATATATAGAGAGAGAGAGTGAAGGGTGTCATTTATTCCCCTTGCAGGGCATGTTTATGTCTGCCCCTAGGCAGCAGTTTGTACTATGGCTAAGCAGAACAAGTGAGCAATCTTTCTGCTTTGGAGAACTTAGCCTCTCTGTTCCGAGGGAGAGTTTTTTGGCACTCCCCGCAGATCGAAGCTCCCTGCTGATCGATTATTTGATAATTGATTTTCCCCTCCACCAATGCACGGCTGGCTTTCGAAGACAAGCTCCTGATTGGCCTGCGGCTCCTCCACTGCTGCCTACTGAGATTTGGGTGAGCTCATTTTCCAACATACCGCAGGGGGAGTTTTCTGAGAGGCTTGGGGGAGGGGGAAGAGAGAGAGCGAGAGCGAGAGAGAGAGGGAAAAAAAAAAAACCGTCTCACGGATCTCTGCTCTGAAAGATGTTGCATATTTGAATCAACTACTGTCTGTGTGGAACATCTGCTCAGAGTTACATGGGCACCGAATAAATTCTAGCAAATGAGCCCGGCTCATCCGAAGTGCGTTTTGGTGCTTTCGTTCTAAACCTCAACTTCGCTCTAATAGATTTACTTTCGTTGCGGGGAGTTAGCTGGGGGAGGGGGGGGGGAAGACTGCTTGCTCTGGATACAAAAAAGGATGAAAGTCCTCCGGTGTGGGGGAGGGAGGGGAGGAAAGAGATTGCTGATCCTTTAGAGCGCTGCCGTATAGCGAGGGTGTAAATACAAAGTAACCATTGCTATTAGACAAAGGAAATGGCCATTACACTCCGAGACGGCTAGGCAGAAGTGGCGTGGATTGCTGCGTATGACACGAGCTGAGCGCGCGAGAGAACATATAACAGACAGCTCTCCTGCCTTCTGTCTTCCTGCCCTTGATCTTGCCAATCACTTCGGTAATAGTATTCGCAATAAAAACAAGCCAGTGTCCAGAAGCAGACGCTCTGGGTCATCTCCTAGTTTTGCTCTCACACTTAGAAACGCTGGAATACTGGATGTGCTTGCAGGGCTCTGGGAAGAAGGATGGATGTTGTCTCTTTAACCATTGCTCCTCTCTTCTTCACATAACTCATGTGAGCGAGCTCAGATCTTTGGCAAAGGCTGCAAACAATTACCCAAAGCATTCGGTGTGAAAAGGGGACAGAAACAAATCCTGCCCCCTACAAAACAAACAAACAAACAAACAACAACAAAAAACCACCCAACCCTGCGATACCCCATAATTTGGCCGGCAGCAATGAACTCTGCTTACAGGGAGCTCTTAAAATAGCTAAGAGCCCAGCCACACACCAGAATTACAATCTATTTTAGTAACTGTAACCCTGTGTGTGTGTGTGTGTGTGTGTTGTTAATTGAACGCTTCTGTGGCTCGCACAGCCTCTTTGCTTGCATCTCACCCAACCCACCCCTGCGCTAGGAGCCGAGTTGATGCAGCCCAGTGCATTGTGTAAGACGCGACCTGTTATGGCCACCACTACTTCCGGGTTCCAGCATTCTGGTCCAAATCCACCTCTCCGCCTGTGCAACACACACTTTACACACGCACGGGGGACTTGCAGCAGGCAGCATCGATCGTGGCTCCTTTAAGACAAACTCAGACAGACATTTTTAACCCTCTTCCTCTAGCCTCTCCCGCTGCAAAGGGGGAAAGGGAGCGCGCGAGCGAGATCTGATTAGGAATTAGGACTGATTCAAGAACAAGCCAGCGCTTAGACCTCCATGCATTTGAATATTAACATTTGAGGTGTCCAGAGCAGTGGAAGTACACACAGCGGATCATCATCATTCATTCACCACCTTGACAACCTCGCCTTTGATTGACAGCTGGAGTGGCAAAAAGCCATGAGACTTGGTAGTTGGGTTTGAGGGGCACTTTTTTTTTTAAACCAAAAAAAAAAAAAAAACTGATTGGGGAAAGGATATTTGCTTTCTCCCCGCTGCTGTCTTGGAAACGAAAGGGGGAGAGTGAGAGAGAGAAAGAAAGAGAAGGAGGGCGAGTCTTTCTCTCTCTCTCTTTTTTTTTTAATGCTGAATTATTGTGTCGTTTCTTTGAGATCCAGTAAGCTGAAGATTTTCCTCGATTGCTCACATTGCTGGCGACTCTAAGGGATTTTTGCATTTTTGGGGGTTTGGGGGAGAGTTCGCGTTTGTTTCTTTTCACACTGGCCTTAAAGAGGATATATTAGAAGTTGAAGTAGGAAGGGAGCAAGCCAGGCCGATGGCGCAAAGGGTACGTATTAAAAAAATGTAATTTAAATGTGAAATAATGTTGAAACGTGGCTGACAGAGACGCTGCGAAAAAGTTTTTTCCCACCTCTTCTTTGACTCAAACCTATATATATATATTGTCAATTTCTTGATTCTATCAATTCCTATCACAGACACCTCACGGAAGAGGCAAACTTTCTATAAAATAATGATATACAGGCATGTAACTGAAAATACAAGTGTTTGTATTTATCAGTATTACAGCTATACTGCTAAGAATACAATGTCGTTTTAAAGTCACCAGCGTTTAAAATATTTAACTAAGGTGTCTTTGAACATTTTAATTTAGCATTTAACATTAGTGATGACATACATCTTCACTTTTCAAAGATAACTTATTAAACTTTAAGTAAACATAACTTTTTGCCATCACAAATGTGCAGTGCTGTAGTCAGACCTTCATTTAAAAATAGTTGCATATTTAAATTTGAATTAGGCAGAAGTAATATGCACATATATTTATCATTACTATTTATTACTATTTTTTACTATTATTCTTTTTTCTAGACTTATTAGATACATTGAGATGCGATGAAAATATTGTGAGGGACAATTATCATGTAATGAATAGAGTTTTTAAAAGAAAAACGACATAAAATTTTAAGTTTGCTTGCAATAATTTGTGTCCTGTCCCTCAAAGTACAGTTTGTAAAAGAAAGTTGCTGTACTGACAAACTTGCCTTTACTCTTTCAGTTCAAGCAATTGTCAGAGTTTTTTAAAACAATTTATTCACACTTTTGCTTTTAATAGATGAAAAGTGGCCGTTTCCTCTTATCCTTAAGTGCCACTTTAACTTTCGGTTTTTAATGTTTAACAAAGAATATACTTAAAATTCAAAACTTTCAGTAGCACATGCACACATCTGCAGCAAATCGACAATAAAGTAGATTGTACATAATAGCTGTAAACCAAAAATCGACTCTTTTGTTATTAAACTTTGGACAACATCAGATCATTGATACTTGTGTACTTTCCTTCTTAACAGTCGGAAGGTTTAAAACAGGGTATCTTAAAATTAACTAACTGCTTTAACTCACGTTTTTCCTCCACATGGGAATTCCCAATTTTCAGATTGTGCTGCAATAGTTAGAAAAAGTGTATCAGCTTTGGTCTTGCATCTAAACTGGTGCTTTACATTTTTGTTAAAGAGAGTTTAATTTATCATTTAAACGTTAGGAATGCTCTACACTGGGACAATTCACACACACACAGACACACATAGAAATACCTTAAACCAGGAGCCTGTGTTAATCCCCGTGTTAATAATAGGTGTCCTCATTTTAACTTTTGCTGTGGAGACATATTGAAGCAGGAAACTTTTCAGCAACGTGTTTATTTTGAGCGTCACTCCAAAGCAACCTAAGCTGCTTTTACCTACTTCCCTCCACAAGGATGCTTTTCAAGGATCCAGAATTAATCCGTTTTGAGGGCCTGTTGGGGAAATGTATTTTTACAGATCTTCACCCTCTCCCCTCCTTTTTTTTTTTCCTTTTTTTTTTTTTCTTTTTTTTTTTTTCTGGGTCCTGTTTATTTGAAATCCATAGATTTAGCACTTCCCAGTTCCATGTGCTGGATCTTCCCCCATTCTAACCTCCGGTTACGACTGGCCTTCTGACCTTTTTTTCTTTGTCTGTCATGCAGTACGACGATTTACCCCATTACGGTGGGATGGATGGAGTAGGGATCCCCACCACCATGTATGGGGATCCTCATGCCGCCAGATCCATGCAGCCTGTTCACCATCTGAATCACGGTCCTCCGCTGCATTCTCATCAATACCCGCACACTGCTCACACCAACGCCATGCCTCCCAGTATGGGCTCCTCTGTCAATGACGCTTTAAAGAGAGATAAAGATGCCATTTATGGGTAGGTAAAGCTGGCATCGGGTTTGTTAGTTAAGAGATGATTATGCCCTTATTTCCCTCGCTGACGAAGGCAGAAGTAAAAGCCATTGACTCAGATCGTAGGTAAATTCTTGTGAGCCAGGCTTCCATTATAATTGCATGCAAATTTTAGGGAGGATTTGAAGTTTTCTTTGCTTCACATTATGCTCGGCATATGATTCTCCAATAAAGAAGATTTACTTTCCATGGGGCTTGAAACGGATAAACGTTATCCATAGGTAGTATTCAGTTCAAATATTATAACTTGCCTAATTTGTGTGTGTGTGTGTGTGTGTGTACGGAAAGCTACTTCGTTGCATAAACGTAGGCTCCTATGTGGTTTTGATCACAGCTTTTAAATATAAAAGACTGCTCAACTGTGAGCTTAAGGGAAATTAGTCATTAGTGTTGTGATCAAAAGGAAAGATTTCCGTGGTGTAACCTGTTTGGAGAGGTAAATATTTTGGAAGAGTTTAGAAGAAAGAATACCTTGAACGGTTTCATTCTGAATAAAACTTTTTAGCTTTGTTAATATATAATGCTGTATTAAGTAGAAAACTTCGGGGTTGTTTCTTCGAGCTGTGCTCTGTTTTCTAGCAGCATTTGAGGCATCTCAATGCGGTCACTTATAAAATAGTTTCTAGGCCATTGCATTTGGAACTGATGTGTTTCGTTGCTCCGTGGATAGCTTTAAAAACAGTTCGCGCATATTAAGTTGAAGTGAACTTTAAGATCCTTTCCCCCCATCTCGCAGAGAACAGCTAGCTTTGAAGCAAAACCATCCCATCATGCAGTTTCTTTATCTCATTATCACAAAGCTGTAGGATTTGTTTAAACTCCATTCAGGATTCTCTGGAATAGTTATGAAATCCCAGAAATTGAACTCATTTTGTAATCAAATCAAATCAAATATTAAATTTTCAGTTTAGCTTTTATAGCTAGTAAATGACTTTAAACGTCTCCTTAAGAGTTACTCAAGCTAGCAAAAATCAAAGCACTTGGCTTACACATTTCTAAGGTCTGTATCATTGTGCAATATTATATAGCAAAAAGAGGGGTGAGCAGCGCCTATATTGAGTAACTTGCGGAGGGGGTGTATGTGTGTGTGTGTGTGGGGGGGAGATGATGACCCAAATAAAAGCGTGCTCTGCTAACTGAAGTGAATGTAAATGGATCGCTGGATCGCTCCTGCTACCCGAATTGGGGCAACTCACTGGCAGTTTGGCTGGTCTTCGAAGTTAACAGCTCTCATTTTGAACATTATCATTACCGATGCCAAGGGGGATTTGCACGTTCCACACCCGAGTCCAAAAAGCTGGGGTTTGCTTGGGTTGATTTTTTTTTTTTTAACCCAGAAAGTCCGCAATTTGAAGGGGAGTTAAAAATAATAAAAATTAAAAAAAAAAAAAAAAAAAAAAAAGGAAAGGAAAGTTAATTCAAAATGGCTGCTGGAACCGCTTTGGTTTTATTCATAGCAAATGTTAACAATTTCTCTGGCCAGATACGCTGAAGCGATCATCAGATACAGCCCATGGCTCAGGGCCTTCGACTTCAGGTCTCTCGGTTGAAGGGTAGGTGAGCTATGATTGCGGGAGGGGGTGCAGCTGGGGTGGTGGTAGTGGGCTTGCTAAAAGATCACCTTGGATGTTTCTCCCCCCCTTATTCTGGGACTAACCACTGTCTTGTTTGTGACTATTGTATTTTCTTTCAGACACCCCCTGTTCCCTCTCTTAGCACTGATTTTTGAGAAATGTGAATTAGCTACATGCACTCCCCGGGAGCCCGGGGTAGCGGGAGGCGATGTTTGCTCCTCAGAGTCTTTCAATGAAGACATAGCAGTGTTCGCCAAACAGGTCAGCAAAACCGTGCTGGGGGGGGGGGGGGGGGACCTCTCACATAACAAGAAAACAAGTCTCCGTTAAAAAAAAATTCATAGCCCCCCCCCCCTTCTATACTGCCAGAAATAAATCAATACAGTCTCGATTGTACCATCTCAATAAATAAATAAAGAAGATATTTTTTTTAAACTTTGCTTACAGGGATGTGCAGCTCACACAAGACGGAGCGTAGCTAGATAGATGTAACTAATAATGTCTGTGGGTATTTTCAGTGCATTTGATTCATTTGTTTAAGTGTTTATATGATGTACTTAATGTAACAGTCAGAGCTTTGAAGGAAAGGTTACATAATGGACCCAACAGTGTAATGAAGCAAGAAATAATAACGTCTGCTTTTTCTGTTTCCATATTTCAAGTCTTTTTTTCCTCCCCTTTCTTATATTTAGATCCGAGCAGAAAAACCCCTCTTTTCCTCTAATCCTGAACTGGATAACTTGGTAAGAGTTAATAGCGCTCCCCTTTTATTTCTCTGCCCTCTGGAGAGAGATGGTGCTAGGCTTTGACAAGGATTTGGGGCTCTACATGGAAATTTTGTCGCGTGGATCTTTTTAATTACAAGTAATCCAGGGCGGTAATTCCGTGTTAAGTAAAATCACGTAACGAAGTACATAAAGAAAGCCCCATCCAAATGAGAGTTTGGGGTCTTTATGGCAGACTTGCCCTGCCCAAGCAGTGCATGGATTGATCTAGGAATGTATCAGTGTATTTGAGGTCTCCACATACCCCCCCCCCCCCCCCGCACCTTTAAAATAGCTTTATGGGAAATGTAAACAGTGACTATGGATAGAGATGAATAGTTTAACTAACCGACCTAAAATGAAGTCGTTTTTTTTAAAGGCTAAACAAATACTTTGCCTCTGCATTAGGAATATTTTCTCCTCCTTTGCAAAGCGAGGGTCCAACGACGTCGCAATAGATTGCACTTTTTGAAGGAAATGTTTACGATCCGTATAATTTAGCTACTTCATTGCAATAGGATTTTTTGTTAACTCTAGCTCGCTTCTTGTTAAACAGCATACAAAGCCACTGCTATTAAGTTTTAGTGTTATTGCCATAAATCAAAACAACTTTTTTATTTACTACTACTACTAAAAAAAACAAAACAAAACAAAACTGAAGTTATAGACGACAGAAGGGGCAGCTGTGGGGATATACCGCAACTCAGGAATGAGATAGATGCTCCTGTTGTTTGTGTCTTTGCAGATGATTCAAGCCATACAAGTATTAAGGTTTCATCTACTGGAATTAGAGAAGGTAATTTTTTTTCTCCCTTCCTCCTACGTTTCAGTATTGCTGAAGTTCAAGCTTCTGGTAAATTTGCATAAATGTCTTTCTGTCTGGTAATTAGTGTCAAGACCAATCTTAGCGTCCATTTCTCTTCGCAGTTTAATTACAATTTCAGCCTCTGAAACCGGGCTCACAAACGACTTGGCCTTGTGTTCATGTTAATACCTTGCTGGCTTTGTATCCATAGTTGCAGTTCTGTGTGTTGCAGATGATATTCTGAATGTTGTTTGTTTGTTTGTTTCAGCCACGCCTCGGAGATTGTTTTTGGTGAAGGTGCTTTGTTTAGTTTCAGTTAGTTTGGTCGAGATTTTTTTAAGAGCCATCTGCAGGTCACAGTCAGGGCACAGATTGTCCTGTAACGTTTTGCAGAGACAAAGCCGAATTGATAGTTGTGGCAGTTCCTTGATTCTGTGAATGCTGTACGCCTCTAAGCTAAGAGAGAACAGAGAGTATGCAGGCTTAATTCTGTTCCCCTCCCTATTCTGGAAATCTCAGCAATAATAATAATAATTGATAATAATAACAATATGAAGGCAATGTAATTCAAACCAACATTCAGTTGAACGCACGTTCAGGTTTCCAGTGGATTTTTATATGTAATTGATAGCTGGCCTACAAGAGAATCCCCGTTCTCCAGAAAATAAACATTTTGAGAGGTTTTTAAATGCTTGAAAAGTTTCTTTAGAACCCCCAGCCATTTTATCTACCCATAACGGGCAGGTTGTTTTCACTGTACATGAAAGGTGTTAAAATATGCCCACTAATAGTGGAAACTCAAGAACAAATATATTACAGCGATTTGGGATTTAAGGTCATGGATGCCTATAATGTATTTCAGTATAGTGCATCCAGGGTTTTTTTAAAAAAAATCCCTTTCTCTCTTCATACTCTTTGGAAAGGTTTTATGATGAAATAACTGGTTGAAATTAAATAGTTTACCTTAAATGTCACCCATGCAGGTCACCTCTCTCATGGCCACAGCTCCGGGAGCAGATGAATTTAACACGGGTGTTGAATATGTTGTAGCCTGTGAATCATCTTGTCACTGTCAATTTTCTGGGATATCTCTATTTTGCGAGAAAAGAAAGTTATTCCTAATTCTGGATGCGTCTAGAGGTCTCCGGGGGATAATTGCTGTGTGTTCCCCCCATTTAGAACTTTTGATGTCACAAGGCTGGGGGAAGGGTTGGTTGATTGCACTTGTCAATTTCACTTATGTACTCCTGATTATATTTTCATTTTTTTTTACCTCTGTCATAATGTAGGTACACGAATTATGTGACAATTTCTGCCACCGGTATATTAGCTGTTTGAAAGGAAAAATGCCAATCGATCTGGTGATAGACGATAGAGAAGGCGGATCAAAATCAGACAGTGAAGACATAACAAGATCAGCAAATCTAACAGATCAGGTATGATGATCTCTCCAGTGTTGCACACGCTGAAATTTGTATGCAGATCGCTTGCTGGGTCACTACGCCTCTTTTTATTATTTGCATATGATTAAGTCCCTTTTAGATAAATTTCCATCGAAATGAAAATTTTTGAATAATGTGGCTATTATTGCTTCATTAAGGCTTGCTCCCGGATTCGACCTGGCGAGATGAGCTTGTAAAAGCATTGCCTGCAAACTTGACCTGTTTCTTGTCGCTTTTAATTTTTGTCTTTATTTTATTTACCCTTTATAATAATAGAAGCGTTAGGCGTGATTCGCAGGCTTCTGGATGCTTAGAAAGGAATAGCTGAAGCCACTTAGAAAAATAATAATAAAATCCGAGATAGGTGGTCCAGGGAAGACAGAGAGTGTTTGAAATCAAGCAAATACTGGCTATTTTCCTCCTGTCTCTACGGTTCATTAGTCTGTCTTGTCAGTTTTCCTTGGCCGAGCGCTTTTAGACCTCAGTGAACATTGCTTTGTGCACAGCCTGCCTGCTGCAAGCGCCCCCATTTTATTTTACTTAATAGAAAAATAAAACCAGACCAAGGTTTTAATTTATTTTCATTGAACTTTCAAGTTTTTCAAACTGTCTCCTTTAGAAAAAAATACAGTTTAGTGGCTTTTAGGATGTCTGTGTTAAAGCTGGGATAGACCAAACCCTAGAGGCTTCGACACCCAATGTGTGCATATAGTGACGACTTGTGTTCGCTGCTTTCCCTTAGTGGCTTGTAGTGTGATTTGTGTGTGTGTGTGTGTGTGTGGGGGGGGGGGGGTTAATTTCAAGAGGTTACCAAAGCGAAATCAAGCTTCTAAAACATTAAAGTGGACGAGCCTTGGCGTTTCGAGCTCCTTGTTGTGAATTGTAACGTTTTAATGGTTGGTTGTTTATGATTAGAAATAGTATTTGGCTCATGGGAAAAAAAACCACCCAACAACTAAAAACTATGATCTGGTTCCTATATACAATTCTAGGTGTAATGAGGCTGACTCTGGAGGCTTCCTTTTGTTAAAGCAAGGCGCAGTCAAGCAGACAGGAGTTTTCTTAGCTGCTTTGCCATTATCAAGAACACTGTCAACCAGGAGTTATTTTATAGATTACTTACAAAAAGGTGCACTATACTTCAGCTTTGGTAGGAGCTCAAATGTTCGTTTGGTTTTTTTTTATGTACGAGAAAGAAGCAAAGATTATCGGACTGTTATTAATGTAGCGGTAGAGCAGAAGAATGGTTTGACTTAAGCCATGAATTTGCGAGAAACCCAGTTTTTAATTATACTGAGAATGTAAAAGCTTTCAACTATTTCTAAATGTTAGCATGACTCTCTCAACTTTTTTAATGAGACATTGAAAACAAGATGGAAACATGGGCATTGCTTCTGTCTGGTTGACTTGCATCCTACATAACTATTATAACGTTTAAAATGAGGGAACTGTTAAATTCAGATCTCGATTAGGAAAACTCGGATAGCTGCTGTTGAATAAAAATTGTAATCCAACAAGTCTAACTAGAAAATGGGTTTCTAAAAGCTCTGGAGTGCTGGGTACATAAAGCTATTTGAGCAAATTACAAGAATCGCTTAGGGGCACGAATGAAATCAACACTTTAATTGCCTCCAAAATGAAGATTTATACCCCATTCTCCCAACGAATCATTATTTTATGAAAGTGAAAGCTGAAGAAATGAAGTTGTAGTTTGGGGTGTTGTGGTTTTTTTTAGAAGGCTGAGCCTTGATATACACTCCTTGCGCTCCCGTGGTAAGATTCACCTTGTGCCCCGCTTGTTAGCAATTTACCTTCAGGGAGTGGCTTGCAAAGATTGCAGGCTAGATAGCCAGGCCAAATTGTCTTCGGGTGGCCAGAACAAAAGCTCATGCTTTTAACTTGGGAGTTGTGGTCCCACTTGCTTGTGCGATAGGTGTGACATTTGAATGTGTCACCTCCGGCTTGCCCCGTTTGGTAGGTGTTGGCTTCGGAAAGTTGAAGGAGGCTGCAAGGCGGGGTGCGAATGCTGTCTCGCCTTTAATTCCCCTCCGCGTCAGGCTGTGCTTGGAGAGGGCGAGGGAGGAGAGCGGCACATGTGTCGTTCGCCTCTCCGAAGCGGCGGGAGGTGGTCCAGGGCGCGCGGCTCAGAAGTTGCGAGGTTCCCAGGGCGGCGGGCGCGGGCTGCGAAGAAGCGTCCAAGCGGGACCGTACCGCGCGGGGGGAGGATGAAGAGAGAAGGGTCCCGCCCCGCCCGCCCGGCCCAGCCCGGTTGGAAGCCGGTGTGGCTGTCGGCGTCGGGCCGCGCTGACGAACGCCGCTCCCCTTCGGGTGCTCCGGGAGCCGGAGCGCGCCGAGTTCGCTAATTAACCCCTCTGCCTCTACAGCCCGGCCGCGTTTCGCTGCCGCCGCCGCCGCCGCCGCCTTTTGCCCCGGGGAGGGAGAGCCCGGCGCTTGGGAAGCTGGCCGCTCTTTGCGGCCATGAGACGGGCTCGGCCTCCGGCGGCAGGGAGTTTCCTGGGGCGAGGCAATCCCCTCGGCCACTCGGGTGTGCCCACTAGGGGCCGGGGCCTGGCACTGCTGCGTCCCCCTCGCTCCCTCCTCCGGAGTCCTCGAAACCCCGGGCGTGACATCCCTGGGACGTGCTGGGGGGCTTGGGTCACTGCCTGCGCCCTCTTCCGCCGGGCACTGGCTAACCGCCCCCCAGCGCACGAGTTCCCTTCCCTGCGCCTCCCTCCAAGGCCCGGGGCCGCGCTGCGGGGTTAGAGGGCGCGTGTCAGGGGCGAGGGCTGCAGGCGGGGGAGGAGAGCGGCTTGGGGGCGGGAGGGGCTCTAGGATTACGGAGAGGAGAGCGGAGGGGGCGCATTGTTGGCATTGGGGGCAGGCGGGTTAGAGAGCGCGTGCAGGGAGGCCCTGCGGGGCGCAGGAGTGGAGAGGAAGGGGGTTTGGGGGCGCACTGGGCCCTGCGGAGGGAGAGGAAGGGGGTTTGGGGGCGCACTGGGCCCTGCGGGGGGGGAGAGGAAGGGAGCTTGGGGGCGCATTGGGCCCTGCGGGGGGGAGAGGAAGGGGGCTTGGGGGCGCACTGGGCCCTGCGGGGGGGAGAGGAAGGGGGCTTGGGGGCGTACTTGGCCCTGTGGAGGGGGGGGAGGAAAGGGAGCTGGGGGCGCACTGGGCCCTGTGGAGGGAGAGGAAGGGGAGCTTGGGGGCGCACTGGGCCCTGCGGGGGGGTGAGAGGAAGGGGAGCTTGGGGGCGGACTGGGCCCTGCGGGGGGAGAGGAAGGGGGTTTGGGGGCGCACTGGGCCCTGCGGGGGGGTGAGAGGAAGGGGAGCTTGGGGGCGGACTGGGCCCTGCGGGGGAAGAGGAAGGGGGTTTGGGGGCGGACTGGGCCCTGCGGGGGGAAAGGAAGGGGGTTTGGGGGCGCACTGGGCCCTGCGGGGGGGTGAGAGGAAGGGGAGCTTGGGGCGCAGTGGGCCCTGCGAGGGGAGAGGAAGGGGGTTGGGGGGCGCACTGGGCCCTGCGGGGGGGTGAGAGGAAGGGGAGCTTGGGGACGCACTGGGCCCTGCGGGGGGGTGAGAGGAAGGGGAGCTTGGGGACGCACTGGGCCCTGCGGGGGGGTGAGAGGAAGGGGAGCTTGGGGGCGCACTGGGCCCTGCGGGGCGAGAGGAAGGGGAGCTTGGGGCGCAGTGGGCCCTGCGAGGGGAGAGGAAGGGGGTTGGGGGGCGCACTGGGCCCTGCGGGGGGGTGAGAGGAAGGGGAGCTTGGGGCGCAGTGGGCCCTGCGAGGGGAGAGGAAGGGGGTTTGGGGGCGCACTGGGCCCTGCGGGGGGAGAGGAAGGGGGTTTGGGGGCGCACTGGGCCCTTCGGGGGGGTGAGAGGAAGGGGAGCTTGGGGGCGCACTGGGCCCCGCGGGGGGAGGGAGGACGGGCGTAAGTGGAGTCAGTAGGGGGCAAGCTTTGGGGACGGGGCCGTCTCCCTGCGGGGAGTGCGCTAGCGGCGAGTGGGTGACATGGAGCTGGAGGTCGCCTCCCTGTTGGGGTCCCGCTGAGCGTTAGCCCGGCTCTGCCCGCTTGTCCCTGCGCGCTCGCGGGAGCGGGCAGCGAAACTCCCCTTGAGGAACCGGAGCGAGTCCGCGGCTGGACGCGCCACTGGAAAAGGGAAGCGGGCGAGGCTCCCTCTCCCTCAGGCCGCGGGCTCTTTGCTGGCTTGCGCCCGGGGAGCGGTGGCAGGGCGCGGGAGAGGCGAAATCCCTCCTGTCCCCAAGTCCGCCCCTCGGGAAGGTGATAAAAAGCAAACCCTTGAAATGCGCGTCCAGGGGCGAGCCCGCCTGGAGAGGTTAAAGACGAGCAGGGAACCACACAGCGCTGGAGCCAGCCGCTGTGCTGCTCGGGTTAATTATCCAATGGGGCACAAGGGAAAGGGTTGGGTTTAAGAGGTAAAAAAACAAAACAAAAACAAAAAAAACAACCCAAGAAAAGAGGTGGTCTGGGGAGTTTAGCTGCAAATTGGTGCCCTGGCTCTCGAGCATGCTCGCCCACGGGGTGAGAGGGGAAAGGGACACGGCGTATGCTCAGCCCGGCCGTAAGGGACCCAATGGCTTGTTTGGGGGCTGGAGAAGCTGCAGCTCAGTTGTGACGCAAACGAGGCCACTCTGAGGTGCGGTGATGAGCATGTGGGGGACTAAGCCATACGTTCCGGCGATTTATTTTGTTTGTGTCCGGCGTGGCACTGGAAGGCAGCAAGGTAGTCAAAGGGTCCCTTTGTCGGGCTGCTGTTTAAACGCAAAGACTTGGGGACATCTCTCTCACTTCCATTGACCTGGCTTGATGGGTGGGTGCGAAGGGTTTTACTTCTGCCCTAATGGCCTGGTTACAAAAGGCTCCAGCGCAGCAGCATCAGAATGGTTGGTGCTCAGCTTTGAGAGGATTAGATGAGTTACCGTCCAACTTTTTATTTTCGGTGGTTGGGCTGCTTAGTTCTCCCTCTCATTCATGGAAACATGTCTACAGAATCCAAGGGGAGACTAGTTTTAGATCCTGCAGTTCTTGCTCCGGGGAATTAACTTCACTGGAAGTTTTTGCCCCAGTAAGGACTGCTGTATCTAGTCCTTAATGATTAAATAATAAGGTGTTGACTGCTTGACACTGATCTGGCTAATTAGGATGTGCCTCCAAGGTCATTTATTGGTCTGTACCTCTTTGCAATACAAGTTGTGCCCTGCTTTTGTTGCTGTTGTGGTTACTCCATGAGTAGGTTAGATTGGTCAGTTTTGAATTCAGAAATTGAAGTATGTGGAGCTGCTCATGTGTACTTTTGAGAGTAATAAATGAGTAAGTATGTAAAAGCTTTTATTATGGATTTAGTTACATTTTCTTATAGTGTGCATTGTAAAGGTCTCAGTTATTAGGGTTTTTTTTAAAAAAATATTGTTTTTCTCCTATTTATTCTTTCCTTATAGGCCCCTCAGTGCTAGTGTTCTTAAGTCTCATGGTTAATGGAAAGCTATGACACTAATGCTAGATTTTGCAAAGGAAAGCCCCATAACACTAAACATTGTTCAGTGATTTAACTAGCTCAGTGGCAATAGGTCACTAAAACATCCCTCTCCCACAAGAGTGACCCCATTGCCTGCTATTATGGAACCTGTAGAGTTGTTGTTTACCATTGTTATGATTTGCAGAGTAAAAGGCAGTTGTGTTTTTTCTTGGAAGAATTAAACTCAGGATCAGCAAGTACCCTTGTCTTTAAAAAACCTGGTTGAAGTATTATCCTAATCATACAACTTTCAAAATACACCATTTAAAATCATTAACTCTCAAACATTTGCAGTTTAAATTTTTTAATGTTTGTTATAGCCCTAAAAGATTTAAAACACAGCTGTTGCTTGGTGTTGGTAGGAAAATGATATAGTGCAACTCCACACTATAAAATACAAAGGGTGTCTGTAGCTGCATAATAGAAATTCCGTTTCTTAGTTTAACATATTTGAGTTACCTATTACCATGGGTTTGTTTTCTATAAGGTTACTTCACCTTGGCTCTCAGGTACTATAGTCTGAACTGTAAAAGATTATGATAATTACTTTACAATAATGTGTATATATAGGTAGCTTTTATAAATCGGCTTTTTAAAAAGAACACAGTATAAAAAAGAAGCTAACACAAATTCAAATAAAGTATGTCAGTAGTATGTGACAGCTTTTATTGGGACAATGGTATTTTCTTATGTAAAATAAACTTGTTGAACAAATATAAAATACTGAAGTTTGACTAAATGATCATTTAATCATACACAAGCCAATTATGTATACAGAAAATTTTAAAGGAAAGTTGGCAATCGGCCGAATTCCTATAGGGACTATAGGAAATGGGAAATGATCAAAAAACGAACATGAAATAAGACTTCCTGTAAGAAGGTCCATAATTCAACATTATTTGATGCCACTGTCAGGGAAATTGTTGAAGGATAGTAAACTGATATTAGAATCTCAGGCATTTTTGTTACAGTCTTAAATATTTGCAACTGTGGCATTTTAGATGGTCCCTTTTGGATTGTACTTTGTCATATTTATAATAAAGCTACTGTTGTATTTATATTGTAATAGTTTTTTAAAAAAAAAAATACACACCTTTACCGAACTTCTCTAAACACGGGGCAATTATGTAGTATCTTTTTTCCAAATTGAAATATTATTGAAAAGCAGGATTCTTTTACAAATGAGTTATAAAACAGGATCCATTATATAGAATATCAGATAGTTGTCAGGCTATCTAGGGCAAAGACACATTATGATTAAAATAATTCTCCAAAATATTTTGAATATTAGTTTTAGTGTGTAGTAGATACCAAAGCAAAGTGCCTTGGAAAAAATTAACTACTGAAATATGTTACTGTATTTTTACCTTAGTTTAATTTTTGTGGTTAGCCTCAAACCATGGCTGTTAAAAATCTGCTTGAAGCTGAGCCTGTTATTGTCTTTGATATATGTTTGTGCTCAGATACTATGGTGATGGGCCATATAAATATAAATATAATATAAATAAGATATATATATATATATATATATATATATATATAAATAAGATAGTAAATAAAATGCAAAATGTATAGAACTGTATAATAAAAGTTAAGGTAACCATAAAGATCTGACATGAACCCAACACATAATAATACTTTTAAAAAAGAGAAAGGGGAAAAAAAAAGAGAGAGAATTACATTTGTCACTCTGATTTCAAATCCCACACTGGGCCTGAGTACCCCTTTCTGCTCTTGTATAATTGATTTGCTGCAATATTTAGGATCTGTTACAATGTATAACTTTTGCTGCTGTTTATGGATGGATGGGACACGTTAATTACATCCAAGACCTGCTGGTATATGTTCAGAAATGTGATTGAAATGTTGCCTATCAAAATAAGACTTCATGTCATACACGCTAAGGCAGCCAAATACATTGTTAAATAGTTATGAGAATTAATATATTTATTTTTAATGTATAGCTTCTTTTTGGATTTAAAAAATCTTTTCTAAAAGAAAAAGAGTACTAAGTGGCAATGATTAACCAATTCATTTTTTGTAATGGACTTAAGGCCTAAGCCTTCCAACCCTAACTACTAAACATAATGCATACTATATTCAGCGGTGAGGGTTTGCATGATCAGATCCAACTTATTGTATAGTTTTATTTTTCAAAATTAAGTCATGTTTGCTATAAAACTTCACTTGAAATCTTGATGATTTTGTTTATGCAGCATTTCTAAATGAAATCCAGCCAAACTTCTTTCAAACTTTAAAAATATATGCATCTATTTTTAATCTTTATTATAAATTATTGTGAGCATACCAGGATGTGCACTTGCAGACATGATCTCTCTCTGTGTGTGTGTATATATATATATGTATGTATGTGTGCACACCAACCCACATTCTATTTCATGATAAAGTTACTACATTCACTGTCACTCAATGGTGTACACATACGTTGTGGGGGGGGAGGGCGGGGCGGGGAAAGCTTTACATTATTTCTAATCTTTATAGCTGAGGGATTGATTCTTCCCTCGATACTCATACACAGCTACCAATAAAGTTAATAGGATTTACGTACACACACTGAAGGGTGAACAGAGGCCTGAGTGAGCAATATTAGTGCTCTTGACTTAAAAAAAAAAAATCAAATTACATCACACTCAATCAAAATGAGTAACTGTAGCTCTTACTAATAAATACTGCTTTAAAAACAGCTTAACATTTAATGAAAATCCCATAAAACTTATTTAACATATGGAATCTTTTCTGCTTTCTTTTTTGTCCATTTGAAAAAATAGCAGAGTAAATATTTAAATTTTGTTAATATATTTAATTTTTTTCTGTTTTTAAAATAAATTATGTATGCCAATTATGAAGACAGACATGGACTGTCTAGATATTTAAATTCTTGCACATTCTTAATTCCAACCTAGAAATAATATTATCTTTACAAATGATAGAATGCAGTACAATTCAGTGCTATCTGTTACTCCAGGAATGTTAACTCTATCTCTTTATGCTGGTAACTTATAACCAACATTGACTCCTATGGCAGTTTGCAAATTTAGTTTTGATATTGGTTTTTCTCCAAATGTAGCTGTATTTTAAGAAAGTAACTCCAACTTGTAATAGTTTGCCTATTTTTTGTTTTTTGTTTCTTTGAAACGTATGCTGATTAGCTAGGTTGTGTCTATCCCACCATTAAGACCTATAGCGTGAATTAAAGATAACATGCTGGTTGTAACTTTGAATTTCCTTGTTTGTATTTATGTGCTCTTTCATTTTCCTTTTATTTCCCCTAAAAGGAGAAAAAGCTTAACCCAAACTCAGGAACATAACTGGAAGTTGAATTTTTGTAGTTCATTGTTCGTTCTTTCTTTCTTTCTAAATTTAGGTCTGATCACTGGAAAACCTCAGTACAGCCTATCATGTCTAGTTAGGGTAGTTAGAGTCTGGCATCTGTTAGTGTGTGGATTCTTGACATGTTAGATCCATATCAGCTTCCTCAGACTCAACATGTCAAGTCTTGTTGTTTGTTGTGTTTTTTGGTGGAAAGGGGGGGGCATTAGCAGGTAAAGAGCAAGAAAGTGTTTTCAATCAAAGGCCTATGTGCTTTGCATATTATTCTGAATATGAATTAACATATATTGTAGCCGAATATGCTTTTATGGCTGTAATTGCATTCTGGAAATAGAGGTTTATAATAGCAGATCAACATAGTCTTAAAAAAATCCACTATTTTCAAAATTAATGAGACACTGTCTAAAATAGAAATTTGTCCTAACTATAGTATTTTTAAAATTACTGTAAACACAAACCGGTTGAACTTATTCCATGGAGGCTGCCTTTTTCTTTCTAACAGACAGGAAGTAAGAGAAATTAGGCAGGAACAAATTCATTTTTGATCAAATTCTGACAGCCTTCCTTGTGATTAACCAGTGGAACAAGCTATCAAAGGAAGTGGTGGATTCTTCATCTCTTGAGGTTTTCAAATCAAGACTGGATGCCTTTCTGGAAGATGTGCTTTAGCCAAACACAGATTTATTGGCCTCAATACAGGAGTGACTGGGAGAAATTTAACATCCTGTGACAAACAGGAGATCAGAGTAGAAGATCTAATTGTCCCTTTTATCATTAAACGCTATGAATCTATGGGCTTATCTGTACGAGAACTTTCAGGACTGGTCTGAACTGAAAAAATTACATTGGCATAGCTGCATCTCTCTGGGGTATGTACTGACCTAATCCTTGGTGTAGACCGCGCTAGGTTGATGGACGAATTCTTCTGTCAATCTACCTACCGTCTCTTGGGCAGGTCGATTACCTACAGCAATGGGAGAGCCCTTCCTGTCACTGTAATAAGTGTCTACAGTGAAGAGCTGCAGTGGCACAGCTGTAGTGTTTTAAGTGTAGGCATAGCCTCCAAATTAATTTTAACTTTTAACTAAAGGTATAAAGTTTAAGTGTATTAAACCCCTATGTAGATGCTCTCATTCAGAAGTAAAGTGTCCTTAATTCACTTCATCTTAATCCCCTTTGAAGGAGGATTAAGTTAAACAAAACTAAGGGCACTTTACTTCTGAATGAGAGCGTCCACACAAGGATTAAATGTGCTTTAATTTCACACCTTCAACTTCACACCTTTTGTAATTCATCTTTACTTTTCTGAATTTCCCCGTTTAGCTATGCCCTGTGTTGAGTAGAGCTTTACTTCGCAAGTAGTCTGGGAACCTTATCTCAAAGGTACTACTCAGTGTGACTAAAGATGCCATAATATAACCTTTTGAGAGTAATTTTATATGTGTGTATATATAAAGTATTTTTCAGGTAGGTTAAAAACAAAATTGCCTTTACCTGAAAAATACTTTATATTCGTGTGTGTATTAGTAAGTATTTTACAGGTAAAGGCAATTTTGTGTTCAAATTAAACTAAAATATATAAATATGTTCAAGTTATATGATGCCAAGGAATTTCAGCTGAAATTAGATAACTAGCCCCTCCTTTCTGAGACATAGCATACTCTAATTTCTGTCCCTTTCCCTACTGTTGCAGAAATAGTGTGTCAACCCAAGCTCTGAAGGCATTATGACTCTGAGGGACACCTCTGAGTCATAGTTCTTCCCTGTCTGCTTCCTTTCTCCTGCTTAGCTACACTGGCCATTGAGTAGAGATGTTGAAGCCAAGGTCTCACTTGTTCTCCACCCAATTGCTCTGGGGAAACAGTGAGCAAGAGAATAAACCTGCTTGTTCTTATGTGTCCAAACTGAAGAGCATCAACTGATGTAGCTAAAAAAGGGATCCGAGATTAGAGAGAGAGAGAGAGTTTCTCAGTGAGGTAACCCAGATTATCTATCTTCTGTTGAAATTCCTGGATGCTGACTGGCAATAAAATAAAGAATTACAAACTGAAAACAGTGCTTCCTGAAAAATAATGCTAAAAAGTATATTGAAAGCTATTTTAAAGTAAGTTTCGAAGTTCAGTTGTTTTCTTCCTATCCTACTTTCTCTTATGTCTTGATTGTTGTTACCATGAAAATGGCAGCCTTTGTAGAATAAACTCGGACATGGATGTTGAAGTATTTCAGAATTTTTATGAGCTTCTTAAATAATTTGTTTCAAATTGCTACTACATTTTTTTTCTATGTTTACCTACACATTGTTTAGACCAAAGCCTGCAAATGCTGCCAGGTGCTGTGCTTTGCCTGGCTGGATCCACTGTGACAAAGTGAACAGGACTGTTGACATTAGTAAGCAATACACTCAGAACTGTTTGTAGGGTTAACTTTTAGGAAAGGTTTTATCAGTTGGAACACCTATAAATAACTACCTTTCACCCCAAATCACCAGATGATTGTGTTCTCTTTTCAAAGAGATTTTGCATGAGAAAATTTTCAGTGAACATAATACCTTTTCCATATACACACAATTGTATAGACTGGCTGTAGTTCTAGTTTACTCATAGTTTCTTCATGAAATGTCCAGTCCAGAGCTCACTGTAGCAAATGGAAATACTCCTGTTGACATCAGTGAGCATTGGCTCAGGCCTTAATACTTTACTTTCAGCTCAAGACTTATTTTAATGTAAAGCAAATATGTGTGCAGGCCCTCTTTGCTGAAATAACCAGGTCAACACTGTTTCAGCAATAGAGGCTGAGATAGTCTGTTGGTTAAAAGAACCGTCAGTGATATGTTTTTAAAAAATACTAACAGTAAAGCAGTGGCCGATGACATCACAGTTAATGTACTGTTTTCAAACAGCTGAACAAAATGAAAAGCAGTGGTATTAAATCCTGCCATTCAGAGTTAATTTAAGTTCTTCTGCAAGCTTCTCTCATATGGATATGGTATAAATGCCCACTTATGCTCTGATTTAAGTTCCTGGCCCTTAATAAAGAAAATTATTGTATTATGTGTAAAAAGCTGTATTAATGCAATCTCCTGACTTTATTTTAACTGTGAAATTTTAACTTTGAATTTTAATTGTATTTTGTTTTTGTATTTACTTTTGTTTTCTCTTCTTTTTTTTTTTAAAGAAAAAAATGAATTACTCATGCTATTTAATGCTGGCTTTTAAGCGGTTCTAATTCCAATTAGGCTTTGAAGTTGTTGAAGAAAGGGCAGAGGAAGGGTGAATTCAAACCTTTGCTATTACTAGTGTTTGTTGGTAACTTTTGCAAGGCTGGGTTAACAGGGAAGTTACCTATGTTGTGATGGTTGGATTTGGGCAAATGGAAAAGATAGAAATCTAAAGCTGAATTGTGAATTGGGGCATGTGGTTGGAGGGGAGATGGTGTGAGTAATCCTACCCTACTCCACTAATTTAGGCCTTGTCTACATTGGGCATTTCAGACAGCAACGTTAGCATAGACAGGCTGATCAGAAATTTGCACCAGTACAGTTTTCACTGCCGAGAACCAGATATCAGGGCAAATCACAGCATTGCTTGTCTACACTAGAAGTACGCAGAGAAGGAGAAAAGTCTTTAACTCCATCCTTGGTATTACATACCACTCGCTCACTGTACTGTTACAATCTACGGGGATTTCGCTGATTTATAGTGGAATCTCAGGCAGCGCCCTAGGGTAGCCAGGTGCCCAGTTTTTGACCAGAAAGTGCGTCAAAAAGGGGGCCCAACAGTGTCTGGTTACTGTGCGCAGGGGAGGCGCTGGGTCATAGCTCATGCCAGCCCCTACTCAGCCAGGGCTGGCTCCTACCTGGGTCGGGCAGCTGCAGCTCCCAGCCCTGGCTCTGCAGGTGAGTCTCTCCTGACCCAGATGGGGGTGGGAGGGGAAAAGCAGTGAGAGACAGAGGGTAGGGGGGCAGAGGAGTGGATGGGGGTGGGGCCTCAGGGACAGGGAGTTTCCGGCACACCTGCTGGAGTGTCCAATTTTTAAATATTACCAAGTTGGCAACCCTAAGCACCACAGGCGTATTCTCTTAAATGTACAGCTCTCATTGGCTGTGATCTCATCAGATCTCACAAGTTAAGGATTGGGTATCATCAATCCTTGGACAGGAGCTCTCTAAGGAAGACCCAGGTGCTACTGAAAGCAATGCTAGCAACTTAGTTAATCTTGCCTCTGATTCAGAATTGAGTCAGTGTCTCAACCTGATGCAAAGAAGCTGCTGCTGTAGGTACTGATTTTTGGAGGAAACATGAAATTGTGGTCTTGATCATTCATGTTGTTAAAAAAAATCCCAGGGTACCATGCAAAAGAGAGTCACTTTGTGTAAGCAGTGGGTTGGCCAAATTCCAATTTGGGTCAAGTGGCAAAATCTTGATTGCTTTCTCTCTCATTTCTGTTACATGTTGTTGCTATGTGCATGAATTCTGCCTTGGAGGTGACTGCATATCAATGGAGGGTGAGGTTATGCCTTTATAGATGAAGAACCAAATTCTGACTACAATAGAGCCAAACAGCTTAATTTGGCTTGGTCTGAGAAGTAACATATACATGTGGACCATGGCCCATTATATTTATGCATAGTTTTTGTCACTGAAAATCTGGAGGGTGTCCTCTCCATGACTTTTGGTAAGGGCCAGAATAAAGTGGTGCTCATGTCCAGTAAGTGCAATAGCAGTGGTGTTACGTGCATGTGCCCAGTCAGGATTTGGCCCATAGTTTGTGTGGAATGATATGGGGACGTACCTATGTGTTTTTGAGCACGCAACTTAACCACTGTATTCCTCAGTTTCTCCATCGGTGAAAAGGGATTAACACTACTCACTCAGGTTCATGGGTGGGGGGGGAGTGTGGGAGAGGGCTTTTGTGGCTGAATGTTTGAAATCCTTACCTAAAGGTGCTAAATGATTACAGTAATAGATTATATTTAGGTTTCAGAGTGGCAGCCGTGTTAGTCTGTATTCGCAAAAAGAAAAGGAGTACTTGTGGCACCTTAGAGACTAACCAATTTATTTGAGCATAAGCTTTCGTGAGCTACAGTTGCATCTGATGAAGTGAGCTTTTCTTTTTGAGATTATATTTAATTATTGTACTGCTGGATAACAGTCAACAGGTTAACTAGAACTGTTCGTTAACTCCGTATTGTTTAAACATTTTAATAATATACCTGAAGCGAGGCAATTTTCCTACATCCGCTATCTTGGTATCACAGGTTATTTTGCTATACAGTATAGACACAGGGCACAAGTGTAGCTGGTCTATGTATGGGTATGCAAGGCAGGGATGGGGCAAGGAGAATCTCCTCATCTCCCCTCTCCCTGCTGCACTTTTATTGCAAGAGCTGGTCATAGTGCCGATCCTAGCACTCTCTTGAATGTAGGAAATGCTCCATATTAGTGTCCTTGCCAGTTCTAGCTGTCTCAGAAGGGGCCAGGAGCATTCTCTCATCTTCGCTGACTCATGCAGTTAGCCCGGCACGGTACAGAAGATATGCACTGCATCCAAGGAGAGTGGGGTGGAGTCCTTCTCTTCTCCTGGAGAATATTAAACATATATTTTATATTTTGCATTGTAACTTAAATGAGTAAAATCAGCAATTGGCAGGGAAAGTGAAACACTAAACACCAAACAAATGAGTAAATATCAATACCAAATATATCATGTGAACTTTTTTTTATATACAAAGCAAAAACATTACTGCAGGTGATTTTTGTTGCAAAGCATTATGAAGTTGAGCAGTTGACCTGCTTAAGGGTTGGCCACAAGTGATGGAGAATCTGAATTGTGGAGATTCCAGTTTGTAAGCCCTCTGGAGATAAATGGACAGTGTGTTTTGGAATGCATGACTTCTAGAGTGCTTTGAAATGTAGTGGTGCTAGTCCTCTTAATGCTTTAAAGGTCAGCAAAACATTTTGCACTCAATATGGCATTTTACAGGTATGTAGTATAGCTTTGGATAGAGGCATAATGATGATCAAGCTTATTAGCTTTCATAATTATGGAATTACTGTAATTTTGAACAATCTGGAGACGAAATAGTTTTTTACTGAGTTCTGATATATGCTAACTAGCCTAAAATAATTTTATAGATGTGACATCAGCTCACAGTTCCTGGCTGTAGTGTAACTATAATGAAATATGGCTTCTAATCAATAATGGCCAGCTTCTGATACCCATACTCATGCTGAATAGCACATTAATCCATGAATAATCCCACTGATGTCTGAGATTATTCATGGATTAAAGTGCTACTCAGAGTGAGTAAACATATCTGAGTTTACCCCAAAGTTCGTAATATATAAAGTATTGTGATGTTGCAACCACACCTCCCATAATCATACTTTTTAGTAACTTTTCTAAGAAAGATTTCAGTGCTATTTTAAAATGTGGTTCTTGTTACAGAAAATATCCACGAGATTCTTTTTTTTGGGGGGGGGGGGAGGTGGGGAAGAACAGAGAGAGGAAGGTAGATATTCACGTTGTGGATAAGCTGAAAGGTGATTTTCCTTGTTATAGTTTTGAATTAATCAGCACATGAAATACTAAACAGCAGAACTGTGATTGTCCTGACAGATATTGGGTCTGATGATCCAGAGTGGTGCTTAATACCCTTCATTCTTTCTGAACTCACTAGGGACTTGTGTGTGATCAGCCCATCTCAAGACCAGGCACATTAAGTTACAGTGATGTTAGCAGAACCCGTGTGTGTGTGTGTGTGTGTGTGTGTGTGAGAGAGAGAGAGAGAGAGAGACACACACACACACACACTTCAAAAAAATTGTCTGGAGTTGATTTTTATAGTGAAACTATTTTTCCTTTTGTTGAAAAAAGGGCAGAGATTAACTGTATTCTCTACTGAAGATAGCTTTTATCAAACTGAGGAGACAGTAGATTTACACTATTATAGGTTCCCTCTGGCTGGAATTTCTACCTTAAAGTACATTATAGATGAGAGAGAAATCCTGCATCATGATCAGCTGCAATCAGTTAAACTGACAGGTCATACTATAATTATTGTTTATCTCAGAGGTAAATACTGGGGTATGGAGCAGTGTCAAGCAATTGGAAGGCATATTGTGATTGATTCCATTGCTCCACAGATTTCAGGGGTGTTAGTTAAAACTACCCCACATTGCAGCCACGTGGACTTACAGATGACAGCAGAAATAAAATGTAAGACTTAAACCTCCTGCTCCTGAGCACACCTTCGACTCCCTTACCACAACCACAAGAGGAACTTTTGGGTGGCCTCTGAGTCAATTTTTTGTCACTCTTCCAAAAGAAAATTTAACTATCCACCATGACCATAGCGCTGTGAACAGCAGTGACCTTAAGATTTTGCAGAGGGTAATAAAGAATTCATAGAGGGTCTCAAAACTTTACTGATTGGCTTTATATACAGAGATGGGGGTGGGAGTGGCGTCTGCTTCAAGAAAAGTAGAGTCAACTGCCTATGATGGAATCGGTGCATAGGAAAGAATGCAAGCATGCGCGCGTGCATACACCCACACACGTCTTCCAAGGTCTTTCAAATAAGCTGGAGGTCTGGATCCTTGAGACTCCATCTGATAGCGCTTTGTTTGTGTATTCTGGTTATCTCTGGCTCCCCCCCCCCCAGCTTTTTAACTATGATGCTCTAAGTAGCCACATAAGTGCGCAAAGTAGCCCTTCCTCTCCCTGCTAGTCTTACAGCGATGTAGGACTAATAAGTACAATAACAGAAAAGAGCAGAAATAAATTTGCTAACTTAAAAATAATCTATCTTTGCTTATCAGTCTTCCATTGGTTTCTCTTCTTTCATGTCCCACCCATTTGGTTTATCACCATTTTCTTTTATTTTCTCATTTATGCATGCTGTTCTTTATTTTTAATTCTTTCCTTTCTTTGAAAAGCACCATCTCCTCATTCTTGCTTTCGTAGTCACCCCATTCTTGACCAGCAGTCCTTTTGTTCTCTTTCCCATGTCACATTCTCTTCTTCTTTGTAAAATCCTGGGCCCATTGTAATAAATGGTAAAACTCTCATTGACTTCCAGGACCAGGACTTCATCCTCTTTCTTGTTTGCGCTCACCTGTATACATTTTCTCTCCATCATCTTTCATCTGTTTCTCTTTCATTATAAAGTTCTGTTTATATAGCACTTTCAGTGTTGCAACACCCTGTGATATATGTATGTCAGAGAGTGGTGATACCATATTTTAAATAAAAGGAAACTTAAATAGGAAGCTTGTGACTTGGCCAAGGCAACAGAGCAAGGATCAGTATTCAGGAGCCCCAGGATGCTTTCTGCTTCTTAGTCGAGTAGGCCTTGTCACCTCTGTTAAGTTTCCCTTTGTGGCTGTGCAGCTTAGCTCCAGGCTTGCCTCTCAAGTGTATCCCATTTTGAGGAATGTTACTCATTTTAGTCTCAGAGTTTCCATTCCATACGAACTTGGTCTCCCCTTGCTGCTTCTGTTTAAATTTCTAGCATCTGAAATAGTCACAAAACTGAGGTTATAGAAAAGTTATTTACACCAAAGGAGGAAATCTCACAGCATTTTATGTTTCCTGCATCAGTCATTATTTTGTCCCCCTCATTTTTGGTCGTTGTCACACATTACATTTCCCAGTTAGTCTTGGCAAGTTGAAAAGTATGGCTGTGGGCTGCCAACTGGCAGCCTGAGCCCCATAAAAAGCTGCTCAGATAGCACAATCACCAACTAGTCTGGGGTCTTCTCAGAAAATCAAAAGACTTGTGGTTGTGGATTTCATGGTCCCCAAACACCAGCACTTGGCAACTGTATGGAGGACAGAATAAATAATGGTTTTGGATTTTTGTTGTTGTTGTTGTTGTTTTTTTAAGAAAAAAAATCATCAAAACAAACTTTCAGCCCTAGCAATTGGTTTATATTTTTAAGGATTTCTTCCCAATGGAAAAGGTTAGAAACTTTTTTTTAATTAAAGAAAATTTAGGATTATCTTGTAATTACCAGGGGTTCAAAAATCAGGTGGGGTAAGGCCTGTATGGGTAGTGAAGACCATATCTGCTTATCACTTGAGCTCAAGGAGAATCTAAGGGGTAGCAGTATTAGGGTTTATATCCTCTGTTGGCTGCAACCACTAGAACAGTGGTTCTTAGCCTATTTATCATTGTGGGCAGCATATGTAGCCCATAAATGTGTTATCCAATATTACCTGTATAGCCCTGAGAATGTCACATGGGTGGCAGCTGTGTGCTGATTGGGCCGCAAGTTGAGAACCACTGCACTAGAAGGTGATTCTCTCACACGCACTTCAGCAGCTGTGATATTCGATCCAGTAGAGGGAGGGGGACACAGATAGATATAACAACCAGACTATTACAATATAATAGAGAATGCATCCTGATGGATGGCTGATAAGTTGAGCTCCCAGGCTGTGGATACCATGAAGTCAAACAAGACATCGCTCTTGTTAAGCAACCCCTGTCTGAAAAGACTATCCTATAATAGACACCAAACATAGTGAACATAACCAACTTTTTTAGATGGTTACCTGCAGTAGACAACCTTTTTTTGTCAGTTCATGGAGTGATTGGTCAGAGCATGTTTTCTCGACCTCAGTCTTCACCTGCTCTTTATTAATCATTTGTACCATGGTAACACCTGGAGCTGCAGTCACGGGCTAGGACCCAATTGTGCTAGATGCTGTACAAATGGTTTCTAATGTGGTTAAAAAACAAACAAAAGAAACTCAAGAGAACAACCTGTCACCAGATATTGCCGTTAACAGGAAATACAGCCCAGCTACTTGAACGCTACAGTAATTGCATATAGCAATAGCAATACTTAACCAAATTATTAATTCAATATACTACCTACATTTGTTATTCCTACCTCTCTGGTCAATAAGTCTTGATAGCCACCTCCACAGAAGTCAATGTCTGCTTGTGAGGCTTCTTAAAATGTCATCTTTGCCATCATTGTGCCGCTTTGCCAGTTGCCTTCTGCAAATGGCAGAGTTCCAGCAATATTGGCAGCAGCCATGGTAGGCGAATGTAAGGGAATGTTTCCTAAAACATTTGATTTCTGTCCACTTCACAATGTTTTTGTTTTTCATCCTGTACGGCACCACACACTGAAAATAAGGACATAAAATGGCTCTTATCACATGCTACAAAGTATGTGTGTGTGTGTATTTTATTTATATATATGATGTCAGGTACACTGTTACTCATGCATAAGTCCAAATAATAAAGGGCTGTAATCTGTAATTATACATTGTGAGTGTGTGTGTGTGTGTATGTGAGAGAGAGAGAGAGAGAGAGAGACCTATCTCTGGTATATGAGTGTCACTGTAATGCTTTGATTAACTTACAG